>NC_090285.1:4187500-5597500 GCF_037392515.1 Haliotis asinina | reverse complement strand
GAGCTGACTAGCTGCAGAAGATCGCGTGCCCATCTTCTGGAGGGCGAGTAAAATGCCATCTTGAAGGCGACAGAGACGAGCAGAATCTTGCACAATCCCTGTATGTCAGTCCCCTGGAAGTCGCTTTGACTGACCTCCAAACGTGAGCGATAGAGTTTCCGGGGAATCCCAAGTTCCACCATTTAACAAACGAATATTTTGATTGGCTGTCTGTTTGCAGCGCTTACTAAAATACAATTGGATTGGGTACAGTGGAGAAATCCCCCTTTAGTGCGTATGTTCCAACACATCCTCATAGATTAAAAATTATAATGCTGTCGAGAAGAGGGTTCTCCACCATGCCGGTGCCAAGGAACGAATCTGATATGTGAAGAGCAGGAGAGTTTCTCTTATACCCTCACTGGTATGTTATCATGTTGTCATGAATATAGAATGGCCGAACATAAGTCAATGTTTACTTTCTTTCAAACGAAACTGAAAGTTAAAATGGGAAATGTGAAGTAATGTTGTAGCTAATCTACATAGATTATTTATGAAGTGTGTGATTGTTCTCAGTTATGACAGTACTCACGGATTTTTCATGAAGTAAATGCCTTGGCTAGTATCATCTGTCCTATTTATAGGCCACAGGTATTATTCAAAGAATAATTAATTGATACATCTTTAAACGTCAAAGTTGTGAATGGATGGAGAAATCTTGCCACCCAATAATCATTCCAGTAGGTATTCTAAAGCCTGTACTACATTGTTCTTACTTTTGTTTCACTGTTTAAATGTTGAATTGATATCTGTCTATTGCACAATAAGAATAGTCATGTTTAGTTATTGTGGTTTTTGAATTGCAAGAAATAACCTGACATGATCTGTTCAGTGAAATTCTGTGTCATTTAGAAACTATTTTCCATCATCAGTCAATGCCATTTATAACTGCTTTTGAAAGCCATTCATGAGATTACATTAGATTGTGACTAATTATATCATGACTCAAGAGACGTTGTGCAGAAGATTATGAGTATAATTATATGGAAATTTGAACAGCTTTGTTTTAGAAATGGCTGAGGGGAGAGTTGGCAGTACCATGGAATCTGACAACAAGGACAGTACTTTCACCTGCATCCTGTGTGGCAAAGGGGAGTTGTCGGAAGATGAAATGAAGTTCCATATCATGGTAGAACACATTGAGGAAAATGTCTGCTGCCCATTCTGTGACCAGAACTGTCTCACACCTGAGAAGCTGAACTGCCATATAAACGATGAACATATGGATTTGCTCAGTCCTGTAAATCGGGACTCTGATGAGTTTCCTGAGTCTGGTGGTGCCAACGGAGAAATGGTCATAGATAGATCAGACACGGAGTTTGATAATATTGAAACTTCAAAGATTATCATTGACTATGTGAATGACAGTGAGAGTTCAGATCAAGGAAATCTTCATGAAGATGGAAGCAGAAAGATCGTAAAACAAAATGAAAAAAATATAGAATCCAGTCAGATAAATTCAGAAGGTGATGTAGCATCAAAAACTGATGTTAAACGTTCAAAGCTTTACTTAGATGTACCAAAGTCTTTCATTGGTGCTCAGCAGCGCCGAAACAAGTCTTCAGCTGGTTCTGAAGACACCCAGGCTGCACCAGTTGTCTCCCTTGCCACACCTGATCATACATTTCACTGTCCCATCTGCAGTTACAGCACAAGTTCGGAGGTGTTGATACAGCAACATGTCAATAGTGAGCACCGAGATATCCTCAGCCCAATGAAAGCACAGGACCAATCCACATCGGAAGACAAATATGATATGCTGTATTCTTGTCCAATCTGCGGAATGAGTTTTGATACTCCACGAACACTAGAACTGCATATCAACTCCAAACATGTTGATATTTTGAGTCCAAACAGTAACAAACAGAAACCAACGACACCAGGTGCCCAGTCAGCAAGTTCAGTGGAGAATGGTGACCTGTTGTACTGTCCTGTATGTGACCAGGAGTTTGGAGACACCATCACCCTGTCCGCACACGTCGATGGCCATTTCTCAGCAGAGCAGACACCAGGTAGGTGATCACAGAAAGACCTCAAATGTGATTCAAATTACCCACTATTCCAGAAATGTAACATTTTGTACAGGTCTTGTATACTTTTCTGATAAAATGAACTTTCAGAGCTCCAGATAACAGGCACGTATACAAAATCACCATACACCAGTTATATTTTTGATGTTTGCATACAAATCAGGGGTTCAATTTTAATTGTTTAAGTCACTTGCCACAGGGCACTTGCACTGATTTTTATAACATAATCATGATGGCATAATTATGAAAGAATAAATCAACATTGTGTTTGATGTTAATGTTTGGTGAACTATTTATTGAGAACTGATTAATATCAAAGAAAGATAAATCTACTTAATTATCATTGTGAAATTTAATTGCTACATTTTGAGCAGGTATGAAATGAAATCCAAGTTTATATGCAGTTTGAAACCTTAAGCCTAGTGGCCCACGGACAAGTAAGGCACCATTATTTGATTGTCCGAAATGAAAACTGTCTTGTCCCAGGTGTTCGATGATGGGATTTATGAACTGCTGCAAATATAAATAGAAATCACAACCTCACAGTACAACTATATTGTTGTAATTCCCCAAAGTAAACAAACCCAATATCTTTACAGATAATTTCAAAATTCAATACTGCAGAAATAATACAAATAAGTGCACTGAGATATCAATAGGATGATACAAAGTAGATAGGAATGGCTGCACTCTTACACAAGTGTCAAAGCACATTCTCCCATGACATTTTGTAATCTTGCATTTTTATTGGTCATGGAGCCATCAGTATTAAATACATGTATGTGTCAAACATGACTTTGTAGATGACTATTCAAAACTGTCCTGTTTAGATAATATCACTGTGTAACAATGGATAGTTTGAAACTGTTGTATGTTCAGTTAATGTAAATGTTTTGAATGTCCTTGTAATATGAAAGTATATCTTATGTCATTGTGTAACTGTATGATGTGCTCTGTCATTGTGTAACTGTACTGTATGTTCTGTCAGTGGCCGAGATGTCTGATGCCCTCCTCGCAGAAGAGCTACAACGCTGTGAGACAGCATCAGTGAGTCGAGAGAAGAAAGATTTCCAGATGCTTCAGGTGAGAGTTGGTACAATGGTTGCCCTAAATATGAAAAGAAAGACTCCCGCTGTTTGAATCCACATTCATGGTATATCAAGAATCATTCTTGCCCTTTGTGTCTATTGATGTAGGCGATGTATGGAATGGACGAGAAGGCCAGCTACAAGCAGCAGTACGAGAAGAGTCTCGAACGAGCAGTGTGGAAGGGAGATCTCACCATTTCTGAGTTCTACCAGCAGAAGACTCGGTTACAAGCTAGTGATATGAATGGAGTGGATGACGGACATTCCTGTACCAGAGGTGGGTAGACATACTGGTGTGGAATGTGTTCTCTTGTCAGTGGACAAGTAGAGAGTTGAACTTGTGTCAACACAGAGGATTTCTTGAGAGGAAAGGCCTCCTCTACCTCCTTGTATGTGCAACCACTGGTGTACTGATGACTTTGTTATCACTTACACTTTCCATGATCTAACTGAAATTGTATTCACTCAGTTAAAAAAAGATCACTGAAGTTTAAGGTTATTTGCCCAGAACATGAAGAAAACATGATTTTTTGTTTTAATATTTTTGAGATTGTAAATGGTGTTGTTATTTTAGGCATTATCCCTCACCTCCAGCAGTTCTATAGGAAGTGCCCTGGCTTTGTCAGTCAGGCCTGGCTGTGCTCTTCTGTCGACCATTACAGTGGTTCCTATGGTGACAAGGGCTGGGGCTGCGGCTACCGTAACCTACAGATGCTTTTATCTTCCCTTTCATCAGACCCAAACTTTTGTAAAGTTCTCTTCAATGGTGAGTGATGAAGTGTGATAAGATTTTTGAAACGAAAATTTTGTCATCAGGGATTTGGCAAGTGAACAAGTTTATTCTCTGCACTTTTGTGTCATTTTTATTTTTAGATTTTATTTGGAAAAAAGTGATGAGCTATATGATGATGAGCTATATCCATGCAATGTCTCAACATGTATTCACAGAATTCCAATAAATTTTTGAACAGGGCTAATGAATATTATAATGTTGTTACTAAAGAATGTCTGCATGTATCAAAATGAAACTCAACTGCCAATATGCTTGTTGTTTGGGGGAATATTTATGCTTCTTTATCTGTGATTTTTGCCCCTTGCATACTCCATTGTCTAGTGCAAATGCATTTCTGACATTTTGTCTCTACAAGAACTACAAGAACTATGTAACATATGTTATATTTGGGGATTACGCTTTCTTAGTACAGGACAGATTTTAGTACTGTTTTTGGTTTGAGTCCCATCTGGGTTTTAAACCCACACCCTCACACCCCAAAAAGAACATGTAACATTTCATCATTTTTATCCATCCAGCATGTAATGCAGGGGTATATAGTCGACGCCTCATCAGTCCGTCCGTCCGTCCGTCCGTCCGTCCGTCTGTAATAATTTGTCTCAGGGGCATAACTCAGAAACCGTTAAATATTTTAGACCAAACTTGATAGATATAAAGATCTCAACCTATGGTTGTGCCTTTTGCTATTTACAGATTATTGGCATTTTTATTTATTTATTTTGTTTCATCAAACATTTTGGTGTTAGTCTAATGGCGGGGTGGGCTTCATTTCCGGAGCAGAACTGAAAAAAGATTCTGTATTTTTCTGCAAAACTTGAAAGATATATCAGTCACAACCTGAAGTGGTGCCTTTTGCTATGTACAGGTTTTTGTGATTTATTATTTTCTCGGTTTCCATGGAAATGTTTCAGACATAGTCTGAAAAGTGAGAGGTGTGTTTCGTTTCCAGAACAGAACTCAAAAACCATTCAATATTTTTCTGCAAAGCTTGGTAGATATATCAATCAGAACCTATAGTGGTGCCTTTTGGTATTTACAGGTTTTTGTGATTTATTATTTTCTTGGTCTCCATGGAAACGTTTTGGACTTTGTCTCAAAATGGAGAGGTGTGTTTCGTTTCCAGAGCAGAACTCTAACACTTCTAAATATCTGTCAGTGTTACTTGGTAGATATGTGTGGCAGACCCCAAAATGGTGCCTTTTGCTATGTACAGGTTTTTATGATGTATTATTTTCTCGGTTTCCATGGAAACGTTTCAGACTTTGTCTCCAAATGGAGGGACATGCTTCGTTTCCGAAGCAGAACTCAAAAACCATTCAATATTTTTCTGCAAAACTTGGTAGATATATCAGTCAGAACCTATAGTGGTGCCTTTTGCTATGTACAGGATCTTGTGATTTATTATTTTCTCAGTTTCCATGGAAACGTTTTGGACCTAGTCTCAAAAGTGAGAGGTGTGTTTCGTTTCCAGAGCAGAACTCAAGAACTTCTTAATGTGTGTCGCAGACCCCAAAGTGGTGCCTTTTGGTTTTTAAAGGTTTTTTTTATTTATTATTTTCTTGGTTTCCATGGAAATGTTTTGGACTTAGTCTCAAAATGGAGGTATGGGCTTCTTTCCCAGAGCACAACTCGAAAACCATTTCATATCTTTCAACATCTCTTGGCAGATATATGAGACAGATCTTGAAAATGTGACTTTGCTGATTACAGATATATGGCATTTATAATTTTCATGAATTCGATGGAAACAATTTAAACTTAGTCTAAAAAAACAATGAGTACCTGTCAATGATTTGTCCTTTCAAACATGTTGGGGCCGGGGGGGATATGTCATCTTCTGATGACTCTTGTTTAAATAGCAATTGTATTTATGCACTGATTATGAATGTGGTGTTATATATTTTTGATTGGAATATAAACAAGTGTTGCCTTATGGTTGTTGGAATAAAATGGTGATACTGTACACATTTTGCCAGGTCGCCCACTTATCCCGTCCATCCCCAAGATCCAGCGTCTGATTGAGGCTGCCTGGGAGAAGGGTTTTGACAAGCAGGGCTGTGAGCAGCTTGGGGGGCGTGTTGCCAACACCAGGAAGTGGATAGGTGCCACTGAGATTGTGGCCACTCTTTCTTCCCTCAAGATGAAGTCAGTACTCACTTGTTTTACTGTACATGTACTCACTACTGTAGAAATGGTGTAGAGGAACTGTTTAAGACTGATGTAGTTTTAGATAATATTAATGCATGTATAATATTTGAGGATATCCAGTAACTTTGAAAACATTGATGATTAATCATAATCATATAAAAAAAATATCCCCATATTTCTCAACAATAATCTCCCATAGAAAGAAAAGCCAAAGCAAGTTCTAGCTTGCTTGATGATCTTTTAATTTGTTTGTTGAACTTCTACCTGTTCTTTTTTATGTTGTACCTTGGTTTTTGATTTTCCTTATTGCTTATTCAGTAGGATGTGATCACAGTCTTGAAAAGACAAGTTCTGGTAAACACATTTCATTTGCAGATGTCAGTTGATCGACTTCCATTCGCCATCTGGTCCTGATGGGACACACCCGAAGCTGTTTCAATGGGTGAAGGAATACTTTAGCCGTCCTGGTGCCTTCAAGCCCCCTCTCTATCTTCAGCACCAAGGTCAGCAAACACCTAACCTAATTATGATTGTTTGAATTCTTAGATTTGACCTGATTACTTTCCTTGCTGAGTTCAAATCATGAGTGCATGGGAATTATAAAGATGTGAATGTTGATGACCTACATCATTTGTGTCCATCTTCCTGTCTAATGCTTCCATGGTTTAAAGTAACTATTTATTCAAAGTGGCGTTAAATCCATCTTAGTGTATCCTTGTTTCTCAAATCACCTCTTTCATTTCACAAAGTAATCACTGTTTTCAGGTCACAGTCGGACAATAGTTGGCTATGAGGAAATGCGTGACAAAACTGGGCGTCTACTTATATTTGATCCTAGCACTCCTAAGAAACAGATGATTCAGTTCACTGGTTTCATCAATGGTAACATGATGAGGACTCTTCGTCGCAACATCAACGGACTCCGAGCCAAGCAGTACCAGCTAGTTGCAGTAGTAGCTGTGTTGTCAGACAAGGAGTATGATGTGAGTGTGTCAGGGTAGAGATGGGTGGGACAGGTTGGTGTAGGGTGAAGAAGAGGTGTGTTAGGGTGAAATAGGGGTGTACCAGGGTAAAGAAGGGTGGGACATGTTGGTGTAGGGAGAAAAAGAAGTGTGTTAGGGTGAAATAGGGGTGTGAGTGAGTACTGTGGAAGAGGGTAAGGTAGGGGTGTGTCAGGGTAGAGAAGGGTGGGACAGATTGGTGTGGCGTGAAAAAGAGGTGTTAGGGGTGAAATAGAGGTGTGTCAGCGTAGTGAGAGGTGAACAAGGGTAAAGTAGGGGTGTGTATGGGTACTGAAGGGTGGACGAGGGTAAAGTAGGGACATGTCAGGGTAGTGAAGGGTGGACGAGGGTAAAGGTGGGGTATGTCGGTAGTGAAGGATGGACGAGGGTAAAGGTGGGGTATGTCAGGTTACTTGAATAATGTATGAGGGTAAAGTAGGGATGTGTCAGAGTGAAGTAGGGGTGTCTTAGAATAAAGTAGGCGCTGTCAGGAGTAAAGCAAGTGTGTGGCAGGGTAGTGGGGGGTGGACAAGGGTAATGTACGGATGTATTAGGGTAAAGGTAGGGTAGTGAAGGGTGGACAAGGGTAAGGTACGGGGATGTTAGGGTAGTGAAGGTTGGACGAGGGTGAAGTAGGGGCATGTAAAGGTAGTGAAGGGTGGACGAGGGTAATGCAGGGGTATGTAAAGTAGGAGTAAAGTAGGAGTAGGGTGGTTCGTAGCTGAAGTACAGTTTTGCCTGTAAAGTGTTATGGGTAAACATGTCCAATGCCCAAACATTTTGGTTTTGAGCATGTAAGTCGGAAGTCAGCTTTTCTGAATTTAACATGTAAAACTCACACATGTTTTCTTTCCCCTCTGCTATAAATATGCTTTGCTTTTGAGTAACAGAGCAAATTGTTTATATGAAAAATCTGAAACTAAAATAGATGAAAAATATAACTCTTACCAAAGAAAATGGCCCTTTACAGGATCAAGGTATTTTATTCAATATCTGAACCACATGATGACCAACCGAGCTGTGATGTTGAATTCTTTATCTATTTCAGGAAAGTAAAGTAATGAAGTCGGAGCGAATTAGTTGAGAGTTATCTCCCATAGAGGCACTCACAAGTATATTATTTCGCAGAAGTCTACTGCTGCCTCCTGTCTATGCACAAGATGTCTGAGCGTGTGAGAATATCCATCTGTTATCATCCACATTCATCATAGAGGAACGTACAGTAGTCAAACAGACGAGCACAACAGTAGTATATGACAGATGTCTATCAAAGTATCTGATATCTGATACTGAAGCATTTTAGGCTGTTAGACAGAGTTTGTCTGACAAACACTTTTTCTGAGAAACTAGAAGGCTAAAGGGGCATTAGGCAGGATGAAAGTGACAGGCCGAAAAGTTTAATTATTTATACTATCAATAAGTAATTAATAAAGCAACAGTTCATTTATTTAACTTCAAGTTGTAAAATATTAGTCAAAAGAAGTTTAAAAACATCTGATTATTTTGTATTACTAAGTTTATTTGTCAAACCATGACACATTTGCTACTGAACTCTGAAACAGTGAAAGAAATGGGTGTTTAACCTCTTTCAGATGGTATTTACTGCTCTAATTGTAACTGATTATGCAAACAGGACAATGTGAAAATTGGCTCGAAACACTCTCTTAGTGTTATATTGAATACTGAATACGAAGGTTGAGTGAATATATTCAAATGTGCAATAGAGCCTGCTTTGACAAACCAGTAACACATCATTGCCTCTAGAGCAGTGATCTAATATCAACTACTATGATGCTGTATACCTTTTAAACAAAAGACTTCGTGCCCCAATTTTCAAGCAGCCATTGTCCAAGGGGAAGTTTATTTATGTTTTTATCCTAATACAGTGGTATTAACAAATAATTTAAACAAATTGTGTTAGATTAGCACATTGAAAACAGCATCCTGAAATGATAGCTTCAACATAGACTTCATATTTAGCTTTTTCAGTGATGGTTATATAAAGGACCAGTTGGTTGAAATTTCTGACATATAGTTTGTGTTTGCCTTCATTATAACAGATTGCCTTTGGAGGTTACAAGGAAGTCAATGTTTACAACACTAGGTTTGTTTCTAGGCATGGAGGATGCTTCTCGGATTAACTGTATTTTTTATGTGGTCACTAGGCTTGACAGCATTTATGTTATTTTGTACAAAGGCACATTGAGCTTGACCTGGCATTATGATCGTTCTTCATAAAATAATATAAGAATGTAGGTTTATCAACAGAATATTTGTACATATGTTACGTTATGTGTATAAAATTGTAAATATTCTTAGTGTTATATTGAATACTGAATATGAAGGTTGAGTGAATATATTCAAATGTGCAATAGAGCCTGCTTTGACAAACCAGTAACACATCATTGCCTCTAGAGCAGTGATCTAATGCCATTCATATCAACTACTATGATGCTGTATACCTTTTAAACAAAAGACTTCGTGCCCCAATTTTCAAGCAGCCATTGTCCAAGTGGAAGTTTATTTATGTTTTTATCCTAATACAGTGGTATTAACAAATAAGCTGTAGCGGAGCAAAAGAGTAATTATTCATCAGGTGTATTTTCATGAATGGCATTCAACAATATTTGTGAGTCAGCTGTTTGTTAACCAATGCAGCTTCATCATCATCATCATCATCATCATCATCATCATCATCATCATCATCATTGTCGTGATCACCACCACCACCACCACATCATCATCATCATCATCATCATCATCATCATTGTCGTGATCACCACCACCGCCATCATCATCATCATCATCATTACCACCACTAAATTTCACCGTAGCTGCCAACCACTACCAACTGTTGGCAGCAAGTAGGCCCCTTGTTTTTCACCACAGCTTCGGTTCACGTTTTCTTTGAATGGTTAATAGTTAATGTCTAACAATAATAGCATCATTTGGGACTTATTTTCCATGTTAAGCTGACATATTGTCCACTTGTTATATTCATGAAAAAAATTCACATGTGATGAATAAGGTATACACATGGAAAACAGAAAACAGAATAGACATGGAATATACAAACACCCGAGAGACAGGATATATATACACCTGGAAATTAATCAAGCAACACCCCAATTTTTTCTATTGGAGCAACTTTGAAGTGTTCTGACAATCAAAATATGCCGGGTTGATATAGTTTGACACTTTTTTATTCAACAGACGATCTCTGACAAACAACTTAAAGGGAAAAAGTATCAAGACTTTGCTTTATTGCAACGAAATCCAAATTCTTAAAACTGTCTTAAATTCATGAAAAAATGGACACAATTTACTATTCATCCACAGACGTTGTTGTCAGGTGTATTAACACAAATGTCACATGGAAAGAAAGAACAGTCATCTGAGAGTCTGCACACCGACTTTCATCAATATCTAGTGTGTCCTCCCTGCGCACGCACCACCGATTCCAGACGCCTCCTCATTCCTTGGATGAGTCTCCGGATCTGATTCTGGGGGATCCTGTTCCACTCCTCATGCAGGGCAGCCGTCAATTCGTTGAGATTATGGACTGGTGGGTCTCTCTGCCTCACACGACGGCCAATAAAGTCCCACAAATGTTCAATGGGGTTGAGGTCAGGGCTCATGGCAGGCCATGGAATTCTGTCAATTGCATTTTGCCGCAAAAAATCATTTACAGCATGCGCCCTGTGAGGTCTAGCATTGTCGTCCATAAATATGGGTCTCGTTGCCAGAGGATGGTTCTCAAAATGAGGTACCACAGCCCTGTCAAGAACCTCCTGTTGGTATCGAACACCGTTAAGGTTGCCACGGATGGTAATGATATCCAACTTGCAGTTCATGGAAATGCACCCCCATACCATAACGGAACCTCCCCCAAAGGCCACAGTCTCCTGGATGTTCCGTGGAGCCATTGCTGTGTTCCTCTGCCTCCAGACCCGAGTACGACCGTCCACCATGTGCAGCAAGAACCGGCTCTCATCTGAGAAATGGACCTTCCTCCAAGAGGCAATGTTCCAGTGCAAACGGTCATTACACCAGGCCAGTCGGGCTGCCTTATGGGCTGGAGACAGTCTGGGTCGCTTGATTGGCCTCCTTGCCCGGTATCCTGCAGCTTTCAGACGATTCCGAACAGTCCTGTTCGAGATGGGTCTCCCTGGAAGCCACTCCTGTCTCAACCGAGAGCTCGAGTCGAAGGACCTGCGCCGTACAAGTCTCAGTAAAGCTCTGTCCTCCCGGACTGTGGTCTTCCTGGGTCTTCCTGGTCTAGGCAGGTCTTTAACTTCATTAGTGGCCCGGTATTTTTTCAAAAGTTTTGAAATTATGGAATGATGTCGTCCGATTTGAGTCCCGATTTGTCTTAGAGACATACCAGCATTCCTCATGCCGATTATTTGCCAACGAGTGGCCTCTGATAATTTCCTACGTGCCATGACATTGAAATGAATGAAAAACCGAATGCAATCGACAACCTGCGCTTGTAAACACCCCAGGGAAAAAGTGCATTTTTCGAAAGTTGAGGTTAAAGCAATGCACGTGCGCTGTGCAAGCTTCACGCGCGTCATATCAACCCATGAAAAGCTCATGCTGTATGTCAATACATCAAAATTGAATAATCAATCATCAAAATTACTTCGTTAAACTTTGTTACGTTTTTATGTGTCTTTGAATTTGGTGTTGCTTAATTAATTTCCATATGTATATATTATAATAAACATTGAAAACACCACATAATGTACACATGTAATATACAAACACCCGAGAGACAGGATATATATATTATAATAAACATTGAAAACACCACATAATGTACACATGTAATATACAAACACCCGAGAGACAGGATATATATATTATAATAAACATTGAAAACACCACATAATGTACACATGTAATATACAAACACCCGAGAGACAGTATATATATATTATAATAAACATTGAAAACTCCACATAATGTACACATGTAATATACAAACACCCGAGAGACAGTATATATATATTATAGTAAACATTGAAAACACCACATAATGTACACATGTAATATACAAACACCCGAGAGACATTATATATATATTATAATAAACATTGAAAACACCACATAATGTACACATGTAATATACATTGAATACACATGTAATATACATTGAATAGAGATCTTATATACATGTTATGACATACACATGAAATATTTAGAATACTCATGGTTGATGACTCTTATGCTTGATATGCTTCAAGGTCCATTTGCACAAAGTGATCTTAGCACAGGAGATGTTCAAAGTCATATTTTAGGTGATGCATAATATATTTTTGTGGTTTACAGATTTGCAGACATGAAAAATAGCTTCTTTCTGATGCTTCGTATTATTTCAGCAGATGCTCATGGTATGAAAACAAACAGAAATAAGGTATCATGAAATATCACTTTGAAGAGTTTTTGTTGAAAACAACAAAGCTACAAATGACATAGTAAGTTGGTTTGTTGAAGCATTGTAGACTAATAAGAAAAAGGTTGAACTGTCATTTAGATTGAAAATACTCTTGAGTGCAGCTGAAGCATATAAATTAAAAAAAATTCAGAACTGTTAAAAGAAATGCAATTTTAGATATTTCCTTATATTTTGCCATCATCGACTACAATATATTGCAACAGATAAGCCAAAGCAGCCAGTAGAAGGATGTAGGCTTATCTGTTGGTTACACTTTCGTCAAACTTTTTTTTCTAGTGACCAGCAGTAAGGAAATGACATCATATCGTTTCACATGAACGAGTATGAGTAAATGACTTTGATTGTGAAGATGTCAAATTTGCAAATAAACATCACTAGACAAGATTATTTACGTTTTCAAGTCTAATTTGGCTTTACTGGGCATTGTATTATATGCAGGGATTGACACTACTATATGTATTTGTGTTGACTATGCAGCTGGAAATGGCAATCAGCTGTGTTTCCCCGTCATCACCTGTGATTTAGTTCAATAATGTACAAATAATATACCTTGATGAATTCTCATGCAGTGACCAGTAAAGTGTAATACCTGAAACTATTATTAAACGGACTGAATGTGGACTGAAGTAATAATTATCAGTATCTGCCAGTTGTCTTCTGGTCTGAGTTGGCTGAGCTAGCTCTGATACTGATTTTAAGGGTCAAGTTAAGGAGTCGGCTTATCTATGGTAATATACGGTAAGCCTCTGTGTTCTGCACAGTGCCGAGGTCACTTTATGCCGTGGAACCCTCATCAGCAATAATGACAGGAAGCATAAGCCTAGCCTAAGATGACAGTTTGCATGTACATCAGAGCTTCCAAGTCACTAAACATTATTGTGTGTTGTGTAACATACCTTTACCATTGTCATTGCAAGCTGAACTCAAAGTGTTCATGTTGTGTACTTTCTTTCAGATGTAAGATATAATATTGATATGTATATACATGTATCATATAGTCTGAAATGAACTGTTGAGCTGTCAGATGAGATAAAAATAGTGGTCTACTGTTTGACAAGTATTAGATGAGCCACGACTTGACAAGTGACCCTAATTTGCATATATGGGAATGCCCTCTAGAACATTCCATTTGAAACAAGAGGGAAACAGGTTGTTGTCTAAATATTGAAAAGTTCAATTTCCTTGTGCAAATTGTGATGGTATTTTGCTGAACTAAAATCGCTCTATGAGATGTGTGTTAAACAGTAGCGGTATTGACTTCACGCCACGGTCAGCTTAATCACCAATCAACCTATAGCATCAAAATGTATTTGTCCAGATTACTTGCCCCACCTGCTTGTCACAAATGCATTCACTGCGCTGGCTCATCTAATACTTGTCAAGCAGTAAGTAGTTAGTAGATAACTGATTGGTGTGTGTGTGTCTGTGGGCGTGTGTATGTGTGTGTATATTTGTCTGTGGGCATGTCTGTCTGTGTATCTGTGATCTGACTCAGTGTTGTAGTTCAGAGTATGGGCAGCTGGAATCAGGTTCTCTATATGCTGTACACCATTCAGTGAGGATATTCTGCTACTTCACATGGCAACATTGCTATTGCACTGTACCTGAGGTGGTGCCGGTAGTGTGCAGTAGCAGCATCCCTATATGGCGGCAGGTTGATTGCTTAGCGATTATTTCCCTCTAATTAGCAGTCTTCCATGTGTATACAGTCAAAATTATTTAGGACACTGAAAAGCCTTGATGGTACATATACATTTAATGCACTGAATTTGCTTATTAATGTCTGTGTTGAAGAAGAAGCATTTATAGTATCTCACGAGGATGTGGGTAAAAAGTCTGGATGTCGGTTGAGAAGGGAGACAATATAAGAGGGAGTGGTCGCTCCTCGAGAAGCCCCTCAGCTCATCACATGACCAGTGTTGCCAGTATGGGGACACCTTAGTTTTTAAGACTGAGCATGGTTTATTTTCAACAGCTGATTACATTTGCTGAGAGTAGCGACAACTCAAAACCGACGTGTAGAAGATAAGTTACCTATTCTGTCACTTCATCTTAAGTTATTGAAAGTGCCAGTATTAGTACAGTAGATTTGTAGTAAAGTTTCAAGTTGGCATGTTGTAGCTCACTGGCTTCATTTCTTGGTACACAGTGAAGAAAGACTAAATTCTATTGCTAGAAACTTCATTCATATACTTGTTTAATTTTGAGAAGGGAAATATACCTTTAGTTGAATTGTGTTTGCAAGTAATAGTGATAGTTTTATGAAAAGAACGTTAGGGTGTGTTTGAGGTGTGTGAAAAATAGGACATAGCACTGCTTTTGAAATACTACACAGCAATGTTTCAGTGTTTCTAGTTATTATTCTTAAATCTACTTTCACATTCACATACACATAGTTTTATGATGGGATTCACTATGTGATCTACATGTCGCCATGTTGGGATGCTGGGAATGTATTATAGGTACAGTGTATGGAAATATGTATGTTCGTGTAGTTCACCTTTTAACTTAAGGTATCTAATCTTTAGCAGTATTGACAACAGGTCACATTCAGATAAAATATTCCTTGGTAGATAGTGACAACGTATATCAGGGTTCAGTTGTACTAAGTGATCTTTGTGAGCCAAGGTGGTGGTAACTTAACATACACTTAGAACAGTCTTAGCCCTACGGCTGTTTGGTACTACTGTACCCATCACTGTAAAGGAAAGGTTACAATATAATGTCCTGCAGCTGGATGGGTCAGGATGACACAGCTTACATTGAGGATACAGACTACGTTCCTGTATCTCTCAGGTAGTAGCACACACATGGTAGGACTTGACACCAAAGACATTTCATGCTTTAATTCCTTGGCCATTTATGCCCTTGGGTGTGAATGTGATGTTGCTTTTTGGCAGCTGACACCAGTGGGTTAGATATACTACCCATCAAAACTTTACAATCATGTAAATGTAGCCACTTACTCCGGTCAATTGTTATAAACTAGATTTTGCAAAATATTCCATGCTGTTTAAAAGTACTGTTAACACATGAACTGATGTATTGTAAAACAAGTTCTTAGCATTGAAAAGCTTATTGTCATGGGTTCAATAAATGATGAAACACTGTGAAAATTGGATAATTCTTAACAAAACTTTACACCAAAATGCAGCTATTCACGTGCACAATATTGCACATGCTTTTCGGCCATTTGATGCATGATCCTTGTGCAATTCAACAGCATAAGGTTTGCAGTCGGTTCCCCCAAGTCAGAGGAGAAATTCATCCTTGATATATAAACTTTTGATGGGTAGTATATGATAAACTGCTGTTGGAAGCTGGGTTCAAACCTATTTACTCACTCAGTCTGCAACTAGTTGTGACCATCAGTGTGTGCCAAATCAGTAGCAATGACCAGGTAATGGCATACCACCCCCTGTCATACAGAGGCTAAAATACCTTAGGTTTCTGAGGCATTTCCACTTTCACTGAATGAGACATCTCCTGTGATACACAAATATGTCCTCTATTACAACTAATGTTTAAAAGACAGTTGCTGAGAAACCAAGTATTATCTTTTGCTCAAAATATGAATTCTTTGTTTAGTGTTGCTGACTTCTACAATTATTTACATGTTTACCATTTGTCTGTGGTGGTGTGGATGTGACCTTGTGTGGCTATAGTTCATGGTTGTGTGCTGAATCTGATGTGAGTTGGTCAGTAGACTGAAAAGATGGCTCCATATTCCATTATAAATAACACTGACTGTTCCTGTGTCTTAGATAATATAATGAAACATGATTGATCAGTTTGCAATAGTCAGGTCTGCCAACCTGTCTCAATGTAATGATGTAAGTAATGAATTCATGTAGATTGTCATTCTAGTAGTTTTCTCCACGAAACCTGTGGGAAGAGCTGGTTCAAGCAGATACAGTGGAATGTAGAGGATACATTCAGGTGATACAGAGGGGTGATACATTCAGGGGATACACAGGGGTGACATGGGGATGATACGTTCAGGTGATACATTCAGGTGATACGTAGGGGTGATACACAGGTGACATGGGGATGCTACATTCAGGTAACATACATTGGTGATATGGGGGATGATACGTTCAGGTGATACATAGGAGTAATACATTCAGGTGGTACATGGGGTGGCATGGGGATGATTATATTCGGGTGATACATAATGGTGAAGTGGGCATGATAAATTCAGATGATACAGTGGGATGATACATTCAGATTGTACATGGGTTTGACATGTAGGGTTGATACGTGGTGATACATGTGGATGATACATTCAGGAGGTACATAGGGTTAACATATAGGGGTGATATGTTTGGGTGATACAATCAGATGGTACATGAGGGGACATGAAGGGATGAATACATTAGGTGATACAGAGGGGTATTGTTTCCATTTCAGTTTGGCATTTATTGCTATGTATTCTTTCCATTTCCATTTGCATAAAAGCCAGCTGTAGTGTAATAATATAGTGTCTTCAGGAGTAGTTGTAAGTACAACTTTGTGCAACTTTTGGACCCGTTTACAGTTACTTCTACTTACTCAACAAATCTTGTTGTTTCTTTTATGCTGTAATTATGAGTTGAGGTGTGTTTCATATGATCACCATACTTATATTTCAGCCCTACTTACTTGATTTCATTACACGTTGGTGATTGCCCTTTATCTTTATCACCTCATTTTGTATCCTTAAAAAGGGCTTGTTCTAGGACACAGTCATTTTCAAAATACAATTGGAAATGTGGAATGCTCCCTGCCTCAGTGAGTAATAAGACAGTGGATGAAATCTAATAATGAATTTATATTCCCTGTATGGGAAATGTTCATGTTATCTGTGTTGTATATATAGCTTCTGATAGGAAGTAAATGTCACTGAAGCTGTATGGAGATCCAGGTGTACAGCCTCATACTCGTTAGGCCAGCCTCATTCTGACTGTGCCAGCCTCACTCTGACTGGACCAGCCTCATTCTGATTTGGCCAGGTCACTTCTTCCATTGCTTGCCTTTGAACAACATACACCTCATAATGAAGCGTGTGATCTTTATCTGATGTGATTGCTCACAATGGTAATTTATGTTTGTTTCGTGGTTGTTGGAGTGAATGGATTAATGAAATGATATTGAACATCACCTCACATTCTCAAATCCAGGGATATGACATTCTGTGTGGCCGTACTATGTCCATGGAGATCTAGAGCTTGAAAACTACATGTCCATTGTTGTCTTTGTCACCAGCGTTGCAATGCAGAACAAACAAACATAAAACCTACCTGTTGGAGAGTTTTCAAAAGCCTTTAAAGAGGATCCAGACAAAGAGTCCCAAGCTGTAAATGCAGCTTGGCTGGTGTAGGAGTAACTGCAGCCCCTATCTAGGGAAGTAGAGGAGTTATGAAGCATAACATACCCCTTTTTTCGGGATGATCACAGCCCTTATACAACTGTGTTTTATTGCTCATTCTGTCAACATACTCATTTCAGTTCTTTGTTAATGAATTATTACTTGAAATTGGAATTTATTGAAATGTTGGTTTTAAGCACATTTCATAATGTCACTGAGAATAAGATAAGACATGGGCAATAAATATTTGATGCCTTCTTGAAATGTGTTTCTCCGAATAACCGATTTTTAGTTTCATTTGTTGAGAAGAGAATTGCAACAAACAGTGCATCATTATTTCTGAATCATTGTAAAATGGTGAACAGTTGAACTAGGCTTCAGTAACTGAAATTGTAAATCTTTTTCACTTTTCAGTGTTGTTATGTTTCTAGAAGTTCAGTCATAACACCAGACACAGAGTGTGAAGACCAGTCATTACAAGGTGGTGGTATTGTTGTGTTCCTAAAATTGTAATATACTTATTTTCAGTAAGTTTAGCAGCTGTATATTACTATACGCCATTCCTGACAGATTTACTTGAATCACTTTGAAAGGACTGGTCTCTGTGTATGGTAAAACCAAAATATGGATAAATCATGATTTTATCAATTATTTGTTGTAACTAGGTATCAGTCCCATGTGACTGTATGAGTTGATGCATGTTTGTTTCATCACCTGCTTTCAAAGCAACGTACATGTGTTAGTCTTTGTCTCAAGGTTTGTCTCGTTCCTTTAATGGATGTCTATTGTGACATCTAAAAATGACTTCATAGTGCTATTTCAGAACACTTTATTAATTTCTTTTCAATTCTTCTTGATGCTGTCACCTATTTGCATAAATCTTGATTTTATGGTAATAAAGTTGATTGACTTTACACAGATTTACACGTTTCTTCTGCAAGTACTTCAAGATCTGTCACATCATGTCTTTTTCTGGTGCAGTAAATGTGAAAATGTGATTAATGCTAAATTCTGAACACATCTTCACAGAGTTCATGGGTTTTCAGTCCATTCATGGAGTGTTGGGAGACAGAAACTTGGGTTGTGCTTATCTTGAGAATTAAATTTCACCTGGTGCTTAGTGCGGTGTGGCAATACGTAGATTTTCTTTAAATGAGTATATGCTTGTCTTGAGTATTGCCAACTGTGCAATAAAACTTTCACTCACTCTGATCTGTTAAGGAAGGAACAACTGGTATGCCAATAACTGCAACCATATGAAATGAATCGTGTCCATTTAATGTATAACAAGTGTCATGAAATATTTGTATGGGCACACTGATGAAAAGGATAGTGTCAATCCCTACACATCACCAACAGGATCATTTCCATATGTTTTATCTTGTAGCTGAACTGAAGGTTTCAGTGTGTAAGTGTCACCAAGTGTATTGTTTTGGTACTGCACTCAGGAGGGTAGTAAGAAAGCCAGCCTGGACTAGACAAATTACTGATATCACAAGTGATTATCCACAATGTTGGGCTTGTTGCAATAGCATCAGCTATATAAGCTGACTCAATTTGCTGTGTCATGAGACAAGGCTAGGTTGCTAATGACCAGTTCTAAAATGGTGTTCCACATGAGCTGTAGACAGACGTGAAGAAACTGACGTCATCTCCAGTAACTGCTCAAAACATCTTTGTATTAACACAAAAACGTTTTCACTTGAAATCATAACAAGATGTTTCATACTGTTTGTTTAGCTTTATTTTGTTTTACCTTTTTAACTATGAAGCATTATTCAAACATCGTTCATTGTAACAAATAATTCCTTCATGTCTGCCTTTTATACAGGAGATACTATAAGTACATTGCCTATCTTCATTAAAACAAATTTAACTTTGATCAAAACATGGTTTACACTAAAATACTGGCCAGCATCTAAAACTACATATATTATTGGCATTAAAACCTACAGGCAAACAATAGACCAAAGAGTGGGCAAAATATTCATAAGAATCACAGTACAAAGAATCATTTTAAAGAAAAGCAGATTTCTGACATACACGGTTTCCTCCACTTAGAAACTTTTCATGATGAAAAGTACACAGTACCTTTCAATACCAGACATAACTGAGTAAATACTCTATTGTTCATTTACATATACTGGACAGGTGATTCCAAACTGTCAAAATCTGGGACTTGAATCTGTCATTATGCATGATCATATCGAACAAGACCATCATCTACACAAATACAAAAGCTATGTAGTTGAAACACAGATATGGCACAATGACTTCAGTGACCAATAATTGGGGGAAGTTTTACTAATACAACATTTGTTTCTTGACAAATCAGCAGATCTATACTGAATGACAGAAGGAGGGGGATTCCTAGCTAGCACCTCACAGGAAGCACATCCCGGGATTTTTCACAACTCAGGTCTCACATGTGCAGAAGGTGTATAGTGGTACACCAGCAAAGTACATATTTCGAAAGCCTTCACACTGGCGATGAAAGGAACCTTGTCCTCATCTTGATCAGCTAACAAAATTGCCTCCGGGTTACCTCATGATCCATAGAATCAACAGAGAACACAACACAGTTGGTAATCCATCAGAATTTAAGGTTACCTGTGTTGGTGTTGATAGAAACTCAATGCAAAATATACAACAAACAAAATGGGAAGCATAGCTTGATTACAGTGATATGTGACATGTTTAACATTATCTAAAGTATAGGGTATTGTTGTGGCCTCCAATGTCTTCTTGCTATAATGGGTATGAACAAGGATATCGGCTGGAAGGAACTGACCATGTTGTGAGCACATCACATCATTCTTACATTTGTATGTCCTCACTGTCTGAACAGTGGTGTAACAAGCATCAAAGCACAAGGAACATCTTGGTCTGTGGCTGTTGGGTTTGTTGCCAGTGAAATGTACTCAAGCCACCTTCCTGTGAACACAAATGTACCCATGACCTAACTACAAAAGAGCTTCCGATAGAAGCACACCATCGACACTTAAGTCAGGACAAGTATATTCCATATTCGTGTAGTCTGGACATCATGAAATTGAAACCCCATAATAATGTACAATAAATCTCTAACCTTGGTATGCACTGTGAAACCACCACTGTCTGCACTATCAAGTGTGGGTACATTTGTGACTACAGAATGGATGCTGCGGTTAGTTATGTATACTGAACTTTGCCTGGGATATGTTTCTGAAATACCTTTGACAGCAGCAACCTCAACATCCACCCTTGGACATTAGCAACACAACCCTTTTAAACGTCACAGAGTCCTACATTTACAAACAGGAACATCAGCTGAATTTAAATATTCCACAAATATTTTGTTCTTTCCTGATTTTCAACAAACATTCTTCATACATAAGTAATCATCAAATACTGAAATGATTCTAAAAAAATCATTAACTTTATATCTTATGTATTTAAGAGGACTAAAAGATAAACAAAACAACGCTGTCACCTGATGCATGGGACATGCTCAGTAGGAGACATGAAACTGATCTAAACATTATGGATATACGAGACACTAAATCTCTCTAAGGATACGTGCAACGATGTAGATCATCACATTTTGCAAGTGCTTCTAGTGATACATGATGCTTTCTAATTCAGTGTGCCAGTGCAAATCAACTAAAGCCATGACACTCCAACATGATAGCCTTAAAGTGGCTAATTCCTCATGAAGCTAGATTCCTTTCACTGACCTGATATACAGCATTGTTTGAAAGATGATGGTATTAAAGCTATCAATGTCATTAAGGATCCTGGCAAGACAGATGGATGTTCCAAGGATCATTTCTAAAGCATAGTACTGAAGCACATTCCCAGGGGATTGTTGCTGAGGAAAAGTATTGCAAGTATATTCACAGAGGACGTTTCAACAGAATGTTACTTACTGACAGATACTCCCATAGAAATCGTCTGGAGTAGAGTACTGAAGAATGTTCATAGTGGATGTTCCTTGAGAATATTACTGACCTCTCTCCACAGAATGCTCCTGGAGTATAGTACAGAAGGATATTCATAGAGGATGTCCCTGTAGAATATTACCACCGTATGTTCCCAAAGAATGCTCCTTGAGAATAGCACTGAAGGATATTCACAGAGGATGTTGCTGGAGAATAGTATTGATCAATGTTTTCAATGAATGGTTCTGGAAAATAGTATGACATTCCCGTAGAATATTACTGACAGATGTTCCAACAGAATGCTCCTGGAAATAGTACCAAGGCTATTCTCAGTGGATGTTCCTGCAGAATATTACTGAAGACTGTTCTATGGCATGTTCCTGGAACACAGTACTGAATGATGTTCCTTAGAGATTGTTCCTGCATAAAATTATTGAGAGATGTTCCCTGTGGACATTCCTGGAGAATATTACCAATGTCCACAGATGACAATTCACAGAGAATATTTGCTGAAAGATTATCCAAGAGAATAGTTTTTATTACTGGAAGGTGTTCCTGGAAATTATTTTACTGGAATCAGTTCCTGGGTAAAATTCCTGTTCCTGAAGGAATCGAACTGGATTGTTCCTTGAGAATATTATTCCCAGACAATTCCTAAGTTGTTTAGACATATATTGGCTGAGCATGTATGTGAGCCTCCTGTATTTCTCTCACAAGCAAGATTCTATTGAGCATTTTGCTCATGGACTCAGTGGAGATGGACTGTGTGGAGTACCAGACAGGACTGTCCGGAACACAGCTCCGCTCAGGGACCAGGTAGAACATGTCATTCCTGTTCTTAATACTCTCTGGGCTGAAATGGAAGAGAAAACTGAAAATAGCACAAATGAATTAATCAGACTGAAATAGTTCATTTAGCAGGATTTAATTATTTTACTTCTTTCTCCATTTTACAGTTAAAATTTAAGAAATGATTGAGATAGAGATATTTGTTTACGCTTTGAACCTATAGCATTATGTAATGATATCATGACATTGCATGATCATTGCAGGTGCCTTGACTGTGAATGAACTGGTTACCTGGAGCTGAAAAAAACAATAATATTTTGATACTGACTGCTAGGGAACTTCACACCTATTACGGAACAAAAATCTTAAGAAATACATTTCCACCAAAATATGATTATCACATTATTTTGCTATAGAAATCTCTCACAAGCAAGAAAAAAATAAAAATAAAAATAAATAAATAAATAAATAAATAAAAATAAATAAATAAATAAAATAAAAATATAAAAAATTATATATATATATGTATAAATCTCACATGAAACTCACACATTACAGTTACACATGACTTCAGAAGGTTTACTTAGAATGAAAGTATATCTCACTTACCATTTGGAGAGGTAGAACTCATAGAGTTTGACTGGACATCTAAGAGGGTTCTCTAAGTTCTCGGATGTCTCATAGACTGGTATGCCTTCCTTTGGCTTCTTGTTTGGGGTGCTCTGGCCATCTATAACAAGCACACAAATATTAGATGGGTTAGAAGACAGCAATATTTCAGCTACTTGACAATGGTCTGCAGATTGTTATTAGAAATCATACAATGGAAACATCGCTCATATCCTTTTCAGGCATTCTGTGTTTGCGATTTACATACCATTGCTTATGCAGTGGGAAATCTGGGGATATTGTCTCAAGAGGATATCCGAGTTAAATGCATGTAATGAACCATGGTTTTAACAAACTAAATTTACTGGTCCCTTTGAGTTTGTCAAAACTATAATTTGCTGTATTATTTGAGGACTGAATACAAGACATGTTTGGCCACACTTACTTCCTGGGTTAAGGCAGTAGTACCGTAAAGAGACACTCCGACCTTGACCTGTCACAACCTTTGACCCTGGACCGCCCTTCTTCCAGTGCTTCAGTATATGAGCGAAAGACAGTTTCATATGCTCTTCTGTTGTTTTCAGCATGAAGTGTTTGGTGTTGAAGTATATTAGAGTGTTGAGAAGGACATAGGGTGAGTGGGCACCTAGCTGTTTACACTCCCAGATGTGCTCCTCCTCTATCCGACACAGCATCTGACCTGGGACAAAATTGGTGAATAACTAACAAGGAACAGGGAGTTACAGGTTTTATATCCCACGTCAATGAACTATATAATGCCTCGGACTGCTTGGTATTACCAATATAGTGCAATACACTTTTCAAATGATACATTTTGAAATATCTTTCTGAGAACAGGCATATTGGAAGATGTATGAAGTCACTGTGATTAGCTTTATGGCTTATAAAATGTAACACGTTCATTCACTTGATATGTTTTCCTTCAATATTCAGTTACAAAATGGCATACTGTAATGCAATAAATTGTATAAAAAGGAAAACAGAATCCATGAATGTGCAACCTAATTTTGAGATTGCTGTTATCAGAACCACAACATGTATGGTTAGGAACTATGTACGATTCATGTCATTCACTGTCAAACACTCAAATTCCCAATATATTGCAATACATATCTCAATATGGGTACCTGAATTGCAGTTCAATTAATTTGCCAATATACAGCCCTAATAATGCCTTTAATATTTCTGCTCATCTGCCTTTAATATCATATACTCCCATAGCACAGACTATCCATAATTCCAAATTTGTAGTAAGTCATTCTCATCATTACCCACTAGTATCATAAAACAAAATGACTAAATGCACATGTCAAATCAACAGTGAGGTCAACCTACTGTTCTACTTTGATGATGTTATTTGCTTTCCAGAACAATGACCGATGCAATATCATGAAACACTATTAACCAAGCTGTTAAGATTGACTACCTATTTCATTTAGGAGCGTTTTACAGAAGACATAGCTTGATGAGGATCTTTCTGACACGGACCCCACACAGGCCAAAAACAAACAACTGACAGGCCAGACTGTAATAGCTGTTGAGGGCATATATATAACATAAATATAAAAACATTGCACATAAAGTCGTCATACTGTTAGTATTCATAGTCTCACACTTACCTGTTGCGTTTACTTTGGGCTCGTATTTAGCTAGCACATCGTTTAGACACTCTGTGAACTTCTCATAGTACAGGTCAGTGAAGATGTTGTCAATACGGCTGTTCTCATACAAGTATTGCTGAATACCTGGAAATAGAATTATACAACGTCAAACATTGGAGAACAACACTGATGCTTGATGGAGGATGGTAGTGTACTGTACTCCCACCCGCTTGTCAGTGATGATGCTCTACCAACAACGCCAGTCTGTGCCGAATGTAAGCCCCTAGCATCAGCTTCAAAAAACTTTAGTGAAATTATGGATAATTACCAGCTAAGGATGCTAGACTGAACAGAATGTTGAGAGACTGTTTTTGTACCAGTAGCTATGGTCACAGATTTCTACAGTTCCCTATGAACTTACCTAAACAGAGGTAGTAAATACTGTCGGGAGAATACTCCTCTCCATTTGGCTTCCTAACTTCCTTGACAAACAAACACAGTGAGTAGTTGAGCTCATCTGCAGTACACTGAAGCAGATCTGTCTTGAACAGCTTTAGTTTTCCAGACCCCCTTTTGGACACCTTCTCCAGCAGTGTATTCTTGTGGACGACCCAGTGGCGCCAGGCATTAACACCATATGTGTATTTGAGGTGCATATTGGCATCTGGAGGAGGAAGGGATGGTGCCAGAGGTGGAGGAGATGGCTCACTTGGAGGTTCCGGCTCTGGAATTTCAACTCGTGCTCTTTTAGACTGGCGGGCCCCTCTTCCTCTTGATCCGCGCTTCCCTCTACGTGATCGTGTTTCTCGAGGTGGGAGATAGTCATCATCTTCCTCGTCAATCATTCTTATTGTTTCGGGTTGGGGAGGAACTGGTGGGGGATCTAGAATGGAAAAGTGATGAACGATTAAAAATACTCTAAAATGTCTCATTCCCGAACTTGAACAAACCAAGAACTATGATTTGGTCCCTACTCAATTTACATGTAATGGTTATGGAAGATCCAGCTGATTTGCAATCATATAACCCAAAGGAGTCTTGATCAGATATATATGTGACTTACATCTCAGAAATCATTTAATGTCTCTTGAACTGTAATCCAGTCAACCTGTCAGCATAATGTCAAAAACCTAAAAACAGTCTGCTGATCAGGATTTGAATCGCAGCTGCTTGGTGTGGACAAAGGTATGCAACTCTTCACAGTGAAAAAAAAAAAAGCACCTATAATGATTGGATTACCAAAATCCTCTCTTCAAATGAAGTAATACATGATGACTATCTGTCTATCCTACACTTTGATCCAATTTAATTTGACAAATTCATTCTTTACTATCCTAGGAAAGTGGTTAATGGCTATGTTAATGGTGACTGTGCTATTTACAAATTGTATGGTCTCCATTCTTACTGGTCTGCATATCGACTGAAATCATGAATATTTTTGTGACTTCCTGTCACCACAAAAGAAACTAATTAATCATGTCATTCTTAAACCTGACCAACAGACAATTATAGTTGTTTCATACTTATTATCCAAGAAAATTATGAGCAGGTATGGGAATTTGTTTTACTGTGCAGAAGAACTGAGTAAATGAGTGAACTGCTAAATTCGAAAACACCCACACAGCCTTACATTTGGCCCTTCTGTTACATACTGTAATGTCGTACCCATCACGTGAGAGTTATACTTCAATAAAAGAACTAACTCAACTGTCATTGATACCAGAATTTCATCATGGTTTTGTACAAACTGATATTGGATCACCTCTGTTATTACTAAAGAACATGTGATAGAAGCTACAACTGATGAATTAGATCATTCAATATCAGAATATTATTACAGATTTTAGCCAATGAATTTGAAAACAAGATTTGGAAGCTGCTTTCTTTAAGGCTGTATATTGGATCTGTATGGATAAGTACAGGACTTGAGACGGTTTAGTCATAATTACAAGTAAGAGTGAATAACCCTTAGATTGAACATTCTATCATGCTGATAAATGTAATCAATAGTGGTGTCTGATTAATATGTCAACAGGCAATAGTCGCAGGAGATTGATTATTTTTTTACTCCTATAAAAGGCTTAAAATATTTGCAAGCAATTATGGCCCTTTGTCAATATTTACTGAACCAGCAAAGATTAACAAGCATTAATGCCCACAGAAGATTATCACAGTTAGAAGCAAACATAAACCTTAGTTGAATTCATAAACGCAATTGTAAAATTCGTAGAATAATTTGTACAAGTAATAGCAAAATTGGTAGATTTGTTTGTAAAAGCAATCATAAACATAAACTGGCAAAGCAAAGGAACTCACCATCAGTTTGGGAAGTGTTTAGAAGACTAAAACATAGGGTTGTATCTGTTACAAAGGAAACAAAGAAACTTGTTACTGTAACTAAACTCCAAGATTGATGAAAATGTTAGAAAAGAAAGGCATGGTAGTATTTCATAAAATGTTGAGAGAAAAGATAACTGATGTATTTTGCTCACCTACTGACAGAATACGCAGCTTTGAAATAAACTACCCTGATATTGTGTACATTGTACATGACCCATTGTGTTCCTGTATCGTACTCGAAATAGTATGTATTATTGTATTTAAATAAAACAATGTATGTGATACAACTAAAACTACATACTCAGGAACACATTGAAATAATTTGATCTTAAAATTAATTTATCATAGAATCATATAGATTCAACTTTTTCACTTGGTTTTATACTTTAATTACCATTTGTAATGGTTATGTTATTGGCTCATTAGTGCTGTTGAGTAAGTATCTGATGTCAGCAAATATGTTGCTACAAAATGTATTTGTATTTGGTCAGCATAAAGATAATCGTTTGCTAATCCTTTTAATCATCACATAAACATGTTTAATATGAAGGAAAACAAAGTTCTATGTACAGTCAACTTCTTTATTGCAATGGGTGCGATGTTTCGGTACTAACATCCTTATTGAGCAAGTGATACATAGAGTTGTAACATGGAGAATATATACATATATACTTTCAAATGCCTTTCAAAGAAGAAATGTTTAATATGTTTATAAAGTCTGTTCAGTTTAGCATGTCTATCAACCAGCGTGAAGAAAATCACATTTGAATGGTGACATGCCTTAAACTTACTAGTAGTACTACTGCTGATTGTTTGGGCTTGTTTTTAAATAGTGTCTGACTTAGAAAAGTAAACATATGTCTTGTCCAAATTCTGCACAATCAATTCAGAAGTGGAGTTTGGTTCATTGCTCCTGCACACTTTTAGTTGATAACACTGAACTGTGTATTGTTGAACGACCAAATCAACAATCGGATCATTACTACTCTGATATGTATAGCATTACCGAAAACATAACTTTCAATTTCCATTAAGATCAACTTAACTTGTCTTCATTAAAATAAGAACCCCCAAATCCCAAATTATAGAAAAGTAACTGTTCACCTCTAGGCTGATCTGCACTGCATGAGTGAAGGAGAAATATAGAGCAGTTTAGGATTTTATTTCTCCAGAAACCGAAAATGGAGACAGACAGACAGACAGACAGACAGACACACAGACATGCTGGTTCCCTAGTTGTTCAAGTAGCATTGCCTTGGCGCTGTCACTTATACACAAACCACATGAACCTAGAAGTATAGTTCACTGATATGGCAGTGGGCGACAGAAGTTCCTGTTTAGATGATAAAGATGATGGGCAGCTCATAGTCAGACATACTCAATACTCTTAACAAACTTTTGAGTTAAATGACTCAAGTAAACATGTTTCATTTGACATAGTTTTTCACAGTTTCACTGTCATACAGTTGATGATGTTCATCTACAGTGTGTGAGTATGGCTTCATGTCACTTTAAGCAACATTCCAGCAATATCACAGTATTGCACACCAGGAATGGGCTTCCCAGTTGTACTCATGTGGGGTGGGGTGGGGTGGGGTGGGGTGGGGTGGTGTGGTGTGGTGTGGTGTGGTGTGGGGTGGGGTGGGGTGGGGTGGGGTGGGGTGGGGTGGGGTGGGGTGGGGTGGGGTGAGGTGAGGTGAGGTGAGGTGAGGTGAGGTGAGGTGAGGTGAGGTGAGGTGAGGTGAGGTGAGGTGAGGTGAGGAGAGGAGAGGAGAGGAGAGGAGAGGAGAGGAGAGGAGAGGAGAGGAGAGGATGGATGATGCATGGGTTATGTCCAATGTTATGTCCAATGCTGTCAGGGTGTAGTCACCAAAACTGAACCATTGCACAGTATTTGAAAATATACCCAGTTCATACAGTTTCTGCTTGGAAAGATAATAGGTCTCCTTGTTTAGCAATACTTTGAACATTTAAAGAAGAAACGAAAAAGTTTGAGACACAAAGTTGAGACACAAAATAAAAATATTTGGAAGAAGTTGCACAATAATACCCACATTGTCATCAGTAAACACTCAAATATGATACTAATGGTAATGCAACAAAGCACTGGATGTTTGCGACATTCAATTCAATACAATCTCAAGGGGATGTCTGGACAAGCAGCTGGAACCATGAAACGAATAGGGTTATTGTAGGTTGTGATTAGTCTGAAGGTCACCTCAAAAAGTAACTTGTGTGGCGCAACTATACACAGTGAGAAACACAACTAAATTATTAGCAGTCTCGAACTAATGGACATGGGTCTGGCTCAACTGTGAACATTTCCAACTGTCACAACACAAGCCACAGATCCACTGACAACTCGTACTGCTTGACAAGTATTAGATGAGCCAGCACAGTGAACATGTTTGTGACAAGCTGGCAGGGCAATTAATCTGGACAAATACACTTGGTTGTTAAAGGGAGATTAGTAATTAAGTATGTGGAATGCATGCTGACTGTGGCATGAAATCAATAATGCTACTGTTAACACCTGTCTTGTAGAGCAACTTAGTTCAGCAAAACACCATCAAAACATGGGTCGCACGAGGAAATTGAACTTTTCAATATCTAGAGGACGACTAGTTTCCCTCTTGTTTCATATGGAATGTTCTGGAGGGCGTTCCCATATATGCAAATTGGGGTCATTTGCCAGGACGTGGCTCATCTAAGACTTGTCAAGCAGTAGTTCCTGCAGCAGTCAGTGACAATATGCTGCAATCTGTCCATATGTGTAAACAGGAAGCTACAAGTATTGAGAAAGTATTACCTACCTGTATTTACCGCGACAGGTTCAACACTTGTCTCAAGGTCAAGGACAGGGCCGGTGATCTCCTCAGCCATTCGCAGTGCCATCTGAACCAAGTCCTCCTCCCCACCGCCTGGTGCCCCCCGATCTATCAGTGGCGCCACATCATCACCATCATCTTTGTCATCTGAAGAACATGAACACATGAGTGACTAGTAATCCACATTCAGTGTTTGATGTTCAGCTCAATCACTGCTGCCTGGACACACAATTAAAACACACAGTGCTACTTTGGAAATAATTTAAAGACAGGACATGGGACATAAGAAAGTGGATGTGTTATTGGCACAAGGGACCACGCAATAATGTTTTCTGACTTTGAAACTCATTCAGATTGACATGTTTAACATAATCATGACCTGTTCAAAGTGTGTGTGTATGTTTTGTTTTATGCTGCTTTCAGCATGTGCTAGCAACTTGATGGAAGGAGATAACAGTTGATCTGATCCAAGGGCCCAGATTTCAAAGCTCTCTTAGTGCTAAGATAGTTGTAATTGCAATAAATTAACATGAACATATAACATGACTGGGCCCAGGTCTATCTATTCACTAGAAATAGCATGGAACGCTCTAACCACCAAGGTACTCCATGTAACTGTCTACTCACTTGTAATGGCTGGGAATGGTTCTCCATCACTTTTATCAGTATCACTGTCAGAGTCGCCACCACCGCCAGCAACAGCTTCTGCCATCATCAACAACTCAGCCTCCAGTGGATCAGATGGAATCTTCTCTCGAATCTCCTAAAATCATCAAGTGCAGTGATTAGCATCAATATCTGTCCTTAATGTGGAACTCATATTACCATTACATGTATAATACCCTCTCCTTAATAATCGCCCGACACAAGAATTATAGGAATTCAGTGTGCCTGTGAGGGGTGGCTGGGAGGGCTTTCTTCATGAGTCAGGATAAAGTATCAATTTTATTCAGAAAATGAGAGACAATCATGGCCGATCAGCTGACCATGTGCACAGGTGTATTTTTACGTCCGCTTCTTTTAGAAGGGAACTTCAAGGGATTTCAGGTATATAACAACCTTCACCAGGGAAGAGGAGATAAGCAATTAAGTCAGGAGTCAGGATAAGGAAAAATAAAGGCTTAACACAGAAACTTTGCAAATCATCTGTCTAATATCTCACAATAGATATGGTCATGAAAGAGCATGACACAAATATTCAACAGCACTCTTTCAGAAGTTCATATTTTCTTAGATCAGAAGATGAGTCTTGCATCTGTCCTACAAGTTCTGGAAATGCTTTTGTGTCTTACAAAACATTTCATGTCATGAGTGAGATTGGTTTTACACAGTTTTTAGCAATATTCCACCAATATCATAGTGGGGAACACCAGAAATGTTCTCATTATGACACTGGCAAAGATGGGTGTCATATAAACTATGCCTACTGCAAGCAGGGTAACCACTATATCTACTTACTTTGATCTGCTTGAGGATCTTGTCTGCTGTTTTCTTAGCTGTGGGTATAAATATGGGGACTGGTATTGGGATAGGGATGGCCACCATCTGTGGGGTTGGGGCTGCATACATTGCCATTGGGCAGGGAACATATACTGGTACTGGCACTGGTATCAGCACTGGCTTGCCTTGGTGCTCATCTGAAATAACAAACAAGAGTCATCAATATCAACTGCAATGGCAAAATACTTTTCATGAATATTTCTACAAGTTATGATTATGTCAAATGTTCTGGTGTGTATATAAGAACACAACTCCTGTCAACCAGGACAATTTGAGTCCCCACAAGACCAAGGCTGCCATGGAGTATATAGACAGCGAAAAAATGACCCCTGTGGTTCATCCTCCTCTAGTCCCGACCTAGCACTGTGTGACTTCTGGCTCTTCCCAGTATTGACAGAACAACTGGTTGGCAGGAAATTTTCATGGATACAAGACCTTTCAAAAGCTGTGATTTCAGAACTCAGTGGCTCGACCACCTCAAATTATGCAAAGAGAGAGGAGGGGAATACTTCATGGGAATGTGAAAATTTCAACTTCGTATGATAATGCGGTATGTTTTTACACTCTTGTTGCCATTACTTCTTGAACGGCCTTTGCAGTAAAGTGGAAGGAGAGTACTGAAAGGTTTTAAAGTTCTGCTCTGGAAAAGAACACTAACACCAATTTCAGTCAGTCAAACTTGTTGCCATGGAAACATCAAAAATATCTTATTTAGAAATCAAGAATGGGTGGGAGAGAAAAGAGTGGAAAGAGAGGAAAATGGGATATGCCTTTTTGGAGACATGTTAAATGAAACAACAGGACATACATCATGAACGACACCAGTGCCATCTAATACATGGAATTCTGTGGATTCGTGGAAAATTCTCATCCCTGAGAAATACAAAACTACCAAAGGGAACCAGTACACCACCAGATCTATGAAGGTGCCAAGTTTGGTGAAATATTGAACGGTTCTTCCCCAGAAAAGACATATGTGCACAGCTGGATGGATGCATGCATGGATGGAACGCACTTTAATACACCATTTGTGGAGATAAGTCAAAAATAATAAAATGATCACATCAGACCCACTTTTCACAAATGAATTATATATCCACTCTTCTCAAGAAAATATGGTAATTCCACTCTTACACCAAAGATACAGTGAATATATAGACTGACCTGTCTGCACCTCCTTGCTGACAGAGTGTGGACGACAGGAAGTTGCTTTTGTCTGGACAAAGGGTTTACACAGCAAAGACTTGTTCTTCATCTGTTTTGGGGGCGGAGGTTGGATGATAATCTGTTGTTGGGTCGCAGTTGACACACTTTGCTGCAAGAAATAAGTGCAAACATTTTCACATATTCCATATGTGGCAAAATTTTGGATGAGAGTAAAGTTACTCCTTGGTATCATTCAGCAGACTCTGCCTGCATCTTGTTTGTCTTCTTTATTGGTACCATTATCAGGAAAATAGCTCTACATTGGAAACTGGAAATTGATGAATCCCATTTGGGAATGCAGTGATGTCAACTACCAACTTGGGACCAGATTTCAAGTTCTAAACAGGTAAAGGTAATCCCCAAACATGGATGACTAAATCCAATCCTTACGGCATGTTCCTACCTTTCCAGCTTGGCTGACAACGACCGGTACTGGTGTGTTGGACTTGATGTTGACCGTCTGCTGCTTCTGACCAGACAACATCAACTTTCCTTTGGCACCTGTCATCACAATGTTATTCTGTTTTATTATTTTATCAAACATGCTAAAATATTCTAGCTAAATGATGGCACAATCTGTGACTTAATTACCCCAATCTGAAGCCCATATCTAGAAAAAAGGTCTCATAGGCTCAACTTATAAATCTATATAGTAACCATAAGAAACTTAAAAAAAAAATGCTAAGATTTCTTTGTTTACTTGCTGTTTAACGCAGCACTCTTCACTCTTTAACGCAGCAATATTCCAGCTACATGACAGTCATTTGTAAACAATCAAATCTAGATCAGACAATCCAGTGCCTACTGACATATAACCAAGATGTAAGTGAACAAATAGAGATTAATACACGAGCAAGTGTCATATTGTTTTTCTGACACGAGTTTCGGGAAAACAAAATGACACACACGTGTTACTTTCTTTATTATTCATTTGTATCTAACTTTTTATTTCTAAACAACCAAGTCCATGTGAAATGAAATCAGCTGTTGTCGCTTGACGTAAAGGTCAAGGTCACTTAAGAATACAGTGATACAGTACTATGGACATATAGTATTCCCAGAAATTATTGAGAATCATGTTGCGTCATGTAACTCATTACGTTTATTATCTTCTGGCGTTTTACTTACATAAACATGTTAAAACATCATCCTTTTACAGTCTCAGTCTTGTTTTAGTACTTTGTTAGACCTCCTCGCTCAGAAATGCATGCCTGAATACGCCTAGGCACACTACCCATCAAAGTTTGTAGGTAATCGTGTGACAGGGTATCCCAATATTGGACCACCTCGGCCTTCATATCTTCAATATTTCTCAGTCCCTTTTGGTTTATTCTGTCCTTCATGACTCCCCACACATTCTCAATTGGGTGTAGGTCTGGGCTGTAAAACTTGAACATTTTCGCCCGACAACCACTGTTTTGTGTAGCGCGCAGTGTGTTTTGGGTCATTATCATGCTGGAAAATCCAATCATCTTCATACAATGTTTGTGCTGTCGGAAGAAGGTGACCATTTAGAATGTCAACGTATCTTTCTTTTGTCAAGTTTCCCGTGAAAACACACAATGGCGTCACTCCGCGAGCCGATATGCCATCCCACATGTGAAACTTCGGGCTATGTTTTGGTCGCTGGTAGATAGGTTTGACAGTATCTTTGGTCCAAATTTTCACACAATTAGGGAAAAGCCAAACAGAACTTTCATCCGAAAAGAAAACATTATCCCAATCTTGATTTTCATGAGCCCGACACCAGTTTAAACGGTTTTCCTTTTGTGCATCTTTCATCAACAGCGAGGGAATTCCACGTTTTTTCACCCAATTAAGTCTCTGTAATTCCTGCCTAACTGTTTCATTGCATACCTGAGGACTTCCTCTGCTAATCATTTCATTTCTGATGTTCTCAACACTTTTCAATTTGCCCCTACTCACAATCTGCCCAAGTCTTCGGCGATCCACAACACTGAATTTCCTAGGCCGACCTGCCCCTGCTTTGTGCTCTATCCCGGTTCCTGTTTGAATATTCTTCAAAGTTCTGTATACTGTAGACAGAGGAATACCATGTCTACAAGTTAACACTTTAGCATCAGCCTCACCCCTTTCAAAATCATCTAGAATGAGCTTTCTTTTCTCTCTTGCTGTAAATTCTGCCATGTCAACACAGGAAGCCGTCTGCTCAGACAAGGGAGATAACTCTTGACGTAATGAGCTGCCTTCTAAGCCTTCAAGGGTTGTCTCCCTTATTTAGTATGCTTAGTGCATAGTGAAAGCCCTTTTTCCAATCTTAGCATCATTAGGAAAAAAACAAAGATTTTCTCAATAATTTCTGGGAACACTGTAAACTACCTGTGTAATGCTACTAACTAAAGGGCGCAACATATTGACTACCTACTCTTGCACGAAGACAAAAAATACAAACACATTTTGAATTGAAATTTAATCTTTATCAACTTAAGTAACAGTAAGAACTGTATAACTGGAAACATTGTTAATGGGAAAGTTATTCGTCGTCAAAAGAGTCACTGAGAGGAGATCAAGCAACATGGCGATGGTTTATAATGGCTCGGTCTCACTCACTGCCATAGAAGACTAGTTAATTTTGATGTGGAATGTCCCCCACATATTGGACCTCCGAAGATAGCGTGAACGTCACCAGACAAGGCTGTGTTGTGTTTGTGTACGACATGAATTGGGATGTTCAATTTATTTCGGACAAACTGCTGGTGACGGAACGACTGAAACATGGCATTTCCGATCATGGAAACATGGCAGGCTAATTTCCGGTCGAAGACAACAGATTTCCCATTTTCCCAGTGATGTGCATCAGAAAGGTGTGAATAATTGTTCACACTGTACATGTTTATGTCCAGACACTTGCATGACCTCCGTTGGAGCTACGTTATTGTCTTGCAACTTCTGAATCAAATGTTGGTGAGCATTAGTTAGCCATTTGTCGCCAGTGACGTGTGCTCCCTTTGTCGTTATTGACTTTATTTTTACCTTTTCTTGAAATCTCATATCAATAAACACGGTGTGTGAAAAATTGTTTGTTTGTAATGTTTTGTATTTGATAGCATTTCATTGGTTTGTTCTTGCAGTAGCGAGATTGAACATTCATAGTAAATTTGTAGTAAAAAGTTATGAATGAAAAAAGTAGGTCCACATTCCAATGGGGTCATGGAGATCATGGTCGGATAACTGACCAATGAAATTCATTTTAGGGTTTATTACACATGTGCAACATATCAGTTTTATGTACTCGGTTACGTTTCACTGTATGGATAATAAATGACGTTAATAACTCCCTTAATATTTCAACAGAATGTTAGTGTCATCATTCACAACCGCTTTTAACAGATGTCTGAAGCCCACCTCTGTTTTTCCATGTGATGATTTTAGTAATTTTTACTGCAATATTGCTATTAACAGCACACTCACTCACTCACCAGTGCAACTAAGTATTCTAAACAGATTGTCTGTTCCTGACATGTTACTTACAGACTGGCGCCATAAAGCTAGAATATGGTAGTATTAAAACACAAGTATGTTATATCAACAATAAATAAATCGTTCAGTTATTTCCCTCCTTCGATATCCTGACAATGATGAAAACAAGAACCACCATCTTGGCAAAAACAGCAGAGATTTTCTTACCTTGTGGTGCAAGAGACACAACATTAGAGATGACAGGGAAGGAGTTGGATTGACCTTGACCTGGAGAGCTGCCACTTGATGCTGGAACAAAGATGTATTGACTGATCTTATCTCAAATCTTATACCTAAAAACTGGGACCTGCATTATCTCACTTTCTCAGTTCACTATGTGTATGCTTCTAGGGCACATTCACAAGGCACCTTACAATGGCTGATCCACAAGTTAGTGAAGGGATGCTAAACCCCTACCTCATATAATTTGCATGGCCACTAATCAAATGTGTATGTGCCCGTAATAACTTGTACATTGAAGGTGATCAGTATCATAATTTATTATTCAATTAAGTAACTATAGTTATTATTCACATATACCTTTTGTATTCATTTGTGAGTGCAAAGGTATATCTGCTGGAAATGAATAGAGAGCTGAAAGATGTGGAAAAGACAAAGATACCTCTTGTATTTGGCTTGTTTTGTAGCTGAACCCTTTGTTGTGAATGAATGGTTGGCTGTGAGGAATTCTTCGAATTGGCACTGAACTGTGACTGGAAGGACATGACACAGTTATATGAACAGAAGTTGCGCACCGAAGCATCACTCATAGTCAGATGGTACTGGGCGGGGACGTACTTGTGACAGTGGTCACATGTCACTGCTTGGTTGGACTTGGCTTGCAGGTTCACTCGATACAGAGACAAACAGTTGAGAGAGCAAAACAACTGATACTTATTGTTGGAATCCACACGCTCAATCATGTCAAAGTTCACTTTCTTAGTCCCACACCATCCACACGCAACAATCTTTTTGTGCTTTGATCGGAAAAAGTTCACACATGCATCTTTACAAAATCGTTTCTGTTGCCCTTCAAACTGGATGAAATGAGAAACAACATCTTCATTTGGACACAGGCCCTTACAGTTGTCACATGTGTTCATACCAAGCTTGTTAGCGTACTGGAAGGCTGACAGACAGGGGTCACTACACAGTCGGTTCATTACACCATTTAGTTTGACATTATGTTTCATCTGGCCACTCTTGGCACATACAGCACATCTATTCCCCTGTCCAGTACCCTTCTTACCGGTGCTCTCAACACCGATTATCTCTACATCACTAGTTTTTTCCTCATATTTCTTCAAACAGTTTTTACTGCAGAAGTCAAGGAACTTATTTGTGTCAACTGGTGCACAAAACGAGTCACTGACAGTGGCCAAATCCTTCTGGCAAAATGCACACAGACGCAGTCTCTTCTTGTATTCATTACTACACTTTGCTGAACAGAATGTCTTAAAATCGGTGCCAACTTGCAGACAGAAGAGGGGTCGGAACTCAGGAGACACAAAAGATGTACAGTAAGAACAGGAAGAGTTGAGATTACTCTGGTACTTGGCCAGACAGGCCTTGCTGCAGAAGTCCACATTCATCCATTGTACAAATGGCTTTTGGGTGTTAATGTTCATCAACTGACACACTGCGCAGGTCTTGTATTCTGATTGGCTGTTGGAAGATTTGGCAGTTTGCTTCAAGGAACCTGTTTGAGACCTTGTGGTTGGCTGGCCTGGGGACTTTTGTTGGGCTGAGGTGGTGTTCTTCAAAAACATGGTTGGGTTTGCCCTGAATCTGCGGAAACAGGTGTCGTCACACAGATGTTTGATATCTCCATTACGTACTATGTTGTACTTACACCGACCGACCTGCAACAAGATTTGAAAACTGGTTACAATGTTGAGATAATAGAATGTACATTGGTTTAATCCTAATTACGCATAATACATAGTCATACTTGTCATAAGAAGCACTTCTGAACCTTTCTTTGCAATCCTCCCTAGTTACAATAGAGGAGTTCATCTGTTTATTAGTTTTTGAGTTAGACTAAACTAAGGGACTTTGTTCGTAACAAGCCTGTGTTCATAAAGCAATGAATGGACACCTAGAAGGATCAGATGTGATGACTGTTGACCTTTCACTGCCTCACACTCACAGGCGTCTTACACTGTGTGATCCCCATGCTAATCTGCTGACATAGTAAATAAACTACTGCCATGTGTAGTCCTGGCGATTGGTACCTGGCACTTGATAAATCCTGTAGTACATCCATATTCACATTACTCTATAATACATGTACACTCAGATTACCTTGCCACACACGATACAGGACTGCATCTTGGATTTCTTGCCTCCTGACCCAGGAGGGGGTCCTGGAAGTGCCCCTTTTCCTGTGGCAGGGCTGCCTGAGAGGTGAAAATGAAATCATATAATTTCTCCATTTCTATATCCATTTTTACACTTACATATTCACCTTGCACTACACTTCTAATACTGCAGCACATTGAATTTAGTCCTGAATGACAATGATTTAAATTCTGGACACATTGACTTATGCAGGGACAAAGGCTCATTGTCCATGAAACAGACTCAAAGGGGTCTTTCTCAATGATAAAATAGTTTCTTACTGTTGATGTTGCTTTTGTTTAAAAATATTTTGTACTTATCCTGATTGAGAGACTTGCCCTGTTGTGGGATGAAAATAGACAGCATTCTGTCATCAGTTCAAGTGGTCATAACGAAATGATCTAATTTTTTCAAGTGGTCTCTAGGCAAAAGAATCTGATTCCTTTTGCTTTGTCTGTCAATCTCAAGACCATTATTAATAACTTAAAATCTTCAGCCAATATGGAAGAAACATTTGTTACATAGGCAGCAGTCTTGGGCTCTTGGCCACAGTTGTAATATCTTGTCTAGTAATTTTCTAAGTAGCATGCTCATTTAATGAAAGTTGACATAAAAACTCCAAAATGTTTAGAAAATAATGCCACAAAGCCGTCATACCAGATGTTGCAGGTGGAGGAGTTGTTCGTTCCTGTTTTATCTTGGTCTTTAAAGACTCTTGAGTGATCTTCTGACCTTCTTTAGCATTCTGGAGAATTTAAAAAAAAAAAGAACCCAATGTTGTAGGCAGACACAACAACAAACGTTTACTGCAATTGCTGTAAGATTAACTAAACGAAACATATGCTACTAGTCTAAGTAAACTTATCCTCAGTGCATTTCGTTACGCTCCACCACTGAGTCTAACAAAACCTTATGGGAGGTCGCGTCAGGTAACCTTTGAGACTGATCAATCAGAACACAGCTTACCAAATCGTGAAAGTGCACCTTCACACATACCTTTTGAACTTTATATCGTGAAAAGTTTCGTAACCGAACAATTACGAATGCTATTTAGTGTACGCTCGCTTCCGGGTGACAAACACGGCGTACGTACAACCATAACAACGGTGAGTAAACAGTCGCTGAAAATAGTGTTTTGGGCAATATTCAAGGATGTTTTCTTGCGGAAATAATAGCTAATGGTAACAATATCAAGAAAAACCCCAACACGTATATACTGAAATAACTGTGTTATGTGCGGATTTTGTTTGCGGAGAGATCTGTGTCAGTGACTTGAATGTTTTGAAAGTCCCTCTGATCCCTAAATAGTAGCTGTTGTCTGATTGGTTAAATCTATTTAACCGTCTTGCGTTTGATTGGACGGCCATTTGTCGCTCAAAGGTTACCTGACGCAACCTTCTACTAGGTTTTGTTAGACTCAGTGGTGGAGTGTAACGAAATACACCAAGACTAAGTTTACTTAGACTGCATATGCTACTAAAGACAAGAAGTTAACAAATATTGTTTGGGGATGGGAAACCAATCTCTTCAAATTATCAAAAAATATCAATGACTAACACATTTCTACATTATATATTAATTCGACTGCAGCTGTTGACACTCAAGGCATCAAATTTTATGAGTTTGCCTCAAGTACATCAAGCACATTAACTAAGCTGGAAAAAAACCTTCTCCTCGTCACCATGGTAATGAAGTTGTACTAAACCATAGATGTCAAAACAACAACATTTGTACAAGGATCTGTTCATACTCCTCTCCTCTTGGGGTTCCCTTTCAGATCCTTTACAATAACTAGATGTTTTTTTTCATCATGGCTCATAATGACATGTTTACATAAATGGCTGAATGATGAATAATGTCAAGAACTTACAGTTTTAGCAGCTGATTCCTTGTCCTGTGGCTCTCCACTCCCTGACACTGATGCAATGTGGAGGCCACTCACGTCTGCTCCACTCGTCACTGATGATATCTGCAGCCCCATATCATTAGAGGAGTCCATGGTGGCTAGGGATGAGCTGTCTTTCCCTTTTCCCTTGGATTTTTCTCCAGGAGTGTCTTCCTCGTCATCATCATCATCCAACACAATAGCTTCTGGTTCTGTTTTTTCATCTTCAATCACCATCACGTCATCATCCTCGTCTTCCTTGGTTTTCTTGTCATCCTTAGATGCATCTGCAGACTTTGTTTTATCTCTATTCTCATCTTCAGCATCTTTGAAATCTTCTGCATTCTGTCCATCTTTGTCTGTGGTGCCTTCTTTTGTAGCATCAGCAGCATCGATATCAATGACATCACCATCTCCTTTTTTCACAGAATCAAGACTAGTCTCTGGATCCAACACTGGTGGTTCTGGTGACTTCTCTGAGGATTTTTCATTTCCAGCTTTTTCTGTTTCTTCAGTACCCACCTCATTGCATTGGTAAACATTGGTGTCTTTGGCCTCTTTGGTTTCTGGTTCTCCCTGGTCAGTCTCTGTATTGCTGGTATCATCCACCTCCATAGTCTCTGTTGTTTCCATTGCTTTACCTTCTTCAGACTCATCAGTTTCTGGATTCTCATTTGTATCCTGGGAATCCTCTGCTGAAGGAGCATTCTGATCTGTTGGTTCTTCTGGTTCAAGGATAGGAGCTTCTTCTTCCAGCTCAGGAGCTTCTGCTTCCAAGTCAGGAGCATCTGTAGAAGTTTCTTTTGCCTCATCCTGGATAGGAGAAGCAGGAGTCCTTGGCCCTGCTTCAGTGTTCACTCCCTCTCTTTCACCTTCAGTGTCATCTAAAATTGTCTCTGCATCTTCTTTCTGGTCATCCTCATTATCTTCTCCCAGCAAACGGTCCTCATCTTGTTGACTGATGTCATTATCAGCTAATTCTGCATCTTCTACAGATTCTGCTTGTGTTTGTTTCTCAGGTACCTCAATCTGAACCACTTCATCCTCATCATCTGCTGAGGCTTCACGATCTTCAGTTCCATTTAAATTGTCTTGAACTTCCTCATCGAGTACTTTGTCAGGTATTTCTTCATTTTGAGCATCAGTTACATCATCGTCCTCCTGCATATTTTCTTTTGATGTGGTTTCCTGAGCAGATCCTGGATTCCCAAGAGATCCCTGTTCCTCGTCCGCTGTAGCTGGACTGGCTTCAGCACTCTCTTCCTCCATTGGTTCTGCCGGAGTTGTAGGACCATTCCCTGTACCATTATTCAACTCCATGACCTCAGATAGTCTGTCTGCATCAGCTGGGATGACTTCTTTCTCATCATGTGCTGACCTGGAATCCTGAGGAGAGCAAGTATGAATTTTGTAACCTGAGTCAAAACAATGACAAACTTAATTGATGACTCACACAACACAAGGATAGAGTTGTTACAAAAATGATAAAAACAGTCACAGGTATTTCCTTTGCCTAATTTCGCATATAAAATAATTACTATAAACAAGAGTCATCAGAAGATGACATATCCCCCAGCACCCATGTATTTGAAAAGACAAATCATCTGACAGTTACTTGATGTTTTTTTCAGACTAAGTTTGAATTGTTTCCGTGCAAATCATGAAAAATATAAATGCCATTCATCTGTAAGTAGCAAAAGGCACTACTTCAAGATCTGACTCATATATCTGCAAAGATTGGTTGAAAGATATGAAATGGTTTTTGAGTGGTGCTCAGGAAACCAAGCCCATCCTTTTCTTCTGAGACTAAGTCCATATTGTTTCCATGGAAACCGGGAAAAATAAAAATGCAAACAATTTGTAAATAGCAAAAAGCACCACTTTGGAGTCTAGCTCACACATCTGCCAAGTTTTATAGAAAGATATTAAAAGGTTTTTAAGTTGTGCTCCGGAAACGGAGCACATCCCTCCTGTTTGCGACCAAGTACAAAACGTTTCCACAGAAACCAAGAAAAATCAAAATGACAAGATTCTGTAAATAGCAAAAGGCACCACTTCAAGATCTGTCTCAAACATCAGCAAAGACCTCTTGAAAGATATTATGAAGTTTTTGAGTTGTGTCCTGGAAACAAAGCCAATCCCTCCATTTTGAGACTATGTCCAAATCGTTTTCATGGAAACCAGAAACAATAAAAATGACAACAATCTGCTAATAGCAAAAGGCACAACTTTTGGGTCTGCCTCACACATTTGCCAAGTATTGCTGAAAGATATTAAGAAACGTTTGAGTTGTACTCCGGAAATGAAGCCTATCCCTCCCTTTTGTTCCCTATATATCTACCAGGTCTTCAAGAAAAATGTTGAACAGTTGAGTTATGCGCCAGAAACAAGCCCACCAATCCCATTAGGCTAAGACATAAATGTTACAAGGAAAAACAAAAAAAAATAAAAATGCCAAAAATCTGTAAATAGCAAAAGGCACAACCATAGGTTCACTTTATTATACCTTCAAATTTTGGTCTAAAAATATTGAATGGTATTTTAGTCATGCTCCGGAAACAAAATGATTATGGACAGAGAGACAAGGAATCGAATAAATCCCCCAACATGTAATGTTGGGGGTTGGAGAAGGGGTGGGGGTATAAAAAGGGATAAAGTGCATTTGCTTTCACAAGTCTGCAGGTATTGTTTAGATATAAGACCGTACTAATCCTTACAACAATGGGGATTAAAGCAATAATCTGTATTAGAAATGCATATATGCCAGCAAATATGGGGAAACGGTAAAGTTGATCACATTTCATTTCTTGCATATAACACCCGCAAATAAAATAAATAACTAAGAATCATTTGACAAATTTGGTGACTTTCTTAATTCTGCTAAAACAGCATGTAATATCAACAAATAGACAACCTTTCTTACAGCATCTCCTGTCGACAGTTTAGTTCTTTCTTGATTTCACTCGAACCTTATACCCACGGAATACTAAACTCTGGTCACCCCAGGAATTCTAGAAGATTAAGAATTTTCTGGATTTCATCTTCTTTCTATTCTTTTATAATGTTTCGGTCTGTGGCCCCATCATCAGATAAAACTAAAGAGCTGTACCTGTTAACTGTGCCCTGTTCATAGGTTTAAGGTATTTATGAGAATCTAGCATCAGTGAACCTTAGAGTCATCTGTTGTAAGATTGAGCCAAAGGATCATTGATCATTTCATGTTTTCAACTATATAACACATAAATTAAATGTTTTTGTGGCGCTAAGACTAAACATTGGTGAACCCTGCAAGACTGACTGACTTTGATTTTACACTGCTCTTAGCAATATTAGAGCGATATTAAGGCGGGGGAAACCAGAAATGGGCTTCATGCAAGTAAAGATCTAAAACTGGGTTCATAACCATAAATTGCTATTTTCTTCAAGTTATGCATCAAACGTGGACTGTCAGAACATGTGGTTTATGAAAGTAGATCAATTGATATGTCAAAGATGTATGACAGCCTTTGTCTTCCGGTCCTTTGTAATCAGTCAGCTAAGCTTATACATATAATTACAATAAACCCACTCTTCATCTGCACACTGAACATGTCTAATTTGGCAGAGCCTTCTTGCCAAAGTGACATTTGAATTTTAGCATTTTTAGGCATCCCCACCAAAGCAGCATGCAGCAAGACTGTGAAGATGTGAAGATGTGTAGATGGTTACAAGGGATTAGAACCAGGGAGACATGTTGTGGCAGTCTATAACTGCCTATGTGTCACAGTGAGTTCTATAACCAAATTACACAAAGGTCACACAAAGTGAAATTCACACCTACACAGAACAAAGAACATCAAAAGGGCAAAAGCATAGAGTGCTATGAAACAGAACTGCACATATTATAGTCTGTTTGGCTCAAATGCAGACTAATGAATTGCAGCCAAGTGCCAGAAAAAAAGCATCGGGAGAGACACAATGTTGCCTAGAAAGCTATGTTTTGTAAAACAGCAATAGGCCAGAACATTAGATTGTGCTGATTTATTTATTATGTCAGGCTGAGTTCCATAATTTTCATGTGATGTCATTTATAATTTCTTGATGATATGATTTCATTTGTTTTATACATATTGCTTATTCTCTAAAACTATTTGTTAAATACATATTAATTAATAGTTATAAACTATGATTTATAGGTTTATTATATTTATAAGTAATAAAATGTATCATGTTGTTTATCATTTCTTGTCTTTAATCTTATTTTCCCATAAATACGTAAAGTGAGTGGCTTTTGGTAATTTTTTGAGGAGCTTTTGCTTCAGAGACTTTTGAACCAAGGGGCTTTTGACCTAGACCCTTTTCATGCATACCATCATGTTGTCATTGTTAGTTCATGTTAGATGCATGCAGGTCTTGATTCTTAGATTAAGCATAGATCTATCTTGACATGCTCTGACTCAAATATATCAACCACGTCTTGACATTATGAAGACAAATATTCCTAATTTAACTAAAAGATAAATAAGAGTCATAAGAGTATGACTGAACATTAAAATGATTAAAATTTGAACAATATGATGATTTTGCCCCCACCCCTAATTTGCCTGGTTTGTAACCAACAATAACTTGCTGTCAAGGAGAAATCGAGTGGGACTATAGAAGAGAAATTAATTAAATAAAACGAAAGTGTCGCGATTGAGCTCAGTACTCCTACAGGTCCTGGGTAAAGTCCTTTGATGTGGTACTTTATTTTAGTGGTGTCTTGCTTTGATTGTTCATTTCTTGTTGAATGTTTCACTCAGAAATATTTTGGTCAAATGGCAGCTGTGAATAAATTGTAAGTCTGGGCCAGGCAATCTTGTGACAAAGTCACAGAGACTGATAACCTCATTTGACTGATGAAATCTGTTGCCTCTTACAACATCAAAATATATAGTTAGGCAATGCCATTTGTTTTCAAAATGGTGCGTATCCATTGAACAAATGGAGAACGAGAGAAGTCATTTCCTGCAGATGCATAACCTATGGTGACAGTGTCATTCTCCATGGTGAACAGATGATCAGTGACACAGCTGACAAAGTGCAAATACAGTACTCTGGTACATTTTGCATTACACAAATATGTAATAAACATAACTGTTTAAATTACAGATCAATATATGATACATTGTAATAAATTTGCATAAAAGAACATGATGTCAAGCTATGATGTATTGAACGAAAGATAATTATAATTTCTTCTGTTTTAATTTTAGAAGTCCAACTATTTGCCATGTTCACAGTCAACAAAGAAACAGTTCTACCTCATAGGAATGAGCAAACTGGGATAAACAAGATCAAAATGCCAATATTTCTAAGTGAATCCTCCAGCGTGTGTGTGCGTGTGGATGGGCGGTTTTGCATACATACACGCACCTTTAACCCCACCGCTGGATCTTTGTCCTAAAATTCTGTTACATGACCATTGATACGCAGGTGAATATGATGTGTGCACCCTTCTTTTCTCAAAAAGCTGTATCTGCCCTTGACATGCTAAATAACCACTGATTGGACTGGGTTTTTTTACGTCAATTTCATTGGTGTCCTTGTCATAATGTCAGCTCTGTACAATAATAGTGAGTGGCTGGACAACATCAGTGAAATGTTATTACAAAGACAATGGCTTCATCATAACATATCCACTTACTGATTTGTGGTTCAATGCCTGGACACCATAAGTTACACAAGTACTAAACATCTATAAAGTGTAACCCCAAATATAACATGTAACATTAATTTTGACCACTTTCTGAATGCTGTTGTGTAATCATATAAAATGCCCACCTATTTCTACATAAAAACTGGTTTTGACCTAAAATACTCTTACATCAGCCGACTTCCAAAATATTCAAGGTATGAGGAACATTGAAGAAATTAGGTTTTGATTTCAAGAAGATGGATTGCCTCTATAAAACCACTCAAACGTTTCTCCTTTCTGATTAAATGGAGGTGATATTCAGAAATATAAATGACAACTTTAGAATAGTTGTATTATTGTTAAACTGCACATGTTTTGCCATGCGGTTTTATTACTCTTTTAATAACGCTGTATTATCTAATTTAATGGGAATTTGCTGGACATGGCAAACAATACACACAAGGCGTCGACGTGACCCTTCTCCCTAAAACATAGGGTGAAACTCGGGTTTCATGCCGAATCAGCCAGAGCAATTTAACCTCGGAATTGCCCAAAGGGAAATAACTGCGATGAAAGTTAAATGCTCTGCTTACTCGACAACAACAAATCAAAATTGAGACAAACATTTAACGAGTTTCAGCTCCAGCTTAAAATTAAATGCAAATTCGGTTTGGGCAGGACATCTCGAATAGTCATAGGTGTATGATGCATTGGAAGGCATACCGTCTCATCTCCTTGCACATGTCCGTCGCTAGCGTCCGCCATTCCGCTTGGTGTTGGATGAAATAGGGCGGGAAAGTTTGTGATATCCGCAAAGTTGCTAAATTTCGTGGTATATAAAGAGGTCCCGTTTCAATTTTAACGCATACTTATTCTTTTTAACTCTGCAAAATGCTCATAGAACTGTCAAATATTCAAATACAAACAATCTGAGGTAATAACTGCATATCTAGCGTCAAAGCCTCGTTGTGGAAAACGGCACCTGTTTTTTACAAGCACCATCCCCTTTAACAGATACCCGAAGCACGAGAGTTCTGATTTATCATTTATTTATTTGAAAAAATAAATGGCTGCACACATGATGATTACTTTAAGTAAAATGGCAGCGTCGCAAGCATGTTATTATCATTTTCTTTGAAATGTTCCGATCACATGGTGTCAGCGTCTTTGTTTCATTGTCGGCTACTGCGCATGTCCTTTCCGACTCATTAACATAAAGTGTCGAGACGCCATTTTCACTTGTTCAAAAGGAAAGATGATGAGATCAGGAAACTTTGCGAGACCTGCGGGTAACTTTCGGGGTCAAGGTAACTTTAACAGGAATCAGGGACACTTCAACAGAAATCATGGCGGGGGTAATTATGGACGGTATCAAAATCAACAAGGCGGTGGATATCAAGGACAGGGAAACAATTATGGCGGACGCCAGCAGAATCAAGGAAAAAGTCCTGGCAAGTATGAGCCACCGAAGAAAGCCCCCACGCCAACTAAGCCGCCGAAACCAGAGGAGGTAAAGTCTGGAAAACCCGATCAAAAGCAGGAACTTAAAACTCAGATGCCTCCACCAGCCCAGTCTCCGAAGAAAGATACCACAACCCCACCTGCTCAGAAGACGACTCCTAAAGCCACTACACCAGCTAAGAAAGACGAACCAGCTAAACCGACTGGCAATGGGACCACGACTCCGAAAAGCGATGTTTCTAGCGAACAGAAACGACCCCATCAGTCGCCCAAATCACAACAGGCGAAGCCACAAGACCAACAGGCACAGAATAAACCTCCAAACTTCCAGAATCAGAAACAGGACCGACCACAGAATACATTTCAGAAACAAGAGAGGAATCAGAACATTAACAACCAGAAACAGGATAGATCACAGAATAGCTTTCAGAAGCAGGATAGACAGGGCGGCGGTTTTCAGAAGCAGAAGCAATATAATAAACAAAACCGTGAAAGGGATTCAAGTTTTTCACGAGGAGAGCAGTTTCAGCCCCTTTCAGAGTCCCAGGGCCCTAAAGAAGAAAAGAAGTTTACCGGCAGATGTCGACTATTTGTTGGCAATTTAACACCAGATGTCACAGAAGATGACTTCAAAAAGATGTTTGAACAGTATGGAGAGGTCTCAGAGGCGTATGTCAACTCAGGAAGAGGATTTGGCTTCATTCGCATGGTAAGGCAAAAGTTTGTCATGTGTCTGTGTCATGATGTTGCCAGTCAAATATTTGTCATTGGGGCAGTGCTCTACATTATCACTGCCTTGTTGATTTGAACATTGTTGGCTTCACCTATGCTGGTAATATGATGCGAGTGTTTTTGTTTAACTTGGTTTCATTTATGTGGTATGCGTTTCATAGCAAGGCACTTCTCATTTTAGGACTATCGACATAACGCTGAAGCTGCAAAGGCTGCCTTAGATGGCCTGCAGAAAAAAGGAAGAACCTTAAGAGTGAGATTTGCCACACATGGTGCTGCACTCAAAGTCAAGAATATACATGCTTATGCATCCAACGAACTTCTTGAAAGTGCCTTTCAGCAGTTTGGAGACCTTGAAAGAGCCATTGTAATTGTAGATGACCGTGGAAAGCCAACAGGAGATGGAATTGTTGAATTTGTTCGTAAGCCAGGAGCACAACAGGCACTGAGAAGAATCAATGATGGAATCTTCCTTTTGGGATCGTAAGTAGCTGTTGACATGTATGTTTAATTCAATGCAGTTTTCGTTCTGTACACTTTAAATCTAAATCCTGAATGATTATTATATAAAAAAAGCATTTGTGAAATTTCATTTTGTCAAATTGTGTCCACAGATCTCCCAGACCTTTATCCGTGGAGCCACTTGAGCAAACAGATGAGGATGATGGAATGCCTGAAAAATTCTTGAACAAGAATGAAGGTTACAAAAAGTAAGCATACAGTTTAATATGATGGCTAAAATGGCCAACATAAGATATTTCATAATCGCCTGATATTGTATGTGATATCCAGACAAATTTGATGTGACAGTGTATGCATTGGAACTTAATACCTTCACTTTGCATTAATACTTTCTCTATAATAATACCACTATCATGTGCGAGAACTGTATTGTCATGATCTGGATACTTCATTTTTCAGGGAAAGAGAAAAGGAACCACGTTTTGCAATGCCTGGTTCATTTGAGTGTGAGTTTGCACAGAGATGGCGTCAGATTGATGACATGGAAAAGGAGAGAATAGAAAGAGTGAAGAAAGAAATGGAGGATGCCCGGCTCAGATTGGATGATGAAATGCAGGGGGCTCTCATTGAGTACCAAGCTGAACAGATAAGAAAAGGTTGGTTCTTCATTGAGAATAATGAATCAAGTTCAGAATGCTTTACCTATATTGCAATACTACAAACCTTCAAATACACTTTATTGCTTTTTGTAATAAATTTCGTTTTTGGTGCCATTATCTGGTTGTAGATAACATACCAAAAGAAGCATGTTTTAGTGTAGGGCACCTATGTCGAAATTGACATTGACACTTGTGATCATAAGACAACTGAGGAAATGGATACAATTCTATTTGTTAGATCTAATGCGTCAGCAAGAAGAGTTGAGAAGACTGGAGGAGATGAGACAACAAGATCAGATGCGCCGTCGACAGGATATGGAAATAAGGTGAGTCTGGATAATTACTGCAAATATTAACATTTTCAGTTTTGTTCAGTTTGTAATTGTTTACTAATACACCTAAATGTTGCATGCAGGCAACGTGAGGAAGAGCGTATGAGAGTGGAGGAAGATCGTCGTCTACAGGAGATGATGATGAACAGACACAGTGGACCTATGGATCAAGGTGGACCCAGAGGTCGTGAAGAAATGATGGTGAGATATTATTTCTAAGAAAGAGCAAATGACGAGCAGACATTGCTATATTTAAAGTTCATTTATAATTTCCTGTGGACTATCGATATATATTCATGGATTTTAGGGTGGAATGCGTGATGGTCCGAGAGGAATGAAAGATGGAGCACCACCACTGCCCCCACCACCTGCCCCTCCTGCAGGCATGGGGTTAGATAGATCAGGACGCCCTAGTCAGGTGTGTGAACACACGTTACAATTCTTATTATTCTTGGTAGATACAGTGATTTCTGATAAGAATAGGTTCCCAGCTTCCCATGCGTTTAAGACCTATGAAGGGTTTGGTGGTCACAGTGACTTTGACTTGTACTTAAGTTCTAATGTCAACACATTTGGTTACCATATTCAGGGAAGATAGGTTGTTTTTGGCTGGCACCCTGTCCTAAATTCCTTGTCTGATTTTGTAAAGGCATATTATATTAAGGAACTTGGGGTTGAAGACATCGATTAGTGTACAGTCATTTGTGAACATAAAAAATATTAGGATTTGATATAAAGTCATGGTAGAATTTGAGCATACAACCACTTTTACTTAAAACAGATGTCAAGCAGCTTTCAGCATGGTTCCAACATGGGCAGTGGAATGGGTGGTAGCGGTCAAATGGGTGGGAGTGGAAGCCAGGGAGGAAGCATAGGTGGCATGGGAGGCAGCATGGTAAGTCAATGTCATCTAATCTTAGTTATTTTAGGAATATTCACCATTGTCTTTTCAGGCGCCAGTCCCTTCTTTGATAAAATATATTGTGTTAATCTCAATTTTAAGTGAAAAGGTTCTGTTTCAACAATTATGTGTCTCAGCAAATGATGCTGCAACGGATAATTTCATTCATTATGTGGTACAGCTATTTCTTGTGTGTTACCTAGTGGCCCTTGCTTTTAGCCCATATCGTAATGTTCCAGTTTGTGATGGTAAACTTGATGTTGGTGGTTCCATGTGTCGCAAGAATTTGTCAGCAGTCACTGAAGTGATATCTGCACCTGTGACAACTTGTCTTGTGTTCTTTATGAGACAGGATGTGACAAATTTTTAAGAACTTGAATGTGGTCTGAGAACTGCTTGGTTTGTATGGTACTCAAAAATGGGTGGCTGTTTCTGCTTCATCATTTGAAGACATATTGACTTACATGGTGAATAGTAGATTGCAACATGAATGGGTGTAATTCCTGTGCAGAAGCGGGTCTTAGACTGAAGCTATATCCGTGGATTTTCAAATGAGCAGATGCTCCTTTGTTTGCCCAATGCAGTGACTGTATTGTTACTTCATAACGGTATTTAATCCATTGTGCATTTAACTGTTCGTGTAATGATGGCTACAGTGAAAACATGTTTTCTGTGAAAGTGCTTAATGGTGCTTTGGTGGCATTCATCGTTCTCCACTTACATGTGTACATATTTAAGTAGTATTTAAGAATTTGTGATTTGAGATTGACTGAAATTGATTCTCACTGAAAAATCTACAGGCATAACAAGTTCTTATCCCCTGTCAAGGATGGTTGTGTCAATGTTTTGATGAAAGTTTAGTGAGTTTGTTTTGGTCCTCTTGTTAACCTCAAACCATACTCGGATAAGAAATTGGTGACAAATACTTAAAAAGCCAGTCTGTCAACTTCCATGTTTTCCATCAAAAGATAAGCATCTGAAAATTAAAATCTGAGACTGGTGTAACCAACTCTGAACAGATAACATACTCATGTAACCTTTGCATTAATGTGATAAGTCAATTTTAATACATCGGTCCATGCCAAAATGGGAATTTCAATTTGGTTAACAGGAAGTGGTTGTTGGTACATTTCAAGAGAAAGCCTACATCTTGTGAAAGAAACAGGCATAACGCATCTATCAGAGCTTTTAGATTGTGGTGGAAACATTATGCAGATCACCAATACATAGGTTTTTTAATGCTCAGTTTAGACTGTTGAGAACCTCTTGATTTAATGGATAGTACTGAATGTTTTAGAGAATTTACCATCACATACCTTTGTTCAAGGAAGTATTGTTCTGGTGGTAATTGAAACAGCAGTGTCAAATGTACTGTGCGTCTGATTAACATGAAATCTAGATGCAGTATTTTATTTCTCCTCAGCAGTTAACAGAATTTTTGTTGGGGGTTACTACAAGGTCACTTTGTCCTTTGGTCAATAACCTGAAATAACCTGAAATAACCTGAAATATTATCTTCATACCTCAAACTAGTTTCTTTTGCAATAATGGTTTGTCATCCTTAATATTTCAAAGCTGTGAATACCTGTGTAAGAAGTTTAGATGATCTGTATCCAATTTAAACCCCTTCCCCCTCCTTCATATCCACCAGCTCTATGAACTTCAAACAGCATTCATAGCATAGACATCTACATATTTCATGCTGTTTGTTTTTTAAATATCATTTCCTACATGAGGATCCTTCTCCAAATATGAATATTTGATTGCTTAGTGACATTCAATGTTATCAACATGCTTATGTAGGTTGTTGATTTCAAGACAACTGCATTTGCAGTGTTTAGGATTGTTTTCTGGTCTACGTGTGGTTGTCCCCTTGGAGATTAGTCGCATTAATGTGACTGATTTATCCTAGCTCTTGGTATCTTGCAATTGAGGTATTGGTTCCATTAATGTGACTGATTTATCCCAGATCTTGGTATCTTGCAATGGAGGTATTGGTTCCATTTTCTGTTGCTACATTTTCACAATGTCCTATTGTGATTTTCTGCTAAAGCAAGGGCCACAGGTCATCTATGTGAAAATAAAACATGTTTCATGTTACTGTAACATGTTACCTAATTTGGTTGTGGGATGCTCTCACATGATGACGTATGGTGACAGAACAACATACAAGTTGAGTAGCCAAGCAATAATTGCTGGTTGTCTCATGCAAAGCTTGATTTTTGTCTAATTTGTTCAATCTTCTAGTGTTTCTGCACTTGAAGTAGGACACCATTATTATTATTATTATATAAACTGTCTGTTGTGCAAATATTGTCATTGTTAAAGGAAGCTTGTGGAACATTTGCAAGTGTTGTCTTGATAGGACAGTACAAAACACTGTATTGGGATTAAGAACACCTGTATCATTTTGATTCAGCCGGTGTTCTGATCTTCCGTAGAACTGTATTTATGCTTTAAGTAAAATATGAGTAAGTGTGAAGAATTGACCTAACTTAAAACATAAGACTCAGCCTGATGCATTCACTGAATTTTCAGAAATGATTTTGTTGAACAGTGTTTGCACAAACTTTCATCCATGAAACAATCATTTGTATCCATGTGACAGTGAGTTTTATCCTGGACCTCTGTATTTTACTTGCTTTTTGAGATTGTAGGAAGGCTGGGTTAGCATAATATTTTAAGAACATGTGTGAATTGATATTGAAGGACAAAGATACAGTTTGCTGATGATTTAATTTCCCTGACACTTAGGCAATACTGTTCACAGCAATTCTGAAGAGAAACAAGCACTTACAGATCTGTTGGTGTATTTTGTTTTTCATCTTTATCAGGACCTGTTCAGAGGTTGATATTACACCCAAAAGTCTAAGTGAAACATTTTACAATCCCAAAATGAAAATGAGAAACAAATTATGACTGGCAGCTGACGCCAACTCACCTTTGTTTACAACAACCATAATCAGAAAATGGCCAGTGATGCAACCTTAGTTGTGAGATAGTAACAACGCTTATTGTAAATGTCATTCTTTGGTATGTAAAATATTTGTGAAGTTTGTCTATGTCAAAATAACTATTTGCATTTGAAATAGCAAGACTGCAAAAAGCTTCAATCAGGGATTTGTCTCTTTTATGCTAAAACTGTAAGGTAATATGTATATGTGGTGCACTAATGACTGTTCAAGTTTAAAAAGTAATGGCACAGTTGTTTTTTTTTATACTGCTGAGTACTAGTTTCCAGAGAGTTTTGTCCAGTCATTGCGTTGAAATTCCATTATTCGTAATGTAACCAGAATGACAAGTAGATCAAGAAGAGAGTTCAACTGTGTTGTGCGTTTTGAATGTATAATCTTGTAGTTGTCAGTGAGTTAATTATATCTTTCGATACTGATTTGATAATGTAGCCAGTAAGTGAAAAGGTGTAGCCGATGAAGAAAACAAAGTTCAACAGCTTTTGATTTTAGCAGTGTACAGAATCAGGAATACAAATTGGTGTTGGTTAAGCTGATCAAAATATGCTGAAGACAATTAAAGGGTGCAGGTTAATGCACATCAGAGAAATAATCATTGCAGGTAACTACACTGCTGGAGTGAGTTGAAAGGTCTCATTGTTTCCAGTCTTCTGTGTTGTTACTTCCTTCATATTTGTTTGTACAGTTGGTAACCGATCCCCATGGTGTAGTTGTAATGCTCTTTTGAACTTCCTTAGTTTGGTTTATGTATTCATGGGTTCACATCTAGACTGCATTGGACAACTGAAATTTGTAGCCAGTGAAAGTAAGTCATCTTGATCAGTTCCATTATATCTCCAAAAATGTCCAGACATATTTTGGCATTCATCTTTGTAAGAGGTGACTAATAATACAGTGATAGTATTCATCCAAATGCAGCATTTGATAAGTGTAAAAGTGAAAATTGCACTTTTGAATCAGTTGAATGTCATTCTTTAGTTGTGTGTTTTATGACCCTTTGTTTTAATTATTTGAGCTGAATGTGCTTATAAATGGAGACATGATTGTTAAGAAATGTTCCCGTCAGTAAACTGAAACTCTTCCTACCTGTGAACATGGCGTGATGTACTTCCTTATGTGTCGAAACTACAGAGGCATTTTGAAAGGATAATGTTTATGTGACACTATCAGATTTGTGATTCCTCTCTGTGAACAAGTCAATTGTGGCATGATTATCACGTGTCAAACAAGTCCCTGGCATAACGATGCCTGTACCATTTTACTGACACACACGATGGTTTTTCACAAGATAGTAGAAAGCAGATAAAATACCTGGAATCATTTTTGCAAGTTTTGTTGATGTTGACCTCAACATATACCTGTCACATGTAACATGACACAATGTTCTAGCTTGAATATTACCAACAAGTGTGATGAAGGTAATATGGTGTGTCCATTGAGTTGATTGTAGCTCGTTTGGACCACTGGTTTGTCTGGTCCAGACTTAACTCCTGCTGTGGTGTTTAACAAGTTGTCCTCATTTACACGATGCCAGGAACTAGATTGCCTCTATGGTCTAAAGTCTGTTGATTTTATTTCATGACACAATGTCATTGCTCATATATTAAGACTTAAAGCCTATATTGAACCACTGCAACAGCACTTATGTCAAGTTTCATTGGAAAGGCACTGTACAATACATCTACCATAGGTAGTGTTACTTTGTCGTGGCTTCTTTGTCATGGCAGACTCTATGCTGGAGATGATGATGGTGCCTTCTGTACATACAAACAGGAAAGACAATAGGAAGCTTTGAGATTGTTTTAGCCTTAAAGGATGATTGATGTTTTGTGCCGTTTAGGGATCATTTGTGATATGTTGGTTTCAGTATTTGCACAACAGACAGTCTTAGTAAATAAGCCCAATTACATGAAGTGTTTGCATACTTGCTAACAAAAAGATTTTTCTTTCCCTTTTCTTTATGTGCTTGATGGATCGGCTGTTTCCTGCATTCCTGGTGCTATGTGTTCATGAACTTGGTGATCGTGATATTTGTAAACGGTTAATCAAATGAACTGATACGAACATAACTTGTAGCAGCGTCAATCACGCTTTGATCAACAAGGAGGGAGCTTTGAGGGAGGGTTCCAGTCTGGGGGTGGGATGGGTGGCCCCATGGGTGGTAGTATGAGTAGCAGCCAAGGAAACATGTTTGGCGGTCAAGGCATGGGTGGCTCCGGCAACATGGGTGGAGGTAATGGAGGCCCAGGAATGCGAGGTGATCGCATGGACCGACGACGAGAAGGTGGACCAAGAGAGGAATACGGAGACTTGAAGAGAAGGAGATATTGAGATTTCTTGAAAACGCAAATGTTTTCATCATTTCTCATTGACTTGTGAGCAAGATTGTGCTATGCCCTGTTTGGGCTTGACTTGCAACATGAATAATTCCTTATTCTTAATCGTGAACATTTTTTAAATGATCTGGCTCAAAGGCCAAAGGAGACATTATTGTATATGTTCCACGTCTATATGCGATTTTTAGGATGTCAGTATTTGTTTTCAATCGTATCAGTCATGTTTAGTGTCCCTCATCGAAAAACAAGACTTTATGATGACCTAGATTACATCAAGAACATTAATGCGTCTTTTTGTAAGGCCTGTTTATTTGAACTATTAACATGAGTTTTATTTTGCTTCCACTTATTGCTGTCATTGGTTTTAAGATTAAGGTACTTGTTTTCATTATATCACAGTCATGCATGTTTCTTTAGATCACTTTAACATTTTGCATATGTGAAAATAACATTCTTAATCGTTATGTTGAAGAGTTGTTGTGTATGTAGTAGTACTTGTAATAAAAGTTGTCCTTAACATGAAAATATTTTCTTATGAATCGGTTAATAGTAACTTGAAATGATGAAAGTACTTTCCAAAACTATAGGCATTTTAGCAAAGGGTGACCATTACTCTCTTGAATTGATAGCATTTGGAATCCCAGGCATTTATTGCAAAGGATAAATATTACTCTTGAAGAATTGATACCATTTGGAAAATAAACACAAAGAAAATTATTTAAGCTGACAGATGTATCACATTATTATCTCTGCATTTGATTGTCAAATGGAATTCGAACTCTTATCTTGTCACTAAAAGAAATTGTAATGGGGAAAACATACACTTTTGTAAGTGCTATCCAAACGTCGACAGGAGGCATCAGTGAGTCTAGGCTACATCAAAACATACTGGTTTGTGAATCATCACTTCTATGGAGGAGAATATATTCAGTAATAGTGAACATGGATCATCTGTGTAAGAAATAAACCTGCAATGTTTTTCATTGTACTAAAGCCGGCACAAATTCTGTGAAGAAGACAGGTGGGCTTTCTCACATGGTCACAGTACTTGTGAAGCATGTATGGATGGTGCCCCTTGAAACGTGATCGGCTGACTGAATGGAAACTTCTTTTGAAGCCTGATCAGATCATTTGACACAGAAGAGCTTGCGGGATAAGCAACTTTCTTTTTCTTAAAGGATTCGGCCTGTCCAAGATGTGATGCATAGGTCCATGTCATGTTATGAGATGGGGTTGCTTACTAATTAAGCATGAACAAAGTGGCTTAGATTCACTCAAGGAATGTGTAGAATTCCCATACTGCAATCTGCTGTAAACAGTGGCGGTGTGTACATGTCCAATATGGACTTGATGGTGAAGCATGAAAGGCGGTCTACTTTTCATTCCCAGTACTTTGTATAAAATATTCTTCCTGTGATAAACTTAGGCTTGATGATCTTGCTCCCACCCCATGACATCTCCTTCAAAACTGTATGTGAATCAGAAAAAAATCAGAAAAATTTTCAAAACATGCTCAAATATTCTATTTTTCATATTATATTCACACTTGTCTTCAAAGGATATTTGTGCAGGCCATTGAGTAATTATTTAAAAGGTTGATGTTTGTGTATTATTAATGGCTGCATTGGAGAAGTCCCACCCCTATATTTCTTTTTCATTTCAAAATTGAGATTATTAGCTGTCGATGCCATATCGTGGTACAAAAATTCTGAACTTTTGTGTGAAAGTTCAGGAGGATTCCTGAAGTGATTCTTCCAGCTCTTGCAGTATGCCATTTCCTTGGAAACAGTTTTCAGACCGTGATGAAAATTAGATGTCTCAGGAGCTCTTTTGAAAAGAATGCAAATTCTATTTACTTCATGAGCAGAATGTAATGGCCCTGTACTTGTTACATACTTTTATTAAACTGAAATTCGTTTTAACCAATGTGTCAGGCAGCCTTAGTAACTCATCCTTTTCAGACTTCTGTGGATTTGGAAATAACAGCTTCATTGAGGACCAATGGCCATTGAAGGACCAATGGCCATTGAAGGACTTAATTGAGGACCATTGAGTAGTGTCACAAAATGCAGTAAAATTGATCATCTTTTCACCACAAGATCTATCTATTTAAATGTACTGTGCTCCTTTAGATCACACATGACAACTATTCACACAAGAAATTTGTGAACAAGACATTCATTAGTATTGACTGAAATTTTGAGAATAAACCCAAGAACTACAGATTTGATTCTTGATGCCTGTTGCTGATGCAACTGCCAGAAATGTTGCATTAGAAATAGAAATTAGTTGGTAAGTATTGAGTGGTAAGTAATTGTGTTGTTTGTGACAAATGGAAGAAAGATGGGAGTGGCAGATGCTGTTACGCAACATTGATTGCCAGCTGAGAGCCTTTGAAAGGATTTTAGCCCAGGAGCAAAACATGCAACCATCTGCAGTTTATGATCTGTTGGGTACCCTAACCAGACATGGCAGATGTCAAATTACAGGATCAATTATTGTAGGCATCAAGGTGTACAAGGTGAATCAGATTATAATCTGCTTATTTCATTGTGTATCTTTTTGGTAGGCATTGATTGCATGGCTTAGGTTAGTAGGTTTATTGATGGAATCTTCCAGTATGACTACATTTTAAGTTACTACAACATGTCAGATAATTTCTACATTAATAACTTGTGTATGAAGAACCCCATTGACAGGGGTACATATTGAAAGTAACTGCCACAATAGTCTGAGAACAATGTCTTTGTGTCGCAGTGAAGTTGGTGATAATTCCTGTTCGTTAGGATTGACATTAGTTATACTTGATAACATATTTGTAAAGTTTCAAACATTTATTGGCTGGCAGAAAAAAACAAGGCTTTCATTTGACGGGTGCTTAGTTTATTTCTGTAGCTAAATAACCAGCTGCAAAGTTGATCATTAATACATATATAGGGACCAAGTAATTTGAAAGTCTGTTCTTGGACTTTTTTGGATGGAAGAGAAATTTTCTTCTGTGACTGAAAGTTCCAGTTTTTCTTTTGGGGCAGTGTCCTTTTCACTCTGTTACGTAAATATTGAAACGTACATGGTAGATTTTAGATTTAGTGATTCTGTTGAAAAGTTTGTAACATTTGTGTTCCTTATGACGGACATTTTTCTGTAAAACCAAGACATTGAGACATTCATGTGTTTTCAAACAGCTCATTTCTGATATTGGTGCCTGAAATTAAATCCAAGACTTTGAGCCATTTAATCATGCAGTTGAACATGGAACTTAAATTGTTTCTACATGTACACAGCTCTGTTCCGCAAAGTGAAATAGAATCTATTGAATCATAGCAGTACTTCGTATGTCTAAGTTTTGAACTTCCAACATCGTGGCTTACGCCTCTAAAATAGGTGTTGTCACAAAATTTCACCTACAGAGAAACAATGTCCATCATTTGGACGTCAAGAAATGGGTTGATAGTGGATCATGTGAGAAAGTAGATTGGATTTGCTTGTGCCTTTTAACCATTTTCTGTTTGAAAACACATGTTACATGGACATTTTTCAAGTTCAATTGTGAATTTTAATGAACCAAAGTGCCCGTCACTTATCCTGTGTCTGCTGGAGTGTCGTGTGAGTGAGGATCAACTACAGCTAACGCTGAAAAGTATAATCTTTTTTATGCTCCCAAGGATTTTCATACAGGTTGATGAATAAGGATATCCTTGAACTTGCTGTACCCATTTACAGAACAAGCCGTGCATGCGAGTATCCAAACCTCGCAATGTCATCTACAGCCTTACACTGGTCATCATTGTGACTGCGGGAATGGTATGCGTAACATCACTTAAAGTGATGCTTTAGTGAAACACTACTCCTACATGTTTTTGTTACTAAAGAGTTTTATCTATTTTGCCATTGCTAATTTCGCTATAGCAAGAAAACCCTTTCTGCTTCTAAGTAGATATGTCCATTTTTTGCATGATAACGTTACCTCTTGGGAAGATGTTGAGTTGTGAAATTTGATCAAGTCATACATTATGACAATATTTTGAATGAATCATTCTCAAGTCTTTAACAGCTGTAGTCAAATTCTGTTGACTTTGTGTTACTTGAATGAAGAGCTAGAATGATAATGAATTGCTTTGCCATAATGACTTTTGAGTTGTGTGAATTGGGTCTGGGTCACAAGGTGTTGCTGGAATACATGCTACTGACGGTCAGATCTACAAACTTAACTTACTTGAAACATAAAATAAATCTGTTGTAGTCGAGGCTTGATAGTTTCATGGAAACATGTTCTTCTCTGTTAATGTTCTTGAGTTATTGTATGGCAAGGACACATGACTGCCTCAGTAAAGATAATATTTCTCAAGAGGTATTCATGCTTTTGTGAATATCTAGATTCCTACAAAACTGGAACCTTTTCTGTACATGGCAGTGAAGAAAACATGGATTGACTTAGCAGTGTCATAATTGGACAAAGATATGTGAGGGAGGGAGAGCCAAGCAACACTTCACAACCTTTAAATAACTGATCCACAGATCTGATGAGGGATTCTCGTTGGTCATCACTACATATCAACTCTCACTATATGGAGATACCATGTGTACTTCCGTACCATTCACTTTTCATCTGCAGTACTAATATGGTTTCCAAGTACATTATTCAGTGATCTTGTGAATGTTTTGTTAGACCCTAGCTTGCGTCTTCTATACAACATTGCTGTACTTGTAATAGTGACCGAGTGCGACAAGAGAAGTTAGGCTATCTACTACATCCTTATTCTAGGATCCAGATTAAGATCTAAACAAGGTATGTATCAAATCTTCCATGATATTATGTTTATAGAGCTTTCTACATTTCAGATACTTGAATCCATCAACAGAAAATCTGATGCTCATTACTTTGTGGTGTAGGGGAAACCAATAAAACACAGTGTTGCATGTATTGCTTCTATGATCAGGGTGTGTATGGACAAAAGCGATGGCTAACGAAATGTCATTGGACATTGTGCTGTTGAACATATTTCATGCAGGATGCAGCTAAGTGTAGCACTAAGGTTCAAGGAAGAATGTGTCTGTTCAGTGCAACTCGTGAGACCCAAAGGGTCATTATGAGTATTTGAGGTGTTGTCCACAGTGTTAGAATCCTTATGTTTATAGGAACCATGATGTTCACCAGAAATGTCTAACTTCGTAAAGTGTATTCTATGTCGACATGATGCTGGGGTATGACAGTGATAGGTCGGGTATTTCAGTGGTATGATAGTTAATCTTTTACAAGTTTCTTTGTGTAATTCTTTAAAAAATGGGTTGGGTGTGAATCACTTTGATTTCTGGTAAGCATAAAAACAATGTTTTGGGAGTCACAAGTTATGAATTGGACTTGGAGTAACATGTCTAGATAACATGTTTTCACAAAGGTGCTAAATGTTGAATTTTTGGCACGATATGTTTTGAATATTCGCGGCATTCTTCCATAATTTACATTTTTTTTGTCCTTTGTGGACATCATTAATCATTCAACAGTGAGACAATTCTGATCATTCATGGATGGGCTGTTAAAATGTACAGGAAGTAGTGGTACAGATATTTTGAAATGTCAGTATATCTGTGGGTGTAGACAGGTAACGAATTGCATTTACACCAACGTTACTTTTCAACTTCATTAATTTCAAATGAGAAGTTGATTATGAGTTCTGATGAATCATTCCAAACATGTTCAGCTTTAACCAGATAACTGTCAGAATGAAAACTTGAAACATGGTATTGTGTAATGTTTTCACATCAAAAGGTCCCTTATCTTGTGTGTACACATCAGTAACTGGAAACTAAATGTGTGCTTGTTAAATTAGGAAGTGTATTACTCCAACCAAATCCGTTGTTAACATGATCATTTAAAAGAAACCTAAAGCAATTTAGGTGAGCTATGGGGATCTTTGGAATTGTATGTTCCATTGATGACAACTTCCACTGCTTAGTCTTGAGAATCAACTCAGGATTTTCCAAAAACACTCATGCATTCTTGCAATGACGAGATGTACACCTGATTATTATTGAACTTTGAAGTGTTCAAACAAATACATCCTCTCTTCCCACATGCAACTCCTGTAAATTTTAACGAGAACAGTGTACATGTCCGCACTTGGTAAGTTATTACTGAATTCATCAAGCCATGTGATCAGGTACATCATATTTGAGTGACAGCAAGATTGTCTTGGCATGTTGACATTTAGCGAATCATTGTAGTTCAGGATTTGTAGTGGGAATGAAATTTCATGTAAACTTTAGTCCAACATTTAAAGGGCAAAGTGTGTTCAAGGCTTGTACTTAACTAATTCAAAATTGTTGCACACCATAAATTCAAGGAAGAAAGTTGGCTTACAATATTGACAGCATTTGATCTTTTTGTAGACAGTCAGTGAGCTGTTGACTTCCACTTGTCTGTCCCTTTAGGTGAACTCAGAAATACAAAGTCGCATGCTGTCACCCACAAGAGAATTCTCTAGTACATTCCCTCATTACTGAGCCTTCATAAAAGTGAAGTTGGGTTTCAACAAGGATTTACTTTTTATTTGTTATGGATTTGCTTTATATCAATATTTTGTCCTTGCCAGGAGAATAGTAGATATTTAGAATGCCATTATTGCATAGTAGTTCAATTGAACTCTTTGGAATTGTCAGATCAACCATGATTTGTAAAATCCCAATATCAGAACAGAGGTACAGAGCTCCAGATAAGCTATGTATTTGCGTGTAATATGCTGTAGAAAAGTTGAAATACACGAGAAAAATAAATGCCAGAGTATGAAATATATTAATATTTGTGTTTAGGCCATGTCAAAATAACAATGTGTATTTACTCATTACATAAACATCATCTTGTGGATTGTATCATTTCAAGCTGATCGAAACAAACTAAGATTTTCCATTTCTAAGGTTTTGCGATTAAAAGAATCTTTAAAAAATTGAAAATGCATCCAAGATGCGCTACACAGATAGAATACCATGGTCACCTTCCACTGATTGCCCATTTATATCTGGTGGTCAATGAAACAGTAGTTGTCTCTCTAAATGTAATGTCAACAATTGATAATGTCAAGAGAGCGTGGTCGAAAGCTTAATCACACTCAATATAAAATATCTGGTTTTCCATGCTACAGACAGAAAATTATTTCATTTGAAGACTGCTAGATGAATTAATAGGTAAGTGCTGTGTCTCATAGTCAGATTCAATTGATTGTGATATCTTAAATAGACTTGTAATATCAGCTGTTCACAGCACCAAAACAGATGTAGCCTAAGGCACATATTTCTTACAGCAGGAGTGGATAAAGCTGTATTGGTATAATTTAACGTTGTAAGTTATTCATCTTCAACCTTGAGGATATTGTATCATCTGTATCGGATAAAAACATGTTGCACCTCTTAAACTTTTTATTTGAAATAAATATCATGGGCATCAAATAGTATAGATAACCACTTGAAATTACAAATGCCCAATTCGTTTCACAAGTATGGGTATCATACCCACATAGCCAAAAGCTTATCTGGAGCTCTGGAGGTATGCATTAATTTCATTATTCACAATATCATTGGATCTTCTAAATCCACACAATAAAATGCACATTGCTGGGGAAGGGTGTTTGTGTTTTACTGTAAAGGAATGATAGTAATGATCAGTGAATACATACTCTATTAAATGAACGATCGAGATATGTTTTGAAATTTGTATGGCTATTTCATCAAAGATTAGTGTTGGCATACTGCACAGCAAAATCTACATGTGGGATTAAGTGCCGTGACATTTGTACATGATCATACATGATTACTTTCCTCTACATTAAGCTGATATGCCATGATATTACTGAAATATTGTTCAAAGCAGCATTATGACTAACATGCTCACTACAAATTGCCATAGAGTTCATGACATTTTCAGTATTTCATCAGAGTTTTTTGTCAAACAAAAGACTTGCCCTCATCAGTATATGATCATGAAACCAGTTTCTGCTTTTGCATCAGACGTTCTAGTGACCAGTCTCATAAAGATATTCTCCGACATGTTTTGCCATTTGGATTTTCCTGATCTTGCTCATGCTTACACCATCAGAGGAAATATTGATGAATATCTTCAGTGAATCATCAAAGCAAGTCCATGATGGACTTAATTAGTGACCGTTGTCATGTCAAACATGAGAATCTACCATTCATTTGTCATTGACATTATGTGGAATGGGCTCTACCTTATTGGGATTTAATGTCTCGCCCAAATACTCGCAGTTTTTTTTTTCAGAAGAAAACGGCTATACTGTCTAGTAGATGCAGACGAGTACCCTGCAGATCCTACACTACTATACTTTAGAGAATCTATTCTGTTGCTAAATCTTTGTCCCCATTGTTATGATTAATGGTTGCTTTTCAAAATTCTATCATTGTTTACATGAAATGGTTGATGTATTAGACAATTTAAGGTAAGTAACAAATATGAAAGTAAAGTTAATTTTGTCACAGTTAAATTAATTTATTTGTCATATACTTCAGAGGCTTTTTGTAATCTGAGCCTGAATGTGTTCCAGGTGTGTTGTCCAGGATGACATGACTACTCCATTCTGCTGCTGCTGCTGCTGCTCAACCACAGCCTGATCTGAATGCACTCGTGGTCACTGGCCAAGTGAACTCAACAGAACTGTTATGACAAGTGAAGTACGTAAATTTTGTAATATTTTGCACATGATTAACCACTTTTTTACTTAATGGAAATGTAAAATTGAATCCTTTATAAATGGTGTAACTATGTAATATAATAAAAATGTTACTTGGAAAAAGACAACTTGACTTCGTTTTGCCATTGTTTGGTGTGTAAAAGAGTTGCACATTCTGGTACTGGACTGAAGCCAGAGTTTTTTAAGTTCTATTTGGACTAAGTATAAACTTGATATCTGCTCATATAGTTGAAGCAAAGTTTGGGTTAGGAGTCATCATAACCACATAAATTATCAAATGACTATCTTGATGTTTTCAGATTGAGAATATGCTGAAGAAGTGTTCCTAATGGATTAGATGGATGATTGGTCACTTGTTTCAAGCCTGGGCATAAATGCAAGGAGGCATGCTCCATCTTCAGCACTGTTGAAAGAAAACTATGAATAAATATAGATTTTTTGAAGATCGTCTTACGTTTGCACTCAAGATAGATGAGATGTTGGATTCCTATTTCTGATACTGTGTAAGATGAAAGTGACTTATCCTGTGACATGGACAAACATACAGCAGTGATAATAATGAAATTTACTGTATAGCTTCGTGAATTGATAATCCCAAGCGAGTAACGACCCCTTCCGTGACCAGGTGTTCTGACAGTTTCCAAAGACATTTATTCAGATTACAACACTTCTGAAGGGGTAATTCGGAAAACATTTCACTGTACCATGTTTAATGCACATATGGTTTGCTGGTTTTTGATAATGAAATATTTAAACACTCTTCAGAAGGGCATTTTCTACAAATATGTAACCATATATTACACCTAGGTGTGGAAAATTTGTTAGTTTTAAGATGTATAATTTAGGTCAAATATTGGATCAGTGTTTTGATTGATAAGGTCACACTCCACAGTATTAGGATAATCTGTTCTCACTGGTCTTTGGATCTGATGATTGACAGATCTATGCATCAGTGTAGAATCACATGATCCTACCTTGTAAGTAGTCTTTACCACCTTTTTGCAACAAGCATGGCTCAAAAAAGTCGAAATGTTAACGTGGACGCAGAGAATAAGAAAACAAGTCGATGCTCCCTGACTTCCAAATTCTGTTAAACGTTTATCAAAGTGTGATGTAAAACATGGTTCTTTCAAAAAGTCAAAACATACCATACACGCTGCTGACCTTTATTAGATGTCAGAGGGGTTTTTAGACTAGTTAACTATTGACAAGTAATAGTTATACGAAAGGTAGTACACAAGTCCTACTTGACAAATGAAACGACACTCGCCACCATTGGATTAGACAGCTCTCTTACCCTGAAGGTGTCTGCTGTTGAAAACGTTGAATTTACCAATAATCCGTTTCACTGAGTATATTAATTCTGTAACTGCGTTCATTCAATTCATAGAGAGGAGTTGAGTCGTTCACGCTGGTATTCAGCAACCCATTCTTGCTAGAGGCCGCTAATGGGATCAGGTGGCCAGATTCGCTGAGTTCATTTACACATTATGGCATCGCAGATTGATGCTCATGAGGTTGAACGCTAGATTGTTCCGTCGAGACTCGATTAGAAACTGCCCGCCGCCGAACAAACAATTCGTACTCAAAAACTATGCCTATGTTTCAGTATCATCTTATGGCAGTTTGAATGGTTGAGAAAAGTAAGGAATTCTAAACAGGTTGTCTGTTGGACAAGCATACAACATCCTCGATTTCTCCAGGGTATACGCTCCGATAAGTCTCCACTATACCCTGGACACATCTACGGCTCTGCCAGATAAATTTATTACCTCCCTTTGCTAGCTCCGCCTTCTCACAGTAGCCAATCAGCTAGGCTGCCGTTATAACAGAGCTTGCCAGTGTCAACAAAGGTAGCGGGCGCAACTGCGAAGGTTTGCCCACAGTGCGTCCCAGATTTTAGGGAAATCATACAAACAAATTGACAAGTCCGAAACTTTAAAACAACATATGCAAGAACGCCTTCTACCTCTTCCAGGGAACCTCTGCATGGTTTCTGTTGCCAAGTATAATCGGTTAGATCATTCGAAAAACGAAAGAGAGTTGTGATTGGTTCGCTCAACTTCCCAGCGTAGACACCTGACTGGATGAAAAGACAGTAAAGGGAGGTAATAAATTAATCTGGCAGAGCCGTAGATGCGTCCAGGGTATAGTGGAGACTTATCGGAACGTATACCCTGGAGATATCGAGGATGAGCATACAAGTGTGCATGATGAAACACAGGCAAAATACACTTGGAGCTGCAAGACTTTTGCGTTCGTCTTCCTTCCCTGCACGTTGACATATGCACACAAACACTACATACTGAGGAGCCATAGAACATTTGGCTTTGTTGCAGAAAAGTGGGTGATTGACCTCGCATCAGCAAATTAGCTGAATGAGGAATGGAAGAAACACCACACGTAAACATACTGAAAGTAGCATGTGAAGCAGAACTTCTGAAAATGTCTTCTACGAGCCAATGACTTGGACGACCACCAATTCTGGTAGCTTTGTTCACGTTAAGTTACTGAAATGAAACGTACATAAAATAATACCTGTTGACGTAAAGGTTGAATCCGAAGCGGTCGAGCAAGCATACAGGTGGCACAGTTGGTTAGCATATTGTGAAACCTACTCTTAGACTGAACAGAAGAACATCGACGAGGGCACAAACAAAACAAACCATTGACTCCCAAGATACCTTATTTGGAGTCTTAAATGGACCCTAACTACTTTAATGTGTGTGCGTGTCAGTGTGTGTGTCAGTGTGTGTGTCAGTGTGTGTGTGTGTGAGCGCGTGCGTGCGTGCGTGCGTGCGCACACTGAACACCTGGACAAGGTGATCAGGGTATATAGTTTATAAACATTCTAAACAGTTTGAAAGCTTCTGATTGACATCAAGAAGTGTTGGTAGTTTTAATTTTGCATGAATGACAGGTGGATTTGTTACCAGCCTTAACAGCCGCTGTTTCGTTCAATGTCGGTTTTAACACAGGAGTACATTTAATGGTAGTGTTCTTAGTCAAATATTTGAGATTTCTTCGGATTGTTTATAGGGTTTAATCGCATCTGTTTGCATGTTTTCGGCTGGTGCAGATTTATCTCCCCGTTTTTCTGTCCAATCAGAACACGTGATACATCGACCTAGATTAATTTTGACAAATGCAAGCAGTGTGGAGAAACAAATATGACATGACTGAGTTCTGTCTAGAAGAAACATTTGAGTATCGCGCTCGGGAAGAGGTTCCATTCGTAACTACTCGTGTCATTCCTCCAAGCCGGATGACGTCTCGTACCCTTCTTTTGACCATGTTTACGACCGGGTACTGTCTAAGCGCAAACGGGCATGAAGATGAAAATAGTCTGGTACTGTTATCAACGAAAGCTAACTTTGAATTTCCAAACATGGCTCTTAGAATATCTACATCCCGTGGACAAAACAGCAATACGGTCATTCCCTATGCAAATATGTTTCAGTGTTGAAAGTTGTTCATCTTTCAGCTCAAAGTTTATGTTTAAATTGTGCTTTGTATATTGTAGCGAAGTTTCAAAGTTCAACGGTTCCGCCATTTTCATATTTTGAAATGCGTTTTACTACGCGCGGTTTGATTGGTTTGCCACGATTCTTGGCAATAATGGCGTACGAGAGGGGTACGAGTCTTCTTGTAGGTCACGGAAAGAGTCGAGTAGTTACGAATGGAAGAGGTTCTAGTTTTCACGATGCATCCGGAAATTACCGAGATCTTGCGAACGATCACTTTTGAAACAAGCTCGCTGACTGCACTACTTAATCTGATTGCCTCCAATCACGAGTCTTGACCACTCGCACCATGAAAGGGTCGTATTAGAACAGAGGTTACGTAGGAAGATATGACAAGTAACCACTGTGGGAAGAGAATGGTTTTGTTCCAGAGACATATCAATAACTTGGTATCGTTTTACATAAAATATATTGAATAAACAGGACAGACAGGGCAGCTGCATCATATGGCATAGATCGCACTCCACAGATGGTCCTTCATGAAATCAACCTTAGTTGAAAATGAGACTCGTTCCAAGCATGAAAGCGTGTTGAGTATTACTGGAGTAAACGCTTCTCTCAATCCATCTTCAAGTGACAAAAAAGCCTTGTGGTAAAACCTTTCTATTTCCATAACTGATCGTGAAGTGAAATCTAACCTTACATGTAAATCATACTGCACTAATCCTTTCGAAGATATACCGAGGGGTGGTAGGGTAGCCCAGTAGTTAAAGCGTTCGCTCGTCACGCCGAAGACCCGGGTTCGATTCCCTAAATGGGTACAATGTGTGAAGCCCATAACGTCATGTGATGAAACCATTAATGATAATTCTTAAACGCTTCCGATGAACCTTGAATCGATTGGGATGTTTGCGAAAATACACTTACACGGACGCCGAAGTGCGCTTTCCACCGCATATCGATAGTGTTTACAAAATCACGCTTCTCGAAGACCTGTATACACTCCGGTTCAGCGATGACTATGCATAACACATCTTTCTGGCATGTGGCAGAGGTACTATGTACTATGCTTCCTGGCTGCATGGGTAGAAGAGTGAGGCCGGTATTGAGACACCTATTATATCAAGTATATTTCATAGTCGGCTTCGACAAATGTATTTGAATTTTCCATATACTTTACAATCAAATTACAAGTGGTCTTTCTCACCAATACCACCTGTCTGGATAAAAGAAAACGAAAAGATACTGGGTGTGAAAACGAACACTGTGTTCGAAAGAATGCGCTTGTTTCAAATGTAAACAAAGAAACATTCTGATTTTACACTTTGTAACATTTACTTAAATTTTCCGATATCCAGCCGTGTACTCATTATTTTGAACGGCGTAATACCTTAGAATATGAATGGAAATAGCATGGTGTCAAAGTTACGGTTTCTCCAGTTTGGTAAAAGCTCACAAATATTTGTTACGTTGTCAAATATTAATAATTCACAGATCTGGGCCACATCGTAGTTACCGGTCAACGATGTAAACAACCGCTAAGTATCACGGAGACCTCAGCAGAAACCGTGTCTTGTATTCCGACTGTCTGTGTAGGGACGACCGCGAGCAGTATTATGCCGCTCGCAGGAAAGGCCCTGGGGTTGAGCTGGAAGTCCGCTCACCTCATTTATCTATACTTGTTTATCATGTCTTGTAAGACCAAGTAAAGAACTTCAAACTAAACTCTGCCTTCATCTTCATCAAAGTATTCATTCCTTTTCGTCAACACGTAATGTCCATTTTAATCATGAGCTAATTCTCCTGTCACCGTATCCACCCGTAAGTGGTTTCATGTCTTAGTCCGCTTGATGCCATCGTGTTAGTAACTTGAAGGGAATAAAGTTCTTTGGCACTCAGGAGTCATTTTGAACTTGAATTGTGTACACATTTAACACAAACTTTCTAGTATGTTGGGTAGCCTGGGCTACTGGTGACATGGTTAAAGTTCCAGGCTTTTGAGAAATTCTTGAATTCATTAGAGCTGTACTGGGGGCCTTTATCTGATTTGACTACCTCCAGGATGCAATGATGAGCAAAGGAACTCTTTAGTTTCTGGATCACCGTATAAGATCCCAATATTTCATGTGGTTTGAGTGGTTCTTTAGGGCGTGACATTTGGTTTTCTTGACAGATCACAGGTTGAGACTAGGTCGTCTATGTGGGAGCACATTCCAGGCCAATATAATACGTCTCATGCACGTGTGGTTTTCTCCATGCCCATGTGTCCGGTGTGTACTTTTCGACAGCATTTCTTTCCTCATTGTACTGGGTATCACTACCCTGTCCCAGCGAGGATTATACGACAGCTCATCCAGAAATCTGCAAAATTTTGGGGCAGCTGGACTTGTCGTTTGTGAGTGCCATCATTTGTTTGTCTTCACTTGTTTGCTTCTTGAGGTCTGCAAGTCTGTTGTCAGACACTGGCAAGGATGTTAAGACCATGTGTATTTGTGTGTCAAGATCTTCCACGTCTGACCTCTGTAGGCAGGGTAACAGCTTCAAGCTGTGGTGGGGTTTCTGCATGATTGACTCCACAGGCTTCTGATCAGAGTGGACCGTAAATTCTCTACCATAGAGAAATTGGTGGTTTCTTTCCACTCCAAAGCATATTGTTAACAGCTCCCTTTCAGTTTGAGCATAATTTTGTTCAGTCACCGTTAGTGTGCTCGAGGCATATGCGACAGGTCTGTGATCATTTTTCGAGGCATCCACTTGTAGAGTGACTTCTTTTTCCGATTTGAAGTACTGAAGTACTGGTCCTGGTCACGACAACATGTTCTTGAGATGACTGAAGGCTTGGTCCTGTGTCGCATCCTAAGATCACGCTGCGTCTTGCCTCCTTAGTGGTGCTGTGATGTCACACACTTTGGGTACAAATCTGGCTAGGTAGTTTGCCATTCCAAGGATAGTAAGCAGTTCCTCTTTGTTGGACGGGGGATCCATATTGACGATGGTACTGACATTCACTGGATCTGGGATAAGGACTTGACTTGTGAATTTGCGTCCAAAGTAAGTGACTTCATTTACTCCAGTGACACCCGTATGTTTGTTTATTTACACTCCCCCCTCACACGATCGTTGTAATGATGCTCTGAGGCGAGTATTATGTTCTTCTAATGTCTGCCCATGATGAGGATGTCGTCTGCAATAGCATCAACACCATCAAGACCTTCATATGTTTCGTCAACTCGCTTTTGGAATACATCCTGTGTTGAATGTAGACCAAAGGATAATCTGGTGAAACTGTATCTGCCATAGGGAGTGTTGAAGGTAGTCAACATTGAGCTCTCTACTGTTAGTTTTATCTATCAGTATCCACTGCGTACATCCAGCTTGCTGAAGTATTTGCTGCCTGCAAGTTTGGATATGGCATCATTAAGATGTGGAATTCTGTGGTGTTCAGTGAGTACTTGCTTTAGTAAGTTCCTTGGGATCAAGACAAATTCGGACCTTAGATTTTGGCCTCTCAAGTACTACCATTGAATTCACCCAGGGGGTTGGCTCATCAACTTTGATAAGGACACTAATGTTCTCCATTCTTTCAATTTCTTCCTTTACCTTGGTCCCCAAGGTAACAGCTACATTCCTCGGGGGATTGACAACTAGTGATATTTCTGGGTTTGTGCGAATGCTGTGTTCACCCGGTAAATAGTCCTAGACGTTCAAATACATCTGCATATTCATCTATTACTTCAACTTGTTTGTCAGCAGTGAAAAGGAGTTGTTGGAGTATGTTTAGTCTCAAATATATCTGTAGACCTGTTATTGGAGGGCCTTCAGTGTCCAGTACGATGAACTCCTCAGCTGATGTCAAGTTCTTGTGTGTGCAATCAATCCCATGCTGGCCTTGTATTCTGATTCCACCATATGCAAGGAGACTGGTGTGTACAGGTTCTATTGCTGTGGTTTTGTTTATTTCCTTACGTTGGTAAAACCTTTCTGGAATGATATTTAATCATTACCCTGTGTCAGGTTTGAAGGTTACTTCACTTATGGTATCTTGTTGCCTGAGCTTTAGCTTCACGAATGCTTGACCGTCATATTTGACTTCTTTAGCTGTAGCGTCTATGGAATCTACGTATAGTTCATCACGGTAGGCTGCAGCAAGGTTCCGATCCTGTGTAGTGCATTGGCCTTCACTTTCTTCATCATCCTGATCAAGTATGTGTATTGCTTTTGCATAACAGACCTTTTCAAAATGTCCCAATGCGCAGCATTTCTTACACTGTGTTGCTACTTTGCAATGAATTTCTTTCTTTCATTGATTTTGTTCATCCCAATATTGTTGATGGACTTATTTTCACCATCGATGCTTTTAATTTAGGCCTGTGCCAGTTCATGTGTCTTTGCTATAGCGATCGCTGATGTGTGTGCTTATTGCCTTCACCGATTAGCTTTTCTTTAACCTGTTGTGAATTCGTTCCTAACAGTTCTATCTCTTCCCTTATCATCAGTTTGGTTTCCGTATTCACAATCCATAACTAGAAGCATTTTAGTTCAGTGATGAAGTCGTCCAGTGTTTCTCGTATGCTTCATATACTTTATTCAACATTTCCTTGTCTTCACCACTGATGTTTAGTGCGTTAAAATGTCTCTGCCCTTTTGATTGACCCAAATGAGCAAGAAACTTATTTTTGCTGTTTTGCCGTTGCCACTTAGAGGTCCGTTGAACGTGAAGTCAAGATGCTGTCGGAAACGTCTCCAGTTTTCGTAGACGTTTCCCAACTCCCAGTTCATTTGAGGTGCAAATACTAAAATCCAGGCTTGTGCGTTCGCCTCTACTTGTGACACCATGTAATGATTTAATCCCTTACACTGCATTCTTTCAAGGTCACATACTGTACACAGCGCGTCGAGGTCGCCATGTTTCTACATGAGAACGAGGCTCACTATGATCATCATGTGACCATATACAGAAGGGCTATAAATAGCATGCATAAAGTTCATTACAGTGATGTCATACATCAACAATGTTGCACATATTAGGCAATTTCGTTGGAGGTCGGTTGAGCACAATATTCACTATTATTTCACTATTACGGTGTATATTTTGCGTATCCTTCAGATATGATTTCATGAAATTAATTTCAGAATGTACATTTAGCTTTGTTCGGTATCATGTCATACATGGATATTGGGTATTGATTATCTGAATAATATTTACATAGGGAATTGACGCATTTATTCTTCTTTCACATACACTAAGGAAAGTCGCCATTTTTGTTTCTCTGCTGTACCATTGACTTCAGTGATCAGAAGTTGGGCATGGGAAAGTTTGGATCTTAACTTTATGATTGACGTGGGTAAGATTGGTTGTAGAACTGTGGTGGAACTGTATGCCAATCGTAACGTCACTCAAAGATTGGGATTTTAGGGGTTTACGAAAGCGCTAAGATTGGTTAGTGGAACGGGACCCAGCAACGAGCGTGCCTACAACGACTGGCTGCAAAAGACAGTGTTGATGACCTCTCCATCAGAATATAGACACAACCAAGACATAATTACCATTTTATCTCTTTATAACATACATCATTGAAAAGACACCGTGACAAATCACAAATCACAGAAATCATCAAGATTCTGACACAAAAATCTCAGAGACTCCACACTCACTGTAACCAAGTTCTATACCAGTGAGCATACACATTGGTATGGAACTTAGGGAGAATCTTTATTGTTTTCGCCATGATTGCCAATGTATTTGGTGAGTATCCATTCATATTTAAATACTGAATAGTATTTTTTGTGTATGCGCCTTCATATTTTCGCTCGCCCGCCGGCCCGCCCCATTCTTGGAACAGTCAGGGGATGAGAAACACAGGATTAAATACTCTGCTTGAAATCCAAGCAAAATCACCTGCCTCAAACTATCAGATATGACTTACCAAACAAAGTTTAATTTTCCCGAGCAAGCGGTACTTAAATAATAGCCGTCCCGCTTCTCCACAGACTTAAACTGCCTGGAAGCTTACGGAACCAATACATAATCCTCCAATGTAGCAGGCTTACTATTAATAGTCTGATAATCACAGCTCCAGTCAACAGGCAAGGAGGATGAAACTTGCAGAATTTTAAACAACAACGTGGACTGATTTTCAACAACTGTTTACCACATATTTAAAATGCAAGAAAAACTTGTTAAGGAACTTGTAAAAACAATAACCAACAATACAATGTCCCAGAAGGCTGTTTTAATATAACCTGAAGTATAACACACCTCTAGCCAGTATTGTACAATATAATACACTTAGAGCATTGACCACGCAATGAATGACTGCCCCTTTACAGTATCGTTTACATCTGCACTGACAATATTTGAATTCTTTTTCTCTGTTTTCTGGTTCGTCGTCATTTACACCATGCCACAGCATTTGGCCAACAATGCAGCAGAAGACATTATCAGACCAAGTAGCCCGTCAGTCATCTAGGTTTCTAGTTAGTAGCCTTCTTGATGTTATTATTTATATTTTATTAGGATATTTATACAGTGCACATATCCATTGAACTAGTGCATGCTCAAGGCGATTGTATTTGATGTCATTATTGTGCAACATATTTTCCTAACCGAAAACTCAGGTTTCAATCTTTCTGATTATTTTTCAAAATCAGTAAAGTAGAATTGAATATTGCACTAATTACTTCATTAGCTGTCAGACACTTCTGCAGTCCATTTGTCCCTACCAATTTTTGTCTAGACTGACAGACGTCATAAGGTGCTATGCGATGCTGCTTGCTTGCCACCTCAAATCACCTTTATACACAAACACACAGACACTGAATTCAGAGCAGCTTATGTTTATGGTTATTCCTTCGGTGTGTCATTCTCTTCCCACAGAGGCTACTTGTCATATCTTCCTACGAACCTCTGTTCTAATACGGGATATTTCGCGGTTCTCATAAAATCCCCTAGCGGCAAAAAATGGCAGTAGATTTATCGCCCTTTTTTATCTGTCCAATCAGAACACGTGTTACATCGACCTAGATTCAACTTGACAAATGGGAGCAACGTGGAGAAACAAATATGACATAACTGAGTACTGTCTAGAAGAAACATTTTGAGTATCGCGCTCGGGAAGAAGTTGTATTTTTCACGATGCATCCGGAAATTACCGAGATCTTGCGAACGATCACTTTTGAAACAAGGTCGCTGATTGCACTACTAAATCTGATTGCCTCCAATCACGAGTCTTGAACACTCGCACCATGAAAGGGTCGTATTAGAACAGAGGTTACGTAGGAAGATATGACAAGTAACCACTGTGGGAAGAGAATGTCGGTGTGTTAACCCAGTACATCCATGACATGGATTACTACGAGACCATAAGTCTACACTTGCTGGATTTACGAAAGAAATGTATGCATGCGAATTCATACATTGTAAACGTGGCTAAATACATGTATGTGAGTACATGATGAATATATCCGACACCAATATTTGATACGAGCAGTATATATTAGTTGCAGTATGTTCTCTTCAGCACTTGTCAAATGCTGGATTGTCATACTCCTTTTCAGTGGGCGACTTCTCGACTGAGTGATCAAGCTCATATGATTTGTTACTGCTCCTGAAAAAAAGGACCAAATATCAATGTTCATTGGGAAGCTTGAATTGTTTATCGACATTGTCTCTGCTCAGACATTACCATCAGTGATGCAACTCAACTCAAAATCTCAATTCATGCAGTATTGAGCCTAATGGGATATCAGCTATAACGGCGACGGTCACTACAACGACAGTATATTTTAGATATGAACTTAATAAAGATATACTGCCAATAAATATCTAAATGATCCTGATATTATCACGGTTAAAATGGCTTTTTAACATCTACATGTCGTGCTGTGCTTGATGAGCAGGTCCGCATCCGTGGCTGTTTGTTCCACCTCACCCAAGCTATGTGGACGAAACGCCAGCTCCTAGTTTTGCAGCTATGCATATTGAAAAAGCTGTGATTGATTAAAGACTAAAGATCACATTAACCCTACAGCTCACACCTATATTTAAATGATTAGAACTACACATACATGCGTATTCCCTCTTCCCAGATTGCCTAAAGGAGACATGGGAGTATCCTTATCTTTATCAGGAAGGTCATGCCATTCCTTCCCGCCACAGACGTATTTTCAACCGTGCGACAAAGCTGAAGGCAACACCAAACTTAAGAAGTTTGCAGATTACATTGACCGCCCGTTGATCCAACATGACATGTTCACTCCAAGGTCGTGGTCAGTCTTCAAGGTGACCGTTCGCACAAATCATCATGTTGAAGGTAATGACGTCTTCTTATCTTTTATTGCAATTGATGGAAAACGAATTATCTATACGGAAAGTTAAATGATTTATACAGTTTGTATTTAACTTATAAAACATTTTATCGTTATATTCAAGGTTGGCACTTGTGACTGAAGACACAGACACATACCGAGATGGCGATTTCAGTCTGAGGTCTCTTCTGACAACATGCGCACAGATCCACGATCCAGTCGAGTGAAGTGTACAAAATAGGACGTGTTTATTGTTTATATCGTATATTTGTGTATAGAAGACAATGCATGTTTGTGACATCACTAAAAATAATCTGAAAGAAAGAAGTCTTAATTTCTGTTGTGTTTCAAATCTCAAGAATAAACCAGTAACGCTACTACATCCATCATATGCATAAACAAATTTTAGTTATCATTTACATTTAAAAAAACCCAAAAACAAACAAACTATATGTGTCGCCGTCACAGCCAAAATTATCGTCGCATTTACAGCCAAATTTGTCGCCGTTATCGCCAATTTCTCCGTCGCCGTTATCGCTAATTTCTCTGTCGGCGTTCAACTGGATCGCCGTCATAGCTGGTCCGAGGCAAAATGGTGAAAAGTGTCTCTACTTTCTTAAAAGACATAATATTGAATTAAACATAACTGGACCACCGTGCCGTGTAAGCATGTTCTGATCTTCGGTATCGTTATATAATCTTTAAGAGGCAATGAAACTTACTTTCCAAAAACTTTTGCATCTTCGATAGTTTCCGGCAGTTTTCGATTCAGTGTTTCGGGCAGCCACAGTGCGAGTATCCCCGCCGCCACTGTCACTGCACCAAATACCAGAAGTGGTAGTGCGTTACCGAAGTCACCACCAACTATTGTGCCCTACAAATCACAAAGGATGTTGTTTGGAGAACCTTCACAGAAAAACTGTATATTCAACTCCGTTGAGCTATACCATGAACTATTTTCAAAAGATACAGGTGATAACCAAAGTGCCATGTGGGTTATGATTGTACATGATGTAAAATGAAACTAGGTGTAACAGGTCAATCATCAGGATTTATTGGCTGTATATTGTGAAGGCACAAACAACCATGAAATGCAATATGAGTGTCTGATCTACAAATGGAGGTTTTAGATGACTAGATCAATAACTTGATATTCCCCATGTTTGGTCAAATAGTCATGGCCTTGTCGGAATCATCCGCCCAGTGACAATTTAGGAGACTATAGATCGCATCTCCTGTAGTAATCTGGCCCAGGTCAGCTAAATTAGAGAATGGCATTTGACATTTTCCATAGAGGGAGGGTCACGCCATGGCTGGTCATTGCTTTTTGGTTGTATTTTGCTGCCAGTCAGTTACGTAAGGTCCGGAAAGCGTAAAGGCGGTGGACTTCAGCATGTTTTAGGACTACTAATCTTCCTTGGACAACATGCAGGGGCTTTCTAGCAGTCAAAAACATCGCCAGTTGCCGATTTACACTCGACAATGCCATCGACTACTGGTTGGCTAGGAAATGAGGATATTGTGTTGAAATGTGGTGCAAGTTGATGTCGTTCCCAGGTTTGCAAATTCCAATGTCTGCCAGTGACATTTACATACTGATTACCTCGTGCTGTGTTCCACCGGTTTGACCAGGTTCATCACAGTGTGGAAGACATTCCCATAAACATAGAGAAAGCCGTGTCAGACCCGACCGTTCCACCTGAACAGTTGGCACTCCATTTCATCTCTGGCAATCATTTTTCAAAGCAGAACATTTTCTGACCACCTATGACCCGTAACTTTCTCTTTCGACACAATAGGCCTGACTACTACTATTTTACCATCTTACTCCCAGACTCACCAGATCAGCAATGTACGGGGACAGGATTCCTCCAATACGGGCCGAGAAGGAGCTGCCGCCCATGCCCGAGTTCCTCACAACAGTAGGGAACAGTTCCGCAGCAAATATGTAAATAATGGCGAAAGCAGCTGATGCTCCAAACTTGCCAATCATCGACAGAGTAATTGTCACCCATTCCAGCTCTGTAAAGGAAACGCATGTATATGTACAGGAAGTACTTTAGTTCAATCACGGTTTCTGTCGTGCCAAGAGGAAGCAACTCCATACTACTGTCTGTGCTGCAGTCTCTAATGAAGACTGAACCATTATATTTTCCACGTATTAGTTTATCAGTATTGACAGTGAAAATTCTTTACACCAAGTTCTAATATTTTTTAACAAACCTGGCCTCTTAGCAACACACCTTGGCCTCCATACAAAACTGGGAAAATGGTCGCAATACACGCAATCCCTCCCACCAACATACTGCCACAGTGTAGGAACTTCCGGCCCAGTCGGGCCAGCAGAAACAGACACATAACGTAGGATGCTGCCTCCACGATGTTGGCGATGGCGAAGTTCAGGTGGATGTCACCACCGAGATTTCCAACGTTCAGCCCAAGACCGTAGAAAACCATACTGACAACAAACCTGTGTTGAAGTTGGAAAGTTGTTAACATCTAAGGCTTATTAAAATGATAATAATTGGATAATACTCGACCAGCTATTCACAGATAGGAATAGAAGCAGGTAGAAGGATAATTTTCTGGATTTCTTAACTGAAATGAATTGTTTGCTGCACTTACTGTGTCATATTGTTATATCATATAGACTCCTAAACAGTTTTGGCTAAACCCTTCAGAGAAAATATTTGCATCAAGCATGAACTAAAGAAATATGCAGTTGCAAACACTTGTTCGGTCGCCCTGTTCATTATGAGTTCATTTGTAAACACGTTTCCTGTTTAATACACATGGTGACGTATGCTGATGACTATGGCAGTTCTACTGACCAGTTGAAGAAGATGATGAGAGTCCTGACGAGGAGCACTGGGGAGGTGAACATCTCTGTGATCTTGGCCTTGGGACCGTCATCCAAAGTGTCCTTGTCAAACAGCTTCTGTGGAAGAGTCACGCCGTTCACATCTGCCGCCTTCCTGAGGATTGCTTCTGCTTCCTGCTCACGACCACGTGACAGCAGCCATCTTGGCGACTCGGGGACTAACCTGTGAGTAGAAATATTTACAGGGGACTGAAAACAATACAATGGGGCTGGGGTACGATAGCATACCAGTTTAACAAACGTTTGGTTAGTTTCTAGTGCTGTCTTGGATAATTTTTTCGATCGGATTTATACTAGTGTTTAACAGGATGCTGAAATAGAAAGACATCCATAGATCCAGTTAAGATTGCACCCACCAGTACAAGCCGAGCAGTATCACGGCTGGGACGGAGATGGCGAGTTGGAGATGATGCCAGTCACGGATGAAGTACGCCAGACCTCCAACAATGAAGAGTCCCACGGCCCAAAACGTCTGGATGACCATACCGCCTAAAGTTCGTTTGGCAGGTCCTACGAGTTCCATTACTGTATAAATTGAGAGATTTGATCATATGTAGCACATAAACGCATGGTTGGATTCCTACTAATGTTTGTACAATTTATTTCCCCCCGCAACAACAAACTTGCGCGGGATATAGAAACGAGGTCCGTCCGTCCGAAGCACCATACTAGAGACAACTGAAGGTAAATCACCATACTAGGGACCACTGAAGGTAGATCACCATACTAGGGACCACTGAAGGTAGATCACCATACTAGAGACAACTGAAGGTAAATCACCATACTAGGGACCACTGAAGGTAGATCACCATACTAGGGACCACTGAAGGTAGATCACCATACTAGGGACCACTGAAGGTAGATCACCATACTAGGGACCACTGAAGGTAGATCAGCATACTAGGGACCACTGAAGGTAGATCACCATACTAGGGACCACTGAAGGTAGATCACCATACTAGGGACCACTGAAGGTAGATCACCATACTAGGGACCACTGAAGGTAGATCACCATACTAGGGACCACGATTACTCATATTACTCTTGCTACCTGTGTGGATACACGCTGGATTTACATCATTTCTTCAGCTGTTAGCAATTTAGATACATCATACCATACCATACATACATCTTGCATCGTTATTGATGACTTTGTCTTCTTGCTTCCATGGCAATAGAAGCGAAAAACCTTTCTGTCGAGTCAATCTGAGTAGAGTCGATTGTATAATTGTGACGATATCATGGGCAGATACATGTATTTGTGTCTGCAATATCACAGCTGTAATACGTTCTTTGTAAACAAACTGGGTCTGAACCAGACAATGTCACCATGCGATACGATGACAGAGCATGTGTTCATAAATCACTATGAAATAGGGATGAGTGGGAAGGTGTTCGCGGAAAGGTGAGCGTATCCTGCCGCAATGGTGGCACCCATCAGAAACATTTGCTAAGTCTAGTCATGTAAATAAGGAATATTTCTTGGTTATGTCAGCTTGATAATACTTTTTCTTCAGGGGAGATTAAAAAATATAAGTAGATAGGCGACTGAATACGAAAGAAAGTATTTAAACTTTTTTTTGAACGCAAACAACACACCAGTATTAGAGGGACTTTTAGGAATTGGTGATCATGGACAGCTAATTGTTAATTTTCTAGTTGTATAGGCACAGTACGAAGTTCTTTGTTCAGGGCCTAAGTGAAGCGCTCAATATTTTTTATGATAGGCATTAGGTGGAAATGTCCATATTTTACATTGTTACGAGAGTGTATTGTTAATTAAATGATAATTATTATTGGGTCACAACGTTTAGTGTTTTGAGTGATAATTATTATGGGTCACATTTCGTATCATAAATGTTCAGTACTTTTAATATTTTGGCTGCATGCCTTTAAAGAGTGCTTTAGAGTTACCTCCCCTTGACTTTGTGTTTTGATTAACTTTTGACTGCCAGGATTCTGGCCGAGAAGATTCTACGTTGATGGCGATGGTCGCAAAAGTGTTGTAAAGTTCTTGAATGAATGACTATATATATAAGGCTAGTTGCCGTGTTGTCTACGCGGATAAACAGATTAACTGGACTACATGTCTGCCAGCTCTCCGTCAGCGCTTGATCTTCATAACCGCTGCTTGACCTCTCGTTGTGTTGCATTCTGCATAACTGTTTCTCACTCTCACACCAAGACTTCAGTAAGCTGACGTTATATTTGAGACCCATTACTTTAGATTTGACTCAGTTGTACATGAAACCTCTATTGTGTACCTTTGTATCTTGCCATTGTTTTTGCTAAATACAAAAATAATGAAAAACTCAGCCTTGTAAGAGTTATATTTTGCTGGTTCCTACACCTTTTGTCACGGCAAATGTTTAACCGTAACAACATCAATGACAAAAATATGTCCGATATCCCATTTTTGTCGTTTCTTCACGTATATGTTGCTTGGTGTTGGGTGTCCTCACGTTTTCCCCAAATCTTTTATCATTACTTTTTGATTCACAAATACATGCTCTGCCATTGTATCTCATGTTGTCACTGATTGTCACGTTCAGATTGTGTTGTACAGCTTCAATATTGCTGGTTGTGGAAAGGGTTTTGTCGTTTCTGTTTCTGATCTTGAAAAGGCTGTCTATTTACATCGTTTAGTATCAATGTAATTTAACTGTTTGTATCCACATGTTGTTTACTGTATGATTTCGTATATACTCATCTGGCTTCACTTACCGATCACAAAAGACGGAATAAAGAGCCCAATATTGGAAGCGCCGTTAAAAAATCTGAGAATGACAAAAGCCACATAGTTCGGAGCAAACGCTGTTCCAACTCCTGTGCCGATGTGTAGGAGGATTGCTACCATCAGTGTTGGTTTCCGCCCAATGCTAGCAGGAAAAGTGGGAAACCAGTTATTCTTTTCGGAAATCTGTAATTGTACTGGACAGGGAATATATGTTATTATGTGCCTTTATAGGAATTTCGCTGTGACAAGAAGAATAAGGACCATCATTATTAACGTATACATATGTCAATGAGTATAGAACGTTAGTGCCAAAGAATACTTGGCTGACTTTTATCAGAAACAATTTCACTATTTCTCTGCGAAAACCTTACATCGATATACGGTTTCTACATGAATGTTTTACCTACATGTCAGAGATTACGCCCAGAACAAGAGATCCACAGAGAAGTCCCGCCATTAGAATGCTGTTGGCAAGAGACCTTAGGCCCTTATCGTTGCAAACCATGTTCAGCTGCAAATGAGACACACTGCATTCAGCTGAATGTGATTTTGTAACCAGCGAGAAAAATGCTTGCAATACAACGAACATACTTCGACATAAAGACGAAGTTGAAACACTGTTCTGAATGTGTATGGAAAATCATTGGTCACTTATTTAACACACAAAAGAGACAAGTGAAACTTGTCATCCGTCATATGTTCCATCTCAAGGGGTAGACATAACAGTGTCAAAAAAAAAAAAAAAAAAAAAAAAAAAAAAAAAAAAAATACCCGTAAGAGGAATGATGGCGTCAACGTTCCTGAAGTCAACCTTTCGTTTGTTTCAAGCAATATTCCAGCATCAACAACATTGTTGTCACGTGTAAGAGCTCTTAAAGTGCAGTCGACCATGTTCTGTCTTCAAAGATTTCACAGCACCGTGGGAATCTGGTTCAAAATATGTTACAACGTTCAAAACCGCAGTGAATGTTCAAGGTGTTCTATTGCCGACATATGTGGGACATTTACATATATGACCAAAGTGTACAAATACCTTTGCCTCTACATGCGTTTGTAATGGGGGCTACCAGAACTCCACCAGGAACGTGGTTCAATACTGCTTGAGAGTGATTCACCGGCTTGTTGCGAATCGTTGGAATCGAATTAACATTATTTCCTTGTTTGGTTAACGTACCTCTGTAATAACGGTGTTCTTGAAGACGGAGTTGTCGTAAACCCAGGCGCTGCATTCCTGGGTCGTTCTGTTCTGACCTCCTGAAGCATCGTCCTTGTAGATGAGACAGGAGTCTCTGACACTGACGCCTTTTTCCGTCTTCCAGGGTATGGTGGCGTTAAGGAGGAGCTCGTGGTCAGGTCCTTGGACAGCGTATGTGTCGTTGCTGACACCGGGGAGAGCGCATCTACAACAATTGTTAGGTAATGCGTTGATTGTATTTCCTGGACATCAGCAGACTAATAAGTTCACCATGTGTGGGGGCAAAGACTGAAAACAGCAATACGACAAAGATAATGCCAAGAACACTAATTGTACGTTTTTAATGAATCTTGAGTTGAAAATGACTGATGTTACTATAGTTTAGTGCAAATGAATATTTTAGCAATGTTCCAACTACACGGGGATACCAGAAATAGGCTTCACACATCGTACCAACGTTGGGAATAGAACCTGAGTCTTCGGCGTGACGAGCGAAGATTTAACCATTACGCTACCTCATTGCAAGGGAAGCTATGTAATAAAACAGTTTATAAAGCAGGTGTGTTATATTTCCATAGACAAAGCTCTAAACGTGTGTTCAGTTGATCATACGTGGTGGAGTCACACTTTATGGTGGAGCAGGCATTTCTGTATTGTCCCTTTTACTTTAACGCAAAGGTAGAGTTCATCAGTGTCAACATGCATAACACAACTACTTTATGCACTCTCTGTTTCAGACATTTTTCACATCCGTTTTGAGACTCACGCCACATGTTCACATGGTATCACTGACCTCACAGACGTGTCTCAAATGTCCCTGTTTATCATGGGCACATTAAAAGCTGTATGGTCCTTAATGTTTGCTGTCCCAGGACCCGGCCCTCACATCTACATAATCTTCCTTTACCTTCCATATCGTGTTACATATGAGTGAATATGTCGAATGACATGGATCGTCTTTAAACAAGACTCATGTGAATGTGCATCCAGCTCCGGCACAATCAACACGTTGTACAGATACAATCAACACGTTGTACAGATACAATCAACACGTTGTATAGATACAATCAACACGTGGTATAGATACAATCAACACGTGGTATAGATACAATCAACACGTTGTACAGATACAATCAACACGTTGTATAGATACAATCAACACGTGGTACAGATACAATCAACACGTTGTATAGATACAATCAACACGTTGTATAGAGAAACCGCGAGATCACGACCGGTTGGTGTTTTCACGAAACCAGTATTCATTTTACGCATTAATATTGAATTCGCAGAATTTCTTGAATCGTACTAATATACTTTGAACCCTACTGTGTAATTTCGATTTACGAATATAAATTCTCACAACCGCCCTTGATGTTTTAGGACATGTTAAACAATTGAACTTGAGGCACAGAAAAAGGTCGTCACTGAAAAAATCAAAATCAAACTGAATTTTCACTTTGTATTGTTGTTGTCTATAACAAAATATTGGCTTCATAACTGAGACAAAGTGATTAGCGGCAGAATGGGAGAGTAAGGTTCTTGAGTGGGGCTTTGTTGTTGTATAATACTGTCTGTATGAATATTTACAAAGCACTGTGCATCCTGAAATTATTGTTATCTCCGAAAAACCACACTCTATAATCATCTTTAAAATACCATGTGAGAGAACGCGCACCTTTTCCAGAATAAGGATCACTTGATGACGTTGAAACATACAGTCACAATACAAGTATATTTACAGTCCTACGAAATGTCCTTTGTGAAAAAATACAACGAGAGGTAATGAACGTCTCTCTAACCTCTCTCTCTTCAATAAATACCTGTGATTTGGAATGTTGAGAGTGAAGACAGCGACCATCATTTGCAATGCAGTAAAGACAGCAGGGATGCAAAGCAGAAAGTAGATCCTCTTCTGGTAAGTTCCAAAATCCCCCAGATACTCAAAAATACCGTCGAATTTCATTTCGAAACTTGAATGAAGACCTTTACACTTAGTTTAAACAATGATGAATTGACATATCACAATTGGCATGTGCCGCCCTCGCAGAACAGGTGCCCATTTGTACTGAACACCTTCGTGGTGCAGTCAGCAATAGATGGGAGCGTGGATAGTGGCCGTGTCAGTTTCACAGTTCAAACACGCAGTTCATCGTACACTCACAACGGTCGGGGGCACGCTGGAAGGTGTGTTTGTTGTTGAACATTAGCACTGAAACTGTGATACGCGACAACAAACAAACTGAAACAAGAAACTGAAGCTCAGCTGTTTTGCCAGTCAAAAGGAACTCGAATTACCTTGTATATTCTGGTTGAACTTATGGGTTTGTTTATAAACAAGTATGTTACATAGGAATAATAATATATCGAAGAACTACTTATGTATCACAGTTGTTTATCCATATGTTGGTATCCTTCCTTCCTACACCAACTTCTCAGTGCCTCTCAAAATAACCCTATAAAGCTAACCATATGGAGTTTTGTTGACTATAATCACGAACCAACAGTGGCCATGGTTGTAAAGAAGAACCCATCTCTGTCCGTGGACGAGCTGTCTCTACTGAAACAAATATGAACATAACCTTTGTGTGAACAAACTGTTTGATCCTATGAGTAACTCTTATTTAAACAGGATTTGATGTAACTGGAGTATTAACCGAAGCCATATATGAGTCCTGTACTGATATAAGTGGAACAGCGGCCCCCATCTCATGACGACATAGTGAAGGAATATAATACCATGCTTCTTCAGGAGTTGTCTAGCGTTGTGTCAGTGGTGGGTGAATCACTATTCGCCATCACTATTTGACGGACTTATAGAATAAGGTCGTACGAGGCCACGTTTGCTGTTTACGGATGTGGACAGGTTTTTTGTAACTTGTTCACTAAAAGAAAATGCCAGTAGCACTACACATGCACGTCCACATTCAGATGAGTTCGTGGCTATTTTATCCCATCGGATAACCGTAGACTCATTACGTACCGTCACCCCAACAATGAATACTAAAACGGCTTTTTTGGTTTCATAAAGGTTTTGCTTTCTCAACGTGATCACGTTACAGTCTTACCCTCCTGTTATTATTTGACCCCCTCCCGTATGTGCAACAGATGTTATTATTTGACCTTCTCCCATATGTGCAGCTGATGTTATTATTAGACCTTCTCCCGTATGTGCAACTGATGTTATTGACATATTTTGACCGGAGGACAACGGTATTTGTACCTACACCGAAACGTCGCATTAATTGCAACAAAGAAGTTCACTATCCATAGAACTTAGGTTTTCTTTCATGTTGGAGAAACCGTATCGGCATAAAAAACGTACAAGATTTGATACAGGTGTAACAAAAATTCAAGTCTGATCTTGGCTTCAAGTACAGAGATTATCAAGCTCTCAGCCATCACAGTGATTCCAGCCAAGATACCAGTCTTATGCTGCATTTAATTAAGGTGAAATACCTTTATGCAGTCTGTTTCCAAGGTACAGTATCAATAATAACAGTAATTTCCAATGCACGTAACGTCAGTCATGTCAGTCGCTATCTTCAATATTCTGGTGTCACGTTTGTGTATCATGCGACCCTAGGTCACCACTAAATAGAGCTGTCAAGGTTAGCGCCGGGACGGCAAATTTGACTTTCACAAGCAAGGTAGGGTTCCAGCGCTACGTCACAGCTTAATTCTCGTTTTCGCATTGTGGGACATTTTTTATTGTATGACTTTTAATTATCAAGGATATTATTAACACTTGGACTTGGTCATTCCGACGGATTATCCTTGGCTGATGGGAATCAAGTGTACAGATTACAGATACAGATACACTCACTGTCACAGCTGTCAATCGCAAATCTAGTACGATTTATCGGCAGAAGGAAATATTACAGTTCACAGTTTATTTAATGTTTGGCAGTCGCTGATTGTCTTCGCGAGGTCATTCCGAAATGCTATGTTTACCTTATCAAGTTACAGTCTCTCTTGAGGAGTTCTCACACACGGTATGATTGGAAACAGTCGAGTTTTTCAATGCAAGTTATAAGTGGGATTTAGCTATATCCTTACTCGTATCACATTTTTGACAGCTGTCGGAGGTGTGGCATCCTTGTCATTCATTCCGGATCACGTGGCTTCCGGAATACTTTGTTTACATTATCTGGATCCAGTTCCGGCTGTTGCAAGTTCGTACACTTGCCAGTTTGAAAGTTTATAGTGCAGTTCAATTCATTTAACAGCCAGGAGTCTCCATCAAGACTGCCATACAGCACTGCAAGACTTCTACAACCACGAAGACACTGTTTGACAAGCAAGATGTCCAGTCCTGATGACATTCCAGGTGACAGTTTCGAGACGGTGTATTTACAGTTTAGTGCTCATTAAATAAAATCGTTATTGGAACTTTATCTACTTGTGTGATCCTTCTGCATATCGCCAGTCTCTTCATTCTTTGTCTGTTAGGTCCTTGTGATATATTTTCACTGAACTTCGTCTCCGAACTCTGGTATTTATTTCGTCACAGTTTGTGATTGGTAGCAGCATCCATTATTTTTGTGTAGATTGTCTACAAGTATTTTTGACTAGTCTTTGGCCGTTCTGTTACACAGGTCCCCCATCGTGTCTACTATATAGGCATATCATTGTATTGAGTCATGCATGTCTTGTGACATTCATCTGCGTGAATTCACTCTGAAATGTGGTCAACAGAAACCAAGAACACTCGGATTACGTCTGTGCTGCACACTCAGGACAGTGCCCTCATGTTATTGAGGATAACAATCGACTATGAAGTTGGTGTACTGTGTGAATTAAGGTATTTCAGACCAGTTTTCTCAGCGCATGTTATTTAATTAATTTTGTAATATTTCAACGACTAAGATTTACCAACCAGGGTTGACAGTAATATTCCATTTATAGCAAATTCAGTGAGAATTACATGAATGAATCTTGTGAAGACATGGATCAAGGAAATACTATGTTTTATATGCTTTATGATCGGTTTTAGCATCATTGTACGTCTAGAAACGAGATGCATTGCGTGTGTGTAGTGAGTCTATTTCCAACGTTATCCTTGGTACCAGGGTATTGGGGTAGTCACGCCGTTGGCTCATGTTCGAGTCCCCGCTCGGATTCACTACTCTGAGTCTTTGTCTGGGGTGCCCAGTCGTGACACTGAAATTGTCGTGTGTTCATTGTCATTCAAGCATTCTGCATTGCGGCTGAATTGGACACGTTTGCTCCATTCATTTGCCGACTTATGTTATGAAAAGAAGCCAAGTTGAAGGGAGCGGTGTACCATGTACCCCAGGGAATACTCAGCGGAGTCGCGGCAGTTCCCTTTCTTCTATCATTATTTATAAGTTTTCAGGTCAACATTTTAGTCCAGTTTTCAGGTACCAAGCACAACCACAACGCTCCGATACAACAGACTTCTAAGTCCCTCAACGCACAGCTTCAGTCACAATTTCAGATTTCGTTGATATGCTTCATTTTCCGAGTTCTAAGGATTGAATGAGGAGATTACCTGCCATGTCATTTGAAACAGGTGCGTTCTCCCTGTTACTTGTTACGGATACGTAAAGTAATCACAATTCTTCTTGATCGACAGGACCGTCTTTGGCATATCTCAATGCTGATTGGCTGCCAACTGTATGGGCGTGGCAGGTTATGTGCATTAATTACAAAGTCACGCAATTCAGGCCACGCCTGGAATGTTTATTCATCTTGTCACATGTTTGTAATTGTTGCAAAACTTTACAGCGGTCTTAAGACAACTTCTTCAGACGAAATATCGTATGAGTGTCTCTAAACTCGTTGGTAGCGAGATCATGTCAGATTTTTTTCTTGTGAAATGTAAATTTAAGACTGCAGCTTCAGGAGTTGTGCTGGACATGTAGATAAAACTGACGAAGATTTTACGCTGTCAGTCACTTCACACAATTGTGGAAAGACGTTTGATCACAAATCTAACCATGATCTAGGAAAAAGGAAATTTGCATAGCTTGAATCGAAACATCGAGATATTTGCCAGAGTGCAAATCAACTGTATGCAGATGAACACTTCATCCCAAAATAAACACTTCGGATGTCTACCTGAAAGCGTCGTGTCACGTCTACCTGAAAGCGTCGTGTCACGTCTACCTGAAAGCGTCGTGTCACGTCTACCTGAAAGCGTCGTGTCACGTCTACCTGAAAGCGTCGTGTCATGCAGCAACATATAAACATATACAATATATTGAACCGTAAAGGACACGCAGTTTCGAAAAAATGAAAGCTTATGAAAGCAAGCGTTCCATTTCAAGAAGTGTTTCTTTTGCTCTTCAGTATACATATACAGAGGAAGCTGTCTAAACCAGCACTCACTGGGACTGAAGAAATAATCCGGTTTGGACGATGTGCCGGCTGGAGAGCTGGTGATAAATATACAAGCCACGGACGGGACTGTGATTTTATGCCAGTGTTGACAACTTGCCGGATGGGACAGACGCCGGTTGACAACTTCCACTGTATCATACGACTGTCATCGATCGGCTACTCTTTACATTGCTTAAGCTCACACTATAATCAACCCTCTGGACGTCTACATGATAATGGGATGTCGTATAATCACAAATTACAAACATATATCACATGCATATTAGATGACTGTCATCGACCGGTTGTTTAGTAGCTTACTTAAGCCAAAACAAACATACTACTTGATAAAAATAATTTATTTCATATTGCCCACAAATAGAAATAGGTGCAGAACAAAAGGATTTCGTGACGTAACTTGGATAAGTTAGATGGATGAACATATATCGGTGGGATGCTGGCTAGATGTATCATGATAAGGGGTGACTACTGAGGATGAAACACCTATAGCGACAGTGATAGTCAGTTAACTTTAGTAGCAGTACAGTTGATGACGTCTTCACCCATTGTACCTATATGTAGAATAGAACCGCGATCTTCCACGTGACGAGCGAACACTTTAATCACTAGGCTACCCCATCGCCCCCTCTGAAACTGAAGGTAACATTTCAGGAAATCTTCCAAAAAGTGCGGAAAATGAGTAAAATATATCTTCAATGTCAACCAGAAGTTAGCGACGCTGGTACTGAATACTATGTACATTATGTACGTGCAGGTGATGATCTGATTCATTTAATAGAAACATAGATATTGCTTGCGTAGGTGTTTTTTTTCATGAGATACAGATTTTGCCTAAGGCTGCTCAAATATGGTTATTGGTACATGATTTGGAAATAGTAGAGATATTATGCGAGTGGGAGGTAGGAGCGTTTGAAAGCCCTTAAGACAATGTCAGACAATATGGTTGTATAACAGCTGTTGTTCAGTCCTTAACCGTTTATACACTTTGTTCTGAAACTAACCCTTCACCTTGTGCTTCGGTTAACAATAGCACATTCACCAACTTTACACTCTAATTGTGAATCTGTATATATTTCAGAAAGGATTCCTACGATTGTTACATGGACATTAACAAAGATTCATGTACTACACTGACGGACAAAAGAAAGTACACACCCATTTATTACGGTGGTTGGCAGTAAAACAAAAAGGAATGGTAAATCTATAGTGATATCAGGGCTGCTTTTTGGACCTTAGGTGTGCTGAGTGTCTGTCCAATAACGGTTTCTTTTTATTTTGTTTCGTCCAGTTCATGTCAAATCACACGTGTATGGTACTGTCTAGAATCTTGTCAAGGTAAAGGGCATACTGCATATATCAGCTTAAGGCTTACATTAAGTTATCACTCTTAAAGATCGCTTTATCTGTTTCATAGTATTACATATTAGTATCTTTAATGAACACCATTAGCATAGCTCATTAAACTTGTCATTAAGAATACTGGAAAAATTCAACATTTATATTCAGCAAATCCAAACATGATACAAAATACAATGTATGTTGCTATAGACGAGGGCATAACATTATTGAAATGAGTACATACTACTGGTGTGAAAGAGGGAAAGAAAATATGTTTTGTATATATATCAACAGAAATATGAAATGATATTCTACTTTTCACATGATCATGTTATTTAGAATTTATCGCTCTCTTTCTTCTTAGACGAACTGCCCTTGTCAATGTCAGTATCTTCCAAAGTATCCAGATAGTAGTCCGTACTGCTGTTCGTTCTGTAGAAATAAAGTATTATCAAGTATTAATTTTACAATGAATATAGAGCAACTATAATTTTTAGCGTGTAGGTGAGTTTAGTTTCACGCCGTACTCAGCAATATTCCAGCTATATGACGGCGATCTGTAAATAATCGAGTCTGGACCAGACAATCCCGTGACCAACAACATGAGCGTCGATCTGCGCAATTGGGAACCGATGACGTGTCAACCAAGTCAGCGAGCCTGACCACCCGATCCCGTTAGTCGCCTCTTACCGCAAGAACAAGATGGGTTTTACCCAACCCCCATAAAATCATTATTAAAACCTTGTCTTAAATTATGTACGATCCCTTAACTGCCTTACCTTCCAAACACTTTGGCGTCGTCGATGGTCTCCGGGAGTTTTCGGTTCAGGGTTTCCGGAAGTAGAAGTGAAAGTAGACCCGCGCCAACACTCACGGCTCCGAAAACAATCAATGGCAGCGCCACCTTCAGATCACCACCCACTAATAGACCCTGTATAACAGATCACGTGCCTGACATTGACGATTCATGTTCGGACTCAGTAATTTCAGAGAAAGTCAGAATACGAAACGCATCATATTTTCTTATAGAGAATACCGTAAGCGTATTAAAAGTCCTCCATTGCTGTTATACCTACCAGGTCAGCGACATAAGGGGAGATAATTCCGCCCACACGTGCAAATGTGGAGCTGGCGCCCATCCCGGAGCTACGGACAACAGTCGGGAAAAGTTCGGCAGAAAATACGTATATGATGGCAAAAGCTGCCGAAGCACCCAGTTTCCCAATCATTGATAGTGTCGTGGTAATCCAGGCGTGAGCTGAAACAAGTTATGTGTAAATAACCCTCTCTACATTTTATAGAACAGAGTGGGAGAGAGAGTTTATATAGCGGTGGTCTGTAAATAATCGAGTCTGGATCAGAGAGTGCAGTGATAAACGGCATGAGCATCGATCTATGCTATTTGGGTCAAAGCAAGAGTTACTGAAGAGCCAGTTGTAACCGGGATCTTCACGAATACAATTTATAAAAAACTCTGCTCAAACCAACCCAGGAACATTTTAGCAACAAGCAAACAGATGATGTAAGTCAGTATTGAGAATTTTATCGGATATGAGTTTAAATTTGATAAAGTTTCCTATCTATGTTCAGCATAAAACCTGAGTCCTTGCATGCTGTGACCCTGATCAGATAGGCTTTGAGGATCGTTGTATAGTTTGTTAGATCTTCCCAGTACACAAATGTGTGACCATTTTAGGACAAGATATTCCTACAAGTAATAGTTGCCCTATCAAACATAGAGTTGCTGCATATTTGTATTTTCTCCTTACGCGCGGCAATATTAGGTTCAGAAAATACACTTTCAGAAAAACGTTATTTATAGTATTGACATTAGTATTCATACATGTGTTCGCTTATTTGTCTCCATGAGTATAACTCAACTTTCCGACTCTTTGGTTTTAAGTTACCAATAATAGCAGTTCTCATGATGTTGTTTCTCGTTATTCGTGTTTGGTATCACAGATTATTATGGTAAAATTAATGTGAATGTCATTCCGGTTATTATGAGAAGATTAGTATAATCTTACAGCTGTCGCCATACATGACCGGAAACATGGTGAGTAGACAAGCTATTCCACCCAGCATCATACTCCCACAATGCAGTTTCTTCCTTCCGGTACGGTCGAGCAAGATGATGCAGAGGGCGTAAGCTATAGTCTCCATGATGTTAGCGATGGTGAAGTTGAGGTAGATGTCTCCGCTGAGGTTTTGGACGTTAAGTCCTAGACCGTAGTACACCATGCTGACTACAAACCTGCAAGCACACCATGAAATCTTTGCATTGTTTTTAAATGGTTATAAACCACAAATACACATCGATTGGTCTTTCCTTATTCACCAGTCGATGAGTTCTCACCAATTACAGTCGGAGAAAGTACAAAATACATGCTGTATGTAGTATATTTTAGGTGACATATCGATAAACACATTTATACATTTCACACTACAACGACTACATGACATATTTCATTACCCAATGATGTTATATATATATATGTTATATTTGATGGTCGTATGTAGTAGGTGTCCAGCAGACATCAACCACTACCAAACAGCAGAGTTCAAACATGGAATGAAGCTAAGCAATGTAATCATGTAACATAGATAGCGTGTCTTACCCACCAATTCACGAATATGACCAAAGTCCTTATAAGGAGAACTGGCGTAGTGAACATCTCCCACACCTTTGCTCGAGGCTGGTTCACATCCAGTGTTGATTTGTCGAAGATTTTAGGAGGAAGGTCGACGCCGTTCACTTCTGCCGCTTTGCGTATGATCTGTTCTGCTTCAGCATCCCTCCCACGTGACAGCAGCCATCTTGCAGACTCAGGAATAAACCTGAGGAGGAGAAAGGTGTAATGTTGAGAACTGACTTCCACATGGAAACGTTCCCAAACATTTTCGTGTAAAGATTAATTCAATTTCCAACAAATGAGGTACCTAGCAGAGTCAAAAGAAACACAACCAGAGACATGCCATCTTAATTAATGATAGACAAAAATGTCTTTGATCAAGAATAGTATCACTACTACAAGAAATGGAGAAATGAGAAATGGAGAAAGCACTGACCACCACATCAATAACATAAGTACGGGCGGCACTGAGACAGCCAGTTGCAGATGTTGCCAGTCTCGAAGAGCATAGGCCAGGGCCCCCAGAATGAACAGACCGAGGCACCAAAATAGTTCGATGACAATTCCAGCAAGTACTCTTTTGGAGGGCCCGACAAGTTCCATTCCTGCAATTGTGATTCCATAATATTCAATGCAGCGTCAAATATACTCTTAAAATACAAAGTTTACTGAGTGCACAAAAAAATATATATATAGGTGATTGATTTTACGTTGACATGTTTTCATGACGGTAGAGTGAGCAGATGTTTCCCACTCTGGCGAAAAACACTTAAGTGTGAGTGAGTGAGTATGGTTTTACGACGTTTTTAGCAATATTCAAGTAATATCACATCACCTGGCTACCCCACCGCCCCTGGGATTCACGGACTGTAAAAATAGAACGTAAATGTACATAGCGATTTGCGGGCCCTGGAATGACTGTGCCTGTGCCTGTGCCTGTGCCCCATAATACTTGTAGAACTTACCAATTACAAAGGAGGTCATAAAGACTCCAGTGCTGGAGACACCGTTGATGAACCTGAGTGCAACAAAGCCCACCATATTGGGGGCGAAAGCAATGCTGATGCTAGAAGCACAGTGGAAGAATATGCTCAAGAAAAACGTCTTCTTTCTGCCGATCCTGAAAGAAAATGAATGAATGATGAATGAATGAATGAATGAATGAAGTCTGTACATTTGTACTCAAATAATCCATTTAAATAAGCCTTCAACAGTAGTTGGTATATTCTCAAAGGAGTTGTAAAGAAGCCCCTATCATTTCACTTCTACCACATAGCTGACGACGTTGGGAAACGCAAGCTTGCAGACCTTTTTATGACCAGCAGAGCTGTTCAGGTGAATCCTTTACTCATCTGTGATAACCCTAGTCTCCTGAACATCAGATGGTGTCTACATCAAGCCCTGCGTGCCTGTCGGTGACGTATACGTTCAAGCATGCTGTCTCAACTTTTCGCGTAAAGTCCTGCCACAAATTTGTCTCAGACGAGGAATTGTCCCAGCTGTGAATGGGGCACTTTCGTATGGATTATGTTGTTGCACTAACCGAATATGGTAGATGTGAAATTATGCTGTACATCTCGTCTCCATAGAGATCATACTGTTTTTGGATATTAATATTTCTGGAAACTTACTATGACGCCTATGGTGTTTGCTGGACACCCATGACACCTTATAGCTAAATATTTTCACATATTCCTAACAATGCCTTGCATTGCGAAACCCTGTTTCCGAGCAACACGATAACTAAACACTCACTGTCCACAAGTAGTCTGTCCCCTTTGCTTTCAAAGTCAACGCATGAGTGAAAAAGACCCGTGCTGTTGCATTGGTAAAATATGTAGTTTAGGTGCGCGTGTCAAGGTAGCGTGCTCTGCCATGCATTAATTCGGGATTTAGTGCAAATTCAAAGACAGGTTAATGTGACGTATTACATTTCGACACATCTCGTCCTCAACCATTCGTCCACAGAAACACTCTTTGTTAACAGTCAACGACCTGTTTGTACACAGTGGCCATCTTCCATCCATCACTCTGATATTTGCACTTTTGCGGGTAATTGATATTTATGGATTTTCCTGGATACCACGTGATCGTTGTCATGTGTACTCAGTGTAGGTACTTACAAGTCAGACAGCAGCCCCAGGAAGATTGCACCAACCAGGCTGCCCGCAAAGGTGATGGAGTTAGAGGTCGCTCTCCATCCTTTGTTCCCACACACGATGTTGAACTAGATAAACATGAAAGTTTAGTGTACTGAAAGTAAAAGATGATGCGAGGTGTTCGAAACGACGTAGGTGAGTGAATATAGTTTTACGCCTCTTCGGCAATATTCCAGCAACGAGACAGGGTGGGGATGGGGGGTGGGGGGGGTGGTACCAGACACAAACACACTGTACCCAACAAAGACATAAGCACGCCATTCCCACAATTGACATACATATTATTGGTAGCCCGACAACCACTACAATACTCCTGTCATGACTTGGCAGCCCGTCATCTTGGTCGAACAGGGGAATGATTATGTGGCTTTTCGACTGTCAAACTATAATTGCAAATTAACCATGAGACGATATGTACACTCACCTGCGCAAGAGCTGTGGAGGTGAATGTGGTTTTGTCATACACCCAGGATGTACATTCTTGTGTCTCGTTGCCCGCTGTGAAGTTAGTGTACACGTTGCACTCTGACAGCTTGGATACACCGTCGTCATTACGTTCCCAGGGAATGGTTCTGTTGACGATGATGTCGTGAGCGCTACCCTGACTCTTGTAGGTATCATTGGCTAGACCAGGGACTGCACACCTTGAAATAACATTTTGTTACTGAACAATACATTTATTGCATCTGCAGATTCACAAACAATATTCACACAACAGTCCGACGAAACATTTATCACACGATTCCACATAATATATTTTGAGGTGGTGAATCTAAAACAAAACATGTACTTCATATTCGAGCAAGGACATCATGTCCATACTGTCTGCACAACACTGATTGTGTCATGAGCTTGTGTTTCTGAAAAGCAATGAAAACAGTGATGATACTAGTCCTGCTCCACTGGTCGTATCCATTATAGACTAAGGCTATAGCTATTTGTTTCGGCAACGGTTTCAAGCTTAAATCCGGAATTGTATAGGACATATTTTTGTCCCGGTGTCACCTCCCTATAACACATTTTGAACATTTACTGAGGCCTTGGACGTTGTGAGTGAGTGAGTGAGTGAGTGAGTGAGTGAGTGAGTGAGTGAGTGAGTGAGATAGATTTGTTTTACGCTGCACTTAGCAATACTCCAGCTATATGGCGGCGGTCTGTAAATAATCGAGTCTGGACCAGGCAATCCAGTGACCAACAACATGAGCATCGATCAGCGCAGTTAGGAACCGATGACATGTATCAACCAAGTCAGCGAGCCTGACCACCCGATCCCGTTAATCGCCTCTAACGATAAGCAGTCGCCTTTCATGATAAGCATGGGTTGCTGAAGGCCTCTTGTACCCGGACCTGCACGAGTCCCATGGATGTAGTAACTATCATCGAGCATCCGCTGAGCAAGAGTCGTGTGACTTCCTAGTAATCATAATACACCGAGCATGATCACTGTATGTATAGTACGTCAAAGTCGTGCAAGGTAAACACCACATACTGAGGCTGTTTGAATGATGCTAGACACGAATGAAAGTTGACTCGGTACTGGAAAGCTGACATCATTTCTTTTGTCATACAGACATAGATCTAAAAATAATACATTCGAGGCAGACTAACTTGAGAATGAAGATTTTTATGGATATCAACTTCTTTATGAGAGAACACAACGTTTCGGAGTTAATGCTTACTCCTTCATCAGGTGATTGAGAAAGGGATACAGAGGTGTATTTATATGTACAGGTAAAACAATAACAAAGTAACAAGTGGAATGAGTTAACGAAAGCTAGTATAAACAAGCACTGATAGGAAGCCGATAGTTAAGATAACAATGATGGAAGCCAATGGTAATGCATTACAGTTGATTGGATATGTTTACATAACATGATTGGGGATAAGGGTGGAAGCCAATGGTGATACATTACGCATGATAGGATGATGTACATAACACACGATAGGGGGTGAGCATGTTTACATGAGGATTGGTGATGTACAAACACAAGTATGTACTCGGGTAGATAGGCTATACATGAATTACATAGATAGAATGTACACAGGTAGATGAGATTAATTTATCAATAAGTCCCAGGCACTTGGTAGGTACACTCCTTGGTCGCGGTTGATGGCTGGTTTCTGTCTCCGGATCTCGATGGCCTCTTGCAGTTTCCTTTGGCGCCAGTTGTTGTTGTTGGTAGATAGTATCCTAGTGTCCTCCCATCGAATTGAGTGTTCAGGGTTCTTGAGTATGTGTTCAGAGATGGCCGATTTCTGGTCGAGTTTCCTGACTGAGGTCTGATGTTCCTTCATTCTGGTGTTGATTGGTCTCAGCGTTTCTCCAATGTATAGGTCGCCACAGTTGCAAGGGATCTGGTAGATGCATCCTCTCGGGTTAGGGTGTTCACCGCTGGGTCCTTTACCGTTGGCTTTTAGGTAGGTCTTGATGGTCTTGCCACTGGAGAAGGTGACATCGATGCTGGCTTTGGTCTTGATGAGGCGTGATATTTGATGACTGATGGGGCCAAGGTAGGGTATGGTTACTCTGATGGGTGATGGAGAAGGTTTGGGGCGGGGTTCTCGGTCCTTAAGGGTCTTGTGTTTGTACATCACCAATCCTCATGTAAACATGCTCACCCCCTATCGTGTGTTATGTACATCATCCTATCATGCGTAATGTATCACCATTGGCTTCCACCCTTATCCCCAATCATGTTATGTAAACATATCCAATCAACTGTAATGCATTACCATTGGCTTCCATCATTGTTATCTTAACTATCGGCTTCCTATCAGTGCTTGTTTATACTAGCTTTCGTTAACTCATTCCACTTGTTACTTTGTTATTGTTTTACCTGTACATATAAATACACCTCTGTATCCCTTTCTCAATCACCTGATGAAGGAGTAAGCATTAACTCCGAAACGTTGTGTTCTCTCATAAAGAAGTTGATATCCATAAAAATCTTCATTCTTATGTATTTTCACTTCTAAATGACATTCAAAGACCAGACTAACTTGCTTGCTATATATATTTAAAGTTGTGGTGGCTAAGTCTCTGGACGGGGATGCTCACAATGGGCTGTTTCGTGGTAACTGAACGATCTATTAGGTCATCGATGTACCTGCAACTTAAGTTACACTTTTGAGAAAAGGTATCTCGTTGAATACGGAACCTCTACCAGATTATATATGACTATATATGACCATTTGTTTCTGAATGGCTGCCAGTTCTCCTCAGCCAGGCTGACATGCCCTATAAAGCCATCCGTATGCTCACTCACTAGGGGAAGACATAATCACCACAGACCTGTGTGAAAGGAACACGCGGCTTCGGATATGGCATTGTTAAATTAGCATGATTATGACATGTCTGGTAAATCAGGCAGTTATCATGCATTCTCAGGAGAGCGACATTTATCCTCGGTACAAACACTTTATACATTCTCTATCATGGACAGGGCCTGAATATAGAGCGCCACACAAAACGACCAAAACGCAAGAAAGGATTTTGGAAAGAACGTGCATATATTGTGTGTTCTCTCGGTAATTTTACGGTGCATATGTATCGGTGTATTCAAACATCACAGCAGGTCGTTTCATCGAGCTGAATAACATGTACATAATGACCTAGCGACAGCCAACCGATGCGATGCATCTTCATTATATGTTAACAGCAACAAGCAAAAACATCTCATGAATCATATCCCAAGAGAGTATGTATATTTGTGCCCGTGTGAGTGGTGAGATGTGCGGGAAAATGGCTTTCCACTGACACTAAGTTGACATATTGCGATATACCTGATAAAACTGCTCCAACCGGTGGTACATCTTCAGTACATGTGCATATTAACTGATTCTCGGTTCAGCACTTATGCAATAACGTAGTCGTTTTAACTACCGTCAATGAATACTACAAAGGGACTTCGTGAGTGTGGATTGACGCCGAACTTTTCCAGCAATATCACAGCGGGGGACACCAGAAATGGGATTCACATAGTTTGGGCGTGCCTCCCCAAATAAATAAATAAATAAATGAATGAATGAATGAATGAATGAATGAATGAATGAATGAATGAATGAATGAATGAATGAATGAATGGATGGATGGATGGATGGATACATAGATAGATACATAGATAGATTGACTGTTTACAATATGACTAACGTTGTTTCTGATGGCTCATTTACCTTCATGTAACCAAACAGGTCTGTAGGAGCGTGTGTTGCAACCCCTGCCCTCCTGCCCACCCCAAAATCTTTGATGGGTGAGATACACGTTGTGTAAGATTATTAGAGATGTTTGTGCATGTTGACGTGCTGACCTGTTACGATAATCCCCAAAACGTCAGATGAATGGAATCGCACATTGTCCTGTTGCAGAAGTTGTTGACGAAAGAAGGGCACCACAAGACTTCATCCCTATATCTTTGAATAAAGACCCCTTCCTCCGTTGACCAGACATTCCGCTCATCGTAGATGCAGTAAAGTGCATTCACTCTCCCCAAATAAAAAACGGAACAGGCCATCATTTCGGAACAAGTTGAAGTGACTTTCATCTGAGAACTATAGCACCCTGCAACTATGTACAGTTCTTGCCTTTTGTTATCTAGGTAGACTGTGTAGGTGTCAAGACCTTTCCACATATGAGGCGATGAGTTCTGATACCATCCGTCTGGAGTCGTCAACTTTTTTCAACAGTTCCCCAAACTCTGGTTTTACGATGACTGAATTTGATGAATGATTTTTTATGACTGAATTTTGGTGCATTTCGGTGCATCAGTCCATGTACACATACGAATGCTGAAGTTATAAACACACTGGTAGCACAAACGCACTATTAGGTACAGAATAGATAATAGTGTGACTTATTGCTGAACAGAAGGGTGTTCTATTGGATATGAGGCGTGGCCACACAGAGACATTTCAGTATTGCATCATTCGCTACACTTTACAAATATATGTCTGTTTTGTGCCCTCACCATGTGTTTACAAGTCGCAAATTGTAAATCATACATTGTTTAAGCAGAAACACCCAACATGAATCAATTTTGCTACCCAAAAGGTTCCGATAAAACATCTCTGTGATTTCATGGCCTCCGCGCTACCCAAAAGGCTCCAAAAGGACACCTCCGTGATGCCATGGCCTCCACGCTTTCGGAAAAGGTTCCAAAAGAACACCGTAGGGATGTCGTGAATCGTCGTGGTCGACAGCGAGAACATCTTTGGGAACTAGTTCCTGGGGTCTGCTGCGCTGACGCGTTAGTGGGAACTAGGCTGGAAGGGGTCCAGGCTCTCCAAGACGAATGGCGACATATCCCGTGTAACGACTGACTTTTGCCTTTTGCATGTCTAGCAGCAGCGTGTGGCCATGCATTCTGTTTATGTGAGGTGTCCCAGAGCTTGAGCGATTGGAAACCATCGTGCGAAATAGCTACGGGCCAGCTAGCCCTTGGCTGATAAAAATCCAGTCGGACCAGTAAATCTCAACAGTCAGTGGCCCGTTTTGCTGGTGAGTTTTCACGTCATTTTGTAACTATGTCACTCTCTCCGACTTTTTAAGTTACAATACACGTTTAAATCTAGCAAGATTATGGCCTGATAAAAATGTTCACATCAGCTAAATGATGAAACCCGTGTCATGCCAACAATATCTCATTTATCGTTTGAACTCAGATTTCGCGGGCTTTTTTTTCATCGCTTTTTTTCAACTTTATAGGTTGAATTGACATTTTTGATGATTTGTTTCGGTATTTGCATACCGAAAGGTATCGTGTTTTACGTTGCATGTGACCTTTACAATTCTGACCTTAAATAGCGTTTACTTTATGCAACGATATCGACCTTATGCGTTTTGAAAACTAAACTGACTTAAAATTGTTGTCAAGGTAATATGTGCAGGCAAATTATTTCTGTACGCCTCGTATTTGTATGAACATTTTTCTCTATGCCTCGTGTATGGTACAAACCTTATGTGTACCCATGTATCTCTTCGTGGCTCGTTTATATCATTAAATGGTAAACATTAACGGTTTTCCGCATTACGGTAGACTTCGGATGGGGCTTACGGTACCAGCAGCAGAATCTCGCCAATTACGTTGCGTACCTGCTCCTTGAACGTGACATTCCCATGTCCCAACGTGCCCCGACAGCCGTAAATTCCCAATATAATGCATGTTCCGATAGTGTGCAGTCGCGTGTGACTAAATCCTCCGTAACTACAAACTCACGTGACGAGTAGGCCCGGGGACCGGTATGAAAGCAATGTGTCTATTGTCCTGTCTACGGAATATATACATATATACAGCCAGGTTCACAAGGTGCCCCGGTTTTGAATCGTCTTTAGGGTTAGACCTTTGTCCCAACTTCAGTATTGTATGACTATCTTTCACGACCATTTCGGGTTATTATTACGGGTAGATAATAATAGATCACTTCACTCGCATTTGTTTGATTCTTGTTACATAACAACCACCGCTCATGTAGTAGTTGGCCACAAGTGAGCCATCATTAGTGGATTTTCCATAGACTTACATGTTAATTCACTGCTGCATCAGTAATATTAATAAACTGAGTTGAAGTCATTCTAATTTTGATAGTTTGCAAGCATCTTGGAAATCATCCTCAGTTACGACACACAGTTTCTTCTCTTTGAGTTGATTAGTTATCGAATGACACCTGATTAAGCACCGTGTATGAGTACTACTTTTAATCTCTCCCATAGAAAGCCATGATAATCCAGACTGGTATGTCTAAAATAAGTTGTTTAAATAGTTGCAATTTTCTTTCAAAAATCATTGCAAAATTAAATGTAAATTACGTGTAGGTAGCTGAAATATGTTCTCAGCTGGTAGGTAACTATTGAAAGCAATCGAAACTAAATTTATGAAAATTATTCTTGCAACAGCTACTTAACATGCAAGTCTATGGGAATTTTACCAATGATGATTCATGTACGGCCAACTACTGCAAAAGACCCAGACTGCATTTACTGTCCCCACAGATATTAACCGTATTATGCCGCTAGTGTTCACGGCTGTTACTTCAAGGTTGGAATAAAACAGACACCCACACTGAAGAGATAGCAGTGCCCCATCAAGTGGCCGCACATTCGCCACAGCTGTTGATGTACTGTGTATATACAATATTTATACTCCCCACTTACCATGTTTACTTATCGACTTCATAATACTGAAGTACTTTTTGAAAACATTACGTATCTATAAATGTGTCCTAGTATACCCCAGAATGAATTTCTTGTTAAATAGTCTGTTTTGATAAAGACCTTGCAACGGCATGTTGGGAGTAAAGATGTATTATTGCTGTCATTGAACTATCAGTTCTAGGCATACAGTTCAAACAATCCAGTCAGCATAAAAAATGCCTTGTATGAAAGCGTCAAGTCACGCTTATCTTGCACGCACGCAGCACGTGATTGCCTATAAATCAGGTGACCTGCACGTGTCATACAGTCGTGTCTGTCTGAATCTGAATGTAATGTTAGTTTGTGGTCAAGAATAAAAAGTGAGTCAGGACATTCCGATTGTATCATGAACATGTGTTCATGAAATATTATCGAATAGTGACGGTACTTGGTATGTCCAAGGGTATACCGAGTGCTATTGTATCGGTCCCAATACGCTATATACAGGTATGGTACTGGGCGGTAGAGTAGCCCAATCGTTTACGCGTTTGCTCGTCACGCCCCAAACCCAAGTTCTATTCCTCACATGAGTAGAATGTGTAAAGCCCATTTTGTCACCCCCCATCCCGTGCCGCCGTAAAATATTGCTAATACGGCGTAAAACCATACTCAGTCACTAACAGATATGGTACTCAGTGTGTTCTAGACTTCTTCAGACAAACGCACGAATAAGCTATCTTTGGTGATGTACGGAGAACGCCTGCTCGGAGAACGGAAGCTGGGTGGTTCGAACTCCGGTCGCGTTATACCAAAAAGGTGTTAAGAGCGGTAAGTATTAATACCTGCCTTGTGGACAGTGTGAGGAGACCTCAAGGTTGGGCGGCTCGGAGTCAATGTACTGTGACTGATTGGGGTTCAAGTGCTTGCCATGTCAATAGCTAAGCGATATACACAAGCCATGTGCTCGGACGAGTAGAAGACGACATGACTATACGAATACATGGAAACACAGACACACCTGTATATGCATGGTGTCATAATCAAAATGCACAACAGAATTAATTCTGAACGCGATCTAAAAATTGAAACACACAGAGGAAACCAGAATTTCATGTGACATCTTACAGTAAATGTATGCATACGATTGTTTGTTATTGCTCCAACAAATAAGCTTCTCCCATGCTGATCTCTAAATATAGGGAGGTCAATGTATGAAACTCCATATTTCTGTCTGGAGTGATTCGTGGATTGTGAAGTATGAAATTAACGTCATGACACTCCATTTCATAATATGATGCGAGTATTGCTCAGTTGCAGTTTCTAGCATTAAACCTAAAATCAAGCACCCATCCTGGTAGATGAATACGCATCTTTACCTCTAATATTGTGTGGGGATAGCACTAGATTACAGCCTGTCGCACGCAGAGCTCAGTAGAAATTACCTATAATTTGATTAAATATATGTTATCAGGTGAACCAATACAAGACACGTTTCATATATGTGGCTATATTACCGTAGTCATCGGTTGTTTCCATGTTAAAATGCTGTTTCTATATATACAAGATCTATCTGTCGTGGGGCACAGAACCACAAAATGTAAACAAGGAGCGTGTATTGCACTTACCTGTTGTCGGGAATAGCCAGGTAAAACACAGGTAAAAGGGTCTGGAATGCTACAGATATTGCAGGGATGCATGCCAACACGTATATTCGTTTCTGGTACGGCCCAAACTCACCAAGGTGAGTTAGAATGTCATCAAACTTCATAGTTTTCCGTTTTAAATGTTTCCCTCGATGTACCGGTCAACTGGATGGCGAAAGAGAGGCTTGCTATGCTGACAGTGCTGACGGGTATGAGGGCACGGCGCCTCAAGCAATGACACAAAGGACAGTAATACAGAGCTAAGCTTGTAAAATACACGAACGGGGAGCAGATCTTATCGGTGTAAGTGAAGGGCAGAGATTCATCCACGTACCGTATGATGCAAGACTTTGTATTCCTGAAACCTGGCCAGTTATCTGGAGAACGTTCATACTGAAATTTACGTCTTGTTCTCACGGTCCTATCTACGGCCCAAAGTACACCCTGATGTATAGTCAAAGTACACCCTGGGATATGGACAAAGTGCACCCTTAGGTATGCATAATTACACCCTGTTTTATAGACAAGGTACACCTTGGTGTATAGACAAAGTACACCCTGGCGAAGAGACAAAGTGCACCCTGATGTATAGACAATGTACTTCCTGATGTAGAGACAAAGTACACTATGGTGTATGGACAAAGTACACCCTGACGTAAAGATAAAGTACACTTTGATGTTTAGACAAAGTACACAGAGGTGCAGACACAAAGTACACCCTGATGAGAGCCAAAGTACACCCCGATGCAGAGACAAAGTACACTATGGTGTTAGACAAAGCACACCCTGGCGTGACGAAAAACTGCACCCTAATGCATAGATAAAGTACACCCTTATGTATAGACAAAGTACATCCTGATGTACAGACAAAGTACACCTTATTCTAGAGACAAAGTACACGATGGTGAATAGACAAAGTACACTCTGGCGTAAGGAAAAACTGCACCCTGATGTATGGACAAGTAGACCCTGATGCATGGACACCTTGGTGTATGGACAAAGTACACCTTGGTGTACTGACAAAGTACACCTTGGTGTATGCTTACATATGGAAAAAGCCCCGTTTACTACGCTTGTCCATATAATAAAATGTCAAAAATGAATCTAATAAATAAATTTCTGTTGCTATATTCTGACAAAACACGTGACTTTTTTGTTCAGACACCCTGCTTATCCCGTAGACCGTCCCCAGCAGGAGTTGGTCCACTGCCGTTTGAACAGGCAGAAAATGTCACCTTAGATTTACAGGAATACTTTTTGCAGCAAAATGAATCCGAGCGCGTAAAATATTCCATGCAAAAATACTCACTCGGAGAACTGCACTGTACACGAGGCTAGAAACCCGCATACAAATTCCTTGAAGGAGATTCCATGTTATTCATACTATGATACTATGATAGTGAAGTCATTGAACTTAGTGTGCTTCACAACAAATGTATGTTACTACCAAAGCTGCGAGGCGGGAACTGATCATATAATGCTCAGGGCAAACTCTCACGACCCCTGAACAAAATGAACCATGTAATTTACAGATACACCTCGACAGATACACAGAGGGCTACAGGACAGCGCCAGAGCAGACGGTTTAGTCTCTAATCGCCTACATCTCCATTCGCCTACGTCTCCAATCGCCAACATAAACAAAACTGACTAAATAGGGTGAAAAATGCAGCCCTACTCTTATAATGAAACCGCCTGAGCAGGGCTATAATGATCTTGATTGACTGTTGACTGAATATTAGTGGAGTAGGAAGATAAGTATATCCAATATGAATTCCATTATTTATTTACATGTAAAGCATTGGCGAATGAACTTTTAGTAGAGATTATTGTTACAAATGGCCTAACATGTCACAATATAAGCAACGTTTTTCATGTTAGCTTGGCCGCTGTGTGCAAAGGCAATAAATGATAAGTGGTACATGATTTGTAGTATTTTTGATCTCACTTTTGATCTGGTGAAAGTTTGGTTTAACTTCTTTTCTGCTCATAGTGTAAATATTCTTCTTTACTATTAGGCAGATAGTGTTTAGAGAGTTGTTATTTTTCCCTATAAAATCAACTAATATATTTTCTAATGTTGATTCAATTTGTCCTTCGCCCAGTTAATATCCCGAGCCAAGAGGACAATTCGGTCTACAGTCCCTTTACAAAACTACACTCAAACAATATGTCATACAAAATGTGCATAATGGTCATTCTCTAATTCAAGCCTTGTGTATATTAGCATTAGCTGTTAAAATATTCTGAGTAATGTTCTATTCTAAATACTTCAAATTTACACCCTGTGTACATCTTTTGGACAGTAAATGTATATAACCTAATCATTCTTGGGAAATCGTCTTCTTAATATCAACAAATATAGCCATTTATACCTCTGTATACCTCTTTTTCTTCTTTGAAATAGAAGGGTCCAGGTTCAGATCATAGGGGTGACGCTTGTTTATCACTGCGTATTGTGCGGTCAACAGACCATGAAGTGTAGGCGGATAGCGATGTCGGCGGATGGAAAACAACACTAGACGCCCACTGACGCCCAGGCTGCGCGAACTAACAGAGGGGGTAGGGATACTGTAGCCTCAAGTGTAGGCAGGCTGATTCCCTTTCTCTACAAGCCACAGATGTAAGCAAATGTAAGTGAACAAAATATCATGTCACAGAGTTTGCGTACTGAACACAGAAAGTGACCGACAAACGCTGATACCGGAGAGCATCAAGTCTGGCGAGACTTCGCGACCAGACTAGTGTGTGTTGAACAAATTGTAGGGGACCCAGGGAGGACCAGAATCTGAGTCGCAAGATCCCGAAGGTGTTGGTGATGTCTTCAGCCCAGAAACAGCAATGCATGATGTCCGACATAGAGATGTTAGCATGCAAAGCCATGGTCGACGCAACAGCCCGAACTAGATCATGAGGGCTGGACCGGGAGCTTTCGCATGAGACCCTCTTCCCCCACCCCAGTCCCCGCCCACCCCCATCCCTCAAATACATGAAGATCGCTATGCCCCTATATACGAGAACAAGAAATATGCTACGATCTGGGGGATCTGACGACTTTGGATGGGGTAGTACCCAGGCGATACGCCATACTTGATACAACACAATCAAGTTAACTGAAATACGGTGAAACGCGATGATGCTCAATGAGATACGATATTGATGTTGCTTATTCGCACCGTTACTCACGTTACGTTGTTATTACCTACATATGACAATTGTTATCACATTTTTGGGGTTTCTACTCACAGTTTCTACGTCTTCCAAAACGTAGAAATCTTTGATAGACCTTTTGAAAGTGACATCAGAATTCTTATTTACATTTGTGAGTCATAGAGCAACGGAGACAGAATGTCCAGAGGGAAAGGAAAGAACAAACAAACAAAAAGAGAAGAAAACACTCGTCATGAGAGATAGAACAGCAAATTCTTACGGTTACAAAATCAGTAAGACAGTTGATTCGCTAATCAGTGATGTCCGGTATATTTCCGAATACGATACAAATGAGGTCAAGGTCAGACAGTTTTAACGACGGAAAACGCCATATCTGAACTAGACGGGCAGAACGAGCGCTCTGTGAGCTCGTCTGCAGGCCACACGAGAGCACTGAGCTGTGACAACAGTAAATCGGCTTTCCACCTCTACGATGTCCCCATCTGACCCCGCCTTCGCTTGCATGTTTATCGTACAGATCCAAGATGATGTTTATGCGCAACCATGTCCCGGTAATTTCTGGATCATCTCGTGAGTGTCTGGTTTGTTTAGAGGCAACTGTAGCATGGAAACCGGGCAACAATTACTGCATTATTAAACATTACTGTTTCATGCATTGTGTCAGTGTCGGATGGTTTTGATTGTCGTTTTCTGGCCACCAAATGGTTTTCAACTATCCTTATTGTATATTTTTCACAGCTTCTTCCCCTTTTCGTCTAATGGAATTTGTTTCAGGGGAAAGTCGAGACCAGTACATTCGCTGAGATGCTATGCAGTAGAAGTACGCAGATACTATGCATTGATCTATTGACAGATTAGGGCTTAGATTGATCTTTAACCTGAGTGAATACACTTATATTTGTTTGATGTGACAAACTGCACACATTGTTAAATGTAACATAATGTACTTAACGCAGATTTGTTTTAACGCTTACCAGGCTCTATATGCGCCAGACAATATTGATTATAGATTATCTGCCGAAACAGGATGAATAACTGAGAACCAGGTTCCGTTGTATATATAAAACAAGGTTGTATTGAACTATCACTGACAAGCATGTGCCATTGTGCATGTAACGCAAGAATGTATGAGTGGATCATTGAGGAACAGGTGGCATTTTTGCGTGTAAGGCAAGATTGTATGGAAATGGTTGTAAGGCAAGATTGTATGGAAATGGTTGTAAGGCAAGGTTGTATGGAAATGGTTGTAAGGAAAGGTTGTATGGAAATGGTTGTAAAGTAAGGTTGTAAGGCAAGGTTGTATGGAAATGGTTGTAAAGTAAGGTTGTAAGGCAAGGTTGTATGGAAATGGTTGTAAGGAAAGGTTGTATGGAAATGGTTGTAAAGTAAGGTTGTAAGGCAGGGTTGTATGGAAATGGTTGTAAAGTAAGGTTGTAAGGCAAGGTTGTATGGAAATGGTTGTAAGGCAAGGTTGTATGGAAATGGTTGTAAAGTAAGGTTGTAAGGCAAGGTTGTATGGAAATGGTTGTAAAGTAAGGTTGTAAGGCAAGGTTGTATGGAAATGGTTGTAAAGTAAGGTTGTAAGGCAAGGTTGTATGGAAATGGTTGTAAGGCAAGGTTGTATGGAAATGGTTGTAAAGTAAGGTTGTAAGGCAAGGTTGTATGGAAATGGTTGTAAAGTAAGGTTGTAAGGCAAGGTTGTATGGAAATGGTTGTAAAGTAAGGTTGTAAGGCAAGGTTGTATGGAAATGGTTGTAAAGTAAGGTTGTATGGAAATGGTTGTAAAGTAAGGTTGTAAGGCAAGGTTGTATGGAAATGGTTGTAAAGTAAGGTTGTAAGGCAAGGTTGTATGGAAATGGTTGTAAAGTAAGGTTGTAAGGCAAGGTTGTATGGAAATGGTTGTAAAGTAAGGTTGTAAGGCAAGGTTGTATGGAAATGGTTGTAAAGTAAGGTTGTAAGGCAAGGTTGTATGGAAATGGTTGTAAAGTAAGGTTGTAAGGCAAGGTTGTATGGAAATGGTTGTAAAGTAAGGTTGTAAGGCAAGGTTGTATGGAAATGGTTGTAAGGTAAGGTTGTAAGGCAAGGTTGTATGGAAATGGTTGTAAAGTAAGGTTGTAAGGCAAGGTTGTATCACGGAAAGTCAGTGAATGGACAATTATGTAATAATAACACTAATAACAATTGTTTCAGGACTCTTTTATTTATTAGCAGCATCATAACTTGAGTGTAACCTATTTCCTACTGAAATATGAAATCGATAACGTGAAGTGAATACGTTTGCTATTTGTTATTGATTTGTTAATGCTATGTTCACACTATCACGATTCGTGCCAGGACTGAAATAGTGGTCTTAGTCGAGGACTAACCGTGGTGGACTTACCAGATCTTCAGGTCAGTCGTGCTAACCGTGTTGATCATAGAAAAGTTTTGGACGGTTCAAAGGGTTTCTTCGATCAACACGATCACTTGTCAGTCCTAATCGTCGCATCAGATCGTACTGAATCGTAGCAAAGTGCAACATATCGAATCTACTCGTGCTTCCAAATCGTGATGATCGGAATCAGTCGTGGAGAAGACAAACGCCACAGTGGTTGTGTTTGCTCAGTATAAGTTCAGGAAACAATGAAGTGCACGGTCAGTCGGGCTGTGTACGTACCCGTCGGGGTCCAATCGTAGCTCATATCGTGATCACCTCGGTCGTGATCGCGAAAGACATCGCAACCACAATTGTACCCTATCGCAACAGAGCACATCGGTGTGTGATGAACGTATCGGAACGTACCTGCACGTACCACATCGTCTCAAATCGGGGACCCCGATCGCCATGATCATGTCAGATCACGACCAAATCGTGGAGTCGATAGGAACAATCGTGTCACAACGTATGTGATCGTACCTGAACGGGACATCAGATCGTGACATAATCGTGGAGTCGATAGGAACAATCGTGTCACAACGTACGTGATCGTACCTGAACGGGACATCAGATCGTGACATAATCGTGGAGTCGATAGGAACAATCGTGTCACAACGTACGTGATCGTACCTGAACGGGACATCAGATCGTGACATAATCGTGGAGTCGATAGGAACAATCGTGTCACAACGTATGTGATCGTACCTGAACGGGACATCAGATCGTGACATAATCGTGGAGTCGATAGGAACAATCGTGTCACAACGTACGTGATCGTACCTGAACGGGACATCAGATCGTGACATAATCGTGGAGTCGATAGGAACAATCGTGTCACAACGTACGTGATCGTACCTGAACGGGACATCAGATCGTGACATAATCGCATCCAAGCGCAATAAACTGTATCAGAACGTATCGACTCGCATCACCTCCTATCCAAACCTGAAATTTCAGAGAAGTTCCACGATAAGCTGCGGATGGTCAGCCATGGTATTCGTAACGAATCGCACGACAGTGTGAACTTAGCATATAAGACGTGACACGCTGGCTTACTGAATGTATGTATTACATTTAAATAAAGGTTGTATCTAATTCTACAAACTATCAATACTATTTATCACCTTTGAATCTATTAACTCAAAATAAGAAACATTTTATTTACCTGTGTCAGTGTTTCAAAGGTCCTAGTGACGCTATCTAAATATCTATTCATGCGAAACAAAGTATGAAGTGTTAGTAAATGTCTGCCACAGTTCAGTGCCAATCATCCATTTCTTCCGACCCATTAAGGATAACATATATAGGATACAACTTCTTTACTTGGTTGTTTACTATCCGCATATCCTTTCCTTACGTAGTACTCGCCCTTCTGTATGGATCTCAACAAGTAATGTCGTTCAAAGTGCAGTGTATGTTCACCTTCCAACCATCAACATGTACAAGTGCCCCATATGTAGTAGCACTGGCGAATAAACCTGTTATAACATAATTCATGCTTTAGTTGTGCACGGCTATATAAATACATTATTTCTCTGTATGTTTGGTTTGACAATGGGCGCAATATGGGTATTTGGCCGACAATGCAGGCAAAGTACACGCTTTGAATACACAGTGCCATACAAGTTGTACAAGCTGCCATCCCAAATACAACATCTGTTATAAAAGCACATGCCAGTTAATTTAGTTTTCTAGTTAGTATGTATGATGTTGTATTTTTAAACTATAAAGCTTATGTATATTGCCTAACTTAACGTCATGGATTTCAATGAGACGTTGTTTGTTTGTAAACAAACACACCAACAGTAAAATCAGACCAGTCCATACTAGTGAAATAGTTACACTGTCTTGTTCTACAAAGCCAGATAAGTATGAGAACATAGATAGCCGTCATTTGTCGGCTTCCCATAAGAACTGTATGCATGTGGATTTATACAATTACTGTAAATATAAATTGTAGGAAGGACATTTAGGAGTGGAAAGCATAAGAAATGCCCGATTTATGGACATCAACTTCTTTATTGTGGATAAAACGACGGTTCGGAGTGTATGCTTGCTCCTTCATCAGGTGAATAGAGGTGTATACACAGGCGCTACAAAGAAGACATGTTTAACAACGTTGAAGACTGAAAATATTATACAAAAAATGAGACCAGTAATGTACTAAAACAACATGGTAATCGACTTGATGGAATACAACACAAATATGAAGAGGCCAGTGATACACTAAACAACATGTGGAGGCCAGTGATGCACCAAAACAACATGAGGAGGCCTGTGATGCACTAAAACAACATGGTACGTAACGATGGGGTAAAGAATACGATGATAGGCAAGCACACTCTCCAAAACGTCGTGTTATACACAAATAACGAAGTTGACATCCATAAATCTGGCTTGTCCTGCTGTAAATATGGATAAATATGTAAATGGAATTAGTTTTTGCATACGAATCAATGATAATATGACAGGTAACACAAAACAAGCAATACGTCGTCTTGTTGTAGTCTTTTCTCTTCAGTTCTTTTCAAATGCTGGATTGTCATACTTCATTTCAGTGGGGGACTGTTCGACGGTGTGATCAAGCTCATAGGACGATTTACCGCTCCTGAAGAATTATGACGTTTATCGTTACACATGTTGTCATATATTGAGGATATTATGTGAGTGCCAATGTCATACTATGTTTACCACACGAGTGCCTAATGTTGGTATTTCCCGAGCGTGAGCAAGGGATATACTAATATTTAAGCACGAGTATGATATTCTGTTTATTACCGAAGTCGTTACATTGAGGAAAACAAAAACCCTTATCAGCTTTGAAACATTAGTTGGCTACCATCCTCGCCGCATGCAGAACGCAACATCACAGAAGAAACGTGACGTAATAGCATTGATCATGACATCACGTCATTATGGAAAACTAATTTATTTGCCCCAGGACATGGTTAAAAAATTATGAACCCCGGTATTTTTGCCTTCGTAGGTAATAAATCTTAATGTTGAATGCAACTCAAGTGTCGAAATGTACCAAATCAACCCACTACTGACAACTTAACCTAATGAGTATATTAAGGCCTTGCTATAGTTTTTTGTTTGTTTTTAAAATCCATTTACCATTAATGATGTTAATTTATAAAACTGAGCTACTTAAAAGACATATAACGGGTAAAACGTAGCTGGAGAATTTGACGATATGCTCGTGCTTTGGGTCACAACATGAAAACCATTCTATTGCAGAACAAATGAACCAGCATAACTCCTAAATCCTAATCATTATTTAATATCTGATAGGCATCACAACTTACTTTCCGAAAACTTTGGCGTCTTCGATAGTTTCCGGCAATTTTCGATTCAGTGTTTCGGGCAGCCACAGTGCGAGTATCCCCGCCGCCACTGTCACAGCACCAAATACCAGAAGCGGTAGCGCGTTACCGAAGTCACCACCAACTATTGTGCCCTACAACACACAAAGATGGAGGACCTTTACAGACAGAGTGTATATTCAGCTCAGTCCGACACCACGAGTAAAAGTGGAGAATTTACTTATGATAACAAAGGTACAATGAGTGACGGTTATAAATGTGCAAGAAGAGAGAATTGAGAGAATTGTGGATGTAACATGCCAATGAAAATGTTGGTGGAGTCTGATCAAGACTTGATCAGTAATGGGTTCTTCCCAATAACAGGACAAATATTCGTTCTACGGCGAGGTCTAGTCCACATACACCCGCAAATGATATTCTGAGCGAGCAATATTCCGAGCTGCATCCTCTTGCAGCACCCAGCCAAGTTCAGTCAATGTTCCGTGTGATATTCATCACGTTGTGATGTCTGATCCAAGATTGTAGATCACGGAAAAGAGAGCTCTCAACACACTGTTGACAGAAAAGTTCAGCAATACATTTGGTTAGGAGCCACTGCTGCATGAAGCCAACACAAGAATGACCATCTACTCTCGTCTATAGAAATATTGCATGTTCAAATAACATTTCATTTGCTTCAGCGTCTTTGGGTCAGTAATCGTTCTCTCTGGCAATCATTTTTCAAAGCAGAACATTTTCTGACCACCGATGACCCGTAACTTTCTCTTTCGACACAATAGGCCTGACTGCTACTATATTCCCATCTTACTCCCAGACTCACCAGATCAGCAATGTACGGGGACAGGATTCCTCCAATACGGGCCGAGAAGGAGCTGCCGCCCATGCCCGAGTTCCTCACAACAGTAGGGAACAGTTCCGCAGCAAATATGTAAATAATGGCGAAAGCAGCTGATGCTCCAAACTTGCCAATCATCGACAGAGTAATTGTCACCCATTCCAGCTCTGTAAACAATATACATGATGTACCCCGCTTTGTTATATTTATTAATAAATATGTCTGTAATCAGTTGGTGAGTTGGGTTCAACGTGCTAAGCATTACTAAGCATTACTCCAGCTTGATTAGAGCGCGTGTTCACTTAACTAAAAATATCATGCGCTATCGGCTTCACAGGCTTCTAATATACCCAAACAACGATAGCCTGCAAAGCGAACTGCTGTGGCTTAGGGCCGGCTACCTGTTTCAGATGCGAAGATTTTCTTGACCTCACCTTGACCTCCATACAAAACTGGGAAAATGGTCGCAATACACGCAATCCCTCCCACCAACATACTGCCACAGTGTAGGAACTTCCGGCCCAGTCGGTCCAACAGATACAGACACATGAAGTAAGATACTGTCTCCACGATGTTGGCGATGGTGAAGTTCAGGTAGATGTCACCGCCGAGGTTTCCGACATTCAGCCCAAGACCGTAGAAAACCATACTGACAACAAGCCTGGTTTAAAAGTAGGAAGTTCAACATGAAAAACTCAACAACTAGCTAATTAGATGACAAACTAATAACTAACAATGGGAACTGTCTGACTCTGCTGACTAAAGCACAGATGCCAGTGACCCGTGGAGGTCCCGAGGTAGAACAGACCTTCAGCAACCCATGCTTGCCATAAAAGGCGACCATGATTGTCGTAACAGGCTACAAACGGGATCGGGTGGTCAGGCTCGCTGACTTGGTTGACAAATGTCATCGGTTCCTAATTGCGCAGATCGATGATTATGTTGTTGATTATGGGATTGTCTGGTCCAGACTCGATTATTTACAGACTGCTGCCACATAGCTGGAATATTGCTGAGTGCGGCGTAAAACTATTCTTCCCCAGGACATTTATCCATCGTTACATTATAATGACATGATTAGTAAATCATGCATTACTGAATATCTAAGCTGGGTCTTCATGGGTATGGCACTTCTACTGACCAATTGAAGAAGATGATGAGCGTCCTGACGAGGAGCACTGGGGAGGTGAACATCTCTGTGACCTTGGCCTTGGGACCGTCATCCAGAGTGTCCTTGTCAAACAGCTTCTGTGGAAGAGTCACGCCGTTCACGTCTGCCGCCTTCCTGAGGATTGCTTCTGCTTCCTGCTCACGACCACGTGACAGCAGCCATCTTGGCGACTCAGGGACTAACCTACGAGCATACATTTGATATTGCATTCTAACAATGGTACTTGCTGCATGATTAGCATCTTTAATCTGTTCTCGCCACTGACCATTTACCCACAGTGGCGAGGTGACGAGGACAAAGATTAAAATCATTTAAAATGCAAAATTATGACACAATCTATTTTAGTCTTTCCGTAAAGAGAACTCGATGTTCGCTCATAAACAGAACATTGTTTAGAAAATGCTAGTGCTTGCACCAGCATAGACTTATTGAGGTGTTGAGCAATAAAGAAGGTGCACCCACCAGTACAAGCCGAGCAGTAACACGGCTGGGACGGAGATGGCGAGTTGGAGATGATGCCAGTCACGGATGAAGTACGCCAGACCTCCCACAAGGAAGAGTCCTATGCACCAAAACAACTCGATGACCATGCCAGCTAAGGTTCGTTTGGAGGGACCAACGAGTTCCATGACTGAAAATTAGGTCGATGGATTTTACAGAGAGATATACCAGATAAACCTACAGCGATGATGAAAATTAATATTATTGAATAAAACCCAAATAACAATCTGACTTACTAAGTTTACTTACCGATGACAAAGGATGATACGAAGAGACCGATATTAGAAGCACCGTTAAGAAATCTGAGAATGACAAAAGCCACATAGTTCGGAGCAAACGCTGTTCCAACTCCTGTGCCGATGTGTAGGAGGACTGATGCCATCAGTGTTGGTTTCCGCCCGATGCTTGCAGGAAAAGTAGGAAGTCAGACAGTCAGTTAGAGTTAGAAAGTTGTCTTGAACATATCTTTACTGTATGAAACAAATGTCAATTAGGTTGTGAAGTTGAGGTGAGAAGAGTGAAACACTTCGCAACGTTCTCTTACGGATGGGCGATGCTGCTTTTAGGACCGGGCAAAAGATGGTTGACATACATATTATCGGATAGCTTTAATGAAACAACATGGTTATTCAATGGTAACGTGTTAGAAATGGCTGCTATCACATTAGGCGGTATCTCACAACGGGTGATGTAAAACTTCACATCTCGTGGAACTAAGAGGTCGCAATTTCACTATGTTTAGGAAAGAGTGAATCTGGTATTGTCATGATCTGTTTCAGTAGTACCAAGGACAACGAGACTTCTGTCTATATAGTTATATGACCCCTATGATCAAGTGGTAGTGACACTGTGTAGCTTAGCGTTATCACGCTGCACAGGAGAGTTCATTCAGAACAGTCTCCTTGCCAAATGACATTTTTTGTGAGTAAATTCTAGGGTAACGGTCATCCCATGGAACTGCTGTTAGCGACGAATTGTGTGTGTTTTGCACCGTTCTCTGTTCTGTCTATAATGTTTGCCGATGGTGGCAAATATACTATGCAAGTGTCTTGTAAGTGTCATGGTATGGTTGTCACCATTCCGAAGGCCTGTTGCTGTGGTGTGCACTGAAGTATACTGTACCTGTGATATTCCATAAGGGACAGTGGTGTACTATATTTTGATGTTTATTGTTACATTTTGTTGTTTGTTGGTTGCACACAAAGTTCTTATTTGGTTTCTTACATTAGTAGACTAAGGGTTAGTCTCTGAATATGTATATATAATTTTGATAGTAACAAACAAATCCATTTTAATTGAAAAGGAGCCCAGAGAGACCAGAGATTCATAACCTGAGGAATTCTAGACTTGCGTCATTTAAGGCTTTAGTTCTACAGAGAAGGCCTGGCATTAGGCAAAATAACGAGGTTCAGGGACTGTGAAACAGTCAACTACATAAGTTGCAATTGGTAACACGCCAAACAGGAAGCAAACCACCGACGTCAGTGCTCAACTTCCTCTATCCACTAGATCACAGAGATAGTCTTTATTCAGATGGGACAAATATCACCTGAAGTAACACAAAATGTGTTAATATGTAATCATTGTCTGTCTTTCTAAACCTGACCCTTTGATACACCTTGTACACATGAGATACACCTTCTACACATGAGATACACCTTCTACACATGAGATACACCTTCTACACATGAGATACACCTTCTACTCATGAGATACACCTTCTACACATGAGATACACCTTCTACACATGAGATACACCTTCTACACATGAGATACACCTTCTACTCATGAGATACACCTTCTACACATGAGATACACTTTCTACACATGAGATACACCTTCTACACATGAGATACACCTTCTACACATGAGATACAACTTCTACACATGAGATACACCTTCTACACATGAGATACACCTTCTACACATGAGATACACCTTCTACACATGAGATACACCTTCTACTCATGAGATACACCTTCTACACATGAGATACACCTTCTACACATGAGATACACCATCTACACATGAGATACACCTTCTACTCATGAGATACACTTTCTACACATGAGATACACCTTCTACTCATGAGATACACCTTCTACACATGAGATACACCTTCTACTCATGAGATACACCTTCTACACATGAGATACACCTTCTACTCATGAGATACACCTTCTACACATGAGATACACCTTCTACACATGAGATACACCTTCTACACATGAGATACACCTTCTACACATGAGATACACCTTCTACACATGAGATACACCTTCTACTCATGAGATACACCTTCTACACATGAGATACACCTTCTACACATGAGGTACACCTTCTACTCATGAGGTACACCTTCTACACATGAGATACACCTTCTACACATGAGATACACCTTCTACACATGAGATACACCTTCTACTCATGAGATACACCTTCTACACATGAGATACACCTTCTACACATGAGATACACCTTCTACTCATGAGATACACCTTCTACACATGAGATACACCTTCTACACCTTCTACTCATGAGATACACCTTCTACTCATGAGATACACCTTCTACACATGAGATACACCTTCTACACATGAGATACACCTTCTACACATGAGATACACCTTCTACACATGAGATACACCTTCTACACATGAGATAGAGATACACCTTCTACACATGAGATACACCTTCTACACATGAGATACACCTTCTACACATGAGATACACATGAGATACACCTTCTACACATGAGATACACCTTCTACACATGAGATACACCTTCTACTCATGAGATACACCTTCTACACATGAGATACACCTTCTACACATGAGATGCACCTTCTACACATGAGATACACCTTCTACACATGAGATACACCTTCTACACATGAGATACACCTTCTACACATGAGATACACCTTCTACACATGAGATACACCTTCTACTCATGAGATACAACTTCTACACATGAGATACACCTTCTACACATGAGATACACCTTCTACACATGAGATACACCTTCTACACATGAGATACACCTTCTACACATGAGATACACCTTCTACACATGAGATACACCTTCGACACATGAAAGGTTTACTTACATGTCTGAGATAATACCCAGAACAAGAGATCCACAGAGAAGTCCCGCCATTAGAATGCTGTTGGCAACAGACCTTAGGCCCTTATCTGTGCAAACCATGTTCAGCTGCAAATAAGAAAAAAGCCATTTCGTTAACCTTGATATTTGTAATTAATCTAACAAACTTATTTTGTCACCAAGAAAGTACAGCCTTTTTAACCCTTAAGTCTCATTTCATATACACACTACCTCCTTGTAGACACTGAATGTAATGGTAAACAAAGTTTTATTGGTTAGTGATTACGTATGATAGAAAGATTTTTATTTTATAACCATCCTCGTCTTCGGCGTCGCCTTCAGTTTCGCCAGGATCTGTTTTGCAGAGCCTGCAGCTTTAAAGTGCCATTTCTTTGTTTATTTGTTTTCCCATTTGCTCATTTCTCCAGTCAAATGAGACATATAGCACAGTCTGAGATACAAAAGATATCTGTGATAAAACATCTTTGATTTTTCTAAGTAAATCTAGAATTAACATAATGAAGCTAGATAGATATCTGCTTGATGTGTTACTGTGATAACTGAATAAAGAAGAAGTAAGCCAGTCTTGATTCTCTCAGGATTCGACTGGATGAAAAAGGCAAGATATCGACGAAAATAGTGTGAATAACTGTCATGCTGCAAAAAATGATTACATCAATCCTGTCACGATCTGATTACACAACAGCATGCACTGATCATGATCACTGATCACTGATCATGATCACTGATCACTGATCATGATGCACTGATCACTGATGCATTGATCAGTGATGAACAGAACATGATGCACTGATCAATGATGTATTGATCATGATGCATTGATCAGGGATGTATTGATCATATATGCACTTATCATTGCTGCACTGATCATGATGCACTGATCATGATGCACTGATCAATGATTAGCTGGCTCTAGTCTCAGCAAAAAGTTTATATTAGCGTGGAAAGTTATTTGGACACATATTTGAGTTGGTCAGGAAAGGGTTACCATTTCTAGAACTTCTGATATCATTATCGATAGTGGATACTGATACATGCACCTGTACTGACGGTGTTGTCGGGATGAACAATGGGCATAAATTGCTGCGATGTCTTACGATGGGCATTTTTCTCTCTTCTGTTTATATGGCTTCTGTAACGTACCTCTGTAATAACGGTGTTCTTGAAGACGGAATTGTCGTACACCCAGGCGCTGCATTCCTGGGTTGTTCTGTTCTGACCTCCTGAAGCATCGTCCTTGTAGATGAGGCAGGAGTCTCTGACACTGACGCCTTTCTCCGTCTTCCAGGGTATGGTGGCGTTAAGGAGGAGCTCGTGGTTAGGTCCTTGGACAGCGTATGTGTCGTTGCTGACACCGGGGACAGCGCATCTACAACGATTGTGTGAAACTAAAAGCTGAATATTAAAGAATGTATCCTAGAAAAGGCTGAACACACTAGCGTTCAACAAACGGGAACCTTAATGACATGAAGCTAAATTATTACTTTAAACAAAATTAATAATGACGTTGATAATTTTGTTGACTGCATCAACTTCGATCATGTTTCAAGAACAATTTGACGACATACTGAACTTCAAACTTTCACTAAAATCTTCAGTAAAATAACATTTTCTGTCCTTTCATTAATTGGTATGGCCCCATGGTCCCACACCCTAATATGGTGATCCACCTTTAACTGTTGGTGATATACAGCCCATTTTTATACTGTAATGTCCTAAATGGAACATAACTTTATGTCACATACCAGTTTTTAATCTCTAACTGTGATGTAGGAGTTTTTACTGTCTTTGGTGACAGATTTTATGAAATAAAACTGTAAATTATTTACTGTTTCAGTCACGATATGGCTGTAATAGTGCCAACGTGACTGTAAATTTTAACTCACTCACTCATTAATTGTCATTCAATGTATGAAACCTACGATGATGATGAAGTTCACATGGCCATGTGTTGACACTGATGACCATGTCTCTCCGTGAATGAGTGAGTTTAGTTTTAAGCCGCACTCAGCACTATTCCAGCTATAGCTCGGCTGTGTCTCATACACGACAATTTATTTGCTCTGTTGGAAAAAATAGTTTATGTTCCAACATATGCCGCAAAATCACTTGCCATTTCTATTTGCATTTTTCTTCCCCTTGTCTTAATAATTGTTGATGCTAGAATGCATTTTCCTAGAATGCCTGTTGTCTTTTCTTTTAAACTCAGACATCCCGAATCCTTGAGGATCGGGATGTCCAGACTATCAATAATATACATGTGTAATTAAAGCTGTTGCATGAAAAGAAAAATATCTCTTATAACAGGCATGGGTGAATAACAGGATCGGCTGAAACATTAATAGTCCAGCAACATCACTGCCGAGGACAATGTGCCGCACACTTTGCATCTATATGGGACACCGAGACCGGGTTTTCGTTTCGACGTGCAAGACAGGAAATAAAACAATAAAAGCAAAACGAATAAAGAGGAGAACTTAACATATTATACTGTGTTACAAACAGAATGCATTAGCTACCAAGACACATTGTATGTGATCACATGAACTCTGAGACGTACCTCGACTGTCTCAGTTTGATGTGATACGGTCAAACGTGTATCGTCTTTAATGTCATGTGTACATTGGTATTCGAGTAGCATATCTACATAAGCTTTATTGACCTTGAATATATTCTCAGAAATGAACAAACACATGGACATCAAACGTAAATAACACTCAAACCTGAGAGTACCACGGCTACGTATAACAGGAGCCTTGTAAACACAACAATACCCAAGGTCCAACAGACGGCTGTCAATATTGTCTCTGCACAAACATATACTGAAACATTGAAGTCGCATGCGCTACTCGGTGTCCTCATTCTTTTTATCAGCATCAATACGAATACAGTTAAACATACATCGTATGTGATGAATGCAGATAACATACATCGCATGTGATACTGTCAGACCCTGTGACCCGCGACAACAAACACTTATCTTTCATCATGCAAATTGCGTGCGTATTTGATGGCGTTATATGGCACCACCTGGTGTCATCGCTTATTTTCAGTGATTCAGATGTTTCACACTGCGAAATTACAGAATCTGTGTGGTTGGGTAATCGAGTCCTAGTCTTTTCTGGCGTTGACGTGTTATACTTACCTACATCTTTATATTACTTACTTACCTAGGACATTTTTACAAAGTTGTACAGTAATCATTTTAAACAATGTAAATATATCTATTCTTGCGTCATACAAATATATGCATTTAAAATAAACCCTTAAAATCAACGGCAACAATATTATTCAATTTTCAGCTTGGGTGTTTTTAAAATTGCAATTCCAAACGGGTTTGCGGGTGCAGAACGCTAACAATGAGTGCAGCTCTGTGCATGTTAGTGAAAGCGAGGCAAACGTGAGCTCTGACTGGGAAAAAGGCCAGTAAGCCTGTTAAGGACTATCCCATAGCAGTACTATCCTGGTAAGCGCACAGTTGTTGCATAAACAAGTGACCACAGAGAAACGAACGTCAGATCTACACGAGGGCCATCCAGTATGCGCCTGTACTATCCATAACGAGGTTTGGGTTCTGCTTAACATTGTAGTGACACGCAATAAGGTTGTAAGGTGGCAGTGAGAGAACCTTTCCACCGCATGTTAGAGAAGGATTTGAGTCGCACTATCTGTAGCTATGCCTGTTACGTACAATACACAAAGGGTAGACCTCTACTCTGGAATATAATGTATTGAAAATAGGCTATAGGCGCCGTGAGCATGAACTAGTTGCTTGGATGTGTGCGCATATCAATATCCTATCAATCCTATTGACAATGATATTACATTCGACTGTCACCCCTACGAAAGCCCTACCCACCCACCCCTCCCCCCAATCCCAACTCCAACCCCCGCCCCAGCTCCTCATTTTAACATCTGTATGTATACAAAGACTCATTTGTTTCCAGGTATATCACGACAGCTTCATTAAACATGAATTCGACACTACTGATATTTGTTTCCAGAATCCTTCATACAATTGTGCGTACTCACCAAGTAATTCAAATTAATTATATCAAGGCGACAAGAAACATTTCTATAACCATAACAAATTCAAGGGCCACTTCATCGACTCACTCTTAGTATCAAACTGCCCCACCTGTGACAACCTGTTACAAACACATGCAAATACAAGTCAATTATTCACAAAAAAACGAAACGCAGAACAGTAAAATAGGGTCAAAATAAGGACTTGATACAGAACTTAAAATTAATTTTGAGTTTGTTTAGAAAGGAAATTTGAAATAGATACATGAAACATGTAGTATAGCTTTTGATTATGCAAACAATGTCGGGAGGGTCACCATTAAGTAAAGATAATGAACTCTTCACAAAGGAATAATGTCATTCTTGACCTTCAGTGCAACCAAGATATATGCACAGTCACGTACAACCCATGCTGAACACATATCATTGACTGGTTCTACAAACATGATTAAATGCGGGTCAGTATATCACTTGTCTCCGCTGTATTAAACCACATGACAATATAACACACATAAACACACACATACATCCACCCATATATACATATAGAAGGTTTATAGTTACAATCTATAGACTTTCCTGTTTGCAAATAGAATTTGAGTCCCGTGAACATCCCGGATATTTTCAAAGAGGCTCTTGTTGGACCCGGGTTCTGTGTTTGCAATACTTTAATTTGCCAGCTGACCCCCAGGGCCTGCTGCCGCTTATAGGCATTAAAATCTACAGGCCCAGAAAGAAATCTGCAGGCCCATTTTGTTAAAGTCAAACCAATAAAAACAAAATAGACCACACTGTGTACAGTTTCACACTGGTGATACAAAATCAATTAGCGCTGAGAGACTTATTTATTGTAAAGACTGGTGCTGACATTCCTATGCGCACAGCGCTGAATTATCATGAACTATACTATCGTCACATGATGGATCATGTATGATTCCCAGACTTGAAAAGGGAAAAGTATAAGGGAAAGATTCCAGTTGTGAAAAAAGATAATATAATGAAGGACACTAGGGTCTGCACATAAAACTAAACGGCAAAAGAAAGAATAGGTGGAGTTTCATGAGTGGTAAACAAGACACAACAAATCAAATTGGCCAAGCGTGTGTATATCGTGAAAGATGGGTCAATGATCAGTATTAAGCCACAAAATGATTGGAATACTGGCAACACATAACATGTGGGCGTTAGTTGAGCAATGGTGGGGTCCAACAACTCATTTTTCAGCATTGTCTTAAGAGACAATCATTGTCCAAGTTTACACAACAAACAGAATAAGTCTCAGTATCGTATATGACTCCCACGTGCATCAATACATGCCGTGACGCGTCATCTCATTGATGACGTCAGGCGTCTGATGACGTGTGTAGGGATTCTCTGCTACTCTTCTCTCAGTACACATTACATCGCATCTGGTGGCGGTTGAGGAAGTCCTGTGTCAATCTTGCTGTGTGGGAACACTATTCCCTGTGGCTGGTTCCACAGGAATGGAAGCACAGCTGGGCTCAGACCTTGCTCTCTGTACTGAACAGCATTCAGGTTCCCTTGCACAATGACCAGGTCAGTGTTCTCTTCCCCACAGATCCCTCCACAGACCATAACACCTCCCTCTCCGAACTGATCGACCTCTCCCATGCATGGTGGTGCTAAACGTTCACCTCTTCGGCGACAACCTCGTTGTCCGCCGTCGTTCTGGAACAACTGGAAACAACTGTACTCGGCGCCATTCTCGCACTTGCTAGATTCGAACCTGTCTCGCCCATTGTAACCTTCGGTGTCGATGTTGTACTGTCAGGAACATTTCTCTGGAGGGGCGGTAGGCTCTGTTTCGTCGGAGTACTGTGCGTTGGCTGATGCGATGTCCCAGCGCTGTTGCAGCCTTCGCCGTCGCCGTCGCCGTCGCCGTGACGAACCTGTTGCGTAAGTGAATTGTTCGAATTCGGCGATCTTCCTGGGGTGTTGTGACACGTGGTCTTCCCGTTCTGGATCTGTCTGCAGTCCTTCCTGTCTGTCGGTAACGTTGCAGCAGCCTGGATACCGTTAAAGGCATGCACCCGTACCTTCGTGCAAGGTGTGCTGCTTCCATCTGGTGCAATCACCCTCTCTCCCTCCTCTCTTGTCAGTCTAGGCACATCGATTGTGTGGTTTTGTCAGCTGTGTTGTCAACCCATGGTTTCACCTTATTTGTATGCCAATTCGGCACGTGGATCTCCCTCTGCAGCCTTTGCACGTGTTTTACCATTTTCTGGTGCAGCGTGGCACCACCAGTCATGATGTGTTTGGGAGATGCGATTTTGCATCCTTGTGCTTGGGGACAACTGTCTGAATGCATACTTTCAACCAGCTATCCACACTTTCACAGTAAATTGACTTTTTCCGACCTATACTTTCTTTTGCCGCACAGTTTATTTGAAACTGCCGGCCCGATAATTAACAATCTGTGCCGGGCCTCCGGGCCGGCGATTATTTCGAACGTTGCCTGGGTTAAGGGATGCTGATACATGTAATGGGACCGGGATAGGTCAACGAGCTACATGAGCCGAGTTCGCTCGTACAATGATAAAGAGGACTTACCCTTCATGCAATGTGTGATTAGCCGGGTGTCTACTTATACTACAGCCTATAACAACTAAATTTACCTGTCTCTGGATTATACCGGGTGTGGAAAGGTCAACACCTAGTACATATACATGTAACCAGCAAGCAGCGGGCCGCTGGGCAGACGTAATTTCATACACTGGCTGTTGGTCACTGGATTGTCTGTTCCAGACTCGGTTATTTAGAGACAACCGTCACACAGCTGGAAAATTGCTGAGTGCAGCCTTAAACAACCATATAACCAATCAAAATGTCGCAAAACCATGCAGTGTTGCGTCCCTTGGACACAACAGGAACCCATGATTGTGTGTTCGAATCTCAATTCACCCCAGATTGCACCAAAGTGTAAATGTCTGAAACTGTCATCACATGGGGGTTTGACTCCTTACACGCGGTGATGTAACTGGACCAGTGAGTGAGTTTAGTTTTAAGCCGCTCTTAGCAATATTCCAGAATATCACGGCGGGGGACACCACAAACGAGCTTCACACATTGTACCTATGTGGGAAATCGAAACCTTGTCTTCGATCTACGTTTTGCCCACTGGGCTATCCCACCACCCCTAACTGGAACAATATTGAGTGAGTAACCTCAACACAGTCTCTTTGCATTCGCGTATTATTATTCATAATATTTCGCGTTGGGCAGGCTGTGAAAAGGCAGCTAGGCTAGTAATCTAGCGAGCTTAAGGTGCCGGGATCGAGGTCACTTGTGACCGGGTGAAAAACCTATGAGTCAGCTTTGTGCGCAGACTCTTTCATTGCTGTTACAACCACAAGACACGCTGACATTAAATGCCTTGTAATATAGGTTAAGACAACAATCTTAAACATCGAAGTCAAGAAAAATCCATTTAAAACCAATTCTCACCACAACTAGACCAGGCAAACAAGTATATGGTATCATGAGCAGAACGCCATGCAATAACGATGATGACATTCTCGTCATCTGGATACGCATGGTGCCCAGGCCCCGATTTCTCGAAACAAACTTAAACCTGAGATTTGACTTAAGTCTGAGATTTTAATCAAATTTGAGAAAACGCATTTCTCAGAATGAACTGAAATCGGCACAGAACTATAGGAACTATAGGAAACAATTTGAGTTTCGTGAATAGATTACATCATTTGTTTGGGTTTTATATGTCAAAAATGCAACTGAGTTAAAAATTCAGCTGTTTCAAATTGTGAAACGCGGTTTGAGATTTGAGTAAAACTTAAGTTTGTTTCGAGAAATCGGGGCCTGGGAAGTTAGCTGAATGCCGTACACTGAGCGACATCGTGAATACAGAAATTGTACCATCAAAAGAAATTTTTTTAGGTCAAGCATTCGCTTTAACGTAGAAACTTGTGGTTTTTCACGCAAAAAAACACGCAAACAATGTTTCACATGTGTGTTTTCACGCATAGATTTTGTTCTACTGAATTTTAAGAAGTACAAAGACATATAAAAACAATAAATTGTGAAATGATTCAGGATTGCGATGAAAATTTCACGCACAAAAGATTTGGACTACATATTCATAATTTCACTTCTGCTCGTACTGGTACAAAACCTACCCCAACACTTTCAAGTAACCAATGTGTGGCTGCACACAATGTTCTTTGTGTCCAAGCTTTTGTTCACTGAGATGATCAAATTACAGGCGTAACGAAACCTTAGTTACATCACTGTTTAAACCTGCAAACGCCACTTAATAGGTGGTGACTGAATACAATTGTGAATGCACAAATAGTAAGCACTGAAGGTCTGAAGCTCATCTTGGAGGTGTTTGCATATACTTTTTCCCCTGGTTTATTTTTTTATTTGCATCAAGCTGTGTACTTTACGATATGAACTAGGTCTACCACTTCATGCATATACGTACGTCCCTGACAGGTCCATAAGCCTTAACATGCACACATTAATGTAACATTCTAAGGCCCCCTTTGCAGTAAGTCTTAACACTACTCCTACACCATTGGTAGTTTCACAATACCATTAAGAATTAAAAGCGCATAAGGCAATACGTGGAAATGAAATTGCTTGAAAGTGACTTGTGTTACTTATCTCACTGTCATGTTCATGTCATACTCGTCAAAACACCACTTGACAAAGGAGAACACTGTATACCCGCCGGCAATACACATGTAGCGAAATAACGGGGACGTTTAAGGCCGGCGACATTGCTATGTACTTGGAGAATATTCCGTCTTGTTCTTACAGCAGAGGTATACGCTTGCCAAATGACCTTCTACAATGCTTCTACATTTTATAACCAAACCACCGAAATAAATTGTACGGTCGTTAAGCTTGTGATATAAATATTATGACATTTAGGTTGTTGTTGAAAAGCGAACTGTCAGATATTACAACCAGAATTGCAATTCAAAATGATGCTACAGGTAAAACCATTTACAAAATCACTCACGCTGGCCATTATACGCACAAAGCAAATGAGCGCATACGTATGTTTCAAATTCGAGTTTGTAACAATACCTGTGATTTGGAATGTTGAGGGTGAATACAGCGACCAGCATTTGCATTGCAGTGAAGACTCCAGGGCAGCAAAGCAGAAAGTACATCCTTTTCTGGTATGTTCCAAAAGCCCCCAGATACTCAAAAACATCGTCAAACTTCATTTTGGATCTTGATTAAAGACAGTTGCGCACATTTAAACAATGAAGCGTTGATGTATCACCAGGAGAGTATGCCGTCTAGAGTTGGCAGTACTCACAGAACAGGTGCTCCTCTGTAGTGAACGTTATCCAGTCTGAACCTTTGACGGGTGTCAGCCAGTTCAGGTCTGTGGACGTTGTTTGGTTGTTTGCGGTGTTGTGGCTTTAATACCAGGAGAGGTATTGTCGGGCGGGGAGGGCGGGGGACAGTTCAAATATAATCATACCCTACAGTGCATACAGCTGGTTGTGTTAGCTGATGATGAACTCGGATTCGCGTGGACATTTTCCTCTCTTTGAATCTATATGTGTGCACACATGATACAAATGACACGATCCTCTGTCTCGTTTTTGCCAGTTCAGGTGGGTAACTCGGCAGAAGGGATTTGGGCTTTTGATTCTTGTTGTAAACGTTACTTAAATTAGCACCATCATAATCAGATCATGAGATTTGAAAGAAACAAAGAGACTGGTGGAAGTTAAAACTAAACAACAATAATATTTGATAAAGTTGCTTTTTAAGGGTGTGTCATACACTGCGTTTGTACTTAAATCTAGTGTTACTAGCATCGTACCTATTGTAGTATTATAAACTTTTATTGTTTTGTGAACATTGTTAGCAGCTCTTGTTGGCTTCAGTATCGCAACATACGTCAAACAATTTGTAAAACGACTAAAATATAAAAAACAATGTCTTACAATACAGCTCTGTCAAGTGAAAGCTATGCACAAATCATACGTAGCTGAGGAAAGGCCGGAAGGCATGCTTTGAGAGTGTGTCATTACAGTTAGACAGATGATGTTGTCCTAACAACAAACAGGAATACTGAGATCTGATTGGGCTGTAATGCTCCTACCACTTTTATCACGTTCAGTGTCCTTCAGAAACCGTTAACGTACAATGACTGACGGTAATGTCTGGATTTATTACCGTCGTAAACACGCAAGTGTGTAAAACAGAGTTTGTTTGTGTCATGCATGTGCCTTTCGTCGTCTGGTGGGGGATGGGCGAGTGTGAGAACCGTAAAGTTGTGGACGCTTACAGGAGTCTCTAGTGACCTGTCAGTAATATACCATCATAACCACGTAGAATACTCTCCTCACTCCGTACTTTTTATACTGAAAAACAAACCAGTTGGGTGCGTGCTAAGTTATATGTGCTGGTCTCATATACCTTGCAATTGACTTCCCCGGTTCTCATATTTATAGCGGGAGTTTGACCCAGGATAAAGAGAATGTCTGCAAATACTGCAGCACAATCACGACGTTCTGGATGTAGAGAACATCAACGCTAGAGAAGAATCAGACTCCATTATGAGTGGTCTACAAAAGGTCCGCAACAATAGAGGTAATAAGTGAAATGTGTTTGTTGTTTAATGTCACACTCAGCTATATTCCCCTTATATGGAGGTTGTCTGTAAAAATCGAATCTGGACCATTACCATAATTAACTTAGTGAACATTGCGATACAGTGACATGTGTCATGTGTCAGCGAGCCTGACCACCCGGTCCCATGCGTTGTTAAAGCCATGACAACTGGAACTGATCTAGTGATGCATTTAGACACATCACTGGATCAGTTCCAGTTGTCATGTTGACGATTGCAGGATTGCACCAAGCGAGTAAAGACGTCAAAGAATAAGGCAGATATAGAGGAATAATTGAACTCGGTCAGCGCCACTTCATGTTACAAAGACCATTGATGGAAGCAGGACATGGAACTGAAAACCATTCCATTGGATCACCTAAACAATAACAGGCACAGAGGGACGTTTTTCCTGATCGTAGCAAAACCTCATCACTTCGAGACTGTCATCACTCTCAGAAATGGCCTGTGGAATGCCTGTGGCGTTACAATGTCACGGGGGGCATTCATTCGTGTCCCACTGACCCCACAAGGCACATTTAGATTGGCAATATCAGTTGGTTAGGCCATACTGCGGGGATGGGGTATTGTGATACGTGTTGGACTTCACAGATCACCGAGAAGAGTGTGGCGAAGACAAGGCTTTCAACATTCTAAAGTAGAATAACATTTCAAGCTTTCAATCATGATTTTTGTCAGTAGAGCTGCACGAACCGATCTCCATGTCCCAGGTCCCACGATGACAAGAATGTTTTAGGGAATAAATGCTCCTCATAAAGAGAGCGAGTACGATGGTGCCTGGTTTCATTCTCATGAATGGTTAATCACGAAAGCATGGTGTCAGGGTCGTTAATGTCTGCTTAGAGAGGAGACGGTTGGACTGAGTACAACTAGCCACAATTCTTCATACTATGGATACCTCCGCGGGAACTCGGCAATGTTCTTACTGAAGAGTGAAATAATATAAACTAGCCACCAGTCCAGAAACGTTGGGTGGTTGGTTGTTATCGCAGTGACAATTACACTCTCTTTACATGTTTGGTGTTGTTTGACTTTTTCAATTTGGGTCAGAGGTTTTCATAAACTTGAAATTACATGCAAAGATTTACATATAGCAACCTGATGTATAACTCTATGTAATGCATCTCCTCGTTTTCACATACGGGGGCTGACAATTGGATAGTTGCCAGATATGTTCCTCTGTCGCGTACAGGCCTGTACACAATAAAATGAAAAACACAACCTGTGACTAAATAGATGACTGAACTGTGTCTTCACAAACATGATTATGTCTTCGTATAATGAAACACCTGATGCATAGCTAAGCAAAACGATACTCCAACAATACCACTGCGCTTGCAACTGGTTGTGCCTTTTCTGTTCGACATAAACTCCACTCTTGATGAATAGATGCTTTGAACACATTACGACAGTGGGAACGAATACAAATTCAGTTTCGCTACTTTGTATGTGAACGAATAGAACACTGAAGTGAACAATAGTTCAGCTGTACTATTTAAAAGCATCTGTCTGGAGAATTTGAAACTATCCCCTCGAAGTCAATACTCTAATCCTATCGAACTTTAGCCGGTTTTACACGGTGATCATACCTCATGAACACATCCCAGCCAGGAATACCCGCATTAGTCTTGAACTAATAAGTCTTGCATTGTATCTGTAGGAAGCAAAAGTGATGGAATATGCCTCAATATATATATACCCATCTAAGGTTTAGACTCATTCAAAGCACTCACTATTTGTCTTATATAAATGATGAGAGTCCGTAACAAAAGGTTACTACACGACAAATAGTGAGTGCTTTCAGGGTCTTGTCTACTAGCTGTGTGAATTCTGGAGTGTCCATGATAACGGTGGCTTTCCCTTTGTCTGCAGCCGTGATGGTGATCCCCTTGTTCTCTCTGAGTTCTTGTATTGCTTTCCTCTCATCAATTAATACAAACCTGTATATCTTGTTACCCATTGTTATCGGTCTACAGTTATGTGTATATATACTACAACCCTTTAGTTTTATCCTCACCTCACCTGAAGAAGAGACTAGAATCTGTCTCGAAACGTTGTGACCTTGTATAATAAAGAAGTTGAACCATAAGGCACTTTAAGTTTTTTTTATTTCATATTGTGAAGTTAATACTTATTTTTTTCGGAATAAATTATACGACAGCTTTGATGGGTGCTGATAGTATTAATGAGAGAAATGCAATATTGATTTTCAGAGAAAAGTGGCCTGATAGTGTACCTTTAAGTGTTAGGAATGTAATCTATTCCATATGTAAAGATTTATTGACATAAGTAATAATACTAATCGACTTTATGCAGTTTTATTTAGAACATATGGCAATCCAGGTGTTAACAGGTGACAGCAGGAATGTGAGTAGTATAAGAATATGAAATTCATGCCTACTTTATCATAAATTAGGTGAATGATGTTTTTGAACAAAAATGTTGCCTTATTACCTAACCGTATGCCTTCACATACATACAGATGGGATTTGTAAGTGCTCATCAGACAAACAAGAGAAATTACTCAGGTATTTTGCATAGGAGCGAGCAGCTGTTGAACGCGATTGCAGTGATAACATCTAACACAACAATAATCAAGGTTCTTAACCAAATCTAAATCCAGGGATAACGCGTTCCTGTCTTTCATTTGTCAGCTACGACTGGTGACAACCGCAACTTATACTACCCGTCAAAAATTTAGAGTCACCTAAAGCACTCACTATATATGTTAAGTGTAAACAACTGCAAACTTCATGCAGTTGAATTGTGCCAGATTCATGCAACAAACTGCTAAAATACATGTGCAAATATCGTGCATACGAACAGCTACATTTTGGTGTAAATTTTTGTTTAGAATTCGCGAATTTCCACTGATTTTAATCATTATTGAACTCATGGCAATAATCTTTTCAAGGTTACAAATTTGTTTAAAAAAATATTAGTTCACGTGTAAACTGAATGGAATAGTTTGCAAAAACAAGTTTAGAACAGTTGACGGAATTAAGTGGTTATATTTACACTATAGTGAAACTAATATGAGTAGTATATATGATGGCACAAGCACTTCCACTTGAGCGAAACACTTTGGGTAAACAGCTGCAAAAGTCCAAAATGTCTGCTTCTTCAAAGCTGTCACAGCGCACCAAACAGATATTCTTTCTGCATTAATTCGTGACTTTAATACTATACCTACACAATATTGCACACATTCAACAAATAATGTTAAAAATATTTAAATGTTCTGCAGATTGTTAGTCTTTTATGTTTTTGGCCCTTTCGTATTACATAGATGAAAGTACTATCTTCGTAGAATTATCCTCTATGTATAAGGAAATATCTTTAATGTAGACAAATGTATGTTCTGCGAAGGAGAAAATATGGAATATTTAAATAATCAAATAAAATAGAACCCTTGCTGATCCGGTAAATTCAAATCGTCTGCGAAATACGTGATTTCGTCGTATTATTGTAAAGAATATGTCATTTCCAGGTGAAAATCTTACCTGTGATTAGGAATGTTGAGTACAAAGACTGGACTGAGCATCTGCATCCCACAAAAGATACCCGGGAGGCAAAGCAAGAAATACTTTGTCTTCTGGTAACGCTCAAAAGCCCCGAGATAGTTTTCAAGAATGTCGTCGAATTTCATCCTGATAAAACTTCGGTCGATCCAAGGACTAAAACCTATTGAGTCGTTCCTGTAAACACGTCTGTGTCAGGTGCGCTCGATTTACAGATAATTATGTTTGTATGTGTGCTATTGCTGCACAAACTCAGGTGTGTCGGTACCGCCACTTAGACTCAAGTTGTCCCCTACCCCCGATGGGTATCTGTGTCATAATCCGATCCCAACTGTTCCAGTTTGGGGAAGATTTATTACAGATGCTCACTGTGCAAACTGCGTTCAGAAACTGCACGCTTCAATAAATTTGAGTCCGGGTGTGTTTTCTGGAGACATGAAAGTCAATTATTACAGTGCTTAGAGTATATCTAATTACATATTCAAGGGAACCTTGGAAATTCTGTAATATATAAATTGCACCTGTGTATTTGGTTGTCTACAAATGGATGCGCGCGCTCATTCTGGTTAACATTATGATCTACATACGAAGTATTCAACCCAGTGCACACCCTCCATTTTATTTATTCAGAGTTGCATAACGAATATATATACAATGACATGAATTGTATTCTACTGGCACAGGTTCAGCAGAAATAAGCACTTTTAGTCAAAATGGTGTTTGAGGTTATAAGGTAGATATTCTTTTCTTGCCTGACATTACGCATTTGCTGTGATCCATGTCAATAGTTTTCACAGATACTGTTTCTTGCATGGGGTGGGGGCGGGAGGCGCACCTCGGTGCAAGGAGCTGTCAGATTGTTTCAGCATTATAACCCCATCCTCGTGCATGGAACCTAACTCATTCATTTCCAACTGTTGCTACAAACAAATAAACAAACACAATACCTTGGATGTGTAACCTTATTAGGTTATGCATATAAAACAACACAGAACCAGCTTGCAATGCTTGTGGAAAAGTTTTATTCTGTGTCATAAAACATGCGTTGGATGCGACACGATAAACTGGTTATCCAACCTTACCATGTGGCTGCATTGTGGGGGATAATATATAGACTCCGGTGAGACAGTTCAAATTTTAATAGAGACAGCATTTCAAATGGAATATTCTAAAATTTGGGAAAAACAAGTCAGACAATGACCAGCCAGGGCACAAAGCGGCGTAAACAGCATAAAGAGCAAGAGGTTAAAGTTTATGTTGACGTTAAGGTGAACGCTAAAGCCTAAGGGAATAGAATGTTTGATGTTCATGTGACAACATTATGATGTATTAAGTAGGGGGAAGGTAATATAAGGGTAAACATATACTGATATCAAGAGAAAGTGTACATATTGACAACAACACGACAAACAGTAGAGACAAACTTTCTGGATTACAACTTCTTTATTTCGTGGATGCTACGTTTCGATACAGATTGTACCGTTGTACTGAATTTGTATCAAACCGTCGCACCCACGAAATAAAGAAGTTGTTATTTATAAAGTTATCCATTCCCAGTTTCTAAAATGTCACTAAAAGAAGTTAACATTACAAACATTATCGAAACCTTTACTAGTCTGTTGATGTAAACATAGTCGACTAACCATTTGTAAGATCACAAAACGTTTCTGCGAAAAGCCGTTAATAGTTATCAAAATATATGTGTTCGCGAAAGGCGCAGTGTTTCCACCAGTAGTAGTCACAAACAATGTCTTTGTTCAGTGGAGAGGTACGTCTGTATTAATAGCGCAGCTCATTCATTTATTCTTAGTAGCATTGTAGCGAGGTATAAATACATCATGCTTGTAAAGCTCTCATAAAACCAGCGAAAGTGCTTACATGTATTGGTGTTCAGTTAAAACGATGAAGTGATACGATGGCCTGTGTCAGCCAAGATACGTTCTGTTCAGTTAAAGGGATGGACTTTTTTCGGCTCCTTGAACACACCGATGCTTGATACACTTTTGTTTAACGCACACACCATCAACATTCCACCTACATGGCGGCGGTCTGGAAACAGTTGAGGCTGGACAATCCAGTGATCGACATCATGAGCACGTAGGTAGCATGTGTCAACCAAGTCAGCGAGCCTGACCACCCTATGCCGTTAGTCACCCTTGACGACAAAGTGTAATCGGGATCTTACAACGATTGTTGGTACACTCCATTACTGTCCACACCATCGATGATACACAAGCGACACACTCGAGCCACCCGGGCCGTGTTCTGGACCTTACATTAAGTATTGTATCGTGTAAGCGTAATCTGTTCTGCGTTCCGAGGGTGTCATGTTAAAAAAGACGTGTCAAAGAACTGAGTATATTGTCTTGGAACTTGCATATCATACGCCCACATTTGCGCCGCACTTTTTCGGTGGAGATTTGGAGGCGTAGAAAGTCTTGCAGTCGTGCAAACTGTCATGGGTGCACTATCAATCTTACTTTTTTGGCATCAAACTAATCAAACACCCGAGAATGTCTGACGACAATTCATTCGTAACAATCGAGATACGCCAACATATTTGCGAAAATACTGATGAGTATATGAAAGTTTCAATTTCTAGCCAACAGTTTGTCAAACTTCATAAACTTCACCAAACTAGGTCAGGAACTGTTAACGCAGATCTCTCTCTTTCACACACATGAATCAACACCTTTTGTTGTGTAAAGCGGCCTGTATATTTACCAGATGCAAAGAGAAGGATATATTCAAGAAGTGCTACCACCTCGTGCAACTACGACCTTTCAATTCGACATACCGGCTAAGTACACCGCGCCGCTCGTGACTGAAAAACACCCCATATGCATTATGTCTACTCAAGAGCAGTCTGACATTCTTACCTTTTGAATTTTCAAGCCACGGTAAAGAATACATCTACCCAATACATTAAGCACTTTGCACTGAGCAGGTCTATCGGAACATAAACAGTTTCACTTTGCACTGAACAGGCCTATCGGAACATAAACAGTTTCACTTTGCACTGATCAGGCCTATCAGAGCATGAACAGTTTCACTTTGCACTGAACAGGTCTATCGGAACATAAACAGTTTCACTTTGCACTGATCAGGCCTATCGGAACATGAACAGTTTCACTTTGCACTGATCAGGCCTATCGGAACATGAACAGTTTCACTTTGCACTGATCAAGCCTATCGGAACATAAACAGTTTCACTTTGCACTGAACAGGTGTATCGGAACATGGACAGTTTCACATTGCACTGAGTAGGCGTAACGGAACATAAACAGTTTCACTTTGCAGTTGCCACTTTCGCTATATAGATGTTTTTATGCTATTATACTCTGGAATATACTGTTGAATTGTAAGAGTATTCTTTGTACTGCAGTTTTATATTATATGTATTTTAAATTATATATATGCTCTTAAAAAGTAGGGGAACTGTAATTTCAACGTACGATTGTCGAAATTGGAAGATATATGGGATTGAATCAATGCTGATACAATAATGATGGATGTTTTGAGAATGCATCTCCACAAGGATTTCATTCAAAGCAAAGCTGTTCGTTCAGTTATCCCCCTTGTTAGGTGACTGGAGTATGACATGAAATTTCAGGTTTACAATTTTCAGCCCGTAGTGTGTGATTTGACCCTGAAAATCCTGACCATGCACAAATGCAAGAACGTTGTGGGAAAAAAATGGTCTACCGTGAATTATCGACCTGCCTGTAAAATGCCCAGTTTCACAATGACACACCATGCACGTGTAGGAGGCTCCAACGTTGTGCACGTGCTTCCTATGCATTGTGTTTGCATGTGGTGATAACGTGAAATGATGCTGCATACACAAGGTGAATGTCATTGTAACGTTCCTCATTGGTTATTGTTTCTACCAGACTTCAAAGTTCAGATTCCCTTACTTTTCTTAAAGAGTATATGTACTGAGAATACCTTCTCGAAATATAATGAAACTGTAGAAGTGACCTGCTTCAATAAACGTGATTTTGGTTCTGCTTGTAAATATGTGTGGTCTCAGTCACACACACAGAGAACAATCGCTACTGTGTTCTATATTCACATGTGTGAGGGAGTGAAAACACAATACTGTCTGTTACCTGTGTGCGTGACTGACCCAATCCTTCTCCTCATAACACACGGAAGCAGCCATAAAATCGCCGAGTACCGACACGAAAATTCTGATCTGACGTCTGACGCCGTGTCCTCATGATCAAAGATATTAACCCGGTCAGCAAGCTGAAAACCCTCTAATATGACATTTAGATCGTGTGGACGATGCAGGGACACCACGACAATCAGTCAGAACGCTCCAATATGATATTTATGTGTGTGTGGACGATACAAGGGTAAACATGGCAGGCACACACAACGCTACAGGATGTATGTCATGTGTGGACGATGCAGGACCAACATGACAGGCAGTCAGAACGCTCCAGTATGACAGTATTACAGAAACCCTAAGAATATCTCCGCAACATGTGAAACATCCACGCGTCATTTATAGAAAACTTTCGACACAAAGTGCGAAAAAATAATTTTATTATTTTTTCTGAAAATGCGTTCATGTTAAAATCATTATCTGTGAACTGTATGTGGAATCTTGAAGTACCTCTACAAAGACATGAAACGATAACGTGATAACAACCTTTATACGTGTTATTCAACTTCAGATACTCCTTGGTGATGCACATTGAAGAGGTAGCCCCGAGGAGTTGACATATAGGTTGTTATCCATAAGGTGTCACGTCCTTTAAAGGGCGGTTGGGTAGTCCACTGGTTAAATGGTGTTCCATGGTTATACCCATTTGACTGACTCATCTCAAATTCCCCTCCTCGGAGCTACATTGTCGGAAACGGCGGATGCAAAGCAATTTCTTGACTGAGTTATATCATAATGTTTCTTCCATGTGTTTCATATTGATTAAGCATGCCCGTTTAGGAAGATAGATAATTTACAATGGTTTGTAACTCTTACGGAAGTGTTGACGCGCGTGCGCACACACACACACACACAAACACACACAAACATACACACACATAACGATGTGAGCTGCCCTTTTTCTTCACTTCAGTCTCGATGAAAGATTGGATTGTCATGTTGCACCATTGTGTCATAGGAATGGTCCAGGTGATAGAATCTTTCCGTGTTCCTGGAAAGTAGAACATCATTGTTATCATCAATTCTCTTCATAATACAACCTGACCCATTAGAAAGATCTTCAGCAAGCCACGCCAGCAGTAAGGGGCAACATTCGGGACCGAGTGGTCAAATTCGCTGACTTGCTTGACACATATTGCATCCCAGTAGAGATGGATGCTAGTGTTTGATTGTCGATTATTTCCAGAATGTCGCCATATGTCTGGAATATTGCTGAGTGCGGCGGTAAGCAACAAATACACAATACTGTGACAAAAGCAGAGTCGACTGCACAAATGTGACTATATCATGAGCATATGTGTGTTTCCTGCAGCTAGACGGTGTTGTTTGTAGGCAAATTGAATCTAGAAGAGACAATCCAGTAATTGTCACCATGCGATACGAAGATGATGATTTTGTTTGTTGTTCCAGCTGTATATAGCGTTACTGGTGTCAATCACTGGATTGTCTGGTCCGGACTAGTTACTTAGCAGCCCTTCTTCATTTGGTTGAGACACAACGTCGAGCGAAAAAAACCCCAACCAACCAAACAAACAAAAAATCCAGTCTGATGAGTTTAAAAGAGGTAATTACCAACATGGTCAAAACTAGAAGTCGAGACTCTTTCGAAAGCGCTTCAGGCCTGAAATATGCTTAAATGTAGAGCAGATCTGTTAATCTTCGAAGGAAGAGGAACAGCTAACCATGGACAAACAAAACTTATTTTGGATGCATTTGTGCAACGAGTGGAATTATACTCAACACGATAACTTTGCCGATATTTATACTTTAGGGCAGATTTCCGAAATTTAAGTTTTGGAAAACGGACACACGGGAAAGACCCAGACGGGAATAACTGACAAAGTCGTAAACCCAAACACACCTTCGTGCAATGAAGCTAAGGAGACAAAGCGTGGGTTATTATGTATTGCCTGGTCCAGACTCGATTGTTTACAGACTGCGTAGTGCAGCTGTAACACTGCTGTACAATACGTACACTTCATACAGTCATACTTGGACCATCGACTCTAGCAGAGATTTCTTTCGAAACCGGAAAGGGGTTTGTCGTTTCTGTTTCAATGAATTATGTACTCACTTGCTAAAAACTTTAGCATCTTCAACAGTTTCGGGCAATTTGCGATCTCGAGTTTCTGGCAGCCAGAGAGCAAGAATCCCCGCCACCAAAGCCAGAACGCCCAACACGATGAGCGGAAGGGCATTGCTGATGTCTCCGTCAACCAACGCACCCTACACATCAAGATCAGCAAAGGTTGTATCCATTATTTTGAGCACTTCAGAACGTTATCGAAAGAAGATTTATCCCTTGTGATAGCATGACAATATACAGTTCACATATTACAGCTCCATTTCACGACCATTTACGGTAGACTTACCTAGGTTAACAGGCGTCACGTGATATAACGAGCATATGTACAAAATGGCGTTCATGTGATAATGTGACCATTTGAGTAAACTCTCTGAGGTTCTATGTAATGTCGTGAGTGGATACAGTGAGTGAGTGAGTTTAGTTTTACGCCGCACTCAGCAATATTCCAGCTATGTGGCGGCGGCCTGTAAATAATCGAGTCTGGACCAGACAATCCTGCATTCAACAGCATTAACATCGATTTACGCAACTGGGACATCATCAGTCAGCGAGCCTGACCCTCCGATGCCGTAGGTCGCCTCTTACGACAAGCATTGGTTACTGAAGATCAAATCTTCGTAAATACACAATGAACTCCAAATGATATTATGAACATACACAAGCAATTTATATAGGCTCTATGTGATATCATGAGCATATACAGAAAGCGTACTCAGATCCTCTATGATGTCATGAGAAGATACGAGTTATGTAAGCTTCGTCTCAGATGATGAGCAGAATAAAGTGCATCACATTAAATGTGACATGATCATATTTATAACACACGTATTAAGAAATTATATACTGAGGCATCATAGAATATATATCATACATGTCATTCAACTAACACTCCGTGCTACATGAGGATAAACGACATGCTTACTAAGCCTCCAAGGGATATTATGGACATCTACAGAGGAATTACTATGGCTCGATACGGAAAGCTTACCGAGATACCTCGCAATATCATTGGCACATACAGTTCAAAGGCTTCACATGGTATCATGAGCATACACAGATCCAAATGGGAACGAATATGTGCAGATATTTTCATAATGGAAAAAAATGTAAAACCTGTTATCCTCACCAATTCTGCAATATAAGGGGCGATGATCAGACCGATACGCCCTGAAAGGGAGCTCACGCCAATTCCGGAGTTGCGCACAACAGTTGGAAACAGTTCAGCAGCAAAAACATACACTATGGCGAAAGCTCCTGAAATTGCAAATCTTCCAACCATGGAAAGAGTCACTGTGATCCATTCATGCTCTGAAAAGGGACAAAAAGACGAGAGTGTACTCATAGCTCGGGACCCTCGAGACAGCTATACTAGGGGCTATACCATTTTGGTGTGATACTGTCTGGGAACCCATGGGCATTTTATGATTGTACATGGATTTAGAAAATGATTATTTCATTCTACGTGTTATGACTTTTTCGTGCAAACACTCCAGTTTCGTGCAAGCGAACATGGTCAGGTATATTTCAATGATTCATTAACAGCCTGAATATATTGTTTTCGACTCAGTTACTGAGCCATCAGAAGAGGCCCACACTGAATCATTAGTTTCACACAAAGTAGTAGTACAATATCCAGACTATAGTCTGTTTGGGTCACACCGATACCAATGAGTCACAACACCTTAGACTCATTTACTGAGTCTCCAGAAAGGGCCAACTCTCACTGAATAATTAGTTTCACTCAAAGTAACAGGATAATAGTATTATAGGACGGGTCTTCGCGAACCTCGTCCAGATTGTTGCTGGATCCGAGATATAACAAAGATTTACTGAAGGGAATACCCATGATCTCTCTGAAATAACTCCCTTTAGAAATAACAAATGTACAACACATCCTATCTGAACTTTAATACATACAGTACACTGGTCATGCAATTTATTAATGAGAAGCTCCATCAGTAAGCGCGGCTGGTACTCCTACATTGTTAAGCTGACACGTTCACATTGCTATGGCTGGTCAGTCGCATGGTTACACACTAGCCATAATTAGACCTACTTCAAAATATTTTTTTTCAGTGAAAGATTTTCCTCTTGTTTAAAATGTCCATATTATAATATGTTCTCAGCGATTCAGCATGACGATCGTAAACATGAAATATGTTCCTTGTCTGAACATCTTATCTATGGCGTCTATCTGTTTACGAAAACCTTGACTAACTTTCATTGTGTACAACCGGTGCGCAAATTGCATACCATACAAGATGAATTTGATCCATCTAGACCGGCCCGGCGCATATAATGTTGACACATTGCTGTGATGTATTTTCAATACACACACTCTAAACTCATCAAAACAGGTCTCAGGCTCTGTCGAGCACAGGTTATTTGAAATTCGGCTGCATTCAGCGCCATTGGCAATGGAGGGTGACATGACTACCTCGTCCTTGCTTGTACCCTTTTGAATTAGACTATTTGTTGCACTTTCCTTTTGTCTTTCCGTTTCATGAAAGGTAGTCTGCACCCACCCTTCAATGACCTTTCCTGGCATGCGACGTCCTGCCTACAATGACTTGTGCATTCTTGTGTATAAGTTATCATGGATCCAGCGCGAATCCGGATGGGTTCGCGAGGACCAGTCCAATACTACTGATAATATCTAGACTATAGTCTGTTTGGGTTAAAAGAGGTACCAGTGAATCATAGTCAAACATTATAATGAAACATCAGACCAACTCTGGAGAAAAAAAGTTCCATAACATTTGCCTCCAAAATTAACTGAACAAACTAGCAACATTCCGTAAAGTTTTACAACGGTAAAGTAACAGTAGTAGTCTTTGAAGAACAGACTCGCAAGCAGGAACATCCCTCTCAGACATTCCTCTCAGGTTGTGCCAAATCCCAGAACAACTGTGACAACATCCATGCTATTTACGCATGCTATTTGCACGCGCAAATGTACGTCTTATATATGTTCTTTGCTTTGCTTGCTTGCAGCCTTTGCCTACGTGATGTGTCTATATGTCAGCATCTTTAAAATGATCAGACATGATAAGCATTACAGGGCGGGAAAGGATTTGCAACTAACCTTGACCTCCGTAAGTCACAGGGAAAATGACACATATGCAGGCGATCCCTCCCATAAACATACTTCCACAATGGAGAAGTTTCCTGCCCACTCTGTCAAGCAGGAGCAGAACGAACACGTAGGACGCAGTTTCCATGACGTTGCCGATGGTGAAGTTGAGGAAGATGTCACCAACAAGGGTGCCAATGTTATGTACCAAGCCATAGAAGACAACTGCGACCACAAACCTGTTTAATTACATCAATACTCGATATATTTGCCCTTTAAATAGCTATGGTCAGTAGGGCTGTGCGTCACAATGTATTTCTTTACCTAACAGCCTATATACTGTGAAAAGTTTTCCTGCAATATTTTTGCCACAAAGTACAAACATATGCCAAAGGGAATTCGTCTTGAGTGACAGTTTTATAAATTCATATTCAGTTCTGGCTGAATATGTATTAGTCTGAAAACGATCTGCCTACAATATTTCAGTATGCATTCTGGATGTGTTCGCTAATCTTTACCCTAGTGTACTGGAAACTTTACTGTCTTTAAAGATCATCGGCTCGGCATTAAAAACCACCCGCCCTTGCATTTCTCAATCCTGTTAAACTGACCAGTTGAAGAAGATGATGAGACTCCTGAAAAGGAGCACTCGGGAGGTGAACATCTCTGTGACCTTGGCCTTAGGACCGTCATCCAAAGTGTCCTTGTCAAACAGCTTCTGTGGAAGAGTCACTCCGTTCACGTCTGCCGCTATCCTCAGGATTTTTTCTGCCTCCCTCTCACGCCCAACTGACAACAGCCATCTTGGGGACTCGGGAACAGCCCTAAATGGTTTCATAGCTTTATCAATGTAAATATCTAAAAGTAAAGAATGAGTGAGAGACAGAATGGTACGGCCGTAGGCGGGTTTCTGTAAATAAAGATGTGTCAGCTGAGAGAGATTTAGACTCAGATGAGAAAGAATACCAGCAAATATTTCATTATAAAGAAACAAGTCAACGGAATAACTTTGTCATGCATGTTTGGTTAAGTGCATGACACGGCAGGTAAAGCCAACGAAATATACTCACAGGTATCGAGACGATATGAGGGATATGAGAGGGATGATATTGGTGAGTTGCAGGTGAAAAGAAGATGATATACGCACCAGTACAAACCCAAGAGAACTGCTACAGGGACGGTTATGGTGAGCTGCAGGTGATGCCAGTCACGGATGAAGTAAGCAAGACATCCAACCAAAAAGATGCCAAAGCACCAGAAGAACTGGATGATTACACCAGCGTAGGTTCGTTTAGAGGGACCAACGATTTCCATAACTGAAACGATAATATGCCGAGTTTGGGGCTTTGAACCGACATCTTCCATTCAATTTGTTGGTGAAGTCTTTGGTCCAAACAAAAATGTCTTGCCGTAATACTTTGTTCCAATGTACACTTATCATTGCTTGTTAATCATACATCAAACTGACAAAGAAAAATTCATGCATGTTTTGTCTGACACTCCTCACTAGTACTGCGGCTATGAGGGAAAAAAGACAATCAAGTGATCTATGAACCGGAAAATCCAGTTAGATAATTTAGAATGACGACTCCTGTGAAGAAGTACATAGTGTCTTAAGTAAAGGAACATTATTGGGGAAAGGATTTGTATAACAACACACTGAGGGTGAGTTGCAAGTCTACGACCAAACGATTCTTTTGTTCTTCACTCAGCATATTTGAAAACCCTAAAGCTTCTGCTAGACCTCATGGACGTTCAGTTCAGTAGCAGAAACCTGGACCCACTTGTATTAAATGTAGACCGTCAGTGCAAATAATAACCAGCTATGGCTATATTTAGACACAATTTCAGCTTGGTGTAAAGGGTAAATAGCTGTGTAGATGACATGAAAGCATCGCTGTAAACCCGGGGACCGGCAATCACACTGATGGTCTGGAAAAGGGTAGGCATCACCTGTCCAATTGTTACCACCCCTGCAGAAAAGTATTGTCCAATAAACTTACCATAAACAAAGGGGGATATGAAGAGTGTGATACTGGCGGCACCGTTGAAGAACCTGATTATGACAAACACCAGGTAGTTTGGGGCCAAAGCAATCCCTATTCCTGTGCCAAGGTGGAGCACCACAGCAACTAACACTGACGTCTTTCGGCCATACCTAGAATAAGTCACAACAAACGGTTCATGTGTGGACGGGGATTACAATTGAATTCATGTCTTCTAAGTTCATTGTGTTCTCTGTTCAGAAAAGATGTTCGTCTTATAGTTACAAATAGTCACTATAGTCAAATAAAACCCTCAACAGAATATTAAGAAAGGACGCAATGTGACCTCACACTGGACAATACGTACAGATCTGAAATAATACCGAAGACCAATGAACCAAAGAGAAGTCCTGCAAACTGTATGCTCTCCGCCAGAGATAGGAGTCCTCTGGTGCCACAAACCATGTTGAACTGGAAATAAACTACTTACAGTTATTATTGTACAGCATCTATCAGTACAGCACATGCACCGCTCTATTTGGTGAACAATACTAAGACCTCTGCTGGGGCATCGGATCGTGTTACGAACGAGGGAGTAATTCTAAAATCGAAACTAACATTTACAGATATGATTGTGTGATATTTTCAAATGCACAGTGATACGAGAGTGTTTTCGGTAATTTGTATTATCATCGATTACGTGATAGCTATCATTGGGTCACAATCTCTAGAATTTTGAGTTTGAGTTGTGGGTCACATTTCGTGTCACGGCAATAGTATATTTTGCGGCAGGGCCTTTTGAGATAGCGATCCAGAGTTACCTGCCCTTGGCAATCTATTGTTTACTTCCTGTTTGAGAAGTGAATGGCGACAGCCGTATTTTTCTCGAATGTTCTCAACTGTGTGTCGTATATATAGTGGTTGGTTGTCTCTTTGTGCGACACGAAAATCATACACGGACTTACACTCGGAATTACTGGAGTGGTGTGCCTCTGCCTAGCAACGCCTCTTTATCAACAACATCATCTACATCACCATAGTTTGACACAGTCTGCCTGACTACTGACTTTCTGTAATACAACGATTCTGGCGACTTATTTTTTATATTTCTGACCCATTGCCTTAGACTAGTGACTCATTGTACTAGAAATCTGTATTGTGATTCATTGTGACTTGCTCATTGTTTGCTCAGTATATCATTGAATATTTTAGTCCTGTCTGTGTTATATTTTGCTGGTTCAGAGGGGATTTCTTATACCTTTATCACGGCAATTTATTAACCGAAACAACAGTCAGCTCTCTCAAATCAGTAGAAGATAAATGTAGCTATGACCTTTATCCCGGTTGTATTTGTATTTTGAATATGGCGCTGAACCAGCTACCGAGTACCTTAGATATTTGGTGGCATACCCAACTGAAATACCACCCACGTTGAGAACACTCAAAGAATGAAGGCCATGTATCACCAACTGATTCAACCACAGCAAATAGCGGCCATTAAGAGGATACTTAGACAAATGCAAGCTGCTAATTCTCAGACGAGTGCGTACAAATACATGTCATTCAACAATATTTGCATGAAGTACATAGTGACATAGTGATTATGAAAGGCACTCTGAGAACATATAAACTACCGGGCAAAAGAAAGTTATCACTTTAAAGTTAGTTGTATAAAAGACACAAAGATGGAAACAGATTTGATCCCACGTAGGAAATATTCCCAACAACAACACAGCTTCCCGAACGCAGCTTTCCAAATCATGCATTTTGCAAAACGTGAAAAACGTGTCTTCGGGACATTGGTCGAAATGCACGTGCATGATTGTCGCATAAATACGGACGTTGGACAGAACAAGCATACAGTTAGCAAAAATCCATCAACAATGTGCCAAGACTTACACAGGCGCAACGAGATAGAGCAATTGGTATGGGGAATATGGGGGCTTCTCAACGTCACCTGGCAAGAACCTTCAACTGCAGCCAGGCCACCATTAGCGAGTTGCTAAACCGCTACCGACAGACAGGACAGACTCAAGACCGACCAAGATCGGGAAGACCGAGAGTGACAGCACCAGCCGAAGACCGCTACATCCGACAGATTCACCTCCGGAACAGATTCGTGACGGCGACGTAAACGGCGGCGACGGCACTAGGGCATGCCAACAGCAGGCGAACTGTCCTTCGATGACTTCGTGTAGCCGGGATATGAACCTACCGACCCTTCCGTGGAATGGCCGTGAACGCAGACTGCGATGGGCACGAACTGTGCGTCGGTGGCAGCGACGCGACTGGGAAAGGGTGCTCTTTACAGATGAAAGTCGGTTCTGTCTCGACGAAGGGGCGAGCGACTGGCACCGAACTGGGTCAGAGAAGTTCAACCATTTGGAGGTGGCGGTGTCATGGTATTGGGTGGCATTTGTGGCCAGGTGACAACACCATTGGTTATCATCCGTGGAAATTTGACTGGTCAGCGATACATGGATGAAGTGTTGAGACCTGTTGTGGTGCCCTTTATTCAACAGCAACCAAGACGATTACTTTTGCAGCATGACAACGCAAGGCCTCACACCGCCAGGATTGTTCGAGAGTACCCCAACAATGTTAACGTTAACGTGTTTCCTGACTTCTGTGCCATAAAATGACTCTTTATGACCTTTTTGAAAGAAGTGTGATTTGTGTATTTTTTAATTTGGACCCCTTGACTCTTTTTTCGTGTATTGAGGGAGATTGCAAAATGACATGATATGAATTTTCATTCGGATTATCAAACAATGATTTCTGTCAATACATCAGTTATCAGAAATATACGCTACTGTTTTTACTGTTGAGCCAATTAAAGCTGGTGATAACTTTCTTTTGCCCGGTAGTTTACATGAACAAAATGAGTTTTTCCCAAACCCTGATTGATAACTGTTGAAAGTTATATTCAAATTGACTTCTAGTGTGAGAAATGTGAGCTTGCAGTATTTGTGGGTTCAACACAAACCCTATCTGAAATGTAAGAGTGACTAATTGGGAATGTATCTTCTTCACTTAAAGCATTTATTAGACTACACCCTCTTTTCAACAGCTGTGCATCAATAACTGTCATTTGTGAACATAGGTGATATATGTACCTATAAACCTTGCATTACCGGGGTTTATAGTTATATTAACGTATATACAAGCGTCTCTGAGCAACGGCAGGGATATTGTAAATCTTGTCATTTCTGGAGGAAATAAAGGAATTAATCCATTTATTATACATCTGTCGGGGCGATCGGGAAGTCCCGTGGTACAAGTGTACAACGATGGCAAGGTGTGAAACCCGTGTCTGGTGTCTCCTGCCGTGAAACAGAAGGAATATAGCAGTATGATACCACACAGACTCAGCCTACCTCCGTTACTACGGTGTTCTTGAAGACGGAGTTGTCGTACACCCAGGCGCTGCATTCCTGGGTCGTTCTGTTCTGACCTCCTGAAGCATCGTCCTTGTAGATGAGACAGGAGTCTCTGACACTGACGCCTTTCTCCGTCTTCCAGGGTATGGTGGCGTTAAGGAGGAGCTCGTGGTCAGGTCCTTGGACAGCGTATGTGTCGTTGCTGACACCGGGGAGAGCGCATCTACAGAATGCAAAAAAAGAATGCACAGATATAATGTTTAATGCGCGCCTCTATGTGTGTCTGTGTGTGTGAGAGAGTGAGAGAGAGAGAGAGAGAGAGAGAGAGTGAGTAAGAGAGAGAGGGAGGGTGAGAAGGGAGTGGGGCAGCGTTATCTGCAATCCAACGGAAATTCAAGTAAATTTCAACTTTTCCTACTCATTCTTTAAACGTAATATTTTTTTGCTATAATTCATAATTTATGTTGATTTCGCCAACGACTGAAGGTTTGATATAAATCTAATTAGGGTCAATGAGGGGGGCAAAAGTACTCTTAGTCCTTAGCATTGTGATATTCCTTCAGTTGTTGGTGATCAATAGCCCATTTCTACATTGTATTGTTCCAAAATAGTTTTTAACTTTTAAAGATATATCCCAGCTACTTTCTACATTGTATTGTTCAGAAAGAGTTTTCAACTTATAAAGATATATCCCAGCTACTTTCTACATTGTATTGTTCAAAAATAGTTTTTAACTTTTAAAGATATATCCCAGCTACTTTCTACATTGTATTGTTCAAAAATAGTTTTTAACTTTTAAAGATATATCCCAGCTACTTTCTACATTGTATTGTTCAAAAATAGTTTTCTACTTTTAAAGATATATCCCAGCTACTTTCTACATTGTATTGTTCAGAAATAGTTTTCAACTTTTAAAGATATATCCCAGCTACTTTCTACATTGTATTGTTCAAAAATAGTTTTCTACTTTTAAAGATATATCCCAGCTACTTTTTATATTGTATTGTTCAAAAATAGTTTTCAACTTTTAAAGATATATCCCAGTTACTTTCTACATTGTATTGTTCAAAAATAGTTTTCTACTTTTAAAGATATATCCCAGCTACTTTCTACATTGTATTGTTCAAAAATAGTTTTCTACTTTTAAAGATATATCCCAGCTACTTTCTACATTGTATTGTTCAAAAATAGTTTTCTACTTTTAAAGATATATCCCAGTTACTTTCTACATTGTATTGTTCAAAAATAGTTTTCTACTTTTAAAGGCATATCCCAGTTACTGTTAACTCATTTTACCATAATCTAAACTTCGTTCACATGGTTTTAAACATTACATGTACCATGGATTTGGGACAAGTTTTAGTCACGATATGACTGAAATATTGCCGATGTGGCTTTAAATCTTAACTCACTAACATGACTGTGCTGAAAAATAACCTTATAAAAGCTAAGTTAGGCATGAAAGCTTAGACATAGGTCACTTGACGCACAATATCTTTTGATATAATCTCAACTTTCTGCGTGGCATTGACATAAATAGGTCATCCCTAGCATGCCCGTCAATGGAGTCAGCACGGCGTGCCCAACACCTTGAAAAGATACAAGATGCGGTTGTTGTTCCAGACAATACCCTCTATAATCTAGATCCACCTCCAGTCTATGATATAATACTGCTAATTTTAAACATGATGGCAGGTAGAGAATAGCCCAGCGCTGTCCTCGCTTGTGAATTCAACAGATTTGTATAGTCACTGAAACTGCAGCTATCCCTCCCTCTATCTCCACAGCAGCCAGCAAAAGCCTAGATCACAGGAGTATATACTACTATGTTCTGTGTATTGTACATCTAAAGAGTGGAGTTAACCTGTTGTACAGATCCTCATGGTTCACGCACGCACGCACGCGTACATTCTACATTCACAAGCATGGCAACACCCTTAATTTCGATAGGCAAATATGAACTACATAGTCCTACATAGTCTAAGGTAGATACAACTTTTTGTGTGCTCAGTGGGCACTTTAACCGACACGTTAGAACTTGCTGTGAAGTAAGTGATTCAATATTCCTTGAGTTTGAGAGATATAAAACAGTACCAAAAACAGCGAAAAACAAGGGAGCTGAAAGACACCAGCACCATGTTTGATTCAACCGCCCAAATACAACAGCCTAGCGCATATGGAAGACGTACGTATGTACGTGCCTGCATGCCTGCTCACCTGGGTGGTGCTGATAATTGACTTCTAAAGTGTGGTTACAAGTCGTTTTCTTTGCCAGCATGATCTCACCTGTGTCGAGGAATGTCGAGGGTAAAGACAGGGCTCATCAACTGCAATGCGCAGAATAGAGCAGGCGTACACATTAACAGGTAGAGGCGTTTCTGATGAAGACCAAACGCGCCCAGGTAATCCTCAAGAATTTCATCAAACTTCATCATGAAAGACTGCTGTATCACTCTGATCTAGCTCTTACGTTCCTACTGTATGAACGATGAAGATGTGCATTGTTGAATAGGTCACCATGCTCTGAAAAGCACTGCGACGAAGCTACGTTTGCGTACATGGGTCAGAGAACATTGGGACAACAGAAAGTGCTTTATCACTACACGAAAGAACAATATTTCGCAAACCTAACCCACGGTAAGAAGTAAACACGTCAGTCGAAGCCCACATCCTATTAACATGTAAATGTGTTGAATGCAAAACGCCCCAAGATGATCCTCAAGAATTTCGTCAAATTTCATCGTGATGGACTGTTGTATCACTGAGTTCTGGCTACCACATACACGCACGGTATGAACTACCCTCGTTGAAGATTGAGGTGCGCCTTGGCCACCATGCTCAACAAAACAATGAGACGAAGGGGCAAGAGCAAGCCCGGAATCGGTGTGTATACCATCAAGAAAACTTGATATCCATAATATTGTGTCTTGAATGCGAACTTCTACATGTCTCTCAAGAACCTGCTAAACTGAAATAAGCACACCTCATTCAACTCTGAGTTCACTGTACGCACATATACATGAGGAAATGAAATAACCTAAAACTGTAACGGCATTGCGAATACGGACCGATTAGTAATACTGATTGCCAACACATATAATTTAACAGATATTCTGTTACTGACTGATCGATTTAAGCATGTTTCTGCACTGAATCAAACACCTATTCGAAACATCTTACTCTGTCGATTTGAAGAAACCCAGTAAACTGGAAAGTAATTTTAAATAACTGTCAGAAACCAATGTAAACGCTTAACAGCTGCAAAATCTTCCCTAGATTGTTCTCATATTTGTATAAAGAACTGACAACCGGTTGAAGGGAGGTATTTCAGCTGGTTACCCAATGGAAAGGTGCCTGCTTGCGTAACAATGTTCTCTATTGAAAAACCTCTTCAAAAGGGTGCGCTTCATCTGGACAGATGGAGTTTCACACTGTGGCATGACGTATTCATGATTGATAGCTAAGAAAGGGGTTATAGATATGGTGCTGGTGTTAGTGCTAGTGCTGGTGCTGGTGCTGATGCTGATGATGTGCTAGTGTTAGTGCTAGTGCTGGTGCTGGTGCTGGTGCTGGTGCTGGTGCTGGTGCTGGTGTTGGTGCTGGTGTTGGTGCTAGTGTTAGTGCTAGTGCTGGTGCTGATGCTGGTGCTGGTGCTGGTGCTGGTGCTGGTGCTGGTGCTGATGCTGGTGCTGGTGTTGGTGCTAGTGTTAGTGCTAGTGCTGGTGCTGGTGCTGGTGCTGGTGCTGATGCTGGTGCTGATGATGTGCTAGTGTTAGTGCTAGTGCTGGTGCTGGTGTTGGTGCTAGTGTTAGTGCAGGTGCTGGTGCTGGTGCTGGTGCTGGTGCTGGTGCTGGTGCTGGTGCTGGTGCTGGTGCTAGTGTTAGTGCAGGTGCTGGTGCTGGTGCTGGTGCTGGTGCTGGTGCTGGTGCTGGTGCTGGTGCTGGTGCTGGTGTCGGTGCTGGTGTCGGTCCTGGACTGCTGCTTGCATTAGGAACATCGACTTCATGATGTTTCATGGTAGAATTACATCGTCAAACATGCGTATTGACTATATTTCTGAACCTGTGTAACAGGGCACTGATAGGTACAAGTGAAATAGCGCATGAACCATTGCGTGCATCTGAAAAATATTGTAATAATAATGCACAAACCACTAACATACAGCATTCAGTTAACGCTTTGCGGCTGAGAACACTAACACTAAGAACATAAATAAAAATGTAATGGACTAAGAACATACATTGGAATACAGATGAGAATTGACCCAAACACATAATGTTGAAGAAATGGAACGGTAGAACAACATAACTTTTGTAATTTTAGAACATAGACTATTGATTCGGACTAACACTTTTCACATTCTAAACCATTAAGTAGTCTCAAATTCTATCTTACGGATGTGTTTATATTGCTGACAAATGACAAATCGTTAATACCTTGTCACATCCTTTCACTGAATGAAACATGAGGTGTAGAAATATATGACAAATACAAAGTAAATGTCGCACTTGTCAACACATGCAACACATGGTAGAGGCGCAGAGATAACGCCAGCTTTAGAGAGCACAGGGGGATAAAGTCAAAGGTAGCCAGAAAACAATTCCAGGAACATTAATCACCTGGTGGTTGTAGGAAGAAATCTTTTTTGAAATGGTTTTAATGGGTGTCTTCCCAGAAATGTATAGACGGTGTCTTGGTTTGAATTTGAAAGCAATAAATCATAGTTACGTAAAAGAACCCTAGTCGACTCAAGAATTTCGATAAAGGATTTCCAGCTGTCGCCGTGAGGTAAAGACGGAATTGTAACCTCAATACAATAAACAAGGATGCTGGAACGGAATATATTTAACTAAAACCAGTTAAAAATCATTCGCTTTTTCAGTCTCTTGGGAATGTAGGGCGTAAATCATCTTGAAACCCTTATACAGAGCTTTACTAGGAAGCAAGATATATGGAATTCTAAACGTATAATTTCCTCTGAGAGGTTGCAAACGTTTTACGTTTATTTAGAGTGGACGAATAAAAATATTCCGACTGCAGTATAGAGTAGATGAGTATAATTTAGAAGCCACTGTCTTTCTCAGACAATATTATGATTTGTCATACATCGTAAAGGGGTGTTTCACAAACCGTGGTTGTTATTACGCACTACTGACACATAGCGTGAAATTCGTAAATGCGGATTCCTGCCGTCCATTGAGATTGTCGGTCTGTGCTTCCAAAGTATGTGGCATCATATCAATTTTCTTGAGTCAAGCTTCATATTGCTTATACGTGTGTGTGCTGAAGGCTTTCAAGCCAAAGGTCGGGTTGTCGGTGTGACAACTGTGTGGAGTGTTATTGGTTTGTGAAAGCACTGTGAAGATATTGAGTCATAATTTCTAGTTTTCAAGCGTTTAGCATAAAGTAAACTGTGCAGGTTTCCGTTCCAACGGATATATAGAAAGCGTTTTTGTCTGAGATTTTTGAGTTATTGATTGACTGGACTAACAGTACGTTATTGATTGTTATTTTCTTTCTAATTTGATTTTGCGATATATTTGTGATACTTTGAAAATAACCAGTCTTTGAAAACGAAACCAAAGAATATTAGCATCTTTTCTCAGTCACGTTCAATCACAGGGACCAACTGAGTCCAAGGTGACGCCTCTGTAAAAGGAAAAAATGCCACTGCAACACAAATGTGCCTACGTAAACATTCGACAATTGCTTAACATATGCAAGATATTGGAAGATTTAGTAATCACGTGGTCATAATCGATCTTAGAATGAGGCGTCATTGGAGGTAAAAGTTAAATGACTCACTGGAATGATCGTGTTTGTTAAATATTCATTATTTCAACAACACTCATTCTGAATATACACACTCTTCACACACCTGCTGGCATGCATTGTCACGTCATGCCATCACTGTCACGGACAGTAACTGAGTGAGTTTAGTTTTACGCCGTAGTCAGCAATATTCCAGCTATATGGCCTGGATCTGTAAATAATCGAGTCTGGACCAGACAATCCAGTGAACAAAATTATATCTTATAAAAGATACTGAAAAGAAGCAGACGTTATTTGAAAACAGCTAAAGACATTACCCAGTAATGAATAAATATAATACTAAATGAAAGGACTGTAGTTTATCTAATCTGAAAACCACATCCCAATTGTACACACCCTTGACACTCCAGCAGGCAAAGGTTGTCATAAGTCACGCCATCACTGCCACAGACAGGTGCACGGATATCTGTACAGGCACAAACCTTGTCGCATTCTCCTTCGGAATCCTTCGTTGCACTATTGAAGCAGAACATTAGAGAGTAATGATGGGAAGGAAATTCAACGAGGACTGCAAGTCAGACATCGTTTTCTCTATATGGACATGCAAGCGTCATAAACTCCACACCTGAGTACAACTTAGCTTAAACATGGATCATCGATATAATAATACGACACTTCTTTTATTATAGTGATAAACAAGTTGTTTTGTTCTTTGGTTACACTAAAGCATAAAAAAGACCTCTGGACAACTTTCATTTGCATGGTGAAGATAAACAGGAAAAGATTACTTGATGATACCTCAAGACGTTATCTGGCGATTAGCACATGAATGTACATAACTCATTGAAATGATCGCATTTCTCAATCCTTGTAAATGTTTTGGGGATTATGAAGCACACAGTATACAACACCCTTGATATTTGAGCAGGCACTGGTAGCAAAGATTATGTGATTATAGCATGAGGCGGTTGTTGTAACACACTTTGGCGGCATTATCACAGACAGGTGAAAAGGAATTTTGGACAGGCACAAATCTTTGAACACGCACCATCGGACACCTTCGTCGCCCTTTTAAGGCACAACAATAATGTTTAATTGCAGAAGGCTGCAAGAAGTACACACCCTTGACACTTTAGGTGGCATTCATTTACATAAGTTACGCCATCGCTGCCACAGACAGGTGCGAAGACAGACGGACTGATGCAAATCTTGGGGCATTCTCCCTCGGACACCTTCGTCGCACTGTTGAAACACAAGCGGAAAGTTTATTTGTGGGAGTCTACAAGGACTTCTAACGGCTTGAGGTAGGACATCATTTTCTGTTTGTGCACTTTGGAGCGAATTTATCATATCCATGACAGTGCATACCAAACTGATGAATGAACGATATTTTTAACAGCTGACAAACCCCTTTTAACAAAACACCATGAACCTAATAAAAATAGTCCTTGGTATAGATATGGTAAAGGTATGAAAGCAATGATTGTTTGCAGCTGAAGACAGTAGCCAGTCTCCTTAAAACCCAAGCAAACAACAACAAATAACCCCAAAACAAAAACAACAAAAACAAAGAAAAAAACTGACAAAAAGTAAAACAAAACTAAAAGCCAAAAAGCAAAACAAAACAAAGACAAAGAAAACAAACAAACAAACAAAAAAAACTCCAAAAAAACAAAAAACAAAAAGAACAAAAAAACACCATCCATCCCAGATGTACCCACCCTTGACAATTCGGCTGGCATTCTTTATCGTAGGTTGCGCCATCATTGCCACAGACAGGTGCAAGTATTTCTGGACAGGCACACACCTTGGGGCATTCTCCTTCGGATTCCTTCATCGCACTATTGAAGCACGGCATTAGAGAGTAATGGTAGGAAATTTAACCTGGATTATTTACTACTACAAGTATGACATCGTTTACTCTATACAAACCTGTAAGCGTATCAATATTCTCTAAAACTGAATATATATCTGTAAGATGAATCAACGATTTAGTATTATAACAGTTCCTTCATTATAGCGATTAACACAATATTTGGGCTCTTTGGTCACCATAAAGCATAAATGCATCTCCGGACAGTATTGATTATCATGGATACGGTAACGGTAAAAAGGGAAATATTCTGATGACAACTTAAAATTGTATCTGGTAGTCAATATTTGAATATACACATAACTAATTGAAATGGCTGTTGTAAAGTGTCAGTAATATTGCTGAACACACATACCAAATGTTAGACACTCCAGCTGGCGGAAGTTGTAACAAGTCACAGGGTTAGGTACTACAGCAAGGATTATGACATCATAGCATAATGCATTGGTTGTAACACGGCATGCCATCACTACCACAGTCAGGTGTAAGGACGTTTGGACGGACACAGACCTTTGGACTAGTTCCATCGCACTTTTAAAGCACAACAGTAAGGTAGACAGGTGTGCATGGTTTATTAGGTGCTAAGAGTCTCATATCGGTCTCTGTATGTGCCCTTTTGAGCGTATTAATAATCGAAGTATATGCCTAAACGATGTCAGCGTCCAATGATTACTTAATTATAGCCTAAGACATTATCCAGTAATCTGTATAGGATATCCCATACACCCCAAATATACACACCCTTGACACTCTAGTTGGCACTGATTGCTATATGTCACACCATCACTGCCGCAGACAGGTGAAAAGTGTTTTGGACAGGTGCAAGCCTCGGGACATTCTCCGTCGGAAACCTTCCTCTCACTGTTGAAACACAACAATAAGGTTTGATTGCCAGAAAATCTACCATATCTAAATAATTGCTGCCTGAAATCAGACGCCGTTTTCCCCTTATGTACATGTAAGGGAATTAATAATCTCAAAACTGAGTTCATACCTAATACATGTATCAACGATTTCCTATTGTAGCAGTTCATTCATGACACTGATCAACCCCATGTTTTTGTCCTTAGCATAAAGCATGAAAAACATACCTCTGAACAATATCCACTGGCAAAGGTAAACACGAAAAGACTTTAAATTTATCTGGTGATGAATATATGGATATACATATATCCCATTAAAATGGTCGTATTTTTCCAGTCCTTATAAAGTGTTTCTAATCTGAAGAGCACATATTCCTTATGTACACACCCTTGACACTCCATGAGGCAAAGGTTGCCATACGTCATGCCATCACTGCCTCAGACAGGTGAAAGGAGTCTCGGACATGCGCAGTCCTGGGAACAATTTCCGTCGGACGCCTTCACCGCAGTATTAAAGCACAACAGCAAGGTGTAATTGTCTACAAGAATTAGTGATTGTGAGAAGACGTTTTCTCTATGTGCGCCCTTAGCGGTAATTATCATGTCCAAAACTGTCTGCATACCTTAATAATGAATCAACGATTTAGTGTTGTAAAACCCCTTGCATTACACGTTCAAAACCCTTCTTTTGTCTTTGCTTGACAGCAAACACAACATCTGATAACAATATTCATTGGTATGGATATTGTGAAGGTAAAAAATATCCAATAATTGGATATTTTAGCGGTATGGACCCAGACTCCCCTCCATGCTTGAGGCTCGGTGATGATATGAGGTAAATTTATTATAACCAGACATGCTGTATGCGTACCCGGCACAGTGGAGGAAACATTCATTGGTGTAGGTGTTGCCGTCGTCCCCGCAGACAGGGTTGTTGGTATCATCACAACAACAGTCCTGACCTCGACAGATGCTGGTTAGAACTAAATAAAACAGAGATTGAAACAAGATTGCTACTATGTATCGATCAGCATTGAGGCTACGTACAAATTTCGCCCGTGTTGACTTTTTGTTAAAATCGCACTTAAAACAGGCAAAATATTTTGATCAACAAAACTTTCAACATGAAATGGCGACGATAAATCACGTACAATATTGTTACTCTCTCAGGTGTACGAGCAGAGCCTGCCTTATGAACGTTTAGTGACGTCACTCTTATTGTCTCGCCAGATTCAGTTCTTTGGTCGAGTAAACCTCTACCCGGGCATTTTCAAGAGACTTGCACGCATCCCGGGGAATTTTATGGGGAACAGCAATTGATTTATTTGTTTTGAAGATTGATACAACTTTGTCTGCTATTACTGAATACGGTCGTAAAATATCACATTATTGAAAATGAATCCAAAATATGGTGCCGTTTGTTTCGAACCTGCAACCTGCTTGGCGGTTTAATTCGAAAAATCGCTGTGAGATTGTTTGTCACTATACACCACGTGTTAATCACAAGGCGGTTAGAGGGTGCAGAGCACGTGCATTACGTGTACAAGGCATGGTATCGACTGTCCCAGTATACGACTGTCGTATGGTCGTGTCCCAGTTGATTTCAACAATAACTACCAAATATTAATATCTAAAGTATATGTTGGGTCGGTACATACGTTGGATCAAAACCTCATCCGAGGTTTTGTTTAAAGGCACTTATCCTCGGGAAATCTGATCGGGTCTATTGGCCCTTCCCAATTACCTACCTACCTACCTACCTACCTACCTACCTACCTACCTACCTACCTACCTACCTACCTACCTACCTACCTACCTACCTACCTACCTACCTACCTACCTGAAAATGGTATATCTTTGCTTTCTATATTCTTATATCATTGATCCACGATTACTATGTCCATGCTTGACCTAAAGCTATTCTACATGACTTCACCTTTTATGTGTATTGACACGGTTCAGAAGAAGGATAAAATTGAAAAGTAAGATAAAATTTTAAGTTATATTTTTGAAAATCTGCTATTCATATTTCATATTTGGTCAGAACATCTATGCTAGAAAATAATACAACACCTGGTTCTATGTAGACATATCCATAGTCGCACTGGTACAGTGAATTCTTAACCCAAAGTGCCCAGCAGATTATATACATTATGTTTCTGCTAACCTGTATTGACTGATAGCGATTGTTTGAGACGGTGAGGTAGGATAATGGAAAAGGTTTTGTCTCTTCTATGCTAATATTTGGCAACAAACCTACCATGATGCATGCATGCACAATGCGTCAAGAATATTCAGTGCAGGGTGGATGACGTTTACCATAAAAAGAATGAAATAGAACATTACATGGCAAACTAGGAAAGTTAAAACCTTTGATTGTAACATGCATGCTACTTGATCGCTTGTTGCGATACCAACAGGAAAGTTAAAAACCTTTGATTGTAACATACAAAGTACTTTGTTCGCTTGTTGCGATAAAACGTTTTGAGTTTGATACCAAGATCCAGACCTTGACAAATGTATATCTAAGTATTTATATGAAGACACAAGTTTTTGAACATCATTACCAGAATACTTATTGATGCATGTAGCATTAAGAAAAAACATATCAACCAGTGGCATGGCCCAGTGGCACAATGCCTCATTTATAAATGCTGTGAAATACGACATACCTGCCAGTATTGTGAGGTACTTCATCCAGTGACCCATATCGTCAGTTAACACTGTGTTCAAAGATCCTGCAACACACCGCCATTTATACAAAGGTGTTATCTGACACGTAACGAAATCGTGGATAGTGCGCCACTGACATAAATGTAAACACAACAGGAAATAGATGCTATGACCGGATTTGAGTTGGTTACCTGGTAGATCCAAACTTATTTCATATGAAGTTGCACCCATGAAACGTGCTAATTATATATTGCCATAAGCACACTCACCCTTTTTATATATGCTATGAGCGGATTCGCAGACATTGAACTGAAAACTTAATTCTTCAGGAAATGCTTTGACCACACAGGATTTCCAATATCCAGTTAAATTAATTTATTACAGAAATGTAGGCCATCGGCCTATATCTACATAGGTTACAATGTGCATGCCACCACATGGTGCGTACAGTACAGATTATGAATGTTAACATTTGAGATGCATTGCCCGATAAATGAAGCTAGCCAAATTATATATCACAGTACACTGTGATGATGACATGAGGAGTTTGACTTTAGCTTTACTTGCATTAGTACAACAGGTTTATGGTTAAATGGCGGAGCTGTCTGAGCTTGGAACACAAGAGGACAAACTGGCATTTATCCTTCATCGCATTGTTAATACATTATTTCATTTCTTTCTATGTTGCAATACCTATATTTTGAAGAAAGAATACGACATAGATTTTTCCGCCATTTTGAAGTGAACAATGCCAATTCTGCTCACGATTACATTTAAGCCGACTCACAAATACACATAAAAACGATGTATGAGAATTAACAAACTAAAGTTCCCAAACAAAACCAAACCCCAAAACTTTACAATTGATGTCGACACTTCGAAGTCAATTAAGTCCATTACGATCTACAGCCTTCAACATCATGCTTTAAGATTTGGGGGATGACGAGAATCAGACATAATATACAGACAGCTTTATTATTAGGTGTAGTGATATTAACGCAAAAGAACTGTTTGCAAGCCTGTGTGCGCACAGAGTGAACGTAATCATTCTGACAGAATCTCCAGACCTTGGCACCATCGAACAAAATAGGAGCTATTTTCATATCAAATATTTCAAGGTTACCGTATAATTCATGAGATGTTATTCAGTAAGTTAGTCCACTGATTAACTGCTAAAGACGTCTGAAATAGCGATTATCGCAAAAAGGTTTAGAAATTATCAACAAATCTTTCATATCAGATGTTTCATTATTGCAGCCACGTTTGGGACAGCTGTACTCAGGAACAGTCCAATTTACCAGTTGTACTCAGGAACAGTCTATTTTACCAGTTAAGTTGAATTTGGATGCGTTGCAATCAATAAGTGGTGCAGTACGATGAACACGCCACAACATGATCTATAAGAAAGCAACCAAAAATCGTTGCGGGAATGTGGACGCGGTACGGATCTCTTAAATGACAGCATCCATTAAAAGGAAGAATAATCTGTCTTCCCTCAATATCGTTGTAACCTCTTACCTACAACACTTAATACCAATGATTATAACCTCAGGCGAAATTTATGAGCGCGATCAGCATCGACGACGTATGTCAAATCATTTCTGCCTGATGCAGTAACACCATGGAATTCCCTACGTTCTGAAATATTGAAACTTTATCAAAACCTCGATGTTACAACTAACGAAATTTATTAACTTTCACCTAAACTATGGACCAAAATAACAAATTATCCATTCTCGTCTCCGACTCTGTTGCAGTGATTTGAAAGCTCATTGGTTTGATAGACTTTTTAAGTCTTATCGGCTGAATAGATGGACTGTATAGAGTTAACCCTTTTAGGAGAAACACCTCTAGATTTCCAAACTGACCATAACTGCAAACGACCGTCACAACACTATCGAATGCCTTAGTAAACAGACAATGACGTGTAAATAACTTTACTAAGATACCTGTTGATAAAGGATAAAGAATTTTATACTTGCCTTTCAATCGTACTCTGTGCAGAAATTTCCGAATCTTTTCGAAATTTACTGGGACTGGAAATATGAATATTGCAATAGGTGAAGGATCATTTGTAAATGTTTTATCGGTCCTAATTATCAGTACTAAAATATGATTACACAGAAGTTTCCATTATGCACAATACTTGGTTCACATTACTTTAAATAAATGTGTAATGGGAGGCCCATATTACCAAGGTGTGACTCAGATTTAACTTACGTTTGACCAAAGTTAGATTCATCCTATATGTGCTACCTTTCTAAATGCTAGATCAAACGTATATGAATTATTACCATATTGACAAAACTGTTACATTATGATAAGGGTTTGGTAACATAACTGCGTTGTATTAACATCATCCTTGTCAGTTTCATAATGAGGTGTATTTACCGAACCTTGGCGATCTGAATACATAGTGTTTATTCCTAATGCAGGATATTAATCATCCCAAAACACACGAGTATGTTAACCTATTTATCATACAATGTCATTCTTACTTTAAAATTTTAAAAAATGTGAGTTCATTTGCCACAGATCATGAAACTAAACTTCCTGAGATGTGCCCGAATATCTATGATGTCACAAATATGTGTGTAGTAATACGTGACGTCATAAGCTCAGTGACGCAGTTTTCTACTGATCACTCATTTGACTGCGTTACGTCATATAGTTCCCAGTCAGCTTTTATGTTAAAGAGCGTATTGTTGTCAACAAATATTAACTTAGTTTGAAAGTAAGAAAAAAAAACACGTGTGGAATTAGGGAAAATTTCAGTTACACTTTTGAACAACAAATATAATGTTCGCGAGGCATTTTGTAAGCACACTTGTCAAACAGTTCATTCGACATTTTCCTGGCTGCTGTCCGAGTCAATGATTGCAAGACGCCTGCGTTTCGCTGTTGGTGAATTCGTAGTCCCATTTATCATTACGAGACAACAATTTTCTCTCACCGAGGCACTCACACTACCTTAACCACGGCCGTCACGATCGCCGATAGATGGGCGTGACGCCATGTTTGTTTACAGCGTGAAAGTAGTGACGCCATGTTTGTTTACAGTGTGAAAATTTGCATATGACCTCTCTAATTTGCATCGGTATCCGTATATGACCCCACCGAAAATATCCGTTTGCTTTATCCTGCGAGAACACTACCCATTGTATGATGAATCCACTTTCCCGAAGACATTTCAAGTCTCCCGTTGGCTGAGTATTGTTTGTCTCAACCGCACAGGTTATGAATGAGCAAAGGATTACAGAGACCATACTCATATCCGTTTATGATATGTCTAAAGCTGGTGAACGTCTAGGTACACCCCAAACACATGTTGATGCAGGTTATACTTGGAACAATTTCTTAAACTATCCAACTATGATACATGTGTGTAACTATGTGGACACCTGCGTGATGTCAAAACCTGACGATAGAGTGAATTACTAGCATTTAAGACATTACATACCAACCAGTGATATGACAATGGAATAATGCCTTACATATGCATGCAGTTTTAGGAAATATGACATACCCGCCAGCACTATAATATATACACTTTATCCAGTCACCCATGTCGTCAGTTAAATGTATGTGTCAAGGTCCAAGGGCACACCTCAAACAACACAGGGGACCTGATGATAACAATTGCCTCATGACCAGCATGATTTACTTGAACCGATATTGACAGATATATATTGCCACTTGATTGTGTTGTTTGGGGGTTTAACACCTCATGGCAACACCTTTATGAATTAATAAGAATCAAACAAGTGTTGACTGAACGTTGGTCGAGGAACAGTTGTCTGTCTATCATTTCTTTTTGTGCTATGAAATTTCACATATTGACACATTTCTTTGCATCATTTCGTGGGATTGTGTGGTAATGGTCTGGACACAGTTTTAGGCAAGTGACTTTCATCTGAAACGCAATGAAACGCTGAGAGACATGTACTCTAAACACCAAAAAAACCGTTACCCTCCCTCCTTAATGACAGAGGTGCCTGTCTTCCGCTATCCTCGTGATACGAGGGCGCCCGTGGCCACTTCTTAGTCTGTCTGCGGAGAAACAAGTCTCTCTGTAACGCGCAGTAAGTCTTATAACAGTGATACGGTGGAAACCGTGGGCGTTGGCAACAGCATTGTCTGTCGACCCCATCTGCTGTTAATCGTGGTATATTTTTCCTATGTGTGTATCATGTCATACATACACGTGAAATGAATGCAAATACTGCTTAAATATTAGTACGTTTTGGCGATTGATATTTCAATGTGTAAACGAAAGAAATGGACAAATGTTCTTTTTATGTTATAATATGTTAACAAAGATACTTTAGATGTTCCTGAACACCTTCCCAGGACACACAGGTAAGGACTGAAAGCTAAACGAGGAAGCCAGTCATTGAGATACAGCCCCGGAACTTGTATCCGACTGGAAGAGTTTGGGGTTCAGGATACTGAGTACGAGATATAGCAGCAGCGTTTGCACTGCATTTTGACTTTCCTCAACTGTGTATAACTTCAAAATCATAGCCTCGTAGCACACGTGACCATCTGCCCAGACGTACGGAATCTTCTTTGGATAATTCTAATACCTAGCATTTGTTGTTGGGGAATTAGCTTTGGACCGAAACACCTTCATATAACTAGGAGAAACATCGATTAGTGGCCAGTCATTATAGAATAAAACATTAGCAATATTTGAAGTTTGTACATTTAATGCATATGAAAATCATGTGAATAAAATAATTAGATATACCTTACTGACACTATACCTCACAATAAACAATTGCAAAGATAACACTGAAGTGAGGACACTTCATAATGCATCGGAAAATATACACATGATGTACCTCAGCAGAGAGTGAGTGAGTGAGTGAGCTTAGTTTTAATTAATGATTAGTACATAACGTTTATCGAGTAAACTTGGCAATCAAGACGAGCGCATATCGACACTGGTGGATTATAAGAATGAGGATTTTATGGATATCAACTTCTTTATATGAGAATACAACGTTTCGGAGTTAATGCTTACTCCTTCATAACCTGACACATTTCACTTCTAAATGCCATTCAAAGACTTGGTGGATTATAGATTTGGGACGGACCATGCATGTTGTCTTAAAGCTTAACGCACAATGCTAATTATCTCACAACCTGGAAAATGAAGACCAACACTGAGACAGCATCTACGGGGTTTTGGGCATTCTTTACTTTTACAAGTTTAATGCAAATGTTGAGGAAGCTATGAATGAAGTTTAGCATGCGTCCATATTTTCGTTGGGTACCATCAATAGTGGCAGGTTGATTACTCTGTCACTGGAAGCTTTCATCCCCATGTATCAGCAATGTTATCAGAATAACTACAGTAAATAAAATATATGTAGAGCAAGAGCGCCAACTATACAATATGAAGTAAGAATATTGTGCACAATTTGTTAGCAGCAAAACAATGACGAAGTTGAGGCAAAAACGACAGACAGAAGGGTACCTGGGCTGCGCAGAAAACGTGCACGAAAATAAGTTCACGCGAACTGCGTGACTATGCAAAACATTAATTATTCATCTTTTACAGTGTGAATATTGACTTAGTGTGCCTTTGTGTATAAAGCCGCGTATCAATGTCCGTGTTTGTTTAGTAGCTGAGTTTAATGCTCCTTCAGCCATTTATGTTTGAACTGGTCAGCCTCAAGCGTATTCGGTTATGTTGGTCCCTTATACGAATACGATACTTGTCTTTAGGCAAACCATCCTCAACTGGACCAATCCTATCACGTGGTTTAACGCTCTTTTACTTAATAAATGGGCGGACCGCAGTAAGTTGCTCTGAGGTGTGAAGGATGAAGTTTGACACAATACTCGAACACTTGGGGGAGTTTGGTGCCTACCAAAAACGCCTGTACTTGCTTGTGTGTTTATCTGCAATCTCCATCGCCTTTCAGACGCTTCTACCTGTGTTTTACTTAGCCCTCCCGGATTTCAGGTAAGTTGTTACACTGCACAATGCAATACGATCTATTGTAAACAGTGAAACATTATTGGGTAATGGGCAATGACTATATATATATTTTTTTTACAAAGGTTGTAATAGGAATTTCAGATGCATGTTTCATTGTTTCCAACCATGCACACATTTCCTTTTCATTATACTGAAGAACTTGTGAACATCCGGGTTAGAATTATCTTCAGTACACATCAGAGGCGACTAACGGGATAGGGTAGTCAGGTTGATTTGGTTGACACATGTCATTGGTTCCCGATTGCGCAGACCGATGCTTATGCTGTTGATTACTGATCTGGTCACTCGATTATTAACAGACCGCCTCCATATTTCTGGAATATTGCTGAGAGGCGGGTAAAACTAATTTCACTCACTCACACTCTTAAAAATAATGGTGTTTAGAACTTGACAACAATCTCTTTATTGGTCTCTGTAAGTCCGTCCCCCAAAGTGGCTTCATCAATATGATGACCCTGATATGGAGGTTCAGTGGAACGGGCACTTTCAGGTTTACAATGTTTCCCAATTGCGTATGCCGACATTAAGTAATATAGATCATGTAAAACAAATACAAATATTTTGTTGACGCTACAGTGTTAAAGAAACTCGTCTTTCAGTTTGACTGTGTTGCCTTACTCAAGAGAACAACAGTGGATCAGAGCTCTATATTCACTCTCTCTCACCTTTCGCTATCCCTGACCCCATAACACGGCCATGAAAGTGTGATTATGTTCCTGTATGTATGCCAGGTAAACATCAGCGGTGACTTCGTATTTACCAGTACCACTTCACCTCCGTCTCCAGTATCTACCGTGTTTGACCTACCTCTTTGCAGCTCGTATCATTGTTTTAACCTGACACATACTATCCATTAAAGGAAAAAATGTCACATTGTAGCTATGTCCGCACTGGTAAACTTTGTCGATGGAGAGTAAACCATGATGCACTGTATGTGCAGTCTGTTTTGTTTCAAAGAAAATTGTTCCCTTTCACGGTCTCTGAAATAGCAAATATATCTTGACATTTCATTTCCATTACTGAGGGCAATATTTTCTTAGAAGAAAAAGGAAAAGCTGTTTTCACGTACCAGACATGGGATTAGAGGTTTACGATATATGTCAACAAAGGGCCAGCAGATTAAGTTACAATCTGTACAGGGAAGGGGTAATCCCAGATCCATCCTGAGCATGTGATAACCCAAGCGAATTTCCTGATCATTACTTGTTAGAGCGATCATCACATAGAAAAATCATGTCTAAAGCTAAGTAGTGTGTGATTGTAATGATATGATTGCATCATCCGTTCTTGAAAACAACATTACAGAATAATTATAAAAATGAAATAAAATACGAAATGCCTTCCTTCTGTATACCATTCGTTTCCTCATATTTCCCTGTAACTGTCAATCATTCCCTATGTCTGTTTCCAATAATCAACGTTATTTGCTGAAATTTGTCATTGCAAATATCCTGAGAGAGGGGTTCTTGAAGTTGTAAAAACTTGTCCCAGATCAATTTCACTTTATGAATAAAATATATATGTTTAAACTAAACTAACCAGTCTTTTCAACTGGCACGTAGACGGGCACTTGTAAAGACGTCTCCGTTAATGTTTCTTGTAACGACCTGTAAAGTCAAAGGGTGTGTGTGCACACATATGACTTTCGTTGAAGGCACCTTTGTAACCTGTCGTGAACCATACGCAAGCCCATTCAACATTCAATACTTACAGAGCGTGAGGGATCAGAGACCTTGCTCACCACGGTGTCGACGTAGACGTCGTATGTTACGTTACACGTGAACGGGCTACAATCATGACAGACTGCCTAAGAGATGACTCTAAGTAGCTACTTTGTAATCATAGATTCGGATATCTTATCAATACTTACAATGCTGGCTGAAAATGAATTTATTGTGTAAATAAATGTGAATAGTCAATGCTAACCTACCTGAAAAAAAAACTCTCTGATGGGTTTCTGAATCTCCACACTACCAACTTCGTGGAGAGGGAGGATACACGTTGATTTACCTGTTTTCCAGCACCTGTTGTCATCATTGTATATGAGAGATTCACTTCCGTAACCTACTCAACCATGTTGCTTTATCCATAAGGAAATTAGTGACCTTTCCAGATGTGCAGTTCCGGGCCTTGCTAATGATTCTTACACGAGTCAAGGTTCGGCTCATGAAGTCATCATCAACGGCACTATACCCTGGGAACGGGATGACGACGATGCATTGACGTTGTCAGAGTGCAACGTGTACACAAACGTGACCGCGGGCAACCAGACACAAGAGTGTACATCCTGGGTGTATGACAAAACCACCTTCACCTCCACAGCTCTTGCGCAGGTGAGTGTTTATTTCTAATAATACATAGTGACACACGTACTCTAAGATTTTATCTCTCAGTCATTTCAAATTGCTATAAAGACATCAAATAAAAAGGGTTTGTGATTGTTTTCACTTCTTGAACTTTGAGGTGGAAGACAGCATAGTGTGTTGTATAATGAGGTGGCGTCACCAATTTTCGACCTTTGTCTATGTTTAGAATATATGTCTACAATTTTCGACCTTAATACGTAGACTCTACAAAGACCAAATCCTGACAATGACTCTTTCAGGGTGAGTTATTACAGTGTACAATTACACATTCAACACACATTCTACATTTTACAAACACAGACGCATGATTTCAAATGCAGATGCTTTTCATTATTTCAAACAGTTCAACATAGTGTGTAGTGACAAGGGATGGCGGGCAACGTCCAACTCTATCAATTTCGCAGGAAGTCTGTGTGGAGCCTTCTTCCTGGGATTCCTGTCAGATTTGTGAGCATTTCTTAGCACCGCAGTCAGATCATTAAACCATGTCTAAATACTGTTTGCTTTATCTTTTTATCTGAGAATTTGTTCGTAATTTACTATTTTCGTTAAATTTAAAATTTTAAAATGGTTCCGATACGGAAATAATGTTTCAAATGTATTAACATTCAGGATCGGACGCAAGAAGACATTCTTCCTGAGTGCGTTTTTCCACAGTGCTTCTGGCATCGGTTTAGCCTTCGCTCCAAACATCGAAGGCTTCATTGCACTTCGGTTCATCAACGGAGTTGCCAATGCCGGCGTCTTTATGTCGGCCTTCGTTATTGGTGAGATCATCGTTTAGATACTTTAGAGTGTCAGGTTACACAATGTAACTTTCTAAATGACTTCAGTAGTACACGTTTCGGTTTTTGTAAAACACCCTTAATTGCTGTTATATACTGACGGAAAAAAATAAGGGATCACATGAAGGCGAAAGGGATTCTTTATTTTCTTCCAGACAGTACGTTTGAGGAAACCTGCATATAAGATACACATGCAGCATATAAGATCTTATTGAAAAGGCAGCACTAAATGTTAAAAATATTAATCAGTTTAATTACTAGATGGATGTACATTTTATAAAACACAAAATCACCCAATCACAGCTTTAAGATAATTCGCTCGTTCCCGAGGTTTTTGTAAACTACAAATTTGGATATTAACCTGTATCACCGGACCTATGATATATTATTTGTATTTTAAGAGAAGAAATATGACCCAGAGTGCCTTAGAATTATAAACATGTGAATACATTTCAGAGTGACAGTTAGAAAAAGAAAAAAATAGTCCCAACAAGGCTGTATCACAAGAGGGATGACTTCCACTTTTCATAAGTCAACTTCTGATTCAAACAAAAATCTTCAGCTGCAGCCTTTGTTGTTTACATTTTACATGGTTTGAGGTACAATTGAGTATGATACAAAGAGCTTCATGTTGGAAAGTTGTTTGATGATGGTTACAACATCCTAGACCACTGTAGATTTTCAGATGATGAACGTTTTATAAAATATGTTTTAGTTGAACAACAATATCTGAAATAATGTCACATGTAATTCCCTTTTCTAACTCGTACCATGTTGTTTCATGTAAACAATTAACTTGCCTTTGCATGTATTTGCGACGGGTGGCACTGGTTTTCACTTGTCGCAAACACCATATCTACTTACAGCACCGATGTCTTAAGACTTAAGGAAGGATTTTATCTTTTGTTGGAGGGAAACATTCCTGGCGTATTAACTCTAAATTTCGAATGTAACTGTATTAGGGTATTTTGTTTTTTATCGTTATATTTACGCAAACGTATTAGTTTCCAATATTAGTAACGACCTTTAATGCTTAAATCATTTTGGATATTTTGTCCACTTGAAGGTGTTGAGCTTGTCGGGCCTTCAAAAAGAGTACTTGCCGGAATTGTCATCGAACTCTTTTGGTGCCTCGGTCTCTTCATCCTGGGAGCCGTGGCTTATGGCATTCGAAACTGGCAGCATCTGCAACTGGTTCTCTCTGTGCCGTCTGTACTCCTGCTATTGCTATGGTGGTAGGTGCATTGTTATCTCATTATATGATAATGATAAGACGTCCGCGCCTAAGTTATATCACAACAAAGCGAATGTACTTAGTTTAAGGTTCTCGACTTCCTGATTATAAGGAACACAACTTTTCCGGATATATCTTCCTTCTTCATCCGGTGAATAATTTTGTCTTTTTGTTTGAATTTCCCCAAATCCAGCAACTGCCGATTGGCTGGACCATTCTTTCTAATTGTATGGAACCGTACTCATAAGGTTTGGACGGTTCGTGGATTGTGTCATCATGCTTCATATGACACAATCCTTTTGTCCTAGGTTCATCCCGGAATCTCCAAGATGGCTGCTGTCACGTGGGAGGGATGCTGAAGCGGAAGAGATTATACGGAAGGCGGCGGAAGTGAATGGCGTCGACCTTCCTCCCAAAATATTCGACAAATCCATGGTGGATCTGAACCAGCCTCAAGCAAGGGTGTGGGAGATGTTCACTACGCCAGTTCTCCTCATCAGGAGTCTCGTCATCTTCTTAAACTGGTAAATGGACTGACATGGACTCATCCTTCTCCAGTTCATGGGCACGGATCTTTGAAATGTTCAACTAGAACAAAAAACGTACACGTCTTTTTGAAGACGTCATTTGCCATGCCGATTCAGCAACCCATACTTGTCGTAAGAGGCGACTAACGGGATCGGGTGGTCAGACTCACTGACTTGGTTGACACGTGTCCTCGTATTTCAACTGATGCCAATCACTGGTTTGTCTTGTCCAGACCCGATAATATTTACAGATCATCGTCATATAGCTGGAATATTGCTGAGCGCAGCGTTGACCAGCAATCAGACAAAGAGATGTTGCTCAAGGCGACACCAACCTTATCTTATTTGCGAAAATGGTGTTGTAGGTTTGTGATCAGCATGGTGTACTACGGTCTTGGACTAAACGTCCAAAATCTCAGCGGGGACATCTACCTCAACTTCACTATAGCTAACATCGTGGAGACACTGGCCTACATAATGTGTATCTTTCTCCTCGACCGCGCCGGAAGGAAGAAACTGCATTGTGGGAGTATGATGCTAGGTGGCATAGCGTGTCTGGCAACAATGTTTCCGGTCATGTATGGCGACAGCTGTGAGATTTTATTTATGCTTCGAATCTTTTGAACATGGAAGTAGTGTTTAGAGCAATGTTGATATGTTTCTAATTAGTGCAGTGTATAGTTTTCAGTACATTTGTAAGTAGGAAAGTCATCATATATTTCATTATAGGCCATGGGTCGAACACTTAGACATGTGAGATCAAGTACAACTGAAATCATGACTATTTGATAGTGTTTCACAAATTAATTATGCTGATGGTTATCGCATATTTGGAATGGGATTCTTGTGTTATTGTTTCTTTGATACATATGGATGTTTATGGCACGTCATTCCTTGGACGCATATACGCTTGAGGAAAACAGTCATGAGGTCAATACAAATACCTGATACATGTGATCCAAGTAGTTGTTTGTTTCAGCCCACACCTGGATTACCACAACGCTTTCAATGATTGGGAAACTTGGTGCTTCGGCAGCTTTTGCTATCATATACGTATTTTCTGCTGAACTTTTTCCTACTATTGTCCGAAACTCAGGAATGGGCGCCAGCTCCACATTTGCACGAGTTGGGGGAGTTATCTCCCCTTTTGTCGCTGATCTGGTAGGTATTTGTTTTGTCACGTTTGTTGCAATGTCGAAAGTACAGTGTATCCTCATTATGTCGTGAAGAACCAATCAGCTTTTTTTATCGGACTGGACCTTTGGTAGAATAGCAAACCATAAGAGGCAACTGTGCTTGTCGACTAACGGGATCGGGTGGTCAGGCTGGTTGACTTGGTTGCCACATGTCATCGGTTACCAATTGCGGAGATCGTTGCCCATGCTGTTGATCACTGGACCGCCGTCATTTAGGTGGAATATTGCTGAGTGCGGCGAAAACTAAACTCACTCACCCTCTCTTTATCGGAATGCTGTATCAAATGTCTACGTGTACGCGAATGTGATTTCTTTGAAATCTGGTGAGCACTAGCGTTCCACCAAACTGTACTCTTAAAAAAGTAGGAGAACCTGAACTTTCAATTTGAATAGGAAGTGTAAACGTTAACAAACGTTTCAAGTACAGACATGTTGTGAACGCACCACCAGTTCCCTTTACTTCAACCCCAAACACAACACCTACACAACGCAGTAGCCCCATACACGTGCATGGGGACCGTCTTGATTATGGCGGTTTTCGAGAAGGTCGAGAAATCACTTAGAATATTAATTTTGACATTCATCTTGCCTCACACATTTGTTAGTGTTTGTTTCTAGTCGTTCGTTTTCAAATGAAAATTGTACACATGCATATAACATGGCATACACCAATCATCTGTCAAAAGCGACTACATTCCAAATAACTATGGTTGTAAGGATGTGCAAGTGGTGATCCATTCAATATTATCATATCAACATTGATTGACTCCGATACACCTCCTATATAATTTTAATTGTAAATAAAAATGTGCTTTTTAAGAGTATATATATCTGTGCATTAGGTCACTGTTGGCAATGCTGATATACGTCGATGTTGAAATTCACGAAATACATGCCATTTTGGATTTTTTTTGCGTTGATTTCAAATCAGTCGGGGTACTCGGGGTATCCGGTGTTTGGTCGAAGATGTATAATTTGGTCATTGTAGACAAAGTTATTGTTTACATTCAAACAGGGATTACTTGTAGGAGGGAACCTTAAGACAGCCCTTCCACTTGTTGTGTTTGGAGCCGTGACTGTCGGGGCAGGACTGCTCTCACTGATACTTCCCGAAACCCTGAACAGAAAACTCCCCGAAAACATCGAAGACGCCAAAATGTTTGGAAGGTATGTCTTTTGCTACATAAAGAGTTTCTTGAGGACAGTATTGAAAGAGCATATCTATTCAGCTTGGACACCACTGACATATGTTGGAAAAGACTTTAGACACACAACAATTACCTAAGAAAAACACTGATGCATGTTTTCCTAACATGAATGCTTATCTAATACGCGAATCATTAAATATATGAATGCACACATCGTCTTTTTAGAACCAGCAACAGCAGCCAAAAGTGTCTGGATACGCTCGGTGGTATCGCATCAGATGATATACAAATTAGTGGCAAGTTCACGAAGATATGCGACGAGAGGTTTTAATTCAAGGAGACAGAGAAAGATGACAACAGGGCTTGACAGCAGGGCTTGACAAGAGAGCGAGTTCACCCCTCACCTTGAAGCAATGCCATGATTGAAGACTGGTTAAAATGTATCATGCAGGATATAGTAATGAACCAACATTGATTGGTATATATCTTCGAGACATATACCTTCCAGACTCCATTGTGATTTGCGCTTTTCTTTTATAAGACTTCCCTTAACTATACTGCTCTATTATAACATAGATATTTGACCCTCCCACCAAAGCTTGACAGCCATTTTCCTGTATACATTTATATACTTTATATGTTGTGACATTCTGTGACAACCCATTCAAAATTGAGGTTTATTACTCGCCCGTTGAAGATACTGCAGTGTAATATTTTCACTTCAATATTACACTAGTATAATACCGCTTGACGCATGACGTCAAAATGGTTCAAAGTTGTGACGTCACAATGCTAATGTTGATGTCGCGATTTTACTAGACCTTGCTTGACTTGAAAGCTGGGTGTCCTCACACTATAGGCAATTTCGCCGCAGTTTCTGTCAATTTATATTGGCGAGTAATAAACAGAATACTAAACTCGCTTCCGTGAAATACCATTTTCAAGAAACTCGTTAAAGATTTAGTATCAAACGAGCGAAATGGTTTAATAAAAATGGTATTACACGGAAGGTCGTTTAGTACCCTCTATGTAATTATTCGTGCTTTCATGTTGCATTTGACATATTTGCTATAAATAAATAAAGTCATTGTGGTCTTATTTTCTTACATCTGTGACCTTAACATCCGTCGTCAAAACGTAACGGAAAAGATACACACCAACACCCACCAATGCTTGAGAATACTTGCGCAAAGGGATAGCAGTGCTCTTCCAGTCGTATTTACGCACACACGAGCATAATCTAACAACAGGCTTTTCGCTAAACAAGCTCTGTAGAAAAGAAGAACAAGGTCTTACCAAAATTACCGATTACGTCGAAGAGTTTTGTTTTCTTTATCGGACTGGACCCGGTGCATGCCATTACCTAACAGTTGCATGACAGTTACATATTTGTTGTAGATGGCCATATCGGCTTTCAGCAATTCATTCAAATACACAAGAGCATAAATTCAACACCACCCGAATTAATAATTGTAGTACGAACGGCCGAGGACACCCAAGTCTACTGGAATGCACATGTATGTAATTATATAAGATGTGCTTCACACAATATCTGCGGCCCGATGTGACATGACGCAGCCTTTTTCTGCCTCAGCATCGATGTGAACATCCACAGCACTGTTATTGGGAAACTGTTAAATGGACCCGTGAAGATCCGGGGAAGAACAGGTCTTCAGCAAACCCATGCTTGCCACAAAATGCAACTACGCTTGTCATAAGAGGCGACTAACGGGATCGAGTAGTCAGTTTCGCTGACTTGGTTGACACGTGTCATCGGTTTCTAATTGCGCAGATGCTTATGCTGTTGATTACTGGATTGTTTGGTCCAGACTCGATTATTTACAGACCGCCGCGATATAGCTGGAATATTGCTGCGTGCGGTGTAAAACTAAACTCACTCACTCACTCACAGCCATCAGCGAGCATTCCACCGTCCTCATCACAGGCATCAGCTACTAGTCCATCATCATTTTCACAGAGAGCACACAAGTTCTTTGAGGAGAGGAAAATCACTTCAGTGAATCCGATGCTGTGACGTGATGGTCAGTATGGGAAGGAGACTGACAGACGTTCTCCGTTTGAAGTCAACAAAAGTATGACAGCGTTAAGTGTATTTCCTTACACATTCAGTGTTATACAACACTATGTCGGTATTAAAATAAAATTTGCACAGTATACGTTTTTTTCGTCAAACGAGAGGTTGACCATGTGACCACAAAGCAGCCATTAATGTGGCTTTTACCTCTCAGTGCCAAACGTATGAAGGGCTATGCCATGTAAAGTGAAAGACCTAAAAGCACATTGAAAATTCTCGACAAACATTCAGTACATCATTATGCATTTTGAAAATACAATGCATGAACTATGACAATCATATACTCCGATATATTGTTAAGTTGGTTTGTTCTTTGACTCGAAGCAGTATTCCATCTCGGAATAAGCGAGTCTGGGCCAGACAATCTGCTCGAGAGCATGAGCATCGACTTCGCAACTGAATATTATTAAGCATCATGACATAACCACTACATGGGTTCGTACACGTATTCTGTTACTAAAGCTAAGCACCGTGACATGATAACAATGATAAATGTGGTACACATACCGTGTATGTTCTGTATTCAGCTTACGTAGAATGACAACACAAAATATACTTGATGAAGAACAATGTCAAGCATCTTGGTGATTAACCAACAACACATTGCAATACCATCATCCAAACTGATTTGAACATGCGAGAGTGTTTCACTTCCATCGAAACCTTTTCATAAATGAAAGACGAGTAACCTGTCGATTTAGTTTGGTGGGTACATTGAGTTGGACAGACCGATTTCCATACAAACTGGTACATGACCATGCATCTCAGGAATCATTTAGACCTTGATGGTGCGATGTTTATGACGTCACTAGCTTGTAAATTAAAGCAGGTTTCAGGGTCTCCCTGTTTGAACTTGTCTTGAGTTTCATTTGGATGTGGTCCATGTTTGGTGTTGGCTCTGAAATTCATACAAGTACATGTTCAGCACATTAACAAATACTAGACATTGCATCTGGCATAGATCTCAAAACACTAACGTAACTTGGTTTGATTTGAACAGAAAGACAGAACCGGCATTGATACCATTTTTATCTAGTGAGCTGATAAAACTGAGATATTTATCAACAGGTCCCTTGTTAAATTGTAGTATACATTCATTCATACTTTCCAAATGTTTTGGCATCTTCAATATTTTCGGGGAGTCGTTGGCGCCTTGTTTCCGGAAGCAGAAGTGAAAGAAGTCCCGCACAAAGGCTAAAAGCTCCGAACACAATGAGCGGAAGTACTGTCTTCAGGCTGCCTCCGAGAAGGATGCCCTGCGAGGAAGCAATGACAAGTGGCACAACATGTTTTAAACAGTGAAACGTTTGGCAAAATTCCAGTGTTTTTAATTTTTGTCAATACAAGCAAGAATTCAGGTCGATGTGTATGAAGAAACAGATTTTTAACAAGGGTCTTGTGCACAACTGTAGCATATGTAATATCAATCAGGGCAATCAACCCCTTCCATAAATAATAAGACATTCTACCCACGAATCATAAATACTGTATATATCTTAAGCATGTGTTCAATAAATCATTTTTTGAATACATTTGAGATAAAAACTTGAGCATTTTACTCGCATGGTTGTAGATTCTCAAAGGCGTTTTTACAGATGAGTGGATCACCACGTCATACATACCGCATCTGCAATATAAGGGGAGATAATTCCTCCAACAGATGAAAATATAGCGTTGACACCCAACGCAGAGTTTCGCACAACAGTAGGAAACAGTTCTGCAGAAAATACGTATATGACGCCGAAGGCTGCAGAAGCACCGAGTTTCCCAATCATCGATAGTGTCGTGGTAATCCAGGCGTGGGCTGTCAAAACATTAGTCAGCATATCCATTTTTGTTGGTAGTATCAACTGCGATGTATGTGCAAGTTCACTAACTAACTATAGTTTTCATGTCATTCAAGATTTATAAAATTTATATTATTACCGCATGGATATACCGTATACATGGTGCCAATATTCTGTTTTACTTATTTATCACGAAAGAACAATAATTACTAAGTACAATGTGACCTTAATTAGCCTCTGATTCATGGTTGTACAGACAAAACACCTTATCTCGAGCGCACGTGCACAGTACGGAACACGTGAGCATTAAACGAACCTTCTCCGACAGTAAAAGTGATATTAATAAAATATGTTACAGTCATAAAGAGTGAGTAAAGTAAAAATTGAATCGGGCCTTCAGCAGACATCAAAAACAGAAACACATACATGCCAAAGTTAAGCGAAAAAATGATTCGAAAAAAATGTTTACACACTCAAACATCTTGGGAGAAATTTAAAGCATAACACTGAACTTTGATGCCAACAAGAAAAGTACAAACAAGAGGTAAAACTGAATTACGAGTGCACCACCATATATACTACTTGAATAAGGTAACTGCATTATTTGATGTTGTGTCATTTATTAAATGCAAAAGATAATAACATGATTCGTATATGTATCCACCACTGGAGTTAATGCAAGTTTGACAACAACGACGCACTGACGACTTAACTGATTGCAAGACGCTTGGGGAATGTTGTTCCATATCTGAATTAACGTTTCTCCCAATTCAGCTAACTTAAATGGCTGATTCTGGGCCTGACCTAAACGGCTCTCCAGTTCATTTCAGATGATACGGAACAGGTCCGTAGAAACTGGCTGGCCAGGGGGAGTAACGGAATGTTCTGCTGTCTCAAGAAATCAGTCACAACAGGGTGGGTATTATTTTGCTCAAGCGTGAAGTTATGTCCCAGGCCTTGTTTGAATGGCCGCGCATGAGGCTCAATGATCTCGTCCTTGTATTGCAGACGAGTCAGATTACCACTGACAATAACAGAGTTGTGTCCGACAATGAGGTGTGATTATTCCCATACCAAAACGCTTGCGCTACCATACTGTCGACGTGGACCAAAGCACCCGTCATCACACCGTTATGTACACCCGTGCTTGGTTTCCATGGCTTATGAGCTGTTCAAAGGAAATCTCAACTCGTCAGTGATAAAAAAAACCCCTAAAAAAACCCCTCAGTCTTGCCTCCCGTGTAGTAAATCCTGTCTGTGCAAGGCAGGATGTGCCTGGAGCAACACTGAACGTATCGCAGTCGGGGTCGAATGTGTTCCCTTTGTCGGGTCCTTACAGTTCTGGAACTGATTAGGTGTAAGCCATGGCCAGGATTAATCCGAGCAGTCAAAGGGGCAGCCTCGAATCCATTTCTTGCATGAGTCGAATGTGGTTGCTCTTGTTCCAGTTATGTTGGAGACGTCTCCAACGAGATGGAATCGTGTTTCGATGGACGCCAAAGTGTCTGGAATCTTCATTTTTGGCCATTCCAGCATACTTACGGATCGGAGACCCTGATTTTCTGTAATCCGTGGCACGACGTACTCCCATTAATGTTGAAATTAACGTGTTTCTCCAACATTTACATGATAGAGAATTATCAACCGTTCTTCAATTTTCAACATCTGGTGCGTGAACTTCAGGTGCTCAAAAGACATTAAAAAAGTGAGTAAGTTTATTGTGCACAAAGTGCTTTGCTACACATTTATCGGTGGATATTTTTTCACTTTTCAAATAAATGAAGAAATGATATTTCCGTTAGTATATTGCTAGAAAATGAGGTTTCTAGTTGGAAAGTAGTGCTCTCCTTCGATTGGAGACTACAGTGATATTGACAGGTCTCATTTAACGACTGTCCTAGTCGCTCGCTTAAAGATGAAACGCCATATGACGTGAAGAGCGTCTGTGACGTGACTGAAAGGTAAGTGACTGTAAGTGACATGAGTGAAAGCTCGTTGCCCCACTCCACAAATATCTCGTGATATTATCTTAATTTTATTCAATAACTCACAGAATCGGGACAATAAAGCAACTGAAATGCTTACAGCTATTGCCATACACAACAGGGAATATGGTCGCCAGGCACGCTATTCCACCCAGTATCATACTCCCACAATGCAGTTTCTTCCTTCCGGTACGGTCGAGCAAGATGATGCAGAGGGCGTAGGCTACTGTTTCCATGATGTTAGCGATGGTGAAGTTGAGGTAGATGTCCCCGCTCAGGTTTTGTACGTTCAGTCCAAGACCGAAGTACACCATGCTGACTACAAGCCTATAATAGTTAAGAGCAACTGAAAACACATCCTGTTACTGCAGACCAGTAAATGCATTGCGATGAGTGATTACCTATTACATGATAAGATATACTTCGTTACAGACAACTAATTAAAAACCAGCAGTATTCCAGTTGTGTACTGTCAATGTACTTTGGACCCGAAAATTGGGGCATGAGCATCGATCTGCGCAACTGGGAACCGATGACAAGTCAGCGAGCCTAATCACAAGTTCCCGTAGGTCGCCTCTTACGAAAAGTATGGGTTGCTGAAGATCAGTTCCAACCCGGGTCTTGACAATATCTCACCAGCATAAGGCCATGATTGTGATTGTCTCGGTGTGACAAAGAACGTCTTTAAAATAATCGTGTTCGGTTTTTGTTCCAGTTGAAAAATCCTCTAGTCGCCTCTTACGACGAGCATGGTCGCCTTTTGTGACAACATACATTGAAATAATCAGTGAATCTGCTAGTAGTCTGAAGATTAGCATGTACTGAAGAGTGACATTGTGATGCAGAATAGAGACGTAAAGATATGATGCTATTGGCTTCTTTTAATTAATGTGCATCGTCATAGTAAAAGAATCAAAATGTGCGCGGATATAATTAGGAGATAAACATACTGTGTTGGGAAATCAGCGGTATATAACGAAATTATAATAGCTCTAAATTTGATTTAAAACCGAACGCGCAGCGTGAGGTTTTAAATACAAAATTTAGAGCTATTATAATTTTGTTATATACCGCTGATTTCCCATCCTCGATATCTCCAGGGTATACGTTCCGAAAAGTCTCCACTATACCCTGGATGCATCTACGGCTCAACACGATAAATTTATTACCTCCCTTGGCTGACTTTATATCCAATCAGGTGACTACGCTGGGAATTTGAGCGAACCAATCACAACTCACTTTCGCTTTTTAAATTCTCTAACCGATTAAACTTGGCAAACAAACCATGCGTAGGTTCTCTGAAAGTATTAGATGGATTTCTTGCATATGTTTTAAAAAAGGTTTCGGACCTATAAAGTTGCATGTATGATTTCCCCAAATTGTGAGTCGCACGGCGAGCAAACCTTCGCAGTTGCAACTTTGTTACCTTTGTTGACACTGGCAAATTCGGTTACAACGGCGACCACTCTGATTGGCTACTGTGAGAAAGCGGAGTCAGCAAAGGGAGGTAATAAAATTATCGGGCCGACCCGTAGATGCGTCCAGGGTATAGGGGAGACTTTTCGGAACGTAGACCCTGGAGATATCAAGGATGCTGATTTCCCAACACAATACGTTTATCTCCATTCTACCATAACCGTGGTATTCAGATTTTAAACAAATACTTAACGTGTTGGAAAATCAAAGGTATATAACGTGATTATATACCTCTGGATGACTTTGATTAACCAATCACAATCCAGTATTTACTGAAGTCATGGTAGAATATGTGTTGTGCATTGGTGAGAATTCAGGTGTTATGATGTTAACACCGTTCCTGTATAGGTTTGTTTGAGAGAACTGCGTAGTGAATGACGAAACATGTTGTAACGTGTGTGCTTTTTGGTCAAGACTAACCCAGCATCACCAATGTTTCTGTGACAATGGAATATATTCCCTCATGGGAAATGCCCAATAACCTAACAATATCTTCTCAACTCAACAAATATTGAGCCAATTGCTTCACTGCAAGTTCTAACATGGTGTTTAAGGAGCTCATTAAGCATACAATAGGTGCATTTACCGTCAAATATAAATGATCGCACCACGTATACATTTATATGTGACTATCAAATTTTAGGGTGCTGCCATACTTCTTGTTTGTACTACATATGTAGCAGGTAATAATGTGTTCTACTGACACTAAGAAAGGATTACGTGTCTCTTTGCACATCCCACCCACCAGTTAAAGAAGATAATGAGACATCTGATGAGGAGACGTGGCGTGGTGAACATTTCCCATACTTTGCCTTGATGCTGGTTCTTCTCGGTGCTTGATTTGTTAAATACTGTGGAGGGAAGATCGACGCCATTTACTTCAGCCGCCTTCCGGATGATCCTTTCTGCTTCAGCATCTCTCCCACGTGACAGTAGCCATCTTGGGGACTCGGGAATAAACCTGCAAGAAAGGGGTGACCAAATGACCTGATGACTAACTGCAGTGGTCTCCTCTGCACTTTCCAGTCTTGACTGGTACAAAAACATGTTCCCATGTTTTTGCATGTAAACACTTGACTTGACTTGAGTGTCTTTGGCATGTGTGACAACGGGCAGATTTCGAAAATCCAGGGCTGGCAGTTATTCATTAACAAAAGCTTATATTATAGTCGTGCGTTCACAGTCATTGCTTGATTTTGTCGTAGTTTAGTCACTTTGACTTGTGACTTTCAGTCCATGTGCACATGAGTCAGTATGTTGTGTGTAATTGTCCAAACATATTTTATCACAAGTTTATATCGCACTAACCACCACATTATTAGCATCAGTGCTGAAGGGGCAGAGACAGCCAGCTGCAGATATTTCCAGTCTCGCAGAAAATAGGCAGCGGTGCCGAGGATGAACAGACCGAGACACCAAAACAAGTCAATGACCATTCCTGCAATCACTCGCTTTGATGGTCCTACAAACTCCATCCCTGCAAGCAAGAAGGAATAATCCTTAGACTTGTAGATCTCTCCATACATGACACCTTTTATGGATAACAACTTCTCTCTACACGAATTCTTGCTTACTTCATCGTCTGAATACTTGGAGCACAGAGCGAATATATTGAGATAGAACATGTTTACACAACGCAAGGCGGGAGAGTGTACAAAGGTAACAATATAATGACTAAGCCAAGGGTGGATCTTACGAACACATTTCCTGACGACATACAACACCTGTCGTGAACAGATATGGGTGTTACAGTAGAAACAATGAATGGTGATAATAACATGGACTGACCTATGACATAAGCTACCGTGTAAAGACCTGACTCAGCCATGCCCAGGGTGAACCTTAAGGCGTTGAAGGTTATGAAACTGGGGGCAAAGGCCATTCCGACAGCACAAGCAGACTGGAGTAAAACACCCAAAAAGAAGGTTATTTTCCGACCAACCCTGAAAGTAGGAACGTTCGTTGTATCTTCTGTGAAATAAACGAGGTTAAGAGGACACGGAATATTGCGTGTGAGTTTATTGAATATCCATGGGTAATTTTATATGTATGAGTTGAGTCGGGTATGACTGTATTGAGTACATGACTGCGAGTTTCTGTGAGAGGAAAGCCCGAAGTATGCGTCAGACTTCAATCTGGTCGTAAGTCACTAGCATGGACAAATCTAATGAAAGCGAGACGGGATTCGTACCTATGATCACACATCGCCATTTGTGGTAATTTAACGTAGATGAGATAAACTACAACGACTTCTATACATTATGAGCGTAGAGAGTCGTCGACCCGTGTGAATATCTGCTATGATGTAACAATAATGCCTCTTCGACAGAGTCACTGTTCAAAGGTACCTACCCTGAAAATGGTGAAAATGTGATGCAGTTTCGGCGACCGAATGAGATGTCATTTTTAACAACCAGGAATGATTTAGCCTTGATTTAAGTCCAGTTGTCATCAGCTGCAGTGCAGGGTCCCTTTTAATGTAAGCTGAACCCATATTTTCCCCAACAAATGCAGTTTCTATGAAAATTGACTTTTGACCATACCAAAATAGTTTTTCAAGATGCATAAATGCAATATTATTGTCCAGAATTTAAATCATGATCTGAGCCCTCAAAAACTGCTATTTTCATAAATATCGGTCAGTGCAAGTCCGAGTTATTAAACTGACCCATCCAGTTATTAGTCCAAATATTACCATCACTGACATTATATGTTGCAGTTTATTGGAAGTCTGGTCCAACATTGACATAATTAATGGATAACAACGGATTTCTACTTCGTGAGTGTGACGTATTGATGCAGATTCTTGTACAAAGTGGACAACAGTACAAGTAACTGTATCGGAGTCAACTCAAAGAAGGCGCTCCAGGCCGCTCGCTATTGTCAGTGCCCACAGTATGCATACACAGAACACATACAACTGAAATATGGATCAAAGAGATCAACTTACAAATCCGATGACAATCCGAAGACGAAAGACCCGGTCAGCCCACCGGCAAAGGCTATAGAGTTAGATGTAGCTCGCCAGCCCTTGTTGCCACACACTATGCTGAACTGCATGGAAACAACTTAATGATAACAACAGGTTCTTTTCTGAGACAAAGGCATAGCAAAGAGTAGAAGTAGTTTTTTCTAAAGTATAGAGGAGGCGTAAAACTATAGTGACTGTTGTACCCTTATGTTACGATGTCCTTTGCCGTCCAGTGCGGCTTTTGTATTATGGTGGTAGTGGATTCGAACCCCAGACTTCCCTTGTACATATACGTCAACATGTACTATTTGTAAACGTGGACTACCTGTTTTTTGAACTTCATAAACGCACTGTCCAAACAGGTAGTATTTCCTGTTAATTCCAGTAAATATTACATACGGACCTATCCTCCCATTTTAGACGTGCTATTTGTCAGTCAGATTAAAACAATAAACTATCTGGTTGAATGCTCATATAATCCCATGTTAGCTCTCGGTGAATGGATCATGAAACAAATAACATAAAATCAGAAATGTGTGAAATCAGGAAAGACTCCTTCAGTCTTTTGCAGTCGTTTTCTTCTCAGATCCCCATCACCGCTCACTCATCTCTTCTACACGGATGGCATCGGGCTCCTTGACAAAGGGGATACCAGTTTGAAAGAGCTGGTTCCTCTTGTCGAGTCCTGCTCTAATGATGTTGGCATGACATTTAGTGATGTTGTACTCGACAAATGCAATACTCTTCATTTGAAATGTGGCAAGGTAACTAATGAGGGGGTAGGGGGTGCTTATTGAGCATCTGGTGGAAGATCAGGCTTCAACTTCAAAAACAAAGCTTCTTTAATCCAACAAATGTCATAAATACAACAATCATTTATGGGTAATTTCATGTATAAATTCATTTCAAATGGGCGAAATTCGAAGGTCCAAGATTGTTGAAACACATAAGGGGTCTGTATCGTGTATGTCCACCTTGAGCTCTGACACATTCCTGAAGTCGCCTTGGCATGGACTGGCACAGATGTCGCACTACACGCTGTGGGATAGCTTGCCAATGATTCTGGAGTGCCTGGGTCAACTCTGCTAGAATTCGAGGTTGCACAGCTTGGGTTCCAACCCGTCGTCCAAGTTCATCCCAAAGGTGCTCTATTGGGTTCATGTCAGGCGACATAGCGGGCCAATCCATAAGACGGAGATTTTGATTGTTCAGAAAATCCCGCGTTAACCTGGCAGTATGAGGTCGGGCGTTGTCATGTTGAAAAACGAGCTGTCTACGGACACCATGTTGAGCCAGCAGTGGAAGCAACAGTGGGCGGAGGATGTTATCAACATAACGTTGAGCATTGAGGTTGCCTTGGACCTCCACTAACTGTGACCTGAAGTTGTCATTGATGCGGCCCCAAACCATGACGCTATCACCCCAGAAACGATCCCTTTCCTGCACACAGTTACGTCGGCGTCGGTAGAGACGCTGACATCCATCAGCAACACTAAGGTTGAATCGGGATTCATCAGAGAAGATGACAATCGCTGTCTGGCAAGTCGATGACGGTGCAACACGATCTGGCCAATGTACGGTCGACGACAGTGTATTCCTTGTGCAGCCAGACGTCTTCGGACTGTTTGGGGACTGATCTGACGCTGCCGTGTCCCAGTTGTTCCCCTTGCAGTGGCAGCGGCTGTGTGGAACCTGTTGCGCAAGTGCTGTAACCGGATGGGACGATCCTGAGTATCGGTTGTCACAGGTGGCGCACCAGGTCGGGGTCGGTCTGCAACTCTTCCAGCGGCGTTGTAACGTTGTCTCAGACGAGCAGTAGTGGATGGATGGACATAAAAGTGTCTGACGACGACTGCCTGTGTAGCACCCTGATCCAGCACGCTAAGGGCTCTGTTCATGTTCTCATGTGTAAGGCGTTTTTCCAGACTGAGAAATGTTCAAATTTGCAGCAGTATTTAGCGGGCCATAGTGCATGAATTGCACGTGCAGAAAGCGGGCCATGAGTTTGCTCAATTTCCTGCAATAAGACAATTGTTGCGTTTGCACCACTTAAGTTCATTTCCGAGAACTGATGTTGGGTTCAAAACCCAAACTCCAGAAAAATAGACCCAGCATAAGGGGTACCTATGTGCCCTTAGTAAAAGAAATCCACGGAAATCTTAACTAGAAATATTTCCCAAATTAGGCATTACGTTTTTAATGGCTTTGAGTATATCTTGGCATGCAAGTTCGAGATAAGATCCAGAATGCTCAAACTGAAGATAAACTTCGGGCCGTGTATAAACCTCGCTTAAAGAAAATGTGGGGCTCAGAGCTAAAATGCTCTGAACAAAGTCAAAGCCACCACTACGTTTGCTGTGCCAGTCCTTTCCTATTCCTTTGGAGTAACTGATTGGACAAAACAAAATATCGAAACTCTTGACCTCCTGACCAGAAGGATCCTGTGTGATAAAAGAACCAACCATTTTCGTTCCTGTCTCAATCATTTATATATGCCAATCAATTCCGGAGGTCAGGTTTTGATTAATGTGGAGGCTCTTCATGACTGAGTTTTATTGTGCACTTTTGCACGACGAAAGCAAAGAATTCCACAGCTATTTTAAGCGTGACAAGGTTGTCAGTCAGAATCTGAAATTGGAAGTTGATTTTGTTGATGGCGATGTACTCTTGTACGGTACAGCGATGGAAGTACCGTCCTTCACCAAGTCTGCTCCGAGTCGGTCCTTTGTGGAGAAACTTTCTGAGAAGCTGTTGCATTGTGTGTACATGGAGTACAGTGTGCAGAACAGAATGGCAATCCAGCCGACTCCTTCACCTGGATGAAGTCGGTTATTATCAAATGTGAAACTGAAGGTTTCCTTTTCTCAACTTTATTATCAGTCACTTCCCACTCGTAATCGCCAAAATGTGATTCTTAAAGAATATTTTAACATGAAATGTGGACTGTGTAATAAATTTACATAGACCTTCCAACGCTTTAACAGAGGATGCCCTTCCTTGGCACAAACAGCATATCTTAAACGGCATGATGGCATGGCTCGCTGCTTTTACTACCGTCTCCGCCATGCCTGAGGCTTTGACTCCGAGGTCCTGTACATGTCCAGGGCGTTATGGAAAATGATGATTTCATACTTCTGGGGAATAGGTCCATATACAACCTTAGAAGAATTGGGGAGTCTACATATTCTCCAAAAGGTTCTTGGTGGGTTCGACTGGACAGTGTTTCCTGGGAGAAGTCCCATTCGCAGTCTGGGCTGCGTGTAGAGGGGGCAAGGGTCCTTAGCTGATGACGAGCGTTACCAGCCTGACTGTGCTAGGATCACCCGAACCCTCTCTACCGCCTTTCTATCTTAATCTGTAAAACATAATGATCGCATCCAGCACAAGTAATCAAATCAGTATGAAATCAGCCAGAACTGCTAATAATCATATATATGCTATATTATAAGTTGAGTTCAATATTTTCAAACCAGTTTCAATAAGTGTCCAAAAGCATCAAGGAATTGAACAGATGTCTTCTGGTCTTTAGTCAGCTTTTCAACAGGAGCAATCTTCCCTCAGACTCTATGTACACCTTCTACCTGGTCTGGGGGAGCGGCATCAAGGTCAGTTCGCGTTGGCGCCTTGATACTTCCCTATGCCTTGGTTCAGGTTCACGAATCGGTACAGATTTGGGTGCTGATGTGGGAGACTTCACACGAGCTTGAAATCCCTCCAAACTATTATTTGTCTTTTGTCCAACTGTGTGGTGATGATTCCATAGAGGTAGACGAAAACGGGCATCGTCATTGAAGTCTTGGGACCTTGCTATTTCAGATGTTGCCTCCATAGTCTTCAACCTGGCTTCTAGTGCATCACGAAATGGAAGCAGAAGAAGTCCAGCCGTTCTTCGAATCCAATTCTGCCCATGGGGATCTTCCTTGTAATTGACAGTTAAGCCTAATACCTCTGTGTAGTGGAAGAAACAGCCCTTGATGTCTGCTGTGGAGAACTCATTCTCAAATTAGTCCAGGCAGTTACATTGGTCACACTTGACTGGTCTGTCTGATAATAGGACCGTTTGACAAATGGAACGTATGACAAATGGGAGTATACAGCTGTGGATTGTGAGACTTGATATATGACAGCAAATATACTGTGTTCTGTTGTAAGATCAGTGGCACTTTTAGTCTTAATTCTATATTATTAATGTTAATTGAATTATGAAATGTGTTTTGTTAAACGTAAAGGCTTCTTTATTCTCGAGTGGAAATACAGGCAGCACATGATGGTAGTAGCTAAACCTTACTTCTGACAGGGCCGTGGAGGTGAAGGTGGTTTTGTCATACACCCAGGATGTACACTCTTGTGTCTCGTTGCCTGCTGTCAGATTTGTGTACATGCTGCACTGCGACAACATCGCTACCCCGTCGTCATCAGCTTCCCAAGGGATACTGACGTTCACTGTCATGCCATGACCTTGACCTTGGATATGGTAGGTGTCATTGGCTAACTCTGGAACTGCACACCTGAAACCCCAAATACAAGCTCCAAAGTGTATGAAAATATTGAGTTAAATCAAATACCAAACGTCGATTTGGCACACCAGAACCAGGTGATCATGGGTTCGAATCCATGTTCAGCCTGATTCTGGGTTTATCAGCTCCATATCCGTGATAGCAAATGTCACCTGAGTGGTACCCGTCTAATCACTGGATTGTCCGATTTCAAGCTAGACTGGTTTACAAGCAACATCATACAGCTGTAATACTGCTGAAACAAACATCTGCTCATGATAGAGTGGCAATTGTACAATCGACTCAGCTTTGGGCAGTGTTTTTTTTATAAATGTGGAAAGCGTTTTGTCGCTTCTATCTACTTGATGAATTGCTCATTGATTCCATGTAGATTCAGATGCATTACACATGAGATTTGAGTTTACAAACTGTTCTTTACAACTTACCTAAAATTCGGAAGAGCCATCGTAAATACAGGTAACAAGGACTGGAAGGCGCACGTGATCGCGGGAATGCACACCATCAGGTACATGCGTCTCTGGTAGGGGCCAAACTCTCCCAAATGTTCTAATATTGCATCAAACTTCATCGTCACTTTAATCCCAGCAACTGCTTCGGGCAAAGGGATGGGCGAACTGACAGCTAGTTGTTCTGTAAGGAATACGTTACAATCAGCATTGTAACTCCATATCTGGTGACATACACAATACTTTGTGGTCTGACCTTAACGCATACTTCTGTCTACACGAACCGGTCATAGATAGTCTTCACACACACACGCACGCACGCACGCACGCACGCACACACTCAGACAAAGAGAGCGCGCTTATTGGCTATGCATTTGCCTTTACAAAAGCATAGTAGGAACGCGTTTGATACAAAGGTGTCTTGACAACTCTGGAAGTTGAACTCTATTTGTGCCTCTGAAGACATGCTTACAGTGTACCTTGTCCCGAGCTACCTACCTCTCCATATGGCTACAGTGGTCCAATGTGACTGTGTCAGTGATACGAATGTCATAAATTATACTAATAGCTGGGCGCTCTGTCGGGAACTGTTTACAATGTGGTCTGGTTAGGCAATACAAAACACATTTAATGTTTAGTGAAATTGCTTGTGGTCGATGTTTGCCCATTTCACCTAGTGTCATGGCTATGATATTTCACGATTTTACGCCCTGTGTTACGTTTCGGCTGGGGCTGATAATTATGACAGTTTGAATAGACTTAGTAATAACTGTGTTGGTATGAACGTTACAACGTTAAAACACTTCCAAAATAATATATGGCTGAATAAAGAAAGTATCCCTTCTGTATCTCCTAAACAAAGACATCTCTAAACAATATACAAATGCTTGTGATGTAGTCGGAATTGTACAATGGACTGTGTTCTTTCCCACATTTCTTATGGATGTGGAAAAGCTTTTGTCGCTTTTATTTACCTGTATACCCAACCGTCGAAACGACCGTAAGGCGTTTAAAGATAAGACTAGACGGCTCGACCTTCGTGTGCTGTGAGGTGGGTATTCATCAGCTGTCGCACGGTCTCTTGTCATGCTGACACCATAAAGAGTATCCACACACGCACGCACCCACGCACACATACATCCATACCTGTATACTAAAAAGTAAGTGCAATAAGTTTGAACGCGATAAATATGAAATGCAAGTCCAAAAGATAAACTAACAATTGAACTGTGTACGGTATATGATCAAACCCATGACATTCAAACAGACACCAGGTGTTGGTGAAAAGGGTAAATATGTCCTATCTTCCTGGCAACATCGGCCTTTCACAGTATTTGCATGAAAAAGTAGCATTTATTGCCCGATACTACATAGCAATGCCTGTGCCAGTCCTGTTTGTGTGTTGTCTAACGCTGTAAACGGAAAATAAGTGTGTACCTGGGATTCATACGTTTCTGACACATGATGAACAATTTCACGGGTACTTCAGCTACAACTGGGAGCTCAGGAACATGCATATCTCATAGATCATCGTCTTTGTCACGGGATATAAAAACTGATATATTGCATATCAAATGAACATAAAGCTTTGCTTTTGTTTGTTTTTCGTTTTTTCCCGTCAGCACTAAGTCCTCATCAGAATGTCTTGTAACGTATCTCTGTCATCGCGTTCGTTTGCGTAGTCACGCGCAATCACGCATTATCTCGCGGTGTCATGCGGTGTCAGTATCACTGTGATCCTTTTGTGACAAGGCAGAATCTGTGCAGTGTGTATATTTGTCAAACATAATAATGATATCGCAGGATAGGAAAAAAGTACTAAAATCAACAACGCTATAACAGTGACTTGACAAACATTCATCAGAAAAATACAGATCGCACATGGGTCGTTACATGATATTATTATTCATCTGTTGTACATCTTTATGTTTTCGGCATTTCCTCATGAAGTGTAATGCCGAAACTGAAATACAGTGGGATGTTTCTTGTCGAATTGTTCTGAGCAGTAGTTCAGACGAAACAATGTACTAGTATTTTGTTTATTGTAACGTGATACGAGGGGAGAAAGTTATGCCCCAAGGCATTCCATCTCAGGAATATCCGCTCCATCAGACGCCTGATAACAAAGGATGCTCAGCACAGCTGTCTTGGTACAGTCCCTCATATTTTTAGGCTAGGCCTCTATCAAAAGAATATATTTCAAGACTTCAACGCCTACAGAACACCTGAGTACGCTTACACCCAAGGTCTCCCACATACAGGCGGTTCTAAAGACCTTACACTGATTGCCTATTCAAGCCAGGATAGAATTCAAGGTATTAAAACTCACACATAGATGTCTATATGGTAGAGCACCACCTTGCCTCTTTGAGCTGATTAAGCAATACAATCCTACCACAACACTTAGATACGTTTCTCTGTTTTGTCCCTAAGTGGCGACTTGGCTCGACACGACCTTCCATTCAAGCTGCCATCCTCTGAAATTCTTCTCCCGAAGAGCTGAAAAGATCGCCACGTCTTGGTGTTGTCAAGTCAGACCTAGAGACCATTCTCTTTAAAGGTCACATGCAACCAAAAAATCAAACATAATTAAAACACAATTATCGCTTATTCATGACATCTAATATACATTGCTGCCTGTTAAAAAACAAACAAACAAAATTATAAACGCACAGTCGCGATTCAAAACTGCAATATTTTGTACTTGAAACGAAGCCCTCGGGAGACCGAACCCAGTCATAGCGTGTGGCTGTGCACTCAAGGGTAACGGCGACTTCCGATTAGCAGGTTCATTTGCTGATACGCTGAGGGCTCATTGTGTGTACAGAAAGATGATCTGTTTGATGGGCCTTTTATAAGTATGACAGTCACAAGAAGGTAAGATTGTTTACGGATAAAAACTTCTTCTATTGTACTTGATGCATCGTTTCAGTATGGATTCATATACTGTTGTCAGAAAAAATCATATGTACACTAGAATAAGTTGTTATCCCTAGAGAATGTATATAGAGATGTTGGGTTTTGTAAATACACGTTCCCTGAATTTGAGTTCGATCAAATCAAAAAATCATCTCAGCAGAGATGGTGAACTACTGCGTGACTGGAAAGTGCCATTCGTCCAAGTACAAAGAAGGACTTGGATGAGTTTGCACCAGTTTCCGTCAAATCTAGTCATCCGAAAAAATGGATGTGGTTTGTTTGCAACCCACAGACATAAAAACTTGTTATGTGTACATGTATCACACCTGCCTAATTTCATAATGTGGCAGAGACTGGACTCGGGTGCACGAGGCATAAATCAATTTATTTTGTTCATGGCGTATAGCCTGATAGGTGTTAAGTTCAAATTGCACGTGGTCAATGATTGAAGCTGTCTATTGTATATTGTCTTTAGCAGACAGGCAGGCTGACATACAGGTGTCAATAAACCAGACATTGAGCTTTCTCTGTGACAGAGGCTGCTTACTACAATCAACAAGCTTGTTTATGTAACGAGTAGATTATTTACCTGTTTGTGTACACAACCAAGATTAGACTACTGCTCACGACCTCATACTCCGAGCATGCATACTGGTTCAAGCTCCGCGAACCTATTCACTGCGCATGCGTTATGGGCGCAGCGCAGCACAGCCGTTGAAACCAGTTTTCCCCCCAGCGCTGGGGGGAATTTAGTGAATCGTTTTAACTCCGATTTCGCGGGCTTTTTTTTCATCGCGTTTTTTCAACTTTATAGACTGAATTGGCACTTTTCATGATTTGTTTCGGTAAGTGCATACGTAAAGGTATCAGAATCTGCAAAGTTGTGTTTTACGTTGCATGTGACCTTCAAGAAATACTATGACTAGTGAGCTAGTTAAATCTGTAGCGCTATAAACATACCTTCTTGCTTAGAGATTAGCGCGTTACTAATGGACTCATTATTCTGACGCCAGGGACGGGACTATTCAGAATAAGCGGAGCCAGGCATACAACCTTTGACGGTTACCGAATAACTGAGTATATATATTATTAGTCAAGTTTATGTCCCTTCTATGTCCCTTTTACTGGCCAGTCAGATTCGCATATCACTTATGCACAGAGTTAAAAAAAGACTGGCCTTCCCTCGCCAAATACCAAATAAAAATACTTCCTCGTGATTGGAAAATGTGTGTCTTCGCTCAGATGGCAGTTAATTGCTTTGCCAGTCTTTGCATTAAGTGTATTCAAACCAGATTTTGTGGGATCATACTTAGATTCGTTAGTCCAGCCAAAACATAACTCAGAAATTCTAGCCCAGTTCAGCAAGAATGCCGTCTAATGAAGTGTACGAACACCCTTCACGTGGTGTTACGCGATGTCCTATATTAGAGACGCTTTGTTTGCAGACATGACCGCCTTGATTTTATTTGACAAATTGCATTGTCGGAGAAGATCGTACAAAAGTATTGAAAGGACTGTACCGTATCAAATACCTTCTGTCAACAATCTTGTTGAACGATGTACAAACACTACTCCAATTTGAGGTCAGTAAGGACTGGGTCTCTGTTGGAAGTAATGCAGAACTAGGTAAAGTCAATAAGCACATATGTATACAACCTCCTGTTTGACCTGGGGATGATTTGACAAGGGCTGCAGCCATGGTCTGTGTCCACACGCACGCACGCACAAACATACACAAACACACACACACACGTACTTATCTACCTACCTATATACATATAGCAAGTTGCAAGTGTTGACCTGCCGCTGGAGGTAAGGGGACCAGTCATAGAAAAATCATTTAAATATCTAGCAGCTTTATATCGTGATCACTATTAATAAAGTGTTTATAAGCATCTCACAGCTGCACCTTCGTGAGTATCAGGCTCATAATAACTTGACTACTGTAATGCGCTTCTTGTGGGTCTCCCAGATATCTTATACACGGGCTTCGGGAGGTAGGTACAGCAGTCAGAGTGGTGTCTCGGTCAAAGAGACCGGGCCACATCACTCCCGTTCTTCACTCACTAGGTTGGCTTCCCGTCCAGTACCGCATAAAATATAAAACTCCACTCCTTGTTTTCATGCTACAGAACTGTAGGATGATCGTAGTAAGTTCCAGAAAGTCCCGAGACAGTATAATTCATAAAATGCTTCGTCAAACACGGCCAAATGCAATTTGCTTGTCTCGAAAGGCGAAGCTGACAGGTTATTACATGCAATACTTTCTACAAGTGAGAAAAACGGCTGACTGAGCACCGAAATCGTTTCAAATGCCTAGATCGAACGGTTGCATGAATATTACATTGTCATTTGTCAACTTTTAAATTCTGTTCAGGTGCATCCTTACATATCCTTTAGTGAAATAAATCGACGTTCGCGTATTCTCCTTTAGTTCGAAGGATCATTTTACTTAAAAATAACCCTCATGCCAAGGCTGATTTTGACACAAAAAGCTTACATAATACACTCTTATTTCACTATTTAACTGAATAATAAGACAAAATGGTTTATCCAGGATCAGCCTGCATACTGTTACAGTATATGCTCATTAGCAATTCCTGGGCTAATGCTAACACTTCATACTTTGGACAACAGCTACTGTATCACTGAATGTCATCAGGTAGTACAAGGGTGAAGTTTAAACAGTTATTAAAGCTACTTGTCATGCTAGATACACATAGATGTTTGAAAAGTATACCAAAACGTATTGGAAACTTTCTGGAATTTTTTTAAAATGTTGCTTACTGGACGTGTAACTCCTACATTCTTTGCTGTAATCCTAAATCCTTCAAGTACATACATTTAGAACCGATGCAGACCCACCAAAGAAAGCTTTCCCACTGTGCAGAAAAAGCAGAAAAGTCCACATTAATCGTGGAATTAGCAGCATAAACATAATACCTCCCTACCAAAAAAACCCAAACCCCCCCCCAAAAAAAAACCCAAACAAAAAACAACAACAACAACAACAAAAAACAACCAATGAAAACATAGTAACGTTTTCAAGTTAGCCAACTTTGATTTCTACTACGCATGCGCATTACGATCATTACGGTTGTCAGTTTTCCGCGCAACCGCAGAAAATGTATTGCTTATGTCGAAATAATTACTTCTGTCATTTCATGGGCATGGAAAGTAAACTAAACAAGCATGCACACAAGTATCATGATGATAAATGCCAAATAACACAACAGAAATACTTTACAAAAAGAATAAAACGATAAAACGTTAGTTCAAAATGCAAATGGCAACATGCGGTCGAAACTTCGTCTTCCATGTGCGCATGCGCAAAATCAAAGTTGCAGAGGTTTCGTTTTTTGTGCCAGTTATAGTAATTTAAAGTTGCCGTTTTCACTGTTTCAGTAGCGAGGCATTTTGTTTATGCTGCTATTTAAACGATAAATGTGGGCTTTTCTGTGTTTTTCTGCACAGCGGGAAAGTTTTCCTTGATAGGTCTTAGGTGTTTTTTCTCGTTATCCTTGTGTTTCTTCTAAATGATTATTCATATGCTGTTAAAATAGAAACAGCAGAAATCAGAAATCGGTTGCCAAAATGTTGTATTTTCAAACATGCATAGCTTGTCCACAAATAGACTTTAGTACAATGTCATGCATGTTTGCATCAGTTTAGAAGAAAGAAATGTCTATTCAACCAAATGGATAATTTTAGATAAAGGAGACGTTGAGCGCCATATTGACGACGTCGGTACTCGTAAGTCTGTCCAATCTCTCTCTACTTGTTCCGTACAGTTTGACCGGATATCCTCTGGAGTCGAGGAAGTCTGGCTGCTGTGCTTTCAGCCAGTATGATGAAGCAACTGATCAAGCAACTAATCCAGCAACTGATCTTGGGTTTACAGTGGTGACTTGAGGTCTTCCTGGATGGGGACGGTCATTTGTTGCGCCAGTTTGGTTCTGACGAGCTGACATCCGTGATATCATGCTCAGACTAACATCCAGAGGCCTGGCAACAGATCATTTGTCATCTCCAAAGTGCATTCTTTCAATAGCGATGTTTGGTGTCACAGTGTCATGATGTGGCATAATGTTTTGACCTTGAAACTCCTTCAAAACGAATGTCGATTTCCGAAAGTAATCTGGATCTTTGTAGCTTGACGTGCATGTCCTTTGAAGCACAACTTCAACTGTAAGGTGATTTCTGTTCCGTTGTGATGATGCCTTTTAATCCTTGTAGAAAATGTCATCAAAATCAACATTTTCAGGTAAAGTCAATTTTTACTTGTGCATTTGTGTAAAATCATGTTATCAACACTTTCGTTACATATACTGACGACTGCTTTTACAGAATAGGCAATTAATAGATTTTTTTTTAAAAAATACAAAATGACCATGCGTTTCTTTTTTTGATAGTATATTAAGAAAACACGTGAGTGGGCATGATGCTTCTAAATTTGCGCTATACATAAATGTACATGTGCACACTTGGACATCAATTAATCAAATGGAGATATTTTTTGCTAACGTTTGCTCCTACTCTAACGGAACCTGTTTCCACAACTTGAATATTAAGCAACGACAAGCTGAGGGAAAGAGGCCGTGTTACTTACTGCCTGCTTGTATACACAGATGTGTCTGGTGACAGTTGGGAGAACTACTCTATCCCTCAAGGCAACATGAAGTTTGACGAGGTTCTAGCACATCTTGGGGACTTTGGGTGGTATCAAAAAAGACTGTACTTTTTAATATGTTTACCAGCAATAATGAGCGGTTTGCAAGCCCTTTCTGTAGTGTTTCAACTGGATATTCCTGACCACAGGTATGTATTGTTTACATGTCTGATATATTTCACAAAACCCAGCCCCAGCTTAGTTGCTTAGAACAACACAAATCATTTAATGAAGACATTGCTGACTGACTCTGATCATGCTATAATTACACTTTATCGAACTAACCATCAACAGCATTGCGTCCCGATTCTGGAATAAATATAAAATCCTTTATATGTAAACGTCCCTGAACCTGCAGATGCATACAACAGATGATGTCTGAAACACCTAATATCATCACTATTCCTTAGTCATTCATAAAAGCATGAATTTTATTTATTGATAGCTACAAAACAAAGTGATGATCAGATTCTACTCAGAACAAAACGAATCACATGTCACCTGCCAAGTGCGGACAGATGAAGCTATTCGTCACTCTGATACACTATGGCGTGGCATCATTTCATTTCCACATTTCATTTCTCCGCTTATGTGACCGTGGAGTGTGTTTGTATTGACTGGTTCCCTAGTTGATATCCAAATCCAACCATTCAGATACATGCGGTCAGACGTCCTAACTTTCACTAACGTTTTGCTGTGGTGAGTGAGTATGGCTTCACGCTGCCACTAGCAGCGGCATGGACATCACTGTATGTATGTGCAGAATCGTTGTGCACGTTTTTATCACGAGGCTGAACATGGACTATAGAATAGTTGGTTACAGGGACAGTTGTAGGACAGCGTAAAAGCATGCATTTCACAAGTAGTCTAAGCAGTTAAAATTTGTATCAGATGTCTGCCTCAACGTTATGTCAATATTTGAAATGCCTACTCTCGGGTATGGCCAGTGTTGATCATCTGTCCAAACAGATTTCAAGGCAAAATAGGTGTCAACATAATATGAGGAATCATTGACGACACCTGGTGTTCGCAAAAGAAACGCATGTCATCTTTACTCAGTCTTCATATAAAAGTTGCTTGTTGTCTGACAAAGCACTGCAGTGTTTACAATCTAAAGCGTCTGTAAACAATCGTGTATTCAGAGATGTAAAAACATGCCTGTTTAACCTTGACACTGACATGTCTACGCAAACTGTATTGCATAACTGTTCGGTTTGTGCGTCATACAGACAGTGAGTATTCAATCCCAAGATGTGACTGCGTCATATGTACAAAAAATAAGGGATCGCATGGAAGCGATTTGTTTGCAGGTTTCTTCACAAGATATTCAATGCTCAGCTTGTGGAGAAGCCTTGGACAAAATAGAGGAACACTTGTCCTTTCATGTTATCCCTTATTGTTCCATCAGTATAATAACGTTGTGGATTCCACATGACCTGCATAGGCGAGAGTATATACAGATTATAACACAAAATTGAAGACTTTTTCTCTCTACAATAACAATTCAATTTACGTAATGGTGCTGGAATGTGATGGTACATCATGGTACTGACTTTACGTGGGTGCTGCGTCACGATACTGACTGTACGTTGGTGGTACGTCACGATGCTGACTTAAGTGAGTTGTACGTCATGATGCTGACTGCACGGCGGTGGTACCTAATGATGTTGACTGTACGTGATGGTACATCACGATGCTGACTCTACGTAGGTGATACGTCACGATACTGACTGTACGTTGGTGGTACGTCACGATGCTGACTTAAGTGAGTTGTACGTCATGATGCTGACTGCACGTCGGTGGTACCTAATGATGTTGACTGTACGTGATGGTACATCACGATGCTGACTCTACGTAGGTGATACGTCACGATACTGACTGTACGTTGGTGGTACGTCACGATGCTGACTTAAGTGAGTTGTACGTCATGATGCTGACTGCACGTCGGTGGTACCTAATGATGTTGACTGTACGTGATGGTACATTACGATGCTGACTCTACGTAGGTGATACGTCACGATACTGACTGTACGTTGGTGGTACGTCACGATGCTGACTTAAGTGAGTTGTACGTCATGATGCTGACTGCACGGCGGTGGTACCTAATGATGTTGACTGTGCGTGATGGTACATCACGATGCTGACTCTACGTAGGTGATACGTCACGATACTGACTGTACGTTGGTGGTACGTCACGATGCTGACTTAAGTGAGTTGTACGTCATGATGCTGACTGCACGTCGGTGGTACCTAATGATGTTGACTGTACGTGATGGTACATCACGATGCTGACTCTACGTAGGTGGTACGTCACGATGCTGACTCTACGTAGGTGTGCAACACGATGCTGACTATATGTATGTGTTGCGTCATGGTGCTGACTGTACGTAGGTGATACGTCACAATACTGAATGTACGTTGGCGTACGTACGTGATACGCCACGATACTGACTGTGCGTAGGTGGTACCTAATGATGTTGACTCTACGTGGTACGTCATGGTGCTGACTATACGTAGGTGGTACGTCATGGTGCTGACTGTACGTAGGTGGTACGTCATGGTGCTGACTGTACGTAGGTGGTACGTCATGGTGCTGACTACATAGGTGGTACGTCATGGTGCTAACTACATAGGTGGTACGTCATGGTGCTGACTGTACGTAGGTGGTACGTCATGGTGCTGACTATACGTAGGTGGTACGTCATGGTGCTGACTGTACGTAGGTGGTACGTCATGGTGCTGACTGTACGTAGGTGGTACGTCATGGTGCTGACTACATAGGTGGTACGTCATGGTGCTAACTACATAGGTGGTACGTCATGGTGCTGACTGTACGTAGGTGGTACGTCATGGTGCTGACTATACGTAGGTGGTACGTCATGGTGCTGACTATACGTAGGTGGTACGTCATGGTGCTGACTGTACGTAGGTGGTACGTCATGGTGCTGACTGTACGTAGGTGGTACGTCATGGTGCTGACTATACGTAGGTGATACGTCATGGTGCTGACTGTACGTAGGTGGTACGTCATGGTGCTGACTATACGTAGGTGGTACGTCATGGTGCTGACTATACGTAGGTGGTACGTCATGGTGCTGACTATACGTAGGTGGTACGTGTTGGAGTTGAAATTACGTCGTTGTCCATTATGATCGTCAGGAAGAGCCAAATCTGATAATGAGTTTAAAAAAAAGACACACATCTTAAAAAGTTGAAGTAGCAGTGAGGGTCCTGATGAGAGCAACTGTAAGCTGATGCCATCTTATACGCAAAGGTGTATTTACTAAAGCTACTGTCGAGAATAGTGTCAACCCAATACACCGGTCGTGTTTGCTTTGGCGATTGGTGTGGATGTACCAGTTTTCCCAAACAACTCTCAAACTGGAGTAAAACATTCTTGTTCCAGCTATCCCCAGCGGGTTTGCCGATATCTATTTATTTGGCTCAGCTGGCAAGTTCTTCTTGTTTGCTAGCTTGTTAAAGACAACACTCAAGAGTTTCCATATATATGACTCAGCATAGTCTGGACCAGACAATCCAGTGTCGGACACCATCAGTCTATGCACTCAAAATACCGTGATATACATCGGCGGACCTAAACAATCAATCTCTTGCGACAAGCATGGCTTGTTGAAGAGCAGTTCTAACACTCATGGTTGCGAGTGAGTTTGGGTTTCTGTTCCGAGCTGTTTTTTCTCAGCATTATTTGTGACTAGTTACTGGAAGTGACACTACTGGTTCCTCGTGCTGGCATTTGTCCACCATTGTTTACTTAGCAAACCTATTATCAACATAATAACAAACATAGATACATATTCTTACATCACAGATATTAAGATTGATGAGTTTCCTGATTCAGGTATAAATGAAAGAAGTGAAGGTAATGCTAAAGACCCTGGTCTTTCCTTCGGGTAGCACATCCTGCTCGCAGAAGCAGAATGAAACAAGAAAGTTGCCATATACTCTTTAACATAACACATCGTTAATGAGAGAAGATTATGGAGATAGAGGATAGTGATGTTGTCGAGTTTGTTGTTTAAACCACATTCAGTAATAATCAGAATGGCGGAGGTCTATAAATAAGCTAGCCTGGGCAACACAATCGAGTGACAAGCAGAGTACAAGAAACACGCGCAGGGCACAATGACACGCCGGAACCAATTCAGCGAACCTGACACCAGATTACGTTGCAATATGTTTATTGTTCAGGTAAAAGTTTGCTCAAGTCGTGCGAGCTCAGCAGTTAGCTGTAACCTGTTGCGTCCCTTTGACGCTATAAGCACTTGTGATTTGATTACCGGTTAACCTTGATTAATTTTCTAGGTTTTCTGCCAAAGTGACTGGTAGACCTACTTACCTTAGAGTTCTTCTCCACGTCAAGCCAAGTCAAAGTCAAAGTAAAAGTCAAAGGAGTTTATTTGTAACGAGGCCAAGGGCCCATATACAAGATATACCATATATATACTTGACAAGAGTATACAGGTGAAGACTAGAGTGTTTGCAAATACATATTTCTTTTTATATATGCACGGTAAATATAATACTGTATACGTTTGATTATATTCTCTTGAGATATACATAAGAGACATACAAATTTATGGATAGAAGGAAATTTCCAAAAGTGTTCCGGAAAAAAGTTAGTCTGATTTCATTGTACAAGTGGCATATAAGTGTGAAATGATACTCGTCCTCTACATTGGTGTTACAAATGGGACATAGACGTAAACCCCGTTCGATTGACTGCCACCTACCTTCGTTATAACTTAACGGCAAGACACTGCATCAGAATTTGATGTATCTGGATTTGAAGTATAGCGCACTTTTTTCTGATATGATATACAGGTATCTTTCTGGTTCAAATATGAATTTATATTCTCAGAATAACAGCTCTAGATATGTGATGTACAAAGTGGATGTCAAGCTTTGAGAAAATTCATTTATCAGAGCATTTTTAAACAACTGTACAAATGAAAATTCATCACCAACAGTTTGGTTAATCCAGATATGCCCAAGGCCATGAGAAAACAGATCATATTTTACGAACGATACCCAACTCTTTTTTCCAATGTCATCAAAATATCGTAACATATTATACGCTTCTTTGGGCAGTCTACAATCGCTCATTCTGAGCAATTTTAGCCAACAGCGTATGTAAGCATTTATATATATTGGGTAGCGACCAAATTCGTCATATACAATAGCATTCAATTTGAGAGTTTGTTGTCCTACCCTTAAAATCGTTTGCAGGTTAGGAGGTGTACCGTTTCAAATAACTGGTATTGCTTTACTCCCCAAACCTCACAGACATATAATAATATCGGCATTACCTCAGAATCAAAGATTTTAATATATGTCTTCGGGTCAATCACTCCAATCTTGTTTAGTTTGACAATGATTTCTATCAATGCTCTCTTCCCCCGGCTGGCTAGGTCTCAGATGCAGTCAGTCATATTTAAGTTACTTCAAAACCAAACACCTAAATATTTGTAACTATTTACAGTGGCAATTTGGCTTCCTTTATAGAACCATTTATCCTTATTCGAAAGAATGCCCCCTTTTCTGAACACAGTAATTTGTGTTTTCTCAAGATTAACAGTTAATCCCCAATTGTGTGAAAAAGTTTTAAGAATATTTAATTGCTTTTGAAGGCCGATGACACCAGTTCATATAAATCAGGGAATAATTGCACGTGGTGTCTGCCACATTCGTTCACAGCGTTTGGCAGTTCACCAATGAATAATGAAAATAATAAAGGACTTAGGATGCATCCTTGGCGCACTCCATTCGGGCAATTAAATAAGTGACTGCAGAATGGCATTTGACGCAAGCTTGTACAAACCTGTAGATTGCTTTGAGTGCTGACAGCTTTAATGTATCAGCTTTTTTGCGTTCATACGAGAGCTTTGTGCGCCTACAGACACCCTTATATAAATTCCTCTGTTTGCAATAATTACTCGGTTTTCCTCAGATTTATTTCTTTGGAATCGACGCAAGGCTTTGCGAGTGTAGTACGTGTATCTTTTACAATACCTATAAAAAACCATTAAAGGTACGCTGTGGGTTATGTTTTTACATACAGACCGCTGCACCAAATACTGTCTTTACAAATTAATCAAGAGCATGGTCAACAACTGTAAGGACTAATCTTGTTGCTTCAACAAAAGAGTCAGCAGCCTGTTTTATATTGTCGGTGTACACATCTGACTTAGTATGGTTCCATACAATTCTGTCGGAGCAGTGTATGTCTGTGTTATAATCATTTTTGCTATTATTTACTAGCTGGTGCCTTTGCTCATTGACTTTGAGTTTTGCCGTTAATGGCATGTGATCTGAATCTACTCGGGACTCTACTTGGAACGATTCAATCAGTTCAAACGCCTCAGCAATGCAATAATCAATTACCGATGAGCCCTGGCTAGATATATATGTAAACTCACCGGCTTTATCTCTTTGCACACGACCATTCAGAATATACAACTTGTACGTATAACACAGTTCTATTAGCCTTCTACCAGATCTATTGTTAGAGTTATCACAAGATTGTCTCTTGTCAAGAGGTACTACCTCTTCGTCAGGGAACACATCTCCCAGAAAGTTCGGTTGTGGTTCGGGTGGTTCATTGCCTGTCCCAACCCTGGAGTTATAACCTAATAACCTAATCAAGTATAAAATGAAATTTGTATCCTCAGATTTAGAGGCTGATGCTCCAAGAAAGAATCTCTCAAAAATGTGTGAGTAGCCTGCGACTTCGTAGTATCGTGGTACTTAGCATATCCGTAATCGTCAACAGAATTTGGAACTTATATGGCCTACTTCATCATGAAATCCGATTACCATGACATTTAATCAGTACATTTGTGGAGAAAATATCATTTTAACTTTGATAGTGTTTCAGCGAGAGCCATTTGACGAACGAGGCCTCTTAACATTTACCAAAGGAGATGACTATCGCGGTAAACACTAAAACTCGGATTGCAAAGTGAAATAGGGAAAGAAAATGAAATTTCTTTACTCACCTCAGTGTGAAAACGGTTGAGATATTTTTTGGCTATCCAAGTTGCACAAAACTGTGTCCATAATGAAACATTATCAGGCTTCCAAAAATAGAATGCACAAATGTTCAATCATATTAGTTTCACAGTCATTTAGAGAATTTATTCACAATGTGGACAGAGAAATTCACTGTGGCGCCTCACACAAGTGATGTCAGTGCAAAATGACAAATGGGTCCAGTGCTGACGCTTGTCACACAGGGTCCACTTCACTGTGACAAGATAGGGGAGGGACCTCATGGCTGGGGGACTGTTCTTACCACAAACACAACAATTTTCATAGTCATCATCAGATGCATGGGAAGATTTGCTGGGGTCCGAATCATCTGCATGGTATGCCGATGGACCAGGCTGTGGACTGGAAGTAGAAGTGTTTGGTACTGCTATTAAAGGTTTGTTTTTCTTTACTGGACGAACAAATTCTTTCTTTTGAGTGTTGTTTTTTGTTGATTTCATGATGTATACATTTTTTCTGTTTGAGCAGGTTTCCTCCAAGATATGGTGGTACAAATCTCTTCTTTTTCGGTTTGGCGGTCACTGAAGTGATTTTCCTCTCCTCAAAGAACTTGTGTGCTCTCTGTTAAAATGATGATGGACTAGTAGCTGATGCCTGTGATGAGGACGGTGGAATGCTCGCTGATGGCTGTGAGTGAGTGAGTGAGCGAGTTTAGTTTTACGCCGCACTCAGCAATATTACAGCTATATGGCGACGGTCTGTAAATAATCGAGTCTGGACCAGACAATCCAGTGATCAACAACATGAGCATCGATCTGCGCAATTGGGAACCGATGACATGCGTCAACCAAGTCAGCGAGCCTGACCACCCGATCTTGTTAGTCGCCTCTTACGACAAGCACAGTCGCTTTTTATGGCAAGCATGGGTTGCTGAAGGCCTATTCTACCCCGGGACCTTCACGGGTCGATGGCTGTGAAGATGATGGTAGAATGCTAGCTGATGCCTGTGAAGATGATGGTGGAATGCTCGCTGATTTCCGTGAAGATGATGGTGGAATGCTAGCTGATGCCTGCACTTCATTTATTTTCCGTATTCTGATTCTGATTCTGATCTTGTACAGCAGTATAGATATTAGCCGGTGAGACCAACATCTCAGGATATGCATGATTGCAGAGAGGAAAGATGCCAGATTTTCTGAAGGCTGAAGTTAGGTTTTCTGGAGAGAGGGCTTTCAAGTATGGTTTAGCTGTGAGCTTGGTAACTACATACTTTGTGATTTTCATCCCTGGATTCTGCTGAAGAAAGGGCTGACATTCTCCGTTGTACATACATTTAAAGGGTCCAAATACAGCACATCCAATGGTTGTGTGATGTGGCTTGTGTGAGGTGGCAGGACGAATAAAATTATGTTGTGCATTTTCGCCCATTCCACAAGCGTCAAAGAAATATGTGATCTTTGGCCGTCAAAGAAAAGAAGAGTCTTGGGTGCTGACGGATCTGCCGAAATACCAGCATACTTAATGAAGTGTTTGGTCAGATAGTCCTGAAATGTAATGTAATGTAATTTCCTACAGCTTTACCTCCTCCAATGATGGTTACTGTAGAGGACCTTGGTGACGTTACAGCCTGTGGTTGACATGTGGCATCATATACAATCTTGGGTGGTGCGTGTTCAGTTGTCACACCCGTTTCATCCAAGTTAAAGACACGTTCAGGCTTGTCATGTAAACCATGAAGCGTCATGAGGTAGGCCAGTTCTCTGAAGTATGCAGAGAGAACTTCTTTAGATGCATATTGAGCTCGCAACATTGACAGTTTTTGAGGTTTCGCCAATTTCAAGTCAGGCCAGGGTCTCAGGAAACCATAAAACCAGTTGTCACACAAAGGTTTGTCAGTTGATGTTTTTTACCTTGAGAGACTGCGAGGTCTGCAGCAAGATATTGCACATTAAGTTTGGTGTACCCATAGCCTATAGAAGACGTGTATTTAAACATGTTCAACTAACTGGTTCTCCTCTCCGTGTGAGAGAAGGGTATCTCCACCCGGCTGTGCACCAACTGCAACATTACTCCTTGTCCTGTCCCGGAGAGTTGACTCCGGAACACCATACTGGCGCGCAGCACTATGAACTGACATCCCAGTCTGGGTGGCAGCAAATGCTTGTTGCAAACTAACAGGATCATACTGTCATCTTGCCTTAGCAGGAAAATTAAGTTTTCTCTTAGCTTTGCGAAAATCCTGAAAAAAATATCATTTTTTAAATTAAAATCATTATTTAAAAATTGATTTCTGTTTTAAATTTTTTGAATAAAAAAGAGAACAGAATATTTCAGAAAATTTAGTATCTTAAAATTATTTCATTTTCATTGTAATGTTCTTTAATATTTCATATATTGTTTCATTTTATACATAATTTCAACGCAAAATATGATGTCAAATATTGAGAGAATATGAATAAATAATTATGTGTACAAGAGTACGATAAAATTCTTTCTTAAGGTCTATTCTGTTTGAGTGTGCAAATTCGTTTTTATCAATCAGGGATCATTTTACATTTTCTTTCCTTATTTGTATTACAACTTTTAGTTGCATAGCTCCTAACGTCACTTCCGTTACCTCATATAGCATAAGATGCAGGCGACCTAGTTCAGATCAAGTGGGAAGGGTCATAAACGACACGTAAATATTATTGCAAGTATTTCGTGGATGGGGCTGAAACAAATTCCAAAAGATTCCAGACTTTAATGTTAACATTTCTCTTGAATAATACTTACATCGTGCTTGTTTTCCAAAATGTAAACAAGCGACTGACGTCTGACTGCCCAGTTACATGCAAATGACCGCTAGGAGGCGTGTCTCGAGCGGAAGACCGGAAATACCGTTTGCCGCGATACCATGAATGCCGCGTTACAACGAGGTCTGAGTAAGCTGTTGGGGCAGGCGGGCTTGGCCACACCCTTAATCCTCGGGAGTCCCAGTAGATGGAGTCTGTGCTTCAGCCTCTCGACTGCCGCCATGTGTGGATTCAGACACTTGTCTTGTAGCCCGTGACCTTGGCCGTGCAGCCGTTTTTTGTTCTGCGGACCGGGACACTGGTTCTGGTGCTTCCTTTTCGTTCATCGGTCTTGTGATCAGTTTCCATTTTCGTAGATAGGCAATCAAACCATGACTTCGCTTGTCAGCGATAATTGATCTCTGATTTTGTGTAAGGTCATTTGATATACCCATATTGTTGCTTTTTTATAATATTGACGTCTGCTAAGGACATGAATCTTATCCTCAGTGCTAGCAAATTTCGCGATAACAGGTCTAGGTTTTTCAGCAGTCGATGAGCTCTTCTGACCTATACGGTTGACTCTCACTATATCCCTTTCGAGCCATGCCTTGTCTGGAACACTGTTGTTGAGAAGAGTTAAACGGTATTTCTGCAATCTTCGTGGGTGCTACTTGCTCTTTAACACCATGGAATAGCACGTTGGCCCTACGGCTGAACATTTCGAGCCTTTGTATTGTTTTTGATTGGTCGGCTAAGCAATCTTCAAGCTTATCGACATGTTCTCGCAGGACGTCATATCGCTACACATTATCTCCTGACCATGTTTTATAGTGGCCATATCCTTACAGATATTATCAACAGTGCTCTCTAGTGAAGAGCACTTCCTGTGCACATCTGCCAGCTGATCCGTAACACCTTCTATTTCTCTCATCAATGATTGAACAAAAGTCTCTGACCTCAGAAAGTATTGAGGATTTAAGATTGTTCAGGTCTTTCATAGTGATAGGGCCAGGATTTAATTCAGTGTCATTGGAATGAATGATCTTCATTTGCATGATCGTAGTATATGAGCGAAAACCCTGTCCCATGAGGTCAGTAGCCGGGCACTCAGCTCGTCTCGCTTCAGTGAGCACACTGTGACGGGTGTCGTAATTGAAGATTGTTGTAAATTGTAATTGTTCTCATGCGGCAAAAGATCTTCCAAGTGCATAACAGCACTTGTAATTGCGTCTTTGTTGCGTATAAGGAGTGAGGATACAGATATAGTGTGAAGAGCACCGAACACACGATAATGCGATAGGGCATATCATCACGCAATGTTGTGAATAGTGAGTACATGTACATGCTAACATGGCTGATTTGACGTGTCCCGGGTGGGTGAGAAGAACACCCAATTGTAGCTCTGTATAGTATTAAGTCAACCATATTTTGTACTCACATTAATCACAGTATCTTCCGCACGTTATCCTTTCATTTGTGGGCATAAACGATTTGTAGATTTATAATAACAGACAGACTGATCAGAGCTGTTGTGTCTGCTGTGTACACTTCAGGGAGCTGAGGTCTAGCTGACTCTATGATGTAACTAATTAAAGTAACACATTGTTAACAAAGAGGTTCTCTCAATCCGTTATCTGTTATATTGTGTTTACATTCATAATTATATACTGAGTAATATATTCATATCAAATATTGAGTATTGTATTCATATCATATATTGAGTAATGAGTGCAAAGTCTTGGTGTATTCATATAAATATACATCTATTTGAGAAGGACATGCAGTGTCATGGAGAGATTCTACAATAGACTATTTCACCCCAATAGAATAGTGTCAAAAGTAGACGATCACTACTACTAATCCATTCTTTTATCTTCAGATAAACTTAGATCTACAAAGTATCAAAATTACAAACAACTGTAAATTTGTAAAACCATAACTGAACATTCAACATCTCACAAAGAAGGAATATAGATTCTTCACCAGCTTAAGATGACACTAATTAAGTTCAAAATACTTAAACCAGGTGCTCCCTTGGAGTTAACGACACCTATCAGGTGCAGGATGCGCATCACTCTTCCCTCATCAACATGTCCATCCCCTGGGAGACAGACAGAGACAAGCAAGTGCTCTCCTCCTGCAAAATGTACCAGTATCCTCAAAATGGCAGCCAACCAAACAACCTGACAACCCCGTGCAGTGCATGGGTGTTTGATAAGTCCACGTATGAATCAACGATGATCGAGGAGGTAAGCAAAACGATTACGTGTAGTTTTATTGTTCGCTTGGACTTTTGTAGGTCTGTTACTGAGTTTTCTTGTGAGATGCTTCCACCGGGTCTGAATGACGCATACACATGATTATCAGCTGAAACTGTGGAGTGGCAATTTTTATGACATTAAATAACTTGCTTCATCAGAACATCCCCAAATTGTTGAAAGTAAGATTGCAGAGTCCTGTTTTTTCCATTATATGTTTTATATATAGATATTTAGAATCTCTGATGTATATTCACAATTCTGGTATTTAAACATCTCCTGAATGAAAATGCTTTATATCTACTGAAACTGTTGTCACTTGTAACCCTGTGTGATACCTATCATGTGTATGTTTTTGTCTTGTTTCATTAGTTCAACATAGTCTGTGATGACAGTATTTGGAGGTCTCATGCAAACATGGCTACGTTCGCGGGGCAGATGGGTGGAACTCTCATTATGGGACTTTTATCAGACATGTGAGTGGTGACATTAATTAGACCATTACATGTACATATACAGAACGGGTGTGTGAAAACGTGTATACGTGTGCTTACCCCATGTGCAACACAGCCACATGTAACAAGAATATAACAGGTTGAAAAAACAACCACATGTATTATAAAAATACACATTTGTAACACCAAATATGTATCATTTGCCGCCAGTAGACGTCCATGGTGCGTTTGTCTAGGTTACTGTAAATTAGTTTTATAGTTTCGTAATCTACATCTGACATCATTGGGAATCTCAGATAGAAACAATCAGAAGTAGCAAACTAACACGTGGATTGGCAGCCTTGTGGATTAACAACATATAGTGTTTTACAAACTTATTTTTCTGCACTGTGAAATATCAATCGAAGCAACGCCGTATTTGCATTTTATTAAAAAAGAGTATTTGGCGCTATTTATGTTGTTTGTTTATTGTTTTAGTGTTGAACATACCTACCGTGTAACGCCGGTCTGTATAAAATCGAGCTTGGACTAGAAAGACATGTGACTGACATCATGAACACCGATCTAGGCAACCAGGATACTATTACACTGGGTCAAATAGCGATATCTAATATCTGAAACTACCTAAATAGTCCAGGAGGAGGCAAATACAAAAATGAAATCGTAGCCTCCCCAGCATTGATTTGGTTTGACACTTTTTAGTATGGTGTCCTGGGCTCATGAAAAGGCCTGTAATATTCTCAGATTGTGGCACTGGGTTTTTTACAGGCCGTATAATGTGGTTGGGGTCGGCGAGCATTTTCGTGACATTTTGTTTGCTGCCTGACAACATCTCAGAGTAAATAATTATTAAATCATTATTGCATTATTTAAGGACGTAGAAATTATTTGACTTCTATTTGGTTTTGAAAGAAATCAAAATCGCCGAAATTTCGGTTTGCCATGCTTTGCCTTCTCAGCACTTAAAATTACATAAAATGAAAACCGACTGTTTACGTCCAAAGCTGAATTTTTTAAAATGTTTTTGACACTTGTCGCCCCTAGTGTGATGGCTTGGGCACAATGCAAGTCCTTCTGTATGGTCATGTTGTGGTAATGACAAATGAGTGGCGGTGAATTATCTATTGAGAGTAACATCATTTTTGCAACTAAAACAAGTTATTTTTGTTTTTCTCTTTAATTCTATAGCGACGGCATGATATTACGAATTTTTACATATTCCCCAGAATTCAAAATGGCCGTCACTGTAGTTTTACTACTACAGTACGAATTATTGGAGGACTAAATTTGTATTGATATGAAATCAAATAATTCATTTCAAATGTTTAATACAGTATAGGAATAGAGCTCAATATCAATGATATGGTCAATAAAAGCTTCACACTCCTGAAATATTTGATGAAAAACATTAATATATTATTTCCAGTGCCCTTTTGAGATTGTCATCCTGGGCCCTTATTCTCGAAACGTTCGCAGCCCTAAGAATTCTTAACCTTGATCGTAGCCAATGTGTTAAGAATGGACTGAAGAAGTTTGAAGGTTCTTCGAGAATAGCTAGCCAGGACTACAAGGTCGTAAATACCAGCGTTGTTAGAAAATGTCGTAAGCGCACACTGATTGCCACGGAAGTTGCTTTTAATGGTATTTCAGCAACGTAGCTTGCTCATTGCAAACTTACGCATTGGACAGCAAACAAAACGTGATACACTAAACAGCAACGCATCTGGTGAGCATTGTTTTTGGTAATGCTGCTTTCAATAATATCAAAGCTATACAACGGATTGGGAAAACTGTCACTGGACTACACACATGCAGTTGTGAGTTCTTGTACGGGGAGTGTGAGAAAGTGTTTTACTGATGTTTGCAACAGTATTCAAGTCATGCAACATAGCGTCTGCTTCGTGTGAGAGGAAATATCGAGATGAATAAATGTCACAGGTTTATCTATTTTGAGAAACCATCAAACACAAGTGCGATGCTGATAACGAACTTCAAACCATGATCTGGTGAAACGTGATTTGGTTTCTGGTGTGCTCAGGTGAGGTAACGGTGCAGAGTGAATTGCGACTGGGCCACACGTGCCCGCATAAATGTACTAATAAGCAGTCATTATAATTAAATGGATGCGACACGACGATGATCGGTATATCTGTCAGATTTGGGCGCCGACCTGTCTTCATGTTCAACGCATTGTGTGTGGCCATCCTGAGTATCAGCACGGCATACTCTCCCAGCGTCTACGTCTACATGGTACTGCGAGCGTTGTCCAACATGACCAGGGTAGCTTGTTTCACGAGTTCCTTCGTTCTGGGTAAATATGCGCTTATATCACATTAATGAATGAGTGAGTATAGTTTTAAGGCGCACTCAGTAATATTCCAGATATATGGCGGCGGTCTGTAAGTAATCGAGTCTAGATCAGACAATCCAGTGAACAACATAATCATCGATCTGCGCAATTGGGTGAGTGACTGAATTTAGTTTTACGCCGCACTCAGCAATATTCCAGCTATATTGCGGCGGTCTGTAATTAATCGAGTCTGGACCTGACAGTCCAATGATCAACAACATGAGCATCAATCTGCACAAATGGGAGCCGATGACATGTGCCAACCAAGTCAGCGAAACTGACCACCCGATCCTGTTAGTCGCCTCTTACGACATGCATAGTCGCCGTTTATGGCAAGCATGGGTTGCTGGACCAATTCAGCGAGTCTGACTACCCGATCCCGTTAGTCGCCTCTTACTACAAGCACGGGTTACTGAAGATCAATTCTAACCCGTATCTTCGTGTGTTATATCACGTTACCAGTTCAATGTATTTAGAAACGGGTTTATGTGAGAAAGTGATAACTTATGTTCAATATGTATCTATTAAAAGCCGTCCACGCAACTCAGGAAGTTTACTTTTTCATATGTGTCATGGGAAATGAAAGCACCGACACTCATGTTCATCAATAGTGAACACCCAATAACAGTCGGTCTCTGTTAACAATACAAAGAGTCAAAATTGCTATAACGATTATGTAAAGGAATCACTGAAAACAACGACACCAGGGGTTCACGAAAAGGGTACGTGTGTACCCTCCCATCGTCAACAGGACAGGAATTTGCTTTAAATTGGAAGCATGGGTTTTGTTAAATAAACCAGTCTTCATTGATTCTTAATGCTGAGACTGCTTTTTCGTCTGGTGTTCACGTTCAATATTAAAGAAAACGGCCTGCCCTCAATATTACAAGACAACAAATTACTGTTCAAAATAGGATGTGTTAGGTTTAATAATCGAAGCTGACACATATGTTTTTATTTTCATTTCCTTAGTAATGGAGCTGACTGGACCTTCCAGAAGAGTGTTTGTAGGAATCATCGTGGAGGTATTCTGGTGCATTGGTCTGTTTGCCTTGAGTCTGGTTGCCTACTTTGTCCGTAACTGGCAACATCTCCAGCTCATCGTTGCCTGCCCCACTGCTCTCTACTTTTTGTTTTATTGGTACGTTCTCTTTTTTCGAAGTACTCTAATCATAGACAAGATATCATAAAATATGTATGTTTCAACAAGCATTACAACAACGCTTCTAGGCAGTATTTGACACCCTGTCAAAATGCACGAGCCATTCTCTGCAAGCTAAAGGAACACGGGTGTCGGTCCGGTGTTTGTCTTGCGTTCATTTTCCGCGTCCCTTACAAATTTCAGTGGTGTACACAGCATGCACTCAGTTGTAATCATCGTGGGTTCAGACGAGTTCATACGAGTTCCGTACTACTTAGTACTCACTCGTGGCCATGTCTGGCGCCCACTGATACCCATTTGCATGGCGTGAGGGTTTTGTCTTTCACAGCGCACAAATCATCACCCATGAGTCCAAACGCATTCTGGGACGTGAAATGGTGACATGTGCGTCAACGACATGGTGTGAAGACCGCGCTGACCTAAGCAGGTGCTTGAGAGGGATCGACGATTGGAAACACATCTTGCTCATTTCACATCTTGTCTCTACGAAAGTGTGCATAATTTCTAAATATATAGAATTCTCTGGAACAGGATACTCCCTGAGTCTCCAAGATGGCTGATATCACGTGGCCGCATAGAAGAAGCTCAAGCTGTTATCAAGAAAGTTGCGGAAGTGAATCGTGTTGAACTTCCGGATGGGATGTTGGAGAAGTTAACACTGGACGATGAAAAGTCTGTGAGGGTGACACAGATGTTCACCACGCCGTATCTGCTGTTCATTACACTCGTCATCTTCTACAACTGGTAAACATCTCAGGCTTAATAAAAAAAGTAATTTGAAAGTGAAGAAAATATTATTGACTTATGATTGTATTCCAGTTATACACTGAATATGACAAGCTAGGGAAAATGATATCTTTGTAGATCTTACGTAAAAACTAACGACATAATTTTATCACCAATACATAAAAATGTATAACCCTATTTGCTGTATATGTATTCTAATAAATTATATTGGTCTTCAGTGTAATACACTTTTGTAACGCATGATGTAATTCATATAAATAATAATTTGAGTATGTAGATGAAGCTTTGTTTGTGAAATCGAAATTCATGTTTTTAGTTTGAATCTGCTTTGTAATGTGTCATTTTCAGGTTTGTTGTCAGCATGGTTTACTACGGTCTGGGCCTGAACGTCCAGAACCTGAGCGGTGACATCTACCTCAACTTCACCATCGCCAACATCGTGGAGCTCCTGTCGTACATCATGTGTGTGACTCTGCTAGACAGACTCGGCAGGAAGTTCCTTCAGTGTGGCTGCATGCTGAGTGGCGGAATTGCATGTGTGGCTACACTGTTCCCCGTCATCTTTGGAGATTCATGTGAGTTCTACGGGTGCTAGCTTGTTGCCCTGTCGGGCCTCCTGCTTCTATTATAATAGTATACGTGTGCTTGCTTGTTGTTTAAAATCTAACTCACCGATTATCCTGCTATATGACGATAGTCTGTAAAACATCGACTCTGGACCAGTCGAAAGAGGCGACTGACGTGCTCGGGTGGTCACACTTGCTCATTTGCTCGAAGCATGCCATCACAACCTTCGGAAACTGAGTCAGTGTCCCGAACCACGAGAGGGTCTTAGCGGTATGGCTTTCGTAAGTCTATGGAGCTACAACAGGCCGTAACGTTCCGGATCGGGACTGTTTAAACTGCATTAACTTCTTTCCGTTGCAGCACTTGACTGGGTAACAGTTGCGTTATCCATGATCGGTAAGTTCGGAGCTTCTGGAGCATTCGCTGTTGTGTACGTATACACGACGGAGCTGTTTCCTACCATGGTGCGAAACTCAGGACTGGGAGTTAGTTCCTTCTGTGCCAGGATTGGAGCGATGGTATCTCCTTACATTGCAGACTTGGTAAGATACGAGCCTACGTTTTTTAAAACCTAAATACCTTGATCGAATACCACTTATGACTGATAATGATTTCATGAATAACTGAAAAGGGTTGGGCTCAGCACAGATCTCAGGGACATATCCTTGGGCTTTATGGTGAGTGCAATTGAAAGCAATATACAGAAGCTTAAAACAAATGTGGAATTCAATTGGAAGACTGGAAGAGAGAGGGGGGAGCGAGAGAGAGGGAGAGAGAGAGAGGGAGAGAGAGAAAGAGAGAGAGAGGGGGGGGGAGGGGGGCAGTTAACGCGGAAGCCAAGTTCACTAGATGGCTTCAATGTCACTGCTCGGTACTGGATATATGGATAATGCCGTTCTTGTGGAATTCTATTCTTCCCCACTCATCCTGCGATACGATGGCCAGTTCTGGAAGTGTTCGAGACATGTTGTGACGTTGGGGCAAACGTCGATCCAGTTTGTGAAGGAGCGTTGTCTTGCTGGAACAACTTCCTCCGTCGGTCCTTAATTAGAAGATTGTGACGTGGAAGGACTTTGTTGATATAACTAACTTGCTGTTCCCCTGATCCAGTAAATCTGCTCTTTGTGTGCTGGACGTCCCTTCTACAACGAATCTGTGGACCTATGAAATGCAATAAAGGGTAAACGTTAATTTATTCTACGCTAAACACGCTGTCGTCCATCTCGCCTGTAAAGAACTCGTAATTCAGACTTCGAACCAGACTTCTGAGGTTCCAGTTCCCCTGACCACAGCAAGAGACTGCGCCGATAAAAGTCTCTCAAAACAAGGGCGATAACTAGTCTCCTTGGTCAGAATCCCCACTTCACGCAATCGAACCCTGACAATTTGTTCGGAAATTCCTGTCAGACGAGGGATGAGTTGTGCAGTCAACTCGGTTGTGGCAAGACGATATTCAGCCAGACTATAGTGATTGCGTGGTAACTCTTGGACGGACGCTTCTCCGTACTGGTCTGCAGGAAATGATCCCCAAAACAAGGCATGGTGCTCCGATAAACGTTGAAATGAAACACCCCAGCTTCAAGACGGTCTCGATTAGATGTTTCGAAACAGTCGTGGCATGATGATTTCCTCTTTTGCAGTCAAAGCCGAATGACAACAGTAAACACAAAGTGTGCCTTATTAGAGCACGGATTTCCCCTTACATGCACGTGCATTTTGCCGTGTAAGTTTTCTTGGTGGCGTTTTGGCCAGTATTTCTTCAAATGCTTCTAAAGCAAGGGGGAAAGTTAAAATTGCCACGTTTTGTTTTTGGAAGCTTTGTACAGTCACGCCAAGATGACGTTTTGGAAAGAAATTATAGTATCGTATTTACCGCAGCTACATGAGTCCATTATTCTCAAATATACCTTCCTTATTTTTAAGAGTATATCTATAAAACGTTCTGGTGATATCTGAAGTTCCTGTCGTTTAATCTATAGGGCGTTACAATAGGAGGTGACCTGAAGGTGGCACTGCCTCTCATCGTATTCGGAGGTCTGTCCATTGCCGCAGGTGTGCTGGCTCTGTTCCTACCAGAGACACTGAAAAGAAGACTGCCGGAGACAATAGAGGATGCAAAGAACATGCGGAAGTATGTACCATTAACATATGTCAATGAAACCGAAAAATGTCTCACTGATGTGCGGATTAGAAGTCTAATTAACTGAAAACATATTTTATCGATTGAAAACATCACTCTACTGCGTAAGACAGTATACTTGCGTACATCGCAAGGCAGTTTACATATTCTGTAAATGAAATATGAGGCATACTAGATGAAAAATACAACTTTGCTTCTTATGAAATCCAATCCAAAATATTTATTGTGATATCAAATGCATAACGTATTCAAGAAAACAGCTGATCAAGATTGTGTTTTCCAGTTTGCTGGGCTTTTTCACCGTAAGACTAGGAAGATATAATTCCGACGCCGGCGTTACTCTGCGTCGTCTGTTCTAAATGTAATCGATCTTTTGTTTTCGAATACATAGAGGTTTGTCCACAAAAATCAAATATCTCACTTCTAACTTCGTCGGAGGCTGAACTCAGTGTTCATGTTTTGAAGGTCTCTACACGTACAATACAATGTACTCTGATACTTTGTACTTGTTTACTTTTATCATTGTAAACATTTTAACCAGTGGTAAAGCATAATCACAAATGTGTGACTAGATTATCAGGACACACATTTGAATATAATTTTGTTAAAACGTTTTGCCTTCGGGTCAGTTTTTTTAGCGAGCAAAAGTTTCCTTCCCGTTAAGCTCATTTCCTCTTAATGCAAACTTACAACCGCTGTAAGCAAAAGTGAGTATAAGTACAGTCATTTCAACAATTTAAGCATGTCGAAAATGCATGAATGTGTTCCGATTGTTGCTTAAGGTTCTCAGTTGATGATTTTGTTGATCAGCTTAAACATGTGATACAATATACGCGTTATATGTTATATATGTTAGGTGTTGAAGTAGATTTTGTCTTAATTAAGATGCACATGCTAAATCGGTAACTAATGTTTCTCTTATAGGAATATGAGATGTGAAAATATTTATTGTAACTGCACATGTGTGATAATATTCCAATTATATTCTACAATGAAACTGAAATACCACTTTACACATAAAATGCCATGATATGATATTATACGAAGAAAAACATTAGCGAAACATTAGTTGAATAATTTGTCATGATGCCTCCTGTTATATATATTATATAGTTTCAAAGAATGATAATAATGACTAGTAGGCGTTAAAGCGAGCGTATCACCAGTTAACTGACAAGCTGATTTCTTCACAGAGCAACGAAGACAAACTACACGCTTAGCAAGAGTCCCGAGAAATCTAGCTCCACTGATGTGACGCTGGAAAACTTCAAATCAACTGCAAACAGTTTGTAGACTCTCCGACACAGATATGTAAAGCATGTGTACTTACAGCTCTATTTTAATTATGATTTGTTATATAATTCAAAATCTGGGACACACTCCCTGACAAATATTCAAGCGTTTATTTTGACAGTGGATGTCACAGACATATTAGAGGATTATATATACAGTGTGTTCAAAGGAGAGACTATATTTATTCTGTGTATGCTCTGAAGTATGTTTCAAGCTGGGATGTCATCGACAAACATAGCGGTGAATGTAGGGAGTGCTCTGGATGTCAGGTACTCAGAGGATTGGATTACCTCAGCAGTCTCGAGTTGTGAACGTTACTGAGCATGGCAAGAGTTCTCCGCATAGGCTATTCACGCACGGATGTCATTCTGGTGGGATGACGTGCTGAACTGTATCTCTAATTATGATGAGCATGCATTGTTTCCATATCCGCATTGTCATTCCTACATGACAAGCCGGGATGGTTTGGGGACATTCCTGCATATGGCAATCCAGTGGCTTGGGTTTGGGGACATTCCTGCATATGGCAATCCAGTGACCTCGTGATTGTATGGCGCGTTCTCATACAGGGCTTACTTTTGCACAATGAACACCATGCCAGCTAACAAAACCTCTTATACGAACTTGAATACAACGAAATATGTATGTGATTACCACTGTAGACACATCTTAGAGCCGCACGCAAGCACTAGAGATTCATGGTTCTACCTCCTCCAAGTTCAAAGTTAATCAATTTGCGATTTTAGTACCTCACAGAAAATATTATTTTGAATATTTCAACCAGAGAAGAACGTGACATGTATTAGCAAGAATGTTCACATGTAATGACATGTATAAGTTGTACGCGGAACCATTATCTAAATAATCGGTATGGTTATATGTTGTCATGACAAAACAAAGAGTTTGCGATACATGGTTATACTGGTGTCCAATTAACTGACAAAGTCAAGCATATTATGTCGATAGTAATATATTATCTGGCAGCCTGATGATACTTTTGCACCGTTGGAATGAACAAATACGTAAAGTGAGCGTGTAAGAAAGGCATATTGCAGAGGAACCCTTGATAGCGAGTTAGTTTGGCTTGACGGTTTTCACGATACAGTCGAACCCCGTTTACCCGGACGTTTTGGTTTCACTCGAAAATCATGGGCTGAAAGTGGGAGAGAAACCCAAAGCAATTAACGTTTCAATGTTTACCATGATGGTGAAACCCAAGGACGGTTATGTGCTGACAAACGTAGAAACAGCACCTTGGACAATCTGGGCACTTATTCTCGAATGGTCGTAGCCCTAAGAATTCTTTGATCGCAGCCAGTGTGTCAAGCATGGGCTTAAGAAGTTCGTAGGGCTACGAAAGAATAGCTAGCCTGGACACGGACTTAAACCATATGAACAGTAAAGAAGAATGCTTAAATGACAATAAGAGCCTTTGTCTCAGTCACAGCAAGGAACGCAGCATATGCGTGTGGCCACTGAAACTAGCGTCCTGTTGATCAGGTAAACGCTGATTTACATCTATATCTTGACCACTTCAGCTGTTGACTCTACGACTTACAGAAAATAGGTCATGTCATAGGCAAACTCCACGTACGGGTACGAGTACATTTACGAGCAAAAACTTACAATGAAGTACAGGACATTTCTAGTTCCACTAACTCATCCTTCAATGTCTTTTACACAACTTGCTGTTACAATTTTACCCTATATTGTTCGAGACCAAATATTCTTTTTATACACCTCATTCTGTATAGGCCACACGAAACGTAAGAAACTTTGTGGATGACAGCTTCTACATTACATTATCATTAGACGTTTGGTCTTGCTTGAGACATAAGACTCTAAACCGAAACGTTGGAATTAACGGAAATGTTCTCTTGTACCTTTTTGAATAGAAAAAGGTAACACATTCCACAGTAAGACAGACGTTGCTGTCTTTGTTAACATCATGAAATGTAATGCCTTTAAGCCCTGGAGATTTCTGTTACATGGGATGTTGCAAAGAAAGCAAATGTAATATTTGCATCGACTGTCTGGGTAGACACCAAGGTGATAAAGCATCATCCTGTAAACTGTGTAGCAATCGACTGTGGTTGCTCTCGTCCGCCAGTAGAGTCCATGCTGTGCGGTTTTAATGCAACAAGTGCTATTCATCCCGGTATGGGGAATCAGCATTAAAACGTTGCATAAAGGAGATACATGTGGACTTAAACCACAAGTCTGGATAAAGGGATTTAAGCAGTAAACGGTGAAGTCGCGCCAAATACTTCACAATAATAATTATCACTGTTATGTGTGTCTTTAATGATGTTGTACATTTATTTTAAGAAAGGATCATGAAACAACACACTATGTAGAAATCAAGCAGTCAGGTTATTCGAATTGTCTTTTTAAACAAGGACAAGGAGAGAAAAACAAATTAGAGGAGACAAGTTCGAAACCTTAAACTCACAAGTCACAGTTGAAACTGGAAATGATACCATATTTCCGAAATGTAACGACGGTAACATCAACGATAATGGTCCAGTGGTCCACAGTTCACAAAAAACAGCGCACTTGGTATGAAAATGAGCTGCAACACAAGTGTGGGTTTACACGTTTCACAGTCCATCTTGTGCACCGATTTAGTCTTTCGGAAAGATCGTCAAGATGGTATACTTTTCGCCACGATGCTGGCGCAAGGAATTAGCACAAGGATTGTCATGAATTATCGCCGAACCATTCAGAGTTTACATTGTCAACCGAAAAGGAGGTGCACTCAATGCAACCTATAAACACACCTGGTGAAAAAAAAGTTTAATTCATTCAGATTGCCATGTGTATTTATGCACGACTGTTCTCGGGACAGTTTTGCGACATCTAAACCTTTAAGTCCTAGCTAATGTATTACAAAGCTTATCTGAAAAGTCCATAATGCAGTATATAGAACTTATAATGGCACACCATAATGATATTCTGCGATGTTTTAAGACTGGAAATAATTATTTGTCGCTTGGTGTAATAGTAATTTTCTCAATATTTACATATTGTTCATATGGTCACGCATTTCTGTCTGGTGGGTACGTTCATGAAAGTAGGTTACGTCAATAAATAAGCCAATAAAAACCCCGTTCAACGGACCCGTAGACAACATGACCTTTGGCTACGTGCAAGTAGAGAGTGGAATTACTCTGAATGTAAAATGAAGTTTGACGAGGTTCTGGCGCATCTTGGGGATTTTGGATGGTATCAAAAGAGACTGTACCTATTGATATGTATTCCTTCGTTTTTTGGTTCCATGCAGTCGCTTGCTGTATTATTTTTGTTGGATACACCTGGCCACAGGTAAGTATTTATATTTTACTTATCATTTCACTCTATGAACTGGAGTGAAGTTATGCTGTATAAATTAAGTGGTTACATGTATACCCGTTTTTCAGTGAGACTACCTTGGGGTTAACGACATTTATCAGGGGCAGGATGAACCACTGGGCATTCAACATCTTACAAAGAAGGAATACATATTCTTCACCAGCTTAAGATGACACTAATTACGTTCATAATACTTAAACCAGGTGCTCCCTTGGAGTTAACGACACCTATCAGGTGCAGGATGCGCATCACTCTTCCTTCATCAACATGTCCATCCCCTGGGAGACAGACAGAGACAAGCAGGTGCTCTCCTCCTGTAAAATTTACCAGTACCCTCAAAATGGTAGTCAACCAAACAACCTGACAACTCCGTGCAGCGCATGGGTGTTTGACCGAGCCACGTATGAATCAACATTGACAGAAAAAGTAAATTTGTTTTGTGGTAAATATCAGTTTGTAAATGTATTTGTAAATGTAAAGTGTTTTTCGATGAAAGGAATGTGAAGGTTAAAATCTCAAGATAACAGAAGAAAATGACATGTTTTTATTAATTGTAATTATCGAAAGTGATATATAATCACGAAACAACACTTAACCCAAAATGTCATGAATATATATTTTTATATTGTATGGAATGTTGTGTTCAGCCTTCACTATAAAAATATATTCAAATATGCATGATCCCTAGCTTTCGTTGTGAAGGATGTATGGGAGTTTCGTTCTAAATAACTGTGCAATTGTTCACTTATGCTATATGTGAGCAATCGTAATTGAGAACGTTAGAAGGAGACATACAATATCAACTTCAAGAACTAGTCTTCCATTGTATCTAAACCCCGTATTTTTACAGATGGATAACTTTCCACAATTCATTGAGCGTCAGAGTTGCCAAATGGCTAAAACGCTCTCTCACCTGGGTTCTGTTCCCACTGGGTGAAACCAGGTACTCACTGGAGGGATTGTGCAACTGCGAATCTTTGGTTCTACGAAACAATTCTTGCTTTACAATGACGTTTAAATCCCCTTTGACTTTTGCATAATACTTTTAGCCTATGACTTTCTATTTCTTGCCTCAGTTCGGTATAGTCTGCGACGACCTTGTTTTGAGATCGCACTCGAACATGGCAGGGTTTGCTGGGCAGCTGGCTGGAACTCTTGTCATGGGACTATTGTCAGACTTGTGAGTGCCAACAACAACGTGTTGTACTTCATTTAGAAAATTGTTCATCAAACAATCATTGTGTTAATTCTACCTTTGTTGAACTTTTCAAAGTCATTATTCCAATGGGACCACACATACGTTCTGTCAACAGAAACGTATGGTATACATACAGTTCATAAGTTACCTGACCAGTAAATTATTTCGATAAAGTTTCTGGTTGACTTAGTTTACCTATTTCACTTAAACCATTTCGTGTGTGTGTGTGTGTGTGTGTGTGTGTGTGTGTGTGTGTGTGTGTGTGTGTGTGTGTGTTATCATGATATTAAAATGTTAATAAACATGCATCTCAATCTAAATTTCCTGTAACTGAATTGATATAAAGAATAAGTGTTCTCGTAACACTGTTAACACACCTTAAATAGACAGTGGAATGGCATGTGGTATATTGGAACGCCTCGATGTATGTGTGTACATATCGTGCTTGTAATCTCACACAACATTGAAAACCTTAATCAAATACATGCTTCAGAAGCAGAAATTCTGTTCACACAAAAACGAGTATACTGGCAGATAAACTCTCTGAGACAACTTGATCCATTAGTGACAAAACGAGTGGGGGCAACCGCACGTCTTATGACAAAAATGGTTCTCGAGCCAATTCCGTGCGTTGAATTGTGAGGTGTTTTTTAGGTAAATACTTAGGTTGCCATTGCTCACTTTTTTCGCGAACACCTGGCATCACTTGAAAGGTATAATTCATAAGAAAACCCGTGAAGGTCCGGGTAAAATAGGCCTTCACCTACCCATGCTTGCCACAATATGCGACTATGCTTGACGTAAGAGGCGACTAATGGGATCGGTGGTCAGGCTCGCTGACTTGGTTGACACATGTCATCAGTTAGACAATTGCGCAGATCGATCCTCATGTTGCTGATCACTGGATTGTCTGGTCCAGACTCGATTGTGTACAGACCACCGCCATAGAGAATATTGCTGCGTGCGACGTAAAACTAAGCTGACTTCCTATCCATACAATTTTGTACATTGCAGTGTACTCTACGAGTTTCGTATGAGTGGAGAAATGGTTTCGTTGCACTTTGTATGAAGATTTTACGCGCGCTTTGTACACATTCTTCATATATAAACTCTTGTTTATTTGTTAGTTTTGGGCGACGTCCTCTGTACCTGCTGAATTCACTAGGTGTTGCGATTATCAGCATCAGTATGGCCTTTGTCCCCAACGTGTATGTGTACATCGCGTTCAGGGTACTGGGGAGTATGTGTGGAATAGCTGCCTTCACAAGTTCCTTTGTTTTAAGTAAGTATTCTTTATTTATACTTCCTTCAAATGTTTACACTCATTAGCCTTAATATAGCCACTTACGACAGGCAACTAATTTTTTGCAAATATTCGATATTGTTTAAACGTACTGTTTACACAGGAACTGAGGTATTGTAAAACAAATTCGTATCATAGGGTCAATAAATGATAGAAATCAGTGAACATTGGCGAATTCTTTACAAAACTTTACACCCAAACGCATCTGTTCACATGAAGGATATTTTGCCTTTCATCAAATTGATGCATGACCTTCGTGCAAATCACCTGCATAAGAATCTCAAGTTAGTGGAGAAATCACATTTCGATGTGGGAAAATCGTTTGTTTGTCACGAAGATTCTGGTTCAATTACCCACATGTGTACAGTGTATGAAGCCCATTTTATATTCTCTTGCCTTGGGATTTGGGGGATTATTGCTAAATGTGTTAGTGGGTGACTTTTGTTTTTAAAAATATTCAAGCAACGTCACGGCGAGGGACACCAGAAATAGGCTTGCGTCAATCGGGAGAATCGAACCACGGTCTTCGTGACAAGCAAACGTTTTAGCCACTCTGCTACACCACCACCCTAGCAGGAGGACCAGAGCCACGATCAGTGAAACACACACACACACACACACACACACACACACACACACACACACACACACACACACACACTCACACACTCACACACTCACACACACACACACACACACACACTTCTATTTAGATCAGGTACAGATCACTGAGCACTCTTAAGCTAACGTTTTAACTGCTTCAGATTATCCCTGTGTCTGTGTGTGTGTGCGCGTGTGTGCGTGCGTGTATGTATGTGATACGAAAATAAATTCCCCATGTAAGAAGTTATTATAAGAAGATTATAGAACCATTTCCACTTGTACTGATGTCAACAGCTGTCATAACATTTCATACTGTGATGCAACCTGATGTTGGTTTTCTGTTTCAGCTATGGAAATGACGGGACCATCCAGGAGAGTGTTTGTGGGAATTATCGTGGAGGTCTTCTGGTGCATGGGTCTATTTACCTTGGGTCTTCTTGCCTACTTTATCCGAAGCTGGCAAACCCTCCAGCTTTGTATATCTGTTCCAACAGCTCTCTACATTCTGTATTATTGGTATGTTGTCCACTGACCTTAAAACTAATGGTACATTATACACTGTCTTAAAACTAATGCCAGGTTGTCCACTGACCTTACAACTAGTGGTATGTTGTCCAACTGTCGTACAACAAATGGTATGTTGTCCAATGACCTTAGAACTAATTGTATGTTGTCCCCTGATCTTAAAACTAATTCTATGCCGTCAAATATGTTAGATGTCTTGTAGTGTTTCTATCATCTAGTCACAGATAATCTATAGACACTTTTGCTGGAATGGGCGGTGTATGAATAGACATAATCCCAATTACTTGAGTCCAGTAAATCCAATAGCGTCGGTAAACTTCCTTTTGCGCGGCAGCTTACATATCTTGTTTGCGAAGCAAATACAAATCAATAGCATCGATAAACTCTCTTTTTCGCTACAGTTTACATATGTTCTATGTGAGGCAAATATCACATGACACATTTCACAGGGTAATTCCTGAATCTCCTCGATGGCTCATATCACGTGGTCGCATACCGGAAGCTCAAGTAGTCATACGGAAGATGGCGTCTGTGAATGGTGTCGAACTTCCAGAAGTGATGTTGGAGAAGATAACAGTAGACGACGACAACGTGAAAGCCGTGAGGGTGACGCAGATGTTCACGACGCCGTGGTTGTTATTCGTCACGGTCATCATCTTCTTCAACTGGTGAGATGTCTTAACTGAAAAGCGGTTTAGAAGTTGTATAGATGAAAGAAAACCAAGGTCTATGGATAGTCAACTTCTGAGATGTCACTTTATGGAATACACTTGTTTATAGGAAACTGTAGAGTTAGGCTATTATGGTTTTATTTTTAGATGGCCAATACGCTGTAACAGAAATAAACAATGTATTGAACGATCCTGGAAAAGAGTAATCTCATGTCCAACACATTATCTCTGACCCATGATGATCCGGATTACAAATGGTCTTCAGCAACGTGTGCTGTCCGTAACAGACGACTAACCAGATCGGGTGGGGAGACTCGTAGACATGGTTGACACGCATCTGGTCCAGACGCAAATATCTGAGCCGCCGTCATACAACTGATCATGAGGACTGTGTTAAACAACAAACAAAATGCACTGTTCCGAAACATGGCCCATGTCCCCGTTCATGAATGCAGTAAGAATGCATTATCATATGTCCCTAAACGTCATGTTGCAGATATACGGATAGTCATTCTTCACTACATGGATGCCCATTTTACATAGGTTTGTGGCTAGTATGGTTTACTACGGTCTGGGCTTGAACGTTCAGAACCTGAGCGGCGACATCTACCTCAACTTCACTATCGCCAACATCGTGGAGTTCGTCTCGTATATGATGTGTGTGACTCTGTTGGATCGACTGGGCAGGAAGTTCCTTCAGTGCGGTTGTATGCTCCTTGGTGGGATAGCCTGTGTCTGCACAATGTTCCCAGTCCTCTATGGAACCTCGTGTGAGTTGAATATACGTCAGTAAATCAGTGTTAATGTTTGGTTTGTTTTGCTTTGTCTTTTTTTCTATAATCCGTTTATTTGTGTGTTTTTTCTTTGTGTTTTTTTTTTGTTTTTTTTTTACGTTTTCTTTTTTCTTTTTTTGAAATGATGCTACTGAATTTACGTTTTCAGCTATAGACTGGGTGACAGTTGCACTGTCTATGGTGGGAAAGTTCGGAGCTGCTGGCGCGTTCGCCATTGTGTATATCTACACAGCTGAGTTGTTCCCTACTGTTGTCCGAAACTCGGGAGTAGGAGTCAGCTCTTTCTTTGCAAGGATTGGTGGGATGGTCTCTCCTTACATTGCAGATCTGGTAAAGTTCAGTTTCTGTGAATATATTAACTCATGATGGAAAAACACTTTGGTATGACCTAAATTATAAGCTTGTCATCAACCAGTTACCCTGATATTATTATTATGGAATAACGTGCGCAGTTAGTGTCACTAATTCTACAGTGTTTTGTGTTTTTAAGACGGTGCATCCATATTTTACTTTACTTGTAAATTCAGTCTTTACATTATTTACTTCAGGGTGTATTACTGGGCGGTGACCTGAAGGTGGCGCTGCCTCTCATCGTGTTCGGAGGTCTGTCTATTGCTGCGGGTCTGTTGACGCTGTTCCTACCAGAGACATTGAAAAGAAGGCTTCCTGAAACTATAGAGGACGCCAAGAACATGCGAAAGTGAGCTGAAATTAAGAATAAGATATATGATTACTTTGTGGGGCAAACAGAAAGTGACTGACATCAGTAGCAATTGTTTTATCTACTTTTGTATTTCAATTATGCTGTAAATTCAGTTATATGTCGTCAGTCATCAAAAATACAGTTTTATTGAAATTCTGTTTCATCTAATATGAAAACAACGTTGAGTCTACCGTCTGTCAGGACTAATACTACAGATGGGTGTGATGAAAATGACAAGACTCTTCCCGCACGTAAATAAATCTCAACCCAAATCTCAACCCAAGTCTCAACCCAAATCTCAACCCAAATCTCAACCCAAGTCTCAACCCAAATCTCATCAAATGGCGCATAGATATCGTGTAACGAATTACAGAAGAGGAATGCACTCATGAATATTAATGACTCCAAGACCATGCGTCACCAGCCAAGCACGTGTGTCCTTTGCTATCGTTTTACCATGTAGTAACTATTTCATGAATCATGTCACAATAAGTGACACTACGGTTGTATTTATCAGTTGTATTTATTTCGTCAGATAACTGTGATTTCACAACCTTCCAAACGTTGTTTAGTTTCGAATATACACCCACATTCACATGAGCGATGAATGTAAACTTAGTAATCTCCCCTTCAACCACAGACGTTTGCCATTTCGCTCACACCGTTTTATCTTATTATCTATATTGGTTGGTGGCAAACTCAAACGGTAGACTTGGTAAATACAATAGTTTTCTGATCTATTAGAATTTCAAATATTTCCAAATTTCAGATTAGAAACCGGCATCTACGCCATAATACAGTTTATCGTTCTGTATTGTTGTCCTGAATATATTATATCGGGCATTCAAATTCAAACTGTGTATAGCTACACTGAAGATTCCTTTCGCTGTTCAGATCTGCGTACCATAAAACCGTGATCATCGTTTCAAATCACGGTTTCTTCTCAATGTGTTTGTGGGTATGACAGTTCTACACTCGTGGGTTTAACAGAAATGGTGAAAGTAAACGATCGGAAGTAGATACGCTGTTTGGAGCGTATCACACACAAATTCTTCCATGCAGTATTAAATCTCTGATTGTGTCCCATGTGATCTCCTTTACATACATAAGATGCTGTCCCTTCAGCTTACATTTGTTATATTCTCAGGGCCAAGAAGGCGAACTACGGACTAGATGCAATGGATCCCACAATGAGAAAGACCGATGTCAAGCTGGAAACGTTTACATCTTTTACAGAGAAGAAAGTATAGCTGTATTATGAAACGTACATGTACACATATCGGATACCAATACTGAATTCGTCCTAAATACTTTTCCAATTGATTTTTCATAATCATTATTGTTTTTTTGTCATACATTTTACATTACAGGCTTTTCAGAAACTAAACCAAATACATTTACTAAGAAATAGTGGCAGAAACAATAAATGACATGGAGATCCAAATTCATAAACAGAAATTGTGGTGAATGAGTGTGTTAAAATTTAAAGTCACATTGACAATATTTCAGCCATAAGAGAGACATTGTATGCATCAAATAAACAGTCCGTGACGTGTCGACCAAAACTTATAGCAGGTACTGATATTACACTTCATTAGAGAGAACATTTAGTTATCATATAGTAATGACTTCATTCATTCTGGAAAGCTAGAAACTGTGACACTTTCTTTTTAAATCTGCTTCCAAAAATAAGGTTTTTGAAGATAATGATGATGATATTGAGAGGATCGTTGTTTTATCAGGAAAACCAAGCAATACATGTCTTTTTGTTATTTTGATAATGTTGATATGTGCTGTGCGTTTAAGCCATAGGTCAGGTTTTTGCGAGATGTGTATAATGCTGTTGCAAGACCAGAAAATGCGATCACGTGACTCAACTTCGCGTTGACAAAATCTGCACTTTGAACTGTTTACAGCATTGTATTTGTCGGCATGATGTGATGTAGTTTTCTATATTATAACCACTGTAGTTTAGGGTCATTGGTACATCTAAAAGGTACCTTATTATAATTTTTCCAGTCACGCGATAACCCTTCATTAGTTTAAATAGTTTGCTCCCATTTTTGGCAATGTAAATCTTTTGTAGTAAGGTCTGACAATAGTATTTTGTAAATGCGTTGTGTCCCATCAATATCATTAAGGAGGTGTTTAATATTTGCTGGTAGAGTTGGGTATGGTATCTTGGACAAATTTTCAAAATGTATATTAAGTGATTTCAATATAATATCTATTGTGGATCAGTGGGAGGCAATCCTCCTTCAAATATTGACAATTATAATGGAAAATATTGCCTGCACTAAGCTTTGGAAGATTATACATGAAGAGATGACACAAATTCGAGTTACGTCTGAAAACTCTTCTCACCATAGATAATTTTTGTGCCTGCATTAATGTTTTTAACACGTCACAATTTAATTCTGGACTAACAAAAGCCCAGAAACTCTCCGCACTGTGGCCACTCTCCCCCCAAGGATGTAGCCGAAATAAACATGCAGCTGTTATGTATATATATTAAATTCGCTCGCCCATGGTCGAGAATGTTTCATTTCGTCCAGAATAAATGGTTTGGAGATTGTAAATGAATGAAAAAATGTTAATAAGTATCATGACACAAATTTCAGCTCGTTGTGACTTGACTCCGCTAACTGAGAGCGATTTTAAACAATATCCCCATGGGTGAAAAACATATTGGCCCACGGACGGGAATATTTACTTTCACTGAAAATACATATTTTCACATGTTTTGCAGTTTTTAAATAAATTAAAGTATATGTATTAGTGTCGTGAAACGAAAGTCAGCTTATTTTGACTTAATTCTGCTAATTTAGAACGATTTAAAAAATATCTCACCCATGGGTGAAAAACATTTGGCCCATGGGTGAGAATATTTACTTTCACTCAAAATGCATCTTTTCCCATTTTCTGGAGGTTATAAATGGATGAAAGTATGCTCATAAGTATCATGACACAAATTTCAACGCATTTTGACTTAATTCCGGTATTTTAGAGCGATTTAACAAAACCTCACCCATGGGCGAGAATATTTCCTTTTACTCCTTATATATCTTTTCACATGTTTGGGGGGATGTTAATGAACGCAAGTCCATTTATGAGTATTATGACAGAAATTTCAACTCATTTTGACTTAATTCCACTAACTCGGCGGCGGTTTGTAGATAATCGAGTTTGGACCAGACAATCCAGTGATAAACAGCAGGAGCATCGATCTGCACAGGTGGGAACCGATCACATGTGTCAACCTGTTCTACTTCATATCTTCACTGTGCAGATCGATGCTCCTGTTGTTTATCACTGGATTGTCTGGTCCAAACACGTTCATTTATTTACAACCTCCAAAACAACAACAACAACAAAAAAAACTACGAATTTTGAGTAGAAGTGCAGATTCTCGTACTTGTTACAAATTAGCGGAATTAAGTCAAAATGAGTTGAATTTTGTGTCATTATATATCTTCATTCATTTAAAACCTCAAAAACACAGGAAAAGATGTATTTTGAAGTAAAAGTAATTATTCTGGGATATTTGTTTTTTTTTTAATCGCGCTGAATTCGCAAACTTAAGTCAAAATCAGTTGAATTTTCTGTCATGATACTCATAAAGGCAGTAGAAGGAAAGTTAAGTAAAAGGAAATATTCTCGCCCATGGGCCAAATCTTTTTCGCCCATGGGCGAGATTTTTAACAATCGCTCTAAATTAGCAGAATTAATTCAAAACGAGTTGGATTTCGTGTCATGACACTCATAAATATACTTGCATTCATTTACAACCTGCAAAACATGAAAAAAAATGTATTTTGAGTGAAAGTAAATATTCCCGCCCATGGGCGAAAAGATCTAGGCGAGACTTTTTAAAATCGCTCTCAGTTAGCGGAATTAAGTCAAAATGAGTTGATACTCATGATACTCACAAATGTACAATTGAAAAGACATATCTGGCGTAAAAGGAAATAGTCTCACCCATGGGCCAAAATGTTTTTCGCCCATGGGTGAGATTTTGTTAAATCGCTCTAAATTAGCAGAATTAAGTCCAAATAAGCTGAATTTTGTTTCACGACTATAATACATATACTTTAATTTATTTAAAAACTGCAAAACATGTAAAAACATGTATTTTCAGTGAAAGTAAATATTCTCGTCCATGGGCCAATATGTTTTTCACCCATGAGGGGAGATTGTTTAAAATCGCTCTCAGTTAGCGGAGTCAAGTCACAACGTGCTGAAAATTGTGTCATGATACTTATTAACATTTTTTCATTCATTTACAATCTCCAAACCATTTATTCTGGACGAAATGAAACATTCTCGACCATGGGCATGCCCATGGCCGAGCGACTTTAAATTTTGGGTTTTCCAAATTTCTTTTTTTCATTTTTTCATCCTTAGCACAAATGCATAACAGCTGCATGTTTATTTCGGCTACATCCCTTGCGAGAGAGTGGCCACAGTGCGGAGAGTTTCTGGACTATTGTGAGTCCAGAATTGAATTGTGACGTGTTTCTTATATTTTGCACATTAAAACCTCCTTCTTGTTTGTCGCAGATTGCTTGGCTTCTCTTAATTTTGTCTGGTATATTGTACCAGATAAATTTGAAACATTTTTGCTGAATTTTATTTATAACTTCAAAACCTCTCCAGGAAGAGCACTAAGTAAATTATTTAACTTGGGAATGCTCAAAGATTTCAAAAGAGTATTTCTTCCAAAAGGAGAAAGATTACGCGCGGACCATATGGACATATGATCCAACTTCTTATTTTTTCTTTATAATTTATATCTACCATATGATCTAAATCTAATGTAATTCCAAGAAGGTTGAAATCGTCTTTTTTCCAGTATACATTAAGGTCTGAACATAATTTCATTCTCTTTTTTGATTCTGTCCATATGAGTGAGACGTGTCTTGTCAATGTTAACTCTGAAAACCTTGCATAGACGTTTAGCACATTAAATACTGCATAGAGGCAACGTTCTGAGCTATCCAACATATATGTTGTGTCACCAGCGAATTCATTGAACAAATACTCCATGTTACCAATCGAAATAACCTTTATTTTGTTATTATTATTATCAGTATTGCTAATATCGCTGCACATAAAATGAAAATATAAGGAGAAAGTGGATCCCCTTGGCGACAACCTCTTTGAATTTCGAAAATATCCGATCCATAGCCATTAACAAGAACATTAGATTCAATACCTTGATATAAGTTCTGAACCATTTTCGAATTGATTCGCAATAGTTGAAAGAAGGATAGTGTTTTATTAATAAATGACCAATCTACTGTATCAAACGCTTTTTCAAAATTAGTAAGCAAACGATTTCCAGGAATTTGGTGGGTGATTGAATGGATGATTTGTTAAAGAAGTTTCTTGTGTAACAGGCTGAAATAAAAGCATTTATATGAACTTCGTGTGCGTTATTTTTATCAAAATGTATATACACCTGTATTGTTTTGGGTCAACAGACGTTCATTGTGTTCACAATGAGTAGTCGTCAGCAAGTAGTATTTTAGGTGTTTAATGCAGCTCTCTGATTGTTTTGGATTATTCCATTATAAGGTCATAGGGCAAGCAGGTTATTCTATCTTTCCGTCAGTTATATGGCTTGTAATGATTACCTGGTTGATTGGAATTGGCTCATTTCAAATCATGGGTCATCGGTTATTTTCACACATGCAACACTTGTCACCCTCACCACAGTGCTCATCACTTGTCACCCCTACCTGTTATGCACAGCACAAACATATACTGAACACTCTGCTTACAAGGTTAGTAATGATAGTACATTATTGCTACATATATACTTTTATTTATGCACACTTAAGTATCCTAAGTAAGCATTTTTAGTAAACTATTTATGATAGTGTAATTAGCAATATATGAATACTCTCCTGCAGGAACGTGTGTATGATTGATATTTTATATGACTTTGAATTACAAGTGTGATTGGATCAGGCCTATTTATATAAGTCACATAAAGAAGTAAATCGTTCCTGGTAGATCTAATAATTGTATTGCATCAGTTAATTGTTGTGTCTGAACTATTCTCAGTCACGTGACATGTATATGTCATGAGCTATAATTTCTTGGCTCAGGTACCATAATCCTGTTATGGGACGGGTGGATTGCCTGTTAAAACACTCCTGTGTCACCCACAGGGTACGCATGCTATAGCCTGTTTCATGATTCATGCATGAGTGATGCAATTGCTTATTGTTCTATATATTGTATTATTGTCTTGCATCATGGACTTGATAACATCACGCATATTATAATTTGGTAAACCCATTCGTAAGAAACAAACATATTTTTAGATGTATTTTCAATAACATGATCATATAACGTATGTGTCCTAAATGTAACAATATAAGATATGAATCATATTTCTATAAGAAAGGTTTCACACTGCGGGACGTGCTGAATGGCAATAATTCAGTTTCATATCAGACAAATATGGATATTCTACACTAAATTCATCAAAACGATTTGATTCTTAGTTTTAGTAGGTAATAACTTCTTTGTATTAACTGGCCACGAATCAAATATGAACAAATATTAGAAAAGCTACTACGTTTATTTTTTAATGTAACTTAAAGCTTATCATACAAATGCAGTCTGCTCTTACTTTGACCTGACTCATCTAATACAATATTATGCCAATGTATAGTATTATCACGTAAAATGTTAGACAATTCCAATATTTGTTGGATTTCAGAATTATGTTTTCTAAGCAGGAACTAGACGTTAAGTTCATAGATGTTGCATTCTTACCAAATAATATGAACCATATTACCCAATTATATTTGAATTCTTTCCCCTTCAGTTGTTTTCCGAATCCCCCATTATCACTTGGTACTAGTGTAAATGCCACATCGAAACGTTATAGGTCGCCAACATTAGATACAAGCAATATTTAGTCTCTGTTCCATTGTTCCATCTCCAACGTAGGACTTATTATTTGCTATGTAGGACTTTTAATCACGTAGGACCTAGTATCTCCTACGCAGGACTCACTATCTCCAACGTAGGACTTATTATTTGCTACGTAGGACTTTCAATCACGTAGGACTTAGTATCTCCTACGTAGGACTCACTATCTCCTACGTAGGAGATACGAAGACAGTATGTCCTACGTAGGAGATAGTGACACAAAACATTTTCACCGTGGCCCTAATACGCTTCCGTACGATACAAAATATCCGTTAATCGAAAAGAATGATATTTCCATGTATATATTAAGGCTACGCGTTGTAAGTCGTCAATACGTGGCTACTTCAAATGCGCACAGAACGCCGATGCGACATTCATCTGGAGGAATCATAAGCACGGTGTGTGAATGTTGACTTTCAGCTCCAACTTTTTGTCGGGTAATACATATTTCATTTTATTTTCACTTCGTTGATTACATATTGTGGCGAAAGAGGATCATAAACATGATGTAATGCTAAATGGTAGAGTATACTATCAATGTTAGACGTGAGTTGCTGATAATGTTTAAACATCTATATTGCATGCACACGTGTATTGTTGACAATGTTACATATATATGTGGTTGACAATGTTAAACATCTATTGCAGACAACGTTACACGAGTGACAATGTTACATATGTGCTTTTTTCTAAACATCATTCACCTGTACATCTCCAGATGAGATCTTTTTTTCTGATGTTTGGTGGTATTTGCTGCTAGAAGCCGACCTGAAATAAGCAGTGATATGTTAAAATTTGAATTCTCATGGACTTCAGGGAAATGAAAATAGTGATAAATTGGCAAAAGCTTCCATTTTGATGTATAAGAACAGGAGCAGTCTATATTCCTTTCTCTTGCTGACTTACGCTACGTCAGTAAGATCCATGCTCTAACAAATGGGAACAGAGATGGGTGTCATCCTTGAAAGGACGCTGTCTGTATGACACTGAGTTTTTTCATGGTAGATAACATGTATTTCGAAACAATCGGAGAGAGGTTCTGTTAACAAATCTTCGATTAGGGCATTGTGGTCTTGGTGCATGTCTCAGTATTATTAATAAAGCTAGTTCTGCGAATTGTTCATTGTATAATCAGTTAGATATTGCCAAAAATATGGAAATCAACCTAAGACGAAGGTGGCCTCTCTTACAGTTCTCCACCCGTGGCGTCCGGGTTAGAATTGATCTTCAGTGATCCACTCATGTCATAAGATGTGACTAAGCTGATGGGGTAATCAGGCTCGCTTTACCTTTATGACACATGTCATCGAATCACAATTTCCTAGATAAATGCTCATACTGGATTGCCAGGTCGAGACTTGAGTATTTACAGACCTCTTGAATTTACAGATAGCTGGAATATTAAGAAAACACCTACTTTCCGAAAGTTTCGGCATCTTCAATGGTTTCGGGTAGCGTTGTGTTAAGGGTCTCCGGAAGTAAAAGGGAGAGACCTCCGGCCGCCACAGACAACACACCGATCACAATGAGTGGCAGCGCAGCCTGTAGGTCGCCGCCAATGAGAAGGCCCTCAAACATAGATTACAATTGAAAGAATGTTGATGTCCAGCCACCACAGCAATTAAAAGGTAAATAATAAATAGCTATAGATTATTGAGAATATGGAGAAAAAGTATCTAACCCGACAACAATGTAAGGTTCCAGTAAGCCATCCTTATGTGTTTCATCCCTCCATCATGAATGGAACTAAAAAATCAAGGTATGAGGTAGTATTTTCCACGAGTATATGCCGTGATTATCAAATCCCACAAACTGTGTCAGAAACGATAGAACTAGTCAAATATTTAACTATAGTTTGGTAGGAAATATAAAATTAAAATGATTTCACTTTACTTACTAGATCAGCAATGTAGGGAGCGGTCATTCCTCCTATCTTTCCACAAGTAGAGCTAGCTCCCACGCCGGAATTGCGTACAACGGTGGGCATGAGTTCGGCAGAAAAAACGTAGATGATGGCGAACGCGGCTGACGCTCCGAGCTTGCCGATCATTGAGAGCAGGACGGTAACCCACGAGGGTGCTGGGACAGTATTGGCCTACTGTTAGTATTGATAGGTTGATTGACTGGCATTGTTTTCAAGCGTTATTAAATAAACTACTCAAAAAAAGAAACGCATAGGTAGTATTTTTCCATTTTCCACACGAATTTGAATCATTGGTGTAATCAGTATATCTATGTCGCTGTGTGCAAACATTTCCGAGTTTGAATCCATTGTCATTGAGGACAACTCACCAAAACGCACCAAAATCTGTTTTCCTCAATAACGGTAACGTCGAGCTGTCACATTGCCCTGGACCTGTTTGACATCTGTCCTGATACTGTATGAGATGACTGCCCAAACAATGACACTTCCGCCATCAAATCCTGTACACAACTTCCAGCGTAGCGTTCGTTACGACGTCGATATGCACGTGCTCTTCCGTCGGGACGTCGCAGCATGTAACACGACTCATCGCTGAAGATATCAGTTCTCCACTTTTGCAATGGTCATGGGAGATACTGGCGACTCCACTGTCTGCTTTGTTGCCGATGTTGAAGCGTAAGGACAATGCCCTCGCAAAGGTCTTCTGGAACGAATACCAGCCACACGTAAGCGGTTCCTCACAGTCTGATCAGAAATTGATCTTAGTCATGGCACTACCAATCTTGTGGAGGATGTTTTGGAGAACGGAGCCGAATAAACCTGTCCTGAATGGGGTTGGTCACACGGGGTCAACCTGACCTGGGGCCATCACGTCTTGACCCTTGCTGCTGGTAGCGATGTCAAAGTCTTGCTATGGTTCTCTGACAACACATTCAGTTGAGTTGCAATCGCAGACTGAGACTCCTTAGCCTACAAATGACAATTGTATTGTTGCACTGAGCCTCAGTAAGTCTAGGCATGACTTTAACACCAAGATTGTCAACTGTCGCAAGAGCATTAATAGATCGTGAACGGGAACAAATTCATGGGTTTCCTTTGCATTAATAGATCGTGAACGGGAACAAATTCATGGGTTTCCTTTTGCATGCATCATTTCCAATAAAAGTCGGGGATTTCAATGCTCTTGCGAGCAAAAGTGGAGAACTGATATCTTCAGCGATGAGTCGTGTTACATGCTGCGACGTCCCGACGGAAGAGCACGTGCATATCGACGTCGTAACGAACGCTACGCTGGAAGTTGTGTACAGGATTTGATGGCGGAAGTGTCATTGTTTGGGCAGTCATCTCATACAGTATCAGGACAGATGTCAAACAGGTCCAGGGCAATGTGACAGCTCGACGTTACCGTGATGACATCATCAGGCGTCATGTTCCTCCTTTCAAGAACCGCCAGAACGTCATTTTTCAGCACGATAACGCTCGGCCGCATACAGCAAGAATAACCAGGGATTTCCTTGCCCAGAGCAACGTTCAGGTTCTTGATTGGCCCTCACGACCACCGGATTTTAACCCTATTGAACATTTGAGGGACGAATTGGATCGTCGTGTGCAAAAGCGTGAGCTTTAGCCACAGACGTTTTCTGCTCTGTTTGTGGTCATGTGGGAAGAGTACCAACTCATTCCCAGGCACTTCATCCGGAATCTGGCCCGGTATATTGGCCCGATGCCAGACAACCACTGATGCTAATGGTGGCCACACAAGATACTGACTGCTCTGCGACCTTGACCTTGGAACACTTGTCATTTGTGACGTAGTTTCTTGCAGCACTGGACAGTTAATGTTCATTCAGGTTCTCTTCATGACTGCCCCGTATTACTGAACCTTAAGTGTATAAATTAATAACAGTTTTCAGCTATGCGTTTCTTTTTTTCTTTATTTTTCTTAAGTAGTATATATCTACCGGTGTTATAACTGTGAAACCCATATTGTATATAAAAACTGGTACCATTTTTACTTCAAAATTTAGATGTCTGCCATTTATCACACAATCGGATTTGGTTATTTGACAAAACATTTTGAAGGTTTTCAAAAGACGAAAATAGGTCACGTTATCTTATTCACTGCATCATAAAGTAAAATGTAAAAGAACAAAGCAGATGGATAAGATAAGTCTTATAGATATTGTGATGCCAGTCATTTTCGGTACGCCGTAAGACGTACTCTGTTGTACACTAGATGCAGTAGCGCAATACACGAGATCTCACGATTTCTTTGAAGTTAAAGTATATCCGATGTGTTTGTGAATAGGAATGTAACTTACCTGCATATGTAACTGGGAACAGTACCGCCACACACGCTAACCCTCCCACTAACATACTGGTGCAGTGGAGCCACTTCCTTCCAACCCTGTCCATCAGCAGTATACACGCCACGTAGGACGCCGTCTCCGCGATGCTGGCAATGGTGTAGTTGAGGTAAATGTCGCCGCTCAGGTTCTGCACATTAAGCCCAAGACCGTAGTACGCTATGTTCACAGCAAACCTGAAACAGGAAACGATCAGGGGCGATTATCTACATGTAAAGACGAACTGACGACAACAGACAGTTTGGGAAAGTGTGTGTGTACGTACGTGAAAGAGACCCAAACCTTGGAAGAAGGAATTGTTTGTCTTGGGATCTGTGCTAGGATAATCCTGCGATGAAATTACATCAACCTGTTCTACAGCTTGTTGTGGTGTCTTAGGTTACCATGACGTCACAAGCAGGCCACAAATACTTACTGGTCTTACGACAATGTGTGTTTTGAAATCAAACACGAACTTAGATTTACTCAAGTAGATCTATTTGATATTGAAACACACAAGTTTGAGATTCTGTACGTTCTCACTAAATACCGTTTCTACAGTTATGATACCCGCCATGTACTGTATTGTGACACCCTATCGCAAGACTTACACGTCCTCCACCGCACCGCGAAGAGGGTGACTGTGTATTCAGCACCGTCTGTACATACAGTGAAAAACAATGTGTGGATTTGTTTGTATTCTGGGCTGTATGATAGTAAGACTGATACAGTAGTCACAGAATACAACACTAACAAAACAAAAAAGTGAAAAAAGATATGTCTATGTAATACTGTTGTTTCACACACAAACTGCCATACGTCAGTAGCTATTGAGAAAATATCCACATACAACTGTCGGCTGAGGTCCAAACTGAGCTATGGATGAAAATTATGGATAAACATGCATTTAAACTAATGTGCCGGGCAAAACAAAGTTCACATTTTTCAATCGACACTGCATTTTACTCATTACAGTGCACTATGAAACTGTTACTCCAAAGTTGCTTCCGACGTCAAACGCACGCCACATGTTGTCACATAATCGTGGTAAAATACTGTCCAAAACGAAACGCATAGACGAGAAATCTGTTGCGAAAATGTTGTACTTTCAAACATGTATATCGCGTCCACAAACAGATTTCAGGGCATGGAATTTTACACCAGTTAAGAAGAAAGTAATGTCTACACAACCAAGTGGATGCTTTTACATAACGGAGACGTGGAGCTTGATGGTGACGACGTAGCACGACCCCGACGTCAGGTACCTGGCTCTCAGACCAGTCTCTTTCAACCTGTTCCGTACAGTTTGATCGGCTATCCTCTCAAATCAAGACACACTGGTTGCTGTGGTAACTCGAGGTCTGCTTGTGTTTGTTATAACTTTTTGGTTGCAATGAGCTGCAAGCCATGATATCTTGCTCAGACTAACATTCAGACGCTTGGCAACAGAAGACTGATAATCTCCAGCGAGTTTTCATTCAATGGCGATGTTCCGTGTCTCGTAGTCCAGACTTAGTGATTTGACCTTGAAACGCCTTCAAAAGGAATGTCATAGAATGCAAGGTCAATTTCTGAAAGGAATCTGGATTTCTATTGCCAGACAGTGAATGCTCTTTGCAGCACAATTTCAACTGGAAGGTGATTTCTGTTGCGTTGTAGCGATGTCTTTAATTTCTAATCTTTGTAAGAAATCTCATCAAAATCAACATTATCTGGTAAATCGATTTGTTATTTGTGCAGTTGTGTAAAACCATTTTATCAACAAGTTTGTTACATACTTTGGCGCTTGTTTGGACACAACAGGTAATTAATAGCTTTTTAAAAGTATAATTTTGTTTGATAGTATAGAATGCAACAGTTAGTTACGATGTAATAACATGGTTTAATCATACGAAATACGAGTTTGTTTGTCGTTGGAAATTATGGTCGTGGTCAGTAACACTTAAGGTGAACAGTCATGGAAATGTATATAGATAACACAATAATATGCATATATTTTACAAAGATATCATGAATGGCTTTGGAAAACTGGTATTCTCAACTTCTATTTGATATTTGAGATTTAATGAAAAAGGACATTGCTATACGATTTTCTTCACACCGTATTATATAAACATCAAGTGTTCCTAATGATAAAATGGTATCATATACTACATGCCAGTTGAAGAAGATGATTAAGGTTCTGTTTCTGATGACACTTGAGGTGAACAGCTGAGTAAACTTTCCCCGGTCTCCCTCATCGACGGTCAGCTCAGCCAACATGGAGGCCGGAAGTTCTACTCCGTTTATCTCTGCCGCTTTCTGAATGATGACTTCCGCTTCCGCTTTCCGACCACGTGACAGCAACCATCTTGAGGACTCTGGAATCAGCCTTAAAAAGTAACATTAAGCATAGTGAGTGTGGGAATGTATTAGTTTAAGCACAACGGCAGTATTTCCGCCACATGGTGACTAAAACATGTAAGACATTTGTAACATATGTTATAAGTTATATATTCATAACATTCAGTGTCTGCATATAACCAATCAGTTGTTACTATAACAGTTGTTTGAAAAGGTATGTAGATATTACATGCCCTGAAATAACAGATAATGTCCTCTTTAACTGTACTTTATGTTACATATATATTCCGACTGTGTACTAACAAAATTTAGAACTCAGTACTTCAGCGTCGTTCCGTCTGCTTCTGTAAATTTGGATTTGGTCTGAATTCGGAAATAAATGATCATCAGAAGTACACGAACCACCAAAATCCAAAGAGGAGAACGGAAGGCACTGAGATGACGAGCTGTAATGTCTTCCAGTAGCGGAGGGCGTACGCAACCACCCCCAGGATAAACATGCCCACACTCCAAAACAGCTGGACACCTACCCCGGCCAACACCCGCTTGGATGGTCCAACCATCTCAAGACCTTAAAGCAGGAGAGAACGTAGCATAGTATCTCGAATAATGTTACATATTCACGTGTTAATGAGTTTCTGATTGTATTGTTTGTTCACAAACTGTTTCCTCATAAACTGTCAGTTATCTACATTATTAAGAGATATGTCAATTTGCATGTTTTTGTTTCATTATTTAAGAAGAGAAACTTTCTCTATTTACGATGACATATGTCAACCAAGTCAGCGACCCTGACCATTCAAGCCCCTTAGTAGCATCTTGAAACAACACAATTCACTGAAGATCAAGTTTAACCCGGTCTTAATACGTTTCCGATTGTATTGGTTAACAAATTGTTTCCTCCCAATCTGTCAGTAGCTGGAATGCTACTGACAGATATGCGCAGTCAGCATATTTTTGTTTCATTTTCGGAAACATATTGGACCAAAAAAAATTACATAATCATTCATGTGTAAATGTGCTTCTGAATGTATTAGGTTATAAACAATCTGTTTCCTGAAAACCTAAATAATGTACAGATATGAAAACTCATGCATGTTTTTGTTTCATTTTGGTAAACCGACTGGAGCAACAGGAAGGCAAGAAGTTCAGTTTCCGGTATGAAATGTTGGAGACGCATATTGTCTAGTATAATGTCCATGTGTAAATGCGTTTCTGGTTCTTTACAAACTGTTTCCTCAGATCCTGTCGGTAGCCTAAATACTACACAGATATGAATAAACACATGCATCATTTCTGTTTCATTTTGTTGAATATGCATGAGCAATAGGAACACAAGAAGAAATTAAAGTTCTCTATTTGCTGATTGGTAATTGTTTGATCGATGGAGACGCGGATAGTTTGGAATATGTTTGCAAGACCTACTAATCCTGAAATGGTATTGAAAATATAGACGCACAAAGGTTTGGAATGTGTTTAAAAGATCCACTCTCCAGCTCGTTGCTATCCAGCGTTTGGTTTGATCCACATTATTTTCCAGAATGTAAGCTTGTCCGATTTACTGGTTCTTAACCACGAAGAAAGTCTTGTTCTTGAAATGCAGTGTTGCGCTGTTTGCATATATTGACTCATTGACTTCATTCGGCATCAAGCAACAATCAGTCGCCAAGTGCACTTACCAAGCACGAATGCAATCATGAACAGAGACATGGCGGAGAGACCGTTGATAGCACGGATGACGATGAACACGTAAATGTTGGGACTGAATGATGTCACAATAGCCGAAATCGCCTGCAGTCCGACGCTGATGAAAAATGTTATTTTACGTCCAATACTGAAAGAAAACAAACCTCTTACTGCGATAATGAGTATTTGTGTTGTTTGTTTGATCTTTGACACCTCACTCAACAATATTCCAGCTGCAGTTTGTTTGGGTCAAACTGATAACTAATGAAAACACCAGACAACTCTAGGAAAAAGTTTCATAACGTTTGTCTCAAAATCAGTAACGTTATTCAACAAACAATCATCAATTTGTTTTGATTTTGCTTTTTCCGATGGCAGAGTAAAAATGGTACTGTTGCAGGAACAACTTTCACGGCGGGAAGCACGTGCAGTTAGGATGTATTTAGGGGTTGTATCAATCATTTTCAGACTGGAATTTGAGGAAATGCCTGATTCACTTTCACTACTCGCTGGTTGTATACTTATGATGGCTGTGTGAATGGTGGCATGTTGTGAACCACGTTTTCTCCAGTAGTGATTCTCTGGTTCATGTTCAACGTTCTGTACACACTTTTGCCAGATTGCTTGTGTTATTATCACTTATGTCAGTGTGTAGGGAACTTCGTTTTGAACGTCCGAAAGTTTGAACGTGCCGTTGTTTACACCCACACCAGATTTTATGTTACCACAGATAAATGGTATTGGATGAGATCGCAATGGTAAGGCAGTAACCGTAAAGGTCCATGGACATGAGCTTTGATATACTGGTGTTCCGTATAGATTAGTTTTGCTTTGGTGCGCTTTATTATGTCATTAACGTTCCCATTCATTTCCCAATTCTGTTAACTTTGGATTTCGCCTTGAAGACGACTGAACAGTCAGACAGAAAACCCATTGTTGTTCCTGCAATAGTCCTTGTAAAACATCACCCGAAAATCAAAACAAAACGATGACAGTTTGCGGAGTAACTTTTCTAATTTTGACACAAACGTTATGAAACTTTTTTCTGTAGTTGGTCTGATGTTTTCATTACATTCTGCGTTGAGTTGAATGTTTCAGCATCTACCAATTTCGAGTTAGGTTGTGATTCATCCTTATCATTTTGAACGAAGCAGACAGTTATTGGTATATGATTAAGTCAGTTACGTTGACGACCCTGGCCGCCCTATTCCATTGGTCGTCTCTTTCGACAAGCATGGGTTGCTGAAGACCAGTTCTAAGCTTTGTCTTCAGAGTGAGGATGGCGAGTTGCAACTCAATTAAAACTTGATGTCACGTTAGTCGCCTCTTACGACAAACATGGGCCTCTGAAGACCTTCTCTGTCCAGATTGTTCAATGGACGACATGTCAAGAAAATGGAAACTCACCGATCAGACACGAATCCCATAACAAATGCGCCAACAAGACTTCCTGCAGACACAGCCATGTTGGAATCCGCCCGAAGAATACGCTTGTCACAGACGATATTGAACTGAAATTTGGATACAAATTTCAGAGTTATTGATTTTGATACCCATCGTATATCCGTCGCATAAGTCGTGCAACAGAACCTAACAAGGTTAGGTAGATATATTCACCAGATCGAATGTTACATCCTGTCATGGGCACTATCAACTTCAGATCCAGACCTACTGGGTGAATTTGCATGATCAGTCTATGACGACCTCTCTGGAAGTGACCACTTTCCAACGGCATCTGATACTACCCTATCCGAAGGATGAGACCTTTCACCTCGATTTTGACAAGGTCAAGTGGAATGTATATCAAACTTAAGAGTACGTATTTCCTCCTTGTTAAATTCAAAGGGAATTCAATTTTACCATCACTTTTAGCAGTTATGTCATTTTAATTTTAGCTAAATTTGACCACAATCGCCATCGGCTGAAGGATGATGTAAATCCAGCTATGGGCCTTGCAGGTAGCATAAGCACTTTAAGTCCCCATGGTCCCTAGTATGGTGATATCCCTTCAGGTGTTGGTGATCCATAGATATATGACAACGAATGTTATGAATTTACAACTTCTTTAATATTTATAACACGACATGTCTGAGTGAATGGACCTAATGAAGAGGCAAGAAGTAGCCAAGAAACAAAAGCTTGCTTGCTCGTTCCCAACGTGACTACATAAGACATACAGATTGTAATTGCATCCCTTTTGACCCATGCATATCAAATAAACCATTCATGGGAGTGAAGGTCGATACATAAGGAATGCCATTTACTGTGTACCTCCGTTATAATATTCTCCTGGATATCTGAAGTGTCGTAGACCCATCGGCTGCACGGCTCAGTGTCGTTGCTATCGCCACTGTCGTTCATGGGAGTCTTGTATCGGAGGCATGATGAAAGAGTTAATTTACCCTCTTCTTTGACGTAAGGGACTGACTGGTTCACAAGCCTGGCGTGACTCTCTCCCTGGCTGTGGAATGTATCGTTTGGGGAGATGGCACATCTGTAAGGAGATCAGAACATTTTTCACTAAACCACCATATCAGCGATCCATTGATATGACATCACATATGAGACATGATATGACATGATATGATATAGGCTATGACCAATGAAATCTATTTACGCATATATATTCCAAGTTGAAACATTAACTTGACCCGAATCCTGTTAATGAAGTTCGGTGTGACACCAACAAACACAAAGCATTGTCTTAAAATCATTAATCGTATTCTGTACTAGCCACATAAAGAAACCGTGCATTGCCAAATTATTATCCCAGTTGATAACTACGATAACAATGTCAAAGGTAGATATAAACTTTAAATCAATTTTCAGCTGAAAAGTCAATCACATTGACGTCACGAGTCCACAAGCGGGACAGGGGTCAAAAGCTCAATAACGGGTATATCCACCATCGGCATTGAGAACAGCAGTGCATCGACAACGCATAGAGCCTATCAAACGTGCAAGGAAGGCTTGTGGGATGTCACGCCACATTCCCTCAAGTTCTGCTGAAAGGTCACGACGTTATCTGGCAGATGAGGAAGACGGCGTAGACGTCGATTCATCTCGTCCCAAACATGCTCTATCTGGGAGAGACCCGGTGAATTTACAGGCCAAGGCAGTATGTCAACGTTGTGGTGTTATTCAACCCCATATCATCACGGAATCACCACCAAAGCGATTCCTCTCCGAGACACTGTGCATAACGTTCTCCCACGCGTCTATAGGCATGTTGACGTCCATCACTAACGTGAAATGTTAAACCTGGACTCATCTGTGAAAACAACATTTCTCCACCGAAACAAGGGTCTGCGGACATGATTTCGGCACCACATTCGGCGAGCTTGTCGATGACGTTGTTGTCAGGATAGGTCGTACGACGGGACGTCGTCGTCTGATTCCGTGATGACGTAAACGTTGTCGAACTGTGTTGGGGTGAATACGACGAAGTCCTGGGATGGTCCGGGCGGTCTGAAACCTGTGGCGAAGATGGGTTTCACTTATCCAACTGTCCTGTCTTGTCATTGTTACACGTGAACGTCCAGAACGTGACCAATCGATGACGTCATTTGTGTTCTGGTAGCGTCTGACCACTGCAGAAATGGTGCTCCGGTGGCAGTGGAAATGTACAGCCACTTGTCGTTGAGACATTCCCCCAAGGACCATCCCAATGGCCTCTTGGTATGCTTTGCGTTTCAATCGCCATTTAATAATTTAAACGATCGCAAGCACAGGGGTTGAGCTTTCCAAAGTGACAGTATTGTGGGTCGGAAACCAAGGATGTCAAGGAACGTAGCACGTACACTACGTGCATGCATGTTGGATACATGTCACTAATCTCTGAGTTTAAATCCTTAAGTGTCTACACATGTTTGATAAATTTAGATTTTTAACTTTTGAATTCAGTTTAAAACGATTGGTGACATGCTGTAGTGTCATCTATGCTGCCTCTACGGCTTCTTTGTGTATTTGGCTCCTATATAGACATTATGTTGTATGATCACGTGATGCCCCTGTGCTCCTGTGTAACGATACTTCAAGAGTTATATATACGACGATAACATAAGATAAGAATGAATTTCACAGAAAGACAGACAGACAGACAGACAGACAGACAGACAGATAGATAGATAGATAGATCATATTTAATGATTGTTTCCACCGGAGCATTTACAACTTTGTAGCATTACGTAATTCCTTTTATTTGCACAGTTACCTCTAAAAACTCACTGCGGCCAAATAAAGACAGTACCTGTGTTTTGGGATATCCAAGAGAAATAGAGGAACCATAGCCTGAATAGCAGCAAAGATGGCGGGGACGCACACGAGGACGTACATACGCCTCTGGTATGGTCCGAACTCGCCCACGTGGGCCAGGATATCATCGAACTTCATCGTCAGAACAAGCAGATCAAATGATATGAACCGTCCCCAAATTGAGGTATTAGCAATAGGTACTGTAATCCACCGTCAGTGGGTGTAGAAACGTTTCCTTCAATCCACACACTTAGCTTGAGCTGGATATGGTTACACATCTCATCTATTAAGACACAATGTTTGCTATCAGGGTCTCGACACACCATGCCCAGGTCAAATCACTGATAACGTTCAAGAACATGCACTTGTTACGATAGACTACAATGAATGGTTCTGATAGGCTACTATGTATGGTCCGGGGCTTCCCAGCAGAATTCATTATGAAACAATTTGTACATGTAGGTTACAGGTTGTTTATCCACCAGATGCCACTTTGATATCAATAGGAATATCCTTGACACTGCTCTTTGACTAAGAATAATAAAATGAGTGAATGCGTCGGCATTATTGACTTAAATGCTAAAATATTTAACCTAGGTAATCCTACAGATCCTGATACAAAATACGTAATATATGCTATGCTTGTCTAGAACATTTGTACCTGGTAGGTAACACTACACTGGTTGCAGTACATTGGTACATTGTCTGCATGTGCGCTATGACACAGGTTAAATGTATGCTGTTTATCTCTTTTTGGTCACTTCCAGCACTTTCTCTGATGTTGGCTTAAACACCTTGTCGTACCTGCCAGATGCATTATGACAGATGTTGTCCTGATGGTGTAGAAGCAGGTCACATGACTGCCCTCTATCAAAGCTGCATGGTGCCCAATGCACCAAGCGGGGGCCATTTACTGCAACCTGTCATTGTTGATAGGCATGGTAAATTGTTTATCTAATCATGCATTAATTGTCAGACGGGGGTCAAAATACCGATATATTATGGCGGCACGATTTACCCTAACGACAATTAACTGAGATCGACTGTTGGCACAAAATGTTCCCCTCCCTGCTGCACACTACTAGTAGTGCGTGACGTTCCCTCGTACCTGTGTCACACCTGCGCCCTTCCAGAGCGCAGTGTGTGAACCACCACTGAAAACAATCCTCTTCCATTGCCTCTCTTCGAACATGTCACTTCTGCGTTGAAACTATATTGCAACGTGAAGGTAGATCATGCGTTTGGCTGTCTGCCTAGTGTACCTGACGGTCTGTGCTTACACTGTACCTCTGAACAACTGTCTTCTAGTGAGGTGTGAGGTCAACAGTATGTTGCAGCGACGACGTCACCTTATTTTAACCTTTTGCGGGTGTGACGTCACAGAACTTGGGTAACTGCATGGTGACTGTCACACACGTGTATTCAGAGTTCAGGTTGCCTGACGTAGCACACGGCTTGTTCAACTGCTGTCAAGTTTTGGGGTTATCTGTGGCATGACTTGTGTATCTGTCTTTTTATTAAAATGACAGCTTTGGTGTGTTTTCCTGTTCAGTAAATAAGATGATCACCTGACTCGTGATATTGTGATTGTTGTGCTTGATGCATTTTTCAAGCTTTAGGACCAAATTTATGACCATGTTAAACGGCCTGCATGCCACTGTCGTGTGTATAGCACAACCAAACACTAAGCAGAATTACCTCCTTCACAATTTATACGGTACATGTGGGTGACAAGGTTCTAATTTTGATGAGTGCACACAGCACGTAACTGTCATTATACCTCTACAGTTAGATTTGGCCGATCAAACATCAATACGCTGCACGGAGTTGACAGGTTACTGGAATACATGGTGCTTTTTAGGTGCTTTGTTTAGCTTATTGGTACATGGTACAGGAAGACAAACACCTGTTTACGGGAAGATGAACATGTTGATGTGGTACGGGTGCACCTGGCAGGTGGCCTCCTTAAGTATGCGGGTGATATATTTAGAAATACGTGATATATTTAGAAAACCAGCATACAGGGAGTATCTGCTGAAATAGCTACAGTTCAACAGTTGGCGCAACACTTTGTGGTATGATACAATTACATTATACCTAACATTCGATGTCATCATGTAATATGGTGTTGGATAAGATTTAATTTTTGCAGTATTTTAATTTAGTATTCTTTAATAGAAACAAACAGATGACTGCATCCAATTTGAATGTTTATATTGATCTAGATAACCAATAAATATAAAAAAAACTTCCATGGAAATAGTAGGTTTCCTTTGAATGAATGGACTCTTCCCTGAAGATCCTTGTAATATATTTCCACTGACTCACAACTTCAACCGGCCAAGGATCTTCTGCTACAAGTTTGCATCAAAGTTACCGTACATAATTGAAGATGAGAATGAGGATGAAAGTCCAAGTAGAAGATTTCAAGACCACAGCCCGACTGTAATATGATATTATAATATGATACATGCCTGGCTGCATGTTATGTGTTAGTTGTTTCTTAGGGTTTTTTTCTTAATGCTCCGTTTTTCTGTTCTCGGGAAATGTACTAAGATGAAATGCGCGGTTCCTAAAATGCGCGGCATACTAAAATCACCTATGTCGAAATGGAGAACTGCCAACGGAAAACTTTGTCTTCTTGAACCAGCAAAAGGATATAGCATAGATCGAAAAAAACCCACATTGTTTATTGTGTCCATTTGTACATCGTCTGTATTAAATTACTGAAATTACTCTGTTCTGTTCCAATACGTTGTAAAGAGTGTCAACAAGATGTTCAATCCATTTACCTGACCTGACCGTAACAGTTTTGATGGCTCTTCTAAAGGCTGTCCAAGACTGAGAAATCAATGACTATGATGCGCATGTTGATCGACAGGAAGAGGATCTCATTTGGGTGAAATATCTTCCCGGGATACTCTCTGGATTTTAACCTCTCACCAATTAGGTCTAAACTATCATTGTTTTCATTATCAACCATCTTCCACTTTTTGACAAGTTATACACATCGGTACAGTCACATGGCATTGAAAGACAAAACAAACCGATATCGAGAAGTCTTATATTGCCACTGAATCGAGGATGGCCCTTTTAAGCCACAAACATCTCTTTAGATTTCATATATATTTACCATGCGTCTAATGGTCAAGTGGTAGCACGTCACGTATTAAGCTGTCCAGCACAAGGGGAATAAATTCAAACAAAGATGATTATAGTTGTTACTGGATGTCTCCTGTTTCCAGAACCTTTATTGTCAACATTTCCTCTTTGTGGCGAAAAAGCCTAAAGGAGACCAACTGAATAAAGCTGAAAAAATGTTTCCACAATCATAAGCAATCGTTGAGTTTTTGTGTATTATGCGATTTCAAATACAGTACTGGAAAAAGGTTTCTGGTGGAGAATGGGCGTATGTAACTCAGTTGATGTACAAACATGTCGGATATACGTCAAGCTCGTCAAAATATAGCCAGCTATGCAAATTATGTTCGTGGGAACTGCAGAGCGTTTCAGATTGCTAGTCGTTCATCTGCCTTTAAAAGTAGGCTTGACAGGAAAATAGGACAGAGACGGCAGACACCAGGTGGGAAGACGTCATCAATTACTACAGCTACCCACTGCCTAAGTGTCAGCATCACTTCGCAACCTTCCCCAGGGTGCTTCTGTCGGACTGTAGGTTGTGTGCAAGTCCTCCGTCCTGCCGTACAAATTGTACTTTCAGCATTCAAGACTATCCTTCTTTAATTTGTTGACACACTTGTGTTGTCTCAAGTGCTGAGTGAGCGGGTGTTACAATACCGCGGAACTGGACGACAACATGTAACTTCCTGTAACTAGAGAGTAGAATTACTTTGAAGGCAGAATGAAGTTTGACGAGGTTCTAGCGCATCTGGGGGATTTTGGATGGTATCAAAAGAGACTGTACCTATTGATATGTATACCCCCGTTTTTTGGTTCCATGCAGTCGCTTGCCGTAATATTCCACCTAGATATACCTGATCACAGGTAAGTACATATATTTTATTTAATATTTCACTCCACCGAGGATCCGTTACACGAAGTGATTTAAATAGTTACATGTATACCCAGTTATCCCACTGTAATTATACAGGTGCTTCCTTGGAGTTAACGACACCTATCACGTGCAGGATGCGCATCACTCTTCCCTCATCAACATGTCCATCCCCTGGGAGACAGACAGAGACAAGCAGGTGCTCTCCTCCTGTAAAATGTACCAGTACCCTCAAAATGGCAGTCAACCAAACAACCTGACAACTCCGTGCAGCGCATGGGTGTTTGATAAGTCCACGTATGAATCAACACTGACGGAAAAGGTACTATATGTATTTTCATTTGGAAGTGTCAATGATATTTGCAGGTTGTCCATATTGTATATTGTCTTCCACGAAAGACCCGTGAGGATTAAGACCTTAAAGCTTAAGATAACAAAAGGGAATAAGTTTATACATGTACCTGATTTTTAATTTGTTTTCCAGATCAGCCTTGACTTTGAAAGCCTACCCCCCAAGCATGCGTGATTCCTAACTTTTGTGGCTGAGAATATGTAGACGTTTCGTTCTAAATTTTGCGATGTGTCTTGGTTTATTTATAACACATCATGTGACCAATCCTCGAACAGACAGGTGGTTAAAGTGTTCCCTTGCCTAGGTCTCATTCTCCATTGGGTGAAATATATTTTGTGAAGCCATCTACACATTGGAGAGATTGTCTGGTGGTATCTTTGATGAGACACAAACAAACGTGCACAAACATCTAGTCCTTACGTTTTATTCTTTGTTTATAATACATACTTTCATCACATCACTTTCTATTGTCCTGCTTCAGTTCAGTATAGTCTGTGACGACCTTGCTCTACGAACCCACTCGAACATGGCAGGATTTGCTGGGAATCTGGTCGGAACTCTCGTCATGGGACTTTTATCAGACTTGTGAGCACCAACACAAAATAGTGTACTTCATTGAGAAAATTATTCAGTTCATGGTTTGTTAAGTTTATCTTGTATGAACTTTTCAAAAATATTATCCAGAGAAAATGCACCTTCGTTCTGTACACAGGCAAAATATTTCTGGTACCGTTGAAATCATGGTATTAATGGTATACAGTTCTGATGTTACCTGATCAGCAATGAATTATATCAAGTCTGATTTCATCTTTCTTCAGCAAGTAATGTGAAACTCAAACTATTTCGGATGTTTATATGTGTGGTATTATAGAATTACTGAGTGTTATACCTAGCATTAGAAATTTGCCGAAACTGAAGTAATTAGTGTTTTTGGTAACACCAACAACAAGCCCTGAAATAGAGAGGGGAATGTAGTAAGTTATGAACACCTAAGCATAAAGACCAATGCATACGGAACTCTCAGCAGTGTCGAACTGAGTGGATTACAATTTCAGAAGATAAGCAACTCATTATTTATGTATGAAATTGATATAGAAACAGGCAAGCTGTCAAAATGTGTTATGGTAAACGCGTTTAGACAACATAACGCCCCAGTGACAGGAGATGGGGGGGTGGGGTGGGGGGATGGATTTGTGAGGAGTTATTCGGTAAGTACTTACGTTGCCTTTGCGCACTTTTTCATGAAGATCTAGCATCAAAGTGAATTATATAATTATTCTTAAACGGCTGACATACTACAGATTACTCCCCGTGTTTTGTATGAATGTGGAAATGATTTCGTCGCACGGTGTTATAATGCAGATTTTACGTGAGCTGTATACACATTCCCCATGTACAAACTCTTGCTCATTTGTTAGTTTCGGGCGACGTCCTCTGTACCTGGTCAACACAGTAGGCACCGCGATTATCAGCATCAGCATGGCCTTTGTCCCCAACGTGTATGTGTACATCGCGTTCAGGGTGCTGGAGAGTATGTGCGGAATAGCTGCCTTCACAAGTACCTTTGTTTTAGGTAAGTATATATAAATATATTTTAATCTTCTTCTACACTTTATTTAGATAAGATGTAGATGACTGATCACTGGTTACTCTTAACTTTGTATCTGTTTTAGATAATATTTGCATGTGTAAGGAGAAAATTTAATTTCCCATAAAAGTTCTAGAAACTTAAAGAGCTAGTTCCACTTTTAATGATGCCATAACATTTTATGCAGCCTGATGCTAGTTTTCTGTTTCAGCTATGGAAATGACGGGACCATCCAGAAGAGTGTTTGTGGGAATTATCGTGGAGGTCTTCTGGTGCATGGGTCTATTTACCTTGGGTCTTCTTGCCTACTTCATCCGAAGTTGGCACACTCTCCAGCTTTGTATATCTATTCCAACAGTTCTCTACGTTCTGTATTATTGGTACGTTGTCACTGATTTTACAACTAATGGTGCTCTCCATTGTCTTTACAACCAATTGTATCTTGTCCGCTGACCTTACAACTAATGGTGGGTTGTCCACTGACATTACAACTAACGGTTTGTTGTGCAGCTGTCGTGCAACTGATGGTATGGTGTCCACTGGCCTTATAACTAGTGGTATGTCGTCCACTCACCTTTAAATTAATGGTATGTGGTACCCTGAGCTTGGAGCTTGGTGCGTTTTCAACTGACTTAGAACTAATGATATGCTATCCACTGACCTTGCAAGTAATGGTTTGTTGTTCATGGACCGTACAACTAATAATGTGTAGTACACAAACATACACCAGTTCAAACATGTTAGACTATTTCTCTTGCCCGGTCACAGGTAGCCTATACGCACTGTTGTCGGAATGAGTGGCGTTAAAGTACACATAATCAAATACAAATCAATAGCATCACTAAACTCTCTTTTTCGCTACAGTTTACATATGTTCTATGTGAGGCACATGACACATTTCACAGGGTAGTTCCTGAATCTCCTCGATGGCTCATATCACGTGGTCGCATACCGGAAGCTCAAGTAGTCATACGGAAGATGGCGTCTGTGAATGGTGTCGAAGTTCCAGAAGAGATGTTGAAGAAGATAGCAGTAGAGGACGTGCAGGCCGTGTGGGTGACGCAGATGTTCACGACACCGTACTTGTTGTTCATCACTGTCATCATCTTCTTCAACTGGTGAGATGTTATTTACAGATCTATTTACATATAGGAGAATATATAGAGAGCTTATTGTGTTTTGTGATGGTCAATGAACTGTATTAGACATAAACGATGCACTGAGAGAGCCTGAAGAAGAGCATTTTCATCTCCAACACACTATCCCTCAGATGTGAAGATTTGGGTTTGAAAAGGTCAACAGCAACCCTTGTTAGTGGTAAAAGACGACTTACCATGGAATAGATTTCCGAAGCTCGCTTAGCGCTAAGATAGTCGTAAGTTAGAGTTAATGTATGGCACTTAAGACTCTCTCAGCTATAAGAGAGTTTCAAAAATCTAGGTCCAAGTGAGGTGGTCACACTCGCAGACTTGGCTGAAACACATCACGTCGCGTCACTGGATGTTTTACTAATCGCCGCCATACAGTTGCAGTACAATGCGGCGTTAAACAATAAATAAGCAAACTTCACTGTCCCTAAACATAGCCCATGTTATTTAGATATTCCAGGCAGACACAAATGTTTCGGATAATGTAAGAGACCCCAAGCGACAGAGCTATATAGGTACATATGTGTAAACTTGACAACATTGCTTCTGGAAAACATAGCACATTGATCCCAACTGCTCGGCTTACCTGGAGAACGATTTACAATATCACACCAATTTCAGAAACCAGTAGGATGGAAAATTATTGAGTCCACAGTGCTCCTTATGTGTAATTTATGTTTACTTTTCCAATGATAAGAAATGCGTGTAAAAGACTCATATGTCCACATTCTCAACATGTCTGAATAGCAAGATACAGATACAGTTAGGCACTTACAACAAACCTTCTTTATCATGTGAAGTTCCATTTTACAAAGGTTTGTGGCTAGTGTTATTTACTACGGTCTGGGGCTCAACGTCCAGAACCTGAGCGGCAACATCTACCTCAACTTCACCATCGCCAACATCGTGGAGTTCGTCTCGTACATGATGTGTGTGACCCTGTTGGATCGACTGGGCAGGAAGTTCCTTCAGTGCGGTAGTATGCTCCTTGGTGGGATAGCCTGTGTCTGCACTATGTTCCCAGTCCTCTATGGAAACTCATGTAAGTTGAAGACACTAAAAAAAGTTAGTAATTCAGTGTGTATGTTTGGGGTTTCCTTTCCAGTCTGTACATCAGTCCTTGAAATGATGCTACTGAATTTACGTTTTCAGCTATAGACTGGGTGACAGTTGCACTGTCTATGGTGGGAAAGTTCGGAGCTGCTGGCGCGTTCGCCATTGTGTATGTCTACACAGCAGAGTTGTTCCCTACTGTTGTCCGAAACTCAGGAGTAGGAGTCAGCTCTTTCTTTGCAAGGATTGGTGGGATGGTCTCCCCTTACTTTGCAGATCTGGTAAGGTTAATAAAGGTTTATGGTTTCTTTGAATATTAAAGGTCACATGCAACACCCCCCCCAAAAAAAAAAAAAAAAACATAATTAATATCACTTTTCACCTATTCATGGCATATAATGTACATTGCTGGCTGAAGAAAAAAATAAACAAAATTATAAGCGTACTTGGGCTTACTTTCCTTGAAACGAAGCACCCGGGAGACCTAACCCGGTCAGAGCGGATCTTAATACCGACAATCTTGAGTTTGCACCGGTTTCCTTCTGATCCAGTCATTCGGGAAAATGGATGCAGTTTATTTGCAAACCACAGATATAATAACGTGACATGTGTATAAGTATCACACTTGCCTGTCTGTGTAATTAAATAATGTGACACAGACAGATCCCAGGTACACGAACCATAAATCAATTTTGGTGTATAGCCTGATAGGTGTTCAAATTGATTGTGGTAAATGATTAAGTTGTGTATTGCTTATTGTCATTAGCAGACAGGCAGGCAGAAACACTGGTATCAATAAAGCAGACGTTGAATTTTGTCAGTGACAGAGACAGCTTGTCACAATCAACGAGCATTTTTAGCAATCAAATTAGTATTTCTAATGGTACACTTTCTTCAAAACTTGCATGCAAATCTGCAGGTATGGGACCAGTGTATTATTATCACTGCAAACTCAAGGTGCTTGTAATTACAAGAAAAACCTCTTGTCCGCAGCGATAATCCTTGCAAGCATCACTTGCTGTGTTTTTAGGAGTGGCCTTTCCGGTTCAAGCCGCGCGTACCTAATCACTGCGCCTGCGCAATGGGCGCAGCGCACCAGAAACCACTTTTCCCTCCATCGCTGGGGTGAAATATTGATTCGTTTGAACTCCGATTTCGCAGGCTTTTTGCGGGGGTTTAGTAATCACATTATTTTTCAACTTTAGAAGTTGAATATGCATTTAAATAATTTCTTACTGTTACAAAACGAATCAGAATCAGTTGTTTTTTTATGCGTTGCAACTCAAAAACATTTTGGCATGATCTTCATTAAGACAGCTGTTGTTTGTGTTTGGACAATTACCCTGATATTAATATGGAATAGTATCTATGTTGACAGCAAAGCTTTAATATTTTAAAAGTTTCTCATAATACCTCAGGTATTAATTATGTTCTTCAGGGTGTATTACTGGGCGGTGACCTGAAGGTGGCGCTGCCTCTCATCGTGTTCGGAGGTCTGTCCATTGCCGCGGGTCTGTTGACGCTGTTCCTGCCAGAGACATTGAAAAGGAGACTTCCTGAAACTATAGAGGACGCCAAGAACATGCGAAAGTGAGCGGATACAGATAATGTGTTAAGTTTTTGCCTTTTCTTTGTGAGGCAAACAGAAGGTTTCTCCTCACAATGAAAAAGTGTGGATGCGTTCATGGGGAATGATATAAAACATGCAGGTATGTGGGATTGTGCAATAGTACAATATGTTGATGTCTACGAAGCATGAATGTGTCCAGTTGTCCAGTGAGTGAATGCTGAGGTCACACCTGCACTTCTAAGGCGTGAATTGACCTGCTGTAGATATGACATGTCCACTCGTGTGGAGGAAGGTAAGGACGGATAACTGTTTGAAGGTGCCATACAGCGATATTGCCATCGATAAACACTTTAGGGTCATGTGCAGTCATGCCTTCCCACATCATTGCACTCCCGCACCATTGCACATCCGCCCCCAAATACCTGTCGTTTAATGCGTCGATCAAAACGTTGATGAACGGTGTCAACACCAAAATTGTGTACATTAAAGGGAAAGCTGAATGGTGAACCCACTGTTTCTGAGACTATATTAGGTGGGTCAATATTTTACAAAATTATTAAAACTACAAATCTTGGCGTTTAAATAAGTGTTGAATCTATGCAAAACGACATCACCAAAAATACTGCAGGCGACAATGTAGGCAGGAATGTGGGCCGACTTTTTAACATTTTTGTTTAGCGTAGAGTAGCTCTCATCCAGCATGTGACGTCATCAGCAATTATTTAAATCACATTTAATCTGCATTTCATGTTTGCGATGGAATCAAGCAAACTAAACATGTATTGTATTTTTGAATTATCTTTCAACAAAAAATGAATCTACCGTCTGTCGTTATTATCACCATAATTAAGAGTGATTATTTTGATGGGCAACAATCGGTTGTACCCACTTGGCTTGTCAATCAAGACATGATGAAGTAGTTTTAAGACGATGCCCACAACCGTTTTACTCCTGACTATCTGCTGATAACGGAGGGTGATGGACCTCCCATGTGTCTCTCCTGCAATGAGGTGTCACCATCAAGCATATTTTGCTTGACTGTGTGAACTTTTCAAATGCAAGGAACTCCCATTATGCTCTGAAAGATCTGTTTTCCCCGTGTGAGCGGGACCCTGATCATAAATTTCCTGAGGGAAGTTGACCTATGTCACAAATTGTAATTTCATATTAAGAATGACACCCTGCTTGCTTTTGTATTCGATGCTTGTTTTTTGTAGTGGAGGACATAATATGCATTATAATTATTTCACAAAATACACAAGAAGTAAACATACACCTCTAAGTTAAGCAACACAAATTTTTAGTCCCATTACATTTTCATTTATTGAAATTGCAAATCATGGAATAATGCAATAGAAAGGTGAAACATATGTACACACGACTGCCAAAATGAAATAGACTTATAAATCTTTAAAAGCATGTTCCCGTGAAACAGTCGCATTAAAGATCACATATACTCTAGGGGGTGCAAATACATAAATCAATCATAGGCATCGTTATAAATGAAACCCCGTAATTAAAACTACTCATTTCGATCTTTAATATCTTATATCGACCTTTTTTGACAACAGTGCAAATTCTCAGACCCGAACGAAATTTCAACTAATAGAGCGGCGTGTCTGTGTAACGTAATATGAGGTATAGGTATGAGGGCCTATGCAGAATTCATCTACATTTCAGGGGGTAAACTATTTCGTTTACAGTTTTGTACAAACCTGAAATCGCGACAGCTGTTGTGAAATCACTGGAAAGTAGTAAAGTTTAGTATGCCAGTTACAGATACTAGTCTTTATTATTGGGAGTCATTGTGCTTCAGTACAAAAAATACATATTGCATCTCCTGTTGCGTCTCATGAAACTTTCCTTACATACATAGGATGTTCATATTACATTTCTGTGTATTCTTAGGGCCAAGAAGGAGAACCACAAACTGGATGCAATGGAACCGCCAGTGGGAGAGACAGATGTCAAGATGGAACCGTTCACATCTTTTAGAGAGATGAAAGTATAGAAGTATTATTATCGGATACCAATATTGATTTCGTGTTCGATTTCAAAATATGTATTACAACAACGACACGGATACGGAACTATCTCCCTACAAACTTAATAAATACAGTGGTCAAAGGGAAGATTCATGAACTACCAACATAATTATGTAATACCGTAGGCTTCAACTTTCATGAAACTTGCCTCGTCAATAATTCTTTTCAAATGTCTACCCTAAAGCCATTAAAGGTAAGCCATCGCCTTACACTCTCCGCTCACCTCATTTATGCCTGAGCCGGAAAATCCATTCATTGCTGTCTTTGTGGATTTGTTTATGATGGCATTGTGTAACCAACTAAAGACGTTTGGACTGTAACAAAGCAGGGAACGACAAATAAGTATGATACAGTATTTCTTGTTTATTCGTCACATCAGCAACAGCGGCTTGGAAGTCGGGGCGGCTGGAAGCAGTCCTGGCCGTACTGCCGAGACTAACTTGTGTTGTTGCTGTCTCTGCGCTGCCCTGTTCTCTGCTTTCTATGTGGCCACCTCCATTTATATAGCCCTTTGGTCAGTCTTAATGGCTCAGCCATCTGTATCCCACATGCTGTGAAACTGACTGGGCAGGTGTCAGAAAAGTCAGTCTTAATTCCCCATGAATTAGTTTCATTACCGTCACGTGTAGTGTCCAAACGTTAAACTGTCCTTGTCATCGAGGTGGTATACTTCACACCAGTTCTTTCCTGCATATTCATGTGTTGACACAACCGGGGCCTTACCGTGTGTTGACCTTGGACTGACCGGGGTAGGTGACCATCAACTTTATTACAGAAGTCTTTGTCGTACCATCTGTGTTATAACAGTTTTACATGGGTACAGTAGTACAGTGGCAGTTGTGTCCGTGAGGCAGACAACGAGGAGGGGATTGTATACAGTGTATATAGTCTCCCTGCTTTACCTGGTTCATCCAATTCCTTGCAATCAAGTGTATATTGTCGATTTCTTTCATCACATTGTGAAAGCATAAGTTGTGTGCCGCAGAATACTGATGATGAGATATGATTATTTGACATTCGTTCATGAGAATGTTTAGGAAGAGTGAAACAGGTTAATAAAGATATCAAAACATGTTATTTTCACGTTGCTTTACATTTAGCTTGCGGTCTCGTTACAATATCAATAGTGTTGAGTACAGTACATCTGGTGGTATCTCAAATCACGCCTCATGTACATTTATTGTAATTTATGCAAAATAAACTCATTCCGGGTTAGCGATTCCTGATTGGTAATTCGATTCTGGATTATGTGTTGAATCTGTTTATCATATGAGTGGGATTTACAGTTCCATTTGATTGGTTGCAAGTTTCATCGGTGAGGTTGAGTTATTATCCACTGAGTCACTCGGAGCTCTGTATCACGACTGGAAAGGTTAGTTCCTATTTCATCGTAATTTAACAAAACGTTAACTGGGATCACATATGTTTGTTACAAATGAATCATGATATCAAGTTTGGTTAGATATCTTTAGATCTGCAGGATTTCGAGCATTTCCGAGAAGAGACATAGTTTGACGTAGTACGGCGGGGTCAACGCATAGATGCCGACAGTGGGACTACCTGGAGTAGTTCGTTGCCGATGACGAACGATTACGTAGTGAACATATAAGCGTAGTTATAGACAAAATGGACAGGCGGAGAGAGGACCACGGACAGGTAAAGAAACAACTTGGACTAATTGATGTGATGGTATGCACCACCAAAGGGATTACCAATGAAGGTTACTAAAGCATACACAGTAAAAAATGAATGTGACAGTGTGGTACGGGTTCGCGTTTCAATTTACAATGAGGGGTGATGAGCAATTTAGAGGGCATATTAGAGACAGTGATGTAATAATTGCAATTAAGTCTTGGCCACGCAGGTTTTGGCCTTTGGAAATATTTGGACGGTTACTTTCCTGATTCAGTCGCTATAACAGTGACTTACTTCATTTGATAGGTACAAGCATCACAATATGCGTGTGTGTGAATATTTTCGCCTAATCATTGGGCGATTGCAGGTATACGCACTGGGCAATCAAACACAACGTATGTCCTTCACCTGCGATTACAACTGGACAACACCACTGTGTACATGTAAAGACAAAACGTTATGAACGGATCAGTGATAGCACTAGGTATGCCAAACAAGCTTTAGTGCGCCCTGCACTTCTGTAAATATTTACACTAATGGTAACATAAGGGTTCACGTGACTGTAAAATGTCCTTGACAAGTGTATACTTGCTGTGTATTTCATGAATGTAACCGAAAACGCCATGAAACAAAACTTTGTTTATCTTTCACTCTACCCTTCTTATGACAGGAAATTAGGCAGGAACGTCTCTGTTCGTGAACATAAAATGAAGTTTGACGAAGCACTGGAGCATCTGGGAGAATTTGGATGGTATCAAAAGAGATTGTACTTTGTATTATGTATCCTCACGTGTATCGTGGCTCTGCAGAACCAGGCAGTTATATTCCAACTGGATACACCTGATCATCGGTATGTATTACCCGTAAATATCCACCCGTAAATGCATAAACGGCGGCTTCGGGATACACGCATTTGTGGACAAAATTGTCTTTTGGCACAGATTTCTCATGAATGTGGAAAGGTTCTGTCGCTGCTTAGACCACGCAATCTAATTGTACAGGTGTTCCCTTGGAGTTAACGACACCTATCAGGTGCATGAACAACTGAACATTCAACATCTCACAAAGAAGGAATATAGATTCTTTGCCATCTTAAGATGACACTAATTAAGTTCATAATACTTAAAACAGGTGCTCCCTTGGAGTTAACGACACCTATCAGGTGCAGGATGCGCATCACTCTTCCCTCATCAACATGTCCATCCCCTGGGAGACAGACAGAGACAAGCAGGTGCTCTCCTCCTGTAAAATGTACCAGTACCCTCAAAATGGCAGTCAACCAAACAACCTGACAACTCCGTGCAACGCATGGGTGTTTGATAAGTCCACGTATGAATCAACACTGACGGAAAAGGTAATATGTACAGTGCTTATCATGGAACCCTCCATCATCGTTCTACAAACCTCTATTGACGGCTACTGACATTTCTTATGTATTTTCAGTTGAAAGATGTTAAATATTCATTTCTGTCACAAGCAATGTGGCACATAGTCGCAACTCAATATGATCGCAACAATCCCGACTGCATCGTTTGACCCGGAAATTGACGCAACTTTCTATTATCGCGGTATTGCTATTGTCCCACTATTCCACTCGGTTCAGACAAATAGCACCGTGAAACGTTTACTAAGAGAAGTAACGAATCTAATCGTTTTAATATTTTATTTATTATTTATTTTATTTAGGAATTTCATTCACATTTTTAATATCATCTTGTTGTTACCATACAATCTGCTGCCGTGTGCAGGGCGACGTTGCATAATACGTCACTTCCTTTTCTATGTTTAAGACGGAAATAGTGCAAAGGACTTTATTGTTGTTGCGGGATTACTCTTGATTACTTGATTACTTACGTTTTGATTCATGCAAGATGTAAAGGCAGTAAGGGTCATACTGGTTTCAAAACTTCCAGCACTTACTGAAAAGATGAATACTTTAACATTTCTACAATGAGACATGATACTCCAATGACTTTTTAAAGAGCGACAACTTTTTTAACGTAAATTTTACATATAAACAGCCGACGCGGGCAATTTTGTTTCTGCTTTCCCGATGTTTTCATTTGCAACGATAATAGAGAACTGCAGTATAATTAAGCACCCTGTTTTACGCCTGTGCCAGGAACAGAAAGGGGTCAGAACTTTCAAATTTCAAACCAAAAGACTCGGGACGGTGTTGGTTGATAATTGTCGGTTTGGAGCCTACAGCTACTTCAAAACGACCTCTGGTGGTGAAGGGTTTACGCCTTTCGTAACGGACCAGAATGTGGTTATCAGCTGGGAGCGTCTGTTGGTTGATGTTTCCTGATAACAGAGTGAGTAGCCAGCTGACGCCTTGAGGACCTCGAATGACATGCCAGATGCATGCATACCCACTCTATGCTATGCCAGTCCCAATAAGAGTGTCTTCTCCTCACAGTGTACTGTATGGATGAAATGGGCGTCATAGTCACAAGTTTTATACATTGGAACGCCTTTCGCACACACTCACATGGACTGCGTCTTGGCTAATACTTTAAAACTGGAACCTGGACATGTGCTACTAAACACGGACATCATTGTGTCCATGTCGTCATCGATAGCAACGTTACTACGAAATATAAACATGGTTATTTAGATCTGTTATTTTCGTTTATCGTGTAATATGCATCGGTTACTCCGTTTTTCATATTCATGAATAAAACCCTGCATGCACGATATGTTTTGATAATGTTTATGTATATATGTTATTCATTTCAGCCATTTTACATATATTGCGCGTTTTCAGTGTTTCGTGGCAGCAGGAATAGCATCACTTTCACAATAAACCTGGCAGCCTATTGTTGCAGTCCGTTATGGGGGTATACTCTTCAATGGTAATGGTACCCTTGTGGGTTTTCACGAAACTTTTAATGCTCAGTACATTGGATATGTTTTAAACTCGTGATATAAATATATCGCTTAGTTGCTAATAGAGTGTGATGATTAAGGAACTTGCGTCCGGTATCAATAGTCATCAGTATCTGAAAAACTGCAAAGCGTACATCAATATTACATGTCCTCCATATATGTATGATTATTCCAAAAGTGTGTCTCACATGTACAGACATAAAAGACATGGATAATACTTTCAGGTTCTGAGCTGCAAAAAGGAACAAACATTCCTGTCAACCAGGTTCATTCTTAGCAATTCTTTTTATCGTAAACACACTGTTGTAAATGAATCTGTATTGAAATTCCAAAAAGCTTTGTGTCCTTGATATATTTTCTGTTGGTTGTGAAAATATTTTTCCAAGGGTTATTTTAAATTATGTTTACATGATTTTCCCATTTAGAACAGGGCTTCGGCAGATGATTCTCTGGCACTTTAGACAGTACATCGTAGAACGTTCGACAACCTTTAACAGGACAGATTAGCCTAAGAGCAGATATATGTAAGGTCAAATTTGCATGATAATGATTCGTATTACTTATTGTATCTCCAGGATTTCGGAATATTATGTATAACTTGTAAGAAATCTAGGAATTAACAGCTCAAGTCATACCTATTTTACAATTCTTAAAGGGAAAGCCGTTCATTTGAGTTACAGAGATCTTTTACAAATTGGACACCTTTTGTATACCAGTTTTGTATTATAAACTTGGAGTGTTTAAATTGACGATTCAGCCACAGTGTTTCAGCTAGAATATTATGAGGATTGTTCATATCAGTGGTGAGTTTTGATCTATGCCCTTTTCTGAGCAGTAAAGGTGTCTTTCCAAAATGGATTTACAACAGTTGAAAAACTGTCAATATATGCTCCGAGCGTAATTAAACCTTGAACGAGGGCGTTGCTTTGGTTACTCAAGGTTATTTTGCGATAACGTCCTCTTAAAGTTGAAATCATCAGAGAGCATATAAAGGTTTCAACATCTTCACTATGGCCCCTCTTCAAATCCTTCCTCATAATACACTCTTTAAAAAAGAAACGCAAACCCCACACATCAATGGAAATTTAGTGTTATTCAAGGACGTGTAGATCAGCGGAAAACAAAGATACATAAATGAAATTTTATTGAACAATGCATTGCTATCTTGTCCATATTCATGAGAATATTCATCACAGTCGTTACTGCAATCCACCAGGTGGTGTTAGAGTCAGTACCTCGTATGACCACCTCCATTCCTCCTGCAGCATGTGGAACAACTGTTGATGATTCTGTGGTGGATTACGACGTCGACGTACCCGTCTATCGATCTTATCCCAATGGTGTTCGATTGGGTTTAGATCCGGGGATCTGGAGGGCCAGGGGAGGGTGTTGATGTTGTTATTGGCCAGGTGGTCAACGGTGCCACGTGCTTTGTGGGGCCTGGCGTTGTCCTTTTGGAAGAGCTACCGTTGACGGTCAACCAGGTGAAGGACGTGCGGACGGAGAATCTGGTCGATGTATCGATTGGCCGGCAGATTGCCTTGGACAAGCACAAGTTCCGATCTGCGGGTGCATAAGATTGTTCCCCACACCATAACACTCCTTCTACCGAATCTGTCCACTTGTTTGATGCAGTTAGGAGCAAAACGTTCATGACGTCTACCATCACGTCCCATGAGGAGATATCGGGATTCATCGCTAAACCATATGCGCCTCCAGTTTGCCAGGTTCCATGGCAGCACCGTGTTACACCATTTCACTCGTCGACGTCGATGTAGTCGTGTCAAGGAAGGGGCAGCTTTTGGACGTTTGGCACGTATTCCTACTTCTCGGAGACGGTTCCCGATTGTCTGATCGGACACTCTTCGGGCTCCAACTGTTCTTGTGCAGTGTCCCGGGCGGTACGATGGCGGTCAGGAAGGTTGGCGTACCGATCTTGGGCAGGTGTGGTGACTCTAGGTCTTCATGATCTTGCACTGTCATTTGTCGAATTTGTTTTACGAAATCGATCCCACAATCGAGTTATTGTGCTGGGATGAACGATGAAGATCCTTGCCACCTCACTCTTTGATTCGCCAGCTTGCAATCGCCCAATTGCCTGATTTCGATCGCCAGCGTTGAGACGTCCCATTTTCGTGTACAGTACTTGCAAAGATCGTGGATGAAATTGTGAGATTCATTTGGGACTTTCATAGTCACTTGCTATACTCATATTTTGCACGTGAAAACAATCATTGTGCCTGATATTCGTGCTGCATGACATCCACGCACACTTTGACAATCCTGATTGATAAAACCGTTCAAAATTATTTTTGGTTGTGTTCGGTCAAGCATGATCTTCCGAAAACATTCCAGAAACAATGTGCAACCCTAAAGAATGTTTCACTTCACATAGTTTTATCATTTTTGAATTTCATTTTTCTTTTTTTTTCTTTTTGGAAGAGTGTATTATCAGGTTTATCGCCGCAGATGACATTGAAACAGATTCTTTCTATTTCCATAATAAATGAATTAGGAAGGTACAGTAAGTCTTTAACATAGTAATTTTGAAAATTATCGCAAGGTGCCCTTTTCTCCTATTCCACTTGTTTTTATAAGTTAGACGAATAATTTATTTTTTTGCTTCAGTTCAGTATAGTCTGCGACGACCTTGTTCTGCGCTCCCACTCTTACATGGCAGGATTTGCTGGGCAGATGGCCGGAGCTCTTGTCATGGGATTATTGTCAGACTTGTGAGTTCATACCAAATGGAATAGGCGTACTTCACACTGTTCACCAATATATCCACTGTCATGAATACGTGGTACATCTCGGACAAGCACTGTTTAGGTCAAATATCTACATACATTAAATATTTGAAAAGCCGATGAGACCATCAAGCTATATCCATTTAATCGAACGGACTCAACAACTAGTATCGTGCATCTTTAAGACTTCCCGAATATAATATTAATCAAAGGACAAAATAAGCGTGGTCATATGCCACTTACATTGTTCCTATATCTGCAAATGAAAAACACATTTTTAATAAACATGAATATCGGATACTTCCAACAAAGAAAATCGATTTGATGAGTTCTATAATTTGTATGCTGTACAAATGCTTCTCAAATGAATATATGCTTTGTTCAACACGTTGTGCACAAGCATAGCATATCAAACGCGATAATATCGCGTCGGTTCATCTTCAGATTCGGGCGACGTCCTCTCGTCTTGATCAGCTCAGTGGCAAAGGCGATTGTCACCATCGGCATGGCTTTTGTGCCTAACGTGCATGTGTACATTGCGTTCAGAGTACTGGAGTGTGTGTGTGGTGGAGCTGCCTTCACAAGTACTCTTGTTCTGAGTAAATATTTATTCATATTTATCATACCATTATTATTATTGTTTTATTGTTCCCAATAATTTTAATACTAGCACACAGAAGAATTTGTGTGCATAACAGCTTGTGGGCTCAACAAAAATATAATGCCTAATATATACTGAACCCTACCAGACACTTTTCCACATATGTTTCATCTTAATTTTAATTATTTTTTCACTTTTTAGATGTTAGCTGAGCCAATGTTCAAGACATTTGTCTTTAGAATCAGTATTTGATTCAATTAACATGTCCAAACACGGTTAGTAAAGTAATGATGGGAGGAGGTTTTGTGTGTAATGAAAATGACAATGCGCATGCATCCCGAGGTGTCATCAGTCATGCATAGACCCCTATTTTGTCATCATTTTTAAAAAATTTGTCATTCTGAATGAATAACATATCATTTTACCACTTTTTTGTTACTTTGTTGATTTTCTGAGTCAGTATCAAGTGTCGGAAACCCACGCGGTAATGTATGGACACACCCTCACCTAGGGAGCTAACAAGTATAATTATCGACCACTAGGTTGAATATAACATCTGACTAGTGGCACGTATTCAACTTTAACATGAACAATGTATTTTGTTTTCTCTTTCAGTGCTGGAACTGACTGGACCTTCTAGGAGAGTGTTTGTAGCAATCATCATGGAGATATTCTGGTGCTTCAGTCAGTTTGCCCTGGGTCTTATTGCCTACTTTGTCCGAAACTGGCAACATCTTCAGCTCATCACATCTTTTCCGTCAGCTCTCAGCATTCTCTGTTATTGGTATGCACTACACACTAACTCACGTCATGCTCTGGCAGTATTTCATCGAAACATGTTGCAGTTACGTGTTTCATACTTAAATATTTTCTGAGGAAAAACGAGTAAAACCATTAGGAATGCTCTATTGAATTTTAAAAGGAGACAAAACATCAGTGAAACACGCCATCTGATTTACCATAAAAGAACTTGAATCGGGTGACCGGAAGTGTACCTAATACTAAATAGTTTCCAATACAAATGGAATGGTTAGGCAACTGCAGGTGGCATAATTACCTGAAATAATTTTACCTGACCACCAGATTTATGTGCTTAGATACGATGACATTCACTGAGTGTTGATCACTGAGTTCACTGTTACCAACTCCAATGAAATCTCTCCGCAGTGTGTGTGGCGAATCTATGGTTTTTGAGCAAACAATGATTATGAGTAATGAGCATGGTTTGTGTAATGTTTTCTTGACACCCTTTCTGTTGAGTTTCCTGAAACAAGTAATGAATATCACGTTACCCAGGTTAGTGCCTGAATCCCCTCGATGGCTGATAGCACGTGGTCGCAAACCGGAGGCTCAAAAAATCATGCAGAAGATGGCGTATGTGAATGGCGTTGAATGTTCTGACAACATTGTTGAGAACATTACACTTATCAACGACAAGCAGAAGCCCGTAAAGATCACGCAGATGTTCACAACGCCCTACTTGTTGTTCATCACAGTCATCATCTTCTTCAACTGGTGAGAGGTTAACGTACGGCTCGTTGCAACCCGTGAAACATGGTCAAAGTTGAAATGGGTGCTCAAATATAGGTGTGATGATGACGGATGTTCGTAGAGGGATGTGCCGGGAATGACAGCAAAGCAAGTGATGCAAATTCAGAACAAATTTGGATGATCTTAGCTGTTTCCAAATTTAAAATATAAAAGACGCTGTAATGACAGAAAATGTTTCTTTTGATATTTGCAATTCACATTGACTGTAATGTGTAAATAGAAGGAAAATGACACCTTTTCTTCATCAGATAGTAGTCTTTGGTAAATGTTGTAGTTATCATGAAAATATATCACGACAGTTGAGCTATTAGGTCGTCTTTAAAACGAGGAAATTGAGGATCATTTCAATAATTCCTTTTTGTCCGCATGTTCATTTCTTAAAGGTTTGTGGCAAGTTTGGCTTACTATGGCTTGAACCTGAACGTCCAAAATCTCAGTGGCAACATCTACATCAACTTCACCATTTCCAATACTGTCGAGTTGGTGTCGTATATTACCTGTATGTTGCTGCTGGACCGACTTGGAAGGAAGTTCGTACAGTGTGGCTGTCTTCTCCTGGGCGGAATTGCTTGTGTGTGTACAATGTTCCCGGTCATCTATGGAAAATCATGTAAGTAGAAGACAGAGACATATTAAGTTAACTCACACGGGAAGATTGTGTTTGTTTCGTTTTTATTCATTTTATGACAAAACTAAGAACAAAAGTCGAAGTCTTTTTATGTTTTCATTTATGGAAACTCTTGTAAGTTGAAACATGTTCACATGTTATTTCACCCCAAGTAAACTATGGTCTTGATATATTTTCCAGCTTCAGACTGGGTCACAGTCGTACTAGCTATGCTCGGTAAGTTGGGTGCATCAGGAACATTTGCCACTGTGTACGTTTACACAGCAGAGTTGTTCCCTACTGTTATACGAAATTCTGGTCTGGGAGTCAGCTCATTCTTTGCCAGGATCGGTGGGATGGTCTCCCCTTACATTGCAGATCTGGTAAGAATATATATGTTTCTGTGAATATCATTCTCTTCCCACAGTGGTTACTTGTCACATCTTCCTACGTAACCTCTGTTCTAATACGACCCTTTCGTGGTGCGAGTATTCAAGACACGTGATTGGAGGCAATCAGCTTCAGTAGTGCAGTCAGCGACTTTGTCTCAAAAGTGATCGTTCGCAAGTATCTCGGTAATTTCCGGATGCATCGTGAAAACTAGAATCTCTTCCCGAGTGCGATACTCAAATGTTTCTTCTAGACAGAACTCAGTCATGTCATATTTGTTTCTCCACATTGCTTGCATTTGTCAAGTTGAATCTAAGTCGATGTAACAGGTGTTCTGATTGGACAGAAAAAAGGGAGATAAATATGCTGCCATTTTTTGCCGCTAGGGCATTTTATGAGAACCGCGAAATATGGCCGTATTAGAACAGAGGTTCGTAGGAATATATGACAAGTAACCTCTGTCGGAAGAGAATGTGTGAATATATGAATCCTGAAATGATTACTGAATATTATAATCAAGATCCCTTGGATCTGTTTTAACGATGTATATCACTGTTCAATATTCTATCTGTAAGTGTATCTAGATTTGTTTATCATCGGAAGTGGGGACATTTCTAAGGTCTCATCGTTTGGAAATGTATTTAATACAAGAGCTTCTGCAGATCCGTATACTAACAATGCTTGTTCTTGTTTCGTCATACGTGATTATTGAAACATGTTTTGTCTGTTTATATCATTCTTCAGGGTGTATTACTTGGCGGTGACCTGAAGGTGGCGCTGCCTCTCATCGTGTTCGGAGGTCTGTCGATTGCCGCGGGTCTGTTGACGCTGTTCCTACCAGAGACATTGAAAAGGAGGCTTCCTGAAACTATAGAGGACGCCAAGAATATGCGAAAGTGAGATGAAACTAAGAATAAGATATATGATTATATTTATACATATTTCAAAACGTCAACTCGAGAGACACTAAGAGATCCAATAGTAGTAAAAGGGTTAACAGAGATGGATATCGTAAGGATGTATGTATCACTGAAAGTCAGCAGGGACACCTGGTGTTTGCGAACCACCCATTACTCATTATGATTCTCATAAAAAGGAAAATCGCCGCCCCTAGCAATACTCTTGCCTGAACCGGGTTTGATCTGTAAATAATCGAGTCAGGACCAGACAATCTAGTGATCAACCTCGTGAACGACGATCTACGTAATTGGGACGCGATGACATGTATCAACCAGGGCCTACTTGCACAAAGTGATCTTAGAGCTACGACTATCGTAAGCGTATGTTGAAGAATGGGAGTTACAATCATTGCAGCGCTAAGATCGCTTTGTGCAAGTATTCCCAGGTCAACGAGCCTGACCACCCGATCCCGTTAGTCTGAACCAGACAATGCAGTAATCAGTAACCCGAGCATCGTTGTGGTTTGCCGCCGTGCTGCCAACCAAGCCACTCATCCAAGTAAGTACCAGTGAATAACTGCCTGGGAGGGTCACAGTATCGGCAGTAGGACCTGTTTGCTGAAGTCATTTCTTGTTACGCCTTATTTGTACAGAATTAAATCATTCATTTCTGCTGCCGGTAGCTGGGGACTACATCCCCCTACGCGATTTCTTTCTTCTCCTCCTTGGCGGTTGGTTAGGCCAGAAGTTGATCTAAAATCGGAAACAAACGTCTTACAATATAAACAAGATTATAATCAGTTAAAAAGTAAATATAGTACATACAAATCCTTGTTTACAGATGGACCCAAGGATGGTGGCGCAGTTGCTTGTGCCACTGTCATTGGATTTAGAACGATATATTCTCGAGTGCCCAATAACAACTCTATTTTCACAGACGCTAATGCCATATTAACAGCTCTTACATATATGTTAAAAAATCGTAACTGTAAACAGTATATAATCTTTTCTGATTCTCTTTCATGCATTCAGGCTATTGAAATCTGTCTTGTAAATGTCCACTTTTAATAGAAATTATTGAATTGTATAACGATCTTGCCACTGCCCAATGCGACATCGTCTCTGTTGGTTACCCAGCCGTGTTGGAATATCTGCTAACACAATGGCCGATTCTACTGCTAAGGTAGCACTCAACAAATCTGTGACACCACTTCTTATCCATACTCTGATTGTAAAGCTGTAATTAGAGCAGATATCCGAGATCCGCAAAAGAAGTTGGACATCCAAATAGGTATAAATAAATTACATGAAATAAAACCCTATATCAGTTATATCTCCGGAGGTTGTCAAGATTTTAAGAGGTCATTTTGCGACGATGTCGCATTGGCCATATGCGATATAGTACCGGAGACCTGTTAAAAGGTGAGGAACCTACGTTTTCTATCCCTCGTGATGAGAGTCACGGTCAAGCATGTCCTGCTTGAATGTATTGACTTTTCCATCCCAAGGGGTAACTATTTCACTGTTAAAACTGTAAAGGATCTTTTTAGTAGGGTTCATAACCGTTTAATCATCGAGTTTTTAAAAGAAATAGGGCTAATTTATCAATTTTGAACGATATGTTTTGTCAATATATAGATGTTTTTTTATAATCGGTAGACGGAAACAGCAACTGCGATGGTTAGTGGTTGTATCCTCGAAGGGGTTAAAGCACTGTAAAATGATTGACAATGTCCTCCTCAGAGGGTACGTAAGTACCAAAACTTCACGAGTCAGTTTAGCTCTACACAGCTTTTATTCGTCGAATATTTGTTGTTTTATTGTGGCTTAATATCAGTAAAGACGTCAATGGCAGAAGGGATGATATAAATTCAGCTAGGGTCTCTGCAGGTATGTCTCCATGGTCTAGTTTCAGTTACTGGCGATCCTCAGCCTTCTTTTTTATTGCATTGTCCTCATTTGCAGTCCTATTTTAGAGATGTATGCTGGTTCCATTTTTGTTACAGTGATAATATACCATTAATCACTATGTCTATATTTCAGTTTCTTGCGATATGGCTGAAATATGAAATTGTGACGATGAACTGTAACTCACTCACTTTTTGTTCGTTCTGTATTGTCTTTTCGATACATTGATTGACGACACCAATTGGTCAGTGATCTTCTGCTCCGCGTAGGCTTCAATCTTGTACGTCAAGGTTTTCGTACATAAATGTAAATGAGGATGAAAGTACAGTACGATTGCACCAGCTGATGATATCCAGGACACATCCAGATTGTAAGTCCTACACTGCCAACCTGTCACCGTATCCAACTGTAGGCTATGAAAACCAGTTCTTTGCCTGTTCTTAGTCATAACAATGGGAAAATGATGGGAAATACACCCAAGCACGTTTGAAATGATATCATGCATATCGTCCGTATGATTGTGCCACTTCGTCATGAAACTGAGGCACTGGGAGAATTGTGCACCGGGATATCTCTGTTTCGATGGATGGGTTCTGCATCTTCTACAACTTTATCCTTAGCACACTTAGAGTGAGTGAGTGGGTGAGTTTAGTTTTATGCCGCACTCAGCAATATTCCAGCTATATGGCGGCGGTCTGTAAATAATCAAGTCTGGACCAGGCAATCCAGTAATCAGCAAAATGAACATCGATCTGCGCAATTGGGAACCGATGACATGTGTTAACCAAGTCAGCAAGCCTGACCACCCGATCCCGTTAGTCGCCTCTTACGACAAGCATAGTCGCCGTTTATGGCAAGCATGGGTTGGTGAAGGCCTATTCTACCCCGGGACCTTCACGGGTCAGCACACTTGGAGTCTGGTAGCTTGCTCCTATATATATTTTGGTGATGTTATACAATCCTGGTTGCATTTTATATTCCAACTGTATGATAGTATAAAAGTTGTATATTCCTAATGTTACGTTTTTCTGTTTTCAGGAAATGTCCGAAGACAAAGAGTCTGCTGCATACTGAAACCACCAATGTCGAAATGGAGAGCTGCCAACGTAGAGCGTGTCTTCTGGAACCAACCGAACAAACCTGACATATTCCATTAATTGAAGAGAACCAAAACCTTGTTAGTGTGATCATTTGTGCATTACGCGTATTAAGTTGTGCTGATTTTACTCTGTTCTGCCCTAATATGTTCTTTAGGCTGACAAACACCTTGTTCTAGCCAGTTTACCTGACCTGTTCTTAACTTATGTGATCGCTAAAATCTGCCCAGTACTGTGACATCAACGACTGTGGTGCATATGCGGCAGTAGGAAGATCTCAAAATCTGATTGGGATATCTTTCCGGGATACATTCTTGATTGTGACCTCTTACTAATTTGGTCTAAGTAACCATTCTTTTCACTCTCAACCACCGTCCACCTGTTTCACAAAGTTATGAACTTCGGTACAGAAACATGACACTGAAAGAATAAATGAATTGATGTCTTCGTCGTCCATAGTTACTTCATTAACAAGATAGCTATATTGTCAACGCGGGGGGAGGAGGGAGGGGGGGACTTGTAGTATTCGGCTCGTGGGGAATTAGCTCATGATTTTGATGAACGTTATACTGACGAAGATAAATGAAACAGTTGATGAAGACGAAGGCATAGTTTGGTTCTTCAAACTTCTTTAGCTGTCACAAGACATGAGAAAGAAGAATACATGAATGTGGTGAGCGAACTTCCAGCTCAATCTCAGGGCCTTTCCTGCGAGCGGCATAATCCTGCTCGCGGTCGTCCCTACACAGACAGTCGGAATGTCGGACCCACACTCACATTTCACGTGCAGTATAGACATGAACATACATATATACAGTTTTCATCAACAATAGACAGGCAAAGATTCAACAATGGACAGATAGAACAACAATAGCACTTCGTTGTAAGTTGATGTGATGACAGTCACAACCAAGGGGGATGACCAATAAAGGCCATAAATGTCATATACAACAATTAATGGAAGTGACAAAGGTAAACAAGGTACCTGACAAAACAATGTACTCTGCGCCAGTGATAAAGATCAAGATTGCAGATTGAATAATAATAACTAAATATCATATAGCCTGGCTACATAGATTTTGGTCTGTAGAAATATTTGGACATGGCTGTCCTGAAGTAGACACTATGACAATATTGTAAAGCATTTGTAAACGCGCCTTTTCCGGCCAAACTCTGATCATATGGAGTATTTTATCCTTTACTTCAACCCACTTTGATTTGCAACATGCACATTCTATGAGTACATATGAATAACAAAATAGCAGAAAACGTTAGTATTCATAATGACATAAATAAAGACCGATGTCAGTACGATTCTATTGGTACCCATGGAACAGGGTGTTCCGTTTAAGTCTCACACATCTGTTTAGAGTACACTTATATTTACTATGCGTCTAATGCGTGGTAGTACGCTACTTGCGAAGTTAGCCAGTACGAAGGAGATACAACCAAAGTCTTTTCTACTTGTTACTTGATGGCTCTTGTTTCCAGGTACTTTAAAGATCACATATACTCTAGGGGATACAAGTACATAAATCATGTATTGACATCGTTATAAACGAAACCCCGTCAATAAAACCACACGTTTCGACATGTAATTACCTCAAATATACCTTTGTTGACTACACAGCACAAATCTCTCCTGCGAACGAAATTTCAACCAATCAAGGGGCGCGCATCCGTTACGTAATGTGACGTATACCTATGTGGGTTGCTGTAGTCTTCCTGGACATTTCCGAGGGTAGATCATCTTGTTTCTAGATTTGTCTAAACCTGCAATCGTAACAGTTGTTTTGAAAAATGAAAGCTCTATGTTTTCGAAATCTACTGCCATTTAATCCCGTCACCTGCTTTGCTTATTTTCTGAGATACAACTACTTGTTTTCATGGACGATCCTGTCAAAATCGCTCGTCATCATATTGGTTATAAATCGTTCTTGCAGTGCTGTTACAAGCGGTGTCATGCAACGCACTTTTTGGTCATGATTCAAAAACAGGACGGGTCAACCTATTTAATATATTTAACTACGAGTAGGAAGTATTTTTAATCTTTTAACTTGATGAAAACAAACCATAAAGTGACTCTAGACCGTGACGCAAGGACTTCATAAAATGGTGGCGCCCTGTCGCGAACATGCACTAGTCTGAGAATAAATGCTATTCAGGATTGTGTTCCCCGAGTTACAAAATCTAAACTACTTTCTACTGGTAATAAAATATGTATTTAATTGATGGACAATAGGCTCTTACACGCCATTGGTTATATATAACAATTTCACGCCTGGAAACACAGTGGGTCTCAAGTGGGATAGTAGTTAAAATATAATTGTCAGTTCGACCACAACCTCGTTTCCGATGAAAAAACATTATGTCACAAGTTGTGTCATGCAAAATCCTTTTGGTCATCTATCATTTTCTACAACTAGTTAGTAGTTTTGATTTTTTTAACTCGATGAAAACAAATCATAATAGCATCTTCTATCTTAGAAGCGAGGCAGGTGTCGAACCACCCGCTTTAATACGTACAGACTTCGGCAACGCTCGCTTCTCCCTCGCAAACAACTATTTGCACGAACTGAGGAGTCCGGTGGAAATCGGGGGATGGTGACGACATCACCTTACACCTGAGAGCATTTGGCGGCAACACAACGATTCGGCATGTATTTTTTGACGTCGGGAAATCAGCAAACTGACGAGATTTTTACATATTTTATATACAACTAACTGAAAATCCTTCCTCAAATGATGTCACTGCGGTTCGCTGCTGTGCTCTGGCGACAGAGTTACGTAACCTGTCTGGGATTTCGTTAGCGGGCAAGAGTAAAACAGACGACTTTTTGACAACTTTTAATCGTTCTGTATTAATTAACCACACGTTTTAATAATGAATTTTGTATTCCGCTTAACACTAACCAGGGACCCGTTTCACAAAGCCCTCTTACCGGTCCGACCTCGTAAAGCAGGTCGTAGACTACCTCTTAAATTTTCACCCCGTTTCACAAAGACCTCGTACATTTACTCTGTGTCGTAAACACCCTAAAACTTAGGACCTCGATTGACCTGTCGTAAATGCTCTAGGAGGTCGTAAACACGACTAGTACAAAGATGGCGTCAACGATTATGGTACTGCAAGTGAGTAAAACACGCTAACTGATAAAGTTTGAGGAATTTTGAGACAGGTCGAACGTGCTCGATGATTCTGAGATGATATGGAAATATAGATTTCCCAGGCATGTTGTTTTCTAACTGTGCAGAACGTTAGCGACCCACCATTTTGGACACAACACAAAATCCTGATTCACAGCATCATTATCTGACAATATGTGTGTTGTTGTATGTTGTCATCGTTTTCATTGCAAGTAACAGAAGAAGCCAGAAATTCTGCTTATAAACATTGCTGTTCTGTGTGATTTTGGTTCTGTTATGGCGTCACACTGCACGGAAATTTTGACAATGGCTTATGAAGGTCAAATCTTTGCATTTAAACTCTTCCTGCTATGATACTCTTTCCATACATAAATGTATTTAGCCATTCAAAACAATGAATAGCCGGTTGGATGTTGGATATTTTTATAAAGTGCCACACACTGTAAAATCGGAATTTTTGTTTGTTTACCTTTCAAACTAGGGCAACTTTTGGTTTCACACCCAATATGTTTCGTTTGATTTTATCTAGACTGTTGGTATTGGTGGCAAAGACCACATGTAATATCACACTGACGTTTATGGGGAATTCAGTGTTGCATTTGTCGCATCTGACTATGGAATATTCGTGATGCAATAGGCGTCTCAATACCGGCCTTCGCGAAACGAGATCCATCTATGGCGGAAATATGGCGGAAAGCGCACTTAGGTGTTCGTGTGACTAGATCTACATGTATACGTTTGTATTCTTTGAAAGGTTTTGGTTGATTGAATAAAACTTACGAAAGGAGTGGACACATTCAGAGTAGCGGACCATCATATTTAAACCTTTACACAAGGGTTAGTAGATCAAACGCAGTCATAACGGCATGTACTTCAGTTCCCCTGTTGTACAATATTCATTGCATTGGGACTAATGCTGCAGTTTTATATGAACAGGTTAATGTACAGCGGTTAATTTGGACAATCGGATAATATTAATGGAAATGATTTATACATTTTATCTTGTAATTTAGTGAGAGAGTCCAATTATTACGATGAGATAGCCTCTACTTTCATTTAAAAGGGTGACATTTGCATTGATATTGAAACTGTGTCTCGTTGTATGCGTTGCTATGCAACAAAGTACCTCTTACACGATGTACGACATGGATGTAGGACCCCGTGGTACGACATGGATGTTGGACCCCGTGGTACGACATGGATGTTGGACCCCGTGGTACGACATGGATGTTGGACCCCGTGGTACGACATGGATGTAGGACCCCGTGGTACGACATGGATGTTGGACCCCGTGGTACGACATGGATGTAGGACCCCGTGGTGCGACATGGATGTTGGACCCCGTGGTACGACATGGATAGAGGACCCCGTGGTACGACATGGATGTAGGACCCGTGGTACAACATGGATGTAGGACCCGTGGTACGACATGGATGGAGGACCAAGTGGTACGACATGGATAGAGGACCCCGTGGTACGACATGGATGTAGGACCCCGTGGTACGACATGGATGTTGGACCCCGTGGTACGACATGGATGTAGGACCCCGTGGTACGACATGGATGTTGGACCCCGTGGTACGACATGGATAGAGGACCCCGTGGTACGACATGGATGTAGGACCCGTGGTACAACATGGATGTAGGACCCGTGGTACGACATGGATGGAGGACCAAGTGGTACGACATGGAACATAGGACCAAGTGGTACGACATGGATATGACGTCCTTGGGAAACGGTCGTAAAGAAGGTAGGGAGAAGGTCGTGAACAATGTTGTATGGGCTACGACCTCCTAAATTTAGGAGGTTTTTGTGAAACGCAGCCCAGAACTCTTTCATATCCGTTCTTTAATTGTCACTATTTCCTCTTTGTGGAGAAGAGTCCTAAATGAAATCAACTAAATAAAATTCACAAAATTCTTTCCACAATCGTAAGCAATGGTTGGACATTTCTGTGTATTGTACGATTTTATGTATATTACTAGAATGTTGAGGGAACAGTCCATTCAAATGAAACATACTAAGTCCTTGGAGGCTTTTAACATTTTGGGGTCAGTTCGATAATATAATATCCTAAATGGAAACAGTCATGTATTTGTTTCTTTAAAGGAAAACTTAAAAAGAAAACTGCAATAATGAATTACCACCCGAGCACCCTCGTAACTGATGACGTCGAATGTTCGGTGGGGTTAACGTGTCAAACCACAAAGTGTTGCATTAATGAAGTGCCGTGTCAAAAGTGTATATAATTTCCCTTTGAACCAGCAAAATATAACACAGACAAGTCTAAAATATTCAATAATATACTGAGCAAACAATGAGCAAGTTACAATTACTCACAATGCAGAGTTCTAGTACAATGCAACTGAGTCACAAGTCGAGGGTAATGGGTCATAAATAACTCACCAGAGTTTGACATTTACAGTGAGAGCAGAAATACGAAATGGAACTTGTTTCCACGGTGAGCAGTTAGACACGAAGTGTCAGTCTTGAATGCAAGCTAGATATTGTTGACAAACAGACGATGATAGGCAAAGGCACACAACACCAGTATCATTCCGAGTGCAAGTCCGTGTGTGACCATCAACACAACAACCTTTATATATACTGACAGAGTGTCGGAAATATTTGAGCAAAGTTTGACTGCATCGCCATTTACTCAGCACTTTCTCGATAGCCGGAAGTCAACAAGATAAACAACCAGTAAAGGAAGGCAATTCTGCAGCGTTATCAAAAAGGCGCACCACTAAGATGCCATTGAACATATATGATGCGAAATGTGACCCATAATAGCCATGACCTAATGGATGATTATAGAAACAAGAAAAATACACACTCTCGTGACAAAACGTGGCGCCATCTGTTTGACTCTAGACTGCTGAAACATGCAGATTCATCAACAGATTCCCCGTGGGCGAGGATTCGTGTTTGTTTATTGTTTTTTTTTTTTTTGGTTTTGGTTTTGTTTCTTTGCGTAGTTCTAACTATACCTGTCAGGTGTGGAGGACACCATACCACATCAGCATGCCTATCTCAACATGGTTTCCTCTGTAAACCTTGACAACAACATGTATCGCTTTAACTCCGAAGGAGGTAATTCTGCTATGTGTTTAGTTGTGCTATACACACGACAATGGCAAGAAGGCCCATTAAACATTTTCATTTAGCTTGAAACAATGCGTGAAGCATAACAATGACATGCAGCAACTCATGTAATCATCTCAGCGACCGGAAGTGAATAGGTATACATGCACACTACTGAACAGGTAAACGCATTAAAGTTGCCAGTTTATATTAATAAAAAAGCCAGATACACAAATCAGCAACATCTGGACAGGAGCTGGAGAACATACAAATAAGGTTACGTCATCACCGCAGCATATTTGTGACTAAACCATTCAGTAGATGACAGTTGTTCAGTAGAAATCACCGGGGATTGATTTGTGACCACAGGTATCCTGACTAGGCGACCAGACCACAAAACGTTTCAACATTTGCGATTGGTCCGCATAAATGTCAGATTCAACCAGAGACAACAGGACAGGATTGTTTTCAATGTCGAGTGACACATTGTATTTTGGCGATGGAAAGGCACAGGTGTGACACGGGATGAGGGAACGTCACGCACCAGTGTAGGTGTGAGGTCCACCGAGTTGTGGTAGAGTGGAACAGGGAGGGAAGAGAGCGCAATGCTTCAGGAACATTTTGTGCGAACAGCCGATCTCAGCTGATTGTGTTCAAAATATCGGTATTTTGACCCCAGTCTGCCATTAATGCATGATTAGATAAAACAATTTACCATGCCTGTGATTTACAACAAATGACATGTTACAGTAAATGACCGCCGTAGAGTGTACTGGGCACCATGTAGCTTTCATAGAGGGCTGTCATGTGACCTGGTTCTACACCAACAGAAAAGCATGTGTCAGAATGCACCTGGCAGATAACAGGTACGATGGACTGTATCAGAGAAAGTGCTGGAAAGTGACCTAAAAAGATTAACCACATACGTTTAGCCTGTGACATAGCGCTCATGCAGACAATGTGACAATGGCACCAGTGTACTGCAATCAATGCACTGTTATCCACCAACTATAAATATTCTATTGGGCAGTTTGTTTCAGGATCTGTATGACTAGGGTATGTGTTTTACCACTTGTTTCCATTTACGCCAGTTTTATGACTATTCGGGGTTTTTTCGATTTTGGACGTCAAATGTTCCACAACTGCCAATATATCCGATATATTTACTCACTGTATTATTTTTTTGTAAAAGTGGTGCATCAAGGATATTGACATCTGGGACACGTGGTTGCTAAATGTCTTGTATTTAACGCTCACGTGTGACTTTTGTGTGCAATGATTGTTCAAGTTCTTGAACGTTATCAATGGCTTGACCTGGGCATAGTATGTCGAGATCCTGATAACAAACATCGTGCCATGTAAGATCAGATGTGTTCCCATGTGCAGATCTGGTGTAAGGATTGAGGGCAATATCTCTGCACCCACTAACGGTGGTTTACAATAGGTATTGCTAATACCTCAGGTCATCTGATCAAGAGAGAACGGATATTTGATCTGCCCGCTCTAAAGATGAAGTTCGATGATATCCTGACCCATGTGGGCGAGTTCGGACCATACCAGAGGCGCATGTACGTCCTTGTGAGTGTCCCCGCCATCTTTGCTGCTATTCAGGCTATGGTTCCAATTTTTCTCATGGATATCCCAAAACATAGGTACTGTCATTATTTTGGTGTGTTTCTGTATCTAGACTTTGACAAGATTACATCGTGCGAGTAATATGTTTCTATAGGCAACGATGTTTTTATACTGAAATAGGTAATGCAACAAAGTTTAAAGGTAAATAACATAATACTTTGTTAAAACTGACTGACAGTATGTGACACCCTGGCAGTCCTGGGGCATAGCAGTACCACTTCATCCTACACTATTAATGTATCTATTTTGTAGTAACGTGCATTAATTTGTGAACCGAGTCATTGTATAATACAATTATTCACTGGTAGACAATGCTACGGGTTTGTTGATGTCACACCAAATGTCAGGAACAGAATTCTTAGCGTTTCAACTTTGAACCGTATCTGCGGAAACAGATTTCATTGGGTATATGATAGCCGGTATGTCATATCGTATCGTATCATATTTCGTGTTTCATATGTTATGTCATATCAATGGGTCACTGATGGTGGTTCAATGAAAATTGTTCTGACCTCCCTACAGATGTGCCATCTCCCCAAACGATACATTCCACAGCCAAGGAGAGAGTCACGCCAGGCTTGTGAACCAGTCAATCCCTTACGTGAAAGAAGAGGGTAAATTAACTCTTTCTTCATGCCTCCTATATAAGACTCCCATGAACGACAGTGGCGATAGCAACGACACTGAGACGTGCAGCAGATGGGTCTACGACACTTCTGATATCCAGGAGAATGTTATAACGGAGGTACACTAAATGACATTCCTTATGTGTCGAGCTTCACTCTCATGAATTTGGTTATTTGATATTCATGGGTCAAAGGGGATGCAGTTTTGTATGGAGTTGCGGTATGCAAGCATACAGGTTGTATCAAGTTCCATTTCATACAAGCGCGCAAGCGTGCAATAGCAAAACGTGCAAACAAGCACAAACCATTTTCCGAAATGGAACATGTTGTAGTTATAGGAGGAACTCCCGCTTTGTAAGTGCATGGAAACGAGCACTATTTTGTAAACTCATACGTATTTCTCATGGGCACATTCGTGCAGACATGCAGTGGCTGGGATGGTACAGAGATGTTATTAGGGTTTGTCACTTTTATACAGATATTATAAGCGTACAACCCTCAACCTCATGTTAGTCTGTTCGATCTGTTAGGTATATATATCAGTCATTTTACCTGGCAAGTTTCGTTTGGACGTCTTATGTCACGGAGATACGATTTGTGTTGTTGCTGACCCAGTTAAACACCTAGATGACACCTTTAGCCAAGATACAAATAGATAATTAGCCTAATTAAATTCCTGCCATTCTGTTACTGGCTTCTACTGACAGTTTATACTCAGGTATGACCCAACTACTATATTTAAATATGACTCACTCACTATTTTTAGATTCGGGGTGTAAAATGAAAGCAATTCAAACAGGAGACAATTACTTTTTGTGGCTAATTTGTCACCATATGAAATTTGCTCTATAACACCTCTGATGTAGCTACGATATGCGTTTGCTCTCTGTCGACACCACTTATGGTGGTGGGGGTGTTATTTTTTCATTGTCCTCCTGGATCGTACAATTTCAAATATCGGACATCTTGTCAGATCTTTCTACCCCACGCAACCCTGAGCATGTAAAAGCGTGTCCATTCATCATTATCAGGTACCAAGAGTTTGTATTGTGGATTATGCATGATTAAAACAAAAATGGGAGCAACTTGACATGAACTGTCACTGGTCCACGGACAAATGAAGCCATATTGCCCTAACACGCCTTTATACAGATATTCACAGTCTTAACAGGCCTTTAGCTTCCACAGTTTAATATAGCTTCTTTGGTCCTCCCTATAACAATCTCTTTATGGAACAACTAACAGAAAGAATCGGTTCCCTCTTCATTTCGAAGATATATTGTTGCATCTCCTCAGTGTCCTTAAACATTAACTTGAACCTTGTCATGTTTCAGCACATACTTAGCCAATTGCAATTATTCTAGCTCTTTCTTCTGCCATGGCTGGCATCTCAAAGAGATTTGTATTTGAGCAAACCTCTATTAATACATCATAGATAACCAATGCAAATGTACTCGAATACTGATTTATTACCAAAACAGAATCTCACCAATGAAAATATACAGCGTTTTACAATAAACATCACACTCTTTTTAGCAATGTAAATCCACATGACTACCCCAACGGATCACCTCTTCTTGAGGTAATGTCTCCAAGGTCATATGCGCGCAGTCAGCGGATAATTTTTCATGCTCAACTCAAAGATCGTCATGTACTTCCGATTTCTCGCGAAAGAGACCACATTGAAAACAACTTGCAAACTTGCAAGCGTCCCGTTAGATAAAGTACACAAAGCCTGTCTGGGCCATTTGACGACGACACCCTTTCAGGCTAAGAAGGAAAGGAATTCAACCGTTCTTGGAACCTTATAATATTCAGTATATCAGCCAATTTCTTGCTCTAATGTAACATTCTCGCCTATGTCCCGATGATGTCTTGGATCCTGAAACTCTGTCCGTTGCTTGTAAATACAGTATGGGGTCTCTAGACCCTACAATTTCATGGCTTTTGTCTCTCCGCATTCCTACAAAGCTTTGCAAAAGAGGGTGCACGTGTAAGCTTTTCCACTTCGTGTGGGAAGGCTATGATACCGTCTTAGAGGAACCTCTATTATTTCAACTGAAAGTGATTATAACGACTAGGGAAAGGACAAAATAGATCCTAGGAGAGAGATCTGAAACTATCATAGTGAAAAAATGAAACTTACCGTAATAAAGTGTTCTGTTGTTCAGAGATCTCCATTACAACCCCCACATATGTACACTGTTCACAACATTAGAACGTTTCCTTCTCAGGGGCTCCTTATGTAGTGAATCCATGATGAGGTCCTGTATGCACTACTTGTAGTCACTTCAGAATATATCCATTACTCGTAAAGACTTCACAGGCCGTGCTGAGTATGAATTTCAGAACACTATTTGGGGGCCTTATATTGCCCGCCTGATTCTATAAATAGTACTTGAGTCATATCTAAATATAGACTCTTACTCGGAACCTATTCTGAACATGGAATAATAGGTACATGTATTCGACTTGGTCGGTTATCGGTTTTAACAGGTGTTTAACTGGGGCAACAAAATGGCTGACGTTTGTTCTAAATAAATATCTCCCCCTACTACAGATAAGAAATTAATTCGATAACTGTTCATCTTTTTCAGTTCAATGTCGTCTGTGACAAGCGTATCCTCCGAGCGCATTCCAACATGGCGGCGTTTGCTGGAAGTCTTGTTGGCGCATTTGTTATGGGATTCGTGTCTGATCAGTGAGTATTCATTTTCTTGTCGTCCATCGTGCAATCTGGACGTCATAAGACGTGACTGACAGAATCGAAAGTTCTGGCTCGCAGACTTGGTTGACACATGTCATCGTTTGCCAGCAACATAGATCATGCTCCCATCATACGATTCATCACTCTGAAATACACTCGAATATTTACAAGCCGTTGTCATGTAGATGAAATATTGCTTAGTGCGGAGTTAACCTGCACTCAAAGAACACAAAAACGCTTCACAATTGTAAAAGATTAATGTTTACTTTCAGTATTGGACGTAAAATAACATTTTTCATCAGCGTCGGGCTGCAGGCGATCTCGGCTATTGTGACATCATTCAGTCCCAACATTTACGTGTTCATCGTCATCCGTTTTGTCAACGCCCTCTCCTATATGTCTCTGTTTATGACTGCCTTCGTGTTTGGTAAGTTGTTGGTGTAATGACGGAAATAAAATTATGCATCTTCGAAAAAATATTGGTGGCGACATCTCATCGGCTAAAGGTTAATATGGTTCTTGCAAGGCGTTATCATTTAGATACGAACGTGACTGCTGGGAAAATGATACACACGTTTTTCAATGTGGACAGCACACAATGACAATATTTTCCTTTCTCTGAAAATAACACTTGTTAAAATGTACAGCTGGCCCTTGAGTCTGCTGTATGGACGCGCATTAGCGCCACAGTCTTAAACTATGATCATCTAACATGTGTCACTCTCGGGAGAAATCATCAGTTGTCATTCACAAATAATTTTTCGAAAGAACCAGCGATTCTCAGAGTCATGCGACCAGTCACGTCAACAGTTGGAGCACTAGCGATGTCACTCAGCAATAGTCGTTGTACAATGATAACAGTGGTTTGTGGGAATAATAATATTTCAAATATTACTGCAATGCACAGTTGTTTATGGCGACGTCCAATACAAGCATACATCCAATACAGTTGCACGAAGGAGCAATCAGTGATTCAATGTTTGTTCTGCAAACAGCTACCGCTCTGTCTATTAAGCACAACACTTTCTCCGTGTAGAATTTATACTTGTATTACCAATATTGCTGGGGTATGGAACGTATTTAATGTGACGTTTTATCGCAACATTGCACGAAACCACGTCAAATATTCAGCCAGTTATCTACATTAAATAACTTAAATAAACCAGCTAAATAGACTTTTCTTCATTCCAGTTTCAAACTTGTACTCCTTGTCTGATACTCCTATATAGAGAGACATATGTTTATTGACTGTTTGCCTAAGCACATCCACTTTCACCGGTAGTCTGGTGTTGTTTGATCCACAGACATTCCAATCAATGTATCTACGTTTATAGTGACATGACCAATAAAGTGTTGTAGAAAATGTACAATTACCTATATATTCATATAACTCACATATCCACGCAACTGGTACTTGCTCAATGCGCTGGTATTTTCATCCCAATCGTTGGATATAAATGTCAACGTTACACCTTATTATCGATCTCAACTCTCAGGGGATCATAGAACTATTGCAGCCACTATGCGCACCGAGTTGTTGTGGAGTTTCTGTCCTTACGAATTACCCATTCACAGCTGTGTGGACTGGGACACACAGTCAAAGTACTTTGTCCAAGGTGTACTGTACGTTACTGTCCCCGCAACGAGGTGTATGCACGTAATCATGTGGTCACCATTTGATCATGTACGAACGGATTTGCTGGTTCTTTTAAGTGCTCATGTTACTTTTAATGTGCGCTAGGGATTGTGACAACACTGAGAGAGTCTGCACATAAGTTGACTACAAGGTTTTACACCCGGTCACAGGTGGGCTCGATCCTGACACTTCAAGCTCGCTTGATCACCAACCTGGTGAAATAGCCAGCTCGCCCAACATAAGTATATTAAGCATTTCGTAGACCGTCCATGTTGCTCTTGTGGATATCAGAGTGAAAACAACAGACATTATTTTTTTTTGGCATCCGGGAACTATATTCAGATAAGAACTAATCCGTATTTTTATTTTGCACTTCCGGATTTTATTTATAACCTGAATACCATTATAAACAGAAACAAAGAACGTGCTCACTGTGAAAACCAGGAAATAGTTGAATCCGTCCACAATTTTATCATCAAGACACTGCGCTATAAATGTCCAAAGAAAAATAATTCACTTAACTCAACAATAACCTTCTCAAAACTGTTTTATATTTCTACAAATGGCTTGTTAGACACACCAATCCGTAACTCTTTATTTGTGTTTACTGGGATGATAGTGGCACCTGTATTTGCTGTAATATCTACACATGTATTACTCATATCAGAGTCACCATCAATGACGACATGTTTCATATAAAAATTGTATTATATGTTGTGTGGGAGAGGTGTTGATATGAGTGTACCTTGTCGGCTTGCTGACGGGATTAACCGCTTTGGTCATGTGGATTTCGGAACAGAAGGTCCGTCGTTCGAATCCCAGCATGGGATTTTGTGGCCTCTACATGAGCTGTAAAGCTTGTTCACCAATCCCAATTCATCTTTATGAATAAAGGGATGTTTAAACCAATATGTCTTAAGTGACTTGCTATTTCAGATAATACCACCGTTTTGAGATATATCTTTAGGTCCGATTGTTGTGCACTTTACATATGACAATAGCGGTCTGGGTTTCAACGTCAAAGGTCAAAAACTGTCAAGGTCGTCCTTATATCCTTGTGGAACAGGGTGAGAATGATTCATGTTACATGTGACACTTTTGAGTAGTGTTTCATGCGCATTGACCAGTATTTCATAATTATAGATTGTATACAGGGACAGTACTGAAAGCTTCTGGTGTTTACGTTGTGTTACTATGACAATGCTGTAACTGTACATGTCAGGTATGAATTGAAGTATAATGACTTTCAGTCAGAACGTTCTGAATACCAATTCTGCCCAAGCAGAAGGTAGGTAGGTCTTCTAACCATATTCCAAACACTGCGCGTCTCCAACATTTCATACCGGAAATTGAGCTTCTTGCCTTCCTGCTGCTCCTGCGGGTTTACCAAAATGAAACAAAAACATGCATGCGTTTTCATATCTATACATTATTTAGGTTTTCAGGGAGCAGTTTGTTTATAAACTAATACATTCAGAAGCCCATTTACACATGATTATGTAATTTTTTATTGGTCCAATATGTTTCCGAAAATGAAACAAAAATATGCTGAGCAATCATATCTGTCAGTAGCATTCCAACTACTGACAGATTGTGAGGAAACAATTTGTTAACCAATACAATCGGAAACGTATGAAGACCTTGCTGGACCTGATCTTCAGTAAACATGGTAAAGAGGCGACTAACGGACTTGAATGGTCAGGGTCGCTGATTTAGTTTATACATGTCAAAGTAAATAGAGAAATTTTCTCCTCCTACTGGTCCTATATGTTTACAAAAATGAAACAAAACATGCAAATTGACATATCTGTTAATCATGTAGATAACTGACAGTTTATGAGGAAACAGTTTGTGAACAAACAATACAATCAGAAACTCATTAACACGTGAATGTGTAACATTATTCCAGATACTATGCTACGTTCTCTCCTGCTTTAAGGTCTTGAGATGGTTGGACCATCCAAGCGGGTGTTGGCCGGGGTAGGCGTCCAAGTGTTCTGGTGTGTGGGCATGTTCATCCTGGGAGCGACTGCGTACGCCCTCCGCTACTGGAAGACATTACAGCTGGTCATCTCAGTGCCTTCCGTTCTCCTGTTTGGATTTTGGTGGTTCGTTTTCTTCTGATGACTTCATTTTTACATCTGGTTTGTTTTTAGTGTCCAGAATGTGAATATTTACAGAAACGGGCGGAACGACTATTATTAACAAGGACGAGAAGCTTATGAACTTACAGAATATCTCCAGTTTTCTTAAAACACAGTAGGAATATAGATGTAACATAGATACAGTTGAATAGGCCAATACTAAATAATGCTTTATTCCAGGTCATGATATATCTACATACCTCCTTATAGAACCATTATGTTCATTTGAATAGTTATATACCGATACTAGTCATGATACAAAACTTGTAGCCTATGTGTCAAGTTAATGCTTATTTTATCAAGTCTATGAGACCAACACATACCATATGCACAATACCAAAGATAACAGATACACGTCAGTGTTTTTGCTGCAACAACTGTGTAAATCCAGCTAAGGTCCGTGATTGAAGCAAAAGCATTATACATTGTAAATCTGCAGTTGTTGGTGATCTATGGCATGTTTATTGTTTTGAATGTATTATTTACATATATCTATTACCCGCGTGGTATTTTGTAAAGGGTTTCATAACAATGTGTTATGACACATATGTGACGTAGCACCTACGCGTGATTTGATTGGCTAATACGTGAAATTTGACATTACTGGTAATACTTTCATCACTCATTCCATTCATGATTTTCATTCAGTTTTCACACCTTCTGGGGGGCATTTAAAACGAGAAGACTTTTATGGAATTAAATACACTTTACTTTTTAGTGTGGCTACAAGAGCTATTTTCCTAGCCTGTTATAACTCATGTTTCTGTAATAAAAAACGAAAAAAAACCCAATCGAAATAAGTAAACAAATTTCTAATAGGTCTATCGTGAGTGTAAACAAATGTGGCGTCGCCCGTAAAAGTTGATTCGGTCAAAATTGACAGACAACTGTTTGGAAGGGTTGTGAATATTATTACGCCGTTGAATACCTTCAGTTTGTATGTTGTCAGGATTGCACTGGGAGTTTCTAACACACAACATAAGGGGCGATCTTGTATCTCATCACTTCCACTGTCAGCCGCATCCACTCGTGTCCTCTCGTGTCGTGTCCTCCTATTGCCACTGCCATGCCTGCCGCAGTTTCACATGTATGGGACCCGTGAAGGTCCGGGGTAGAATAGGCCTTCAGCAATCCATATTTGCCGCAAGAGCCACTGGGATCGGGTGGTAAGGCTCGCTGACTTGGTTGACATATGTCGTCGGTTCCCAATTGTGCTCATGCTGTTGATCACGTGATTGTCTGTTTAAGACTGGATTAGTTACAGACCGCCGCCATAAGGTTGGAATATTGCTGAGTGCGGCGTAAAACTAAACTCACCCATTAAGTCTCATGTAGGGGTCAAAAGCACTTCTCAGAGTCCGAACTAACAGGCTTGAAATCGTCTTCATTCGAGGGTGTAGGCGGAGTCTTCGACATTAACATCGAATCTCAAGTGGGAATTCCAAACCAAGATGAGAAGGCGTCACTGGCATCCGGCGCCAAACGTCATCGTGTTAAATGGATTAAAAAACATAACTCACACACTCACTAGACATCGGCTACGCCTAATGTTACTTCTTAAGGCTGATTCCAGAGTCCCCAAGGTGGTTGTTGTCACGTGGCCGGAAGGCGGAAGCGGAAGTCATCATTCATAAAGCGGCAAAGATAAACGGAGTAGAACTTCCGGCCTCCATGTTGGCTGAGCTGACCGTCGATGAGGGAGACCGGGGAAAGTTTACTCAGCTGTTCACCTCAAGGGTCATCAGGAACAGAACTTTAATCATCTTCTTCAACTGGCATGTAATATACGATATAATTACATTATTAGGAAAGTTGTTATTTTAGTAAGGAAAATCACATAGCAATGTCCTTTTTGATATATAATCATCTTAAACCCGAATATGTTGGTAGTAAGTTGATAAATACCAGCTTCCCCAAATCATTCATGATGTCATTGTAAGAAATATGCATATTAATATAGTATGAGTCATATTATCAATCATACAGTTCCGGATAGAAAGACATCGTTTTTCCCTCCTACGTCAAGCCGTGTCAGTCTTTAATTTACTATTTGGTTTTGATGTTGATCCCAATGTGAACAACATATGGCCGTGTCTGAAAGCATTTTCAGTTTTTTGTGCCGTTATTGTCGTAATGCAAATGTATGTGCCTGACTCAGTTTAAGTTTAAAAGTTTTAGTGTTCATGTGCTTGATTCCAAAAGACGCGGTATCGTAAGACCAGTATTTCTACTGCCAAGGTTTGGGTCTCGCATGTACGTACATACACACTTTCCCAAACTGTCTGTTGTCGTCAGTTCGTCTTGCCATGTACATAATCGTTCCTGGTCGTTTCCTGTTTCAGGTTTGTCGTGAACATAGCGTACTACGGTCTTGGGCTTAATGTGCAGAACCTGAGCGGCGACATTTACCTCAACTACACCATTGCCAGCATCGCGGAGACGGCGTCCTACGTGGCGTGTATACTGCTGATGGACAGGGTTGGAAGGAAGTGGCTCCACTGCAGCAGTATGTTAGTGGGAGGGTTGGCGTGTGTGGCGGTGTTGTTCCCAGTTATATATGCAGGTAGGTTACACCCCAATCCCCCACATTGCAACCACAAACGTGAGTGCATATCACAAGCTATCATACATAAGGGTGTTATCTCTCCCTCACGTCCCCAATAGGCATCCGGATTACTACCCAAATTAACTTCTTAGAGGTTGGAGTAGTAAGGAACGATGACAATATATGGATGAACAACTTATTTATTGCTATGGGAGCGACTTGTTTGATAGCTAAGAGAACACATGATAGTAATGCATGCTGTATGCAATACACTCGTGGTGTACACGGGCATATAGACCGACAATTAACATTATGTCGGTATCCATTTTATAAACGGTCTATATACCCGTGTACACCACGAGTGTATTGCATACAGCATGCATTACTATCATGTGTTCTCTTAGCTAGAAGCAACATGATGCATTATTGCAACATTGACATCTGCGAAGTCATTGAACATTCCATGGCATCCAGCTAATTGCGCTTCTGCACCTGCAGCGACCTCATAGGACTCGCCATAAGGCATGCTTACACAGCAAAGTGGAAACACAATGAAGTGGATTTAACGCTTTCAGCTGTTCTGTTATTCTAATGGGTGTGTGGGTTGTTTAGTTTATACCTTCTGAAACAGTAGATAACTGAAAGAAACCTGTTTTCGTCCTTTCAAACTGTGTTATTATATACACCGTTCGGATTGTGTGATAAGTCTCAGGTATCTAGATGGTGTCAATTTGTATATAAAATATTGTCCACACAGTTGTAACATGACTATATATATATAATACCTCTTGAAAACAATGTAAAGTAATCAACCGATCAGTACTGACGACTGTGGTCAACATTGTCCTAGCGCCCCCGTGGGTCACCATCCTGCTCTCAATGATCGGCAAGCTCGGAGCGTCCGCTGCGTTCGCCATCATCTACGTCTTTTCTGCCGAACTTTTGCCCACCGTTGTACGCAATTCCGGCGTGGGAGCCAGCTCTACTTGTGGGAAAATAGGCGGAATGACCGCGCCCTACATTGCTGATCTGGTAAGTAAAGTGAAATTATACATGGTTTTAATTCCTACCAACTTTTGGTTAAATATTTTACTGGTTCTATTATTTCTAACAGGAGAGTTGAATGGCCACTGCATATACGCGTGGAAATAGGTATGGCATCCTCCCAAATCTTTCATATATGAATATGTTACCATTACCCATAGCATAGTACACTTTGGATAAAGTGACAATAATTAAATGGCAAATCTAAACGCAAAACCAAACCACACACCTCTGTGATTTATTCCAAGAAGCAAACATGGAAACATATTAATCATATTGTATTTCTGGTGACTATGGTCATATGCCAAGTGCTGTCATTTTCAAGCCAGAAGAAATCACATGAATATCGATAACCGAGCACAATGTAAATATCCAGCGTAATCTCGGCCAGATGTTTGAAAATCCCTCACCCTCATTTAGACGTTGAATTTTGTCGTTGAGGTAGTGTTCCATTCTTGGTGAAGGGTTTATTTAAACACACACACATTGTTTTCTGGATGATCTCTGGCGGCCTGTGCGACCCATAATGTCTCAGCTATGTTATGTGTTTGTGGGATAGAGATCTGGACTCCTGGCGACCGTCTCACAAAGCTCTCCTAGCGCTACAACTAGCGTAAGTCGATGATACAGCATAGGGCTTATGAATGCCACGAGAAAAGTTACGAGATCTCAGACTTACGAGAACGGGCCAAGAAAGAGTTGCTAAGAAATTACCAACAGCACGATGTGACCTACAATTATCATCCATGAAGAATGGCCTTTGTCCACAGGATGGTCATGGAATAGCGGTACAACAACCAAGTCAAGGATGTCAGTGACCGTTGCCCATTCAAATTTTGTCATACACATCACCAGTAAACCAAGGTATTCCGCTCCAAGATATTCCGCTGTTCATAAGCAGTGTTTCTGCTGCACGAAACACGAGTTATGCATCCGTCATGAGCAAAAGAAATTGACTTTCTTCTGATCAGTTGCACCCTCCCCATGATCTTACATCTCAGAATCAGGTTATGATGTAGAATGAATGTATGGTGCATCCGAAGGGTGATAATAATTATTCACACAGGAATAATTATGATAAGAATGTGAAAGACTTCATGTGAGTTACAGTATTGCGATACTTTGTCCATGAGTAGACGAGGGTTGGCTGAAAAGTTCTAAGCCTCACTGTGAAAAAAAGTTACAAAGTCCACATTTGCAATTTATTTTTCTACATAGTCCCCTTCCAAGTTCTCACACTCTTGCCAGCGATCCTGCAAGGCCCGAATCCCGGTCAGGAAGAAATCTTCTTCAGCTACCCTAAAAAAATCAGTCACAGCGGAAATGACGTCATCATTACTTGCAAAATGGCGACCGGCGAGTTCCTTTTTAATTTTGGGGAACAGGTGGAAGTCAGAAGGAGCCAAATCAGGTGAATAAGGAGGATGGTCAATGAGTTCAAAGCCACAATCGCGGATTGTTGACATGGCCACCACCGATTTGTGAACAGGCGCATTGTCTTGGAGGAAGAGGACACCTTTAGCGATCATCCCTCGTCGTTTGGCTTTGATTGCTTCTCGCAACTGGTTCAGTAGATCAGCATGGTATCTGCCGTTGATAGTTTGACCTTTTTCAAGATAATCAATGAGCAGAATACCCCTGGAATCCCAAAAGACTGATGCCATCACCTTTCCAGCTGAAGGAAGAGACTTGGCTTTCTTCGGAGCTGGTGAATCAGAATGCTTCCACTGTTTTGACTGTAGTTTTGTTTCTGGTTGAAAGTGATGTATCCAGGTCTCATCCATGGTTACAAATCGTGCCACAAAATCATCGGGATCTGCTTCAAAACGACGCAAATTGTCAAGGGACGTCTGGAACCTGACACATTTCTGTTCTGCTGTCAAGAGCTTTGGCATCCATCTTGCAGAAACTTTAGTCATTCCTAATTCGTTGGTGATAATATGCTCAACCCTCTCATGAGAGATGCCCACTACACTAGCAATATGTCGAGTAGTCAATCGTCGATCATCCATCAACATATCGAGCACTCGCGTGATGTTTTCTGGAGTGGTTGCTGTTGAAGGCCTTCCTGGGCGTGGGTCATCATCAAGGCTTTGTCTGCCAAGCTTAAATTCTGCAGCCCACTTCTTTACTGTGGAAAATGAAGGAGCATCATCCCCTAGAGTGGAGACCATGTCAGCATGTTTCTGTGTTGGGGACATCCCGTTCTTTTGCAAGTACTTGATGACTGCCCTTTATTCAGGCTTGTCCATTTCTGATGATTTCAGAGGGTAGGTTTACCAAAAGAGCTGCAGTTGAGATAAAACTATTAGTACGTTTGTAGTTCTTGTGTCTATGATTCACTAAATGATTGTCCTCATTGGTGGCAAACACCTGTCTCTACCTGGTGGGGAAAAACCACTCAGGCTGAGAACTTTTCAGCCAACCCTCGTATATAAATTTACAACGGCGGGATTTAATCCTTCATAAAACTCCAGGTGAAGCTTTGACAATGTGTACAAAAATCGGCACATATTTACTTTCACAACAAATGTTTTCGTTCGTTGTTCAATAACAAAATGGCATTCTGGTATACTATAAATTGTATCAAAAGAGAAAATGTACACTCTTAAAAAAAACAGAAACGCAAAATGAAATTCAAAAATGATACTTACAATTTTGTACACGTGTTTTTAGGATTGCACTTTGTTTCTGGAATGTTTTAGAAGATCCTGCTTCACCAAACGCAACCAAAAATGATTTTGAACGGTTTTATCAGTCAGGAAATATTGTCATTTATGTGCGTGGATGTCATGCAGCACGAATGCGGAGCACGAGTACAACATGTGACTATAAAAGACCCAGTTGAATCTCTCAATTTCATCCATGATCTTTGCAAGTACTGTACACGAAAATGGGACGTCTCAACGCTGCCGATCGAAATCAGGCAGTTGTACAACCGCAAGCTGGTGAATCAAAGAGTGAGCTGGCAAGGATCGTCAACGTTCATCCCAGCACAATAACTCGATGGTGGGATCTGATTTCGTCAAACACATTCGATAAATGACCGTCCAAGATCAGGAACGACCTAGAATCACCAAACCTGCCCAAGATCGGTACATCCGGGTAACTCACCTAACTGACCGCCATCGCACTGCCCGGGACACAGCACAAGAACAGCTTGGAGCCTGGAGAGTGTCCGATCACACAATCAGGGACCGTCTCCGAGAAGCAGGAATACGTGTCAAACGTCCAAAAGCTGCCCCTTCCTTGACACGACTACATCGACGTCGACGAGTGTAACACGGTGCTGTCATAGAACCTGGCAAAGTGGCATATGGTTTAGCGATGAATCCCGTTATGCGACGTGATCTAAGAGACCGTGTTTTCAAACGACATCATGAAAGTTTTGCTCCTAACTGCATTAGACAGGTGGTCAGATTCGGTGGAGAAATTGTTCGGGGGTGGGGGAGATCTCTTGCACCAGCATATTGGAACATGTGCTTGTCCAAGGCAACCTAACGGCCGATCGATATATCGACCGGATACTCCGTCCGCATGTTATTCACCTTGTTGACCGTCAACGGCAATGACTACCTGGCCAATAACAACTTGAATAGTAACCCCTGGTCCTCCAGATCCCTGGATCCAAACCCAATCGAACACCTTTGGGATCAGATCGATAGACGGGTACGTCGACGTCGTAATCCACCACAGAATCTTCAACAGTTGTTCCACATGCAGGAGGAATGGAGAAGGATTCTACAAGAAAACATCCAAAAACTGATTCGATCTGTACCCATTAGGTGTCGGGCAGTGGTAGCAGCTGAAGGTGGTCATAAAAGATACTGGCTTCAACACCATCTGGTGGACAGCAGTAATGACTGTGGTGACTGTTATTCTCACGCAATATGGACAAGATAGTAGTGCCTTGCTCCACAAAATTTCATTCATTTATCTTTTTTCCGGTGATCTACACGTCCTTGAATAACACCAAATTTTCACTGATATTTGGGTTTTGCGTTGACGTTTCTTTCTTTCTTTCTTTCTTTCTTTTTTTTTGAAGAGTGCAGTTAGAGGTACTTAAGTTACTGTGAAACACGTTAGCTCCCAATATATAGGAATATATTGCAATACAACATATATACATGCCTAGTGATGACTGGAAGCTCGTAATTCTTTGTATTCTGTGTTTCAGGGCCTTCTCATTGGCGGCGATCTACAGGTGGCGATGCCGCTCATTGTGTTCGGCGTGTTATCTATGGCTGCCGGTGGTCTCTCCCTTTTACTTCCGGAGACTCTTAACACAACGCTACCTGAAACTATTGAAGATGCCAAAACTTTCGGAAAGTAGGTGTTTTCTTAATCAACAACTGGACTGCAACAAGAGATCATCTCATGTGGATGTATATATCCCTGTATAGTGTCGTGTATTTTGACTATGACTTGTTAAAGTTGTTATTGGTAAACAAAACAGTTTCATGTAATTTAACATTGATAAAAAAGAAAGAACGCATTTAAGCAATTTTCTCGGTGGTAAGTGAAAGAATATTTCTAAAGCCATATTCACCATCCTTCTTCCACAAGTAAATTATTTGTCAACCTGAGACCCGGGTATTTTATTTCTAAAATAGAAATTATATATCGTAGTTTATTTTCAGCGTATAATGACCTGTATTTCAATATCGTCTAAAGCAGCATAAACATAGCACGGACAGGTAGTAAGTTATCTGCGTGTACCAACTTACTCGAAGGCCTAAGTTTGTTTGAGCTGACAGTGAGTCGACATCACGATCAATAGTAAATATAACTCTTCGTTTCTTTCAGGTCAACGTTAAGGACCAAATACAACCTGACGTCAAAAAGCGAGATAGCAGATGGAGATGTACAGTTGAATGGTATTCAGAAAAACACACATGTGTAACAATGTCAACTACACGTGTGGAACATTTTTAACAACACACATATTTAACTTGATAACAACACACATATTTAACCTTCATAAAAACACACATTTGTAACACTGTATGCAGCATAGATGTTTAATGTTGTCAACAACTCACATGTGTTACATTGTCAACATATCCTACCGTTTAGTATTAGATGACCCCCTTTCACCACTGTGTAATATACGAACCGAGTCCTCAAATAAAACATATATTACCTCATATCGATGGTGCCAACAAAGGTAACATCTACAATTATGGAATATGATTGCAAATGGCACAGATCAAGAACGTGTTTACACTGTAAGACGTTTGCAGGAACCTGTGACCGTATCAGGTTGTAATATATGGAAATAAATGAGATTTATGCTGGCAGTGTGGAATACATAAAGCAAGATAACACTCTGTTAACTTTACCGAGAATTGCAGTGTGCAATGATACATCAATCTCAAAGTTTCCTAAGGAGCAACATCCAGAACAAGGATCTACAAGGTTACTGATTCCAACTACAAGGATTCTGAAAGATCTAAAGTTATAAATGTCTGCAAATTTGTAACTTCGGGTAAAACGTTTGATTTTTTTCAAGATTGATTTTCACATGTGCTATTTGCAATTCATGTGCAAATAAAACAGATCCTAATTTATAAAGAAGGGTGCAAATGGTGCGAGTGTGAATGTCCTGATTGCATTTTATATGGTAGTTGTTAACTTTCTTAAGTAACGTTTTTTCTGTTCTCAGGAAATGTACTAAAACGGAGTGCTTGGTTCCTAAGAGCGCAGGATGATAAACCCGAAATGGAGAAATGTCATCATACGGCATGCCTACTGGAACAGACAGAATAAAAATAAACATTCTGTAGATTAAAGAGATCCCAAAACATTGTTTGTAGAGCCCAAGCGTATTTTCACAAACCATGTATGGTTTCAAATAGCGAGACAGACAGATATGACTTTACTAGACCGGACCAAATGTACATCCATGCTTGGCTGTCACATCTGTTGATAGTCGTAATAATTTGTCAAAGGTCACATGCAACGTAAAACACAACTTTGCAGATTCTGATACCTTACGATATGCAGTTACCGAAACAAATCATCAAAAGTACCAATTCAACCTATAAAGTTGAAAAAAATGCGATGACAGAAAAGCCCGCGAAATCGGAGTTCAGACGGTTCAGTACCTTTCCCCCAGCGCTGAGGTCTTGAGTAGTAGTCTAATCTTGGTTGTGTACACAAACAAGTTAATAATCGACTCGTTGCATAAAAAACTTGTTGATTGTGCTAAGAAGCCTCTGTCACCAATGTCTGGTGTTTTTACACCTATATGTCTGCCTGCCTGTCTGCTTTAAGACAGCATGCAATACACAGCTTCAATCATTGACCACATGCAATTTGAACTTAACACCTATCAGGCTATACGCCCTAAACAATAAACTGAATTATTACTCGTGCACCCCAGTCCTGTCTCTGCCACATTATGTAGGCAGGTATGATACTTGTACACATGACATGATTTTATGTCTGTGGGTTGCAAACAAAGGTACTGTTAACTACATCTATTTTCTCGGATGACTGGATCTGACGGAAGTCCTGCTTTGTACTTGGACGAATCACAGTTTCCAGCCACGCAGCAGTTCACCATCTCTACTGAGATGATTTTTGAATGGGCCGAACACAGATTCAGAGAACATGTATTTACAAAACCCAACATCTCTCTATACATTCTTTTATGGATAACAACTTCTTCTAGTGTATATGATTTTCTTTGACAACAGTATATGAATCCATACTGAAACGACGCATCAAGTACAACAAACTACGTTGTTGTCCATAAACAATCTTACTTTCTTGTGACTCGCCATACTTCGAAAATGCCCATAGAACAAATCATCAATCACACTGTGAGCCCCCAGCGTATCAGCAAATTGAACCAGCCAATCGGAAGCCGTCGTTACACTTGAGTGCATACCCAACCGCGATGACTGGGTTCCGTCTCCCAAGGACTTCGTTTCGAGGGAAGTAAGCGAAAGTACAAAATATTGCACTTTTGAATCACGATTGTACGCTTATAATTTTGTTCATTTGTATTTTTACAAGCTTCAATGTATATTATATGTCAAGCATTAGTGATAATTGTGTTTTAATTATGTTTGATTTTTGCTTGTATGTGACCTGTAATACAACCTTAGAAAGAAAGGTCAATCAATACAATTTGGATAATCTTGAAATTTTGACAAGGAGATAAATACACTGGGTTTTCATACACTTGGATGTCAAATGTTCCAGAACTGCTGATAGGCCCGACACTCATGTAATTACTGCTTATCAAAGTGATGAATCGAGGATGCTCCTAATAATATCAAACTTGGACAGATGGTTGATAAGTGTCTTTTGTTTACCGCTCGCGTGTGACCTACATGTACAACGATTGTTCAAATACTTGTACGTTATCTGTGATTTGACCTGGGCATCGTGTGTGTGTCGACCCTGATAACAAGCATTGGGTCATGTAAAATCAGATGTGTTCCCATATCCAGAACAGGTGTGTGGATTGAGGGAAATGTCTGTACACCTACTGAAGGTGGATTAGACAGCCTGCTGCTAATACACCAGTTCGGAGACGTTTCGTCTCATCAAGAGAGAACGGATATTTAACCCTGACGATGAAGTTCGATGATATCCTCACCCATGTGGGCGAGTTCGGACCATACCAGAGGCGTATGTACGTTCTCGTGTGCGTCCCCGCCATCTTTGCTGCTATTCAGGCTATGGTTCCTCTGTTTCTCTTGGATATCCCAAAACACAGGTACTGTGTTTATTTGGCCGCATTTTTATGGGTCCTTCGTGCGATTAATACGTTTTAGTGCAAACAGTGCTTTCAAAATGAAACAACCTGCTACAACGTTGCAAATGCTCCGGTAGAAACGTATAAATTATGAGACTCAGTTATAAATTACTATGTGAGCCACAATTGTTCTCTATTGGTTTATTTAATTAGGAGATAAACATGCGGTGTTGGGAAATCAGAGGTATATAACGAATCTTACTAGCTCTTAATTTGATTTAAAACCGAACCCTGATATTTCCATTTCCCAGGTTGTGAATATCCATCCTTGGCCTGCTTCGGCATTGTTGTTGCTGTATTGTCTCTGATCTTGTGGCTGTTCCAATATCGAAATTGCACCGTCCTTGGTCCTTCTTCATTCATTTTTCATTTATTCCGTATACATGCCATGAGTTCGACAGTAGAACATGTATAAAACATGAGTGAACATACATACTGCGTCATTAACACTAATCGTCTGTCTGTACTTTACGGTAAGAACGAGATGCATCTGAATTTTTATACTTCTATTTGTTACTACTATTTTTGTACTACAACTTTGTCATTCATCTCCGGAAACCGGCATTATTGATAGATACGTGTTTCCCAGGACAGCAGTAGTCCTGTATAATCACATAACAAAATCTAACAGAGTTTGATATGTATAATTCGTTGCTCCACTTTTAGAAACATACATTTTACATGGTTGCTGTAACATTTCCAGTGTTCTGGGTTATCCATATTTGCCAAGCAGTTTTAGAAACCCAATTTTCGTCGCCAGATTCATCAAATCCTCTTAACATTCCATAACACTTCTTTTGATATACGGTGTTTGTCGAAGAAGCCTTATCTAAAATGTTATCTAACACCTTTATGTCAGGTTCACTGATACATCCCCCGCACTGTGCTAAAGTTGCTTTCTTTGGGATCTAAGGCCAACTTGTAAAACATTTTTACAAAGGATTGTTTGGACCGTTTCAGTAGGTTTTCGGGTTTCCCAACCTCACAGTTCTACGAAAGGAACACAATCGGCTGAATTTTCCCATACATTTGCTTGAAGGTCGCATTCACAGGCAAAGTTTTGAAATTATTCATGAAACGTTTGTTTGGAAATAAAGCATTTTCAGCCCGTTGGGATAATGTCTACACTCTTTTGAACATGTTCTTGCAGGAAAAAACAATACCTAGATATTTGTAATAAGCTAATGACGGTTCGGAAGATCTTTTTTCTTTAAAAAAAAATACAACTTACGTTTTCTGAGGATGTATTTGTTATCCACATTTCTGAAGATTATAAACATTATTGTAAATATTGCAACATCATCTTCGAATTGGAGTATCTATAATGAGTGTTAAGATTCATCAATAAATATGGCACTGGTATCACATATTAATATGCCATTTACAAGTTCATTAACATACTTTATCACACACTCCACATGATGTGTTAATGCATTGTTAACACCTTGCGTCTTTCAGATGCTTTTACATTCTGATATATACTCCACTGTAAAGTATGTATCTTTCTATGAATACATTTTGTATTAACAAAGACATCAAATTATTCCTGTTTGCCGAGTCGAATGCTTTTTAAAGGTCGAGAAATAACATTGGCCTCTTTTCTTTGTTTTGATATAACTTATGAGTTTGTGGATGTAGGATAAAAGCTTGATCACTAGTGGTATGACGTGGAATTCAGAAACTTAATCCCAAACCTAATTCTGCTGTTTATAGTCGTTACAAATTCTCTGTAGTTTCCTAGGACAGCCCTGTCCAATATAGAGGTACTACTAACCCTACCTTTCACTATAATGGGGCGCATACTGTTTCAAGGATTCTATTAAATAACTTATTCAATAACTAGAGGTGTAGTATTATACGTATGTCGTTTATGGGTTCGACGGGAATGCCATTTTCCCCCGGCGCCATACCATACTTTCGTGGCCCGTAAAATTACCTGGTCTGTAATGGTGGTCGCCATTCATTCTTAAACTCACTACAAACTATACAATATTCACATTTCTCCATATTGTGATTTGAGAGAAAGCCAGTTAAAATCTTTAAAATAATTTCAAATACTCACATATGTGGTTAAAAGCATTTATACCATCTACATAGTTGTCTCCCTTCATCGTTTACAACTCAACTTCATCTTTATCTATCTTATGCTTGCATGTCAGAATAATCATTGTCATAAAACGTCAAGTGGTAGATGAGACACATCATTTTCAGTGAAACATCGTTCTGTGTAAATTGTTCTGTGTCACCAAGCAACACAAAGGATGGGTGTTCTGCTCGTAAGATAAGTAGTCTACTGTCCAACAAGTCCCTTCCCATGATGTGTTCCCCGGGGGAAGCAGATGCTTCTGAGTTCGTGACATACACATTAACAAATATGACTGACGTGGAGAAGGTATTACACTGGGGGAATAATTATACAGTCTGTCCAGTGTGCACGCAGACTGGTAAAGGTGTTCACAATCGAATTAGTGACGTACATTGCAACACATCCGTTGATTCTGCCACGGTTTCTGATATACTGAAAACATTGGTGTTCTAAACACAAGGTTTTAAAATGGATAGCAGTTTTGTCCAAGTCTCTAAGAAACATATATTATATTTTGAACAAAATTTTAAAACATTAATATGCTCTCTTTGGATCCGCGCCAGATGTGTAGTCGCCTGCTGCTGTGAGCCCGTGGTCTCTCCAGCTCTGTGGTCTCGATGTCTTCCTATTTTGACTACGGTTTTATTGCTCCAATCATATGCATATACATCATCGTTAATCGCCAGCTTGTTGTTGGAGACAACAAGTATCCTTGCTCCCGATACTGCTTCAAGAAAATAGTAACTTGTTAATTCGTCAACCCTGTTAATTACATATGTTTCGTGTTTGTTGGTTCTTCACGTACGGAATTCTGGAAGAGTCTCAACTTTGAACATAATTGCCGCTTGATATATAGCAAAGTGCTAAGTATATATCACATCACATCATATCTCATATCTCATATGTAATGTCATATCAATGGGTCACTGCTTTAACACTGATGGTGATTCAATGAAAGTTTTTTTCTGACCTACCTACAGATGTGCCATCTCCCCAAACGATACATTCCACAGTCAAGGCGAGAGTCATGACAGGCTTGTGAACCAGTCAATCCCTTACGTCAAAGAAGACGGTAAATTAACGCTTTCATCATGCCTCCTATACAAGACTCCCATGAACGACAGTGGCGATAGCAACGACACTGAGACGTGCAGCAGATGGGTCTACGACACTTCGGATTTCCAAGAGAATGTTATAACGGAGGTACACAGTAAATGGCATTTCTTTATGTCGACCTTTCCACCCCGTGATGAAGTCAGTTGATATCCATGGGTTAAAGGGGATGCAATGTACAAGTATTGCCTTTGGGTAGTCACGCTGGGAACAAGAAAGCATATGTTTGCTAACACGATTCAGTCCCGTTACATAACAAGCGTGCAAGTCTAGTGGTTTGGGAGCTCCGTTTTGGAATGGGATTGTAGACAAGCAGCATTTGTTAAACCTTTCATTGATAGGTACAAGCATGCAAGCATGCAACAGCAAATCCCACTTGGTAAAAGCGTGTAAACGGCAAGCATTAATTGTCCTTACACTTGACTGGTATATGCGCATGAATATGTAGCTATGAGGGGAACTCCTGCTAGGTATAAGCGGGCAAACGGCAAGCATTTATTGCCCTTACACCTGATTGGTATATGCGCCTGAACATGTAATTATAAGGTGGATCCCCCGCTAGGTATAAGCGGGCAAACAAGCACTACTCATTATACCTATTCCTGAAATGTACATTCATGAAAGCATGCAGTAGTTGTCATGCTACGGAAATGTTTTTAGAGATAGTTCCTTCACTACATGTGAGTATGCAAACAGAAGTTAATAAGGGTACAACTCCCAACCCCCACCAGGCACATAAGTCTGTTCGATCTGTTAGGTATATCTATCAGTTATTGTACCTTGGCATGGTCCTGTTGTACGATCCTGTTGTCTTGTGCGACGGAGATACGATGAGAAATTAAATCGGTAACTTTGGAATTTGTATCTGTATTTCAGTTCAATATTGTCTGTGACAAGCGTATCCTCCGAGCGCATTCCAACATGGCGGTGTTTGCTGGAAGTCTTGTTGGCGCTTTTGTTATGGGATTCGTGTCTGATCAGTGAGTCTCCTTTTTCTTGATATGTGAACATCATGAACAGAGAAGGTTTTCAGCAACCACTGCTTGTCGTAAGAGGCGACTGACGGAATCGGGTGGTCAGGCTTGCTGACATAGATTGGCGGACACTCTCCATCGTGTGCCAGTACCGTAAATCGTGCTGTGTTCATGCTGTTCAACACTGGACTCTCTGATATACACTCGAGTATTTACAGGCTGCCATGTAGCGGGAATCTTCCTGGGTGCGGCAGTAAACAACACAAACACTTTTCATCATTGTTTCTTTCAGTATTGGACGAAAAATAACATTTTTCATCAGCGTCGCGCTGCAGGCGATCTCGGCAATAGTGACGTCATTCAGTCCCAACATTTACGTGTTCATCGTCATCCGTGCTATCAACGCCCTCTCCTCCACGTCTTTGTTCATGATTGCATTCGTGCTTGGTAAGTGGCGTGTAAGTGGTTGTTGCTTAATGCAGCATTTAGATAGATAGATAGATAGATAGATAGATAGATAGATAGATAGATAGATAGAGTGTGTGAGATAGATGTGTGTGTGTGTGTGTGCGCGTGTGTGTGTGCGTGTGTGTGTGTCCAGAAAGAATTAATTCGGCTGGTCGAGAGTCAGTCTGCATCCATATGCCCGAATTTACGCTGTCACGTATGGCCTATTCAGCAAACAGCACAATAGTCCTTAAAACGCTCGATTAAAACGAGTTTGCGTGAGACATTGAATATTATTGTTGTTGTATTAAATATACGTTCATAAATTGGTTAAAACAATAAAATACACTATGACAAGAAAAGACACCTAAATATCTAAAATATCAGTGGAGACTTCGATTTGGTGTTATAACTGTTGTGGCAGGCGATATTCGAAGGGACATAACTCTTGCAGGTATAGAAAGTATGTTTCGAGGGACATGTTATTTGAAATGATACCGACTTTTAGGACATCTTACAGGCCAATCTATTTCCACCTCATCGATAACAAAATAGGCTAACATATTCTCTACAATGCAGTACAAACATATGTTCGTGATTATAAAAGCTGAATTGAATCCAAATGATTTGGACTTCAATATCAAAGGTCACAAGCTGGTATCAAAAGTTCATCCATACACCCTGTTGGAACACAGTGAAGTGCATTCAAAGTACCCGTGAAACTGGTACCTTAGCGTTTCTTATGCTTTGGCCAGCATTTCATTATTCCAAATTGCAAACAGTACTACTAAGCGCTTCAACTAATACAGCGTACATTTAACTAAAAACTGTACATTTCAAATACGATTTGAAAAAGAACAATTCTGCTCAGCAGGGTCAATGGGTGTTTTAAACATATTCCAAACTTGCGCGTCTCTAACACGTCAAACCATTGCCAGTCGGTAAATAGAGATATTGAACTTCTTTTTCTCTTACACTCGTCCGATACGTTTACGAAAATGAAACAAAAACATGCATGAGTCTATTATCTGCCAGTAGCATTTAGACTACTCAGTTGTGTTGGGAGACTATCTGTAAATAAATCAGAAATGCATTAACACGTGACGTTATCCGAGATGATATGCCACGCTCTCTCCTGATTTAAGGTCTTGAGATGGTTGGTCCATCTAAGCGAGTGCTGGCCGGAGTAGGTGTCCAGCTGTTCTGGAGTGTGGGCATGTTTCTCCTTGGGGCGGCTGCGTACGCCCTCCGCTACTGGAAGACATTACAGCTCGTCATCTCAGTGCCTTCCGCTCTCTTGTTTGGATTTTGGTGGTTCGTTTTCTTCTGAGTTCATTATTCCCAAGCCAGGTCAAATCCAACTTCACAGAAACGGAATGAACGACTTTCATTCTAGGGTTTAACAAACTGAATCAGCACCCGTTGAAGTACTTATCTTAAATTGTGTTAATACACAAATGAATATATGTGTATATACCACAGAAAGTACAGTTAAAGAGGTCAGTGCTATAGTAAATAATTCTACATCTATGTTCATTATGTTCATTTGAATAGTTTTCTGCATTTACTACTCATGACACAAAACATGTAATCAATGGATCAAGTTCTCTGTTATCAGTCTATTAGAGGAATTCAGACCAACATAGACTATATGTATAATAACCCCCAAGGTATATGAATCACGTCAATGTTCTCGACATTTCCATTCTTAAACAGATAAATAGCACAGTCGCTGAAATGATGGTGTACATAGAGTATGGTCGTTGCAGGAAGCAAATGTACTGCAAAAGTCCTGATGGTCCTCAGTATGGCTTTCTGCCTGCAGTTGTTGGCGTGGCGTGGCTATAAATTGTATTGTATGTAGTTCAACATGTTAGTTTTACATCCATGTCTGTGTTATCCAGGGTGTTTTCATTGTCTAGAATGTATTAACTATAACATGTGTTACAAAAGTGTTACTATTCTAAGTAACGATATGATTGAAATAATGCCGATGTGGTACTCATACACTCACTAGACTTCAGCTACGCCTAATGTTACTTCTTAAGGCTGATTCCAGAGTCCCCAAGGTGGTTGTTGTCACGTGGTCGGAAAGCGGAAGCGGAAGTCATTATTCAGAAAGCGGCAAAGATAAACGGAGTAGAACTTCCGGCCTCCATGTTGGCTGAGCTGACCGTCGATGAGGGAGACCGGGGAAAGTTTACTCAGCTGTTCACCTCAAGGGTCATCAGGAACAGAACACTCATCATTTTCTTCAACTGGCATGTAATATACGATATAATTACATTATGCGGGGAGAAGAAAATCAAATAGCAATAATCATCTCAAATCCCGATTACGTTAGTAGTAAGTTGGGAAATACCAGCTTCCCCAGCTTCCTTCAATCATATCCTTGTAAGAAATATGCATACTATTCTGTTATCTATATATATTGCCATGGCTGTTGACCTGAAGTATTACTTTCCGCAAGTGTAGCTTCCAAAGAAAACACACTTGTTACGTTGAAATGACATGATTTTGTTTTTTCACCGTTGTTCACTGTTCTGTTGGCTATTTGAAATCGTATCTGAAATGAGACGGGTGTTTTAACACTTGCTGAAAGGGGTCAGACTTTAGGCCTTTTGCAACTTGGTTAAATCCAGTGTCAGGTCGCCCCAGTCTCACGGCAGTTCGAGATGAAAGGAACTGTAATTAAGTAAATGATTCACTAACGCAGCAGGTCATCAGACAGAACACTTCAATGTTAACAATGTAAGGATATAAAGGAGTACCGTCATGGTTTGGGCGGAGAACTCCTGCTGGATGTACTCCGGTGTACGTAGTCGACGGTAATCTCACCGGACACATTTTTTGAGACGAGATACTGGCTCCTATGGTAGTACCATTCCTGCAAGCTATGCGTGGTTTTATGGCCGTTCTTCTTTATGACAACGCATGATCTCATAGGGCTAGGATTGATAAGCCCTGTTGTCTTTATGTTTGCTGTTGGAACCTTTTGTCTGTATGTCACGATGTGCCACGTTTATCAACTCATGTGCATGTGCTATATATTTACCCTGTATTATTTGACCCATTGTTAATGATTAGTATATATAAACAACTTATAAGATGTTTATAAAGATGAAACAAATATGATATAATATATCTGATGCGACATCACAGGCATTCAACAATGAATTAGTACGAGTATTTCACAACACGTCCCACGTTCATGGAAAGAGTCGAAAATTTGAATAGCACAAAAAATGTTAAGACTAGAAATAATCTTAAGACTAAGACAGTTGCCATGACAATTTTAAGATGTCCGACCACTCATCATTGAGGAGAATACTTTATTGTCAAATGACACTTTTATCCCTGGTGCAGTGAATGTTATTACCATTATCAACTTTCTTTAAACCATAAACTTTAACCATTAAGTCTTTCAAATTCAACTTCTATCAGGTAAGGTCAAATAACAGATATTCTATTTTTGTATTTTTGTTTTGTTTTGTTTTTCTTATTACAATTTTAAAACATGCGTGTAGATGATATTTGTATATTTTTATGTAAGACAAAAAATATGGAAAGTGAAATAAATTTATGCATTATTTTCTCCAGTGTAATTACTGAATGAAACATAACTGCTGGGTCCAAGTTTCGGGTTTGGTACAATGATAACGATATCATATTTCTATTTTCTAAATTCTAGATATTTTCTATGTTATTGAACATACATCTTAACAAAGATTATTATGCATCTGCAACATTGGCAAATGCATTCTGAAACCCTCGCTAAGATCTTCCGAAAATAGCTTCAATTGTTAAACTCATTAAAGTGATGATGGGATTCTACGTATCTGTTTAAAAGTTACTTATTTTTTTCTCCAATGTCACAGAAAGGGGATATGATTAATTCATGCGTGTAAACAATGCTGCGAACTGTTAGGACCCGCAGCAGAAGCGGAAGGCTGAGAGATCTCACAGTTTGTTCATTGAGAACACATACTAGAAATATTGTTTCTCTTCTGAAACGATAGTACTAGAAAGTTCTTTATCCCTAACAATCTAGAGGGTTGAATCTATTCCTATCGTTTTGGGGAATGCGCTCTTTCCTTCAATGTTGTCCTACAAGTTGCAAAACCCGTGAAGGTACCGGGGTAGAATAGGCCTTCAGCAACCCAGGCTTGCCATAAAAGGCGACTATGCTTGTCGTAAGAGGCGACGGGATCGGGTGGTCAACCTCACTGACTTGGTTAAGACAAAAATTACCTCTGTATTAAGTTTTAAGACTACAAATGTACGTGGCACTCAGATTAAGACATTTTTTACTTAAGATCAAAATGAGATATTAAGCAACTCTCAGACTGAAGTCATGTTTATGATCCCGGATCTGGTCAGGTGCGCATGACATCCGCATGCAACATGGGAGTAGCAGTTTCATAGTCAACAGTAACGTGTTGTATTTTCACATTTTTCCAATAGCTACTAACATTTTGAAATAGAATCTCACTTGTGTGTTTTAATATCAAACATCTACCCGAATCAATTCAGGTTCAAAAGTTTTATCGACGACTCTTCATGTGTTTGGTTTCAAAAGACACATTGTCGTAAGGCCAGTAAGTATTTGTAGCCTGCTTGTGACGTCATGGTAACCTGAGACACCACAACAAGCTGTAGAACAGGTTGATGTAATTTCATCGCAGGATTATCCTAGCACAGATCCCAAGACAAACAATTCCTTCTTCCAAGGTTTGGGTCTCTTTCACGTACGTACACACACACTTTCCCAAACTGTCTGTTGTCGTCAGTTCGTCTTTACATGTAGATAATCGCTCCTGATCGTTTCCTGTTTCAGGTTTGTCGTGAACATAGCGTACTACGGTCTTGGGCTTAATGTGCAGAACCTGAGCGGCGACATTTACCTCAACTACACCATTGCCAGCATCGTGGAGACGGCGTCGTACGTGGCGTGTATACTGCTGATGGACAGGGTTGGAAGGAAGCTGTTCCACTGCACCAGTATGTTAGTGGGAGGGTTGGCGTGTGTGGTGGTGCTGTTCCCAGTTATATATGCAGGTTGGTTTCACACACACACACACACACACACACACACACACACACACACACACACACACACACACACACACACTTATGAAGACTTTTCTCTCCCAACTGCTTTATCCCGTGAAGGTCCGGGTTTGAATGTATCTTCAGTTACCCGTGCGTGTCGTAAGAGTCGACTAACGGGACTCGGTGGTCAGGCTCGCTGACTTGGTGGACAAGTCATCGGTTCCCGGTTTGTGCAGATCGATACTTATGATGTTGATCTCTGGATCATCTCTTCCAGACACAGATATTTACAGATCGCTGTCATAAAACTGGAAGACTGCTGGATGCGGTACAAAACTAAACTCACCCCCAACTGCTTTGATTTTTTTACCTTTGCACAATGATGCAGTGAATAACACAACGTAACCTGTTTTCGTCAAATGAAAATGTTTGATCAAATGACCTGATCTGTGATAAATCGCAAGCATCTACTAGTAATGATGGTACCAGTTTGTATATAAGATATGGTTTACACAATTGTGACATCAATAAATATATTGAATAACGCTTGAAACCGGTCAGTACTAACGACTAGTGTTAATAATGTCCTAGCACCCATGTGGGTCACCATCCTGCTTTCAATGGTCGGCAAGCTCGGAGTGTCAGCTGCGTTCGCCATAATCTACGTCTTTTCTGCCGAACTCTTGCCCACCGTTGTACGCAACTCCGGCGTGGGCGCCAGCTCTACTTGTGGGAAGATAGGCGGAATGACCTCGCCCTACATTGCTGATCTAGTGAGCAGCGTGCATTTTACGTCTTATTCTTACTCGTCTTTACTCTTTACTTGACTTTTACTTCTTATAAACTCATGGCTAAATATTTGTCTACTTCTACTGTTTCTGCCACATTTTATGGAAGTTGATAATCACGGTATATATGTTACAGTCAGATTATGAAATCAGTCATTTCATGAAGTGACGAAGAATTTCAGTCATTTCGTGAAATAGCTAAAAAGGTGAGCCACTGCGCGTCATTTTGTGTAACAACAATATACTCCAGTCATTTTCAGATGTTACGCGTGAAAAACAGTATCGCAACATCACATATTTGACAAATTGACAATCGAGGAATAATTAAATTGCAAATATAAACCCATAAAGAACAGAACCACTGCAATTATTCCGAGAAATAAACATGACGAAAAAAGAATACTCATATTGTAGTGCCGATAACTATGGTAAGACTAATTAGTCTCTGAAATGAACAAATTTTACAGAAAATATGTTCAGAGTGAAAAAAACACAACAATGAAATATGTCATGAATGAGAGCCCTGAGACTTTCTTCGTTTTCAGGAACTGTGGAAATCTAGACTTGTCACATTTTCCAGACTTGTGTGGACTTTCTTGGATATACATGTATTTGCTTCAGGGTCTGCATGACAGACTAAACTATGGTCATATGACGTTAAACAGTTATAAAAACTATATGTGTTATACTTTCACTGTCAAGAACACAGTACGTTTACTTCATTCTACCATAATCGCGTTAAGAGTGTAGAAAATGCGTATTGTGTTGGAAAATCAGAGGCATATTGCGTGATCATAGGCCTCTGAATGACATTTAATTAACCAATCGCAATCTTTTTTTACTGAAGTCATTGTAGAATTCTTGGTATTCTGTGTTTAAGGGCCTTCTCATTGGCGGCGACCTCCAGGTAGCACTGCCACTCATTGTGATCGGTGTGTTGTGCGTGGCGGCCGGAGGTCTCTCCCTTTTACTTCCGGAGACCCTGAATACAACGCTACCTGAAAGTATTGAAGATGCCGAAGCTTTCGGAAAGTAGGTGTTTTCTTATCTACAGGAGGAATGTAGAAGGGGGGTGTTTGATGATGATGTCTGTATGCGTGTATACTGACGTATACGTTGACTCTAAAACGCTGTAATAACTAAATTTTAGTCATTGTTGGTAAAGGAAACGACAAATCATTATATTTATGTGATCTTCATATCAGTTTATATGGATAGAATCAAAGCAACAAAGTAATATTGAACGGACAAATGCATGTTAATGAATTTTCATGAGTGCTAGTATTTCGAAAATCATATTCAACCTCCCCCCAAAAGTTCTTATGAATTTGTTAAACTGAAATCCAGATGGAGGTATCAATATTTATGAAGTTAGATATTATCGAAATAAGAATTGGAGATTTGAAGAACCCGGAACATGTTTTACTACGATATAACCAGGATAAACCAAGGACGGGCAGTTATTATGAAATGCTTGTGTACCAACTTACGCGATTGCTAACTACGTTTATTTGAGCTGACAGTGAGTCGACATCACTATAAATATACAAATTCTTCATTCCTTTCAGGTCATCCTCAAGCACTAAATACACCCTGGCGTCAGGAAACAAGACAGCATCTCGAGATATAAAGCTGAATGGTGTTCTGAAAAGCGAAGTTATGTAACAATGTCAACAACGCGTGTACAACGTTATCATCAACACGTGTATAACACGTGTCAACATACTGTACCATATAGTATTCTACCTTCATTCATGCCAAGATGACCCTCTTTCACTGCTGTGTAATTCTCGAAGCCGGTGCCGAGATATATATTATCCCAAATCGATGGTGCTCACAAAATAATCGGACCCGTGCGTATCACTGCTTCAGATGAATGTCGGCGTGTTGCAAACTGCAAACTGAGAGTGTCTCTTTGTGTCATTGTCTCAGGCACGGGTTGTGTCAGAGAAATTGTTAGGTAAGTTGCTGAACAATAACGCATGATGCACAATTATATTTTGCGTTATGATTGTTACCTATCTCTATTCAACCGTTCATTGTAGTTCGATGTACAAGGAAATGTCATCCCACCCCACCCCACACCCCCACTGATATCGTGCTTACATATTGCCCGAAACAAATATGTTTCACTGAGCTAAGATTTGTTTATTAAATAATACTATTAAATAATATTATTTAGACTTTTCACTCTTGTGAAAATTGATATAACCAATAAATGGTTTTAGAATGCTATGAATTCTGCTGCTTCCTCATCAACATCAACTGATTGCTCAAATACCCGTTCTCCAAGTAGGTTTGTTGGACCAAATGTCGTGTAAAAGTGTGTGTTATAAACTGTCGGGCAATATAAAATATGCACTCAGCAAACGTGAAGGAGAATGGAGATGGTGCAATAGTTATATATTGAAACCTTTAGCTTCCAAAGTCTTGGAGACTGTCTTCGGAAAGGTAACGTTTTGATAACATTTCCAATTTTAGCTTGGCTTCAAATTTACCAGTGAATACTACAGCAGACTTTCTCTAAACTAACATCGTTCTGTGAAACATGTCGGTGGGCGGCAGTTTTTGGAAAGTTATTACAAGCAATTATATAACATGTGATAGATTTCACCAATCTATGAATCAATCTTTGAACAAGGAATTGTTTGTTTGAATAGCAATCTAGAAAATTGTCTCTTGAAAATACAATGTCAGTTGGCACTAAGAACATATTTTGGGACCGGATTTGAGTGTCGCAAATGAGGGGTGTCGGATTAGAGGGCGTTTCTTATATGATACATAGGGACAAATTCGGAGCCAAAGATATATGAAGGCAAAGAGGGCGTGTCGAGAAAGATTTGTGGAAACTGTAACACTTGCATTTGTGGCTTATCTTCTTGGTGGAGGTGGTGTCCTTCATGTGAAGGTGATGTCCCAGGCGTATCACGGGCTGTAAATAGGTATGGACTAAGAACATTGACAATATACATGACCAAACTGAGGTCTTTCATTACACCTGCTAGATCCAGTAATTGTGTTCGAGAAGACATTGTGAGCGAGAGCGGAACGGCAGTGGTTCGAACCCCATTCGAGTCATGCAATAACACTGATGCTCCGCGTTAAAGGGATGGAACACGCTCGACTTGTTTGCGTCGTTCAGTGTGATGCGACCTCGAAACCCGGGGTTCCGTTCTCCGGACAGGCACTCAAGTCATAAGATCAGATCGGACATTGACAAACCTCTCTTCAAACCATTTTGTCATTCTTCTGAACAGGAACAGATGACCCCAATACAAAATATTTGCCTTTGTTAATGAGGGTTTGTCCCCTAACACACAGTGCAAATAATAAACGCCAAATTATAAGTTGCTGTGCCGACTGATACTCAGACATGAAACATGACCGAATTTCAAATGCGCCTGAATCGACAACCAGCATAAGGTAGTGTGTCTTGCATTATGAAAGAGGGAATAACCCGGCGTAAACTTTCACAATGGTTGACCTGCCCCACACCATAGCGTACGGTAAACAGTATCGTTATTCACCGTTAGGATTGGTTGTGTGTAAGCGTGTGAGTAGTTTCATCAGATCACCTTGACCTACTTCTGCACCGAGTAGGGACACCCGGTAGACCGGCCCAAACAAACTAAGCCCATGGATATCGCCTGAATCTTTAACCGTTGACTGTGTTAGTTCACAGGGCTATACTGCATGAGAATTAAACATTGACTTGCTTTTGTGGCAGTGTCATGTCGAATTCGTTATGCTAGAGCAACAACACGTCATGATAACACTGGTAATGAGACGTAGGCTACTAAACAGCAGTAATGTAAACATTATACGGTGTTCCATGCCTTTACACGCCTGATGTCTGTTGTATGTGTTTGATGTCTTACGATGCAGTTATATGACGATGAACTGTAGACAACGTTGTCTTGGTCACACAATCCAGTGATTAACGCCATGAACATTGATCTACGCCATTGATGTGCCCAAGCCTGTTCAACTCATCCTCTTCGTCTCCTCTTACGTCTGTTTGTTGAACGCCACACCCATCACTATTCCAGTTACATGGCATTCTGTAGCTAATTGACTCTGGAGCAGACAATCCAGTGATCAATATCATGAGCATCGATCTACGCAACTGGGATAGGATTATGTGTGTGTATGTCAGCGCGCTTGCTTACCCGATCCCGTTAGTAGCCTTTTATGTCATGGATTGACAAGACCAATTCAAACCCAGATCCTCGCTGATATCGCCTCTTACAAGAAGCATGACTTGCTGAAGACAAATTATGTTTAAGATGTTTAAGATGTTTTGTTCATCCATGCTGGAAACTTTGGCACAAGTCAGAGTTGACTGAAATGGAGCATTGTCTTATAAGTGAGTAAATGGAGACAGCCACCTATATGTCCAACCTATGGGAATGGCATGTCTCATCATAACCCTCCAATAGGACATGCTTGTCGTAAGAAGTGACTAACGGGATTGGGTGGTTAGGCTCGCTGACCTAGCTGACACTTGTCACCGTTCCCCACGTCTGTGCGACGATGCTCATGCAGACTCGATCATGTATAGAGCACCGCCATATAGCTTGAATATTGCGGCGTAAAAGTACACTCACTTACCCAGCCCACTCGAATTTGAAGCAGGCAAACCAATGCACTTGGTCATGTACCACCAGCAACGATCAACACGCTTGGGATCTGGGACATCTAGGAGCCTCATTCTCGTTGAGCAATGGATATTCAAAACACTATCCTCTGTCGCAATAGTGGGGACCTGTTTTGACTTTTCTATTCATGTATAGCTTTCTTTAAATGCAGGTCTACAGAAATATGAACTGAGAGTACAACTCTCTTCAGAGACTCTTTAGAGAGGCATTGTTTCTCAGTATCACAATCTACTTTCAGCTGTTGGCGATATATAGTGTGTATTTTATATGACATTGTCCAAATAATACATTAGTTGTAACTTTCCATGCCACTATAAATACTAATTGTGATATTCTAGTTGCTTCACTGTCCTTCACGACATTTTATATGATATCCACACGTTCTGTTTCAATGTTACATATGTTCCTGTCACGATATAGCTGAAATGTTACCGCGTGACGTTAAATATTCTCACTCTCTCACTCAATATCACAATGAACCTCAAAATGTCTATAATTCTAGAATTCAGCATTATTTCATTTCTCTAAACCCCAAATCCTTATGGCTATACGGTTATTTATGCATACAGATACCGTTATTTATGTATACAGATACGGTTAAATATGCATACAGATACTGTTATTTATGTATACAGATACGGTTAAATATGCATACAGATACCGTTATTTATGTATACAGATACGGTTAAATATGCATACAGATACTGTTATTTATGTGTATAGATACGGTTATTAATGTATACCCAAGGTATTACAGCTATGGTTCTGTACATGTTATGTTTACGCTATGCACAGACTTGTGAAGGATTTTATTATGTAAATACCGTACCTACCACTAGGCCACTTCAGACAGGAAATCCACTTGACGAATTACTATAACGCACCTCATAAATAACATTCAACAGAGACAAACACCAGACGGTTTGAATAAAATTGTGAGGATTTCATTCCATTAGTCCGCTAAACTTGGGAGTACACACTACCTGGTCCACCAGCGAGCCCAGCAACCAGATGTTGCTGTATCAGACATATAGCAACCAGCTGAAATCCAGGGCGGGATGTGACTAAAATAGATATGTCCAGGTGAAACTGACGTGTGTAGCGTCTCCTCGTTGATCTGATGTTGTTAGTGTCTATCAACTCAGCTGAGGGAGAAATGTCCTGTCAGCCCAGAAAGAGGGAGTCTGCCGTAAGAACTAGCTATCTGTGGAAAGAACATCAGCTCTCGTTCTGATAGCAACAGGCGGGTCTTAACTTGCTGAGATAAGCCCCGAGACGATGTGGCTAAATGCCTCTTCAGAGGCAAAAAAAATGTCTTCTGTGTGTTAAAGTGATTGGCCAACGGACAAGTATCGATCAAGTATCACCAGTTCACTTAACTGCGTAACTCCAAATATACTGACTTACAAAAGAAAGTAAACACCCGCTGCTTTGGAATCCTCTTCCTAAAACCAGCGTAATTACAACTTTAAAACTTTCAAGTCACAAACGCGGTGGATATGTAATCAGAATACAACATACATCGCATTAATCGACCAACGTAGACCTTTCAGTCGATGTTGACAGGTTAATGGCATGCAAAGATGGTGCAAGGATGTCGACGGTGCGCGGTCATCACATCAAGGTGTTCGTGGTGATGCGATGGCCTAATGCTGCTGATGATGATGTCAATGTGAACATCCACTTTCGCCACCAACAGTCTCAGTTGACTGCGTATTATACTGTTGAGGCATAACGTGAACGCGCGATTCATCAAAATCATGATTTTCATGAAATTCTGAGCATAGCACTGTAAAGAATATCTTGAGTATTTTCATAGCATGTGCATGATATTTGTTACTTAAGACACCGTTTCAAAACAATCCAACAACACCACGTGTGTAACTTTCTTGTAAGTCGGTTTGTATTCAAGCAAAGACATGATGTTTAAACTTACTGGATGTTAAAGAGAATTCTTGATCAGTCAGTAAGTACACACGGATTTCAGGAAAGAATCTGAAATAAGAAAGCAGGTCATTAATCTGTCATACATTTGTTATAATTTTGCAAAGAACAAGGGTATATTTTAGCATTAATGACGACAAAACACTATGTGCCTGGACTTGAAAATCCCTGTGTAGTGGCCAGCATCCCCTACAACCATGCCGTGTTCTCAAAGACACTGTTGGCACTGTGGTACAGTTCTTAGGCCTGGTCATGGACAAATTACTTTAACATACTGATGTTTGTTTATCCGCAATTAAAACACCTTCCAAAACACTAGCGTTCTTTTCGCAAATGTTTTGAAATTTATGTTGAGCCATCTCTGATATTCAGCATTATTTCATTTCTCAAGCTGATACTTTATATCGGTTCATTAACATTAATTATTGATGCTTTCCATTGACCACAATTATCTTACATACGGGATGAGGGTCAAGTGACGCGGGGCAGTCTAAACCCATTTCAAATGTCACCATATCCGTAAACAGGAAGAAGAACCTACTGACAATCAATACCGTGTTGTTCCTTGATTAGACGTATAACACATTCTGTGTAATACTTCATGAAAAAGGCTGGGTTGCATGGCACCATGGAATGTTGGAACAATCTGTTACACTAAACATCTCATCTGACACTTTCATACTAAATATGAAGCCCAAACCCAACTCACTCACTCACTCACTAATACTACATAACAGACATTGCTTATTGACTATACGAATTTAGACAGCAATACTAGCATTGCTTTCATGAAATTGTATCTAACATGGTAGAACGACTAGCGCAAATATCGTACAACTTAGTTAAAGCAAAGTCCGAGTCCATGGAACTTAAGGGACGATGTATAGCTATAGACACCCAGTCAGGGGTTAATGGGGTTCTGAAAACAGCATTTGTGCAAGCTAGTTGGAGACGTTGCAAAAAGTAACAAACTCTTCGAAAAAAATAAGGGAACGTCCTTCTTTTTATTTATGATTAAAAATATTTAGGAGATTTATTGGAGTCAATCAATGTTGATATGATAATATTGAATGTTTAGAGAGTGCATCACCATTTGCACTCCCTTACAACAATAGATATTTGGAATGTAGTCGCTTTTGAAAGATGATTGTACGATTTTCATTTTACAACAAACAACTAGAAACAAACAGTAACAAATGTGTGATGCAAGATAAGTGTCCAAATTAATATTCTAAGTGATTTCTCGACCTTCTTGAAAACCTTTAAAATCAAGAATGGGACCCCATGCACGTGTATGGGGCTACTGCGCGCACGTGCATATCATGCGTTGTGTTTAGGGGTGGTAATAAATGGAATTGGTGGTGCGTTCATAAGATGTCCGTACTTGAAACGTTTGTCAACGTTTACACTTCCTATCCAAATTGAAAGTTCAGGTTCCCCTATTTTTAAGGAGTATATTATAGCTTTCAGTTGTTAATAACGAAGGATAATTTGGGAATTCAAGAGGACATTGCACGTTTTTAACACGAGTTCATTTATTACTGCTGCATGAGTCAAAATCGTCAGCAGTTACAGGCTTTTGAAACTTGCGATGGTCGGAGAGACAAAAACGTGTCCTTGGCATTATTTGCTGAACACAGCTGTTAGCATTCGATTAAATCAAGCGGACCCGAGCAACCAGTGCTTCATGTGATGAGCAATGCACCGCGGGGTACGATGACGACAGCGTGTACCAGAGCTGCCATGCAATCCCACTATCTTCTTACTATTTAAGGGGTAAAGTTAAAGCTTTTAGATGAAGGTGTTTGGATTTCAGTCACGAGTGAGCATGTTTTAGAATCGATACGGTACTCGGAGATGCTAATACCCTCTGCAGTGAGTCGTGACAAGAGACGACAACGTCCGAGTACATCAAATGCTACTAAGAAACTCAACCTGACGGAAGTCATATACAGAGAGACAGAGAGAATGTTGGCGATGTTCGAATTGAGCCCGACTACGGTCTTAGTTCTTGCCATTGTTCTTTTTGTATTGTGGCTGTCCACGCAGCGACCCCCGGGTCTTCCCCCAGGCCCCCCTCTCCTCCCTGTTTTGGGGAACGCTCTATGCATGGGGTCCGATCCCCGGGTTACGTTCCATAACCTCCGACAAAAGTACGGCGATATTTTCAGCGTCTACGTCTTCCATCAACCCATCATCGTCCTCAACGGTTACGATGTTCTGAAAAACGCAGTCGTCAAGAACTCCGACGTCTTCTCTGACAGACCGCGCTCACTACTGAATGACTTCATACTGAGGAGAAAAGGTACGCCTCTCTACAATACTGTCCTAGATACACTCCACTTAGGAACGGTGGGGTAGCGTAGTGATTAAAGCATTTGCTCTTGACGCCAAAGAATCCAGGATCGATTCCAGCGACGTAAAACCATACTTATTCACTCATTGGTTTACTTCATACGATGAACATTGTGTTTGTCAATCCTTAACGTATGTTGAAAGGCAAGATTTCCCTTTTTATGCCAACCTTCCATTCCATTCTTACCTATCCACCTATCACTAAATGTAGCCAAGGTACACAAACTGTACCCAATCCATTGATTGTGGACCGACCTGTTGTACCCTTCCATTAAAACAAACCTTCACCAGGCCAGCTTTTATACACGCTCTTGTGCACAATGTGTCATGCTAGTTACTCGATACAATGTTTGATGGATGCTATCAGTTAAGCTCAAAATGAGCACACAACTTATTTAGCTTGTGTATGCATTGTTTAAAAGGATTTAAGTTGAGAGTTAAACCAATTAATGCACACAGATGTTTTAACATTAGCATTCCATAACAATGAGCGGAAAACACAGCCAATGGTATTCTCGGGTTCACATATCATTGCAATTATATAGACACTTTTAGCAGCCAATAATTACCAAACTACTTTCTTAGGAAAGCATATATTTCACGACATTGTACAGGTTATTATTTGGATACTGTATCGCTACTTTGGTTATTTTTTTAGTTGGAAATCAAGTTTGTGGTAGATTCAGTTTCGTCAGCTCCTTTTTGGGATAACCATAATACTTAGACATTTCTATAAACGGTGGTGTCAAATGTCAGAATGCGTGGTTGTCAGTACGCATGCTGCTTTCTTCGTTTGTACAGGTGTGGTAGCCAGCTCGGGTGATCTGTGGCGTGAACAGAGACGGTTTGCTCTCTGTACTCTGAGAGAATTCGGGGTGGGCAGAACAATCATGGAAGACAGGATACACAACGAGGTCTCGCAGTTTCTCGCTGCATGGGAGGTGGAGAAGAGTGAGGGGTTTGACTGCATGCGACTTGTACATAATGCGGCAACCAACGTCATCTGTTCGACTGCGTTTGGCAAGCGTTTTGAGTATTCGGATCCTCTTTTCACCAACTTTCTAAAAGCAGTCGAGGAATGCTTTGCTGTTACAGGAGCGTCAGCCCTGTTGAACATTTTACCAATGCTGCGCTTCCTGCCCGGTGATCTGTTTGGGTTTAAGAAAACCATGGCCAATGTCAGAATGATCGAGTCACTTTTCATACTACCCGTGATAGAGGAACACCTAAACACACACGACAACAACAACAACGTGGACAACTTCATTTATGCATACATCAGGGAAATGCGACGTCGTCGAGAACAGCAAAAAGACACAACTTTGAACTGTAAGATCCTTTAAGGTGTCTATCCCATTCCATGAGAACGAGATAGATCGAGAGACACAAAGACAAATACATAGGTAGCCGGACAGATACATGTGAAGATTATACAACAATAATACAACCGTGTATAGACAGATAGATAAAACACATATATATGAAGAAAGTAGAAAGATATATAAACACCTACTAGGTATATAAGCAGGCATATATAGGTTTATGGACAGATAAATACATACATCTAAATAATAGATACATACTTAGACAAATAGAAAGGTAGACAGACAGGCAAAGCTACAGATAGATGAACAAATAAATAACAGTAGACAGTTATGTTTCAGTGTGTCAGTATTTGGATGTGTGATACAAGACATCAGATAATCACCTCTCAAGTAAACCATGAAGGACTACCTACACTAAGTGTTTATTTTTCTTTCACAGTGGACAATTTACGCACCGTTATCACCGATCTGTTTGTTGCCGGCTCGGAATCCGTTGCCACCACAATACGTTGGGCACTAGTCTACTTCCTCAACTACCCGAATGTACAAGAGAAGTGCTTTCAGGAGATTCTGGAAAACATCGGTCAGAGCAGACGACCATCCATGAAGGACAAGGCGAACCTTCCATACGTAGAGGCCACCATTATGGAAGTGTTGAGACGGGCTGACATAGCTCCCGTCAGTGCCCTTCACGCCGTCCCCTACGATGTCCACTTCATGGGTTTCACCTTCCCTAAAGGCATCCCAGTTGCTCTGATGCTTGATTCAGTCCTTCAAGATCCAGATGTTTGGGGAGATCCAGAACAGTTTCGACCGGAGCGTTTCCTTGACGACAAAGGCAAAATCCAAAAGAATGAAAAGTTCATTCCATTTTCTCTTGGTAAGTGAAGACCTATATGTTCTAGTTCGGAATATCTGAGTTTGTAAACACTAATATTTGTCAGGATTATAATAAATGTTTGCAACACTCCTGCAGTGTGTAATTAGCTAAGCCTAAACAACAATATCCAGCATGCAGTTGGGAATGACGTATATTACATTGACATAGTCAACGAGCCTGAAAAACAAAACCCGTACTGAAGAGAATGACACTTCATGCAATGACTTGCCGTTGGCATATCCCTCTGACAGTCTATATCTCGGCTGTTCTTGGTTATTGTCAACAGTAAAGGCATCATGAAATGCATTACAAGTGATTCTGTGACAATGAGCTGATAATCAAGCAATTTCAATACATTTACAGAATGTCGTAAGTTGAATGTTATAGGCTATGTCCATGGTGTGTGTGTATGTGTTCATGCGTGTGTTCTGCTGATAATTGATTACAAAGTCAATGAAATTGTTGACAAATGTCCTTCTTGAAATTGTTCTCATTAAATAATGAGAGGTAGTAGCAAAGCTATTATGGGTACTGCCGCTTACATCTTATAAGTCTGTACAATATGTAAAATATATTGAAATAACTTTGAATATCACTCTCTTATAATAACTGTTTTCTGAGTTTAGTATGTAAAAATGAAAGAGATATCCGGGTCCATTGATACAAAGTTACCTGAGTTAACAAACAAATCTCATATTGTCAGACAGTAAAAATCAATACATATTTATTATTTCAGGTCGAAGAGTTTGCCTCGGCGAAGCGATGGCCCGAATGGAACTGTTTCTTTTCCTCACCACCATGATCCAGAGGTTCCAGTTCCTGCCTGTGAATGGACAGAAACCGCCCCTACAGGGAACTGTTGGTTTAACTCACTCCCCTGAACCATTCCTTATAAAATCCATCCCCAGAGTGCAGTCTTTACCCAATCACAATAGTAACATGTGGCAAAGGCAGAATAGTGCTTAAACTTACAAGACTATGATAATGATGACATCAGGTATAAGCTCAATGTCATTGTTCATGAAGAATTGAAATAACTGACCATGTAGTTAGGTATTTTGGATAATGAGAGACGTCGAAGCATGACTATTTGAACAGACTGGTCAACCTGTGTACCGCTAACCCTGTTGACACGCTACGCATGTCGCAATAGTGAAAACAGTATCGTCATCCCATTTCATATGTTCCTATAAATAGATTTTGAAGCACGTACATTGACCCAGTTGAGGCCCAGATTCTGACCTTACATACTGTAGATTAGGTCTTTGACTCTGTAGATTAGGTCCTTCGAATCCTGGATGGTTTAAGAAGAGTACTAGAATCGTTTTTTTTGAGAAAGTATAATCCCAAACATAATACGTTACATTTGACCACTTTCTGAACAACATTGTGAATTCACAGTCTAACAGTTGTCTGTTAACAGTAGAGCCGATTGTATGATTCCTACTAAATCAGTGGCACGTGTATATCACAGTCGAATAGTGATACCACCGGGTGTTCGCTGCGTGTGCTTATTCTTCCCCCAAACACGTGCAGTGACAAGCCAACTGTTCAAATTGAAGTATTCGTAACAACGCAACAAAGTTACAATCTTCGAAAGGAAGTGTTGTCTGTTTATACCTCTGTAAACAGAAGATTCAGGGTATTCTCGTTTCCATTTTTTTCTATGAGGTCAGTGTACATGTCTAACACTGTCTCTGACGTCATGTGGCCACTGCACTGACGTAGGGACATATCGTAGGAGGCTGATTTACTTTACCTTCGTATTGTTTTTGTTTAGTCCGAAATTATTCATGCAGTATTGAAATTGATATCGGTGACCGTTATCGGAACATTCCCTGGTCGTATTAAATCTGTAAATTTTGTGTGGAATAAAGGGATTTTCTTAAAGGGAAGTATGCTTGTCATTCAGTTGGTTAATGACAGGTGGTAAGAATAATATTCAGTCTGAAAAACTCATCTGAGTGAGTGGGCTAGTCGGGTTTAACGCCGTGTGTATTAAGCGGTGAGAGAGGATTAACCGCAGAGGAATGTTGTAGTGACATCTAAACAGAGATTTGTTGCCTGAATCACAGATTACAGAGACTTTAGCAACAAAGTGAAAATCTTTTTAAGACTCCGGAGTAAATATCATATTTAAAACATGTTTGATAAAAATATTCAGGGATCGAATGGAGCTTGTGAGAGTTATATGGCTACTCCGTCAACAGAAAGTTGGGTCGTCAAATAGTCCTTCAACTAAACAGCTGAAACAACTCTTGAGTCCACTGTACAGACATTTAGCCACAGACATAAGGCTATCTTATGATTACATCTACAAAACAAATCCAAATGAAGTCCAGAACAATCACTAATTTCAGGATTACAGACTTGCAAAATAATTCTCTCCTACAGCAGGACTCGTATTCAATGTATTCTTTTGGGCAGGGTAACTCGAACGAATGTGTGCACTTCATTGGTTGTCTCACTGTGTAAACAGTGATAAACGGGTCGTGTTTGAAATCAGTGAGTGGTAGGAATGTGCTAGTCGACAGTTGTATTCAGCTTTGCTCGCTTGTATCAGGTACATGTGTGCTGTAAACTAGCGGACGACCATGTGGGATTTTGGAGTTACAACAGTTTCCGTATTTCTGGTTGTGGTACTGGTAGTGTTATGGTTAACAACGAGGCGCCCACATGGACTTCCCCCCGGCCCCGCTCTCCTTCCGTTTGTGGGGAACGCCCTGTCCATGGGTACTGATCCACGGGTCTTGTTTAAGAACCTCCGACAGAAGTATGGCGACATTTTCAGCCTGTATGTTTTCCACAAGCCTCTCATCGTCCTTAACGGCTACAACGTTATCAAAGAAGCCATAGTCAAGAACGCCGACGTCTTCTCCGACAGACCACACTCTTTTATAACTGACTTTATAGCAAAGGGCAAAGGTACGTTTTCTTTAGTTTACCTGAATTGAAGGAGTTTTAATAATGATTCTAGAAACTGATCGACAAAAGAACCCAACTTCAGCCAGCACAGAAGTATTAGAATGTTGATTCTATATATTGCTATCCTTCAGGGAAACATTATCAATCAATAGAAGTATCAAAGGTTAAATGTTCAATGGTATTTTATGATAAATCGATGGATACCCATGGATAACAACAATACACCCAAAGTACAAGAGTATTAGAATACTGTCTTTCAACATGATATAATTTGGAGAGATGTATTCAGATACTACAGGAAATGTATAAGTGATTGTAAGCTGTTGGACTTGCAGTTTTTATTTATTTACAGAATAATTTATACAAAGAAAGAACTATTGAAGATGAAAATTAGTGGCTACTGATACATGGAATCTCTGTAAAAATATCCCAGAAGACATATCGCATGTATTCTTTTACTGTGATTTAGTTAAAAACTTTTGACAAAATGTAGAACATTTCTAGATATCCACTTCCAGTGTATGTAATGTCTCTTTTAAATTCACTATCATGTTTGGAATATATTCAAACAATAAGATACTAAATCATATTATACTTCTAGCCGAAAGATTCATTTATGTTTCAAATATTAAACAACATGCGCCCGCTTTTGAGAGATTTCATAGACTTAAAAGACACATGGACAACCGAAAAGTATATGGCCAGGAAAAACAATAAGATAGGTCCCTTTATAAGGAAGTGGAATCATTTATCTGCTGTTCTATATGAGCGATTAATATATTCAGTTGATATTTCCAGTCTCCTCCCAGTATATATGATGTAGTGGGAATCCTGCAGTTGCTCCTCTATACAATGATTCATTTTGGCTGATGGTGTGGGAAGCACAGTTGGTCCCAATGGCTATGCCCGCTACTTGCCGAAATGATTTACACGTTTGGTTTGCATCTATGATAATTAACAGGAATTCAGAAAACGAATATATACGGAATCATAGCATAAGGATTAATTTTGTCGATGGACTGGACATTTCACTTGTAAGTGGCTGTGTTAGTGTTCTCTGGGGAAAACTACGCGTGAGTATTTCAGAATAGGCCTCGATCACTAGACACCTTTTCCTGTCTCACAATCAAAACATAGTAACCAATCACCGCCACCCTGAAATGAGTCTTACAAATACAACACTGTTCAACAATATTAACAAACACTGGCACATAACGTCATATCCCTGATTCTACTTTACGTATTTGTTACACAGGAGTAATCGGAACCTCCGGGGACGTGTGGCATGAACAGAGGCGTTTTACTCTCAACACTCTGCGAGAGTTTGGGGCTGGAAGAACCATCATGGAAGACAAAATACACGAGGAAATTGCACACTTTGTCTTGGCCCTTGAGGAACAGAGAGGCCAAGGTTTCAACATACAACGTCTTGTGCAGAATGCCGTTTCAAATGTCATCTGTTCCACTGTCTTTGGCAAACGTTTTGAATATACCGACCCCCTCTTCGTCAAATTTCTGAAAGCACTGGATGATAATTTTAAAAGAAGCACAGCATCGGGATTATTGAACGTTTTCCCTCTTGTGCGATATCTGCCTGGTGACCCGTTCCAGTTCAAGAAAGCAATGGACAATGTAGAAATCGTAGATAATCAACTAATTGAACCTTTCATTAAGAATCACTTAAAGGATCACGATGAGGAAAATCGGGATGACTTCATCCATGTGTACTTGAAGGAGATGCGACATCGCCAACAGAAACAAGAAACAACGACATTAGACTGTAAGTGTGTTGTGTTACTTAGGTATGTACTAGGTATGTACATTATGTTTTTTCCACGACAGAGTTTTGACCGTGGAAACCACGACGCTAGCTAATACTGTAAGTTTGATGTGTTTAAGGATATTTAAGGGTCGTGCAGTATGTACTACTTTGTTGCAAAGAACACACACACAGAGCGAGAGAGAGAGAGAGAGAGAGAGAAAGAGAGAGAGAGAGATTTGCGCTTAAACACCATCTGATAGCGATGATACCAGGTGTGCTAGAAAGGGTGAGCGTATCCTGCCCAACCGATGGCACCCGTCATATACATGTGCTTGGGCCAGTCAGCTGCTGCCCTTGAAAAACATCGCACAGTTTTTGTGCAAGTGGAAATAGGGAATTGCACCAGGGATCATTTTTGTCACTGATTCATTACTAAATCATTATTAAATGGCCTCCTCAAGTCTACCATAAACGTTTTCAAAACTTCATTGATGCCTCGAGCATTCTAGCCTCGATCCCACATTTGGTGTCCATGGTAATGCCTATTGTCGTCTAATCGTTTTAAAAAAAAAATTAAAAAGATGTTATCAACGAGGGGCTCCAGCATTTTTCATTAATTTCAAAAGACATTTTGTCTTTTCTAGGAAAGGAATGGATTGAGGAATAGGAAGGAAGTTTTTTGTCCACAAGTTAGTCATGTTGGATAGTGGTGACTGACCTCTGACCGTTTCTGGGATGTGAAAATGTCCTAGAACATTTGGTATTGTCCTTACTGTCACAGGTTTTAGAACACGACCACGCTTATTCTGCCACTAAATCTTGCTAGAAAGATTTGACGTGCTATGATAAACCTGTAATTAGTGAAATTACATGGACAGCTGCCACTGCCAGCATGATATGTGTTCATACATCAATATGCCAAGTAAAACTAACGCGACATTTCACATTATGATTAGATTTAAATAACTATGAAAGTTAATAGTTACTATCCTATTATTAAATACAGTTATTGGATTACATGAATTGACAAGAAATTATTTTATGATAAACAATTCAATTAAACTTGCATACCTGTAATTAGTGAAATTACATGGAGAGCGGTCACTGCCAGCACGGTGTGTGCCAGGCACATGACACATGCAACTTTGATATGATCTTAGTGCACAGACTGGAGCAGCATGTACCAGAACCCAGGATGTGACTGCTGGCAGCCAACACAACTGTATGTCAAGCTGTTAGGGACAAAATTGTAAATTTGTGATGGATGCTGTGTAATATGAAAACTTCAACTGTGACATTAATACTGACTGTGAATATATAGTCCTTCTTTGACTATATTGTATACCCTCATGCCATCCAAAAATGAAACAGAATATCAGATCTTTGCATTACAGTATTAATATTATTATATGTAATATATTATATGTAGATTGTCCCCCCCTTCTAACAATGAGCTACAGGTATATGACATTTTTGGTACTAAAATTAAGATTGAAAGATTGAAAGATAGGATTAAGGATTACCGTTAATGTATGAAACAGGGATTCGGTGGCACATTTGTTGGAGATAGGATATTATAACAGGAATTGACACGTCTTCGGGTTTCAGAGTCAAACCAAACGTTGGCAGTACCCGTGAATGTTTTGAAATTTGGCGTTTTTGCAGATTTCTCCCTCAGTTGACATACTGACCGCATATCAGTTGTGCCATGATGTGACACGTCACGTAAACCATGCTCTTTGTTCAAACAAGTGATGACGTCTACATATAATGGTGATGTTTTAGGCCTTCGACGACGGGAATAACAACAAAGTTTATATACAGGGCAGCCAAACTTTGGATGACAGCAGACAGGGCCAGAAAAGGATTCTTCTAAATCTATTTCCCCTCTTTCTGCATTCTACCAATGACATCATCACCTACTGTCATTCTACACAGATACTCTTCCAGTAAATGAACTCTTTAGGTCTATTTTTGGCATATGCTTCGACGGCAATAATAATTTGAAAGTTGTCATCCTAATTAGCAGGAGGTTGTTCACGGCATTACGGCCCACATTTGAAAAGTTACAAAAAGCCTTATTAATTGTATAAAATCTATATTTGCTCAGGAAGTAATGAAATAGAAATGGATATGCATGTAATCATTAGTTGCTTTCACTAGTCCATATTGTTTGCTGGTGTTATTTCATTTGGCTTTAGCGATCTGACCTTGTTTTTAAATCCTATCAAAACGTATTGTTGGTTCTGTAAATTGACAGAGTAGGGAAGCTGAACTTTCTTTCAGAATCTACACTGACTGAACAGTTGATTCTGCTACTGTTATTCACGTTTCGAATTCATTTGAATGTGATTGATGTGCTTCCGATGTGTCATCTTTCAGGTGAAAGTTTGAACTCAGCACTAAAACTTATATAAAACTTATATAAAATTTATTTTGGCAGTGGAGAATCTGGCTCGGACTATTTCTGATCTGTTTGTTGCGGGCACGGAGACAACGGCCACTACAATACGTTGGACGCTTGTCTACTTCCTGAACTACCCAGATATACAAGAGAGGTGCTTCCAGGAGATTCTGGAAAATGTCGGTCAGAGCAGACGACCATCCATGAAGGACAAGACGAACCTTCCTTACGTGGAGGCCACCATTTTGGAAGTCTTAAGATACGCTGATATTGCTCCTACTGCTGTCCCTCACGCAGTTGCACAAGATGTACAGTTCAGAGGATACACCTTCCCGAAAGGCGTCACAGTCATGTTGAACCTTGATTCAGTCCTCCAAGACAAGGATGTATGGGGAGACCCACAAAACTTTCGACCAGACCATTTCCTTGACGGAACAGGCAAGATTCAGAAGAGGGATGAATTCATTCCGTTTTCTTTGGGTGAGTTACCAAGACACGCGACATACAGATGTGTAAGGACATGGGTGCATACACACATAAATATATAATACGCCCGCAAGCACGCACATACACATATACGGTAATGAATGTTTGTTGTTTCATATTTCAAGGTCGAAGGGTTTGCCTTGGGGAGTCAATGGCCCGGATGGAGCTCTTCCTCTTCCTCACCACCATGATTCAGAAGTTCAAGTTCGTCCCAGTGAACGGGGAAAAGCCTCCAATGGATGGAATAATGGGTTTCACTCATTTGCCATGCGAATTCCAAGTAAAAGCTATTCCCCGAAACTAATGGTGTTTGCAATGTCACAAAGAATACAAAGTAAAGACCCCGTGAGTGTTTCAACGTTGTCATACAACAGGAAGTCTTTGTTACCGCAAACTCTTTGTCAAATTCTGTTTTTATAATAAAACAATATCTTCTCCTCATTATTGAAGATACTTATCTCTGGCCGTTTCATCAGTCAACTGAATCGCGTTGAATAACTGTGGTAGAGTATGCTAGCCATGTGTCTCATTGTCTTCATGGGCCAACTAGACGTTAAACAGAACTATGGATTCCCTGATGTTAGTGTGAATGTGTAAAAGATATTCATGTATGCCGCTATAGCTACTTGCCATTCCCAAATCATTGCTAAAGTTGCATAGCCTGAACCCATTTACTTTCATAGTGAACAATCGAGTTGATTCGAAATCAACTCCACAATCGTCCTTCAGGCTGTGGCGAATGACACAATGACACTAATTGCACGTATATGATCTCGACCACTCACACAAGCGCTTGGTGATTAAATAGTTATAACAAAAACACAACTCGTACTCTGCAAGTACAAAATACATATGTCCAATGTGTCAGGTGGTTGAAACATGGCCATGAGAGTACTTCGATAAATGTATCAATATAAGGAAATCGAACAATGAATGCTCCCAAACAGTTACTCTTGGTCAGGCATGTTGGAAATGCCACATAAAGATTACAAAACCTATGACCCCCATACAGTCATTCATATTATAATTATGGGTTTTTATGATCAGACCCTTGTACCATACCTTGATATTATAATTGTGCCGTCCACGATCAAAGGCAAATATCAAGTTTCAGTATACTGTTCTTAAAGACTTGGTAGCATGGAAAGTCGTTGATTGAAATTGGTTTCGTTCATAATGGGTAAACATGGGTCTCCTTTTGCCAAGGAAACAGTGGAATATGATGCTACAAGTGTTTTTGTTTTATAAAGTTCCTTTGTCTCTGGGAAATTTCACCTTTGCTTGAAATAGTTCTAACTGACCTTGGCCTATAATATAGACCTAAAACTTGTACATGTGCCATTGCAAATTCTCACGTACTAAATTCACCGTTAGCTTCTGTCACCCGAGTGAGTGAGTGAGTGAGTGAGTGAGTGAATTTGGATTTGCGCCGCTCTCAACAATGTTCCACTTATATGGGGTTGGTCTGTAAACAATCGACTCTGGACCCACAGACTATCCAGTGATCAACATCATGAGCATCGATCTACGCAATCAGAATACGATGCCATGTGGTTACCAGGTCAGCTAGTCTGACCACCCGATCCCGTTAGTCGCCTATTATGACAAGCTGAAGATCAGTTCTAACCCGGATATTCACGGCTACTTGGCATTACTGATACCGGTGATGAAGTCATTGACCCATGGTATATATAGTCAGTTATAGAAACAACGTTCACACGTTTCAAGGAGGTACAGCATCTGTACCTTGATCTTGCTTCGAACTCAAGGCACATTGACTTGGTTCATTAATGTCATTGTCCAACATTCGTTGAATCTCCTCCTTCAAAGCTTCACACATGACTGGATTCTTTAAGCAGTGATGCCTAACATGTACATGACCACTTACACCTACGTTAAAGCGTTCACTCATAACGCTGAAAACCCAGGTTCGATTCCCCACATGATTATAATGTGTGAAGCCTATATTTTATATTCACCGTTGTTATATATCTGGAATATTGCTACAAGCGGCATAAAACTAAACTCACTCACTGCACAACCCAGTGCATCTGAAAACAAGTGAGTGATCCCATGAATTTACTCAAACACCCAGATTAACATCTGAATTATCTAAAATTTCAAATTTCTTTGCTTAGTGCATGCCATTATTTACAGTAGCAATAGTGGCAAGAAACTGAGTAGGCACATTGTGTTTTCTTTAATGATACAGTTTTTATCAATTTGACATAACAAAGTCTTGGCCTGTGAATATCACTGACGTGACTTACCGATGTCAAGCTGGAATGCACTATTGACAGGGATACAAAATATCTGTATCAAAATGTCGTATTTATGAAGTAAAGAAGTTGTTATCCATAAAGTAATGGATGACCAGTGATTGAAATTCCATTTCAAGTAAATACAATCTGTCGGAAATGTTTTGATCACTCCAGGATCGATCAGTTACTATTTTTGCATGATTTCCAAATTTTCAAAACGAAAATCTTAAGCTAGGAGTCCATATTCACTCAAAGAAATTATGAAATTTGTAAATGACCACACTAGATCAATATTCAAATATTGTATTCAAATATACAGTTTGAGGCTTACCAGAAAAAAACTTGTCAAATGAGGAGCTATAACAATGAGTAGCTTGCACTATAATTTACACACGGCAAGTACTTTTCTATGATGAAACTTCGCCAACGACTGCCACGCTTATAACTAAGAAAAGACGCTGGCGACACCGAAGTGCATTAAGACATTTAGTGAGCATCACGATGACCATTCATCTGTGTATAAGAGACATTCTTCTACAAGAGATCGGTACAAGCATCGCAAACACGGTACTATCAACACCACTGTATGAGATTTGCTATCAAAGCTCCGCCCACTGATGAATATTAATACTTTCTGTGCACTTAAGACCATTGTGCACTTAAGGGCACCACAAACGTCTTCCTCGTGTTGAACCGCGTCTTTACATGGAGTTTTAGTGACGGACAGAGGAAACATGTTCAGATATAGTGCCGGGTCAGCGTCTTTAAGTCCGGATAGGTTCACATAGTGATTACCAAGCCCTCGCGGTAGTGTTACTGAATACACCTCCCGAAGAAATTGTAGGAAACCAGTCCTTCGCTGGAATCTAAATTCCCAGGAAACCTAATGGGTGCTTGAGTCCGTTTGAGTCAGAAACGGACCGATGAATTGCAAATTTGTTCATTGTACGAAATTGCCACATAAATAAAAATAGTACACATGTTTATCATTTACTAATACCCAGCAGCTTTCTTATATCTGAACATTTTCTGGACTCCACCAAAAAGGTTGTTTAAAAAACTATCATAATTGAAAATGCAGAATTTGTTATCTGTCGCGGCGGGGTGAAACCACAGAAACGGAACAGCCACTTTCTCGTCGTGCACGGGATACACATGCCTGATGCAACATGAAGTTGAATGTTGACGTGAAACAGTTGATGATTAAAGTGTACGATTTTTTTCAGTGCTGAAAGGTGCAAACCATTTTATGCCATTAATAAATTCCGTAAGCGGGCATCAAAAGCTTTACAAGTATCAGCAAGGGTACGGACAAATGTTCTGGAACACATTGTGAGGATGATGCGAAGCAGGTAGGGGTCGTTTCAAAATCACACAAATTAAAACATTTGGACAACTTTCAAAAGAACCTTGTAAAGCAGGCTATCAACTATCTCCATTCTGAAAACAAATACATGTCACTGAAAATTTTTAAAAAGCATTTGAGTCAAGAACACAACCTCAGAGTATCAAAGCACACACTCTGGCGACACTTACACTCTTTCGGGGTATCGTTATAAGAGAAGTTTGGGGAAGAATAGGTCAGTACTCTGTGTACGCTCTGATATCGTTCGCTTGAGAAATATTTTTCTCAGGGTTATGAAGAAGAAGCGTATAGAAGTGTTTAAGCCAGTGTACTTGAACGAGAAGAGGGTCAATGCCTCGCACACTGCCAGCAGTAACTAGGTACATGTATAGGTGGTGATATGGGGTCACGTAGGAAGCTGCCTCTAAGGAAAGGAAAAACACTAATCATTCTCCATGCCGGTTGCTCCAACAAAGGCTTTCTTCCAGGCTGCAACTTTGTATTCAGGGCAAAGTCCATAGGTAACAGAGATGACTAAACTCACTCACTCACGGTCAGACATAATATTGCAGTACGTATCGTTTGAAAAGCGTATTGCTATATATCAGCATACTGGTAGTGCCGCGAGTAGCCAGAGTGAAAAAAAACAAACAGAATGTATTAGCGATTGATAGAAAACTCTATTTCCGCATTAAAGCGGGACAGTTACTTTAGATTACCCAAAAGGTCATGTTGCTCCTACTTTGCTACAGCAATGTCACTAGGTGTTGCCAAAATACAAATTGTATCGTTGGCTGAAAGATCATTTTGAGTATATATGTAGAGGGAAGTTTCACCCGAGATTCATCCTAATTGTAAGAAGTTGGAAGCGTTATTTGCCTCCAACCAACAACCACGAAGTGCACTGAAAACAAAGATTTTATGGGTTCTTCAACGTGTTCTTCTCCCATACAAAACTGACACAGCTGTAACTTAGTATTAAGCAACATACACCGATACATGGTTCAGCTTGAAGAGAGAGAAAAAATGTCACATGGCCGCTGATTGCCGCACTATGTGCATATGAGTATGACATACTTAGCGAATCCACCTGAATGGACAAAATTCGTCCAAGACTTTCATGGGTTCATTCATTCAAGGGTCCCTTCAGTGTATGCCTGCATTTAGTTATTGGTTTTACATAAAAGAAATTGAACTAATCGGTAGATTTTATAAGAATATACATAGTGTAAATAGTAAGTGAATACATTAACTTCGACGAATTAATAAATAACTCTGACTGGCTGCACTTTGATAGGCGTTAAAGCAACGTATTAATAATTGCCCTCTGGAAAAGATACGTTAGTCGTAAGTCCCATGCAATTGATATCATTTTGCACCCTTCATAGTTCTAAAAGTAGCATTTCCGTTAGTTTTAACTGTTATGTTTCACTGTCTAAAAATTGCCAGGAGCCAGAAGGAGGATAGTGTCACTCCAGCAAGGGGCCATTCATGAAAATGAAAAATTCAGAGTATTTTCCAAGAAACATATTAATCTCTCTGATTCCACAAGACCATTTAGAAAGTGGCTAAATGTAACATGTTTTATTTGGGATTATGCTTTCCCAGTAATTTACAGCACAGAAATTGGGCCGCCCAACCCGCTCATCTACCGCGACTTGTGGGATATGATACATTGCATTCACCTGTGCAACTGATTTAGTCAATTACTCAGATGTAATTGAGATAAATGATGCAAATAAGAATCATGTATAGATCACATCAAACTATCAAATCCGAATGGCAACAGGCCAAATTTCTGTCAGTTTCAGCTTTCAACAGATTTGATCACACATCAAGATATGACATAAAACGCTATTTACACTTGTGAACTATCTACAGAATGGCATGTGTGATCATGAGTCATTAATACACATAATACTGATGATTTGCATGTCAAAGTTTATAAAATATTGTGTCATAAAGTAAATACAGTAAATAAAGATTATACAATACAGTGACTTCGGGGCATAATGATCTGTCAAGAGTGTTCACAATAATCATTTTAACATTATATAGGTATAAAGCAACATATATAATAACTTTAAATCTCAGTTAGTATTCTGTAGTTAGTTCTCATCGAGCCCACCTTCCTTTCTTAATCATTAGTGAATGATGAGATAATCGGCTATCCTACACTTTATAACATCAGTTTAAGATAAATAAGAGTGTTTTGTCGTAAGTGATAATTTGATGTTAAGCAATTATATTTTTTTTTCACTAAGAGGGAAGATAGGGACAAGAACTAGGGTCTACCTTCGTGTTGTCTAATCCAATACAAGTCGACCCCTTCATTAATAAACTTAGACTCTCCCAGAGTGTTAACAAGGTATGGAATTCGACAAATTCGCACAGAACCACTCGAGCATGATTCGACCCATCGGCACTAAGACTTCCAAATAATTAATGACCACGTGATTTTACAAGAAAATGATCTATAAATGACAGGCTTAATTATTACACCCTGACTTTGTATTCAACACATATGTTGAAGCACTTTGACACAGTTTAGAGGTTCGATCCACTGCCTGTCAGATGCAGTTTGTTCATGCCATCCAAAAAGTTCATGGAATCGTAGCGGCAAGACACCGATGAACGATTATGGCAAGTCTGTTTAGCTTACAATGTAAAGTGGTCGAAATTTATGATATGAAAGAAGTATGTATCTGCTGTTTACCTTTTTTCATCGTAAACAATCATCTGTTTGCACAAACATCAAACGGTTTCTTACATATTTGTGTGTTCACAAATATGGGCACAAAATAGCGTAGACAGCTTATCAAATACTAGGAATACAATTACAAAATTATTGTGAATGATGTCGGAGCATATGTCAAAAGCAGAAGAGGGGTGTTAGTGAGAGAATTGAATGGGCAGTTTTTCAAACATAATGTGACAAGAAATTGAAAATTGATACTACATTTATTGTGAATATTAAGCCTGCCATCGATGGGCAGTATACTAACTAGAATATCACAGATACAATATAGAAGTAGCTATTTACAGAAAATACTATTAATGAACAATTAAAATGGACTATAGATCGCGAGTAACTAAAGGTAGATCACCACACCAGGGATCATAAGTACTTGCATTCTTTTGATACCTGTTTGGACCGTAGCTGAATTTACACTATCGAAGTCCCTGGCGTTAATTGATGGTTTAACCAAAATTTATATTAACGAATGCGTTGCATTTAGAAATTTGGCATGCATGTAGTTTAAACCGTCAGAGTGACAGTAAAGCCAGAGACATTAGTCATATGGTGTATTTGTATGGCAACCGGTTTAATCTGAAGTTGTTACAGCGGAACATAGCTAAAACTTCCCGTTGATATGGTAATTGGTCACAGGACAAGTAGCGTTCAACATTAAGTAAAGATTTAAATTGTGAATGGTATTTACGGTTAGATGCAGAGTCAAGTGCGGAGCGCCAATATTGAAGGAAGCAGTCATAATATCGCTACTTGAAGATAGTTATACATGTTTAAATGCAGCCAATTTCTTGTGATATCCATACAAACCCACAGCCTTAGTTAGAGAAACAGGATTTGTCTTACGTGTAAAACCCAGGTAGATTTATTGATAACATCCAGAGATTTGAGCATTTGGTTTTCCTCATAAGGGAGTCTATTCCGTTATAGCTGCAACAGCCTGCATCAGTACATTATTGATCAACAGGTATAGTGGTATTAAAAGTCTACCAGTCTCTCAGGTATTATTGGTATACCTGCTGACTTTGAGAAACGTCTGACAAAACTTAAATTGTACAGTTTTGATATGTCTGCAATGAGTGATTCCCCGAATCTCTGATCCATAACACAGAATAGGGGTAATCATGGAATCAAATATCTTAAAACATGTCCTTGTGATGAATACATCCAAAATGTTTTTGGTAATTGTAGGTGGAGAATATAGCTTTGCTTGTTTGAGCTGCTAAACATGCTTGTGCTTTAGGCCATGACAGTTTAATTGTGAACACAATCCTAAGATATCACTTACTTCATTTTGCCAATCCATGAAGAATTACGAGGACAAAGAAGACTGAGGATAACTGGATTATGCGGTTGAGTGCACACCGACTGAGAAGACGACTCTAGTTTATATTTGATCAGTATATTTCCATAGAGGTACTTGAAATACTCATCAACAAACATATGTGACAGATTTTAACGTTTTTCACAATGATTAACATAAGTAAATACATGACATTTTTAATAAATACACTGCATATCTGATGCGTATAAATGATGCATGATACATAAAACACAAATTTTTTTCACAGAGATTGATATACAGATTTTAACCCAAATGCAACATTTGGGATGCTGAATTAGAAAGTCGTCTCACTGACGGTGTTCCTTGTCCAACCTGGTGACGGGTGTCATCCAGTGGTCGTTCCAAATCCTGGCATTTCCTTTTTTGGAAGGACGCTGGTAAGCAGCATACTGCAGCTCCATGTTTTCAGTGTTGATCTGTGTTCTTGACACAGATGAGCTTTGAAGATTGTGTTCATCTTTCACCATTGTGCAGTGGATTTGCAGTCTTTTGCAGTGTTTAGCCATGATATCCACTCTCGTTTCCACTTGTTGACGTTTGTACATGAATCCGCCAACAACTAAGTAACGACTGACGCGAGCTGTATGATGAATCTCTGATCTAGCTGTGCTTTTGCCGTTTCGAAATCAAATGTGAATTCATTAGCCATTTCATAGATATTTATGTCAAAGATATTAGCGGTGTTCAGTATCAAGACCCTGCTAATTATTGTTATTATAATTTTTTCAGTCAGTTGTAAATAACATGCAACATGTTCCCCTTGTGCAACCCTACTCAGCCTAACCGTCACAGGAGACCACTGGTCGACGTCCGTAGACTAGTGGAAAATCGAAAGGTCGGCGTCCTGACTCAACACCGTAGTTACACAAGCGGCCCCATGAGCGACCTATAAAAGGGGTCGTCCCGTACCATTATCAACATATAGGTCATCCAGTGGACACAGCGGACAAAGTCAACACAGGCTATCAGTTATGAAAGGCACAAAGTGTCTTTGTCTTGGGAGCACATGATACTCACCCTAAACGTAAGCGTAAATGGGGTGAATGTGTCGCAGAAATACAATATAAAACCACTTACCTAAGACACTAAACTGATCCTATTCTGAATTATTTATAAGATTTGTCAATGTGTAGTCGAAACAATAACTCACCCATGCTGAAAGTGTCAATAAGTTCCAGACTTCTGGAAATCATTGTTGAGCCAACTTTACAAAATACATGAAGGCAAGTGAAGTGTTCACCTGAGGTCAATGTTCCTGTAAATGTTAATAACAACACAAGAGCGTTACACTCTCAGGAAATACAAGCAAATGTTTACTTCCATTCCCATTGCCATTACTCCCTGTTTCTTCATGTCATTTTCCATTGAGCTATTGTCTGTGACGTCATGTCTCCTTTGCAATGACAACAATGAGTGCATCTCTGTATACAAAATGGGGCTATCAGTGAATATCGCACCAAAGCAATAGCATCTGTATTGCTCTATATAACGTGTTCTGTAACTCAGTTTGTTTTATCACATGTGAAAATAGGGTTCAAATTGAAAAACGCGTGTCTGTAATATGGTACTAGTTAGTGAGTTTTACACAGATGTAAGCAGTAATCAAGTTATACTAGCCTGAAAGAAATACCCAAAGATATTCGTTGATTGACGCTTATCTTCAGATGCTCGAGTCAATGTAACATTTACAAACTGTTGAGAACCGAACTGACATTCTCTGCCAGTGAATGAGCTCCTTGGTTGTTCCCCAATTTATGCATACATACATCTACAAATACAATACACGTGTATTCAATAGAAGTGTGATTTACTTATCCAAACCCTCGTTTAATGTATTCGTCAGGGTATGACAGATATCTAGAAATGTGTGCTCCACATGACAGCTGTTTATCTGATATCTGTTTAGCTAACATAGACAAACCGTTGCTAATATTTATCAGTGTGTACTGTCAATGTAGTGTCTCGGATCAGATTCAGAGAGGAAACTATCAGCGTATGACGATGTGGGATTTTGGAGTTACAACAGTTTCCGTATTTCTGGTTGTGATACTGGCAGTGTTGTGGCTGTCAACGCGCCGAGCACCCGGACTTCCTCCTGGCCCCCCTCTCCTTCCATTCGTGGGGAACGCCCTGTCCATGGGTACTGATCCCAGGGTCTTGTTTAAGAACCTCCGACAGAAGTATGGCGACATTTTCAGCCTGTACGTCTTCCACAAGCCTCTCATCGTCCTCAATGGCTACAGCGTCCTTAAAGAAGCCATAGTCAAGAACGCCGACGTCTTCTCCGACAGACCGCACTCTTTTTTAAGTGATTTTATATTAAAGGGAAAAGGTACGTTGGAAGGTGTTTAATGGCAGGCACGACACTGGTATTGAAAACTTTAACTGTGCCAATATACAGCCTCTGTTGATTATAATACCACATGCATGTGAACATTACTTTTTCCTTGAATGGAAAAGCATCACTGTGAGAATATGTCACTCTCGAAATAGTGTTTCCATTTGGAGGTCATGTTTACACCCATTGTTAACTTTATGCATTTTCATATTTTCAAAGCAGTTGCGTAAATAACATCAACACTTTGCGGCATAATAATACTGCTGACCGGTGTCATACCTTGATAACACTACATTGCTGGCCCATGTCTTACCTTGGCAACACCATACAGTTGACCCATACCACACCTTAGCAGCACTGTACAGCTAGCGGTACAACACAGCACTCACACCACGCACTATTTTGACACTGGTAAGTGTCCATTCCACTTAAAATAGTAAGTGGAAATCAGTCAGCAAAAGAACCTGGCGTAAAAGAGGAATATGACAATTCTAACAACAGTAACAAACATGGGCTAATTATTCAAACCACCAGGAATGACACTAATGGTAAAACATAATAAGGTATAAAATCAACAGGAATACGATGCAGTAGCCGTTTTGACTTAAGTTATCGTTTTTACTCAAATTTGAGAAAACATAGGACACTGATTTCCCAAAATACACTACAATCAATATTAAACTGAAACATAGCAGACACTTTAGGCTTGGTGAATAGATTACTCTTTTTTCTTTAAAATGCTGTTTAGTTAAAAACTCAGATGGTTTGAATTTAAAGTAATAATAAATATGTTTGTTTCAAGAAATCAGGACCAGGATGTGTGATAGTCACACAACTGCTGGTCTTCACGAAACGTCAAATGTCGTCTGATCAAGACAAGATTTAGACCCGCTTTGTATACAAAAGACGCTTCCAAACCTTTCACCTTGGGGAACACTGCACTTGAATATGCCAGAATATGCCAGAATATGCCAAGAACATTCCACACGAGTCTTGTCTTCCAGAGTTAGTATAGTTACAAGTCACCAGTCTTAACAGGTACAACGTGATACAAATGCAACAGTACAACGTGATACAAATGCAACAGTGTTCTACATATTTCTACAAACACTGACACATAACGCCATATCCTACTATTATACTACTACTATTCTACTTGTGTATTTGTTAAACAGGAATAGTCGGAACTTCTGGGGACTTGTGGCATGAACAGAGGCGTTTTGCTCTCAACACTCTGCGAGAGTTTGGGGCGGGAAGAACCATCATGGAGGACAAAATACACGAGGAAATTGCACACTTTGTCTTGGCCCTGGACGAACAGAAAGGCCAAGGTTTCGACATTCAACGTCTTGTGCAGAATGCCGTATCAAATATCATGTGTTCCATTGTCTTCGGCAAACGTTTTGAATATACTGACAGTGTCTTCATCAAATTTCTGAAAGCAATGGATGACACTTTTCAAAGCAGCACAACATCGGGATTATTAAATGTTTTCCCCCTTGTGCGATTTCTGCCTGGAGATCCGTTCCGCTTCAGGAATACGATGGCTAATGTAGATATTGTGAATAATCTGCTAATTCATCCTTTCATTAAGAATCACTTGAACGACCACGATGATGAAAATCGGGATGACTTCATCCATGTGTACTTGAAGGAGATGCGACATCGCCAACAGAAACAAGAAACAACGACATTAGACTGTAAGTGCGATCTAGTATAACGGTATTTGCTGCAGGTGCATAACGTTTTCCGAAAACAAACATAATATAATGCAGCGCCTAGTACTCATCTGACTAGATGCTCACTCATCGTTGTTATCAGAATTTGATTATTACTAGCCCGGATAACCCAAGCTGCCTCTTAGGCGCTGCAATGCTATAGTCATATGACATGTGTCGGTGTGGGGCTGGCCTGAAGATTAGAAAATCTCAGAAGTCAAGCTTAAAAACAAGCTTGGCCACCCAAGGACTGTCCGAGCTCGACGTTGCTTAAATGCAACTAACTGTGACCTGAGTTCAACGCACAGGACTGCACACTTGCCTCTTAAAAGCTAAGAATGTTATTGTTTTGTAATAGTTATTTGGTCACGTTCTTTGTGACATAAATAATGTGATTCGTGAAGCACTGGGTCAATATTGTAGTGTCATAGCATTGTAAATATTATTTAAGCCACATATATAAGTGCTCATTTAGATATAGATAGTGATCTATTAACACTAAATATTGCATTTGTATTGGCAGTGGAGAATCTGACTCAGACTGTTTCTGATCTGTTCGCTGCGGGCTCAGAGACAACGTCCACCACAATACGGTGGGCACTAGTCTTCTTCCTGAACTACCCGGATGTACAAGAGAAGTGCTTCCAGGAGATTCTGGAAAATGTCGGACAGAGCAGACGACCATCCATGAAGGACAAGACGAACCTTCCTTACGTGGGGGCCACCGTTTTGGAAGTCTTAAGATTCGCTGATATTGCTCCTACTGCTGTCCCTCACGCAGTTGCACAAGATGTACAGTTCAGAGGATACACCTTCCCGAAAGGCGTCACAGTCATGTTGAACCTTGATTCAGTCCTCCAAGACAAGGATGTATGGGGAGACCCACAAAACTTTCGGCCGAATCGTTTCCTTGATGGCGAAGGCAAGATTCAGAAGAGGGAGGAATTTATTCCATTTTCTTTGGGTGAGTTACATGAGAAACATGACGTTTAACGCCCATCACACGTACGGACGTACGAACGCACGCACGCACGTATGCACACACATACACACACATACACACGATAATGGAACTTGGTCTTTGGTTTTCATATTTCAAGGTCGAAGGATTTGCCTGGGGGAATCAATGGCCCGGATGGAGCTCTTCCTCTTCCTCACTACCATGATTCAAAAATTCAGATTCGTCCCAGTGAACGGAAAAAGGCCTTCGATGGATGGAATAATGGGCTTCACACATTCGCCAAATGAATTCAAGGTAAAAGCTATCCCCCGAAACTAATACCGCATGGATCATCACCATGCCAACAGCATTCATTGGTTGTTGGTTTGTTGTTTAACGCCGCACTCAGCAATATTTCAGCTATATGGCGACGGCCTGTAAATAATGAAGTCTGGACCAGGCAACCCAGTGATCAACATCACCATCGTCCGACGTAACGGGAATTTAATGACCAGTCAGACAAGCATGTGCTACTGATGACTAATTCTAACCGAATCTTCACAAGTAATGTCAACAAGAACACAAGGTATAGACACTGTGGGTGATCTGAAAGGAAATTGAAGACTTTTGACAGCATCACCATGCATTAGCATGGCAGAAGGCTCTTCGCCAAGTTATATTTTTATAATAAAACAATACCAGACCAGAATTGGTTTTTGAGTGGTGTAGCAATGTCTTGATTTGCGTTTAGGAGAAAAATCTAATGACCGAATTCCGCTTCTTTCCACACTATGTGCATAAGATCACCATCATGGAATAAGTATTGTTTTCCAAAACACAAACGATTATCTATTCTGTAACTATTAGCCGCTGTTCCTATAGATATTTCACACTTTTACTTCGAATGGACACGGAGCTTATGATTAAATATAGATGTTATCCAGCAACCGTTATGTTATGTATTTGCTTACAAAACGGGACGAAACTCGCCTTCAGCTGTCACGATGGTTGATCTGCGTCCTGCCCGGAGCGCGTAGTACGATAATTGTTCAATACAGCCTTCTTGAAAACTTAGTTTCTTCACTCAGAAAACTAATACAAGATTTCAATAACAGATCCCTACTATAGGATCCGCCCTTCTGTTATTGTTCAATTGTAGAGTGGAATAACACAGTCACCTACATATATACTGCCATGCTCGCTCTTGGTGGTCTGTTTCATAAGGTCAAACTGACCTTTCTCTACGCCGAGTATTATAACACACATGTATACTTATCCCACTACCCAAGTCCCTGAATGCTGAAGTCGACTGTATCTATACACACGGCCACTGTGCTGACTTTACAACAGCTCAAGGTCAAAGGCCTTGTAAATAGAACATAGTCATGAGGCTTCTTGTCAGTATTTACTTGGCAAAAGATGAGGGTCTCTGACAATAGCGCCATGGTGCATGCGCGTTGTTTGTGCAACGATTTTAGGTAGCGGCATCGTAATGAGATTGCAGGCTACTGGGAAATAGGACTTTGCTTCTAGGACACCTTAGACTATCTTGTGTTTGTGTGTTTGATGTCCAGTGACCCACTCAGCAATCAATATAAACGCAATATATCAATGGTCTTTAAATAGGATAATCCTGTTATTGACATCATGAGCACTGAGTGAACAACAATGCAGGTTACAAGTCGACAAGCCTCTTACAAGAAACAGTTACTGAAGACGAGTTTTTCGTGAATTCCTGCATGGAATAAATCATATTACGATGGCAGTACTTCCTTCATGTCAACCAGGTGCCCATTATTCTAAGCAATACATAGAAACAATGTAATAAGAAAAGTCATCAATATCCAGTCAGCTGGTTCTCATGGTAGCATCTGGAGTTGCTCATTTGTGACGTCATTCTAACTTTACGTCACAATATGATTTGAATGACGTCACCACTGTTGATGACACAGCAAAACAATTGTTTACGTGTCAATACGCGGTGAATAGTCTTTCAGTTTCCGGGAATCTAATACCATTTAATCATGTTTTTCAACCAATCAGATTACAGAACACAGTAACTTTTGGTTTACAATATCCAATCAACGGGAAAATACCCTTCATAAATGTGTGTAAGAGTTTACAGGCGTTTCCTGTGTCTCTGTAATACTCTGATACATCTTTGGCTCTGTGTAAAGGGCCTCATCACCAAATAAAGTCATTCATTCATTGCATTCACTTTGCAGAGGTATATTTCTCAAAATGAGCTTCAAAACATCTATAATTCACAAGTCAAGGTCAAATCTGTAGCTTAGTTGTATACAAAAATGTGTCACCACTGTATTGCAGCGTTGGTTGGTATATATGTTACAGCTGGTTAAGGCGCCAAGAATCACATGACTCGCTGTAGGGGGGTGAGGGGTGGTTTATTCAGAAGTTCATATTGGTAATCGTAAGCCCTGGAATGACATAACATTCTTATTAAAATTTGTACAATACATGATGTTTGGCATAGGCAGCCCAAGCAGTTTGCCACAATAAATTCTGTAATCCAACAATGAAGTTATTCAGCATAACTGAGCAAGTGAAATAATTACATGATACATTGGTTGTGCCACCAAGGGAAATAATTCATGGTCCAGTAACCTAGTTTGCCCAAGAAACTGTTAAACTTAGCAATATGTACACATACATTGACAGGCAATAAAGTGCACAACTACATACAGTCAGATAAATATTTCATAACCCTTCATAAATACTAGAAAGCTGTACATAACAAATAGACATATGTGGACAAATGAGAATACATCATACCCATTTGTGGAATAGAGCCTAGTATGTGATCTGTATAATCTGGACCGTGTGTTCACATGTGACCTGCCAAATGCAATCATCAATTATCTTAGTGACAACTCATTCACCAGCACATTTGATGATCTCCATTCACACAATGCAAAGAAACCCATTGCATGTATAAACACAGGGAAAGCTGAGGACAATGGAAGCAGATACTAATCATTCAGAAATATAAAAACGCTTTCATCTGTATCTCTGCTCTCCACTCACAAAACAAACAATACACCTATTGCACATATATACATCTAAACAACCGTGAACCATGGTTGTAGAAAAATGAAACAATACTTGCAATACTGTTTGATTTTACACCAGAGCTATAATACAATACGACATGAACTTTGGGCTTAAACATAAGTTATCACCTTTGTCTAGTTTACAACATTACCATATGTAACAAATTACCAAATAACATTTATAATGTAATTAATTCAATGAAGTTATTTAAAGAAATCCACTGCACTTGAACTTATCATCATGTTAAAGTATCAGACTGACCTGTCTGATGAAAACTACATCTGTATGCCTGGGGGACCTTGTTCCTTGTTGTTGTACTTTGCTATATTGAAGTATTGTTAGATGAGTACCCAGATTGGTGCATAGGAATTATGGGAATTTTTAAAAATTAGCCAATTGGGAGCTATAAATTAGGGTCATGTGATACACAATATTCCAAGTGAGACAATACTCTTGATCCAGCACTTTTCTGAACCACAAGTGCAATAGAAACGTTTCAGATGAATAAAATGCATCTGGAATACTTTCCAAACCCTCCTAAATGTCAATATGATTGACATATACATAAAACCACAAGCTTTAGAGCACTACCACCAACCTTCAATATTTTTAGTGACCTTTTATGACTTATATAATATTTTTATTCCTATTTTCTTTGTAAAGAATAAAACACTGTAACACCAATTTACATAAGATAGTTATAAAATAGTTCACAGCAAACAAACCAAACTGATTCATGAAAAGCATGAAAATATCACTGCTACATAGACACTCTTCAAAAAAAAAAGAAACGCAAAACCCAAATATCACTGAAAATGTGGTGATTTCAGCGGAAAACAAAGAAACATGAATGAAATTTTGTCGAGCAATGCATTCCTATCCGGTCCATATTTCATGAGATATTCAGTCATCACAGTCATTACTGCTGTCCACCAGGTGGTGTTGAAGTCAGTACTTCATATGACCACCTCCAGCTGCTACCACTGTCCGACACCTCCTGGGTACAGATCGGATCAGTTTTTGGATGTTTTCTAATATCATCTCAAATCCACACTACTAGAGTGTGCGACAGCGACAGGATGAAGACCTCGCCTTTGAAATGTCTCGATTGCATTCCAAGTGACCTCGCCTTTGAAATGTCTCGATTGCATTCCAAGTGACCTCGCCTTTGAAATGTCTCGATTGCATTCCAAGTACACTGTCGTCAGACTCCCCATTGTTCTCGGTGCCCTTGGTTTGGTACCTCCTGATCTGTTAGCGCAGATGAGGAGAGTGCCCGGGTTCTCCACCGGGAGCACAGCCCTTCTGACAATCTGGGTAATGCAGAAGGCTGCAGTGTTGGGGAGCCTCCATATTCTCCGAAAAGTTCTTGGTGGGTTCGACTAGGCAGTGTTTCCTGGGAGAAGTCCCATTCGCTGTCTGGGCTGCGTGTAGAGGGGGTGAGGGCCATGAGCTGATGATGAGCTTGACCAGCCTGACTGTGCCAGGATCACCCAAACCCTCTCTGCTGCATTTCAATCTTACTCTGTAAAATAATAATAATAATGATTTTGGAAGAGGCTAAAACATACCACCGCAACCTCTCCATGTGCTGGATAGACTACAAAAAGGCATATGACTCTGTCCCTCACGAATGGATTCTGAAGTCTCTTCAGTGTATTGACCTCCCTGAGCGACTACTTGATTTACTCAAGTCTTTAATGAGTTGCTGGTCGACTCAACTTGAGATGTACTCGCAAGGAGAGGTGCAGACTTCGGAATCTATTCCAATCAGAAGGGGAATTTTCCAGGGGGACTCCTTCAGTCCTTTGCTTTTTTGTCTGTCTCTGAATCCTTTGAGTTTCCTGCTCAATAGGAAGGAAGGTTACCATCCCGGACCTCCTCAGCACAGATCCCCAACACCTCTCACTCATCTCCTCTATATGGATGACATCGAGCTCCTTGCCAAAGGTGAGACCAATTTGAAAGAACAGGTTCTCCTTGTCGAGTCCTTCTCTAATGATATTGGCATGACATTTGGACTCGACAAATGTAATACTCTTCATCTGAAACGTGGCAAGGTAACTAATGATGGATCGGTCAAGTTACAAGGGGGAGGAGTTATTGAGCATCTTGTGGAAGATCAGGCCTACACCTATCTTGGAATGCAAGTTCGAGACACGCTTCAGAGTGCCCAGATTCAAGATAAACTTCGGGCCGAGTATAAATCTCGTTTAAAGAAAATCTGGAGTTCAGAGCTAAATGCTCGAAACAAAGTCAAAGCCACCAATACCTTTGCTGTGCCAGTCCTCTCCTATTCCTTTTGAATAGTTGATTGGACAAAACAAGACATCCAGAATCTTGACCGCCTGACCAGAAGGATCATGTCTGATAACAGAGCACACCACCCTCGTTCCTCTCTTAATCGTTTATATATGCCAATCAATTCTGGAGGTCGGGGTTTGATTAATGTGGAAGCTCTTCATGACAGAATTTTATTGTGTACTTTTGCACATATTTATTTGTCAGATGATCCTCTGGTGATGCACGTCAAGATTCATGATGAAAGCAAGGAATTCCACAGCTACTTTAAGCGTGCAAAGGTTGTTGGACACAATTTGAAATTTGAAGTTGATTTTGTTGATGGCGATGTACTGCTGGACGGTACAGTGATGGGAGTAAACCAGGTGAAGTCTTTCACCAAGTCTGCCCAGAGTCGGTCCTTTGTGGAGAAGCTGTCTGAGAAGCCACTGCATCGTGTGTATATGCAGTGTGTGGAACAGACCAGCAATCCAACCGACTCCTTCGCCTGGATGCAGTCGGCTGGTCTCAAATGTGAAACTGAGGGCTTCCTTTTTGCTGCTCAGGACCAGTCACTTCCCACTCGCAATCGCCAGAATGTGATTCTTAAAGAAAACATCAATATGAAATGTCGTCTTTGCAATAAATTTACAGAGACTGTCCAACACCTTGTCAGTGGATGCCCTTCCTTGGCGCAAACAGCATATCTTAAAAGACATGATGGCATGGCTTGCTGCCTTTATTATCGTCTCCGCCATGCCTGTGGCTTTGACTCCGAGGTCCATTCATGGTATGACCCTGAACATGTCCAGGGCGTCCAGGAAAATGATGCTTTTAAACTTCTCTGGAATAGGCCAATATACAGCCTGAGACGAATTCCAGCCAACAAACCTGATCTTGTCCTTTTTGATAAAACCAATGAAATTATTTATATCATTGAATTTTCTGTCCCTTTTGACAGCAATGTGACTGGCAAGATTCAGGAAAAGCATGATAAATATGCGGACCTCGCCTTTGAAATGTCTCGCTTGCATCCCAAGTACACTGTCGTCAGGCTCCCCATTGTTCTCGGTGCCATTGGTTTGGTACCTCCTGATCTCTTGGCGCAGATGAGGAGAGTGCCCGGGTTCTCCACCGGGAGCACAGCCCTTCTGACAATCTGGGTAATGCAGAAGGCTGCAGTGTTGGGGAGCCTTCATATTCTCCGGAAAGTTCTTGGTGGGTTCGACTAGGCAGTGTTTCCTGGGAGAAGTCCCATTCGCTGTCTGGGCTGCGTGTAGAGGGGGCGAGGGCCCTGAGCTGATGATGGGCTTGAGCAGCCTGACTGTGCCAGGATCACCCGAACCCTCTCTGCTGCATTTTCATTCTAATCTGTAAATAATAATAATAATAATAAGGGCCTGATGATGTACACCTCTTCGTGGTGGGCCTAGATAGGGGAATTTTATTCCCTGAACTGAACGTACATCACCCAGTTAGGGCTGACCCCCCGAAGCTGGTATTTTACTGGGTTACAGACAGACAAGGAAAACTCCATCTTTCATTTCCGCAGCCCAGTCAGCCTTCCTCCGGTAGTAACACAAACCATACTGGAGATGGTTCAGGGGAAGGCACAGAACCCGACCAAGAATATCTTGGTCAAACCACCAGGGGAAGGCACAGAACCCGACCAAGAATATCTTGGTCAAACCATCTAAAATCCACACTACTAGAGTGTGCGAAAGCGACAGGATGGCCTGATAATCCACGCATCAATGGCAAGTCGCTTAAGCTGCATTGGGACAATGCCATGCCCATGTATGCTTACCCGACGGAGCAAAATCTCCAAGATCAACTCCGGCGGCTAAAACATCTCATGCCCCGTGAGCCAGTTCAACCAACAACTGGTGCCCGTCAGGAACCTTTGCAAGAGCAAAATGCTAAAGTGGCAGCTGACCCCAAACTTCTTATGGACGTCCGTGTCAACCTCTTTCCTCTTCCTGGTGGAAACTCTTCCGAGAAAGAGCCAATTGGCCCCGAAATTTTGGACCCTCACTCTTCCTCTTCTTCAGTTGCAGACCTTACCGAAAATCCTGTGTACATTTTGTTTACGTCTATTTATGAGGAAATTTGTGATTTACCTTTAGAGAAACGGAGGCCAATTAAACAACTAAACGTGTCTTTTCCCAAAAATGAAATTGATTTACTAAATGAAATTATCTCTCTAAAACTTTCTGTGGACTGTTCATTACATGAAATAAATTCCTGCGTCTATGCTGCCGCGCGAACTTTGGAGGAACTTCACACAGTTTCCAAAGAAAAATCTTCTACTACTAAGAACAACAAACCAAGGAAAAACCGGTTTCAAGTGAAATTAACAGAAACTAGAAAATATATTTCCTGGATAGAGCTGTGCCTGAAATTAAGATCATCAGGGAATCCCATGTCTAAAGGACAAAAAGCAATTTGGAGAAAAATAAAATTACAGTACAAGACAACAAAAGAAAAGGTACTTCTCCAAATTGTCGATTCACTTAAGGCAAAAATAAAAGTTTGGACAGAAAGAAAGAAAGAATGGGAAAAGAGAAACAAATTTATCAAGCAAAATATAATGTTTAAAGGTCACATGCAATGTAAAACACAACTTTGCAGATTCTGGTACCTTTCGGTATGCACTTACCGAAACAAATCATAAAAAATGCCAGTTCAACCTATAAAGTTGAAAAAAACGCAATGAAAAAAAAGCCCGCGAAATCGGAGTTCAAACGTTTCACTAAATTCCCCCCAGCGCTGGGGGGAAAACTGGTTTCAACTGCTGTGCTGCGCTGCGTTCATAACGCATGCACAGTGAATAGGTTCGCGGAGGATGAAACAGTATGCATGCTCAGCGTCTGAGGTCGTGAGCAGTAGTCTAATCTTGGTTGTGTACACAAACAAGTAAATAATGTCCTCGTTACGTAAAAAAACTTGTTGCTTGTGGTAAGCAGTCTCTGTCACAGAGAAAGCTCAATGTCTGATTTATTCACATCTGTATGTCTGTCTGCCTGTCTGCTAAAGACAACATGCAATACACAGCTTCAATCATTGACCACGTGCAATTTAAACTTAGCACCTATCAAACTATACGACATAAAGAAAATATGTTGATTCATGACTCGTGCACCCGTGTCCCGTGTCTGCCATATTATGTAATTAGGCACGTTTGATACACATGACATGTTATTATGTCTGTGGGTTGCAAACAAACTACATTCATTTTTTTCGGATGACTGGATCTGACGGAAACTGGTGCAAATTCTTGTCAGTTTCAAGTCGTGCTTTGTACTTGGACGAATGACAGATTCCAGCCACGCAGTAGTTTACCATCTCTACTGACATGGTTTTTGATTGGATCGAGAGCAAATTCAGAGAACATGTATTTTCCAAACCCAACATCTCTATATACATTCTTCGTGGATAACGACTTCTTTTCGTGTATATGATTTTGTTTGAAAACAGTATATGAATCCATACTGAAACGACGCATCAAGTACACAAAAAGAAGTTGTTATCCATAAAGAATCTTACTTTCTTGTGACTGGCTATACTTCTAAAATGCCCATCAAACAGATCATCTTTCTGTACACACAATGAACCCTCAGCATATCAGCAAATGAAACAGCCAATCGGAAGCCGTCGTTACACTTGAATGCATAGCCACCCGCTATGACTGGGTTCGGTCTCCCGAGGGCTTCGTTTCGGGGGAAGTAAGCCCAAGTACAAAATATTGCACTTTTGAACCGCGATTGTACGCTTATAGTTTTGTTTATTTGTTTTTCTAAAAGCAGCAATGTATATTATATGTCATGAATAAGTGATAAATGTGCTTTAATTATGTTTGATTTTTTGGTTTCATCTGACCTTTAAGAACAATGAAAAACAATTCTATAGGCAACTTAAAACAAGTGGTGATGGTGGGCATGATAAACGGCCTCCCACGGATGCCAATGAAAGGTTCTGGAAACAGTTGTGGTCTGTACCCGGCAACTGTAACCTGGAGGCACCATGGGTAAGTGATTATGACCATGCAATGTATGAGAAAGTAACTAGGTCGTTTGTCTGTTACATCTCACCAGATTGCCTGAAAAGTGTCATTAAAAAGTCCAAATCTAATACAGCTCCAGGGCCTGATGGCATTCGAAACCGGTACTGGAAACTGTTCCCTTGTGTCCAAACACCATTACTTCACAGTTTTAACTCTCTTGTGGACACAGGTGATGTTCCTCCATGGTTCTGCAAAGGTCGCACAATACTCCTTCCCAAAAAAAGAGACTTGACTGACCCCAAAAACTTCCGCCCTATCACATGTCTAAATACTCAATACAAACTATTCACAGGGTGTTTAACAAACCTCGTGTCATCTTACTGCTCGTCCAATGAGATAATTTACAGAGAGCAGAAGGGGGCGAGAAAGGGATGTTGGGGGTGCAAGGATAAACTTCTTGTACAGAAAATGATTTTGGAAGAGGCTAAGACATACCACCGCAACCTCTCCATGTGCTGGATAGACTACAAAAAGGCATACGACTCTGTCCCTCACGAATGGATTCTGAAGTCTCTTCAGTGTATTGACCTCCCTGAGCGACTACTTGATTTACTCAAGTCTTTAATGAGTTGCTGGTCGACTCAACTTGAGATGTACTCGCAAGGAGAGGTGCAGACTTCGGAATCTATTCCAATCAGAAGGGGAATTTTCCAGGGGGACTCCTTCAGTCCTTTGCTTTTTTGTCTGTCTCTGAATCCTTTGAGTTTCCTGCTCAATAGGAAGGAAGGTTACTATCCCGGACCTCCTCAGCACAGATCCCCAACACCTCTCACTCATCTCCTCTATATGGATGACATTGAGCTCCTTGCCAAAGGAGAGACCAATTTGAAAGAACAGGTTCTCCTTGTCGAGTCCTTCTCTAATGATATTGGCATGAAATTTGGACTCGACAAATGTAATACTCTTCATCTGAAACGTGGCAAGGTAACTAATGATGGATCGGTCAAGTTACAAGGGGGAGGAGTTATTGAGCATCTTGTGGAAGATCAGGCCTACACCTATCTTGGAATGCAAGTTCGAGACACGCTCCAGAATGCCCAGATTCAAGATAAACTTCGGGCCGAGTATAAATCTCGTTTAAAGAAAATCTGGAGTTCAGAGCTAAATGCTCGAAACAAAGTCAAAGCCACCAATACCTTTGCTGTGCCAGTCCTCTCCTATTCCTTTGGAGTAGTTGATTGGACAAAACAAGACATCCAGAATCTTGACCGCCTGACCAGAAGGATCATGTCTGATAACAGAGCACACCACCCTCGTTCCTCTCTTAATCGTTTATATATGCCAATCAATTCTGGAGGTCGGGGTTTGATTAATGTGGAAGCTCTTCATGACAGAATTTTATTGTGTACTTTTGCACATATTTATTTGTCAGATGATCCTCTGGTGATGCACGTCAAGATTCATGATGAAAGCAAGGAATTCCACTGCTACTTTAAGCGTGCAAAGGTTGTTGGACACAATTTGAAATTTGAAGTTGATTTTGTTGATGGCGATGTACTGCTGGACGGTACAGTGATGGGAGTAAACCAGGTGAAGTCTTTCACCAAGTCTGCCCAGAGTCGGTCCTTTGTGGAGAAGCTGTCTGAGAAGCCACTGCATCGTGTGTATATGCAGTGTGTGGAACAGACCAGCAATCCAACCGACTCCTTCGCCTGGATGCAGTCGGCTGGTCTCAAATGTGAAACTGAGGGCTTCCTTTTTGCTGCTCAGGACCAGTCACTTCCCACTCGCAATCGCCAGAATGTTATTCTTAAAGAAAATATCAATATGAAATGTCGTCTTTGCAATAAGTTTACAGAGACTGTCCAACACCTTGTCAGTGGATGCCCTTCCTTGGCACAAACAGCATATCTTAAAAGACATGATGGCATGGCTTGCTGCTTTTATTATCGTCTCCGCCATGCCTGTTGGCTGTGACTCCGAGGTCCATCCATGGTACGACCCTGAACATGTCCAGGGCGTCCTGGAAAATGACAGCTACAAACTTCTCTGGAATAGGCCAATATACAGCCTGAGACGAATTCCAGCCAACAAACCTGATCTTGTCCTTTTTGATAGAGCCAATGAAATTATTTATATCATAGAATTTTCTGTCCCTTTTGACAGCAATGTGATTGGCAAGATTCAGGAAAAGCATGATTAATATGCGGACCTCGCCTTTGAAATGTCTCGCTTGCATCCCAAGTACACTGTCGTCAGGCTCCCCATTGTTCTCGGTGCCCTTGGTTTGGTACCTCCTGATCTCTTGGCGCAGATGAGGAGAGTGCCCGGGTTCTCCACCGGGAGCACAGCCCTTCTGACAATCTGGGTAATGCAGAAGGCTGCAGTGTTGGGGAGCCTCCATATTCTCCGAAAAGTTCTTGGTGGGTTCGACTAGGCAGTGTTTCCTGGGAGAAGTCCCATTCGCTGTCTGGGCTGCGTGTAGAGGGGGCGAGGGCCCTGAGCTGATGATGAGCTTGAGCAGCCTGACTGTGCCAGGATCACCCAAACCCTCTCTGCTGCATTTGAATTCGAATCTGTAAATAATAATAATAATACTTTTGCACATATTTATTTGTTAGATGATCCTCTGGTGATGCACGTCAAGATTCATGATGAAAGCAAGGAATTCCACTGCTACTTTAAGCGTGCCAAGGTTGTTGGACACAATTTGAAATTTGAAGTTGATTTTGTTGATGGCGATGTACTGCTGGACGGTACAGTGATGGGAGTAAACCAGGTGAAGTCTTTCACCAAGTCTGCCCAGAGTCGGTCCTTTGTGGAGAAGCTGTCTGAGAAGCCACTGCATCGTGTGTATATGCAGTGTGTGGAACAGAACAGCAATCCAACCGACTCCTTCGCCTGGATGAAGTCGGCTGGTCTCAAATGTGAAACTGAGGGCTTCCTTTTTGCTGCTCAGGACCAGTCACTTCCCACTCGCAATCGCCAGAATGTTATTCTTAAAGAAAATATCAATATGAAATGTCGTCTTTGCAATAAATTTACAGAGACTGTCCAACACCTTGTCAGTGGATGCCCTTCCTTGGCACAAACAGCATATCTTAAAAGACATGATGGCATGATTCGCTGCTTTTATTATCGTCTCCGCCATGCCTGTGGCTTTGACTCCGAGGTCCATCCATGGTACGACCCTGAACATGTCCAGGGCGTCCTGGAAAATGACAGCTACAAACTTCTCTGGAATAGGCCAATATACAGCCTGAGACGAATTCCAGCCAACAAACCTGATCTTGTCCTTTTTGATAAAGCCAATGAAATTATTTATATCATAGAATTTTCTGTCCCTTTTGACAGCAATGTGATTGGCAAGATTCAGGAAAAGCATGATAAATATGCGGACCTCGCCTTTGAAATGTCTCGCTTGCATCCCAAGTACACTGTCGTCAGGCTCCCCATTGTTCTCGGTGCCCTTGGTTTGGTACCTCCTGATCTCTTGGCGCAGATGAGGAGAGTGCCCGGGTTCTTCACCGGGAGCACAGCCCTTCTGACAATCTGGGTAATGCAGAAGGCTGCAGTGTTGGGGAGCCTTCATATTCTCCGAAAAGCTCTTGGTGGGTTCGACTAGGCAGTGTTTCCTGGGAGAAGTCCCATTCGCTGTCTGGGCTGCGTGTAGCGGGGGTGAAGGCCCTGAGCTGATGATGAGCTTGAGCAGCCTGACTGTGCCAGGATCACCCGAACCCTCTCTGCTGCATTTCATTTTTTTAATCTGTAAAACATAATCTACTTCTGTAGCGACGAGTTCCAGCTAGGCTGCTCACAGGCGGTTGTGCAGTTCAGTCTATTTCAGATAGATGTGTCTTTAGATGTTTTCGAAAAGTTTGTAGACTTGGAGCGGATTTAAGCGTCATAGGGGGGTTATTCCATAGCATGGGAGCTGCACATTCAAAGTAGCGGTCCATGTATTTGGCCCTAGTTGGTCTGGTGGTAAGTAGATCTTTATCTTGTGATCTAAGAGTTCGTGTTGGTCTGTGACTGTTGAGAAGAGATGACAAGTAAGATGGAGTGGTGTTAGTCTTCAGGTACTTGTGTATGATGGTGAGCACTTTTAATTTTATGCGTCTAGCAACAGGTAGAAAAATGCAGTTCTCTTAACCTGTGGGTGATGTGGTCTCTTCGAGGACAACGAGTTATTATCCTGGCCGCTGTGTTTTGTATAACCTGCAGTCGATGAATCAGGGAAGCTGTTATCCCATACAAGAGTGAATTGGCATAGTCAAGGCGAGATATGACTATTGCCTGAGTGAGAGTTTTGACAGTTTCTTCTGAAAGATACCGTCTTAGTTTACCAATCTGATGAAGACGGTTATGGGAAGACGTGTGGGTGACCTGCTTGTTTATGGTCATGTGGGAGTCAAAAACAACTCCAAGATTCTTCACTTGGGAAGAGGCAGGCACATTCACAGGTCCAATGCTGACTGAGAATCCTGTCATGCGTTCCTGTAAGTGCTTTGGGCCGGCAATGAATACCTCCGTTTTGTTGTCATTTAGCTTGAGAAAGTTCATTCTCATCCAGGTTCTGATGTCACTGATGCAGCTTTCCAGCTTTGTTATCTTGTCCTGAAGTGATACAATCCTGGAGGCGATACAGCTCTGGGTGTCATCAACAAAGCACTGGAAGTCAATGCAGTAGTTCCAAAAACATTACCTAGTGGCAACAAATAGATGTAAACAAGAGTGGTCCAAGGACTGAACCCCGTGGAACGCCTTACGATAAACACCTTTCTTCTGACATGGCCTCACCGACTTTCACTGACTGAGTTCTGTTTCTCAGATATGACTCAAGCCACTTCAAGTCTTCTCAAGTCGAGACAGAAGGATGGTATGGTCTATTGTATCGAAGGCTGCTGACAGATCTAGTAGAACAAGGAGTACTACTCTCTGATTGTCAAGATGAGAAAGGATGTAATTTTGAACGCGAAGAAGTACTGTCTCTGTACTGTGGTGTTCTCTGTAGGCAGATTGGAACTCTTCCATCAAGCTGTTCTTATCCAGATGTTCCTTGATTTGGATTGCTACAATCTTCTCAAGTACCTTTGACAGAAAAGGTAGGTTGGACACTGGTCTATAATTTTTAATGTCATTTGGATCAAGTGAAGTTTTCTTGATACATGGGCGGATAAGAGCCATTTTGAATGTGCTTGGTATTTCCTATGCACCTTGGCTGGTTCTGTTGTAGGTCGACACGGATGTTCTCAATCGTGGTAGTAAAGAAATCAGCAAAGCGATTCGCAAGATCCACTTCACTGTCATGATTAGACAGAATGCCCGTCCTTTTATGTAATAGATTGTTCAACTCTTTATTCATGAATAGAGTCTTCGGGTCGGAAGAAGATTCAGCAATACGTGCTTTAATATATTGAACTAAGAGGGCATTGTGCCTAGCTCTAGCTGCCTTGTACATCTGGTCGTATCAGGTCGTATGTTAACAACCCTTCTCTGTACTGGTGCATGTGCTTCAAGCTTTTCTGAAAGAATTTGGTTTGATTTGTTTGATCGTCTACAGTTCCCTTTTGAAGGATTTCAGTTTTAGTCAAACGCCTTCGTCACAATTTCGACAATCTAAGTAAATATTTTTTGTTGTAGAATCTCCATTCCTCCTGCATGTGGAACAACTGTTGAAGATTCTGTGGTGGATTACGACGTCGACGTACCCTTCTGTCGATCTGATCCCAAAGGTGTTCGATTGGGTTTAGATCCAGGGATCTGGAGGGCCAGGGGATAGTATCGATGCTGTTATTGGCAAGGTAGTCAACGGTGGCAACGGTGTTATGTGGGGCCTGACTTCGTCCTGTTGGAAGAGCTGCCGTTGACGGTCAACAAGGTGAAGGACGTGCGGATGGTCGATGTATCGATTGGCCGTCAGATTGCCTTGGACAAGCACAAGTTCCGATCTGCGGGTGTATGAGGTCGCCTGAGGAGGTAATGGGATTCATCGCTAAAGCAAACATGCGCCTCCAGTTTGTCAGGTTCCTTGGCAACACCGTGTTACACCATATCACTCGTCTACGTCGATGTAGTCGTGTCAAGAAGGGGCAACTTTGGGATGTTTGGCACGTGTTTCTCGGAGACGGTTCCTGGTTGTCTGATTAGACACACTTCGGGCTCCAGACTGTTCTTGTGCTGTGTCCCGGGCCTTACGATGGCGGTCACATGGGTGGGTTACAATGATGTAGCGATCTTGGGCAAGTGTGGTGACTCTATGTCTTCCTGTTCTTGGACGGTCATTTGTCGAACTGATTTGACGAAATCGATCCCACAATCGAGTTATTGTACTGGGGTGAATGTTGAAGATCCTTGCCACCTCACCCTTTGATTCGCCAGTTTGCAATCGTCCAAATTGCCTGATTTCGATCGGCAGCGTTGAGCCGTCCCCGTGTACAATACTTGCAAGATCGTGGATGAAATTGTGAGATTCATTTGGGTCTTTTATAGTTACATGCTGTACTCATGTTTTGCACGTGAGAAACAATCATTGTGCCTGACATTCGTGCTGCATGGCATACACGCACATTATAACAATCGTGATTCGTAAACTTGAATCAGCCGAATTATTAATAATAAAACTAGTGAAACTAGTGAAAAATCGTTTTAAAATTATATTCGTTTTGAGACGATTTACCATCTTTAAGAATTCGGATATTGTAGAAATCGATTGCGGATAAAAATGGACTTTTAACGATAATGGAACTCACCTGCAATTGCTTGTGACGTGCACAGAGAGCAAAGTCACTCTTCTCTCGTAATAGGTACTCCACTCCATCGACCAGTTTCAACCTGTAGATTATGGTTATGTGATATTTCTTTCAATATCTGGGAAGTGCTTGTAGCATCGAATGTAATGACCTTTGTGCCTTCCATGATGATCTGTCACCAATTTTGATTAAACTGATCTTTAAGGGTTCGGTGAAATGTCGAGATACCCATGAAGCGTAATATGCAGAATAATTCTTTAAAATATTACTTATTGCAACATTATTTCGTATACGTCTGATAGGTAATCGCTACTACTGATTTGAGAGTCCAGTGTGATTTTATAAAATATCTGGGATAATTTTATTTTCATTATTCTTATGATTCAGTTTTTGCCAGAAAGCTATCAAACGCTTGTATACTTTAATATATAACAGTTGTCCTCCAAGTCAGCCATATACCATAATACATGCCGTAATACATGAAATAATACATGCCGTAATACATGAAATAATACATGACGTAATACATGAAATAATGCATGACGTAATACATGAAAGTTAGGATAAACTCGTTCAAATAAATCAGTATTTTCAAAACTGTTTATTTCTAGGTCACATGTTAGGACAGGGACAACTAAAGTATCAGATAATGATAATACAGTATCTGGAGGTATATCAAAGTCAAGAGCTTTCTTAAGTAATGCGTACTTTACTTTTAGTGCTTAAAACATGATGGGTATATTCCTCTTTTATATTGTCTATTTCTGTGCATACTAAACCATAGATACGTTCTGATATCAACCTGTTCTGAAAGTTTCTTACAGTAACAGAATGTTAGTTTAGATGATGTAGCAGGTTCTCCTCCAAATATGAGTCTTTTTAGCTTTACAGTTATTCAAATTCAACTTCACTGAAATTGAGTAATCATGGGAAGCATTAAATGGCATTTGTAAGCCTTCTCGTGTAATACCAAAAATAACTGCGTCATCGGCGTAAACTAATACAATGAATTGTATCCACAGTATTACATCGAAGTTATCTGGGCACTTGATATCGACATTTGCCCCTGCACAACCTTTTGAGAAGAAATACTGCGCGGAGGATAAAAGTATCACCTGATAAAGTACATTGTAAACATACTGTGTTGGTAAACGTCATTTTCGAGGTCAGCTGTCACTTAGGGTTCTGTACTGTATTGACGGCAATCGTTTATGAAAGTGAAAATGTGTGTGCACACGATCAAGAGTTCAAACTAATCAGGGCGTTCAGGATTTGGAAAGCATAGTTCAATGTGGTAACCGCACTTGAAGGACAGAAATACAATGGTATAGTCATAACGTTTATTTCAGAATTACTGTCAATATAATTCTCTTGCGAAATAATGTTTCGATTGTTATATACCTACATGTATTTCAGCATTATCAACGACTTTTTGCAAGGGCATTACATCAAAGTTATACAAAAATGCGCTATGCAGTTGACTCCTCTAATACCTTGGCGGCACAGTATTGTTGACCCATGTCATACCTTGGCGGCACAGTACTGTTGACCCATGTCATACATTGGCGGCACAGTATTGTTGACCTATGTCGTACCTTGGCGGCACAGTATTGTTGACCCACGCCACACCTTGGCGGTACAGTATTGCTGACCCATGTCATACATTGGCGGCACAGTATTGTTGGCCCATGTCATACCTTGGCGGCACAGTACTGTTGGCCCATGTCATACCTTGGCGGCACAGTATTGTTGGCCCATGTCATACCTTGGCGGCACAGTATTGTTGGCCCATGTCATACATTGGCGGCACAGTATTGTTGGCCTATGTCATACCTTCGCAGCACTGTATTGTTGACCTATGTCATGCCTTGACAGCACAGTATTGTTGGCCCATGTCATACATTGGCGGCACAGTATTGTTGACCCACGCCATACCTTGGCGGCACAGTATTGTTGACCCATGTCATACCTTGGCGGCACAGTATTGTTGGCCCATGTCATACCTTGGCGGCACAGTATTGTTGGCCCATGTCATACCTTGGCGGCACAGTATTGTTGGCCCATGTCATACATTGGCGGCACAGTATTGTTGGCCCATGTCATACCTTGGCGGCACAGTATTGTTGGCCCATGTCATACATTGGCGGCACAGTATTGTTGGCCCATGTCATACATTGGCGGCACAGTATTGTTGGCCTATGTCATACCTTCGCAGCACTGTATTGTTGACCTATGTCATGCCTTGACAGCACAGTATTGTTGGCCCATGTCATACATTGGCGGCACAGTATTGTTGACCCACGCCATACCTTGGCGGCACAGTATTGTTGACCCATTTCATACCTTGGCGACACAGTATTGTTGGCCCATGTCATATATTGGCGGCATTGTATTGTTGACCTATGTCATACCTTGGCAGCACTGTGTTGTTGACCTATGTCATGCCTTGACAGCACAGTATTGTTGACCCATGACATACATTGGCGGCACAGTATTGTTGTCCCATGTCATACCTTGGCGGTACAGTATTGTTGACCCATGTCATACCTTGGCGGCACAGTATTGTTGGCCCATATCATACATTGGCGGCACAGTATTGTTGATCTATGTCATACCTTCGCAGCACTGTACTGTTGACCTATGTCATACCTTGACGGCACTGTATTGATGACCCATGGAATAAATTGGCAGCACTACACAACTGACCCATGGAATACCTTGGCAGCACTACACAACAGACCAAAGGAATACATTGACAACACTACACAACAGACCAATGGAATACCTTGGCAACTCTGCACAGCTGACCTATGCAATATATTGGCAGCATTGCACAACGGACCCATGGAATACTAGTACGTCGGCAGCACTACACAACTGACCCATGGAATGCGTGGGCAGCACTACACAACTGACCCATGGAATGCGTCGGCAGTACTACACAACTGACCCATGGAATGCGTCGGCAGCACTACACATCTGACCCATGGAATGCGTCGGCAGCACTACACAACTGACCCATGGAATGCGTCGGCAGCACTACACAACTGACCCATGTCAAACTTTGTTATCACCGAATCAGGAAAGAAGCAAGGACAAGTGGAGGTTTGAACGTAACTTTCCAATTCAAATGCTCTGCATGACTTAATGAGGTTTTTAAGTTATTACCTGATATCGTCACTGTTCGATAGTGATTAACATGCAAATGGTCATTATGTAGACGGAAGACAGCAATCCATTCTACCTTAAGCAGATCATGTCTTTCGGCCAACGGATTGGTTGTTGTGTTTGATTGATGTTAACACACAGCGTTTGAATTTAGTTCTAAGTTATTGTAGAATAGCTTCTCTCTCCCTTTCATGCTTAGTTCGTAGCACCCTTAGGGCAATAAGAGCCATGAGTGTCAAGTATTTAACATCCTGTCGCCTTGTGTCTGAGTCCATAATACCGGTATGAACTCTTGGTAATTTCAGTTACTGCACATTGGCAGCACAGAAGTATTCTTAAAACATTTAGGCCCTCTGCTTCTCTTCCAACAGTGTGGCTACTAACCCCTTGAACGCCCCCCCCCCCCTCTCTCTCTCTCTCTCTCTCTCTCGTGCAACATACTCAATGTCAATAATACAGTCACCCATTGTATATTAAATCGTAAACTGAACAAAAGTACTGTTGTGCATATATTCAGATATGCCTAAAACATGTTCATAAAGTTTGGTTCAGAAAATTATGTACAGATGCTACAATTTTGAAAAAAGAACCATTAAAAAACATGAAGAACGTGGTCAAAGGTTGCCGGGGAAAATGTGTACAAAATTAGAGATTACATAAATGCAGTCATTTCATCTTCAGGAACCATGACTATTGCTTGTGCGATATATTTTTATGTAGATAGTGACCCTAAAAGCTACTTTACGGACAGCTCCCCTTTCAACACTTACTTCAAATGATAAATCACTTACTTGGGGAGTGTAAACAAGTTCAAGACTCCTGGTAATCACAACCGAGCCCACTTTATGAAACATATATACTGTGAAAATTTACAATCAACTTATTCCATTGGTTGAAAGGCAAATACACATACTGACTGCGTGGCTATATCGTGGCTAATAAATATATAGGTCCAGCCGAATCACGTTAGATTTGAGTGTTACTCTCACATACCTTTTTCTCTACGGTCCGGGAGACCTTGGCCTCCTGACCTGTCAACGACTTGACCGCGTCTTGACCTGCTCGCTCAGTAAACATTGACAACCGGGGGTCTATTGTGAGTCAGTTGTGCCAATGCGCCACTCGACTTAGTCTCGCTCTCTTCAGTCAGCTTTTACACAGGTTGGAAATTAACGTACAATCATCATGTGGGATTTTGGATTTACAACAGTTGCCTTATTTCTGGTCGTGGTGCTGGTAGTGTTATGGCTGTCAACGAGGCGGCCCACTGGACTTCCCCCTGGCCCCCCTCTCCTTCCGTTCCTGGGGAATGCCCTGACGATGGGCACGGATCCCCGGGTCTTGTTTAAGAACCTCCGACAGAAGTATGGCGACATTTTCAGTCTGTACGTCTTCCACAAGCCTCTCATCGTCCTCAATGGCTACAGCGTCCTTAAAGAAGCCATAGTCAAGAACGCCGACGTCTTCTCCGACAGACCGCACTCTTTTGTGACCGATTTCTTCTCAAAAAGAAGAGGTGCGTTTTCTTTATATTCGAACAAAACTGAATGTGTCTAACAGTGAATCTCAAGACTGAATCTAACTTATCAGGTCTAATACATGGCAGCCTCGACAGTCATATCGAAAATGCTAATTGTCAGTAACTGCCATTGCTGAAAGCATGGTCAAATAAACTATATTGTAGGCAGCATGTGTGTGCTTCATGATGAGATATCAGTTGTCATTTATCTTATTGTACTACATTGTGTGTACACGAACACAAATATGTGCATTCATTTGGAGAAGTTTCAAACAGGAAGCTTTCAGGAGGCACTTCAAGGACAAACCAGGGTCTTTAACATCTAACTCTCGAAACACATGTTTCCATTGGAGTTAACTTTTTAATCCGTTGTTACCTTTATGTATACTTCTAAAAAAATGTCAAGCAACACAAATGTTAGCAGTGTTTCCTAACGCGTATGACCATCATGAGCACAAATGCAAGCTTTGTACACGTCTTTGTATCGACCAAATAAGCTTAAATTTGTTGTTGCGGAATGTTCCGCCATTCTCTCTGTAATGCCTGCTCAAGGTCATTCGGGTGAACATGGTGACAGTAAACATGACTCCCAGTAATGTCCAAAGCATGCTCAAGGGGATTACGATCAAGTGACCCAAGAGCCAAGTCCATATGCGAGATGTTGACCTAAACATCAACTTGTTCTCATCCATTATCATCCATTATCATCCATGTCGGATCATTGTCATCCATAAACATGAAGTTAGGACGCGCTTGGCGTACTATAGGTGTGATTACAGGTTGGTTTAAGCCGATCAGGGTGACGATCATGTGTGATGAAAGGAGCACATTCATGCCACACATTTTTCATGTTGTTTCTGAGGGTGTTTGTGTTTGGGTGATGGTGTCACTGTTATCAGATAAATCGATTTGCATGTATTACACTGAAAATACGTGTTCCTTAATTTTGTGTGAGGAGTATATTTCTATACTATCGTAGACGTTTCGCACGTGGCATTCATGCAAAGAACATGGCGTGAAATAACAAAGAAAAGTGAAATAATTAACAACTGTATTCTGAAAGTAACTAATTACAAAGAAATTACAACTTCGCATTACAAATTCAATATAACGATAATATAATAGGAACATTGTAGCAACAAAGATAGTGATGATGATGCAACAGTGCTGGAGCTTTCAAAATAGGCCAAGTGCGAGTATGCAGGGTGGAAAACGATTGTTGCATAACTGCCAGCGTTGAACAGTAAAATGTCATATGTGAGGTGAACAAGACCAGACTGAGACTCGCTCCGTGTACACGAAAAGTTTCCTCCAATTCATCAGATATCACTTGCATACTCCAGAGTAGGCCCAGTACCTATCTCGAGAGTCTTGACTCAATAGAGTAACCAGGTCACCTCCGCCCTAACTGAGTCGTAAGAGAGACAACGCGAATCAGATACACCACTGATCAATAAATGTCTACAAACACTGCCACATGTATGCTTCGTCGTAGAGCTTAATTCTATTTCACTGTATTGTTCAAACAGGTGTAGTCGGAACGTCCGGGGACTTGTGGCATGAACAGAGGCGCTTTGCTCTCAACACTCTGCGAGAGTTTGGGGCTGGAAGAATGATCATGGAGGACAAAATACACGAGGAAATTGCACACTTTGTGTTAGCCCTGGAGGAACGGAAAGGCCGGGGTTTCAACATAGAGCATTTAGTGCAGAATGCCGTATCAAATGCCATCTGTTCCATTGTCTTTGGCAAACGTTTTGAATATACCGACCCTGTCTTCGTCAAGTTTCTGAAAGCACTGGATGAATTTTTCAAAAACAGCGCAATAACTGGAATACTGGGCGTCTTTCCTGTTGTGCGATATTAGCCTGGTGACCCATTCAAGTTCAGGAAAACAATGGACAGCATAGAAATGGTGGAAAATCTACTGATTAAACCTTCCATTAAGGATCACTTGAACGACCACGATGAGGAAAATCGGGACGACTTCATCCATGTGTACTTGAATGAGATGCGACGTCGCCAACAGAAACAAGAAACAACGACATTAGACTGTAAGTGTGTTTTATTATCTGAAGATGTTCTTGACATTGTTTATTTCCAAGACAGAGATACTTACTTTTAAAGAGTTGTTTTGCGTTATTTGTTCACACATATAACTGATACATCATTTTTGACTAAGGCTGTATTGAATTGGGTATGTGTGTATATTGAACTCTAATTTAATTTAATCATTTTATGTAAGTATAACTTTGATTTGGCCTTTCTTTTTAACTTTGATCGAGAATTTTATCAAAACGTATGTTTGGTTTTGTAATTGTCTTGCTTCCGGTTTTATGTTGGTCATGTTACGTATTATTTTACTCATGTTGTTAAAGCATGAGTTTGATTTGGCTATTGTTTTTAACTCTGATGAGGCATTGTTGGTTCTGTAAACATTTGACAGACTTAGGAAGTTGAACTTTCTTGTTTAATCTACACTGAATCTACACTGAGCGAAGTAAAGGCCTGGTTGATTCTGTCACAACATTTTCTCATTTCAACAAGTTTTTCGTCGGCATGCAAATATTGTGTTTGCGATGTTATATGGGTATTAATACATCTGTCATTTGAGCTTATCATTCGTGTTGGCAGTGGAGAATCTGAGGCAGACTATTAATGATCTGTTCACTGGGGGCTCAGAGACAACGTCTACCACAATACGCTGGGCGCTGGCCTTCTTCCTGAACTACCCGGATGTACAAGAGAAGTGCTTCCAGGAGATTCTGGAAAATGTCGGTCAGAGCAGACCACCATCCATGAAAGACAAGACTAACCTTCCTTACGTAGAGGCCACCATTATGGAAACCTTGAGATACGGTAATATTGCTCCTGTTACTATCCCTCACACAGTTCCACAAGATGTACAGTTCCGAGGATACACCTTCCCGAAAGGCGTTATGGTCATATTGAACCTTGATTCAGTCCTCCAAGACAAGGATCTATGGGGAGATTCACAAAACTTTCGGCCGGATCGTTTCCTTGATGGCGAAGGCAAGATTCAGAAGAGGGAGGAATTTATTCCATTTTCTTTGGGTGAGAAACCTATACGCTCAGCATAATATAGTAACCAATGACCTGTTAATACGTGTGTAGTACATACACGCGCGCGCGCGCGCGCACGCACGCACGCTCATACATACATACATACATACATACATACATACATACATACATACATACATACATACATACATACATACATACATACATACATACATACATACATACATACATACGGTAATGGAAATGAACTTTTGTTTTCCTATTTTAAGGTCGAAGGGTTTGCCTAGGGGAATCAATGGCCCGGATGGAGCTCTTCCTCTTCCTCACCACCATGATTCAGAAGTTCAAGTTCGTCCCAGTGAACGGGGAAAAGCCTCCACTGGAAGGAATATTGGGTTTAACACTCGCGCCATGTGAATTCCAACTAAAAGCTATTCCCAGAAACTAATACTGTTCGGATCACTACAGCGCTCGAAATGAAGAAGACTAGTGACACCGCGACTTTTTAATTATGCTTCAGTACATTGCAGTACGTCCTGACCAGCCCATTAGGTACCTGCTATATTCTTCGATACATAAATCAATCGTTTAAACTGATCAGCTGACTTTTTCTATGAACAGGGGAGTCATAACTAGCATATCTAAGCAAAGAAGGGAAACTACTTGAAGAACTGGCTCCCTATATCGTTCTTAACTGCCATCTCTAAGATTATTAGCACATGTATCACTAACAAACTGAAAGCTGCACTTGACCATTTGATACATGCAATTCAAACAGGCTTCATCCCTGTCAGATGTGTAAGTGAAAAAATAAGACTGTAATATGACGTCATGTTTGAAACTAGAAAACAAATAAAAATAACCTTTTATAATTAACTGATTTTGAAAATGCTTTTGTAAGTTTCCAAAACATATGTAAGCAAAGTTTTACAAAAATGTGGATTCAGTTCAAACATGCTGAAATGGATATCTATACCAATGAAAACTGCTACCTTCTCCATTATTCAAAATGGACATCTATCCGAATTCTTTCCTGATAATAGAGGCTGTAGGGAAGGGAATCCCATCTCGCCACATCTATTTTTGTTTGGAGCGGAGATCGTGGATATCGTGAGTCGTGAAAATGTTAATATTAGGGATGTTACTTTGAATTGCAAGGAATATAAACTAGGCCAATATGCTGATGACAACCAGTTCTTTTTGGATTGCTCCAATGTCAGCCTGAAGGCTGGATATTCTTTTATTGCATGTGAGGACTAAAAATAAAGATAGGCAAGACAAAGTTCTCGTGTATTGGAGCTGTGGCCAACAGTAAAGATATAATATGTAGTGATTTTGGCCTGGACTGGCATTCAGGGAACTTTGGGTATCGTTTTAAATGCTGATCTGAATGACCTGAGGGTTATTAACACCCGGAGAAGGCCAAAAGCTATATCGAATATCCTTGGGAATTGGCGAGAAAGGAACTTGATCAGTACTGGGAAGACAATTGTAATTATAACTTTGGCCCTATCTACTTTTGTATACATTTTTACATCGCTTTCTAATCCTCCCTAAAGTTTCATGGATGGTATTGAAAAAAATGTTTTTTCCAATCTTATCTGGAGTGGTAAACCTGATAAGATTAAGAGGATGAACATGAACAAGGATTACAGGGAACGAGGAAATAGGATGATTGATTTAAAAACCTCTATTGCTACATTGAAACAAGCCACTATTAAAAATTTAATGACCCCTTCCTATTCATCTGCCTGCTCAATCTGGTTCAAACATCAGTTCTGCACTGTGGAAAACCCATTATGGAAAGATGGTCAGAATGGTCAGTCTAAAAGTTTCTGTAAGAACCTCTGAACGAGTTTTTTTATTCATCCTTTTTCTTAAAAGTTGGTTCGAGTATGGAATTACTGAAGTTAAGAGGTATTGTAATAACGCCGTTAATAAACCTTTCAGTGTCCCTATTCATCTGCTTGCTTCAGTGTGGCTCAAATGTTTATCAGTTCTGAACTGTGGACAATCCACATTGGAAAGATGTTCTTCTATCATGGAAGAGATTCAGAAGTCTATTCATTACAGAGTGACAGTGAACATCAGAATGATCTGTCTAAAATGTTCTCTGAGCCCCTCTGGTTCTTTTCATGTATCTTCTTTTTTTCTTAAACGTTGGTTTGAGTGTGGAATTATTGGAGCTAAGGACCTCTGTAATTATGCTGGTCTCATTTCATTTCATGGGTTAAATAACAGATACCCGGTTATTTCTAGATTATAAACTCTTGAAATATATTCCTGTTTCATGGATACTTATAGTCAATGCCAGGACCTTATTATACCTTCAAAGGTTGTAGAATGATCTGTGACAAATGGATTAAAACACGCGAGTTATCTGATGCGTGTAGGATGCGACTGGGAAAATATGACTGATTACACTGCGTTTGCAGTCTCAGTACACTTAGCCTCAGTTCTCTTCGTTACAGTCCACCATTGAGTCTAACAAACCCTACCAGAAGGTCGTGTCAGGTAACCTTTGAGCGACCTATGACCGTCCAATCAATAGCGAGACGGTTAAATAGATTTAACCAATCAGACAACAGCTACTACTTAGTCATCTGGGGGTCTTACAAAATATTCAGCTCAAGGACACAGATCTCTCCACAAACAAAAATCCGCATATAACACAGTTATTTGACCTGCAGTTTGTACGCTTCTGTTGACATGGTTACCACTAGCTAATATTTCCGTACCTGTTGGGACTTAATACCGGCTATGATTTCATCAACAACATTATTCTAGATGGGAAACGATTTACAGACAGCAAATGTTCACATTCAGAATATTGTAATTGTTGAAAGATATATAGCTACGAAAAGCAACAGGATTGACGAAGTTCACCAAAATGGCCCAGTAGCTTAATTTCACACTTTGAAAATCTGCAATGCTCTTTGCCAATAAATAAACAGCTCCAACATGCCTGTGACCCATGATGTTGCTGCTGGAGGTCTACACTCTGACTTTCTATACCAATATTTTTCACATTTGTAACTGGTGTAGTAAGGCCTATTCTGAAAAACAAAATTTATCAGGACATCTCGCATCTTCTTGCAGGTATTGAATCAGAGAAAGGACTAGGTCTAGACTGCATGTGGCTGTTAGTACACAGCAGTTTCCAATTATGGCGCTTACTATATAACCTCTGGCTGATCAGATCGGCATTTCGTTTGATGAACCAATGGCCAAATACTCCTCACAAAAAATTAAACAACACGTATTTTCAGTCAGTGTAATTTCTTTATCAGTCTCGATAGCGATTTTGGCCGGTATGGTTCTGAAAGGAAACTATTCAAAGAATGCATGACCTCTAGTGACTGTCAAATTGATTTATCTGCTAGCATTGACAACATTACCTGAACACAACCACCTCAGAAGCAACATGCAAAATATGTGACATGAATGTGCTCCACATTTCACACATACAGTCTGGCCGGTTGAAACCTGCCTGTAATCATTTTTCTGATGCAACATGCGGGTCCTAAGTTTATTTGTAGGGATGATAATGCCCGTCCATGGGTGGTAGGAACTGCTCTTCCAGCGCCCTATCATTTAACCTGCACAAAATTTTGGGAAAAGATTTTACCCTAAAATCTCTAATACGAACATAGGTCTGCAGTTAGTAGGATCAGCTGCGCTATCCTTTTTGTGAACTGGAATAATTACACACAAAGTCCATTCTTTCGGGTAAACGCCAGTAGACAGGGCCAAACCAATAAGGTATATAGTACATGAAGACGCCTTTGTGGAGCTTCCTTCAAAAATTCAATCAGCAGTCATCCTGGACATTTGCCACAGTGAGCATCATTAAGTGCATGGCGTGTTTCTTGCAGAGTAATATCACTGTCTACGTTATCAATCGTTTCAAGATCAAATGATCAGTTAATGCCTTTACAAAGTTCTCAACATAATCATAAAAATCCTTCTCGTGCTTGTTATGTACAACTGAACACACTTTAAAAATAAATTGTCCGTATTCAAGTGTCCATTTTAGTGGTTAGTGAGAATGTTATATTGTGATCAAGTCATGTTTTTATCATTATTAGTTTCATAGTTTATATGTTTCAATTTTAAGTACTTGTACATGCACCCACAATCACTCAAATTAGCAACAGCCTCTCTACTGTGTCAGGCCAGGTTCTGACCCATGCGCTTACACTCTGAACATGCTTCTTTTGTCCTTCTGTCTCTCTGGTCAGCTTACCACCTACTGTATGCTTAGTTTTGGGTCACACATAGCTTGCTGGCAGTGAACACAGATCATTTAAAGAGGATCAGATCAATATATTGGACGTTTTGTGGAACATTTCTGGGATTCAATGAGGAGTTTATTTATCAGGTTAGTACATATATTGTATATGTATTTATGGTGTTGTACATAGTATACTCCTTACAAAAGTGATATAGTAATGCTTCCGTGTATAATTAAATGTATCTATTGTTCTCCAACTCTCAGTACAGCCGGTTAAGTGAAATTTATCTAAATTCCGTCATTGAATATCGATTACCTATGTACATTAAATATGGCATACGCAGTTGGTCTCTACAAGTCTAAAACTAACTAGACAAAAATAACATATAATGTGAATGTATAGTCGTGTGAATGTGGTATGAAATGGTGAGGGTGAATGTGAGATTTGTTGATTTTATCATAACGTATGTTATTATTAGTATTATGAAGGTTGTGTTTTAATTTTCTTAGAATGATATGCGACTACACGACTGCATGAGAGGTATTCACTCATTGCCACACAGTGGCAAGTGTACTTTATAAGACCTTATAGATATTAAACTTTATGCATTTTCCTCAGGCATATGTGTGATATATATACGCTCAAATATGTAGTTACATGTATGTATATTTCAAGGTGACCTCAAACGTTCATTTTTATGGGAATAAATGGCTGTCAACTGTGACCACCAGTAGCGTTGTGTTGTGTCCACCCCACTAGTCCTCCCGAGGACGCCACATTTGAAAAAAACCAATTGCCGCTAAAGCCAGATATGAAGTGTCCCGAATCACATCTAAAGTCACAATGAGTCACAATGAGTAAGGAAACCAATGAGGAAAATGCATTGGCTGCCATCCTTATCCCCAATCATGTACATCGTCCTTATCCGCTATCTGTCTTATGTAAACATATCCTATCATCTGTAATGTATTACCATTGGCTTCCATCATTGTTATCGTAACTGTCGGCTTCCTATCAGTGCTTGTTTAAACTGGCTTCCAGTTCTCGTTCATTCATTCCACTTGTTTCTTTGTTATTGTTTTACCTGTACATATAAATATAGCTCTGTACCCCATTCTCATTCACCTGATGAAGGAGTAAGCATTAACTCCGAAACGTTGTGTTCTCATAATAAAGAAGCTGATATCCATAAAATCTTCATTCTCCAATAGCGGTTTCTTTTCACATAAGCGTCTTCCAATGTTCACAATGGATCGAAATAATTTTAATGACTAGACCTTTGTTTAATTATCAAATAACGGTACGGCTTCTTCACTAACGTTTTAGTTGCCATACGTTAACATCAATCTTCTGTTACAGGTGCAAATTCACCCAAACGTGATCACTGGTATGACCAAAAGGGATAAAGGGGCAATTGACACAATTAAGCTAAGCTGGATATAAGATAAGAAGTCAAACCATTCATCGGAACAGTTCCCCGGCAAGTTATCCAACCAAAATTAACATTAAACATGGCATTTGAATCACAATACTACCCTAATGAGTAGTGTGATCTTCGAAGTTAGAGGTGTGAAAAAGGTTTCTGTTGTGTATTTGTTTTTACAAACTGTCATCAATTTCTGCAAGCATCAACCGGCCCTTTGTATCATGGAGGATTGATTCAACAATCCCATCCTGTAATTCATACCTTACCAAGACACGAAAAGATGACATCAGTACAAATATCACCATTGCTGAGGAAGGATTTTCTTCCAAAACACAATACAATTATTTCTTCTAAAATTAATCGCTGTTCGGACTTATATGTTACAGTTTTACAATATCAATACAAGAATGAATATGAAACATATAGTTAAACATAGGTCTCAGTTGGCAACTGTGATATTATGGCGGGTTGCTTTACAAAATGGGAAAAGCTCGACAAATGCGTGATCAGGTTATCTTGTCATGTCTCAGACGTGGACAGTGTGGGCCAAATGCTTACAGGAGTTTTACCAGTAAGACGGTCTCTTCTAAATGTGCCCATTGCAAGTTGGAGAAAGTATTGAACATTATCTAATTACATGATCTGGGCATAAAAACGAAAGACATGGGTTCAGATATGTTGGCCAATGGTTGTTCCTCGGATTGGTTATACATAAATCTGAAAAAACAATCCAGTGATTGATATCAGTGGCACGTATCTACGCATTGAGGGAACGATGAAATGAAGCTTTCGATCGACAAGACTTTTACAAGACGAATTAGTCTCTAAAGACGAGTCTTTCTTGAATTTCTGCATGGAACTAATCTTACTAGGAATCACGTGGAAACAAACTTGAACCTACCTCATTTAGAGAGATCTGTTTTAAGGTCCCTTTTAGGCTTTTGGATGAGACCAAAAGAAGCATGAGTTGCGAATGCAGCTTTCTTTACAGAGGCAATGTTTATCAAAATGAGCCTCAAAACGTCTTTAATTCAGAATTCCTTTAAAGCCCAAATATTTCACAGCGTTAGGGCTGTGTATGTATAAAACGTGTTACAGTGTCGGTCTCTACATGTTAACATTACACCATGAATAGATTTTATTATGCCATGTAAATACAACCAACACAGGGCCACTTCAGACCGTAACACGAGGCAATTTGAATATGAATGTGCTTTTTTCACTCTTTTCACCCATACCCTAGGGACGTTTATAAGCACGTTTGAGTCACGTAGTGTGAATGAGTGAGTTTCGTTTAACGCCGAACTCAGCAATATTCTAGTTATATGGCGGCGGCCAGTAAAAATTCGAATCTTGACCAGACAATCCAGTGATTAACAGCATGAACATCGATCTGCGCAGCTGCGAACAGATGATGTGTCAACCAAGTCAGCGAGTCTCACTACCCAATCCTGTTAGTCAGTTCTTAGTCATAGTCGCCTTTTTGTGACCTGTTTATTCTACTCCGGATCTTCACGGGTCTTGAGTCTAGTAGAGACGTGTGTAAAACTGTATACTGCACTGCACTGAGGTTCAGGGGAGAGTTGTTAGCGAATTAGTTACAGCCGCTTTTAACAGTATTCCGCTTACATCACGTCGTTAGATCAGTGTAGGACTTTACCATTGTAGTGAAAGAAACGACGTGCAGACAAACCTAGAAACGAACTTATGACAAACCGGGATTCGAAACAACAATCACAGGTTTCTAGTGTGCTCAAGTGTCGGAACTCTACGCAGCGAAAAGCTGCAACATAGACGACTGGATCACATTCTATTATGATACTATCACAGAAGCAAAGTACATTGTTCACACATGAAAAACATGAACAGCGCCGAATTTACATCGGCTGTACACGAGTAACTGTGGAATCATATATGCACCGTACCCTATTACACTATACAGCTGCATATCTGCATTAATGTATAGACAGTTCTTACACACACCTTGTCGAACTAGGAGATCATGTGTTGGCCAATTTCCGGGTGTTATTGAGTATTTGAAGCACATGAATGTTTCATTTGAAAAACATTCCCGTGCTTCAAATACTCAATAACACCCGGAAATTGGCCAGCACATGATGTTTATCGACATTGTAAACACAAAAGTAAACCAAAGGGTTTTACTGTTACCACCGGATTTTCCGCTGGCCCTGTCTCCTTCCGTTCCTGGGGAACGCCCTGTCAGTGGAGACTGATTCCCGTGTTTTGTTTAAGAACCTTCAACAGAAGTATGGCGACATTTTCAGTGTGTATGTCTTCCACAAGCCTCTCATCGTCCTCAATGGCTACTGTTACGATGTTAGATCTGAATAATGAATGCTCCCTCGATACAAGGATTCAGCGAATGCTCCCGGCATCCCAGCATGCCTTGTTCTATATCAAGATGGCGACAATATTAAACGTTGAAACTCACCTGCTAGTTTTTATTTAAAGTATACCAGACGAAGCATGGTGTCAGAAGTGACCAAATGTGGTCGGCAGTGAGTAATAGAATACAAATGAACTATTGACAAGTCAGCGAGCGCCATATTACCGTGATAACGATGGCAGATGAAGATCACGGTGAAGAGGAGCAGGGAGCACATGGCGAAGCACATGGCCATGTGGGGAGACGCATGACCGTGCCCCTACCTGCAAAACTGGAGCTAAAAGGTAACCTGGCTACAAACTGGAGAAAGTTTCGTAGGATGTGGAACAAATACGTAATTGTAACACGTTTAAACAATGAAGATAATCAGTTCCAAACCGCTACCCTGTTGACTTGCATAGGAGGTGACGCCCTTGACATTTATGATGGCCTAGCATTTGAAGATGAAGATGAAAGAAATGATATTGAGGCAGTACTACAGAGGTTTGAGGAATTTTGTCTAGGAGAGGAAAATGAAACCTATGAATCATATGTCTTTCATAAGAGATATCAGCAAGCAAATGAAAACATTGATGTATACCTCGCACATTTGAGAAAATTGATCAGATCCTGTAACTATGGGAACATGGAGGCAAGGTTATTGAAGGACCAAATTGTTGTTGGTGTCAAAGATGAGTCTCTTAGAAGCAAGCTTCTGGAAGTTAGAAATCTAACGCTACCAAATTGCATAGATATCTGTAGAGCCTATGAATCCAGCCAATATCAGACAAAAGCCATGACAGGAAATGTTCAAGATGATATTCATGCGTTCTCAAGAAAGAAAGAAAGAAAGTTCAAGAAACCCATGAAGAATGAAAGCCACAGACATGAGAGATATGACAAGAAAGGAAAGAAAAACAGAGTAAATCAGAGAGTCTGCAAATACTGTGGAACAGATTGCCCACCAAGAAATTGTCCAGCGTATGGGAAAACTTGCAGTGTATGCAAATACAGAAATCACTTCAGTTCGATGTGCAAGTTCAGAAAATCTCAAGTTCATTCAGTAGAAGATGAATATGCTAGCGATGAAGAAAATGAAGATGGGAATGACTATGTCCTAGCAATGAACACTGACAGAGATTATGAGAAAGTCATATGTGCAAACATGTACATTGAAGGACACATGACAAATTTCCAGCTGGACAGTGGTGCGACAACTAATGTAATGTCAAGTAGAGATTATGTTGCCATTACAAGAGACACAGAATTCAAGGAAACAGAGAAGACACAGAGAAGTCTTGTCATGTACAACAAAACAGAAATGCAGATCCTGGGACAGAAGATTTTCACTGTGACAAACCCAATGAATGATGAGAGTTACAAGGTGAGATTTATAATTGTTGATGAGGACTGTAAGTCAATTCTAGGATCCAGAGCAGTACAACACATGCGTTTGATGACAGTGAACAGAGAGAACATAGCCAAAGTGGATGAAAAGATTGATCAAGGAGAAGAGCTAATGAAGAAATATGGAGATGTCTTCAAAGGTGAAGGTCAGCTTGAAGGTGAACTGCACTTAGTGACAGATAACTCGGTGAATCCCGTCAAGTTACCATGCAGGAAATGGCCTCTCACAGTGAAGACCAAGGTGAAAGATGAACTGGATAGGCTAATGAAACTAGGTATCATCACACCAGTTGACACTCCAACAGACTGGATAAGCAGTTTAGCTGTAGCGATGAAGCCCTCAGGAGCTGTACGACTGTGTATCGACCCGAAACCATTGAACACAGCACTCAAAAGAAATGAGTACCCGATACCAACCATTGATGATATCCTACCTGAGCTACAGGGAGCCTACTACTTCACACACCTTGACGCAAAGAACGGATTTTGGCATGTCTGCCTAGATCAAGACAGTAATTACCTTACTACGTTTGAGACGCCGTTCGGGAAGTACAGATGGCTAAGGATGCCGTTTGGAATATCTCCGGCGCCAGAAGAATTTCAAAGAAGAATGGACAATGCACTGAAAGGACTGAACAGTGTATTTGCAGCGCATGACGATCTGCTTGTATGGGGCAAAGGCAAGACACCCGAAGATGCTTCCATAGACCATGACAAGAACCTCGAACAACTACTTCAACGTTGTAGAGAAACAGGATTGAAGCTAAACAGAGAGAAGGTTGAGTTGAAACAGACCCAGGTCAACTACTTAGGTCACGTGATATCCAAGGAAGGCTTGAGAGCTGACCCAAGTAAACTCGACGCCATTGAGAAGATGCCATCGCCAGAAGACAAGAGTGGAGTACAGCGTCTGATGGGTATGGTTGGTTACCTACAGAAGTTTGCTCCCAATCTCTCCGAGGTATCTGCGCCAGTGCGGGAGTTGGTGAAGAAAGATATCAACTTTCGATGGGATGAACAGGTACATGGACAAGCCTTTAGTGATATCAAGAAGATCCTGTCAAGTCCGCCAGTCCTTAGGTACTTCGACACAGAGTGCCAGACCACGACACTTCAATGTGACGCGTCTGAAAGTGGACTCGGAGCGTGCTTGCTTCAGGATGGCCAGCCAGTACAGTATGCCTCACGAGCATTAACCAGTACAGAGAAGGGTTACGCCCAAATTGAGAAAGAGATGTTAGCGATGGTGTTCGGACTAGAAAAGTTCGAGAGATATGTCTACGGAAGAAAAGTTCTTGTAGAAACTGATCACCAACCACTAGTGACAATACACAAGAAGAGCCTATTATCAGCGCCAAAACGTCTACAGAGGATGCTTCTCCGAACACAGAAATATGAGTACGAAGTTGTGTACAAGAAAGGCAAGGAGATGTACTTAGCCGACACACTCAGTAGAGCCTTCGTCTCAAGACCGGAGAAGGATGTTGAAAAGGAAGAGATCTTCTTAACATCGCTTGAAGAAGAATTGCAGAGCATAGACATGACAGAGAACATTGCGGTTTCAAGCGAAAGACTCCAAGAGCTACAAACAGCAACAAAGTTGGACGAAGACCTATGCCAGCTCATGAAAATAATTCAGCAAGGATGGCCTGAAGACCTAGAGAGAGTTCCGAGGAATTTGAAACCATATACAAATTTCCGAGAAGAATTGTCTGTACAAAATGGACTTGTCTTCAAAGTTGACAGAATTGTGGTGCCCTCAGCTGCACGACACATCATTATGGAGAGACTGCACATGAGTCACACTGGTATACAGGGATGTGTGAGACGAGCACGTGAGACAGTGTATTGGCCCAAAATGTACAGTGACATTGAAGACTATGTATCCAAGTGTAGTGTGTGCAACACCATACAGTCTAACCAGGGCAAGGAACCAATGATAAGTCACCAGATCCCGGAGCTGCCATGGCAATATATTGCCTGTGACTTGTTCGAATGCGACAAAAGGGACTACCTCATTACCGTCGATTTCTACTCCGACTTCTTCGAAATCGATAGACTGGAAGGTAAAGCTGGAAACGAAGTTATCACCAAACTCAAGGCCCATTTCGCACGTCATGGAGCCCCACAGGTAGTTATTACTGACAACGGACCGCCATTCAACTCGCATAGTTTCTCAGACTTTGCTTCAGTATATGGATTTGAACACAATACCAGCTCACCAGGATATGCTCAATCCAATGGCAAAGTTGAAAGTGCCGTGAAGATTGCAAAGACAATGCTACAGAAATCACATGAAGCCAAGTCGGATCCATTTCTAGCTCTCCTCGAGTTACGAAATATCCCAAATGAGAAGATGGGTTCATCACCAGTACAGCGTCTATTCGGTAGACGAACCAGAAGTCAGTTACCAGTGTCCAAACAGCTCTTGAAACCAGAGATACAGCCTAATGTTAAACAGAGACTCATTGAGAAGAAAGCTGTACAGATGTCTTACTACAACAAGAGCACCAGAGAACTACCGTCACTCCACAAGGGTGATATAGTCAGATTCCAGCCTCCAGGTCACAGAAGATGGATAAAAGCCAGAGTTGAAAACCAGGTAGATGTTCGATCCTACAGTGTTCGCACAGAAGATGGTCGACAGTATCGTCGAAATCGAAGACACCATCGAACATCAAAAGAACACTTTGCAGAAACGGGTATGTGGAAGAGATATCCGGTACCAGATTCAACGCCTAGTCAACGTATGCAGCCACCACGTTTGAACCTGAGACCAGCAGGTTTGAAACCCAGACCAGCGCCAGCAGCAGTCAGCAGAAGACAGCCTGTTAAGCCACCAGCAGCAGACAGGTTGATGGATGTCAATCCTCCTCAGCGCTCCCCAGCGAAGCAGCCACAACCGATGCCGACTACACCACAACGAGGTCGACAACCCACTCAGCAGCCGCCGCCGCCGATGTCTCCACCTAAGACTGACGTTCCTGTTAGTCCACAGAGGACACTACGAGGCAGAGCAGTGAGAAGACCTACCTACCTCAGTGACTACATATCATAAAGAGACTGTGTAGAGTTAGGATAGTGTGAGCAATGAACAAATAGTTTGTGATGGACACACCTGATTTCAGTATTAGTGCAGGAAGCACAATCTTCAGTATTAATTTGAAGTTAAAGTTTTAAAGTAATTCTTTTGAATTATATTATAAAGATAAACAGTTTCAATGGACTGATGCTCAAACAACGAGAGACTGTCATCTTATTTCAGAGTATAGTTAAAAGCGTAACTGTTAAAAGAAATAAGATTTTCATAAGAGCTGAATTTTCATGAACTTTGAATTTAATCAGCTTATCGCTTTTCCTTAAAGAAAGAGGGATGTTACGATGTTAGATCTGAATAATGAATGCTCCCTCGATACAAGGATTCAACGAATGCTCCCGGCATCCCAGCATGCCTTGTTCTATATCAAGATGGCGACAATATTAAACGTTGAAACTCACCTGCTAGTTTTTATTTAAAGTATACCAGACGAAGCAGCTACAACGTCCTTAAAGAAGCCATAGTCAAGAACGCCGACGTCTTCTCCGACAGACCACACTCATTTTTGTCTGATTTCTTCTGAAAGAGAAATGGTCCGTCTTCTTTACATTTTAGCTGAACTGTATGTGTTTTAATAGTGACTGACATTTAAGCATGACAGCCACGACAGCCACAATGAAAACGTTAATAGTGCCAATAACCGCCATTGCTAAAAGCCTCGTCAAATCAGGTGCACTGTAAGCAGAATGTGTTTGGTTGTGTCAATTACCTTTTTGTACTGCATTGTTGGTGAAAGTGAAAATTTGTGAAAGTGTAAATAACATGCATTCAGTTTTGACTAATGGTGTTTAAAGGCAAATTGCCAAGCTTTTCAACACTATTTCGGTCTCAAATCCCTTCACAGCTGAACAGATTTCTGATTCTTCACAAAATATGCTTCTGTGGTCCCACCTCAGAAATAAGGAACACATGACTCATAAAAAACTCAGTCTGGGACAGGAATGGTTTGACTATCAGACAGAGGGGATATCAAAAGGATCAAATGATCCTATAAAACTTCACAACAAGTTTGAATCACCGAAACGAAAAGCAATCAGGACAAAATGTGTATCGCCTAAACGAAATGGCGTGTTAGATCTCCAGTCAACCTTTGCTTAAGTGGAATTGTAGAAGATTTAATACAAATTTTAATGATTTACAATTACTGGTCCAAGACTACAAACCATCAGCTTTCTGTCTGCAGGTATCATATTTAAAGCAGACAGGCACAATCTAATTACGTCAGTACAACTCATGTCGTTGTTGTTCTCCTCCTGGCGACTGGACCACTGGAGGTTCCTCTATGTTATGAGTCCACAGCCCTGTTAAACTGAACAGTAATTTTCAGGCTGTTGTCGTTAGAATTCCATTAAATATGATGTTTACATTGTGTTCATTGTATGTTCCGCCATAAACCATGTGTCATCATGGGTGAACTGAATGGCTTCAATGTCTGGGATGGTCTATACACAAACACTAAGGGCAAGGTCCTAGAAGATTGTGCTACTAGTAATGACTTATGTATTTCTAATGATGATTCACATACATATTTATAAACTGTTACAGGTGCAAACTCCGCACTTGATTTGTCGCCAGCAGATTTAAGACTGATCAACGAATTCATGTTTACATCCTGCTACAGGCACATACTCCTCACTCTATTTGTGTCGCTAACAGATTCAGAACTGATCAACGAATTCGAATGGTCAGTTTATCATTCAATTATCTGATTGATACTGCACCTCTGTCATGATACTGCACCTCCATCAAGATAATGATTTCACAAACGCCCCCCTTATTCGATACTCCATGCCATGGTACAATTACACCAAAAAATAAAATTTGAATTAATTTACTTCCAATCCGATTCACTACTGACATATGCAAATGAAACTATTCATAAATCCTCTACAAATCGAAATATACGAAAAGCATGGTATGCTGAAGACTGTAAACAAGCTAGAGAAGCTAGGAGGAAGGCAGAACAATATTTCCGCAATCACCTCACAGTAGCTACATAGCACTCCATGTCCTTAGTCCACTGGTCTGTTAGAGGTGAGGACATTTGTTTTAGTTGTTTGAGTCCTGGTAATCCAGACCAAGTAGATAAGCTTTTTAGTTTACCACAGAAAATTAATATATTCATTTGTTTTGGGCATAGGCTTTGAAATCAGAGCCATTGCTTGGTAGGATTTGGGGTCAGCTTAGGTTATTAGGTATAGGTTAGCTTAGGTGGTTTGGCTAGGTATAGATTAGGTTGGATAGGGAAAGGTTCAGGAAGGTTCATCACCACATACAAAATACACAATGCAAGCTCCAAAACCAGAGAATAGCCAACTTCAGCTGTCACTGGGCAGAAAAGTCTATTACACAAATTTAAGATATCAAGTGCTAAAGCCGGGACGCACCTTCAAACAATCTAAACGCCATTCTTTGCAGACGTATGTATCTAAACTCAATCCTTGAACTCCAATGTCTAAAGTTTTGAGTATCATACAAAAATTTACAGGGAAAGGTTCCGCATTCCGTGTTCACCATATAAAAGAGGGTAGCACATTACTAACAGATACAGAAGCTATCGCAATGAAACTTGGGAAATCGTTAGCCTAACATTCCTCCTCATGAAGTTACACACCAAATTTTCAGAAATGTATAGATCAGGAAGGGAAAAAAAGAAACGTAATTTTATTTCTGGTAACGGTGAGGACTATTATGAACTTTTCTCATTACGTGAATTGCACACTGCTTCAGAGCAAGCTCACGATACAGCAACAGGGGATGATAATATTCATTATCAGCTATTAAAACATTTACCTCATGACACTTGTCTTGAAGTTATGTATCTTTGACAATATATGGACTACTGGGAATTTCCCTTCTTCGTGGCGAAAAACTGTCATCATTGTAATACCTAAACCTGGCCGGGGTAAAGCAGACCCTTTTAGTTATAGTGCAGTATCTGTTACCAGCTGTTTATGTAAGACCATGCAGAGAATGGTCAATAACGGACTAATATAGTTCCTGGAAACAAATAATCACATGATAAATATGCTCCCTTGAAAACACATCATGCTGTATCCATATTTTTCGATTTAGAAAAAAAGCTTATGATACGACCTTGAAGTATGGAATTTTAAAAGATCTTCATGAGATGGGTTTAAAAGGCCATTTATCTCAATTAACTTTTTTATAATTTCTTTATTTTTGTTGCATTTTTACAGTCGAGCATACTCATTCATACTTCATGACAATTAACTAAAAGTCAATTGCAACTCGACGAGTACTTATAAACCGTGTCTATATTTGAATTTATGGAGGCTGCATATTTGGTTAGTCAGTAATAATCTGTTAGCTCCGTTTGGATTTCTTTGAATTCGGACACTTACTTTTGTGACCTTCAGGTGAATATATAATGCATTGTTATTAATGTGATGAGGTTAAGTGGGTTATTATTTCTATCGGTGTACCTTTCCTTTTGATATGTTTATATTTATCGAGCTTTTGCTTAGCAGCTCCTGTGGAGTGCGTCAAGGTTGTGTCCTCAGTCCTGTGCTGTTTTCTTTGTTCATTAGTGAACTCAAAGCGTCACCAGAAACTAATTTTCAGGATGGCATGTTTATGTCAGAAATATGCTAAACATCATTGCATTGTTGTTTGCAGGTGATCTGATTTTGGTTGCTGACTCTGTCGTTAAACTCCAACGTCGTCTTGACGCGTTGCACATGTATTCTTACAAATGGGGCATGGATATAAATATTGATAAAAGTAAAATTATTGTCTTCAAGATGGGCGGTCCACTATCTAAAAATGACAAATGGCTATATAATGGTTCACCAGTGGAAACTGTAAGGGCTTATAAGTACCTTGGACTTGTAGTAACACCCAAATTAATCTGGACTAGAGCATGTTAAAATCATTCTGAACAAGCTAGTAAAGCACTCTGGCCTGTTAAGTCATTAATACGACGGTATGATATGTGTTTTTCTGATGCATTATATATTTTCAAGAAGAAAATTGTACCAATACTTACATATGGCTCTGAAATTTGGGGGTTCCAAAAGAGAGAGAATATTGGAATTGTACATCGTAAGTTCTGCAAATTCATGCTACAAATTGGTAATAGATCTCCAAATGCTGTTGAGAAAACGACACGCTTGACACAAGACGAAAAGAATCGGGGTCTCGGTATGGTTAGCGAAGTTGCTTCAGATGTGATCATTGTCAGGCACTGTAATGTGCATCCATCCACTATTGGTCACTCAGACAACGTTTCCGGGCCACCGGAAATGTTGCATTTGTCTGCGACCTGGTGCACCAACTTTGACGATAACTCGACAGGACCGCAATATCCGAGTCTCACACTTGCGAAATCGATTCAAAACAGTTGCTGATACTGCAAAGAGGACAACTGGGACATCGCTTCAACATCACTGGCAGACCATCCCACACCAGTTCCTAAGAAATCTGTGTCTTCCAATGCCCCGGAGTCTGCGAGCACGTCACACCATATATTGACTGGTAGACACACAATATATTGACTGCGAGTGACCCCTCTTTTGTTTGATGTCGTTGTTGCGTCACATACGTAGTTGATTGGACATTTTCCGGTTAAGTTATCCACAGATGTTTACTCAAAACATATCTGACAGTTACATCTCTATATGTTGATATTTGTTTGAGTAAAGAAAGTATGAATGATTGTCAAATTGCGTTTTTGAAGGTTTTCAGTATATTAGTAATGTTACGGTTAAAACTTTGCCGTGACAAAAGGTGTAAGAAATCCCCACAGAACCAGCAAAATATAACACTGACAAGTCTAAAATTTTCAATATTTTTGTATTCAGCAAAAGCAAAGGCAAGATAAGAGGCAAAATACAAAGATTCACTTTAGAGGTTTCATGTGTAATAAAACTGAGTCAGTTCTGAAGTAATGTGTCACAAATATAATGTCAACTCACCGAAGTTTTGGTGGGAGAGTGAGAAACAGTTATGCAGAATGTAACACAGCGAGCGGCCAGGCAACGGTTATGTTGATCAAGCGTTGACGGAGATTGGCAGTTATGTACTCAGGTTTATCTGTATCCGTGTCGACAACACGGCAACTAGCCTCTATATATCAAGTCAACGTTTCCTGAATGTTCGAGCACATACCACCTTCGCCATAAACGTGGAAATCTCTGGAACAGTATTAGTCTTCCGGAAGTAGACAGTTAATCAAGGGAGGCAACTCTAGAGCACTTCCTTAAAGTGCTGCTGCCAAAATACGAAAAGTAGTGAACATTTATGATACGAAATGTGACCCATAATAACTATCATTCAAAACAATAAACGTTGTGACCCAATAATAATTATTACCTAAGTAATAATACAATTTACAGACAATACACTCTCGTAACAGTAAGAATATAAACTTTCCTTATCCTTTCCTTGTCTAAATCTTGACTGACATTCTCTAATGTAGTTGTATTTCTTTTTCCTGTTTTTCCTGTCTTTTCTTATTAGCAGAGTACTCAATTGTTTTACCTCTGACATTCAATGTTATCATTTTAAAACCTGGTCGTTTATGCTAACATCATTGTCATTGATCTACAGTTTCTTTTAATATATGATTCTTTTAACTAACTGCACATAATCTGGATCCTTTAAAAGAGAATTATTAACCCTTTTCCTCGCGTCAGTTTAGTTAATTTGACGGCCCTGGATATAAGAGATTTATAAATTGTTCAATTTCAGTTTTGGTTACAGACGCGATCATGTTGAGTATGTTACAAGAGTGTATTTTCCGTGATTTGAGTTATTAATTATTACTGCGGTAGTTGTAATTGGGTCACAATATTTAAAGTTTTAGTGTTAGTTATAATGGGTGACATTTACCACAGAAAATTGTTCAAGCGGCACGCCTCTAAGGCAGTACTTTGGAGTTATCTGCCCTTGGCTTTCTATTTGTTGACTTCCGGGAGACTGTTTCTAGAGCTCTCCACGTTAGTGGCGATGGTCGTAATAACTCGAACGTTCTTGAAACTATGACAGTATATATACATGCTAGTTGCCGTGTTGGACAGGGACACGCAGAGTTTAACTGGCGTATACATCATCAATATCCGTCAACACTTGATCTTCATAGCCGCTGTCAGACCTCTCGCTGTGTTACATTCTGCATAACCGTTTCTCTCTCTCTCACTAAGACTTTGTTGAGTTGCTACATATATTTTGTGACCCATCGCCTTAGATTTTGTCTCATTTGTATTCTATTTGAAATCGGTATTGTGAAATTCGGTATTGCGACTTTGTATAGCGTGCTCTCTTTGCTACATAATACAATATTTGAATGTTTTAGACTTGTCTTTGTTTCTGTTTTGCTGGTTCACAGGGGATTTCTTACACCTTTTGTCACGGCAAAATTCTTAACCGTAACAGGTGAAATGAGAAAGTAATCTAGTCTTGCTTGCTTCGTAGGTGTAGGCTGTCTCCAAGTAAAATGTCTTATTGACGGATTTTGATCTCGCCAAGGATCAACTAGGTCTAGCTCATCCTTTAGTTTTAGCAGTTGTTGCCTAGCTTTTGGATTGGTTATATTGTCATAATTATGATCGTCTAGGACATAGTTTTGGATGACATTCCCGTCACCGAAAATGACGACATGACTACTCTAGGGTTTTTACATCAGAATCAAGTTCTTCAACAAATGATGGGTTGTCATTGTTGGACCCGCGTACAGTTATTTTAGCTAAGGTACTGTCTTCTATCTGTCTTACCACATATTGAATTTCTGATAGCTAAATGTCTCAAGGCTCTTGATGTATTAGAGGCTGATTCAAACTCCAAGTGGGGAGGGGGTCAGAAGACCCTACTCGAATTATACAGATCACTCGTCCGTTCTAAACTCCATTATGGTACAGCCTGCAAAGGTGTCTGCACTTGACGTGGACCTTTAGGTTTTCAAGTCAGCTATGCACATGAAGTAGACTGTGTTTTTTTTCCTTGATGTTCACGGAACTGGTCTTGCAACTGTTGGAAGTTTCAGGATGAGATTTCTTGATTGATTTATTAACTTAATGAATACTGGTCAGTCAAGTATCACACCTACATACTGAACGAGTTCAAAATGTCATAGTGATATGAAAAGTGTTCACTGGAATACTACATACAGGTCACATGCAACGTAAAACACAGTTTTGCATATTCTGATACCTTTCGGTATACACCTACCGAAGCAAATCATAAAAAATCAACCTATAAAGTTGAAAAAATGCGATAAGAAAATCCCGCAAAATCGGAGTTCAAATGATTCACTAAATTGGAAAACGTGGTTTCAACTGCTATGCTGAGTAGGTTCGCAGAGCTTCAAACAGTATGCCTGCCCGGAGTATGAGGTCGTGAGCAGTAGTCTAATCTTGGTTGTGTACATAAGCAAGTAAATGATCTACTCATTACATAAAAAAACCACATTTTGATCGCGATAAGCAAACTCTTTCACAGAGAAAACTTAATGTTTGGTATATTGACACCTAAAAGTCTGCAAGCCTGTCTGCTAGTGACAATATGCAATGCACCACGTCAGTTACTGCAATTTAAAGGTCACATGCAACGTAAAACACAACTTTGCAGATTCTGATACCTTCCAAACGATTCACTAAACACCCCCCCCACACACACCCCATCCCCAGCGCTGGGGGAAAAACTGGTTTCAACAGCTGTGCTGCGCTGCGCCCATAACGCATGTGCAGTGAATAGGTTCGCGGAGCTTGAAACAGTATGCATGCGAGAGCAGTAGTCTAATCTTGGTTGTGTACAGAAACGAGTAAATAACCTACTCGTTACATGAGAAAAACGTGTTGATTGTAGTAAGCAGCCTCTGTCACAGAGAAAGCTCAATGTCTGGTTTATTGACACCTGTATGTCTGCCTGCCTGCCTGCTAGTAACAATATACAATAGACAGCTTCAATCATTGACCACATACAATTTGAACTTAACACCTATCAGGCTATGCACCATAAACCAAATAAATTGATTTATGACTCGTGCACCCGTGTCCAGTCTCTGCCACATTATCTAATTAGGCAGGTGTGATACTTGTACACATGACACGTTTTTATGTCTGTGGATTGCAAACAAACTACAGTCATTTTTTCATATGACTGGATTTTACAGAAACTGGTGCAAACTCTTTCAAGTCCTGCTTTGTACTTGGACGAATGATACTTTCCAGTCACGCAGTAGTTCACCATCTCAGATGAGATGATTTTTTATTTGATCGAACTCAAATTCAGAGAACGTGTATTTTCAAAACGCAACATCTCTATATACATTCTCTAGGGATAACAACTTCAACTAGTGTAAATGATTTTGTTTGACAACGGTATATGAATCCATACTGAAACGACGCATCAAGTACAATAAATGAAGTTGTTATCCATAAAGAATCTTATTTTCTTGTGACTAGCCATACTTATAAAAAGCCCACCAAACAGATCATCTTTCTGTACACACAATGAGCCCTCGGCGTATCAGGAAATGAACCAGCCAATCGGAAGTCGTCGTTACCCTTGAGTGCACAGCCACACGCTATGACTGGGTTCGCTATGACTGGGTTCGGTCTCACGAGGGCTTCGTTTCGAGGGAAATAAGCCCAAGTACAAAAGACTGCACATTTAAATCGCGATTGTACTCTTATAATTTTGTTTATTTGTTTTTAAGAAGCAGCAATGTATATTAGATGTCATGAATAAGTGATAATTGTATTTTAATTATGTTTGATTTTTTGATTGCATGTGACCTTTTATCGGGATTATAAGCTATAAACAAAGAACGGGTTAAGCGTATCGGCAAGTGAACCGATGACAAGGCATCGTTACAAATGAGTGCACACCAACCGACCCTGTCTGGATTCGGTATCGCGGCTGCTTCGTTTCGCATGTGACCTGTACAGATATAAGTTGTAAATGTGTTCAATATATGTAAAAAATATACATCTGATTTCATTTTGTATGTACCAGGGTATCAGCAAAGTAGGCCAGTAGAACTAACGAGCTGATCAATCAGGCATATAATCCGGATTACATGAGAAGAAACAACATAAGTAAAACTGGCTTAACACTAATGGTCAAATACACAGACCTGATTTTTTTCCCTCGCAAAGCTGGGAAGTCTGCTTCATGTGCATAAACCGCAAAAGAAATCTTAAAATATTAGATTCTGTTCATCACCAAGGTCTCAAACTTGATGGATCTTTCTGTACTTGTCCTATTCAAAGTCTTTATCTAGAGGCCAATGAGCCATCTCTAAAACAACATCTTATAAAATTATCCTTACAATATACGACAAAACTATATTCTAGTGACTCTAACCCAGTAATGTGTTTCCAATACTGTTTATGAGGATATGTACAGCAAAACGTCTTCTCTTGTTCCCCTTCTTGGGTTCAGCTGCTGGCATTTAGCTGGAAATTATATCTCTTCCCGTCTTCTTTCTTCTCCTCCTTAGCAATTGGTGAGGCCTCGCGTTGACCTAACACGGACAACATTTTAAAAATAAGAAACTAATGTAAACAAGAATTGAATCAGTTAAAAAGTAATATGAAACGTAACAAATCCTTATTTACAGATGGGATCAAAGATGGTGGCGCTGTGACCTGTGCCACTCTTGTCGGATTTAGAATAATATCTTCTCTATTACCTGACAACAGCTTTATTTTAACGACAGAAGCTAATGCCATACTCAAAGCTCTTAAATATATTAACAAGAACCTAAATATATATAATACATAATATTTTCAGATCCTGTTTCTTGCCTTCGGGCTATTAAAAATCGTCTTTTCAACATCCACTTTTAATTAAAATCGTTGAATTATATAATGATCTTGCCACTGGCCAGTCCGCCATCGTCTTTTGTTGGTTAATCGGCCATATGGGAATCTCTGGTAGCACAATGGCCGATTTTGCTGCGAAGGCAGCATTCAACAAATTTGTGATACCTTATCCCATACTCTGATTACAAAGCTATGATTAGAACATACATCCGTGATCTGATGCAGAAGAAGTGGTACACCCAAGTAGGTATCGATAAATTATATGCACTATAACCCTATTTTGGTTGCACATACGTGGGTTTTCAGTCCAGATTTGAGGTCATTATGGGACAATGTCGCATTGGCCACTCAGGATGTACGCACGAGTATAGATATATTTAAAGGTGAGACTCTTTGTAACCCTTGTCATGAAAGAATCAATTTCTAGTATATTTAAGGTTTTAAAATGGTTTAACCAGGTTAATTATCATTTAATTATTAAGGTTTTAAAAGAAACTGAACTGCTTGATAAATGTTTGGTTGATATATTTCGTCGATATTGTTGTAATGATTTGAACTTTAAATTAGAAACTTAGATTGTTAGTGGCTGTAGCCTCAAGGAGGTTAAAGTTTTGTAAATTTATTGTCCTCCTCAGAGGCTACGTAAGTCGCAAAACGTTCAAAGTAAATGTAAATCTTACCAGAATTTTTGACATGTAGTACTTTCTTTCTTTTAAAGTTTGGCTAAATATTTCCTACAATCGCCCGCGGCTGAACGGATGGTGTAAACCCAATTAGGTGCCCATGCGGGTGGCAAAGGTACTGTAAGTCCCCATGGTCCCTAGTAAGGTGATTTAACCTTCGGTTGTCGATTTACAGCCTGCTTTTACACATTGTATCGTCTTCTATAGTTAAAGTGATTGACTGGTTGGTTTTACTGTACTTTGCCGGCAGCTATTTCAAATTAACTTCCTTGGTATCATCGCTAAATGCTTGTAATATTGCCGATGCAATCTAAACTTTTTACTCATTCACCCATATCTTGGCAGCACAGTACAGCTGACCCGTGTCATACCTTGTGCAGCACAATACAACTGACTAATGGCATGCATACCAAGAACCTGGCGTGAAACAGCAAAGACATGTGATACAATTAACATTACAAAGGACCCGTGAAGGTCCCGGGGTAGAATAGGCCATCAGCAACCTATGCTTGCCATAACAGACGACTATGCTGGACTGCTCCCAAATTTATGTCCCTTTGCTTTATCTGGGTTTACTTCTAGATGCTACGTGTTACAATATGTATGGAATGAGTTAAGAGTACGTTGAATTTCAGGAGCCGAATCAGCAAAAAGGACAGTGTCATCTGCATACAGTGGTATAATAAATAATATACATAGGTTCATATCGATATCTGTGAAGTTAAAAAGACTCACAGTGTACATCTGTCATCAGTAAGAAATTCGTCCAGGTCATTTATGAATTAACAGAACAAAAGTAGGGAAAGGTTAGACAACCAAGTCAGAGTAACATGATAAGTAGTCCGACATATCTTTGGTTGACAGTACACACGATTTGATATTAGCATACATGTTTTGAACGAGATTTAACAATCGACGATTCATTCCACTGTTTAGTAGTTTCTGATCAACACCCTCCATACATTATTGAGTAGTCAATAAAGACACTGAAAAATAAAGACACATTTGTTTAAAGATCACATGCAACCAAAAAAGCAAACACAATTAAAACACAGTTATCACTTATTTATGATATGTAAAGTGCATTGCTGATTAAGAAAAAACAAATAAACAAAATTATAAACGTAAAATCGCAAATCCTCCCTCGAAACGAAGCAGCAACGATACCGATCCCAGTAAGAGCCAGTCGGTGTGCACTCAGGTGTGATAGAACCTTTTCATTGGCCACTGGTTCATTTGCCAATACGCTTAGCCGACTGTTTATGGCCTGATAGGTGTTAATATCAAATATCAAATTGCATGTGGTCAGCGATTAAAGTTGTGCGTTGTATGTTGTCATTAGCAGACAGGAAGGCAGACATATATGTGTCAATAAACCAGACATTGAGTATACTCTGTGACAGAGGATGCTTATCACAATTAACATACTTTTTTATGTAGCAAATAGATAATTTACTTGTTTCTGTCCTTTTACATCGCGGTTTTTCTTTCAACTTTATAAATTGAATTGACATTTTTGATGAATTGTTTCGGTAAAAAAGTGCATACCGAAACGTATCAGAACCTGCAAACTTGTGTTTTACGTTACATGTGGCCTTTAAGTAATTGTTTGAGCATATTCATAACTTAGGAGTTATCATTGGTTGAGTGGTCGCGTTCCTAAAAACCGTCTGAGCAGTGGGCAAAAGAAAGTGAACATTGTTAAGGTTACAAAGGATACACAATAGAGATTTCATATACAATGCAAATGAGTCAGATCAACAGTAATGGGTCACAATATAATGTCAAGTCACCGAAGTCTTTGATCTGAGAGTGAAAAAGTTATTCAGAATGTAACACAGAGAGCGGTCAGGCAGCGGTTATGAAGATCAAGCTTTGACGGAGAGGCTGGCAGATATGTACTCCATTAATCTGTGTGTATTTCCGTGTCCGACAACACGTCAACTACCCTTTATATATAAAGTCATCCACTCTGGAACTTCGAGCACTTACAACCATCGCCATCACCGTAGAAAGTTCTAGCAGTCTCCCGGAGGTCAACAATTAATCAAAACATAAACTCAAGAGGAGGTAACTCTAAAGCACTTCCTTAGAGGCCTACCATTCAAAACAATAATTGTTGTGACCAATGATAATTAATACTTAATTAATAATACAATTTGCAGACACGCTCTCGTAACAACAACCTTAGTAATGATCGATAAAATCAAAGCAAAAATGCAATGCTTTCAAGTTGAAGTACATTTAATGAAGCCAGCATTTGGGACAATGTACCAACAGTGTCTGTGAGAAACTCATCACAGATGATGAGTACGTGTCCTGTAATAGGCAGAGGGGTAGTTCACAGATACAACGAGAGTCAATCATGGAATGTCTCAATCATTTCAAGTCTCTGGTCACGCATACACATCCATAGTAACGAGTGCAACCACTTCTAGCAGCAATACACGCCCAGACTCACCGTCTTATCGGTGCCATTCATTTTCCAAAATTCCTTTTCAGCTTTACTACGAGAAGTATTTGCGTTTGAATATATGAAAATTATTACGTATCACGAGAGTTACAGCTGGCGAAGGATGTTGATCGGATTATATTGATACTTCAGTCGAGTGTTCATGTACGGCCTCGCTCACTGGTTCAGAAAGCTCGCATCCAGTATAAACCTCTGTAAAGAATTATACAACGTACAAGTCCGGTGGATGCTTTTACCGATGTAAAATGAATGTGTTTTGACCCCTTGGGAACACACACATTCACGTGTTACCGGTGCAATTTTCATCCCTCCTCCTTAGAAGAGTATAAATGAAAATAAATTGAAGCAGTCATAAAATCATGACCTTTTACCTACCTTTGCGCAATAACATTACACACCCTGTCTGATGACAAACTTAATTGTTTTTTGACCAAAAGTTACAGTCCATAAGAAGTGATGAATTGCAGAGCTAAATCGGTAATCTGAAAAACTTTAAAGTCAGATTAACCGGCCGTAGAGTGAGAATTGTCACTTCCCCATCCTTCTGGACACGCAGAACAGCTTTACAGACTTTGTCGTCCGCACCTGGTAGGCCAGTCATGACCCGTGACATAGGCCAATGTTTTCTGTGTTCACTCTTATCCCTTAAGAGCACAACGACGCCTTCTTGGATGTTAGGTCTGTCAGAAGTCCATTTATGACAGACCTGCAACGTGACAAGGTACTTGTTTTGCCAGTGTTTCAAAAACAATTCAGCCAGTGCCGGCACTTGTTTCTATTTGGAGCGATATATATCCTTCAAGCTATACTGGACAGTCGAGCATGACTCATGATCTGTCTTCTGGGTGAACAAGGTGGCCGGACTGAGCACAAAGGGTTCCTCAGGATCTGAGAACAGATACGAGAGGCTGTGGATTGATGATTGCACTTACCTCAGCCATGAGAGTCACAAGAAAATCGTGCGTCAAGTCCTTCCCATTAATGTCCATCATCATCGAGTCAAGAACCAGTTATCCCTGTCATGCGTTCCCACACTCCATCCAAGAGTGGGGTGCATTAAATATGCATGTGGATCTAGAGTTGTACAGTTGTTGACAAACAGCACTATCCTAAACGTTAACAGCATTTATCTGTACTCAATCATGGCCCCACCAAATTGGTTCCGCGATCTGATCTGAAGATCCTGACTTTACCTCTGACTGATTCAAGGTGTTTTAGGGCATTTATGAGTGCAGATGCGCTCTTCAAGGTCTTCAAGAGACAATCTTATTGTCCTCTTCTGTAAGTGTGAACAATTGTCTTCCAAGGCAGTCGGTCTGAGGCCTTTCTTTCACAGTGTAGTTGTTTGGACAGGGTGTGAACAATGATGCTCGTCCATCATGTAGGAGATGAGTCTTGATGACATGCACACTGTTTAGAGGATGGACTTTCCCTAGGAACATGTCTCCAATCACACCCCAGACTTGTGGAAGTCTTTGAGCATAAGGAGATGTAGGGGGTCCAATGTGTTGGTCTAGAGCAACCCTGCCAGTGAAAAGCATAATCTCAGCATTTCCGTGCAGAGGAGGTATGAGTCAACAATGTCAGATAAATGACAACATCCAGTGTCGATAACTTTGCAAAACCATCAAGGGATTTTGCAACAAAGCCGTTTGCTCTTCTGTCAGAGATATCGGTATGTCCTGAACATGATGACAAATGCCAAGGAATCTTGTTGGTATGAATATCCATCATATTAAAAAATTCGCCCTTAGCAAGCGTTGTGTTGCATAAGCCTTGATGGTCTTTGCAGGATGTCCTTCCTGAAAGGTGCTAACAAGTGCCGTTTTCACACATGATTTCCCAACAAAGGTGCCATTGCAGATCTGACTACACTTTGTGTCCACAGGATGTTCTGCGGGTGAGTTTCCTCGGGATTTCTCTCCCCCACCATGATGTTGTGCATCCTAACTGTTCTGTCTGTCAGTAGCCTATGTGTCACGATGCAAAGGTGACGAGTACTCCCACCTTCATCACATTTCACTGCTGTCTTACAGTCAGAAACCTGGTGTTCTGTTGACGCACATCTGAAACACACGTTCCATTTCTTTAGGAGTTGCCTTCTTTTATTATAAGGCTTTGCTCGAAAAGCTGTGCATTCTTTAGGGAATGCCCTGTCTTGTACAGAAGACACTTCACCGAATCTGGACCCGGCTTTGGCCCAGATGCTGCACTCTCACTGGTTGTAACATCAGGTTTTCTGTTTAACACAAAGTTCCTTGAAGGATGGCGTAAATGTTCACTAGCATTTCTTGATGGAACATGACTTTGACCTTGACCATGATACCAGAAGTTAGGATCATTTCTTATCTTGCTCATATTTTTATTGAAGTCGACAAAGACATGTAAAGGAGGAAACGTCACACCGTATTGTCCTTTTTTACCTAACAGTGTGTGTTGTCCATTTTTCTTGGATGCCATATGGAAGTTTGTTCACTATTGGGGTGACACCTGACGACGTGTCAAGGTAAGCAAGCAGAGCACTGTAGATATCTTGCTGTTTAACTGATTCTGTTTCGAAGGGTAGGTCCGACAATTCATAGTGTTTTGATTTCATTGTTGGATAACTTTGGAAAGCTTGAAAGCCTAAATTTCAGAGACGTTCCCACAAGTTCAGGGCTGCTGTACTGTTCCTCAATACCCCAGATATGCTGTAATCCTCTTGTTGGATTGAAAGCGTTAGCCTGCCTTAGATCTGGACATGTGTGATTTCTCTGGGCGCAACCATTTCGCTAGCAAGTGGTCTCGTCATTGGGGCTTACACATTGCTCTGACGTGACATTCTGGGAGCTATGTTTCCAAATGCAGTAGAACTCTGGCATGTCATCATACTTACTCAAGCGAGTTAAAACAAATTCTTTGTTTAGAAGAAGACAGACAGTTCACTTGAAAAGGTTCTCCTGTCGACTCATTGGACTTGTCACCCTGGTATCCCGAGGAGGTAACTGTTGGTCATGGAAAATACGAACATGTTGGTCATGGATAGCATGAGCGTGTGTATCCTCTTCCCGCTGATCACTTGTACCTGTGATGACATTATCGTGTTGTGTCCGAAGCTCTGTATTATTTTAAAGAATTTTCCAAACATATTGCTTTGTACGATCTGTAGCTGAGACATGCGGAGGTGGTTAATGTCAGATAACCTCGGAGCATGGATGTCCTCTGATTCAGATTCTAAAGCCATATATTATGCCTGAGCAGCAGCTGCATCCTTCTGCATTCGCAATAGTCCAAGATCTGCTTCCATATCTGCTCTGTTACGAACGGTCTTGGGTACCAGTTGTTTCGCTCCATGAGAGCATGATTTTTCTTTATTTCAGCCTCCTTTTCTGCAACCCAAAGAGCTGCTCGCGCTGCCACTGCCTTTGCACGTTTTCAAACCAGATCTGAACTACTTCCTGAAGCTGCACACGTTCTGTTTACCCTGTCACTGTGTTTCGAGGATGCACATGATCTGAGAGATGATGACTCCAATAACTTCTGCAGTCTGCTGTTCAACTGGCTTGAAGCTGCATGAACCTCTTGTCGAAGCTGCTCAAATACAGGTTTAAAAATATTCAAGTTCATGTCTTAACTCTGGAATGTGACTTCGACATAAAAAGTCATCATAATTAGAAACTGCGGTTATGTGTCTGTCAAAAACTATAGCAAGTTTATTTTCACATTCATGAACTTCACTTATATCACCACCGCACGTGTCACATGAACTGAGTGCTCACTCCTTGCGAGTGATTATGTACTGCTGACGAGTCATGCTGAACCTACGCCAAGTGATGATTTACTGTAGCCAGTGATGATGGACTGCAGCCAAGTGATGCTGTACTGGTGATGATGTACTGTAGCCATGTGATGATGGCCTATAGCGAAGTGATGGTGCACTGGTGATGATGTATTGTAGTGAAGGGATGATGCACTGGAGAACAGTAATGATACACTGGTGATGATGTACCGTAGCCAGTGATGATGTACTGTAGCTAAGTGATGATGTACTGGGGAACAGTGTTGAATGCCTCTCACATTTGTTCCCCACGATGTCCAGTTCCGAGAATCCGCCTCCCCTAAATGTGTCTTTATCATAACCAACTTGGATTCTGTTCTCACAAAACGAACGAACGTTTGGGGGACCCGGAAAACTTCTAAACTGACTGTTTCATTGAAAAAGAGGGAAAATAACGAAAGAAAGAAGTCGTTCCGTTTTCTCTCAGTGAGTGTAGATAATAGACTTTTGTTTGTAACAAGAAAGTCACAATTTGGGAAATAAAACACCGTATGGAAAAAGGTTTTTTTTTCTTTTATTTGCACGGCAAATTATGATCATGAATGATAAACTACATTTATCCCGGTCGTGCAGAGATTTGCTGGTTGATCAGATCAGTATTTGCCTTGGTGAACCAATGACAAGTAAGGTGCTGTACATATTCCTGCACAATGACACGTATGGTGCTGTACATATTCCTGCACAATGACACGCATGGTGCTGTACATATTCCTGCACAATGACACGTGTGGTGCTGTACATATTCCTGCACAACGGCACGCATGGTGCTGTACATATTCCTGCACAATGACACTTATGGTGCTGTACATATTCCTGCACAATGACACTTATGGTGCTGTACATATTCCTGCACAATGACACGTATGGTGCTGTACATATTCCTGCACAATGACACTTATGGTGCTGTACATATTCCTGCACAATGACACAGCTATATACCAACATATACTGATACGTATTCCAGCGTCCACAAACAAAACGAACAACAGATTTTGTTTCCACACTATGTGCCAATGCGTAATCCCGCCTTTCTGAATTGACAACTATCAAAGATCTATCAAAAGAATAATGTTATAAACCTATTCAGCAAAAGAACCCCTTGTAAAAGAACCGCCATGGTTTTCATCAGCGATGGTGGTATTTATTCATGGTGTGATTATTTTGAAACTGGGTCTACGACTGACAAGATAAGTGTGAACCCCGAGACCATTTGCAACTAGGAAAGGTCTCCAGTAGCTCCAGTGATTGGAGTTAATGAACCTGCCATGTGACGAGGACGTTTACGTAATACCAGTCGTTAGTTTATCTCGGCTGTCACACGGTCGAAATGTCAGTGTATATGTCGACACTGCATTGCATTTGTTATGTCTTTTATGTGGATGCTCTCCCCACTGGGTCATGGAGGCGGTTTGACATAAACACTCACATTCAACAAACCAGTCCTACCAGTTTTACAGCGCCAAAACAAGAACGCATTAAGAAAGACGGCCCTGTTCTGAGTCTGTCATTGTTTAGCGTCCTGGAGTGGAAGACAGTTTGGGTGGGTAGTTTGACGTTGACTGTATACCCTACGTCTCATGTGGTAATTTAGACTAACAGCTGGTCTCTGAAATGAACATATTTTACTGAAAAAACTTTCATAGTGAAAAAAAATAATATAATGAAATGGAGTCCTGAGACTTTCTTCCTGAAGCTATGAAAATCTAGACTTGCCACATTTTCTAGGCTTGCGTGGGCTTTCTTGGATATATATATATTTCAGGGTCTGTACGACAGACTAGTGGTAATTGTTTGAGCAACAAAATAGACTACTGGTCTCTTAATGAGATGCAGCCTTCTACGAAATTGTTCTCTACACATTATGTGTTGTCTGATGTTTTTAGCATACCAGTGTCTGATTACTTGTTTGTCTGGTGTGTTACGAGCTACATGAAGAATTTCTTTATATAACGTTGACTGGACCAGACATTTAAGTGTCAGACGTCAGGCATTGGGCTGCGATAAAATGCACCGAACAACCTTCGTAACCCGATTTGACAAGCATATCTTGCTGGAGACAAGTTCTAACCCCGATCTTTTTTGGGACTCAGCTTTTGTGATTTCATGTATAGAACTATTGATTTCAAGACACAGTTTAAAATAGAGTGGACAGGAATGGCGTATAGTGTTAGTGAGTAAATAAAGAGAGAGACCTACACAAGTCCATTGAGACAGAAGGTCCATTGAGAGTTGAAGGGAATGATATTGCTCATTATACATCCACCAATCTGAGTGAGTGAGTGAGTGAGTGAGTTAATATTTAACGTCACATCGGCAATATTTCAGCCATATCGTGCCGAGAACATGTTTGAGCCACCGGTCTGAAGCAAGCAAACCACTAGGTCATATACCACCAGCAACGATCAACACTGAAGGCTTCCTTGACATGCAGTACACCTTCAGGTCAAACAGGTACTTGATAAACCCCGACCACTGCATACCCGGGGTCATAACTAATACCCCATGTAATAAAACAGGAAAACTCTTTTGAGCTAGAATTGTTTTTAAATGCTGGCCAGACCAACAGAAGTAAGTGCTGCTTTCTATGTAGTGTTTCTCAGTAAAACGATGAGCATTAAAACGTCTGTAACTCAGAACAATATTAAACCAAAATCCTTCACAGCTTTAGGTTTGCAAATGTCCCCGAAAACAATTGCCACGTTATGAGAGTGCTGGTTTTGTAACCTCTAAAATTACACTATGCACGACATCTTTTAAGAAAACCCGTGAAAGTCCAGATTAGCCTTCAGTAACCCATGCTTGTCACTCACTTTTGTAAACACAACCATCTTCGTTGAGGTATGAGCTGGGTTATAGCCGCTTTTAACAATTTTCCACGTATAGCTTTTGTGTTTGATTAATGTAGAAGGAAAGTGTGACGTCAGGCAGAGAAATGAGAACAGGTATGGTGCAGACAAACCTAGAAAAGAGCTTATGGCAAACCAGGATCCGAAACAACAATCATAGGTTTCTGGTGAGCTCAAGGGGCGCAACTCGAGAATTGTGGCAACTTAGACGACCAGATCACATCTGATAATCATACTAAATAAAAAGCCGCTTTAAACACCAATCCACTTATATCACCTGTGTTAGACTGCTATAGGAGAAAAGTGTGAAGTCCACTTATATCACTTGTGTTATACTGCTATAGGAGGAAAGTGTGAAGTCCACTTATATCACTTGTGTTAGACTGCTTTGGAAAAAAGTGTGAAGTCCACTTATATCACCTGTGTTAGACTGCTATAGGAAGAAAGTGTGAAGTCCACATATATCACCTGTGTTAGACTGCTATAGGAGAAAAGTGTGAAGCCCACTTATACCACCTGTGTTAGACTGCTATAGGAGGCAAGCGTGAAGTCCACTTATATCACTTGTGTTAGACTGCTATAGGAGAAAGGTGTGAAGTCCACTTACATCACTTGTGTTAGACTACTATAGGGGGAAAGCGTGAAGTCCACTTATACTACCTGTGTTAGACTGCTATAGGAGGAAAGTGTGAAGTCCACATATATCACCTGTGTTAGACTGCTATAGGAGAAAAGTGTGAAGCCCACTTATACCACCTGTGTTAGACTGCTATAGGAGAAAAGTGTGAAGTCCACTTATATCACTTGTGTTAGACTGCTATAGGAGGAAAGTGTGAAGTCCACTTATATCACTTGTGTTAGACTACTATAGGGGGAAAGCGTGAAGTCCACTTATACCACCTGTGTTAGACTGCTATAGGAAGAAAGTGTGAAGTCCACATATATCACCTGTGTTAGACTGCTATAGGAGAAAAGTGTGAAGCCCACTTATACCACCTGTGTTAGACTGCTATAGGAGGCAAGTGTGAAGTCCACTTATATCACTTGTGTTAGACTGCTATAGGAGGAAAGTGTGAAGTCCACTTACATCACTTGTGTTAGACTACTATAGGGGGAAAGCGTGAAGTCCACATATACCACCTGTGTTAGACTGCTATAGGAGGAAAGTGTGAAGTCCACATATATCACCTGTGTTAGACTGCTATAGGAGAAAAGTGTGAAGCCCACTTATACCACCTGTGTTAGACTGCTATAGGAGGCAAGTGTGAAGTCCACTTATATCACTTGTGTTAGACTGCTATAGGAGGAAAGTGTGAAGTCCACTTATATCACTTGTGTTAGACTACTATAGGGGGAAAGCGTGAAGTCCACTTATACCACCTGTGTTAGACTGCTATAGGAGGAAAGTGTGAAATCAGACACAGATCAGGCGTTTAGCATTTGGTGAAAGAAACAGGTGTTGTGTTTAAGAGATACAAATCTACACCCAGTATTAGACTGGATCACGTCTGATTATGATGTTATCACACAAACAATGTAAATTGTTCACAGGTTGAAACATGAACAGCACCGTATATATATATATATCGGCTGCACACGAGAAACTGATCCTTGCATGTACCCAGTTACTGACTGTGAGATCTGCATCGACAGATAGAGTATAGACAGCAGATATTTCTTACACACGTTCTGTCTAATGGCTCCTAACCGGCCTATAAAATGACTCGCCCCAGGCAGTTATCAGTATATGGGACGTCTGTAAACGGGAACATTTTATTCATATGTGTCCCCTATTACTGGCGGTGTATGTAGATACGTAATCTACACCAATGTGAAGACAAGTTTGTGTGCAGTTTGTTTGTGTAAATGGTAAAATTTTTCATCACGTGTTTATACAGCCACAGGTGCTCTGCAAGGTTGTGTTATTTCGCCCATTTTATTCACTCTTTACACAAACAATTGTAGATGTACATGTATCTCTCAATCTGCCTTTACTGTTAAATTTGCGGATGATGCCACACTGGTGGGAATAATAAGTAAATCTGAGGCACGTTATAGAAATGAAATTAGTGACTTTGTTGAGTGGTGCAATTTATATTTTCTGTTTTTAAATGTAAAAAACAAAAGAAATAATAATTGATTTCGGGAAAGATAAGTTATCTAACTCACCAGTAAACTGACAATGACAAGGACATTGAAGTTGTTGATGAATACAAGTATCTCGCGATCGGCACTATTTTAGACTCAAAATTATCATCAAATTCAACACTAATAGTATATAAAAAAATGAAAGCATCGGAGACATTTCCTATGGAGATTAAAACACTTCAAGTTAGACCATTATAGTAGATATAAATTTCATTCCACAGCACAGGCAATAGAAACTATGTTAAAACAATGGTAGAACAATGCAGTAATTAGCCAAAACAATAGCCCATGACCCACATCCCTCATCCCTCATTTCGTGCTCCAATTAGCAAAGACAATGAAACCAGTGACCGTAAATCCCAAATCCCTCATTTATCCCTCATCCCTCATCCCTCATTTGGCCCACATTTCATCCCCAAAATAGCCACACGTGACAATCATTATCTAATCATATCAGCTTCATTAAGCCTAGTGATACATAATATCACCATGATGAAAAGAAGTTAATGATTTTAATGAGAAATTATCAATGGATGTTTATGCTATAGCTGAAATGATGATTATTTGTTAGAAAACGATTGGAATGCTGTTTATTCAAATAAGTTGTTTATACAGAACAGTCACTCCGGGGTGGCATGACCGGTTGATACCCAGTGCACGGTGTACTCTATATATAGAATCAACAAACCAGGGGTAGCATGACTGGATGACGAAACTTCGCGGTAAAGCCCTTGAATAGTGCCATATCATGATTAGTCATCCCTTTCACATTCTTTTTTTTTAAATTTATTTTTGAGTATAAAACAGCTCCCAAATTAAAAGCGTTATTTATCGACTTCTTCCAAGAAGTTACAAATTTATAATCTAAGACATATAGCGTCACAACCTGTACTATGTTGAGTTACATTATTGACAACTTTCATTTCACTTTCGAACGATTGTTTGGTTCACTTTCCATTCATAAGTCGGGCATTAGCTGTAGAGTAATTTTGCATATCGACAACATGAAAAAAAGTTGTCGAATATTTGATTAATGTCGATGCAATTTTCACCGATTCCAAGAAGAATTCCACGATAACTTATAGAAGGTAATTATGTACAGTAGATATTTCAGTATCTATTTCATTTTTGTTTAATCATCTGTGCACTTTACCTCATGAAAATAGTCTGTTATGTGATGTGTATCCACTGTTTCCTCTTATTGAAATTCGCTATGATAATCATGCTGTCGCAAGTGATAGATCGTTAGATACAATCGTTAGGCGAAAACGAGAGTTGTATTCGTTTAGAACGTACCTTTACTTTATACAAACGTGATAGTGAGTTCACTAGCAAAGTGGGTGAGATTTTGATGCAAACAATACGTGTTAATCCGTGTGATTAGTGTTTTGTTGAAAACCTGCAGAACCGTATGCGTAGATACTTTGTGATTACTTTATCAGACTCATAAGTGGTTTATAATAGTAAATAAATTCTTTTAACGCCTCTATAAAAGCCCTTTGGGAATCTGCTACTAAATCAATGTATTTTATTCAACGGAAAGGTCGCATATTTAACCTAAAATGCCTTCTGTATCTGTTTGATGCCATGGTTAAACCATTTCCCTATACGGCTGCAAAATCTCGGGTTTTGAAAACTAAATATATAAAATCCGTTCATGTTTACTTCTTAACTTCTTACGCAAACATCTTCCCGTTAAGAGAAGCACGCTATTATATTTCATAAACGGAGAGCTTGGAAGACCACCCTTAATTAACTACAGTCAAATCTCGATGAGCCAAATCGCTGGAGACCAAGTAATAAATCCGACTAATCGATTATTCGAGATATAGGTATGTCTATGAAGGTAAAACAAATGTTCAAATATTGAACAATTTCTTTTATTCAGCACATCCTATCAAAATAGAGCTCACCAATACATCAGGTGACAGATAAAGAAAATAAATAGTATATAAATATGGATACATTTCAGTACTAGTGCAATGAAATATAAAATACATGTACCTCCTAAAATCCATGAACAAAATCTACTGGCAACCGACAAATATATATATACGTGTTATTATTTTATCATTTCGCAAACTACCTCTTATATATCTACAACTGTACGCTCGGTATTCTCATCACTTTCTTTATATATATATTACCTGTTAAAAAGCAGTGTTTTAAGATGTAAACGAGTTAGTGGTTGTATTTTTATCTTAAGTCGTACTTAATAAACACAAACTTCTATACAGATTTATATGGTCTCTTTCAGATTATCATCTGAACATCCACTTTATAATTTATAGGTCGACATTTATTAAGTAGGAAGCAGCATCAGCAAACATGACATCAATTTCGCAACATTGGTATCTGATCATCAGAGTCTGGAGTTGAATCTGCAGATCTCGATACTTATTCTGCTTGTACTTCAGTCTACCTGTGGTCTGGAGATGGAGTATTAAAATTTCATTCTTGGCCTGTATGGTTTTGATGACATTGATAAACTTGTACAGGTTAGGATGGGATGTCTTGATGGCGTTATTGAGCTTATGGTGCCACCCTTCAAGATGGTTTGTTGTACGGGGAGCCTGGGTGTCAAAGTGGTTCCACGTCTGGCGATCTTTCTGAACCCACTTCTCAGTAACATAGTCCGCAAAGCTATCTTTGTCGGGTACTTCTGATGGTCGGTCTTCCTAGGCCTGAACCCATACATCGTCTAGTTTCTCTAATGGCACTAGCGGTAAGGCTGTTGCATGTCTGATGAATTTGTTGAATACGGAATGTCGCTGTGGGGAGCTCAATGCTGCATTTTCAAAGTCGAGAAAAACATTGTAGAAAGGTACACAGATATATGATTCACGATTTCAATAGAACGGCGGTCACTCTGGTGGTTGTGGTTCTGGTCTGACTTAACTAAGGTGCCGTAGCTGTCGCTCGACAACCCATGGGATGATGTCTACTATGTCCTTATACCTGTTCTTAACGCCGAACTGAAAGCCATTGTAGACTAGAAATTGTCAGCCTTTAAGGTTATCAATATACCTGTGCGTTTGCGATTTTGAGACAAGCTGTCTAAGTTGTCTGAGTTTTTTATGATATGAACTGGATGACACTGAGTGAACTCTAAAGATAGTAAGTGGACGCTCACCCAAGGCAATATCTTTATCCAAGGTAGTGGATGACACAGAGTGAACACTCACTCAAGATATCGGGGAAACAGGCTATAACTCAGAGCGTTAATCCCGTGTAACAACACTGCTCCTTTGGGCTTGGGACCTTGTGGGAATAGGGAAAAATAGATTTTGGGCTAGGTGACAATAGGGGAAATCGAATTTTGGGCTAGGCGGTAAGACACCGTTAAAAATGTCATTCCGGCATGAATGCTATAAATCAGTGGTTTAATGTTATATTAAGCTTTCGACAGCACAGGGGATAATTTTAATGTTATCTTTCTGATACTTCCCCGAACGGATGAAAGCTCTACCCATTTATAGTACAATGTGTATGTTAGAGAATTGTAGGCAATAGTATTAAGGCTGTGCTACTTTGACCAGGATTCTTTGAACTTGTAACAATCGTTTGAAAGCATGAAAGGAGAAAGGGGTAGTGTGCGATGTGTCTCACTGACGTATACGGCAAACGTTCGAAGAATGTTACTGTATAGATGTAATAATAGAAATACGGGTTGTGTATAAGAAGTACCCTAAGTCTGATAGCCAGAGAGATTATTGTGAAAGATCCCAGTATGTATCATCATTAAAGGACCAAGATACAAATACATGATATTTATCTATACGCTATGCCTCTTTCATAGATACAGGACACCGTTGTTACAGGTTGGCAAACACTTTCTTCCATGGGTGTCTGCCGGTTTCACGCTACATACATATGTATTCATATTACTGAGAAAAGTTCTCTAGTACACATATGATTGTAGAGATACCCAGTTAGCAGTGATAGAGTTGAAACAAATTATCAAATGTCACGATATACTATCATCTGCAGTAGTAATGCCATACCTAGCATTTTGACGTGAGCATGTTGAGAGAACAGAAATGATGTAAAACGAAGTATTGTGATCGACTTTATAGGCTTTTGTAAGCGCGAGTTTGAAGCCATCTGCAAAAAACTTTTCATGATACATCTGCTAATCCATGGCACGATTTCGACCATATCATGAACATGTGTTTGTCAGTCATAATCAAATAGTGATGTTACATCAATGAAGCGTCATCAACACGCGCAAATGCACAAGAATTGCAATAGAACCCTAAACCACTGATTCGACACAAGCGATTGAGTGTATATAAACCGACGGGTACAAGAAATAAATGGATGCTCATGTTGTTATACTTGTGAATTATCTGTACACATTGACTCGGGGCAATTGTATTTGTTTCATTTTCAACCAAATGTACATTCGTAACACATCGAAATCTAGGTTAAACCTTTGAACCATATCTCAATTAAAGGACCCAGACAATGATCTGCTGGTCATTTCTTTTCCATCTTATTGTCACAGTCACAGTCACAGTCACAGTCACAGTCACAGTCACAGTCACAGTCACAGTCACAGTACTTTCCCTTCCATCCAGCCCTTGCTGCAATGTTGACGCCCTAAATGAATCATGTCTAGATGTTCCCAGGTTCAGAATAAACATACCACACACCTATTGCTGCTGGGACCAACATCTCCAGTAACATTTACAGCTGACAGCGCTTACTTCGCAAATGGTGAGGCAAAACGCTAATGTGGCTAAGGGTCCGTGCCATGTTTGTGAAATGTCTATGATGCCTTATATGATGGCTATATTCTATGCAAGTCTAGCTATGTATGGCTAGAAGTCGCTGCTTGAAGATAGGATCCTCTAGAGTTGTGTTTGGAAAATGTTAGACTAAGTATTTCACTGACTTAATCATACTGGAAGACATGGCAACATGTACTTCTATGCGGGTATGATTAATGTATCATGCTGTCTGGAAATATGGCTTTGGTTGCACTTAATGATAAATGTTTGTTAAATGTACACATGATGTTGTGGAGGATAATCTCAGCAAATACTTTGCACGTGTTTCCCCACTCTTTCCACACCTATGAAAATCAGGGCTTTTCATAGGTGTATTAGAGAATACTGTAAAGAAATCATGGCTACTTGAGATAGTGACCGCAGCATTATGGTTGCTAGGCCTTGAGAGAGGACAGAGCTGGGCAAAATAGGAATACATATGCTTGTCATTTATCTGATGTTTGTGGAATGTGATTGAAGATGATTCTTGCACTTGTATCCCCGATATAGATCTTCTGAGCACGTGGATCTTCCAAAGTACTTAGTCTCTTTTCTTTTAAATTGAAATTAAGTTCTTTGCCTTTTATGAAAATACTGTAGTTACAAGACACTAAGGATCAGTGTTATTGTGCCTTTGTCGGGAATCAAACACCCGCATTTGACCTGACAAACGAACGCTTTAACCACGAGCGTACCCCATCATTCCTTGATACAGCTAAAGAAATTTACTTTGGTACATTCAAGACTGAACCCAGTTTCGCCATATATCCATCAGTTTTTATGTTAGTAACATGATCTGCACACTGATAATTTAAAACTGATATATATATATATATATATATATATATATATATATATATATATATATATATATATATATATATATATATATATATATATATATATATATATATATATATATATGCAATGTTCACCCAGTTTAGTTTTCCATTTATTTAGCAATTTTCAGTTTCGATTTCATGTAGACTGTACCACGATACATTTAACAGTTTCACTCAGTTACAGAAGAGGATTGAGACAATAAGTTTCGTACTCTCGCAGATAATAAGCACACATTATATTCCATGATGTTGGGATGCCTAAATGATTAACATAATTATATAATGTATACCAAATCAGACAGCAAAAGTAAAAATGAAAACTCAAGAGCAACACATATGCTGTCAGGTAGTAAGCTTTCAATACGTAGTAAAACTGCTTAGTTATCTAACTACTTGCAATCTCTACAAATTGTCTATAATCTTCCCCAAGGATGAAATGAAAATAGGTGTACGGTATATTCCGTCGGGTAACTGAAATTTGAGTAAAACATCCGTATGGGATAATATCTGTATTCCGAATCAGAAAGGAGTCATATCAAGTGCTAGCAGGTTTACACATTTACAGCAGTAATTTACACCGGGAATCATTACGACATTGTAACCATCTTTTTTGAAAGTAAGGATAATACCTACTCATCAGAAAGGCTTATCAGGACCTAATACCGAGATACGTATTATCTCCGTAGTATGGCCACCGGATGACATGCATATTTCCCAGCGTTTGTAAATTTGGTTAATATTTTCATTTTGTGTGGTGTCTCTTGAGTCTGTGAGACAGACCTTGGCCTTTTGTGCACATGTGCGCATGACCACATCGTAACTCGCTCACTCAGTAAGCACTGACAACCGGGGTTTGTAAATCAGTCAGTTGTGGGAACGTGACACTCGACAGTTGCAGAAAGTCTCGCTCTCTTGTGTCAGGTTTTAGAGAGATTGGATATTAACGTACAATCATCATGTGGGATTTTGGATTTACAACAGTTGCCTTATTTCTGGTCGTGGTGCTAGTAGTGTTATGGCTGTCAATGCGGCGGGCACCTGGACTTCCCCCAGGTCCACCTCTCCTTCCGTTCGTGGGGAACGCCCTGTCCATGCAGTCTGATTCTCGGGTCTTGTTTGAGAACCTTCGACAGAAGTATGGCGACATTTTCAGTCTGTATGTCTTCCACAAGCCTGTCATCGTCCTCAGTGGCTACAACGTCCTTAAAGAAGCCATAGTCTATAGTTATTCAGTCATGTGGGGGCTCTGAGACAACGTCCACCACAATACGCTGGGCGCTGGTCTACTTACTGAACTACCCGGATGTACAAGAGAAGTGCTTCAAAGAGATTCTGGAAAATGTCGGTCAGAGCAGACCACCATCCATGAAAGACAAGACGAACCTTCCTTACGTAGAGGCCACCATTATGGAAACCTTGAGATACGGTAATATTGTTGTTGCTGCCCCTCACACAGTTCCACAAGATTTACAGTTCCGAGGATACACCTTCCCGAAAGGGATCCCAGTCATACTGAACCTTGATTCAGTCCTCCAAGACAAGGATGTATGGGGAGACCCACAAAACTTTCGGCCGGACCGTTTTCTTGATGGTGAAGGCAAGATTCAGAAGAGAGAGGAATTTATCCCATTTTCTTTGGGTGAGTTATTTACATACCCACGCACGCACCCATACGCTCGGCATAATATAGTAAGCAACAGACCTGTTAACACATGTGCACATACGCACATACGCACGCACATACACACACACACACACACACACACACATATATATATATGTGTGTGTGTGTGTGTGTGTGTGTATATATACACACACACACACACATATATATATACACACACATATATATAATTATCTATATATCTATATATCTATATCTATCTATATCTATATATCTATATCTATATATCGATATCTCTCTCTCTCTCTCTCTCTCTCTCTCTCTCTCTCTATATATATATATATATATATATATATATATATATATATATATATATATATATATATATATATATATATATATATATATATATATATATATGCATATATTAATGGAACTGAACTTTTGTTTTCATATTTCAAGGTCGAAGGGTTTGCCTGGGGGAGTCAATGGCCCGGATGCAGCTCTTCCTCTTCCTCACCACCATGATTCAGAAGTTCAAGTTCGTCCCAGTGAACGGGGGAAAGCCTCCACTGGAAGGAATAGTGGGTTTATCACTCGCGCCACGTGAATTCCAACTAAGAGCTATTCCCCGAAACTAATACAGTTTGGATCACCACGTTGACTGAAGTTATATTGACTGTTGTTATACAAAATGACGCCAATGGCTGACCCTCTGTTGAAAAGTTGTTCTTCTATAATGAAAGAGAAACAGAAGTCTATTCATAACTGATCAGAGTGATCTGTCTCAAATATTCCCTGAGAACCTTTGTCTAAGAGTTCCCTGAGAACCTTTGTCTACGAGTTCCCTGAGAACCTATGTCTAAGAGTTTTTTTTATTCATCCTTTTTTCTTAAAAGTTGTTTTGAGTATGGCATTACTGAAGTAAAGGACCTCTGTAATTCTGACGCTCTACCTTCTTTTAATGAGTTCAAGAACAGATATTCAGTTAGTATGGTCAGTTCTATTAATGAGAACAAAAATCCGGGTCGTGATGCAGTGTATGGCCATATTATGCCTCCAAAGGTTGTAGAATGTTCTATGACAAATTTATTAAATCATGTGAATTACCTGATGTAACAAGTAGGAAAATATGACTCAGATGACACTGCCTTGGTGTATTGTTGTCACAAATTATAGGAAATGTGTGATATTTACAACTATAAAGATGGACGACAGTTGAGAAGTGAATTTAATGGGTTAATCTGATTGGTCGTAAATACATCGCTAGTCTACAATACTTAGTCTATAAATAGACGATTAGAAGCTAGCTAAATTAGTTACATATGTCACAAAATGTACTCGGGAAGCCAAGTTAATGGATTAATGGAGTCATTGGAAGTCTATGCTCTGGCTTTCTAAAAATGGTCCAATAGCTTTATTTCACACGTTGAAAATCTGCAATTCTCTTTTCCAATAAATAACCAGTTCCAACATGCAAACCCATGGGTTTGCTGCTGGAGATCTACTCTTTGTGGCCAGTGTATAACCAGCATTGCCCATGGAGTTTGCTGCTGGAATTATGCACTCCCTGGTTTTCTATATCTGAATTATCTTTGTAGCTGATGTGTAACCAGCTCGAACGTGAATGTAACCCATGGAGTTCGAGTCGTGCATTCCCTGACTTTGTATATCTATAGTTTCACGCTTGCCAATGTGTAACCAGCTCCAGCATGGAGTCGTGCACTCCATAGCATATTATGCCTCTCTACGGTCAATAAAAAAGGTACCTGCTACATTATTCGAGTGCCAGAGATCCATTCAAACCAACCGGTTGAGATTTTTTCCCCAGAAAGTACCACTGTTGTTGTTTCATTACCAATAAGCAACTATTGATGCCTTTGAAATAAAGTCGATACCACCCAATACTTAAGAGTCTGGGTTATTATGCAATGATAGCATGACCTCAGTGGAAGAAATTGTGTCAACTATAAAACAGGTGAACATGAGATACATGCGGCCTGTTCTGAACAACAAATTCATCAGGACATCTCGCATCTTCTTGCAGGCATTAAATCAGAGACAGGACTTGGTTTCGACTACATGCGGCTGATACCACAATGCGGTGTCCAGTTTGCTTTGTTTAACAGTATTTGAAAATCGTTTTGAAAGTAGTGATCCTTAGCTTGTCAGATTTATGACCTTCCGGATGACAGTTTCGGCCAAGGTCGTAGACGTTTTACCTTTCTTACCTTCATATTCCCTATGATGTTCAGTTCCGTGGATCCACCTTCCCTAAATGTGTCCTTATCATAGCCAACAAAACGAACATAAGAACGAAGATTTATGGATATCAACTTCTTTATATGAGAACACAACGTTTCGGAGTTAATGCTTACTCCTTTATCAGGTGATAGAGAATGGGGTACAGAGCTATATTTATATGTACAGGTAAAACAATAACAAAGTAACAAGTGGAATGAATTAACGAAAGCTGGAAGCCAGTATAAACAAGCGCTGATTGGAACCCGACAGTTATGATAGCAATGATAGAAGCCAATGGTAATACATTACAGATGATGGGATATGTTTACATAACACAGGTAGGGGGTAAGGACGATGTACATGATTGGGGATTAAGGATGATGTACATGACTACATGAGGGTTGATGGGCATGTTTACATGGGGGTTGATGATGTACAAACACAAGTAGATAAGGATGTACACGGGTAGATTGGCTATACATGAATTACATAGATAGAATGTACACAGATAGATGAGATTAATTTATCAATAAGTCCCAGGCACTTGGTAGGTACACTCCTTGGTCACGGTTGATAGCTGGTTTCTGTCTCCGGATCTCGATGGCTTCTTGCAGTTTCCTTTGGCGCCAGTTGTTGTTGTTGGTGGATAGTATCCTAGTGTCCTCCCATCGGATTGAATGTCCAGGGTTCTTGAGAATGTGTTCAGAGATGGCTGATTTCTGGTCGAGTTTGCTGACAGAGGTCTGGTGTTCCTTCATTCTGGTGTTGATTGGTCTCAGCGTTTCTCCAATGTATAGGTCGCCACAGTTGCAAGGGATCTGGTAGATGCATCCTCTCGGGTTCGGGTGTTCACAGCTGGGTCCTTTACCGTTGGCTTTTAGGTAGGTCTTGATGGTCTTGCCACTGGAGAAGGTGACACCGATGCTGGCTTTGGTCTTGATGAGGCGTGATATTTGATGACTGATGGGGCCAAGGTAGGGTATGGTTACTCTGATGGGTGATGGAGAAGGCTTGAGACGGGGTTCTCGGTCCTTGAGGGTCTTGTTGATGGTGGCTGTGACGAGCTGGGGAGGGTAACCGTTTAGTGTGGTGAATGTCTTTATGAGGTGGTCCAGTTCATTGTTTAGGGCATCAGGATGGCAGAGGGCTTTGGCACGTCTGGTAAGGGTGGCGATGATAGCTTGCTTGATCTGAGGATGGTGGCAGGAGTTGTAGTGGATGTACTGGTCGGTGTGCGTCGGCTTGCGGTATACTGAGGTTCTGAGTCCATCGTCTGTGGTGTGGAGGGATACATCAAGGAAGGGCAGGTGTTGGTTGGTCTCAGTCTCCATGGTGAACTTGATTCTTGGATGTTGGTCTTTGAGGTGGTTGAGGAGCTCGCTGGGGTCGTTGTCATTGGCGATGGTGGTGAAGGTGTCGTCGACTTTGCGGTACCAACAGAGGGGCTGGAACGGAGCTGTGGAGAGGGCTGCTTCCTCGAAGGAGGTCATGAAGATTTCTGTAATGAGAGGAGAAAGAGGTCACCATGGGGAGACCGTGGATCTGCTTGTATATCTTACCATTAAATTGAAGTAGGAGGTGTCAAAGCAGCTGCGGGCGAGGTTGATGATGCTGTCTATGGTGATGTGGGTGTCCAAGTCATCTATCCTGTTGGCTAACTTGCTGCGAAGGATGTCCAGGGCTTCTTCTAGTGGGATGTTGGTAAAGAGGTCCACGACGTCGTAGCTGACCATGGTGCCTGTGAGGTTGGATTCTTTCAGCTGGTTGACAAAGGATGAAGAGTCGCTGATGTAGGACTTGCCATCTTTGCCAAATGGAGCGAGGAGACGTGAGTGGAACTGGGCGGTGTTTCACTTCTAAATGCCCTTCAAAAACTTAAAACGAACATGTTTGGGGGTTCGGACAACTTCAGAGCTGTTTCCGACTATTTCCCTGATAAAGAGGGAAAGTAACCAAGAAAGAATTCGCTGTGTTTTCTCTCAGTGAGTGTTGGTAATAGACATTCGTTTCTAACAAAACAGTTACAGTTTTTGAGAAAATAAACTGTTAGGAAAGAGTTTTGGTATATTTGCAAAGTTAATTATAACACTAAATACAGCCTCCCATTCGTAAAGAAATTAGCTGGTTGATCAGATCAGTATTTCGCTTGATGAACCAATGACCCGCATGCTGCTCTTCGCATTGTTTACTGGTATGGTTTACACGTTCAAGATAAGACATAAGTCAAGTCGGAAAGTTCTTCTCATTTTTGTGTCCTTTAGGCACAGTAAACCTCCAAGAAAATGTCCCATCATGAAAGTGATTGAGTGAGTTTAGTTTTACGTCGCACTTAGCAATATTCCAGCTATATGGCGACGGTCTGTAAATAATCGAGTCTGGACCAGACAATCCAGTTATCAACAACGTGAGCATCGATCTGCGCAATGGGAACCGATGACATGTGTCAACCAAGTCAGCTAGTCTGACCACCCGATCCCGTTAGTCGCCTCTTACGACAAGCATAGTCACCTTTTATGGCAAGCATAGGTTGCTGAAGGCCTATTCTACCCCGGGACCTTCACGGGTCCCCATCATGAAAGGTCTCCAGATCAAATCTGTCACATTTGTAAATAAGCACTCACTGCTACTGAAATTCATTATTTTATGGGTGCGTCAACAATTTCGTCTCCCATATGCACAGCTATGTTGTAGTATTAAACAACATACACTGACACATATTTCAGCGTTGAGAAAGTAAACGGACAACGGATTCAGTTTCCGCACTTTTTGCCAAGGAGTTTCACCTACGTAAGCCCGTTCTACAAAATATATCTATCAAAAGGATTATGTTATAAAGCCAAAACAAACCCTGGAAAAAGGACTGTCACGGTTTTCATGACGACCAAGAAAAAAGTAAAAAAAAGTAGGGGAGCCTGAACTTTGAAGTCTGGTAGAAAGAAAACACATTAAGGAACGTTACAATGACATTCTTCCTGTGATTGCAGCATCATTTCACGTTATCACCACACGCACGCACAATGCATGGAAAGCACGTGGGAGCCTATAAACACGTGCATGGGGTGTCATTATGAATCTGGACATTTTACAGGCAGGTCGAGAAATCACTGTAGACCATGTTTTTCGATAATTTTCTTGCATCTGTGAGTGGCCAGGGTTTTCAGGATCAGATCACACAGTAGTGACTTAAAATTGTAAACCTGAAATGTTCATGTCACACTCGAGTCTCCTACCAAGGGGAATAACTGAACGAACAACTTTGCTTTGAATGAAATTCATGTGGTGATACATTCTCAAAACTTCCATTATTATTGTATCAACATTGATTCAATCCCAAATATCTCCCAATTTCGACAATCGTACATTGAAAGTACAGTTCCTCTACGTTTTTGAAGAGAATTTGTTCATGAAATTCTTCAAAGGCATTTAGAAGTTGGTGAGGTAAGACAAGACACTATTATGGATGACAACTTCGTTAATTCTTTTTAACATGCCGTTTCAAGGCTAATTCTTGCCCCTTCGTCAGGTGGATAATGAGTATAGGTAACATTGCAGAATATATATAGATATACATCCTCAGAGCAAATGGAAGAGGTGGCAGTTATCAAACCAACCCCAACCCCAACCCCAGAGGCTGCATCTACAAGATAAACTGTGCTTGCGGCAGCAGCTACATAGGTGAAACCTGCAGACCACTCAACATCAGACTCAAAGAGCACAAAACTTCAGTGAGAAAATTAGATCTGAAATCGGCCCTCTCTGAACACATCGTCAACTATCCAAACCAATCCATCAACTGGAAAAACACCGACATCCTGGCTTCCAACATCAGTGATTGGCGGAGGAGGAAGCTTTGGGAAGCAATCAAAATCAGAAGATTAGAACCTCAGATCAATAGACATCAAGGCGTGTACCTACCCTCTGCCTGGTGTGTCAACAAGGACTCATAGACTCTCAATCCATCAGCTGTGTAAACAACCATGTACTGTTAAAACATTCCTCCTTTTCATCTCTCCTCTGTGATTGTACATACCTAACTGCATTTATGTGCTTGTATATACATCTTATCTCTCTGGCTTCATGTATACCTGTATATATTCTGCATTGTTACCTATGCTCATTATCCACCTGACGAAGGGGCAAGAATTAAACGTCGTGTTAAAAAGAATTAAAGAAGTTGTCATCCATAATAGTGTCTTGTATTAATATGGTCATGGTCTAATACTGATGACACGAGCGTGGACAAGCGGGGGAAAAGACTGGCGGCACTCTCGGCTAAAGAATATACGCGGCCATGCACACATGGTATCTCATCATGGGAAACAGCCTCAACCACTCAGCGATATGCCGACACTCGCATCGTATTACTCACCTGCTCTAGTTCAGAAACATCCCGAGTTGACCTTCGTGGTGTTAGGTCTAGCTGCAATGGTGATACCCGATATGCAGTTAGACTCATGGGTATAGCAACGAGACCTGCTCCGTATCGTTGCTAATATGCTCCTCACAAAAATAAAAGCAGTGATTTTCACTGTAATGTCTTTGTCATTCTTGATAGCGATTTCTGCCGGTATGGTTCTGAAAGGAAACTATTCAAAGAAAGCATAACTTCTAGTGACTGTTAAATTGAGTTATCTGATAACATAGGTATCATTACCCGAACACAACCACCCAAACCATCACGTGCAAAATGTGCTACATGAATGTGCTCCACATTTCACACATACAGTCTGACCGTTTAAAACCTACCTGTAATCATTTTTCTGATGCCACATGTGGGTCCGAACTTCATTTTTATGGATGATAGTGCCCGCCCGTGGATGAAAGTGCCTGAAAAAGAGTTGTAAATGATGTGTAGATCAACAACATCACACATTTGGACTGGCCTGCACGATCACCTGATCGTAATACTATTGAACATGCTTGGAACATTATAGAAACTCGTGTTAACTGTCTCCATGTTCACTGCCTGACTTGAACTTGAACAAGCGTTACAGAGAGAACTGCAGAGCATTCCATGAAAGCAGCCTTAGTGGTTCATTTCGTCAATGCAAAGATATGTAGAAGATATATACTACTCAAAAAAAAGAAACGCGTAACTGAAAATTGTTATCAGTTTATACACTTAAGGTTCAGTAGTACAGGGTAGTCATGAAGAAAACCTGAATGAACATTAACGGTTCAATGCTGCAAGAAACTGTACGTCACAAATGACAAGTGTTCCAAGGTCAAGGTTGCAGATCTAGAGCAGTCAGTATTTTGTGTCGCCACCATTAGCATCAACGGTTGCTTGGCATAAGCGTCCCATAGACAGAACCAGATTCCGGATGACGTGTCTGGGAATGAGTTGGCACTCATCCCTCAAGGCCACAAACAGAGCAGGTAACGTCTGTAGCTGTCAATCAAGGGCCAATCAAGAACCTGACCGTTGTTCCGAGCAACGAAATCCCTGCGGCCATGCTGAAAAATGACGTTCTGGTGGTTCATAGAAGGAAGAACATGAGGCCTGATGATTTCATCACGGTAACGTTGAACTGTCAAATTGCCCTGGACCTGAATGAGATCTGCCCTGCCACTGTGTGAGAATCCAGCCCAAATCACCACACTTCCATCACCAAGTCTGTCCAATTCCTGTACACAATTTGCAGCGTAGCGTTCGTTACGACTTGATATACACCTGCTCTTCTGTCGGGACGTCGCAGCATTGTTACCGATGTTGACATGTAAGGGCAGGTCCTCGCAAAGGTCGTCTGGAACGAATACCAGCCTCACGTAAGCGGTTCCTGGCGGTCTGATCAGAAATTGCTCTGAGTCCTGGCACTACCGATGTTGTTGAGGATGCCGTGGTGAACCTGTTCCGCAAATGTCGAAGCCGAATAAACCTGTCCTGAGTGGGTGTGGCCACACGGGGCTAACCTGACCTCGGGCGATCACGTGTTGATCCTTGCTGCCGAAAGCGATGCCAAAGTCATGGTATGGTACTCTGTGACACATTCAGTTGCTTTCAATCGCAGGCTGAGACTCCCCAGCCTCCAATTGACGAATCGCATTGTTGCGCTGAGCCTCAGTAAATCTAGGCATGACACCAAATATAAGATTGTCAACTATCGCAAGAGCACTGAACAATCATTTGACCTTCAGCACAAAATTTGGGGAAAGATTTCCCCAAAACCCTCTAAAGAGAATATGAGTCTGCAGTTAGCAGGATCAGCTGCGCTACCCTTTTCGTGAAATGGAATATTTCATGAAATGGAATAATTACTCCCAAAATCCATTCTTTCTGGTAAACGCCAGTATACAGAGTCAAATTAAATAAGCTACATAGTAAATGAAGACACTTTTGTGGAGCATCCTTAAAAAATTCAATCCGTATTCCAGTTATCCGCATCATTAAGTGCATGACATGTTTCTTGCAGAGTACTATCACTGTCTACGTTATCAATCGTTTCAAGATCAAATGATCAGTTAATGCCTTTACAAAGTTCTCAACATAATCATAAAAATCCTTCTCGTCTGGTCGGCTTGTTATGTACCACCGAACACACTTTAAAAATGAGTTATCCGTATTCAAGTGTTCATTTTTGTTTTTAGCGAGAATGTTATATGAACATAGACCACTGGTATAAATTTCGCCATTCTTTCGACTCACGTGCAGTTGCTTCCTGTGCAAAGTCCATTCTCTTCCCACAGTGGTAACTTGTCACATCTTCGTATGTAACCTTTCATAGTGCGAGTATTCAAGACTAGTGATTGGAGGCAATCAGATTTAGTAGTGCAGTCAGCGACTTTGTTTCAAAAGTGATCGTTCGAAAGATCTCGGTAATTTCTGTGAAAACTAGAACCTCTTCCCGAGCGCGATACTCGAATGTTTCTTCTAGACAGAACTCAATCATGCCATTTATATTTCTCCACATTGCTTGCAATCTAAGTCGATGTAACACGTGTTCTGATTGGACAGATAAAAAGGGAGATAAATCTGACATATTTTGCCGCTAAGGGATTTTATGAGAACTGCGAAATATGGCCGTATTAGAACAGAGGTTCGTAGGAAGATATGACAAGTAACCTCTGTGGGAACGGAATGGGTCAAGTCATGGAGTTTTCAGAACCCTGTAGAATAATGACAGTGCGGTATTCTGGCCATGGGCCTCATCCCAAACGATATGTAAAGGACCAACCTGATCAATTATGACACTGCTGAATGTCTCTTCAAAGTTCGGAATGTTTTTAATGGTACAGTTGGTATTTTGCCATCCGTTTCGTAGAAATGATAGATGCTGCAAAGTTTTATCAACATCATACCACAAATTAGGCCAAAGGAATCTAGAAAACATTTGCCACATGTTTTGTTAGATCCATTTATGATCAAAATGGCGGCCTCATCAAAGGCTCAGCAAAACTAATATCAAACTGGAACCGTGTCAGCTTCTAAAGAATTCCCTATCTGGGATTTAAGTTGTAAATATATGACTAATCAGAAAGACGCTATGGTACATTGTATATGTTACAGTCAGGTTGTGCAATCAGTCATTTCGTAAAATGACTAAGAGGGCCAGCCATTTTGCGTCATTTTGACACTTTGACACTTGCAGTGTCGAAAGCAGCCACACCAGACAATAACTGTGTACTGGTTGTTGTTACACTAAATGACATGAAATGGCTCGCCCTCTTAGTTATTTCACGAAATGACCGGCATTTTTAGTCATTTCACGAAATGACTGGTTTCACAATCTGACTGTAACATGTGGTAACCGATTTCACAATGTGCATCAGTGTATGAAGTAATGACAAAGAGTGAGGGTCCATCCACCCTAAGCGTATGACTGGTATGACGATAGGGGATAAGGGGGCAATTCACCTAGACACAACTAACCTAAGCAGGATATAGGATTAGAATTCGAACTTTCTCATTCATTGGAACAGTTGTCCTACCAAAATCAGCATTAAACATGACATTTGGAACACAGTTATACCTCAATGATCAGTTTCATCTGAAGTCCCTGAATGCACTGTAGCTAGACACAAAACCACTGTGCCGACGTTGCACTGGTCATAGTGCAGTAAATAGATCATTAGCGTGAAACGTCTTATAGGAATTTACCTTGGAAAAGATAAGAGTCTCTCATAATAGTGTCATGGCGAATGAATATTGTTTTTATATAACAATAATAGGTTGCCGTCTCTTAATGAGATCGTCGGGGCGGCGTGGTAGCCCTATGGTTAAAGCATTGGCTTGTCATGTCGGAGGCCACGTTTCGATCCATTCCTAATGTCTCCCGCCACAATATTGCTGGAATATTGCTAAAGGCGGCGTAAAACCCAACTCGCTCACACACTAAAGAGTTTGCTTGCTTCTGAGAAATACAACTTTCCTCCAACGACACCTTAGACAATGACGTATTTGTTTCCCTGGTATCGAAAGACACGCTCATACAACAATAGTCTTTGAAAAACGTCGTCTGGACCAAACAACCCAGTGGTTGATGCCATGAGCATCGATCTACGTATTCAGGGAACGATGAAATGAAGCTTTCGATCGATTATACACTTACAATGCATAATACTTTCTGAAGACGAATCTTTCGTGAATTTCTGCACCGAACTGATCATATTTCGACACAATTTAAATGTGGGTATTTCATTGCTGAAGTCAAATCCATACCCTGTCGCGATACATATGGAAGTTTAAGTATCGTAGTATCGCTTGAGTTAAAAGTGTAAATGAAGGCGCTTCTTTATATGCATTCATTGAGCAAAATTTCAGCTATATGGCGACGGCATGTAAATAATCAAGAGTAAGACCAGACAATTCGGTGATCAATAGCATGAGCATCGACCTTCGCATTTTGGAACCAATGACGTGTCAACCAATTCAACGAGCCCTACTTCTCAATCGCGTTAGTCGCCTCTTACGACAAGCATAGTCGCCTTTTGTTGGAAGCATGGGTTGCAGACGACATATTCGACCCCTGAAGACATATTCTACACGGGTCTCCTCCCTGGTGGAGGCACCTTGGTTCAGGTCCCAAGGTGGGCACACTTGCGTAGCACTCTTAGACGAGGTTTCTAGATCCACATTGTGTCAGTTCACCCAGCTGTAAAATGGGTGCCCGTGGGCATGTGCTGGTACTGTGAGTGTTCAGTTCATTGTGTCTACGAGACAGCATAGCTGTATGATCCCCAGTGAGCTGAAGAAGCATTGGGAAGTATGATAGCGTCCTTTGACTGGAGGTTAGTAATGTACATTGTGCCATGAGCAAGCAAGGTGCCTGGATATGAGCTCCATATAAGCGGACTATTACTATATTACCATTATAACTAACTTCATTCCCCTTCCCTCTCTGCTACCCTCTGACCTCCGCTGAACCAAATACCTACATGTACAATGCCCCTGACAGGTTATACCCATTAAATGAGCTGATTGCCAGCTTGGGTGCCCAGTGGGGTTGAGTGGCTCCTTCCAAGGGGAGTTATGAATCATGATAAAAAACACGGGTCTTGTGGAGTGTCTAACCTGTGTAAAGCTGCACAGCGCACTGTAGCTAAGGTTCAGAGGAAATTTGAGTTATGAGCTAATTAGTTAAAGCCGCTTTTAGCAGTATTCCGCTTACATCACGTCGTTAGATCAATGTAGGAGGGCTCAAACTTTACCATTATGGTGAAAGAAACGTGGTGGCGACAAACCTAGAAACGAACTTATAGCAAACCAGGATCCGAAACAAAACTCATAGGTTTCATAGGTGTGCTCAAGGGACGCAACTCTACACCGCGAATAGCTGCAACTTAGACGACTGGATCACATGTCATTATGATACATAGTCTTGCTCTCTCCAGTCAGCTTTCACACAGGTTGGAAACCAGCGCACAATCATCATGTGGGATTTACAACAGTTGCCTTATTTCTGGTTGGCACCCGTGAACAGCCACCTCCTCTTGGTGGGTGCTGGGTAACGCTAAGAGCTGTTCAAACCCCCGTGTGGACCCGGGTCAAATAGGTCCATAGCACCCCATTGCTGGTCGCAAGGAGCGACCGAATTGGGCAACCTGTTTGCCGTGGGTTGCGTCCCGCGTCGGTGGAGGACGGTAGTCTGGTGGTTGAGGGCAGTAGGAGCCTGGAGCCGTGTTCCTGTTGCTCAACACACCACTTTGGCCCTTACTTCACCTAGACGGGTGGTAGAATCGGCCCGATTCTATCAATCGGCTGGTCACGCCATGCCCTGTGCATAGCAATTTTGTTTTGCACATTTATCTTATTGGGTATTGGTCATCTTGATTTCTAGTACAGAAATGATTGTAACATAAATTTGCCTCGAGTCCTGTGCCAGAAGGCGGTGGCTCATGGGCCAATCTGGCATTATTGACCTCCGGGTTCTACTTGTCATCAGGTAAATGTCTAGGGCGGAACCAGCCTTACTTTCACTCTGTTTGACTATTGTAGCTACCTGTGTCTCTTTTGCTGGAGTATAGCATCCCTGTAACCCTGGTGCTTGTAGGTGGCTTCCACTTCGACACCGTCCTTGTTGACACTCCATGGTGGGTGGGGAGCAGGGATGTTGAATCTTTTTCCATATCATGGCAACCTTACAATACACTGGTTCACGATCGAAAAGTAAAAGAAGGCATCTAGATACAGAAATCATTTCATCTGATGATGACAGTGTCTCACAGGATAATGCTGACTCATGGCCGCGGTTTCTGGTGGTCAATGGAATTAATGATACACCCCTTACGATTAATCCTTTTGTTGTTTCTAAAGCTGTTAAAGGGATTTGTGGAGATGTTAAGAACGTATCGCGTTTACGAAATGGATCCCTGCTGGTTGAATGTTCAAGACGTCAACAGTCTATCAATTTACTCAAAGCAAGCCATTTTGGAACCACTGAAATTTCTGTCTCGGTACACAAATCTCTAAATTCTTGTAGAGGTGTAATCCGTGATCGCACTAGATGTCTGTCTGACATGTCCGAGGATGAGATAGCGATAGAGCTGAAGTCTCAAGGAGTAACATCTGTGAAGAGATTTACTAGGAAGGAGCAAGACAGGATTGTTCAAACGACAACATATCTCCTTACATTTGCCTTACCAAAAGTACCATCATCAATTAAGGCTGGTTATTTCAACATTGAAGTCGATGTGTACATACCGACTCCACTCCGTTGTTATAACTGTCAGAAGTTTGGACACGGGGCCAGGTCCTGCACTAAATCTCCAACATGCTGTCGTTGCAGCAAAACTCATGAAAGTATGGATACCTGTACAGACGATATCAAGTGTGCTAACTGCAACGGTGACCACTTCTCTTCTTCAAAATCCTGTCCATTCTTTCAGAAGCAATCCCAGATTATCAAACTGAAGTATACAAATAATATTTCTTTTTCAGAGGCAATAAAATTACTGACAACTCAGACTCACCCAATTCAGTCAGCTTCTCACTCTTACTCTGCTGCTGTTACCTCTTCACAGAGCAAAGTTGACAGAGCATGTCAGACAGACATCTGCTGGGTCACTGATAAGCAATCAGTGACTCCTGAAGGCAACAAGTCATCAACATCAGCTTCACAGACTGTTCTTCAATCTGGACCTCAGCTTGCTCGAGGGCCCGAAACAGTGGAAAACTCACAAAATAGTGTAAAACTTACTAACAAGGAAAAGAAACAATCAAAGAAGAAAGGATCTAGGACCCTCAAACATGTAGAGGTCCCTTCCCCATTAACATCCCCTGTAGAGGTTCATAACAACTTTGAACCTCTAGACATGGAAGTCACTCCTTCTCCGACAACTCAGCGGAGAGGATCTTCCTCGAGATCACGATCTCCAGTTCAGCCTCCATGAGCTGTTCTTTCGATATCCTTCAGTGGAACTGTAGAGGCCTTAAAAACAATTTCAATGATTTGCAACTATTAATTCAAGACTTCAAGCCAGCAGCATTATGTTTGCAAGAAACATATCTAAAACCCACGGATAACTTTGATATCAGACAATATGATTCATACCACTGTTTCTCACCTCCCGGTAATAAAGCTACAGGGGGATCTTCTATCTTGGTGAAGCAGGGAACTATCCACAGTCTTGTTCCTCTCACTACCCCTCTTCAGGCAGTTGCGGTTCGTGTTACTCTGCATATTGTTATTACCTTGTGTTCATTGTATATTCAGCCATCATCGACTCTGCAGCAATCCGATCATCAGATCCTTTATGACCAACTCCCAAAACTTTGTATTATCATGGGGGACTTAAATGGTCATAACCCACTTTGGGGTAGCAGTAACACCAATGGGAAAGGAAAGATTCTTGAGGATTTCTTCACGAATACTGATTTATGTATTTTCAATGATAATTCTCATACATATCTTCATCCCGCGACAGGTTCGTACTCCTCTCTTGATTTATCTGTTGCTGATTCCAGTTTATACAATGAATTTGAATGGTCAGTCCACGATGATCTTTGTGGAAGTGACCATTTTCCCACTATACTTTCAGCCATAAACCCCAGTGACGCTGCACCATTGTCTAGATGGAACTTTAACAAGGCAGATTGGTCTTTATTCGAGACCTTATGCACTAACAGACTAAAACCAGAATTGTTTCTCAATGTGTCTGATCCTATTCAGATGTTTTCTGATGAATTAAACATGATTGCCGATGATTGTATTCCCAAGTCCTCTATGGTTCCACATATTCGGAAGCCATGGTTTACTATTGACTGTAAACAGGCTAGAAGGGCTAGAAAAAAGGCGGAAAAATATTTTCGTCGACATCCAACCGTCCATAACTTAAACCAGTTTAAAATCTCAAACGCCAAGGCTCGTCGTACATTTCAACAAAGTAAACGACAGTCATGGCGAAATTATGTTTCTAGAATTAACTCACGAACACCTATTTCTAAGGTATGGAATATGGTGAAGAAGATAAAAGGTAAAGGTTCCAAATGTAGTGTGCACCATCTTAAGGAGGGTGACACTCTTTTAACTGAAAAAGCTGATATTGCTAACAAACTAGGTGAAACGTTAGCTAAACAATCCTCCTCATCAAATTATTCACCGACTTTTCAGAAATTTAAAAACCATCAAGAAAAAAAGAATATTAATTTTAATTCAGATAATGGGGAGGATTATAATGAATTATTTTCTATTCATGAGCTCATTGCTGCTCTTGGACAAGCTCATGACACTGCTTCAGGCCCCGATAATATTCATTATCAGCTTCTTAAACATCTCCCTGAATCGTGTTTACAAACATTATTGAATATCTTTGACAGTATTTGGACTTCTGGTAATTTCCCACCATCTTGGCGAAATGCTATAATCATTCCTATTCCTAAACCTGGCCGGGATCATACCGATCCATCTAATTACAGACCAATTTCTTTAACGAGTTGTGTCTGTAAAACCATGGAGCGTATGGTAAACAATCGATTAACATGGTTTCTTGAAACTAACAACCTTATCACAAATATTCAGTGTGGATTCAGGAAGAATCGTAGTACCATTGATCATTTGGTACGTTTAGAATCCTTTGTAAAAAATGCATTTATAAATAAGCAGCATGCTGTATCGATCTTTTTTGATCTCGAGAAAGCATACGATACCACCTGGAAGCATGGCATTTTAAAGGATTTACATGATTTCGGTTTAAGGGGTCGTTTACCTCTTTTTATAGCGCAGTTTTTACAAGGCAGACAATTTCAAGTCCGAGTAGGTTCTACCCTGTCTGATCATTACAATCAGGATCAGGGTGTTCCGCAAGGCAGCATTTTGTCTGTGACCTTATTTAGTATCAAGATCAACAGTTTATCCAAGGTTTTAAACGATTCAAAAGATGGATCACTTTTCGTGGATGATTTTAATATTTCCTGTCGCGGTAAGAATATGCATACTATTGAACGGCAAATGCAAGTATGTTTAAACAAAATAAATAAATGGTGTCTTGAGAATGGTTTTAAGTTTTCTAAGACAAAAACTAATTGCATCCATTTCTGCCGTAAGTATAAACCACATAAGGACCCAGAATTATTTTTAAATGGCACTCCTATCAAAGTCGTTAGGAGGCCAAGTTCTTAGGTTTGATTTTCGACTCTCATTTAACTTTTCTTCCGCATATCAAATCCTTGAAAACTAAATGTCTGAAGGCACTTGATCTATTGAAAATTGTGTCAAACTCAAAATGGGGAGGGGATCAAGCTACTCTCCTGCACCTATACCGTTCACTTGTCCGTTCGAAGCTTGATTATGGCTCCATCATTTATGGTGGAGCCTGTAACAGCAATCTAAAACTCCTTGATTCTATCCACCACCAAGGTCTGAGACTTTGTCTTGGGTCGTTCCGAACTTCTCCTATTGACAGTCTCTATGTCGAAGCCGACGAACCATCTCTTACACAGCGCCGTATCAAATTAGCTTTACAATATATTACAAAACTATACTCTAACGAATCCAACCCTGCTTTTAACTGTGTTTTCGATCCTCTTTATGAGCATTTATACAACAAAAAGCCTTCTCTTGTTCCGCCTCTTGGGCACAGAATTAAACCATTTATTTCTGCTGCCGGCATTGAGCTGAAAAGTATAGCGCCTTCTCGTCTTCTTTCTTCTCCTCCTTGGCAATTAGTGAGGCCACAGGTTGACCTCACCTTAACAAAGTTAAAAAAATCAGACACAAACGAATTACAATATAAACAAGGGTTTATGCAATTAAAAAATAATTATAGTACATACAAATCCTTATTTACAGATGAGTCCAAGGATGGTGGCACAGTTGCTTGTGCCACTGTCATTGGATCCAGGACAATATCTTCTCGATTACCTGATAACAGCTCCATTTTCACTGCAGAAGCAAACGCAATATTAACGGGTCTTCAATATATTCAAAGACATCCTAATCATGTACAGTATATAATTTTTTCTGACTCTCTTTCTTGCCTTCAGGCTATTAAAAATTGTCTTGTAAACATCCACTTTTAATTGACATAATTGAATTGTATAATGATCTTGCAACTGGCCAGTTGTCTTTTGTGCAACATCGTCTTTTGTTGGTTACCCAGCCATGTAGGTATTTCTGGGAATGCAATGGCCGATCTTGCTGCTAAGGCTGCACTCAACAAATCTGTGACACCACTTCTTATTCCATACTCTGACTATAAAGCTAGCATTAGAACTTACATTCGTGATCTGATGCAAAAGAAGTGGGATACCCAAGTGGGAATAAATAAATTACATGCCATAAAACCTTATATTGGTTACACTCCCTTAGGCTGTCAGTCCAGATTTGAAGAGGTCATTCTGCGACGGTGTCGCATTGGCCATACGCGTTACACCCACAGTTATTTACTAAAAGGCGATGATCCTCCGTTTTGTATCCCTTGTGATGAGAGAACCACGGTCAAGCATATCCTGCTTGACTGTGTTGAATTCTCCATCATAAGGGATAACTATTTCAATGTCAAAACAATGAAGGATCTTTTTAGCACAGTTAGTACTCATTTAATTCTTGGATTTTTAAAAGAAATTGATTTTCTTATTGAATTGTAATTGATATGTTCTGTAGATAGTTGTATTTTAATGATTGGTAGTTTAAATTAGTAACTTAGATTGTTAGTGGCGATACCCTCAAAGGGGGTTGAAGTATTGTAAAATTATTGTCCTCCTGAGAGGGTACGTAAGTCCAATACTCTCATAGTCAATTTAAATCTACTACTAGTTTTTAATCGTAGAATATTTGTTGTTTTAAGTCATAGCTAAATTTCAGGATAATCGCCAATAGCTGAAGGGATGGTGTAAATCCAACTAGGGTTCATGCAGGTAGCAGAAGTAATGTAAGTCCCCATGGACCTTAGTATGGTGATCTACCTTCAGTTGTTGGCGATCTATAGCCCCGGTTTTATGTTGTATTGTCTTCTTTAATTCCAATGTTTTAACTTTCAATGCTAGTTTTATGTTCTGTGATACTCTAGTGTTTTTACTGTCCTTCGCTGACAGGTTTTACTTTTTCTCTTTTCTCATCCTAACATTACTATAACTTATATTGTTCTCGTCACGATATGGCTGCAATATTGCCGATGTGACGTTAAATGTTAACTCACTCACTCACTTATTTCTGGTCGTGGTGCTGACAGTGTTATGACTGTCAATGCGGCGGGCAAATGGACTTCCCCTTGGCCCCCCTCTCCTTCCGTTCCAGGGGAACGCCCTGTCAATGGAGACTGATTCCCGTGTTTTGTTTAAGAACCTTCGACAGAAGTATGGCGATATTTTCAGTCTGTATGTCTTCCACAAACCTGTCATCGTCCTCAATGCCTACAACGTCCTTAAAGAAGCCATAATCAAGAACACCGATGTCTTCTCCGACAGGCCACACACATTTTTGACTGATTTCTTCGCAAGGAGAAAAGGAGCGTTTTCTTCAAATTTTAGCTGAAGTAAAGGTGTTTTAAGAGTGGCTCTAACCATTGGACCATGACGGGCACGACAGCCATAATGAAAACGTTAATAGTGCCAATAACCGTCATTGCTAAAACCATCGTCAAATCAGGTACATTGTAAGCAGTTTGTGTTTGGTTGTGTCATTTACCTTTTTGTACTGCATTGTTGGTGAAAGTGAAAATTTGTGTGTACACGAACACAGATAAGGTGCATTCAATTTTTGCTAGATGTAGGTATTGCAAAAACCGAATTCCATATAGTAGGTTTACAGAGGGCATCTGAACGAAAAAACGAGTGTTTAACGGCACGATGTCACGCTTTTTCGATAGTATTTTGGTCTGTGCTATATACATTTGATACAAGCTTCCTACTGATGCAATAAAAGACTCATTATCCCTGCAACTTGCCTAAACTCGAGACTTGCTGTGTATGGAATTTAAACGATCGTAGCACTATACAGCTGACCCACGTCGTACCTTGGCTGCAACATACAGCTGACCCACTTCATACCTTGGCAGCAACATACAACTGACCTATGTCATACCTTGGCAGCACTATACAGCTGACCCACTTCATACCTTGGCAGCAACACACAGCTGACCCATACCGTGCCTTGGCAGCAACATACAGTTGACCCACTTAATACCTTCGCAGCACTATACCGCTGACCCATGTCATACCTTGTTGGTACAATACAGCTCACTAATGTCACACCTTTCCAGCATTATATACCTGAACAATGTTATACCCAGTTATACAAAGAAATTACAATGATGGTATGAAACAGCGTGGCAATACAAATGCAATATAACTTAATATAATAGAATTGACTGTGGCTACAAAGATGTTGATGGTAAGATTCACGTCGCTGCAATATGTGAGTATGTGAGTTGGCAAAGACCAGATTCAGATCCCCCTCCAGTTCCTCTGACATCACTGGTATATTCCAGAGTAGGCCCAGAACCTTACTCTACAATCCTTTCTCCCAGTCTTAATATAGAAACCAGGTCACCGCCGTCCTGAAATGAGTCTTAACAGAAACAACGTGATTCACATACAACACTGTTCTACAAATGTCTCCAATATACATACATACAGTGCCATTTATGCTACGGCATAGGGTTGAATTCTATTTCACTATATTTTGCAAACAGGAGTAGTCGCATCTTCCGGGGACTTGTGGCATGAACAAAGGCGCTTTGCTCTCAACATTTTGCGAGAGTTTGGGGCTGGAAGAACGATCATGGAGGACAAAATACACGAGGAAATTGCACAGTTTGTCTTAGCCCTGGAGAAACAGACAGGCCAAGGTTTCCACATAGAGCGTTTAGCGCAGAATGCCGTTCCATTGTCTGTTCCATTGTCTTTGGCAAACGTTTTGAATATACCGACCCTGTCTTCGTCAAGTTTCTGAAAGCACTGGATGTATATATACATGTATGATTTTATCCCATTTTCTTTGAGTTACTTATAAACGCTACATAGCGTATGCAACAGACCTGTATGCACATACATAAGTACATGCACATACGCTCCTTTCATAGAGTGGCATGGACACACACACACACACACACAAACACACACACACGTACGTGCATACATACATGAATACGTGCACGCACGCACGCACGCACGCACACACACACGCATACATACATACATACATACATACATACATACATTCATACATACATACATACATACATACATACATACATACATACATACATACATACATACATACATACATACATACATACATACATAAATACATACATACATACATACATACATACATACATACATACATACATACGGTAATAGAACTGAACTTTTGTTTTCATATTTTAAGGTCGAAGGATTTGCCTGGGAGAAGCAATGGCCCGGATGGAGCTCTTCCTCTTCCTCACCACCATGATTCAGAAGTTCAAGTTCGTCCCAGTAAACGGGGTTAAGCCTCCACTGGAAGGAATACTGGGTTTAACAAATGCGCCACCTGAATTCCAACTACGAGCTATCCCCCGAAAGTAATACTGTTCGGATCATCACAATGTTAACAAGAACACTATGCCTAGATCCTCTCTATACTCGTGACCATCCGTGTTAGAACTGGTCTTCAGTTACCCAGGTTTGCCTGACGGGGTGTCTAATGGGATCGGGTGGTCATTGTATCACAACTGCGTGGAACGATGCTTATGATGTTGATCACTGGATTGTCTGGTCGATTATTTACAGACCGCTGCCGTACAGCTGGAATATTGCGGAGTGCAGCGATACACAACAAATTAAACAAACCAGCCAACCTACCAATCTACCAACGTTGCGATACAATAGGAACAAGAAGATCATTTGATCAGCGACATATAATCGCCGGCCCGGCGGTAATGAGAGTTCGTTGTCAGTGTATGGGGCTAGTAGTTTTAAACGTTTGCAGGCCAATGTGGCCTTCATTAATTATCTGTCCTTTTTCCAACTGGAACCTTTCCGATAAATTTTTAGCTTTCTGGAATCATCCATGATCCATTATGTTACGATAACTAAGAGTATTCTCAAGCTCTCTTAATATCAAGAACACACTGCTGGTGGTCCAAGAGAAACATTATGAACACACACAATACATATACATAAAGGCAAGATGGCAGAAAGTACAAGCATAGTTTTACAACATAAATACGACATATATCATTCAGTTTCTTCTCACTTTTTAGCAACTAGGTTTAGGTAGTTTGCTATATCTTTTTTACTGCTCCAGGTTTTGCTTCATGAATATGCTTTATACGTTATTAGGTTAGGGAAAGATATTAAGCATTTAATGGGAATGTATTTATTTCTTTGTTCAGTAACAGCTTCGCATTTAAATAAATAATGAAAATTATCTGCTACAGCAAGTGATCTACAGAGACTGCAGGTTCTGTTTTGACGATCAATGCCATGGCAACGGCCAACTTCAACATATACGTTATGGTTACACGTTTCGTATTTTAAAACTGGTAAATATACATAGGTGGAAGAAGGAGATAATTTTCTAAAGATTTTTAATGTATCTGTAATAGAAACCTTCAGGGCTGTTGTCTATCTCAGCTTTCCAACTTCGGTAAAATTGACTCTCTAGGATTGATTCTACCTGAGAAGTTAACCACTGGCATTAAACATTGGATAGCGCCTTGGATAAGTGCATAATTATCTAAATCAACTTTGATGATTTTTGGAGTTGTTCCAACATAATATAGCTCATACCTGTAACAGATTACCCTTTGAGCGACTAATATATATATATATAAATCGTACACCCCACCCAGGGACAGAATCATCAAAAAAGGACAGTGACATCTACATACAGTAGTATCATAAATGAAATACATTGGTTCATATCAATATCTGGGAAGCTACAAAGACTCACAGATGTACATCTATCATTAGTAAGGATAGTACAAACGATTTCATATTATCATACATTATTTGAACAAGAGTTAAAAATCTACCATTAATTACACTGTTGAGTAGCCCAACCCTCCATACATTATCGAACGCTTTTGCTAGTTTTTAGTTGAGCATATTCATAACAAAGGTGTTATCTTTTGTTGAGTGGACATTTGTGAAACTCGTCTGGGCAAGATGTAATACGTTAATGTTTTATAAAAAGTGTTAAGTCTGTTATTCACAATACTTACCAATCAGGTTACCGAATCTGATGAATGTCGCATTTGGTTCATATGAGTTTGGCTCCATATGATTTATCTCCCTTTAGTTTGTAGACTTTACTTTGTGTAAACATTTTCGAAAGTTCTTTAGCCTTATCTTTTTGCCTTCCAGTAATCGGTTGATATATTTTTTATACTGCTTGATATGTTCATGCACTTCTTACACTCTTTAGAACACGTAAAGAGATGTTTTGCAATTGGAGTATGTGTGTTTTGATAAATGAAAATCACTACGTTAACGTGAGTGTACTGCAAGCGAAGGGTGTTGATCGGACAGTATTGTTACGACAGGGGAGTGTTCATGTACGGCTTTCGATTGAGTGCTTACTCCTGCTGAGTGATGACGTGCTGCTGCCGAGTCATGCTGAACCTAGGCCAAGTGATGATGTAGTGTAACCAAAAGATGTACTGTAGCCAAGTGATGATGTGCTGTAGCCAAGCGATGATGTGCTGTAGCCAAGTGATGATGTACTGTAGCCAAGTGATGATGTACTGTAGCCAAGTGATGATGTACTGTAGCCAAGTGATGATGTACTGTAGCCAAGTGATGATGTGCTGCAGCCAATTGATGATGTACTGTAGCCAATTGATGATGTAATTTAGCCAATTGATGATGTTCTTTAGCCAAGTCATGATGTACTGTAGCCAGGTGATGATGTCCTGTAGCCAGGTGATAACGTGTTGTAGGAAAGTGATGATGTGCTGTAGCCAAGTGATGATTTTACTGTAGACAGGTGATGGTGTGCTGTAGCCAGGTGATGATGTGCTGTAGCCAAGTGATGATGTACTGTAGCCAAGTGATGATGTACTTTAGCCAAGTGATGATGTACTGTAGCCAAGTGATGATGTACTGTAGCCAAGTGATGATGTGCTGTGGCGACCGATGATAGTACTGTAGACAGGTGATGTTGCAGTGTAGTCAATGACAGTCCATGTCTAAATCTAAATCAAGTAATCCAAATCTTTGGCTGTTGATTACGACGGGGTATATGATATTACTTGAGGACATACCATTATCCAAGGGGTACCAAATAACATGTTGTTTTCGTTTTCTGCAATTATTTTACAAATATTATACCCCAATGTGTTGTGGTAACTCAAATCTCGTGAACTACATTACCCACATATGTCAAACTTTGGATGTGGCTTTACTAAAGATTCCTTCACAATGAAATGGTAACTTTACACACATTAGACATTGAGAATAGAGTTTAGGCTCACTACTTTTTGACATCCCCTCGTACGACTGTCGTAGAACTAAGATGATCGTAACTCCCATACTTTAACATAGACTTATGACTCCTAGCGCTACAATCGCTTTGAGGACCGAGGCTCTGGTCTTTCAGTATGACGGCCAGGGATCGAACCCGACCCTCCGTGTACATGCACTAGCCACTGGATCGTGGAGGCAGTCTGACACTGGCATTAACACTCAACAAACCAGCCTACCATTTCTATGATTACACAATGCCATTTAGAAAGTGGTCAGTTATATTTAGGATAACACTTTCCTAGTAAAGTACAAATTCTAATACTTTTTGTGTTGAGCCCCATACGGGATTCGAACCCACACTCTCCGAGTCAAGTATCCAATCGTTAGCATGCAAAGCCACCTGACCCGCTCAGCCCCCGCGACTCACACAAAAATGAAAGTCGGACGACTGGTTGTCTAGACTGCGGACTTTGTGTATCTCTCTGATAACTGTTAACTGGCACGGCTCCCACGACCGAAAGCTATGATCACACAATGTCATTTAGAAAGTGGACAAATGTAAAATATGTTACATTAGGAATTACACTTCCTTATGAAAGTACAAAAGTAATTCTATCACTTTTTCTGGAGTTGAGACCTATTTAGGATTCGAACCCACACCCTCACAGTCAGGCACTTAAACAAGTACATGAACATGTCACTACTGTAGGTAAGGTTCAGGGATAAACTACGTTAAAACCGCTTCTAACAGTAATCCACGTATATCACGTTGTGTTAGATTACTGTAGAAGGAAGCTGTAAAGTCACGCAGAGCTCAGGCTTAGAGCATTTTGGTGAAAAGAGACAGGTGTAGTTCTTGTAAACCTACAAACGAACTTGTGCAAACCTGTTGTGTTTAAGAGACACAAATCTACAAAGTATTAGACTGGACCGCGTCTGATTATGATTCTAGCACAACAACAAAGTATATATGTTGTTTACACGTTGAAAACATGAACAGAGTCATATTTATATCAGCTGTACACGAGAAACTCTGATTCATGCATGCACCCAATTAATGTTCTGCATCGAACTATAGACAGCAGATATTTCTTGCACACGCTTTGTTTAATGGCTCTTAAACGACCCATAAAATCAATCGCTCCACGCTGTTGTCAGTATATGGGACATCCGTAAACGCGAGCATTTTAGTCATATGTGTCCCCCATTACTGGCTGTGCATGTAGATACGTAATCTACACCAATGTGAAGGTAGTTTAAAGACTCATAAACGACCTATAAAAACGTCTCCAGCATATAGGACATCCAAATCTGAATGTGAGTATCCCATGCATTCGAGACAAAACAAAACATTTTACACACTTCTTAGTTGGTAGCTGATAATACAATCTGCAATAAAAGCAGAGAATGCAAGATTAAAGAACAAAATATACATAAAATGATTAATGTTGTCATATGTTAACAAAACAAAGGTATGGTACTTTTTTAAGTGTGGCGTTCCCTGTGGCCACCATGACATTTAACCGGCCTATAAAATAACCTTTGTTCTATTACGCAATGTGATTCAATGTGCCAAACTGCGGAGACACGTCCTGGTGTTGGTATGGTAGCTGATTAGGGCCATCGTTTTCTCGGCTTAAAATTTGGAAGCGAGAGAGCGAGATCACACGACGAAAAAGCGATAGCACGAGACAAGAAAACGATAAAGTGATAGAGCGAGAAAACGATATAACAAAGTGAGAAAGCGATATAACAAGGCAAACAAGCAATATAACGAGGCGAGAAAGCGATAGAGCAATAAAGTGAGAAAGCGATATTTACCTTAATTCTGCCCTGTCTGCACATGTCTGCGTATGACCTAATCCAACAGGAAGCTCAAGCTCAATCGCCATTTGTTCTAGTCGGCTGTGGCATTTTTGTAATTAATCTTTTAACTTGTCCGGACAATACTCCAACAGTAACGCAAGAAACCGTTAGTGTTTCAGCTGAAATGAATGAGTGTTTTTAAAGCCTGTGAAAAGGATAACAACCATTATTGTTAAATCACTAATTATGCCAGGATTAATTCCTGGCTTACATTTCTTTCTTGTCATTTCCCTTCTTAAATGTCACCATTGTTATCTCATCACTCATGCCTAGATAAACAATCCCTGCTTTCCATTTGCCCATCCACCCCACCAATTTTGCGCTAATTAACTGCAGTCTTGCCTTGTTATCTTGGCACAATTGTTTCAAATGTTCGTATATAGCTTTTCCTAGTCTCTTCATGCACCTGGTGAAGGAATAAGAATTTACTCCGTAATATCCTGTTCCACCAATACAGAAGTATTTCTCATTAGGTATGTTACTAGTACTTTTTATTCCTTGGGCTAAAGCTACACATTTGCCATCACGCCATAAAGACAAGTATCAGAAAATGAGACAATACCCCGCAAAGTCTTAACAACCAGTATATTCCCTACTCCCCGTGTTACTGCGGTAACAAGGTGACCAACAGGATCGGGTGGTCAGGCTCATGTCATAGTAACCCAATCACGTACATCGATGCTCATGATGTTGATCACTGGATTGTCTTGTTCATACTCAATTATTTACAGGACGCCGCCATACAGGTGAAATAGTGCCGAGTGCGGTGTTAATGTTGGCAAAATCCTCTATCATATTCTCTCTCGACGTTGGGCTTTATTGTTTCAGTGATGGAATGTTATACACCCTGTACCTTTTATCAGTACCTTTTTACGCGTACATATTTCAAACATATATATTTCTACAAATATGTGGTGAAAAGGTATTGTTCCAAATGTTTATGACATAATACCGTTATTGTTGTCCATAATATTGTTGTACGTAAGTAATACTTAAACAAACTGTCCCTCCCTATCTCCAGACTATACGCTTGAGACAGTGCCACAATTCATCGACGTGGTAGGTGGGTTAAACAAAAACGTAATATAATCATCACTTTGGAAATAAAGCACTATATCATGAAACTCCTGTAAAATGTAAAACTGGCATATTGATATGGGTGTATTAATGAACATTAGATGAAGAAATAGCAAAGAAAAAGTCGGGAGTTTTTGCCCCTTTTACTATTTTAAGGGCCTTCTATTGCTGGGAGTGTAGTTAATCATAATTGGCAGGGTACAGAGGAGGGGTGCGACGCAGCCCAGTGTAAACATGATAAGTGTTTTGTAGATGTGAAGGAGGATTTATTCGTCTGCAACCCAGTGAATGTCACCTATTGTTTCTTGTTAAATTCGAATCGTTTTGACAGGGGTTGACCAAATCATAACCAAGATAATATAGGTAGATAATTACAAATATTGAACGAGTTTCAAGTTTCGTCTGACAACGAAAATGTTACAGACTGAAAAAGGTTAACTGAATACACGCGTCACCAATCAGCTGATCAAACCCTACACGACCACGATATGTATACTACATGTATACAGAGATTGGAAAATCACTGTGTACGCATATGTTACAATGGCGGTCAAATATTTTTTACACATCAACTCTCGACAAAAAAATGTCATTTAAACTGTCTCAATGATATATTCATAACATACTTTTAGTGATGATATGTATGATATGAGATAAAAGTGCTACAGAGCAAAGGGTTGTTATTCACATGGGCGCTTGGCTTCATCATGCATCATTGTTAATGAGTAAACTTACTGAACAAACTTTACTCATGCATATAAATCTTTCCTGAAGTATTGTACATCACGTGTTTGATGACTGTCTACACCAAGACTTATACTAGACATTTGTACCTGTTGGCTTGTTCAAATGCTCAAACGTCGCTTATATTATAATAAAGAAGCTGCATATCCACAGAACTTTCCTCATTGTCCAACACATCAACTCCTAAATGCCACTCGAAGTTCACTATGGTCAGTTATACCAGCGTTTACCTGCGTACTAGTTTCAGCTTTGATTGGACGGATGTTTGACTGCATCCTTTCATTTGCCAAGGTTAGACCACTGACTGTGGTATGGTTCTGTTTCTACATTTAGGTACCAAGGTGTTTTACTGTCACGTGCGCCTCTTTCGTTCCTTGGTTTAATAGCGATTTGGGTTCATATACGTCAATATCGTCAGTTATTAAATATTAATCATCTTCAATAACTCATAGAAGGTAGAGCTGTATTGATGATAACCATGAAATACAATAAAGTGACATAAACATAAATGACTCCAATTTGCTGGATTATTGCTAAGAGCAACATAAATCCCAACTCACTCACTTAATGACGGTTGTTGCAGTGATTTTATTTTAGGATGATGGCTTGAATGTGGTTGAATATACTGTATTAGGCTGCGTTAGTGCTATCACAATGCCATTTTGTGATTGGTCCCTCTCTTTCATTTGACACTTCCGACACATTGGTAACACATCATATTTTGAATTGTTTGGTGTCATAAAGCTGGTTGAGACAATTCCAATTCAGTGATGGCATCAAATATTTAATTCCTTTAGTCACTTCACAAAATGAATGTTTCCGGTATTCTACGATATGACTTTTGCATACGTTCAAATAGTATGCCACAGGAAAGTCTACATCTATCTTAGATATTTTCTAAACGGCAAATTAAACAATGCTATTCACCTACAAGAACATTACTAAAAAGCATTTAATAGCGTAATATCGCTTATGTGCGTAATATCGCTCTCTCGCTCTATCGCTTTCTCACGCAATCATATTGCTTTCTCGTCTCGTGCTATTGCTTTCTCGTCTCGCGTTATCACTTTCTCGTCTCGCGTTATCACTTTCTCGTCTCGCGTTATCACTGTCTGGTCTCGTATTATCACTTTCTCGTCTCGCGACATTGTATTCTCGTCTCGCGATATCGCTTTCTCGCCTGCAAATTTAAGGCCCTATTCAGCCACCATACTAAATGCACAACTGCTCTCTTTATCAAGTAGATTACAACCAATTTGTTGTATACAACGACAAAAACAATATAAAACACACTTGGAAAACAGCCTATTCTGTGTATAACACCTACTTATCTAAACGACCTGTTGTATCATGCAGAGAACGCACCCTTGATATTATACATGTACTAGTTGAGTCAGATTGTGACATCAGTAATTTCTTGAAATGACTATGAGGGCCAGCCATTTTGCGTCATTTTGAAACTTTGACACTTGCAATGTCGAAAGCAGCCACACCAGACAATAACTGTGTATTGGTTGTTACATATTCAAATATTCACTGTTTTAATGACTCGTCCTTTGTTTAACTAAAATATAATGGGCAGTTTCTTTATTTTCGTTGACGTTTTTAGTTACCATACATTAACATCAGTCTTCTGTTACAGGTGCAAATTCACGCGAGCGTCATTTTGACACTTTGACACTTGCAATGTCGAAAGTAGCCACACCAGACAATAGCTGTGTATTGGTTGTTGTTAAACAAAATGACATGAAATGGCTGGCCCTCTTAGTCATTTCACGAAATAACTGGTTTCACAATCTGACTATAACATGTGGTAACCGATTTCACAATGTGCATCAGTGTATGAAGTAATGACAAAGAGTGAGGGTCCATCCACCCTAAGCATATGACTGGTGTGACAATAGGGGATAAGGGGGCAATTCACCCAGACACAACTAACCTAAGCAGGATATAAGATTGGAATTCGAACTTTCTCATTCATTGGAACAGTTGTCCTACCAAAATCAGCATTAAACATGACATTTGGAACACAGTTATACCCCAATGATCAGTTTCATCTTCGACGTTAGACATGTAAAACAGGTTTCTCTTGTGTATTCGTTTTCACAAACAGTCATCTGTTTCTGCAAGCATCAACCGGAATGCTGTACAATGGTTGCCTTTCCTCCTGCCCCACACCGCGTGGTATGATAATCATTCGATACAGCCTTCTGGAAAACTAAGTTTGGTTACGCATAAAACTGAAGAGACATTTCCAAAATGGACCGTACAATAAGGTCCATGCATCTGAATCTGTTATGCGGTAGAATAATACAGACATCTCACGCGGATGGAGTAATTCATATGTGCTGCACTGATGGCTTTTGATTACCCACCACGGATGTGTGAGTAGTTACATCTCTGCACCGAGCATTGTGACACACTGGGCCCCGCCAGTCAAGTCCCTGAATGCACTGTAGCTAGACACAAAAGCCCTGAGCTGACGGTGCACTGGTCATAGTGCAGTAAATAGAACATTAGCGTGAAACGTCTTATCGGAATTTACCTTGGGAAAGATGAGTCTCTCATAATAGTGTCATGGCGAATGATCACGAATATTGATTTTATATAACAATAATAGGTTGCCGTCTCTTAATGAGATCGTCGGGGCGGCGTGGTAGCCCTATGGTTAAAGCATTGGCTTGTCATGTTGGAGGCCACGTTTCGATCCATTTCTAGAGTCTCCCGCCATAATAGTGCTTGAATATTGCTAAAGGCGGCGTAAAACCCAACTCGCTCATACACTAATGAGTTTACTTGCTTGTGAGAAATACAAGTTTCCTCCAACGACACCTTAGACACTGACGCACTTGTTTCCCTGTTATTGAAGGACACGCTCAAGAAATGTTCCAGCTGTACAACAATAGTCTATGAAAAACGTCGTCTGGACCAAACAATCCAGTGGTTGATATCATGAACACCCCTCTAAGTATTCAGGGAACGATGAAATGAAGCTTTCGATCAATAAGACACTTACAAGGCGTAATACTTTCTGAAGCCGAATCTTTCGTGACTTTCTGCACGGAACTGATCATATTACGACATAAGTGGAAACGTACCCCATTCAGGGAGGACTGTTTTAACTAGTCTTCCTTTTCAGGCTTTTTGGTTGAGACCAACAGACGTATGAGTGCCACTTTCTTTACAGGGGCACTGTTTCTCAAAATGAACCTAGAAACGTCTATAATTCAGAATTCCTGTAAAGCCCAAATCTTTCACAGTGTTAGGGTTGTGCTTGTGTACAAAAATGTGTTACAGTGTTGATCTCTACATCTTAACATGAACAGATTTTATTATGTCATGTAAATACAACACACACAGGGCCACGTCAGACCGTTAATCCACTTCAAGAATAACGACTATGTATTGAATATGTAGCATTAAGTCCAGTCTTACGTGGATATTTATATAGTGTAATAGTGTGGATAGTGTAAATGAATGCGTTTCTTTACATGCCGCACTGAGCAATATTCCAGCTATATGGCGACGGCCTGTAAATAATCAAGAGTAAGACCAGACAATCCGGTGATCAATAGCATGAGCATCGACCTTTGCATTTGGGAACCGATGATGTGTCAACCAAGTCAGCGAGCCCCACAACGCAATCCCGTTAGTCACCTCCTACGACAAGCATAGTCGCCTTTTGTTGCAAGCATGGGTTGCAGAAGACCTATTCTACCCCGGGACCTACACGGGTCTCCTCCCCGGTGGAGGCACCTAGGTTCAGGTCCCAAGGTGGGCACACTTGCGTAGCATTCGTAGACAAGGTTTAAAGATGCACATTGTCTCAGTTCACCCAGCTGTAAAATGGGTGCCCGTGAGGATGTGCTGGAACTCTGAGTGTTCAGTTCATTGTGTCTACGAGACAGCATAGCTGTATGATCCCCAGTGAGCTGAAGAAGCATAGGGAAGTATGATAGCGTCCTTTTAACAGCCTTTGACTGGAGGACAGTAATGTACATTGTGCCGTGAGCAAGCAATGTGCCTGGATATGAGCTCCATATAAGCGGACTATTACTATATTACTATTATAACTAACTTCATTTCCTTCCCTCTCTGCTACCCTCTGACCTCCACAGAACCAAATACCCACAATGCCAACAATGTAGTTATACCCACTAAATGAGTTGATTGCCAACTTGGGTGCCCAGTGGGGTGGAGTAGTTCCTTCCAAGGGGGGGGGGGATCATGACAAAAGCACGGGTCTTGCGGAGTGTACAACCTGTGTAAAGCTGCACAACGCACTGCAGCTTAGGTTCAGAGGAAATTTGAGTTATGAGCTAATTAGTTAAAGCCGCTTTTAACAGTATTCCGCTTACATCACGTCGTTAGATCAATCAATGTAGGAGGGCTCAAACTTTACCATTGTGGTGAAAGAAACGTGGTGGCGACAAACCTAGAAACGAACTTATGACAAACCAGGATCCGAAACAACACTCATAGGTTTCATAGGTGTGCTCAAGGGACGCAACTCTACACCGCGAATAGCTGCAACTTAGACGACTGGATCACATGTCATTATGATACTATCACAGAAACAAAGTACATTGTACACACATGAGAAAATGAACGTCCTGTATTTACATCGGCTGTAGACGATGTATATGAAGCAGTTGTTATACACACTCCTTAACGGCCTATAAAATGATCCGTGGCACATTGTTGTCAGTATATGGGACATCTATAGGTCAAAGTTTGAGCAAATTCATCAAAGTAAAGATAGCAGTTATTACACACGATTTATACATGAACGCCTAACTGATCCTTTAAATACCCCGCCCCATAATGTTATCAGTATAATGGACATCTGTGTGCTAAAAGTGTATACAAAAAAGACAAATACACAGCTTTTACACAGTTAATCCAGGTTGTTGTCAACAAACATGTGCAAAGTGTCTCTAGTTAATCCCGAATGAAAAGGACATTCACCTTAAATTTAAACATAAAAAGAACTGAATTATAAAAGCACTTCATAAAACATAAGGTATCAAATTGAAATGACTCAAAGTCGGAACTATTCACTGAATGTTCTTTAACTAACTCATTTTTATATAACAGCTACTATACATATAGAAACGTATGCTCTTTTTTCAGTGTGAAGCTGAAACGATAACCAACTTAATTTGGAAGCGTAAACAAATTTAAGGCTTCTAGAATTCACTACTGAGCTTACTTTATGAAACAAACAACCACAGTGTTTATTTCATTTAGTTGGAAGGTAAATACATACACTGACGGTGTGTTGCACCTATCCGTAACTGGGAGTCAGACCTTGGCCTCTTGACACATGCACAAGACTTCTCAATGCCTCTCAAGAACCCCACATGTACAAGGCATGTGCACGACATATACGCTGATTGGTTGACTCACTCTGCAAACATTGATAAGGGGCGTCCTTTTAAATCAGACAGTCGTGGTAATGTGCCACTCGACAGCTGTACTTAGTCTCGCTCTCTCCAGTCAGCTTTCACACAGGTTGGAAGCCAGCGCACAATCATCATGTGGGATTTTGGATTTACAACAGTTGCCTTATTTCTGGTCGTGGTGCTGACAGTGTTATGGCTGTCAACGAGGCGCGCCACTGGACTTCCCCCTGGTCCCCCTCTCCTTCCGTTCCTGGGGAACGCCCTGTCAATGGAGACTGATTCCCGTGTTTTGTTTAAGAACCTTCGACAGAAGTATGGCGACATTTTCAGTCTGTATGTCTTTCACAAGCCTGTCATCGTCCTCAATGGCTACAACGTCCTTAAAGAAGCCATAGTCAAGAACGCCGACGTCTTCTCTGACAGGCCACACACATTTTTGACTGATTTCTTCGCAAGGAGAAAAGGTGCGTTTTCTTCAAATTTTAACTGAACTAAAGGTGTTTTAAGAGTGGCTCTAACCATTGGACCATGACAGCCACGGCAGCCATAATGAAAACGTTAATAGTGCCAATAATCGTCATTGCTAAAACCATCGTAAGCAATTTGTGTTTGGTTGTGTCATTTACCTTTTTGTACTGCATTGATGGTGAAAGTGAAAATTCGATATAGTAGGTTTACAGAGGGCATCTGAACGACAAAAACAGAGTGTTTAACGGCACAATGTCACGCGTTTTCGATAGTATTTTGGTCTATGCTATATATATTTGATACAAGCTTCCTACTGATGACTCGTCACGATATGGCTGAGACTTTGCCGATGTGACGTTAAATATTGACTCACTCACTCCTACTGATTCGATAAAAGACTCATTATCCTTGCGACTTGCCTAAACTCGATAATTGAAACTTGGAGACGAACAGCTTCCATACAGGCGAGACTTGCCGTGTATGGAATGTACACGATGGCTCCGTACATCAAGAACTGTCGAATGCTGTGTTTTCGGTGTTACCCGAACCAGCCTCGGTCACAAGTTGCGATATATTGAACTGTAATCTTGATTTTTAGAGACGTGTGACGTTGTAGTGTGAATTTAACATCTACCATCAATAATCACAGAGATACGAAATTATTAAATTTTGACAGATGTGAAATGTTCTGGACATAACTCTTTTATCCAGTGAATAGGCTTTACTATGATAAACATTTAGAAGCCATGTTTACGCCCGTTGTTACCTTTATGTATTTCCATACCATCATAGGCATTTAGCACGTGCATACCATCAACGCACAGCAACACTAAACAGCCGACTCAGGTCATATATACCTCTACAGCACTATACAGTTGACCCATGTCATACTTCGGCAGCACTATACAGCTGACCCATGTCATACCTTCACAACACTTTCCAGTTGACCCATGTCATACCTTCGCAGCGACATACAGTTCACCCATGTCATACCTTGGCAGCAAAGTACAGCTGACCCATATCATACCTTCACAGCACTTTACAGCTGACCCATGTCATACCTTGGCAGCAACATACAGCTTACCCATGTCATACCTTGGCAGCAACATACAGCTGACCCACATACCTTGGCATTAACGTACAGCTGACCTATGTCAAACCTTGGCAGCACTATACAGCTGACCCACGTCATATCTTCACAGCGCTAGACAGTTGCCCTAATGTCATACCTTGGCTGCAACATACAGCTTACCCATGTCATACCTTGGCGGCAGCATACAGCAAAGCCACGTCATACCTTAGCAGCAACATACAGTTGACCCACGTCATACCTTGGCAGCAACATACAGCTGACCCACGTCATACCTTGGCAGCACTATACAGCTGACTCCTGTCATACCTTGGTAGGATCATACAGCTGACCCATGTCATGCATTGGCAGCACTATACAGCTGACCCACGTCATATCTTCACAGCGCTAGACAGTTGCCCTAATGTCATACCTTGGCTGCAACATACAGCTTACCCATGTCATACCTTGGCGGCAGCATACAGCTAAGCCACGTCATACCTTAGCAGCAACATACAGTTGACCCACGTCATACCTTAGCAGCAACATACAGCTGACCCACATCATACCTTGGCAGCAACATACAGTTGAACTATGTCATACCTTGGCAGCACTGTACAAATGACCCGTGTCACACCTTTTCAGCATTATACGGCTGATTCATGTCATACCTTGTTGGTACAATACAGCTCACTAATGTCATACCTTCCCAGCATTATATACCTGAACAATGTTATACCTCGTTATACAAAGAAATTACAATGACGGTATGAAACAGCGTGGCAATACAAATTCAATATAACTATAATATAATAACATTGACTGTAGCTACAAAGATATTGATGGTAAGATTCACATCGCTGCAACAGTGCTTTAGCATTCAAAATAGGCAAAACACCTGAGTATGTGAGTTGGCAAAGACCAGACTGAGATCCGTTTTGTGTACATGAAAAGTTTGCTCTAGTTCTTCTGACATCACTGGACTGGTATATTCCAGAGTAAGCCCAGAACCTTACTCGATAATCCTGTCTCCCAGTCTTGATATAGTAACCAGGTCACCGCCGTCCCGAAATGAGTCTTAACAGAAACAACGTGATTCACATACAACACTGTTCTACAAATGTCTCCAATACACATACATACAGTGCCATTTATGCTACGGCATAGGGTTGAATTCTATTTCACTATATTTTGCAAACAGGAGTACTCGGATCTTCCGGGGACTTGTGGCATGAACAGAGGCGCTTTGCTCTCAACACTTTGCGAGAGTTTGGGGCTGGAAGAATGATCATGGAGGACAAAATACACGAGGAAATCGCACAGTTTGTCTTGGCCATAGAAGAACAGAAAGGCCAAGGTTTCCACATAGACCGTTTAGCGCAGAATGCCGTATCAAATATTATCTGTTCCATTGTCTTTGGAAAACGTTTTGAATATACCGACCCTGTCTTCGTCAAGTTTCTGAAAGCAATGGATGATTTTTTTAAATATAGCGCAGTAACTGGAATACTGAGCGTTTTTCCTTTTGTGCGATATTTGCCTGGTGACCCATTCAAGTTCAGGAAAGTAATGGACAGCATAGATCTTGTGAAAAATTTGCTAATTAATCCTTCCATTAAGAATCACTTAAAGGATCACGATGAGGAAAATCGGGACGACTTCATCCATGTGTACTTGAAGGAGATGCGACGTCGCCAACAGAAGCAAGAAACAACGACTTTAGACTGTACGTGTGTTTTATAATCTGAAGATGTTCATGGTATGTACAGAGAGGTCCGCTGGATACTTACTTTTAAATTTTTTGTTTTCCTTTATTTGTTCAAACATATAACTAATACATCATTTTAGATAATGGTGTAATGAATTTGGTATATATATATATATTATATATATATATATAATTTGGTATATATATATATCTAACACATATTATTTCTTTTTATATTTGGCCTTTCATTTTAACTTTGATCGAGAATTTTGTCAATCTGACTGACTGGGGAAGCTGAACTTTCTTTTAGAATCTTTTAGTGAAAACATGGCCAATTCTGTTACAGTATTTTTGCATTTCCTGAGGCATGTAGTTGTTGTGTTTCTGTGTTGTGTTTATATGGGTAATTTACATTTGTCATTTGAACTTAAACTAAAGATTACATTCATGTTGGCAGTGGAGAATCTGGCGCAGACTATTTCTGATCTGTTCACTGCGGGCACAGAAACAACGTCCACCACAATACGTTGGGCGCTAGTCTACTTCCTACACTACCCGGATGTACAAGAGAAGTGCTTCCAGGAGATTCTGGAAAACGTCGGTCAGAGCAGACCACCATCCATGAAAGACAAGACGAACCTTCCTTACGTTGAGGCCACCATTATGGAAACCTTGAGATACGGCAATATTGCCCCTGTTGCTGGCCCTCACACAGTTCCACAAGATGTACAGTTCCGAGGATACGCCTTCCCGAAAGGGGTCACAATCCTGTTGAACCTTGATTCAGTCCTCCAAGACAAGGGTGTATGGGGAGACCCACAAAACTTTCGGCCGGATCGTTTCCTTGATGGCGAAGGCAAGATTCAGAAGAGAGAGGATTTTATCCCATTTTCTTTGGGTGAGTTACATATAAAAGCTACATATCGTATGCAACAGACCTGTATGCACATACATAAGTACATGCACATACGCTCCTTTCATAGTGTGGCATGGACACACACACACACATGCACACACACACACACACACACACACACGAAAACACACACACACGTACGTGCATACATACATGAATACGTGCATGCATACACACGCACGTGCGCACGCGCGTACACACACACACACTCACTCACACACACACACACTCTCACACACACATACACACATACATCCATACATACATCCATACATACATACATACATACATACATACATACATACATACATACATACATACATACATACATACATACATACATACATACATACATACGGTAATAGAACTGAACTTTTGTTTTCATATTTTAAGGTCGAAGGATTTGCCTGGGAGAAGCAATGGCCCGGATGGAGCTCTTCCTCTTCCTCACCACCATGATTCAGAAGTTCAAGTTCGTCCCAGTGAACGGGGTAAAGCCTCCACTGGAAGGAATACTGGGTTTAACAAATGCGCCACCTGAATTCCAACTACGAGCTATCCCCCGAAAGTAATACTGTTCGGATCATCACAATGTTAACAAGAACACTATGCCTAGATCCTCTCTATACTCGTGACCATCCGTGTTAGAACTGGTCTTCAGTTACCCAGGCTTGCCGGACGGGGCGACTAATGGGATCGGGTGGTCATTGTATCACAATTGCGTAGAACGATGCTTATGATGTTGATCACTGGATTGCCTGGTCGATTATTTACAGACCGCTGCCGTACAGCTGGAATATTGCGGAGTGCAGCGATACACAACAAATTAAACAAACCAGCCAACCTACCAACGTTGCGATACAATAGGAACAAGAAGATCATTTGATCAGCGACATATAATCGGCGGCCCGGCGGCCCAGTGCTCGTTGTCAGTGTATGGGGTTTGTAGTTTTATGCTTTATACGTTATTAGGTTAGGGAAAGATATTAAGCATTTAATGGGAATGTATTTATTTCTTTGTTCAGTAACAGCTTCGCATTTAAATAAATAATGAAAATTATCTGCTACAGCAAGTGATCTATAGATACAGAGACTGCAGGTTCTGTTTTGACGATCAATGCCATGGCAACGGCCAACTTCAACATATACGTTATGGTTACACGTTTCGTATTTTAAAACTGGTAAATATACATAGGTGGAAGGAGGAGATAATTTTCTAAAGATTTTTAATGTATTTGTAATAGAAACCTTCAGGGCTGTTGTCTATCTCAGCTTTCCAACTTCGGTAAAATTGACCCTTTAGGATTGATTCTACCTGAGAAGTTAACCACTGGCATTAAACATTTACGGGGCAGAATCATCTATCATTAGTAAGGACAGTACAAACGATTTAATATTATCATACATTATTTGAACAAGAGTTAAAAATCTACCATTAATTACATTGTTGAGTAGCCCAAACCTCCAAACATCATCGAACGCTTTTGCTACTTTTTAGTAATTGGTTGAGCATATTCACAACAAAGGTGTTGTCATTTGTTGAGTGGACATTTGTGAAACCCGTCTGGGCAAGATGTAATACGTTAATGTTTTATAAAAAGTGTTAAGTCTGTTATTCACAATACTTACCAATCAGGCTACCGAATCTGATGAATGTCGCATTTGGTTCATATGCGTTTGGGTCCATATGACTTATCTCCCTTTCTTTTGTAGACTTTACTTTTTGTAAACATTTTCGAAAGTTCTTTAGCCGTATGCTTTTGCTTTCCTCGAATCAGTTGATAAAATCAATTTTTATATTGCTTGATATGCTTGTTCATGCACTTCTTATACTCTTTAGAACATCAGCTGCATTCAGCTTTATAAAGAGATGTTTTGCAGTTGGAGTATTTGTGTTTTGATTTAATAAAATCACTACGTTAACGAGAGTGTACTGCAAGCGAAGGATGTTGATCGGACAGTATTGTTACGACAGGGGAGTGTTCATGTACGGCTTTCGATTGAGTGCTTACTCCTGCTCAGTGATGACGTGCTGCTGGCGAGTCATGCTGAAAGTAGACCAAGTGATGATGTAGTGTAACCAAAAGATGTACTGTAGCCAAGTGATGATGTGGTGTAGCCAAGTAATGATGTGCTGTGGCGACTGATGATAGTACTGCAGACAGGTGATGTTGCAGTGTAGTCAGTGACAGTCCATGTCTAAATCTAAATCAAGTAATCCAAATCTTTGGCTGTTGATTATGACAGGGATATATTCTATATCATTCTGAACATATCTTATATGATATTTCTTGAGGACATACCATTATCCAAGGGGTACCAAATGACATTTTACTAATATTATACCCCAATGTGTTGTGGTGACTCATATGTCGTGAACTACATTACCCACATATGTGAAACTTTGGATGTGGATTTACTGAAGATCCCATCACAATTAAATGGTAACTTTACACACATTAGACATCGAGAGTATAGTTTAGGCTCACCATGTTCTGACTGTCGTAGAGCTAAGGTGATCGTAACTCATACTTTAACATAGACTTACGACTGTCGTAACGCTAAGGTGAGTGTAAATCCCATACTTTAACATAGACTGTTGATCATTACTCCCATACTTTAACACAGAATGACGACTGTCCTAGTGCTACAATCGCTTTGAGGAACGAGGCCCTGGTCTTTCAGTATGACGGCCAGGGATCGAACCCGACCCTCCGTGTACATGCACTAGCCACTGGATCGTGGAGGTGGTCTGACACTGGCACAAACACTCAACAAACCAGCCTACCATTTCTATGATTACACAATGCCATTTAGAAAGTGGTCAAATGTAACATGTTATATTTAGGATAACACTTTCTTAGTAAAGTACAAATTCTAATACTTTTTTGTGTTGAGCCCCATACGGGATTCGAACCCACACTCTCCGAGTCAGGTATCCAATCGTTAGCATGCAAAGTCCCGCTCAGCCCCCGCGACTCACACAAAAATGAAAGTCGGGCGACTGGTTGTCTAGACTGCGGACTTTGTATACCTCTCTGATAACTGTTAACTGGCACGGCTCCCACGGCCGAAAGCTAAGATCACACAATGTCATTTAGAAAGTGGACAAATGTAAAATATGTTACATTAGGAATTACACTTCCTTATGAAAGTACAAAAGTAATTCTATCACTTTTTCTGGAGTTGAGTCCTATTTAGGATTCGAACCCAGACCCTCACAGTCAGGCACTTAAACAAGTACATGACCTTGTCACTGTAGGTAAGGTTCAGGGATAAATGGAGGTATAAACTACGTTAAAACCGCTTTTAACAGCAATCCACGTATATCACGTTGTGTTAGATTACTGTAGAAGGAAGGTGTAAAGTCACGCAGAGCTCAGGCGTAGAGCATTTTAGTGAAAAGAAACAGGTGTGGTTCTTGTCAACCTACAAACTAACTTGCACAAACCTGCCGTGTTTAAGAGACGTAAATCTACAAAGTATTAGACTGGGCTACGTCTGATTATGATTCTGGTACAGAAACAAAGTATATATGTTGTTCACACGTTGAAAACATGAACAGCGCCATATTTATATCAGCTGTACACGACAAACTCTGATTCACGCATGCACACAATTAATGTTCTGCATCGAACTATAGACAGCAGATATTTCTTACACACGTTTTGTTTAATGACTCTTAAACGACCCATAAAATGACTCGCCCCATGCTGTTATCAATATATGGGACATCTGTAAACGCGAACATTTTAGTCACATGTGTCCCTCATTACTGGCTGTGCATGTAGATGCGTAATCTACACCAATGTGAAGGTAGTTCAAAGACTCATAAACGGCCTATGGATAACTGCAAGTGAATATCACGTGAATTCGTGAGGTATCGAAAGAATGCAAATTTCAAACATTATTTCAAATTTCAATAAATACTCAAACTGTTCCCATTTTTTTAAAAAAGACATCTAGGATTGTTCTTGTGCCAAAAAGAACCAGATCCCTCGATCAACAATGATTGCAGACAAATGACTGCAGACTTTTATTGCCATGAAATGCCTTGAACGTTTGATTAAAATATATTATGGAATCAAGTAAATCCGCTTTTAGACCGACTGCAATTTTCTTACAGAGCCAGCAGGGGTGTAGAAGATGCGACAATTACACTTTTGAACAGCATTTATCAACATTTAGAAAACTGTGGTACATATGTAAGAATTTTTTTTGCCAACGTCAGCTCGGTATTTAACACCATTCAACCTCATATATTAATGAAGGAACTGTTAGATATGAATGTTAACCCAAATTTGATCAGATGGATCGATTCTTGCCTTGTCGATAGACTGCAGTTTGTTTGTGTAAATGGTACTTTTTCATCACGTGTTGATACAGCCACAGGTGCTCAGCAAGGATGTGTTATTTCGCCTTTTGTATTCACTCCTTACACAAACAATTGTAGATGTACATGTATCTCTCAATTTGCCTTTACTGTTAAATTTGCGGATGATGCCACACTGGTGGGAATAATAAGTAAATCTGAGGCATATTATAGAAATTAATTTAGTGACTTTGTTGAGTGGTGCAATTTAAATTTTCTGTTTTTAAATGTAAAAAACAAAAGAAATAATAATTGATTCCGGGAAAGTTAAGTTATCTAACTCACCAGTAAACATAAATAATAAAGACACTGAAGTTGTTGATGAATACAAATATCTCGCGACTGGCATTATTTTAGATTCAAAACGATAATGAAATTCAACACTAACAAGTATATAAATAAATTCAAGCATCTGTGACATTTTCTATGGAGATTAAAACACTTCAAGTTAGACCATTATAGAAGTTTTATCCAGCCCGTCCTAACATTTGATTTTCTCTGCTGGTATGGGAACCTGTCTGTTCAAAACAAAACCAAATAGCTCAAAATTCTTAACACTTCATCAAAAGACTGGGTCTACCGAATGTATCGGATATTTTCAGGAGCAGCAAATTATCTAAATGACAAACAAAATTCTAACAGACCCGACTCATGTTCTATTTTCGGAATATTCCATTCTCTCTTCAGCCCGTAGACTGCGTGTACCGACATTACGAACAAACAGGGCCTGCCGTTCTTTTATACCTTCAAGCATACGTGAAATAAATAGGAAAAGGGATTGCATGTTATTCTCGAGATTGCTATACTTTGATGCTGTTGTTGTGTATATATGGATTTTTTTATGTTATTTTAATGCGATTGAGACCCGGAACTGTGCAATGAAACGACGTAACGTCCTACTTCTTGGAGTGACAGGCATTGATATACATGGGGACAACAGTACTATTAAATGCATGAATGCTCAGAAAACAGCCTACTCGACATATAATGTGTAACGTAACACCGACTTATCCAAAAGACCTGCAGTAACATGCCGAGAAGGTAGTCTTGATATAATACTAGTTGAGTCCATTCTGTACAAATAGCGTATTACATTATGCGGTCTTCATATGGTGGTGAACGATTCTAAATTTGGAACTCACGATTGATGAGTCTTGGAACATCTGAAGAACGTTAAGCTTCAGGCCCCCCTAAGTAATTGAAGGAATTACAGCAAATTTGAAGGAATTGCATCTCAAATGTAAACAAACGCAGCCCACTCGCGAAACAATTGCAGCGATATCGGTAGTTTAGCGGTAATAACAGAAACACATCGGCCCTATCGGAAGCAATGTCGGTAATACTGGAAACACGATCGGCCATCTTCGGAGATTTTTCGGTCGCGAGCGGAAACTCACGCAGCAAAACGTTGGAAGAAGCACCCGTCTCGGTGAGATTTGTTTTTAGTTTCTACTATTACATTTTTATACTTATCCATCTTTGACCACCCGTGTTGAATGCGTTTAGGTATGAGGTGTTGTCGGGGCAATAGCTTATGTTTTTAGGAAAAGATAGTCACTCTAGGAGAGCGTCACAAGTCATGCCCCTGTAGTTTGTTTACATCTGAACATCGAGGTCGTGCCGATGATTACGAACGTGCGCCAGATATAACATCATTTTTTTTGTAAAATGTGTTTAAATTTGTCAATTGCACTTCGTAGCAAGAAAAATTATGGCTCATAAACTTCTTCATGGCGCACGTTCATGCTGTTCGTAATCATCGGCACCAGTATTACCGACATTGCTTCCGATAGGGCCGATGTGTTTCTGTTATTACCGCTAAACTACCGATATAAAGAACAAAATAAAGGTTTCCCGTTATGTTTGGTTCAACGGAGCTATCGAAATTTGAAAGGATTAAGACAAGTCCAGAGAAACTACTGAAATTAGTCAAATAATGACTGTCTTGGTCATGCAAACTGAGCATAAGAAGCATAATTTGTACATAAGCAAGACCTGTATTGTGGCTACCGTTTCTATACACAGTTAAAGGTCACATGCAACGTAAAACACAACTTTGCAGATTCTGGTACCTTTCGGTGTGCACTTACCGAAACAAATCATAAAAAATGCCAATTCAACCTATAAAGTTGAAAAAAAAGCCCGGGAAATTGGAGTTCAAACGTTTCACTAAATTCCCCCCAGCGCTGGGTGGAAAACTGGTTTCAACAGCTGTGCTACGCTGCGTCCATAACGCATGCGCAGTGAATAGGTTCGCGGAGCTTGAAACAGTATGCATGCCCAGCGTCTGAGGTCGTGAGCAGTAGTCTAATCTTGGTTGTGTACACAAACAAGTAAATAATCTGCTCGTTACGTAAAACAACTTGTTGATTGTGGTAAACAGTCTCTGTCACAGAGAAAGCTCAGTGTCTCAGGTTTATTCACACCAACATGTCTGTCTGCCTGTCTGCTAAAGACAACATGCAATACACAGCTTCAGTCACTGACCACGTGCAATTTGAACTTAACACCTATCAGACTACACGACATAAAGAAAATAAGTTGATTTATGACTCGTGCACCCGAGTCCCGTGTCTGCCACATTATGTAATTAGGCACGTGTGATACATATGACATGTTTTTATGTCTGTGGGTAGCAAACAAACTACATTCATTTTTTTCGGATGACTGGATCTGACGTAAACTGGTGCAAACTCTTGTCAGTTTCAAGTCCTGCTTTGTACTTGGACGAATGGCAGATTCCAGCCACGCAGTAGTTTACCATCTCTACTGACATGATTTTTGATTGGATCGAGCGCAAATTCAGAGAACATGTATTTTCCAAACCCAACATCTCTATATACACTCTTCATGTATAACAGTTATTCTTCGTGGATAACGACTTCTTTTCGTGTATATGATTTTGTTTGACGACAGTATATGAATCCATACTGAAACGACGCATCAAGTACACAAAAAGAAGTTGTTATCCATGAAGAATCTTACTCCCTTGTGACTGGCTATACTTCCAAAATGCCCATCAAACAGATCATCTTTCTGTACACACAATGAACCCTCAGCATATCAGCAAATGAAACAGCCAATCGGAAGCCGTCGTTACACTTGAGTGCATATCCACCCGCTATGACTGTGTTCGGTCTCCCGAGGACTTCGTTTCGGGGGAAGTAAGCCCAAGTACAAAATATTGTACTTCTGAATCGCGATTGTACGCTTATAATTGTGTTTATTTGTTTTTTTCAAAAGCAGCAATGTATATTATATGTCATGAATAAGTGATAAATGTGTTTTAAGTATGTTTGATTTTTTGGCTGCATGTGACCTTTAAGCAACAAAAATATTCGCTCTTACGACACAACGGATAAATCCAAACGATATTTAATTTCATATTTTATTTCTGTATTCTGCGAGTGTATGACGTCTAATGGTTTCTCTGTCACCATGTACACTCCATCCGGTTAAACTGTCATTTAATCCATCATAGGTTTAGGCTCCTTGGCACATGTCCACGACATGCACATTTTTTGGCTGATTCACTGTGTAAACACCGATAAACCGTATCACAGTCAATACTGAGAATGCGCGACTCGACCGATGTACTAAATCTCGTTCTGTCTCTGGTCTGGTCCAAGACAGATTGGAAACTAGCGGACAAAAATATTGGATTTTGGAGTTATAACAGTTCCCTTATTTCTGGACGTGGTGCTGGTAGTGCTATCAACGCGGCGAGCACCTGGACTTTCGCCCGGCGAACCTCTCTTTCCGTTCGTGGGGCACGCCCTGTCGATGGGTACTGATCCCCAGGTTTTGCTTAAGAACCTCGGACAGAAGTATGGCGACATCTTCAGTCTGTATGTCTTCCATAAGTCTCTCATCGTCCTCAATGGCTACATCGTCCTTAAAGAAGTCATGGTCAAGAACGCTTACGTCTTCTGCGACAGACAGCACTCTACTTTAATGGGCTTTGTAACAAAGGGAAAAGGTACGTGTTCTTTGTATTTTAGCCAAATTGAAAAAGTGTTTCAATAGTCACGACAGCCTTTTTGGAAATGTCAGTTGCGTTAATTATTTACTGAAAGGAGCATCAAATAAAGTATCAAGTACACTGGGTTTCTGTTTTTGGGATTTGTGTGTGTTTGTTTGGGTATATTTTGTCCAATATGTATGTATGTGTGTGTGTGTGTGTGTGTGTGTGTGTGTGTGTGTGTGTGTATGTATGTATGTAGGTATGTATGAACGTCACAGTGACGTAAGGTGCACCTAATTGCCAGCACACATAGTCAACCGCCTAACCCGCTCAGCCGTCTTCAACAAAATCAAAGTCGGACAACTGTTATTTTAGACTACGGGCTTTGTGCACCTCTCTGATAGGTGTAGTCATAGTGTCCGTTTTATTGGTGTAAATTCGGGATATAATTAACAAAACACGAAATGCAAGTGCAAATGTCCACTGGGAATAGACATGTTGTGTGACTGACAATTATTTTAACAATTTACAATTGTTTTAGTTTGGTGGCGTTTCATTTGGCCGTTAGTCTATATATTTCATAAAATACATAAACATATCGTTTGAATGCACACACACACACACACACACACACACACACACACACACACACACACACACACACAATCGTTTATCCCAAGGGGAAGCCACCCTAGCCCACCGGGGACTGCATCATAAGGGGTATAGCACCCAACTCCCAGAAAGAACCCACCTGCTCTGTACTGGACAGCGTTGATATAATGAAGCTTTTCTGACCTCATATTGCAGTTCCATATGTAATAATTGGTAAGACAACATTATCATACAACTTGGTGAAAACGTTGAAGTCAACTCCATCGATTCCCTTACACCTTGCAATCACCAATCACTGTGCTCTGCTTGTTGAGATACTGCTTTAGATGTAGTCCTGAGTGAGTGAGTTTAGTTTTACGCCACACACAGCAATATTCCAGCTATATGGCGATGGTCCGTAAATAATCGAGTCTGGATCAGACAATCCACAAATCAACATCATGAGTCTCGAAGCGCGCAATTCTGAACCGATGACATGTATCAGTCAAGTCAGCGAACCTGACCACCCGATCCCGTTTGTCGCCTCTTACGATAAGCAGTCGCTTTTCATGATAAGCATGGGTTGCTGAAGGCCTATTCTACCCCGGACCATAACGGGTCTGTAATCCTGAAGTGAAGATGTTCGTCCAGAAGCCTGCCAAGAAGTACAGCTCTCCGTTATTTCTAGTTCCAGATTACCAGCTGTAAAACGGTTTACAGATCTATGCTTTGTCCTCCCGAATATTTTGTAAGACGCAAAGTATCTTGAAAGCATTGGACATTCACCTTGATTTAGTCATATATGCATGTACTTTGGTAGAAATGAATGTAAAACACATAAAAAACAGCTTTAGATACCAAACTGAGATCGCTCCAATTCAGAATTATTCACAGGCGTTTATCAAAGTCATTCTTATAAAAAAAAACTACTTTAAGGACACCTCTCCCTTCAATATGTACTTGACATGATAACCCACTTATTTCGGGAGTGTAAACAAGTTCAAGGTTTCTGGAAATCACTAATGAGACTACTACATATACTGACGGTGTGTCTGACCCGTGAATGTCCGGGTTAGAATTGGCCTTCAGCAATCCATGCTTGTCATAAATGGCGACTATTCTAGTCGTAAGGGGCGACTAACGGGATCGGGTGATTAGACTCGCTAACTTGGTTGACACATGTCATCGATTCCCAGTTGCGTAGATCGATGCTCATGCTGCTGATTTATGGATTGTCTAATCGATACTCGATTATTTACAGACCGCCGCCATATAGCTGGAATATTGCAGAGTGTGGCGTAAAAGTGGGACAATTTGTACCAGCCGAATCACGTTAGATTTGAGCATTACTCTCTCATACTCTACACAGGACCAAAAGCCGGATAGTACACCACTGAAATAAACGTGCATACATTAAGAAATACATTCAATGACCGGGTTTTCGTATGTTTGCAGATATTTCTAAACTTTGGGCATATATTGCATACAAATCTATACCTTTGAAACATATGCTCACCGTACATTTTCGTACGTGCAAGCACTCCGTTCATGTATGCCCTGACTGCATTGTCAGGTATTTCCAAAGATGAATTGCAAAACAGTAAATACATGAGTATGCATTGCATGTGACTTTCCTTAATACTCTCATAGTGCCTGAACCATGTTATATCTCCATCCGCTCAACTTTTACTGTAATATAACAATACATAAACTTTATGGTTGTCCACATTTTCTTCACTAATGCAAAGGTATACGATAACAAGCAATGGCATATCAAATCATATATTCTGTGAGACTTTATAATGAAAAATAGTTTTTAATCGTGTAGCCATTATAACCAGAGAGCCCAGATAGCGTTCTCTGAGTATAGCATAGGCATGTTGGATGTTGCCTTTTGTGAAATTCGTCTTGATTGTCCGGTTCATAAACTCAGAGTTCTAGTAAGTATCACACAAGTAAATGTGTTACTGTAAATGTCCTCGTCGGATAGGTCATTGTCACAAGATAAATATTCCCTTCCTTGGAGCAGACCTATGACTATTTTGATTTTCAGAAATCTTTTGACAAAGTTGGACGCATTGGTTTATGGAAAAGGTTACCAGCACAAGGTATTGATGGCATGTAAATTTGAATTGTTGTTAACGTGTACAATGCTATCCATTCATGTCTGTTTTCAAATTTTACTTACTCTCCACAATGGTATTCTCACTGTTTTTTAACAACCGCAACCGTTTTTACATTCTCAAATTTGACCCAGTCATTCTGTTAAGGCTAAGTCACTCGACGGAATGTTAGATATGTCCTTCGTGTTATTCGCGCTTCTTTTTGCTGACCACACAGTATTATTACCCTTGAACCACCAAATCTGGAAATGATTTGAGGCACTTACACTTTACAGTAAAACATGGAGTTTAGCCATCAACGCGAGCAAAACAAAAAAAATCGTTTTTGTACAAAAGTTCTGTACAAAAAGAGATATGAGTAAAATCATGCTAATGAATGGTGCAGACATCGAATATGTCAAAGATTATACGTATCTTGTAACCAATTTTTACGAACAATAATTCTTTTAACACCTCTATAAAAGCCCTTTCGGAATCTGCTACTAAGCCAATGTATATCGTTCTGCGAAAGGTCGCATATTTAACCTAAAATGCCTTCTGCATCTCTTTGATGCCATGGTTAAGCCAATTCCGCTATACGGCTGCAAAATCTGGGGTTTTGAAAACTAAATATATACAATCCGTTCATGTTTACTTCTTAACTTCTTACGCAAACTTCTTCCCGTTAACAGAAGCACGCTATTATATGTCATAAACGGAGAGCTTTGAAGACCACCCCTTATTAACTACAGTCAAATCTCGATGAGCCAAATCGCTGGAGACCAAGTAATAAATCCGACTAATCGATTATTCGAGACATAGGTATGTCTATGAGGGTGAAAAAAATGTTCAAATATTGAGCAACTCCTTTTATTCAGCACATCCTATCAAAACAGAGCTCACCAATACAACAGGTGACAGAAAAAGAAAACAAATAGTATACAAATATGGATACGTTTCAGTACTAGCGCAATGAAATATAAAATACATGTGCCTCCTAAAATCCATGAACAAAATCTACTGGCATTCGACAAATCATGCTGAAACAAAAAGGCGAATTCACTTATGGAAAGTCTGACACTATCAAATTCCGTATGGTATGTTTCTTGGTTAGACTCGTATCTGGTAAAGAACAAAAACAGTCAAAACTTTTATACCAAATCTTATGTACTGAAGCTTGTACAAACAAAAGCAACCAAAAATGGATAAAATCGGTGGAAACCGTTCTAATGAAACTGGCTATAGCTCCTACTGGCCAAGTCAATAGCTGTTTTCCCCCACTGAAATTAACACTATCATCTCCTCACAGTTACATAATATATGAACTCAGACATGGTATTCAAAGATTTCTAATTTATTCTAAGGACAGACAGACAGACAGACAGACAGACAGATATCTTTATTCAGTATACCGGGCCATGGCCCATATTACAGAATAGATTATCAATATATATTTTTGTTCCATGCTGGTAAAAAGTGACTCTCTAGTGGTAATACACATTCAAAGTCTGGCAATTGTCCAGTACAAAGGGACACTATAAGTGTCTGACAAGTATCAACTGGATCTAAGTTGTAGAATAGTAACTGAAGTTTATGCACTTCTAATTTTACGTACCTTTTTCAAAAACTTAGCAATACTTATCAAAACGTTTACATCCTTACTTGACATAAGTCTTATAAAGGTTTCCCTACACGGGTTACTCATATAAATATAGTGTAAGCATTCATTTCTTGCATCTTTATAACGCTGACAGATCATCAAAAGATGGTATTCATCTTCAACTAATGACATGCCTTTGTCATGCCAATATGAACAAAGTCTATTACAGTAGGGTATATTATTATGCCTTTCCGTTTCAATTGCAAGTCTAAAATTATTACATCTGAACTGGCTTAAAACATGTTTGTAATGCCATGGAATGTCTAAAGATAAATATCTTTCAACATTCAACATTGTCTTAAATTGACAGTATATCTGACATTTGTTCAACAGTGAAACAGTATGGTGCCAATCTTGGTTCAAACAATCAGGCAATCTCTGCCTAAAGAGTGAGATAAACCCTTTTACATTTCCTATGTCTTGATTTATCCACAAAATACCAAAATCAAAATGAAATAAAATATTTCTGATATGGGATGCCCATGTAATTGTCCCTACATCATCAAGTGACTTAAGCATACTATAAGTTTGGTAAGGTATTCTGTTGTTACCCATCGTAATCAAATTACACCAGTATTTAACTGGCTTAAGCATGTAATTATACTGAAGGGGAACCCTGCCACATTCACCCAAGGCCATAACATTACATGTATATTTATTCAGCCTCAATACTCTCTTGCATTACTGTGTATGTACTTTTTCAACAATTTGTGAATACTGGACACCCCACAACTCTGCTCCATACGTAACTATAGGTAAAATCATTGTATCAAAAACTTTAAATACATCTATACAGGAGACTATTCCATATTTATACTGATAACCATAGAATGACATTAAGGCCTTATTTGCCTGAGATGCTATACAACTCTGAGCTCTAGTCCACGATATGGTAGGAGTAAACACAACACCAAGGTATCTATAGCTATTAACAACCTCTATTCTCTTCCCCTTATAGTACCATTTTTCACAGGACCTAAGAGGACCTCCATAATTTTAGTTTTATTTATGTTTACCTTCATTCCTGTCTCGTCACAAAACCTTTCCAAAACGTTTATTTTCCTTTGAAGCTGAGCAGCAGTATCACTAACACCGGCAATGTCATCCGCAAAAAATAATGCAACCACATTTGTTCACTCTTGGGACATGAAAAGACCATTTCCCCATTGCTCCTCAAGCATAACTGATAATTGATTTATGAAAATGATAAATATTATCTGACTTAAAATACAGCCTTGCCTAGTTCCAATATTACACTGAAAAAACTCTGTTATTCCACTGGGTGTTCTGGCAAAGGATGAAAGTGCTGAATACATTGAGATCATTAATTTCAGAAATCTACCTCTAACACCAATATCATATAAACTCTGGAACAATACACTATGATTTATACAATCAAATGCCTTCCTAAAATCAATGAATATACAATAGAATCTACCATTTTTCTTGGAGAGATACTTTTGGACCATTGCTTGTAAGGAAAATACTTGATCGACAGTTGAATGATTTGGTCTGAAACCAGCCTGTAAGTCTGAGATAATATTTTTCTTATCACACCAAGTTCTAAGCGCCTCTTATCTAAACCAGCAGCAAGGGTTTTACACAGAGTATCTATTAGTGAAATCCTTCTATAATTATCCACTTTTTATCTCCCGACTTGTATAATGGACAGATAATACTTTTACCCCATTGTGCTGGAAATATACCACATTCCAAAAGACTATTATAGATTTGTGTTAATAAGGGAACAATGTAGGTTTTAGTGCTTTTCAAAAGCTCACCTGGAATACCATCCTCCCCAGGTGATTTACCTTGTTTAAGATTTGCCAGACTCAGTAAAAGAAATGTTCAGTTCTTCTGGACCATCATCACTATATCTCCCCCATGATACGAACACAAAGCATCCTGTTCAAAGCAAAGATGAGATGTCTTATCTTTAACAGAGATAACATCGATACTGTCTCTAGAACCTACATGTAACAGTTTTTTAAAATGATTGAACCACTGGTATGCACTAATTCCTTTTGGCAGATCTATCGGAGTTCTATGTCTTTTCAGAATCTTCCAAAATGTTTTAGGATTCTTTCTGTTCTCCATAAGTAGTGACCTCTGTTGGGCGTGAAAAATGTCTCTTTTTGCTAAGAATAGGGACTTAAATGTATTCCATAGGCATCTGTAGCTACTAAAATCCATCCCGGACCACCTGCATCTATTCAGTGTCAAATGCTTCTTATGCTTGTAATACTCTAATTCCTCATCCCACCAAGGTGGCTGTTGGTGTTGGCGCCACGTGTTACTCTTCTATGACAAGAATAACTTACCCTCACACATAAAGCTGCTGATTGGTACAGTCTTGGAACACCAAGAACACATTGTACTACATCATCTTCCACAGATTTATATAAGGAGTCATATACTCATATGAACAGCTTTTGAAAATTAATCAGAAAGAGTGCCCCTGTTTTCCTCGTTCCATATATATTTATACCATGGCTCAACATTACAGGTGTCTGGACATATAACCGCATCAGTTCTTCCATTATCAGCATAATTATACCATGACAGGGTACATGAAAGTGGAAAATGGGAGGAGTCATCTCGTTCTAAAATCCTAAAGTCATTGAAGTACTGAAACAAATCACTGGAAGCTATACAATAGTCTACTAAGCTTGAACCATTATGAGTTACACATGTCATATTACCTGCAAGATCATTGAAGAGTCTGCCATTTAAGGTGTGCACACCAAAAATACAACATAAATTTGCAAGTTTAATACCATAATTATTATAGTGCTTATTATCTCCTGTATTCCTCGGAATATCAAAATAATCAGATGGGTAGTCATCGCAATCTTGTAATATATGCGTCAAATTGTCACCTGGTATGTAGTCTAAAAACTCCCTCATTCTAGCATTAAAATCCCCTGCTAACAACACATGATGATTATCATAGGTCTGCATAATCAACTCCATGTACCCGGATAGTCGTGTCATTCCATCTGTATCCACGATGTCATATACTGGGGAGGATTCTGAGGGAATGTACACAAACATCAATATCATGTCACGATCAAGTCCTAACTTTGAGGTTTTTATAAGTAAAACAATTGCATCTGCAAAATTATCGAACACACGACTAACATAACCACCACTGACATGGTATCTTTTTACGAAAGCAGACACACCACCACTGTACCTACCCACTGTTTTCACTTTAACACGAACACAGTTGTACACATGATAGCCTTCTAAAAAATCCCTAAACTCCTCAGTATGCCGTACGAATGTTTCGCACAGACCTATCACATCATATAGCATACATAGGTTTTTAAAGTCTGAGAATTCATTATTTACATGTTTCCTCAGTCCTTCTACATTCCAGCATAGAATAGAGAGGCCAGGACCCTATCTTACTTGTTTGTGTCGGCATCACCATAATCACGATGAGTATCCAGAGTGCCCTCCCCTGTTTGTCCACTTGTCGATGAAAACATGACCGGTTGTCGGTCAGCTGATTTCTCGGTTCCACCTTTGTTCGTACTCTTGAGGATGCCAGTATTGTCAATCACTGTCCTTGTAAGGGTACTGTTGCATCATGTACTCAAATCTGAACTTGTCTTTGGAAAATAACTCACATATATCCCTTTCTCCTTGGCTCTATGGTTTGGCTCTCCTTCTCTATGGTTATAACTTCCTGCCATTGTTTGCCTGTAGAAGTAGGTTGGTGGAGCAAAATTTCCGCCAAAAAAAATTTGTAACCTCTGCGACATGCCCTTTCTTCTATCCATTATAACTATTATGTTTAAAAAGCTCTCTGTGTGTGGGCGTGTGTGTGTGTGTGTGCGTGCGTATTGCAATAGACCCCTAAACCACTGATTCACCGTCACCTGGAGACACAAGCGATTGAGAGTATATATACCGAGGGGTACAAGAATTAAATGGATGCTCATGTTGTTATACTTGTGAATTATGTGTAAGCATTTGTTATAGCCTCGGGGCAATTGTATTTTTTTTATCATTTTCAAGCAAATGTTCGTTAACCACGAGCGTACCTCATCATTCCTTGATACAGCTGAAGAAATTTACTTTGGAACATTCAAGACTGAACCCAGTTTCGCCATACATCCATCAGTTTTATGTTAGTGACATGATCTGCACACTGATAATTTAAAACAGATATATATATAAATAATAACGATTAGCAATGTTTACCCAGTTTAGTTTTCCATTTATTTAGCAATTTTCAGTTTCGATTTCATGTAGACTGTACGACGATACATCTAACAGTTTCTCTCAGTTACAGAAGAGGATTGAGACAATAAGTTTCGTACTCTCGCAGATAATAAGTACACATTGTATTCCATGATGTTGGGATGCCTAAATGATTAACATAATTATATAATGATGTATACCAAATCAGACACTCGTCAGCAAAATTAAAAATGAAAACTCAAGAACAACACATATGCTGTCAGGTAGTAAGCTTTCAATACATAGTAAAACTGCTTAGTTATGTAACCAGTTGCAATCTCTACAGATTCTTCCCCAAGGATGAAATGAAAATAGGTGTACGGTATATTCCGTCGGGTAACTGAAATTTGAGTAAAACATCCGTATGGGATAACATCTGTATTCCGAATCAAAAAGGAGTCATATCACGTGCTTGCAGGTTTTCACATTTACAGCAGTAATTTACACCGGGAATCATTACTACATTGTGACCATCTTTTTTGAAAGTAAGGATATTACCTACTCATCAGAAAGGCTTATCAGGATCCTAATACCGATCCACCACCACCCCAACGCCACCACCACCCCACCCTCGGCCTACTACATCACACACACGCACGCACGCATGCACACACGTGTGTTCTTTACTTTAGCAAAAATGTGTGTAAATCTGAGAACCAGGTGATACGTAGATTTCAAAAGTTGCTCATATGGCCTCCGGATGACATGTATATTTCCCAACGTTACTAAATGTGGTTAATATTTTCATTTTGTGTGGTGTCTCTTGAGTCTGTGAGACAGACCTTGGCCTTTTGTGCACATGTGCACGACATGATCACATCGTGACTCGTTCACTCAGTAAGCATTGACAACCTGGGTTTCTAAATCAGTCAGTTGTGGGAATGTGACACTCGACAGTCGCAGTAAGTCTCGCTCTCTCGTGTCAGGTTTTAGAGAGATTGGATATTAACGTACAATCATCATGTGGGATTTTGAAGTTACAACAGTTGCCTTATTTCTGGTCGTGGTGCTGGTAGTGTTATGGCTGTCAATGCGGCGGGCACCTGGACTTCCCCCAGGTCCGCCTCTCCTTCCGTTCCTGGGGAACGCCCTCTCCATGCAGTCTGATTCTCGGGTCTTGTTTAAGAACCTCCGACAGAAGTATGGCGACATTTTCAGTCTGTATGTCTTCCACAAGCCTGTCATCGTCCTCAATGGCTACAACGTCCTTAAAGAAGCCATAGTCAAGGACGCAGACGTCTTCTCCGACAGAGGACACTCGTTTCTGACTGATTTCTACTCCAAAGGAAAAGGTGCGTTCTGTTTATATTTTAGCAAAACTGAAGGTGTTTCACAGTGAATCTAATCAGTGAATCAGGCTCCTGATCAGACGAGGACATGGAATACATGACAGCCACGACAGTCATAATGACTGTTAATTTTGTCGATGATTTTCATTGCTGAAAGCATGCCAATACATTGTAAGCAGAATGTGTGTGGTTCATGATACGATGTTAGTTGTCATTTACCTTATTGCACAGCGTTGTCCACATAAACACTTACACACACGCTTATGAAAGTGAAAATTTTGTGTACACGAACACAAACAACGTGCATTCAATTTTGACACGAACATTGTGACCGTGAATACTACTCCGAATAATGTCCTATGTTCAAGGGCATTAAGATGAAGTGACATTACAGGTCAGTCCATATTTGTTATGTTGTTGATCTTTCCCTGGCATCATCTTCTATGGACGGGCATTATCATCCATATACATGAAGTTAAGACCCGTTTACAGATCGATTTACACCGATCAGGGTATGTATGAAGAATGCAGCACATTCTTTCGCAAATAAAAAGGAAACCTTATGGATGTTCGTTCTGCACATATCACGACAAAAGGAAAATAAAACCCTTCTGAGACTAAATACGTTTATTACATTCTTAGGTCACTGCACAAGTAGTTGCCTTAAACTGTGACATTCTCCACAAGAGAATAAAGATAATCAATGTAACTGTAACCTCAGTGTGCATACAACTGCATGAAAACGTCACACTAAATCACCGAAGCCAAGTTTTCAGGGTTGATTTGAAACCAGAAATGTACTCACAAAATGGCCTTTTCCGTACCTCCACATTGACAGTATAAAGTTCAGCTGTGTTAAATTCAACTTAGCAAGACTTTATATAGCACATTTTAGAACTAAATGCATGCTTTTCATGTGTATAACTCAGGAGCTTTGTTTCCACATTAAGGAGGTGCGTTTGGGAGATTTGTTTCCAGATTAAGGTTAATATAAACCACAAATAACCTTGAGAAAAAAAAGCAAGAAACGTGACAACATTCCTGCCACATATTTTCTATGGGTGACTGTGTTCGGGTGATAAAATCAGATAAATCAAATTTACAGTCGCAAAAGGTTATGTATTCTTTGAATGTTTGCCCATCACTGACATGTAGGCAAAATCGCTATGAAAGATTGATATAGATGTTACACTGAAAATACTCGTTGCTTTATTTGTTTGTAAGCAGGATATTTCCATACTATCATAAACGTTTCGCACGTGCACAACATAAACAGCTAGCAGCAACATACAGCTTACCCATGTTACACTCGGACAGGACTAAACAGCTGACCCATATCATGCCTTTGTGGCACCGTACAGTTGTCACAGGTCATCACTATACAGCTTACCCTGTCATACTTTGGCTGCACTGTACACCTGACCCATGTCATACCCTTTGTGGCAACACGTAGCTGACCCATGTCATACCTTTCTGGCACCGCACAATTGACTCGTGCCATTCTTTGGTAGACCTGTACAACTGATCAATGGCATACATTGGCACCGCTATATTGCTGACCCATGTCATACCTTTCTGGCACCGCACAATTGACTCGTGCCATTCTTTGGTAGACCTGTACAACTGATCAATGGCATACATTGGCACCGCTATATTGCTGACCCATGTCATACCTTTCTGGCACCGCACAATTGACTCGTGCCATTCTTTGGTAGACCTGTACAACTGATCAATGGCATACATTGGCACCGCTATATTGCTGATCCATGGCATACCTTGGCAGCACTGTACAGCTCACCCATGTTATACCCAGGTGCCACTATAAAGCTGATCCACATACCTTGGTGGCACAGTACAGCTCACCCATGTTATACCCAGGTGCCACTATAAAGCTGATCCACATACCTTGGCAGCACTGTACAGCTCACCCATGTTATACCCAGGTGCCACTATAAAGCTGATCCACATACCTTGGCAGCACTGTACAGCTCACCCATGTTATACCCAGGTGCCACTATAAAGCTGATCCACATACCTTGGTGGCACAGTACAAATGGCGTACATACAAAGAACCACAAATACCACAGCTTGCATGTATGCACCATTCACCATGGTGGAAGCCAATTTTATGATGTTTCACAATGAAGAGTTTGGGAGATGTATGTGCAAAATATAAAGGTCTGAAACAACAAATAAATGTGAATAAATTAACAAATGTATTCTGAACTAATTACAGAGTAATAAAACGGTATAAAACAAATTCATTACAACTATAACATAATAGCAACATTGTGGCAACAAAGATAGTGATGATAAGATTCACATCGCTGCAACAGTGCTGGATCATTCAAAACAGGCCAAGGCTGAGTAGGCAGGGTGAAACGCGATAACTCCTGGCCTTGAAACGTGAAATGTGAGGTGAACAAAGACCAGATTCAGACCCCGTATAGATGAAAAGTTTCCTCCAATTCTTCAGAACCTTTCTCGATAGTCTTGTCGCCCAGTCTCAATAGAGAAACCGCGGTCTCCACGGCCCTGAACTGATTCATAGCACAAACACCTTGATTCAAATATTACAGCTAAATTTCAACAAGCACGACCACAATTGTGCAACGTCATAGAGCTGAATTCTATTTCACTCTATTTTTCAAACAGGAATAGTCGGAACTTCTGGGGACTTGTGGCATGAACAGAGGCGTTTTACTCTCAACACTCTGCGAGCGTTTGGGGCTGGAAGAACTATCATGGAGGACAAAATACACGAGGAAATTGCACACTTTGTGTTAGCCGTGGAGGAAAAGAAAGGACAGGGTTTCAATATAGAACGTCTTGTGCAGAACGCCGTGTCAAATGTCATCTGTTCCATTGTCTTTGGCAAACGTTTTGAATATACCGACCCTGTCTTCGTCAGGTTTCTGAAAGCAATGGATGAACTTTTTAAGAATAGCGCAATATCTGGAATACTCAGCGTTTTTCCTGCTGTGCGATATTTGCCTGGTGACCCATTCAAGTTCAGGAAAACAGTGGACAGCATAGATATGGTGGAAAATCTAATGATTAAACCTTCCATTAAGGATCACTTGAAGGATCATGATGAGGAAAATCGGGACGACTTCATCCATGTTTACTTGAAGGAGATTCAACGTCGCCAACAGAAACAAGAAACAACGACATTAGATTGTAAGTGACATTAGGTTTAGATTTAGATATTAGATTATTATCTGCAGATGTTCTTGGGATGTGCATTATTTATTTCCACGACAGAGATGTTTGATTTTGAATAGTTTTTTTTCTTTATTTGTTCAAACCTGTAACTAGTACTTCATTTTGGCTTCACGCTGTACAATCCGTATTATTTTACTCATATTGTTAAAGCATGACTTTGCTTTGGCTATTGTTTTTAACTCTGATGAAGAATTTTGTTGGTTCAGTAAACATTTGACAGACTGAGGAAGTTGAACTTTCTTTTGGAATCTACACTGAATCTACACAGAGCGAAGTAAAGGCATGGTTGATTCTGTCACAACATTTTCGCATTTCAACATGTTTTTCGTCGGCATGTAATTGTTGTGTTCGCGGTGATATGGGGGGCATTTGAGCTTATCATTCGTGTTGGCAGTGGAGAATCTGGCGAAGACTGTTGATGATCTGTTCACTGGGGGCTCTGAGACAACGTCCACCACAATACGTTGGGCGCTGGTCTACTTCCTGAACTACCCGGATGTACAAGAGAAGTGCTTCCAGGAGATTCTGGAAAACGTCGGTCAGAGCAGACCACCATCCATGAAAGACAAGACGAACCTTCCTTACGTAGAGGCCACCATTATGGAAACCTTGAGATACGGTAATATTCTTCCTGTTACTATCCCTCACACAGTTCCACACGATGTACAGTTCCGAGGATACACCTTCCCGAAAGGGATCTCAGTCGTATTGAACCTTGATTCAGTCCTCCAAGACAAGGATGTATGGGGAGACCCACAAAACTTTCGGCCGGACCGTTTTCTTGATGGTGAAGGCAAGATTCAGAAGAGAGAGGAATTTATCCCATTTTCTTTGGGTGAGTTATTTACATACGCACGCACCTATACGCTCGGCATCATATAGTAAGCAATAGACCTGTTAACACATGTGCACATACACACGCACACACGTACAGACACGCACACACTCACACACACATGTGTGTGTGTGTGTGTATATGTGTGTGTATATAATATATGCATGCATATATTATACGAAGTGAACTTTTGTTTTCATATTTCAAGGTCGAAGGGTTTGCCTGGGGGAGTCAATGGCCCGGATGGAGCTCTTCCTCTTCCTCACCACCATGATTCAGAAGTTCAAGTTCGTCCCAGTGAAAGGGGAAAAGCCTCCACTGGAAGGAATAATGGGGTTATCACTCGCGCCATGTGAATTCCAACTGAAAGCTATTCCCCGAAAGTAATACTGTTCGGATCACCACGGTGACTGAAGTTGTATTGACTGTTGTTATACAAAATGACGCGAATGGCTCACCCTCTTAGTCATTTCATGAAATGACTGAATTATTTCGGTCATTCCACGAAATGACTGATTTCACAATCTGTAAGCATAGATACACCACTAACACACACACACACACACACACACACACACACACACACACACACACACACACACACACACGCAAAGAAAAATACTTCTTCTGGTTCTTAATTCCACTTCTTAATTACGCTCCAGTACATCGCAATACGTATTCACCAATCGATTAGGGCGCCCTGTATCGTTGTTAACTGCCTTGTCTAAGATTATTAGTACATGTATCACTAACAAACTGAAAGCTGTACTTGACCATCTGATACTTGAAATTCAAACAGGCTTCAGCCCTGTCAGATGTATAAGCAAAAAAATTTCTCGCCACATCTATTTTTGTTTGGAGCGGAGATCGTGGATATCGCGAGTCGTGAAAATGTTAATATTAAGGGTATTATTTTGATTTGCAAGGAATATAAACTAGGCCAATATGCTGATGACAACCAGTTCTTTTTGGATGGCTCCGATGTCAGCCTGAAGACTGGATATTCTTTTATTGCATGTCTGGACTAAAAATAAACACAGGCAAGACAAAGGTCCCGTGGATTCGAGCTGTGGCTAACAGTAAAGATATAATATGTAGTGAATTTGGCCTGGACTGGCGCTCAGGGTACTTGAGATTTTTGGTATCGTTTTAAATGCTGATCTGAATGACCTTATGGTTATTAACACCCGGAGAAGGCCAAAAGTTTTATCGAAAATCCTTGGGAATTGGCGAGAAAGAAACATTACTGATAAGACTTCTATCTACTTCAGTACACATTTTACATCGCTTTCTAATCCTCCCTAAAGTTTCCTGGATGGTACTGAAAACATGTTGTTCAGTCTTATCTGGAGTGGTAAACCTGATAAGATTAAGAGGATGAACATGAACAAGGATTACAGGGAAGGAGGAAATAGGATGATTGATTTAAAATCCCTTATTGCTGCATTGTAACAAGGCGCTATTAAGAGGTATATTAACAACGACGTTAATAACCCTTTCAATGTTCTTGTTCATCTGCTTGAGTCTGGCTCAGACATTGATCAGTTCTGCACTGTGGACAACCCATGTTGGAAAGGTGTTCTTCTATAATGAAAGAGAAACAGAAGTCTATTCATAACTGATCAGAATGATCTGTCTCAGATATTCCTTGAGAACCTTTGTCTAAGGGTTCCCTGAGAACCTTTGTCTAAGACTTTTTTTTATTCATCCTTTTACCTTAAAAGTTGGTTCGAGTATGGAATAACTGAAGTAAAGGACCTCTGTAATTCTGACGGTCTACCTTCTTCTAATGAGTTCAAGAACCGATATTCAGTTAGTATGGTCAGTTCTATTAATGAGAACCAAAATCCGGGTCGTGACGCAGTGTATGGTCATATTATGCCTCCAAAGGTTGTAGAATGTTCTGTGACAAATTTATTAAATCATGTGAATTACCTGATGTGTGTAGGATGACACTGCCTTGTTACAAATTATAGGAAATGCTCTAATGGTCTATGCTCCGACTTTCTAAAAATGGCCCAATAGATTTATTTCACACGTTGAAAATCTACAGTTCTCTTATCCAATAAATAACCAGTTCCAACATGCAAACCCATGAGTTTGCTGCTGGAGGTCTACTCTCTGTGGCCAGTGTATAACCAGCATTACCCATGGAGTTTGCTGCTGGAATCATGCACTCCCTGGTTTTCTGTATCTGAATTATCTTTGTAGCTGATGTGTAACCAGCTCGAACGTGCATGTAACCCATGGAGTTCGAGTCGTGCATTCCCTGACTTTGTATACCTATAGTTTCACGCTTGCCAGTTTGTAACCAGCTCCAGCATGGAGTCGTGCACTCCATAGCTTATTATACCTATCTAAGATAAATAAAAAAGGTACCTGGTACATTATTCAAGTGCTAGAGATCCATTCAAACCAACTGGTTGAGATTGTTTCCCCAGAAAGTACCCTTGTTGTTGTTTCATTACCAATAAGCAACTATTGATGCCTTTGAAATAAAGTTGATACCACCCAATACTTAAGAGTCTGGGTTATTATGCAATGATAGCATGAACACACTGGAAGAAATTGTGTCAACTATAAAACAGGTGAACATAGATACCTGCGGTCTGTTCTGAACAACAAATTCATCAGGACATCTCGCATCTTCTTGCAGGCATTAAATCAGAGACATGCGACTACATGCGGCTGATACCACAATGCGGTGTCCAGTTTGCTTTGTTTAACAGTATTTGGAAATCGTTTTGAAAGTAGTGATCCTCTGCTTGTCAGACTTATGGCCTTCCGGATGACAGTTTCGGCCAAGGTCGTAGACGTTTTACCTTTCTTACCTTCATATTCCCCATGATGTTCAGTTCCGTGGATCCACCTTCCCTAAATGTGTCTTTATCATAGTCAACAAAACGAACATGTTTGGGGGGTTCGGAAAACTTCAGAACTGTTCCAGACTGTTTCCCTGATAAAGAGGGAAAATAACCAAGAAAGAATTCGCTGTGTTTTCTCTCTGTGAGTGTAGGTAATAGACATTCGTTTCTAACAAAACAGTTTAAGTTCTTGAGAAAATAAACTGTTAGGAAAGAGTGTTGGTATATTTGCAAAGTTAATTATAACACTAAATACAGCCTCCCATTCGTACAGAAATTAGCTGGTTGATCAGATCAGTATTTCGCTTGATGAACCAATGACCCGCATGCTGCTCTTCGCATTGTTTACTGGTATGGTTTACACGTTCAAGATAATACGTAAGTCAAGTCGGAAAGTTCTAGTCGACATCTTCTCATTTTTGTGTCCTTTAGGCACAGTAAACCTTCCAGAAAATGTCCCATCATGAAAGGTCTCCAACGATCAAATCTGTCACATTTGTACAAAAGCACTAATTGCTACTGAAATTCATTATTTTATGGGTACGTCAACAATTTCGTCTCCCATATACACAGCTATGGTGTAGTATTAACCAACATACACTGACACATATTTCAGCTTTGAGAAAGTAAAGGGACAACGGATTCAGTTTCCGCACTTTTTGTCAAGGAGTTTCACCTACGTAAGCCCGCTCTACAAAATTTATCTATCAAAAGAATTATGTTATAAAGCCATTATTTAAAACAAACCCTGGAAAAAGAACTGTCACGGTTTTCATGGCGACCAAGAAAAAAAGTGAAAAAAGTAGGGGAGCCTGAACTTTGAAGTCTGGTAGAAAGAAAACAAATTAAGGAACGTTACAATGACATTCATCTTGTGATTGCAGCATCATTTCACGTTATCACCACACGCACGCACAATGCATGGGAAGCACGTGCACAACGTAGGAGCCTCCTACACGTGCATGGGGTGTCATTATGAATCTGGACACTTTACATGGCAGGTCGAGAAATCACTGTAGACCATGTTTTTCGATAATTTTCTTGCATCTGTGCATGGCCAGGGTTTTCAGGATCAGATCACACACTACTGACTTAAAATTGTACACCTGAAATTTTCATGCCATACTCCAATCACCTACCAAGGGGGATAACTGAACGAACAGCTTTGCTTTGAATGAAATTCATGTGGTGATGCATTCTCAAAACGTCCATTTTTATTGTATCAACATTGATTCAATCACATATATCTCCCAATTTCTACAATCGTACATTGAAAGTACAGTTCCTCTACGTTTTTGAAGAGAATATGCTTATGGTCTAACACTGATGACACGAGCGTGGACAAGCGGGGTAAAAGACTGGCGGCACTCTCGGGTAAATAATATACGCGGTCATGCACAAATTGTATCACATCATGGGAAACAGCTTCAACCACTCAGCGATATGCCGACACTCGCCTCGTATTACACACCTGCTCTAGTTCAGAAACATCGCGAGTTGACCTTCGTGGTGTTAGGTCCAGCTGCAATGGTGTTACCCGATATGCAGTTAGACTCATGCGTATAGCAACGAGACCCACTCCTCCTCACAAAAATAAAAACAATAATTTTCACTGTAATGTCTTTGTCATTCTTGATACCGATTTCTGCCGGTATGGTTCTGAAAGGAAACTATTCAAAGAAAGCATAACTTCTAGTGACTGTTAAATTGAGTTATCTGATAACATAGGTATCATTACCCGAACACAACCACCCAAACCATCACGTGCAAAATGTGCTACATGAATGTGCTCCACATTTCACACATACAGTCTGACCGTTTAAAACCTACCTGTAATCATTTTTCTGATGCCACATGTGGGTCCGAACTTCATATTTATGGATGATAGTGCCCGCCCGTGGATGAAAGTGCCTGAAAAAGAGTTGTTAATGATGTGTTGATCAACAACATCACACATTTGGACTGGCCTGCACCATCACCTGATCGTAATACTATTGAACATGCTTGGAACATTATAGAAACTCGTGTTAACTGTCTCCATGTTCACTCCCTGACTTGAACTTGAACAAGCGTTACAGAGAGAACTGCAGAGCATTCCATGAAAGCAGCCTTAGTGGTTCATTTCGTCAATGCAAAGATATGTGGAAGATATATACTACTCAAAAAAAAGAAACGCGTAACTGAAAATTGTTATCAGTTTATACACTTAAGGTTCAGTAGTACAGGGTAGTCATGAAGAAAACCTGAATGAACATTAACGGTTCAATGCTGCAAGAAACTGTACGTCACAAATGACAAGTGTTCCAAGGTCAAGGTTGCAGATCTAGAGCAGTCAGTATTTTGTGTCGCCACCATTAGCATCAACGGTTGCTTGGCATAAGCGTCCCATAGACAGAACCAGATTCCGGATGACGTGTCTGGGAATGAGTTGGCACTCATCCCTCAAGGCCACAAACAGAGCAGGTAACGTCTGTAGCTGTCAATCAAGGGCCAATCAAGAACCTGACCGTTGTTCCGAGCAACGAAATCCCTGCGGCCATGCTGAAAAATGACGTTCTGGTGGTTCATAGAAGGAAGAACATGAGGCCTGATGATTTCATCACGGTAACGTTGAACTGTCAAATTGCCCTGGACCTGAATGAGATCTGCCCTGCCACTGTGTGAGAATCCAGCCCAAATCACCACACTTCCATCACCAAGTCTGTCCAATTCCTGTACACAATTTGCAGCGTAGCGTTCGTTACGACTTGATATACACCTGCTCTTCTGTCGGGACGTCGCAGCATTGTTACCGATGTTGACATGTAAGGGCAGGTCCTCGCAAAGGTCGTCTGGAACGAATACCAGCCTCACGTAAGCGGTTCCTGGCGGTCTGATCAGAAATTGCTCTGAGTCCTGGCACTACCGATGTTGTTGAGGATGCCGTGGTGAACCTGTTCCGCAAATGTCGAAGCCGAATAAACCTGTCCTGAGTGGGTGTGGCCACACGGGGCTAACCTGACCTCGGGCGATCACGTGTTGATCCTTGCTGCCGAAAGCGATGCCAAAGTCATGGTATGGTACTCTGTGACACATTCAGTTGCTTTCAATCGCAGGCTGAGACTCCCCAGCCTCCAATTGACGAATCGCATTGTTGCGCTGAGCCTCAGTAAATCTAGGCATGACACCAAATATAAGATTGTCAACTATCGCAAGAGCACTGAACAATCATTTGACCTTCAGCACAAAATTTGGGGAAAGATTTCCCCAAAACCCTCTAAAGAGAATATGAGTCTGCAGTTAGCAGGATCAGCTGCGCTACCCTTTTCGTGAAATGGAATATTTCATGAAATGGAATAAGTACTCCCAAAATCCATTCTTTCTGGTAAACGCCAGTATACAGAGTCAAATTAAATAAGCTACATAGTAAATGAAGACACTTTTGTGGAGCATCCTTAAAAAATTCAATCCGTATTCCAGTTATCCGCATCATTAAGTGCATGACATGTTTCTTGCAGAGTACTATCACTGTCTACGTTATCAATCGTTTCAAGATCAAATGATCAGTTAATGCCTTTACAAAGTTCTCAACATAATCATAAAAATCCTTCTCGTCTGGTCGGCTTGTTATGTACCACCGAACACACTTTAAAAATGAGTTATCCGTATTCAAGTGTTCATTTTTGTTTTTAGCGAGAATGTTATATGAACATAGACCACTGGTATAAATTTCGCCATTCTTTCGACTCACGTGCAGTTGCTTCCTGTGCAAAGTCCATTCTCTTCCCACAGTGGTAACTTGTCACATCTTCGTATGTAACCTTTCATAGTGCGAGTATTCAAGACTAGTGATTGGAGGCAATCAGATTTAGTAGTGCAGTCAGCGACTTTGTTTCAAAAGTGATCGTTCGAAAGATCTCGGTAATTTCTGTGAAAACTAGAACCTCTTCCCGAGCGCGATACTCGAATGTTTCTTCTAGACAGAACTCAATCATGCCATTTATATTTCTCCACATTGCTTGCAATCTAAGTCGATGTAACACGTGTTCTGATTGGACAGATAAAAAGGGAGATAAATCTGACATATTTTGCCGCTAAGGGATTTTATGAGAACTGCGAAATATGGCCGTATTAGAACAGAGGTTCGTAGGAAGATATGACAAGTAACCTCTGTGGGAACGGAATGGGTCAAGTCATGGAGTTTTCAGAATCCTGTAGAATAATGACAGTGCGGTATTCTGGCCATGGGCCTCATCCCAAACGATATGTAAAGGACCAACCTGATCAATTATGACACTGCTGAATGTCTCTTCAAAGTTCGGAATGTTTTTAATGGTACAGTTGGTATTTTGCCATCCGTTTCGTAGAAATGATAGATGCTGCAAAGTTTTATCAACATCATACCACAAATTAGGCCAAAGGAATCTACAAAACATTTGCCACATGTTTTGTTAGATCCATTTATGATCAAAATGGCGGCCTCATCAAAGGCTCAGCAAAACTAATATCAAACTGGAACCGTGTCAGCTTCTAAAGAATTCCCTATCTGGGATTTAAGTTGTAAATATATGACTAATCAGAAAGACGCTATGGTACATTGTATATGTTACAGTCAGGTTGTGCAATCAGTCATTTCGTAAAATGACTAAGAGGGCCAGCCATTTTGCGTCATTTTGACACTTTGACACTTGCAGTGTCGAAAGCAGCCACACCAGACAATAACTGTGTACTGGTTGTTGTTACACTAAATGACATGAAATGGCTCGCCCTCTTAGTTATTTCACGAAATGACCGGCATTTTTAGTCATTTCACGAAATGACTGGTTTCACAATCTGACTGTAACATGTGGTAACCGATTTCACAATGTGCATCAGTGTATGAAGTAATGACAAAGAGTGAGGGTCCATCCACCCTAAGCGTATGACTGGTATGACGATAGGGGATAAGGGGGCAATTCACCTAGACACAACTAACCTAAGCAGGATATAGGATTAGAATTCGAACTTTCTCATTCATTGGAACAGTTGTCCTACCAAAATCAGCATTAACCCCCTGGATGCCACAGGGACATATATGTCCCTCCTCTTCACCCCTCACTTTGAAGTCGAATAAAATTCTAAATATACCACGCATATATAAATACTTCACAGTTTTGAATTCTGCGGAAAATTCCCAGTTTCTTGATACCATCCACTATTATCTCAGACCAAGCGAAAGTGCTTAAATCGCCTTTCAAAATAGGCTTCTTCGTAAATGTCGCCATTTTTCAAACTGTACAAAATCGAGATTCACAGCGTTATTTGCAGTATGCTTTGAAATGTGAAAATCGGATAATTACTGGGAGTAATGAATTTCAAAAATAGCATATTAATGATCACTGATATCAAGTTTTCATGTAACCCGGAATGATAATTCTGAAACGTCACCGATGTACCCAGAATCGGTTGGGATGTTTTCGAAAATACACTTACACGAACGCCGAAGTGCGCTTTCCGCCATATTGGATAGTGTTTACTAAATCACGTTTCGAGAAGGCCGGTATTCAGAAGCCTATTACATCATGTATACTTCATAGTTAGCTGCGACAAATGCATCATTGAATTCCCCATATATCTTAGAATCAAATTACAAATGGTCTTTGTCACCAATACCAACTGTCTAGACAAAACGAAACGAAATATACTTTGTATGAAAACGAACGCTGTGCTCGAAAGACAGCGCTTGACTGAAATGTAAACAAAGAAAAAATCCAATTTTACACTGCGTAGCATTTTCGGAAATTTCCTAACATCCAGCCCTCTAATCATTGCTTACAATAGCTCAATACGCTTAGTATATTCAGGGGAAGAGAATCGTGGCAAAAAATAGCAAATTGAAAATAGATACAATGAAATAATTTGGTAATTCATAAGAAACTGTCAAACTTTTAGTGCAGCGTGACGCCATGACTGACGAAAAATCACGCAGAACGACAACGGTACTTATCGGCATTTCTGGCTTCTTCCGTCATTTACAATGTAAACGATAAGAACATATCACAATACACAGATAGTCAGAATAATTCTGATTACTTACATCTCACATTTATATACAAAAGATACCTGAATCAAGCAAAATGTCGTCGCAAAATCCTGTGTACCCTTCTCAACGAAGCCGCCATTTTGAAAGAAATCGGTCATCGGTAGTGATGTCATACGTCAACATTGTTGCACATATTAGGCAATTTCTTTGAGGTGAAGGTCGGTTGAACAAGAGTAAACACAATGCCCATACCATTCCGATTGCACTTTTAGTATTGTGATGTATATTTTGCGCATCGTTCAGATATTTTTTCATGAAACTGATTTCAGTATCTACTATATCCATGTTCAACACCAAATCATGTGTGGATATAAGGTATCCGTTTTTATTCTTTGAAAGCTTTTGATTGTTTGAATAATATTTACATGGGAAACTGTCTAAGTAAGTGTATTATACCACATTTTAAGCCTCTACACAAGTGTTGGAAGATCACACGTAGCCATTACTGCAACATGTGCTTTAGTTCCCGTGATGTGCAATATTCAATACGTTGGGACAAATATTGCAGTTTCATATGAACAGGTTAATAAACAACGATTTAATTCCAACTTATAAGTAAAACGGATAATATTAATGAAAATGATTTGTACATTTTATCAAATGTAGGGGCACACATACTACTATTTAAAGGAATTGTCTTGTTCATTGTATTGGTTCGTGTCGTTTTTATAGACAAAACTATTATCAATATTAATTGACCAGGTGCGAGTTTGTCAAAACGTTTCATGATTCATTATCATTGTTTTTCGATAATAAAGTCAATTCAAATGCGATTTAAATATATCTGATGGCAGAATGTCTAACTCAAACAATATTTATACGGAAATTGTTAAAAATATATACATCAGGTCAAGTCTTAATTTGGACAAGCATTACGTCCATTTTCTAATACTTCTTTACTGAAACATCGATCTCTTTGTACCTTTCATTGCATACTTATGAAGGGAATTGATTTCATAATCATGAGAAGAAAAGTCTTTTTCCTAAATGAATACTCAATGAACATTCAGGTGTTGTGAAATTTTCATTTATGCTAAATTGATGCTAGGCAGGTGCGCGTGTTGCTCACAATAAGATATATAGTAAAACCGTGTAATTGTTGATATATTCAGGACACTATTTCAGTGATAATACCATTCATTTTATATTTTGGCTGAAAAGTGTTGAATTCTGACACAGAAGCCGAAATCTTTTACACATTGAGTGGAAATTAGGTTAGATATATACTAATCAGCAACCAGAGTAGTCTTTTTCCGACGTCACAAAATGCACAAAACATGCTGTGACGTCAACTAAAATGTCGCATTATTTTCAGTTATTTCATTACGTTTGAAAATGTGGCTGTTACTCCTTGAATAATGATGGAAAATTAATAAAAATACATATACACAAACAGGAGAATATGGGAATCTAAGAACTAAAATATGTATCGGATAGGGACATCCAAATCGCTATTGCCTGATTTTTGATGTAGTACACTTGCATCTTTTCTTACAAATTGTGAAACTACCAAAAGGTATCTTCTCACACTGGGGAAATTTGTGTTGGAATAGTTTTGTTCACTGTGAACAAAACATCACGAAAATATACTGTCCATATCCACAGCAAATTCTCTCCATGTGATCGGAGTTACATTGACCTAATGTAAACCATAGCTGAGTTATGCCCCCTTATCTTTATACGTGCATGACCTCTCTGTCGACGTTTGACGTCATAGTAGAAAATCGATTTTTGACATTTATTGCGGGTCATTTTTGATTTTGTGAGTATGACGTTATGCATTAGCACATACATCCATTTCATATACACTTATGTCGTTCAGATATCAAGCTGTATTTTCTTCGCTGACACTTCCCGTAAAGATGCCAAATTAAAAAAATCGTAGCTGAGTGCTTTTATTGGTGCACGATAAAAAACTGTTTTTGAACACACACAAAAGTTTTGAACAACTTTTAGCAGTGTCTATTTCTCAAACCCCTGAGGTAGCCGCAATTATATTTATACCAACGGATAGGAAATCAAATATTCTACATGTCTGTGCAATTTCATAGCCGTACGCAGAACCTGGGCCACGCGATCGCAAATCTCGCACAACGTTCACTTTTCAAACTTTATGAAAATGTGCGCCTGAAAAAAAACTCGGCATCCAGGGGGTAAAAAAGCCTGAATCCATCAGGGTTGTTTTTTTTGTTATTACAGAAGGTTGCCCCATCGCGTTGGTTTTATTAGAAACTGCATATGTGGAATGCTCCGAAAGCCAAACTCAGAAACGGCGTGTATGTAGTGACACGCCTACATGGGGGCAAGGGTATGTTGTTGGGTAAAGTGTTCGCTGGTTATACCGAAAGTCCGGGATCGTTTCCCCATATGGTTATAACGAAAGAAGTCGTTTACTGGTTTCCTCAGTGGGATATTACTGGAACAGAGCAAGAGGCGGCTTAAGACAATTCTCATGCAATTACCCGACGTTACAATTTCATTTATTAAACCTGCGTCATCAGGCACAGCAGTTTAAAGCTTTAATACAACAAAAATGCTATTTATCCATTTACATCCTATGCATACATCGCACACAATAGTGAGAATTATGACCCACACACGCTTTGCAGTAGAAGCTGAAAAAACGGCATCTAATCCAGCAAGTTGTCATCACCGGCATAAAATCCAAGTCCCTTATGCTTCTTGTACATTTATCACCACCTCTGCAATCCGGCACGTTGACTAAAGCGGAATATTTCCTCAGTCCCAGTGAGTGCCAGATTTGGCAGCTTCCACTGTATATATATACACATGGAAAATTATATCGCACCACTTCTGATTTCTAATCCCTATATAGCCATATCTTTTCATATCATAATTCTGTTTGTTGACATTATCTTTACCATTCGGGTTATACGGGTTTTAGATACGCAATGTTTCGGCTAAACGTGAGTATACGTGAACCGTCATTACTTGTAAGTAAACTGTTCTTACAACACCATGACTTGGAAAATAATGTGACGTCATGACAACGTGACGTCCGGTGGAACGAAAATAGATTTCATTTGTTAATGACTGACGGACGAGCATGTGCACAACGAAATACATTGGACACGGGGCTTCACTGGAGATGTGCCTCACACGTGACTGCAAACTTGATGATCAGAAAAAACTCTGAATGGAGGATGTGAATAGTTGAATGTACGCCTTTCGTGGGAGATATACATGACAAGATAAGTTAAGGGTCTTGGTATTTTTATGATTTATATTTTATCATTGTGTCAGTGAATATAGATCATTATTCAAAATTTCAAAATGTGCATATATCCCTTACTAATTTTGTCTAGTACCAAAACATTCGTTAAATTCCTTTGTATAAGCATGTCTGTAATGTACGTTGTGTAATGCATAGGTTTCAGTAAGTTAAACTGGTGATTGTTTTCTGTATACTTAGCAAGCTGTTTTTAAAAGGTAGGGATCTGTACGTGCGTCTACGCTAAAGGTGCCAGCGAGGCAGATACATGTAACATGTAAACTGCAATTTCCGTTCTCTATGTCGGAAATCACACTCACTTGCCTACGTTGTAAAGGACCATAAAGAATCATGCAATAACAGTGGTGGTAGGTCAGTTCGAATCCATTTCTTTTGTAAATCCGGGTATAACCGTCAACGAATGATCCGTGTAAACTTTCAAATAGTGAATGAATGTCATTTTAGTCTGTTGTCAGCAATAGTCAAGATTGCTAAACAATTTAAGATCCACTCCATTGAGTTACATAATCACCCAAGGACCCTGCTGTTACCAGTTACACATAATGATCGTAATGTTATCATGATCCTAGAACAGGTAGGTTATCGCATGAAGTGCACTCAGCAATATTCCAGCTATGTGGCGGTGGTCTGTAAATGATCGAGTCTGGACCAGACAATCCAGTGATCAACAGCATGAGCATCGATCTGCATGGAAACCGATGGCATGTGTCAACCAAGTCAGCGAGGCAGACCACCTCTTACGACAAGCATACATGTAATCGCCTTTCATGGCATGAGTTTGTGAAGGCCTGTTCTACCCAGGACCTTCACGGGTCACCACTGAGTCGTGGAACTGGCCGCTAGTGGGACTCGATGGTTCTCGGATTAGCCGAAGTACCAAGAACTTGTCTCGGGCTTCTTTGACTGACAGTTTAGAAGTTGAGTTGATGAACAGTGAGACATTTTTCTTATGGTTTTACAACTTCAGGCTTCATAATTAGATATAATACCATGAGTGTCTTTTAAAGGGAGTTTAAACAACTTACAGCAATCTGTAAGTTGTTTACCATGCGTAAATCCATTCTACATTTTTTAAAGAAGAAACCAATTTAGACGGATTCATCAAGACAAGATGATCCACAATTGGCGTCATCAGCATGATGAATAAAGGATAATTTATTATTAACTCAGGCCAAATTATTACACAAAATCATGATTGGCAGAAATATTCAAGCTGTCTTACAATTATGGTGTACACCCACCGACTACCTGCTAGTACCATGTATTCGGAGCTGATACTTAGAAACGTGAGGTGAAGACGTGTCTTGTAGTTACAACCGACGCCAACAAATACACTAAACGCCAAAAGCTATCTTAGTTGAAAAGTTAGTTGCAGAAAAGCTCAACAGCTCAGATTTTTAGAGTTGGTGTGAATTCTTGCTGTTTGGCTGAAAACTACAGCAGAACGTTTCAACCTCACTTGCAAAGATTTTGATAGCTTCATTTCAGGAGGAAGGGTAACATTTGTTTTGGGCAGTCTGTGTACATACAACAAAGAAAAATGTATAAATATTGTCCCGTGTTCAACATTGATGTAAAAACATGGCTCCAGTCAGCCAATACCACCAACTCACATATGAACCATCACATACAATTCATAGATATCATTAAGTCTTGTTCATAAGTAAAATGTATGTCTTACAACCACATACATACGTAGTTGTCCAAATGTTACCAGTCTCGATTATCCAACTATGCTTATAACAAAAGCAAATTTGCACAAATCTTAAATTTTAAGAACGGATCACTGAGACCCGTGAAGGTCCCGGGGTAGAATAGGCCTTCAGCAACCCATGCTTGCCATAAAAGTCGACTCAGCTGTCGTAAGAGGCAACTAAAGGGATCGGGTGGTCAGACTCGCTGACTTGGTTGACACATGTCATTGGTTCCCAATTGCACAGATCGATGCTCATGTTGTTGATCACTGGATTGTCTGGTCCAGACTCGATTATTTACAGACCGCCGCCATATAGCTGGAATATTGCTGAGTGCGGCGTAAAACTAAACTCACTCACTCACTCACGGATCACTGAAAATACAAGATGACACTAAGCGTTAACGGAAATGGTTACAGTTTTCAGCACGATCCATAGCACCAAAACACGTTCACTGAAACCATCTGACCGCCTGTCAAGACAAGAATGCATCTACAAACATATTCTTGATTAATATTTCAGGTCCTGGGAACACCAAAGAATGAGACCCGGAAGATGTTTATCATACCTGTTGGTGGTTGGATTCATCGTCAGACTTAATGTCGTTATTTGCTCCACAACAACTCCAGATCCAGGCCCTACGTCGGATGCGATCATCACGACCCTTGAACCTGTATGCAGAAGTGACACCTGTTTGAATAATGGCACCTGTAGGGCACTGGAGGATTGGGAGTGCAGCAATGATCTAAATATGTTGCCGTCCGTTTGTGTGTGCACAGAAAGCTTCACAGGTATATACAGGGTTGAAGAGTAAACGCTTTCGTATGGGGAAGTCGGTGATACTGAAATTTGTTTTTGCAAGTGTCATTCAGAGTACTCGTGACGACCCAAGTTAGTACATACGTGCAGGGTTGAAGAATAAACTCTACGTCTAACCTATAAGGAAGGCGATAATAATGGAATTTGTTGTTGTGAGTGCCATACAGACATATTACCCGTGGCTATCCGAGTTAGCAACCCCACAACCCCGAAGGTTCGTTGACTAGAGTGTTGCATGTGTTATCGTATCTCAGTTGTGTAGATCGATGCTCATGGTGTCAGTTACTGTATCGGCTGGTCGATCATATATAGCTGGAAACATCTTCCACATTTTGACCCATCTGAACACTGCGACATTAAGCGACATTAAGCGACATTAAGCAACAAACAAAAAGGAAGATGTCATCATGGACTATACTCATAAAACCTGAGTGAGGTGCGTTAATGATCTGACTCTCCTTGACTAGAGCAAACTCTTTGACATACGAACTAAGATAAGGAACAACAAATGGTACCTCAACGAATTTCTACAGTAAAGGGAGTATGTATGATAATGCTAGATGAAATCGCTGCAGAACAAGCTCCATAGTAAGTGTGCATGTATACCTTCCACTAAAAATAGCATGCAATCTCTCAGCATAGGTATTTGCACGGTAGTAAACGTGAAGCAACAGAGCGAAATTCTGCCACTTTTCTTGCATAAATATATTTTTCAATTTCCTTATTTTCGTTACAGTAACAGTTTCAGGTGAGGCTACTGAGGATTCGTGGATTATTCGTGCTGTTGTGTTTGTTGTTGATGTCAGTATTTTTACACATATTAATTTTCCACGAGTCTAACTGTGACGATTTGTTATGCAACAGGTGATCGGTGTGAATTCAGTACCTCATGTGGAGGAGCCATATGTGGAGACAACGAGCACTGCACGCTAAATGGATGTACCGTCACCAGTGCAGGTACAGCCACGAGGACCTTTCTTTAGTTTAGGTTGAGCATATTTTACTCATGATGTGAAAAGGATTGGGGACAAGTTCTTTCAACTTCTAAAACCCCTCTCCAAAGATATTTACTTTCACTAATTACATCACAGGAAATAAATAGAAACAGGGGAAAACTGAAGATAACAGAGGGAAATGTTATAATATGGAAGGCGTATAGAGAGACGACTACTGGACCTTTCTTTACATGCCCACAGACAAAATAAACATTTTCTGGTTCTTTTACTGTAAAAGTGTCCTGAAGATCCGAATGTTTTATCAACAAATTCAAAACGACAGGTTTATATTTTCTAGTAATTGTTCCATTTTTCGTAAATAGAATATGAAGTTGCACATTAGTGCTTTGTGGCCATGTGCACTTTGTAAACAATCGAGTCTGGATCAAACAATCCAGTGATCAGCATCATGACCATCGATCTATGTTAGTGGGATACGATGTCATGCGTCAACCACGTCAGCGAACCTTACCACCGATCTCATTGGTCGATTCTTAACTTGGGTTAGTTTTACGCCGCTTTTAGCAATATTCCAGCAATATCACGAACACTAGAAATGAGCCTCGCACAGTCTACGCATGTGGGGAATCGAACCCGGGCCTTCAGAGTGACGAACGAACCACTTCAACCACTCGGCTACCCCATTGCCCTCGATTCTTAAGACAAGCATGGGCTGCTGAAGACCAGCTCTAGCCAGGACCTTCTAGGGTCGTTCCGGAGCGTGGCACCATCTACTAAGTCACTGTTTGAATCCTCTCCTGCTCCAGAAACAGCAGTTCCTGTTTGCCAGGAAGGAGTCCACAATCTGACCTACATGTTGGACATGCTGGACAGGAGGAAGCCTATTGTGTGTCTAGACATGTACTACACGACTAATGACTCCTACTGCTACGACAACGACGATTCCATCGAATTCCAGATTGCTGAAGAAGAGGTCTTGAACTTGTTTTGTCTCAATATTGACTATCGGTTATGGCAAACGTGTCTCCATATAAACGCTACATTCAACGGTGGCAATTTCCCACGAAAATCGGTTTTGAACGTAAGTGCGACTACTTGTATGTTATCCTATGTATATGATATTTAGTTTACAATTGTTGGGTAAATACGTAACACGGAAACAAAATACTCAGTACTAGTGTTCCTTACATACAGATTCCATTTGGTAGCATCAGAACTGACAATTACATGAATGGCCAAGTGGTATATCGATTGTCTGCATCGCTCTATAAAAATGAAAAAAAAAAACTTCCACATTTTTACTTACCTGAACTCCAAATATGTATGAGAACGCCATGCTTTTATATATACTGAGAGAAACAAACAAGGAACACAAAATTTCAGTGTTCCTTTAATATTTTCATCACAATCTTTCAGTCGCTCAGTGGGAGGAAATCTGAGAATATTTAAAGGAACACTGCCATGAAGTGATGTTCCCTAAATTGTTACCTTCAGTATATTTAGTTCCAAGCTTAAAGTTTCAGTGTAACTCTCTAAACGACTGTTTATTAGGTTCATACATCGGAGAAATCAATCGGCACAGCCTAAATCCGGTATAACACAATCGACTCAAATCGAGATTTCTGATGCAAGTGAACATTTTTGTTGCTCTATTGAATTTTATTCAACATATTCGCTATGGAAATATTTTCAGGTGACCTTACTTGCAACAGAGAACAACTTTAATCCCCGCAACGACTCTATAGTGTTTTCAATTAGGTTTAACGATGCCCCATTTGTAAACGCAACAAGTCGGTCGTATTTACTGAACGTGGCTACAGACGTGAGTCCCTTCGTCATCAATGTTCAACAGGACTTCAACGTGTCAGATAGTGACACACTGACGTACAGATATAAAGGTAATAACAAGGACATGATATTTTAAAATATTGATAATGTCATGTATGCTCACATCACCAAAGGGCCAGTTAAATCTATAAATAATCACATGCAAAAGTGTGGGGTGTGATTCTAACATACAACTCACGTTACGAGTTGGTTTCCAACCATGATCGAGCCGATTACACGGCTCAACTATCTTCTTGATATATCACCATCTGTATCTGAAAACAAAATTAGCTTAGGTTAAGAACTGTCGTCAGAAAAGCAAAATTAGAAATCAAGTCTTTGAGCAGACTTGCCAGATTCTTCATTTGGTCTGTTCTTATTACTTCTCTTTTTTCCAAAAGCATTGGAAATCAAGTCTTTGAGAGGACTTGCCAGATTCCTCATTTGGTCTGTTCTTATTATAGTTATATAGTATTCCCAGAAATTATTGAGAATCATGTTGCGTCATGTAACTCATTACGTTTATTAACTTCTGGCGTTTTACTTACATAAACATGTTAAAACATCATCCTTTTACAGTCTCAGTCTTGTTTTAGTACTTTGTTAGACCTCCTCGCTCAGCAATGCATGCCTGAATACGCCTTGGCACACTACCCATCAAAGTTTGTAGGTAATCGTGTGACAGGGTATCCCAATATTGGACCACCTCGGCCTTCATATCTTCAATATTTCTCAGTCCCTTTTGGTTTATTCTGTCCTTCATGACTCCCCACACATTCTCAATTGGGTTTAGGTCTGGGTTGTAACTGGGCCAGTCTAAAACTTGAACATTTTCGCCCGACAACCACTGTTTTGTGTAGCGCGCAGTGTCTTTTGGGTCATTATCATGCTGGAGAATCCAATCATCTTCATACAATGTTTGTGCTGTCGGAAGAAGGTGACCATTTAGAATGTCAACGTATCTTTCTTTTGTCAAGTTTCCCATGAAAACACACAATGGCGTCACTCCGCGAGCCGATATGCCACTCCACATGTGAAACTTCGGGCTATGTTTTGGTCGCTGGTAGATAGGTTTGACAGTATCTTTGGTCCAAATTTTCACACAATTAGGGAAAAGCCAAACAGAACTTTTATCCGAAAAGAAAACGTTATCCCAATCTTGATTTTCATGAGCCCGACACCAGTTTAAACGTTTTTCCTTTTGTGCATCTTTCATCAACGGCGAGGGAATTCCACGTTTTTTCACCCAATTAAGTCTCTGTAATCCCTGCCTAACTGTTTCATTGCACACCTGAGGACTTCCTCTGCTAATCATTTCATTTCTGATGTTGTCAACACTTTTCAATTTGCCCCTACTCACAATCTGCCCAAGTCTTCGGCGATCCACAACACTGAATTTCCTAGGCCGACCTGCCCCTGCTTTGTGCTCTATCCCGGTTCCTGTTTGAATATTCTTCAAAGTTCTGTATACTGTAGACAGAGGAATACCATGTCTACAAGCTAACACTTTAGCATCAGCCTCACCCCTTTCAAAATCATCTAGAATGAGCTTCCTTTTCTCTCTTGCTGTACATTCTGCCATGTCAACACAGGAAGCCGTCTGCTCAGACAAGGGAGATAACTCTTGACGTAAAGAGCTGCCTTCTAAGCCTTCAAGAGTTGTCTCCCTTGTTTAGTATACTTAGTGCATAGTGAAAACCCTCTTTCCAATCTTAGCATCATTATAAAAAAACAAAGATTTTCTCAATAATTTCTGGGAACACTGTACGTTACAGGTGATAAAGTTCTATTCAAGGATCTCAATATAAACACTCACCGTTCAGGATACTTTCTTGAGGTCATGCGATACATGTACGTTGCCACAAACATTGATTCCTGTAAGGCGATGGACCGTTCATGTTCAACATTGACATAAACTTAAAAAGTAGTCCTCTCGGGGATAGCGAGCGCCGATACTATCTAACGAGATCACGCATTTTAAACAAATGTTTGTTTGTGTGTTGAATACCAGCAATTTGTACAATTATTATAACTTTAACAATCATGTAGTTATTATCACAATTGTGCTTTTGTAACTTATCGAATGTCAGTGACTCAAGGGAGAATAGGAACGGTAAGCAAAAAGCACCAGTTCATAGCTTTTGATGGTATTAATTCAGAAATCAGTTTTGTCTTTAGTCCAAATCCCTTCGGACAACTCTGTAAAGGTACTTCAAACCCGTCACCCTTTGGCATCAGTATCCGGACTGTATCAAATTGATTTGTTCTGTTCTATTTCTAGGCACCCGGTCTGACATATCCATCGACAGTTCAAGTGGGCAACTAATGTTTGGTTTACAAATTGGCATTTTCTCAATTGATATTGAGGTATTACTTTATCGCCCTTTAACTTTTAATTACATATGTTGATATCAAAACATGTAGTAACTGGTGTAAGCACTATAAACTGATATCTTACCAGTCATGTGGCTTTGTGTCAACGTCATGATTTCATCCATCACACAGAAAATGAGCAGAACGGTTAAGTCGATATGCCTGTTTCAATATTTGCCTTGAACAGTTCTCTATTTTACGGTATCAGGGGTCAACTTGCAAACTGAAATAATAAGTTGACCCACACATCAACACAAAAAAACAAGTCAATGTATAACCTGTGAATAACAGAGAAATGTGTTAACATACGATAAACTAATTTTACAAAAAAAAAAAGAAAGTTAATCCAAATCATTACGTATAAGTGGGCAGTGCCAACTGCAATGGCAGTTTTCCAGCAACAGTTGTATGTAATCCAAATACCTTGCGGAAGGTTAATTCCGGATTAGTCCAAGACTGTAAAATGTGTAGACATCTGACTCCAAAAAATGGGTTCTTGAGAAATGACTGATGCTGGAACTTTTAAAACACAAAGTTATGAATCGCTGTTTAATCGGGATATTTGTAAATTTTGAAATTAACAATAATGATGTATTTGGTCATTGACATATCAGTCATAAAAATACCAACATCCCTAACTTATTTTGTCGAGTATATATGCAAACGCTATTTTTCAACATGTTACTCTACAAAATAATACAAGTGTCGCACGTTACTCACATAGCAACACGTCGTCGAGATCCTCTTGAAACTCTTTGTGAAGCTCATCTCCACCTTTTGTGATAAATGTACACGTGTTTTCATCCAGATCAAGGACGACGGCATTCCCAGCATGGAGACGGTCATCAGTATCCGGATAGACGTTGTCCGATTAAGCTGTGACATACATCCCCCAGTATACGCCAATTACAAAAACATTGGGAATATTGTTGGCAAATTTAGATGCGAGCACAGCGATGGGTTTGAAATGCCAGATCTCCAGATTAGCTACCGAACAATCGGAGGTAAGGTTTGGCTACTATAGCTATATTTTAACTGTGACCATACAGTGCATTATAATGTGTATGGTGATGACGGTGACGATGACCATGTCGATGATGATGGTGATGACGACGATGACGACGACAAAGATGATGATGATGATGATGATGATGATGATGATGATGATGATGATGGTGCTGCTGGTGGTGCTGGTGATGATGATGATGAGGAGGAGGAGGAGGATGTTGGCGATGGTTTTCGCGATGATCGTATTGATGTTGTGAGGACCACAATATGAGTCTAGCCTCCACACTTTACCTCTGATCAATTTCTCATTATACGCTAATACCTGGACCTGAGCATGTGGAGAGTATTACTACAATACAGGCATAACGGGAAATTATCTTGGGAGTTCCTGCGCAATAGAAATCAAAGTGCCAGTTGACCTACGTAACATGCAGACTGTAGTGTTGAATTCAGACTGTCTGTTTCTTGTTTAACGCCATTCAGCAATTTTCCAGCTATAATACGTAATCTAGTGAACAACATGAACATCGATCTACGCGACTTTGATACGATGGCAAGTGTCAACCAACAGCAAGCCTGACCACCCGACTCCGTTGTTTAGTCCTTGCGAGAGGCAGTAGCACATCAGTTGTAACCAGGATCTTCATGGTAGCACACTAAGGAATCTTTCCATTGGTCATAGCACACCTGCAAATGAGCCATGCCCTGTGTAAATACAGTATGGTTCAAAATTATTGAGAATAGCTAAAGCGTTTCATATTATTAAACGAGAACAAATCAGATAAAATTGAATGTATTGTAAAAGTGAACTGACCTTTTCATGTTGTGTAGGTAACAATTTAATATTTTATCAAGTCTCCTTGAGCTTCACGGCACAGTCTAAGACGGGTAGGCATACTTCCTATCAGAGAGGTTAGTGTCTCGTGAGTTATGCTGTCCCAGTATCGGACCACTTCTCTCTTCACGTCTTCAATTTTTGTCAACCCCTTTTGATTCACACATTCCTTCATCATCCCCCAAATGTTCTCAATGGGATTTAAGTCAGGACTATATGCAGGAAATGGTAATGCAGTCACATTTTTCTCCTGAAACCACTGCTTGGCATGTTTTGCGGTGTGTTTAGGATCATTATCTTGCTGCAAAATCCAGTCATTTCCATAAAACACATGTGCACTTGGAAGGAGAAAATTATCTAATATGTTAGTGTAGCGTTGACTAGTCAGATTTCCCTCAAACACACACAGCGGGGTCGTTCCTAATAAGGATATCCCTCCCCATGCATGAAACTTTGGGCTGTATGTAGGTCGTCGATACAACGGTGCTGACGCAGACTTTGTCCATATTTTCACATTATTGGGATATACCCATATTGAGCTTTCATCAGTAAAAATCACATTTTCCCAGTCAAAGTTTTCATGTGCCAAACACCACTCAACACGCCTGTCTTTATGTTCTTGTTTCATGAGAGGAGAAGGAATTCCAGTCTTTTTCTCCCATCTAAGATCAATCAAATTTCTTCTAACTGTAGATTTTGATACAACTGTTGATCCCCTTTCTATCATTTCATACCTGATGTTGGAGATGCTTGCCCTTTGCTTTTTAGACGCTAAAATTCCCAGCCGGACGCGATCTGAGAAGTCCAATTTTCTGGGGCTCCCTGCTCCTTTCTGGTGCCCAAAATCCTTTCCCTCTTTAAAATTCTTCCTAATCCTATACACAGTAGAAAGAGGAGTTCCTGTTCTCTCTGCCAATGTATTTACATCATCAATTCCTTGATTACACAACTCAAAAATCAACCTTCTTTTATCTTCAGCAGACATTGTTGACAGTGCTGAGGAAAATGACGTCTGCTACAAATTCAGGGGAGGTAACTCTAATTGTACTATACTCAGTAGGCCAAGATGAGTTACCTCCCTTATACCATAACTTAGTTTTAAGTATCAGTGAATCAGTTGAGGTGTTAGGATAGCTCAAAGTAAGAAGAAAAATTCTCAATAATTATGAACCAGACTATATATTGACTACTGTGTGTGCGTGCGTGTGTGTGTGTGTGTGTTGTGTGTGTGTGTGTATGTGTGTATGTGTGTATGTGTGTGTGTGTGTATGTGTGTACGTGTCTGTTTGTGAATTTATATATTAGCGTATGTTTTCTGTATTGTTATATATTACAGGGGAAGTGAACACGAAAAAAATCACTTTTCTTATGTCAACCAGCATGGGATCTTTTAATTACTTAATATCAATGTCTGAAAATATACACTCATTTTCCAAACAATGAATGTATAACCCGCACTATTAGTGCGGAAATGTTATGCCATTATGAGTTCTCTGATTGCCAAGCTAAACAGGTCACAGTTAAAGCCCGTTGTTTATGACGAAATTGCCGCCAGCTGATGTAGATTGGTCTCGTATCTAGTTCCAAAGCCGAAAGATGTAAATACTGACATTAATCACGTGAAAACACAGATGTAAAAATGCGAAAGAATCACTACAACTAAAATGATCATATGTATTTTCAGTTATAACCTCACCTCAACGAAATTGTCAAATATGTCTATCAATGTTGACGTTCGAATGAACACTATCCGGAAGTCACTTTCTCAATATGGCGTTTTCATCAACACGGAGGATGTTTGGAAAGAACCTTTCGTTGTTTTAAACAACGTGCATGCATACATGTGGCATGTAAGTGGTCCGACATATTCTGACAATCTGCTGGTTGTAATTAGCGTTCAAGTGTAGTAGTCAGAAATGAGGAGATGTGCCGTCAACGTTGTGTGTGGCGTAACGCTTGCAAACGGAAACTATGATATGTTGGATCATTGAAATAACTGGAATACATCTGTTTCATTGAAACATATCTTGCTACGATGGTCCTCAGATGCATGTGCTAAAACGTATGAGCAAGTGTATGCAACGGGTAGGCGAACACATTTCTCACAGTTTGAGAAAACAGTGTGAAATACGTGATGAGCTTTGTTTACATTTCAAACGAATGGTCCTTTCATAGCGTGAAACCTGATATATTTTGCTAGATTTCACTGAGACATTTGGTTTTGGTGAGAAATACCTTGTGTCATTATGTTTTGAACTGTATGAGGAATTCTAGGATTCGTGTAAGGAAGATGGTTTTGAATTATAGTTGTGATGTAATGGGAAAACATAACGGACATACAAGGGTGTGACGTGATTTTGTAAACACACTTCGACGTTCGTGCTGGTCATTCTCAGCGATTCTCGGTTCATGAACGATGTTCTAGAACGATCGTTGGTAATTCGGCCAAACTATGAAAATGATACGGTTTTCTTTTTTCCTTTTTTTTCTTTGCCATTTTTCATTGTTGTTGCTAAAATAATAACGAATAATTCGCGATGAATAGTGATTTAGTAGACTGGCTATATTTACGAGTCATTTTCTCTGAATTTGCCCTAGAATAAGCGGATGATATAGATAAGCGATGGAATTTCAAACAGAATATTCAAAACTGCTAATTGTATTTTCGGGATGTATTTGGAAATGGTTTTCACATCAGTGTGAGGGTTGAAGAGGGGGTCATATATTGTACGATTTATGTAGCAATGTATCAGTCGTAGAAAGTCTTCACATTCACATGGCAAGCTACATGCATGTAGTGTATGTAAACGTTTGAGTTTGGGGGTAAAGTTGGTTTTCGGAAGACGACATGTTATACAATTTCGTTAGGTAGTAAAAGTATTTGTACAATGTATCAGTGTGGAACCGACCACATAAGGTGGATTAAAACAGGAGCCTGCGCGTCGAGGAAAAAGAAAGAACCACACTAGACCTGCACCACGTGAAATTGGTCTACGTGTAACAACGTCATTCGTTTACCATTTGGGCACCAAAGGGGCGTAATCCATGGTGTGTTCGTTGTGGTCATAAAACTGTCGGTTAATGTAGAAACTTTGAATCAATATAACGTTAAAAGTAAATTGGTTACTTTTGATACATTTTATTTTGTCTATAAAACTACTTGATAAACATTTTCGTAACTATAATGAAATAGTGGAAGACAAAATAAAGATAATGTCTGAATACCGATATCCAGATTGAAATGTTTTCAAAACAAGTCATTTGGTCTCATATTCTTTCCAAAGGTTTGTTAATCTCTATATATGTTTTAGATGACGATTCAGACCTTCAAGTGGAAATCAGACCTAACGGACTTTTGAGAGTCACCAAGGGTTCCCTGGGGACCCACAACGTATCAACGAGTTTCACGCTTGCGAAGGATTCCGGCCAAGTCACTGTATCAGTTAACTTCATCCTTTGTGTTGGTGGGTGGTTCTTGGCCTGAATCAGATTAAATGTAGAGTACAATGCCTGAGTAAAGTGGACACGACCATTTTGAAAAGGTTACCATTTTACATATTTTCCAAGTGTTTTTGGCTTAATGTTATTTTTTCCTTTGTCATATTTGCAATATCGGAACTATTTGCCGATGACCATTTCATGGGTGTAGTTATTGCGTTAAGCAATATTCCAGCAATATCAGGGAATCGAAGCAGGAGTTACAGCGTGGCAAGCGAACACATTACCCGCTAGGCTATACTACCGCCCTCTGATGACCCCCCATAGTTTGCTACTGCATTCAAATGAGGTGAATGAGAACAAATATACTTGGCAAAAATAGTCAGGGATATTTGTAAATTTTGAAATTTTGTATTGATGATGAGACTATTTATTCATTTTCCACACTGATAAGATATCCGTCATTAAAAAGAATATCCCTAACTTATTTTGTTCAGTTAATTGCATGTACACGAGACAGGATGAGTGCGTTTAGGAAACAAAATGACATGAAGGAAACAAATAACCTGAATCGAAGAGTCAACTTTCATTTGGCGGAAACGTTATGAATTATTATTGTCTGATTTATGTTTATTTACCAGCATACATTAGGACATCTGTATTTGTGCTGAGCAAGAGAGCATGGACCCCCTCCTACGCCATACAGACATCGCCAGATTTTACAGCTCTGAGATCTGAAGTCACAGAACAGGTAAATACAACTGGCAGAGTGACATCGCGTTTCGGAAATTAACCTTTATAAGAGACAATGACGATGTAATATAATCTTTATTTCTTTCTTTCAGATTAAAAATGAATTGAACAAAGTGTCCGATTTGGTGGTAAATATTGAGATTTTCAGGTGAGCGAACACATTTCATACACTATTACAGTGTATAATTGCATAACACACTATTATAGAGAACACCAATTTGCTTAACATGCTACTGCACAGAACAATTCAGTGTGTAACACACTATTATTGAGAACAGATTTATTCACAAGGCACTATTCCAGACGACATATTGTTATAGAACACACTGTTGCAAAGAACACATTGTTATCTTACACATCATTGCATAGAACACATTGTTTTATAACACACCATGGCAGAAAACACATAGTTACTTAGGACATGAGAACACATTGTTATATAACATAACATTACAGAGAACACATTGATACATAACACATCATAGCAAAGAAAATATTGTTATGTAACACCACTGCAGAGAACACATTTTTCACTACAAACCTTTGCAGGGAAGACATTTTTGACAATACCATTGCAGAGGGCATACGTTATAACAAATTTCTGCCATATAAGGCGCTGATAGAGAAAATACATTATTACATGACACGTAATTACATTAAAAACATGTTCGCACATCACTATGTTGTGTAACCATTCTTGCAGAGAACACATAATAACATGGAATTGCTTGGAACCAAATTTGCGTGAGAAGCTAACGCAAGATCTCATTTATCCATAACATTTTGTTGCATACAGGGCATTCCTCCATTGACCATTATGAACAAACTGAGTGACATGCCATGAAATCACCATAAAATGATCCATTTATGTCGACAGGAAATGTCGCAGGAAAACAATGCATTTCGTAAAGAATCGATACATTCTTTCCCAGCTAAATATGGTAATGACGTTCGGAAGATTTTAGTGGCCTCGTGTTGGAGTTAATACGAATGATGTGTCTATATGCAGCGAGGGCAGTGTGTATGTTCACTTCACAATGCTCTTCACAAACGAAGAAAATGCTACGTATGGCACGGATCATCTGAACGCATCTATAACCAATAACGGCACTGTTGGAGATCTGGAAGTGAACAGAACAAACTACATATTTATTAACCAAGGTAATTTATTGCAGAATATCCACAGATATCATATTATTCGGGAAATGATACTGAATGAAGGAAGGAAAGAAAAAATGTATACCTCCTAGATATAGTACTCCACATTGTTTCTCAGAGGGAAAGATTAATATGCACGATTTCACAGGTATGTGTCCATGTGTCACATTGTGCCACATCCGTTGACCTGTATGGGTAAAGAGCCAGTGAGCAATATCAATCTAGCATGAAGTCGTTCTGTACGCAAACTCTTGAGACGCATTGCCATGCATGTTTCCTTACAGAAGAGTTGTACAATGTCCTAAATGCGGCAAGCTCACAATTATTATCAATGTTTCTTCACACTAAGCATTTTCTTCACCTTTTACAAATTGTTTTACCTGAAAATACGAAGCCATGTATCTTGTGTTAGGACGACCCTGTGTAAGTAAGTAAATAAGTGATACAACGGTTACTAGTAAAATCACTGTCCGAAGTTTCATATGTTCTTTACAGAACTGTTGCTGTTAACTCGGAATGGAAGGCCCTTAATTTAAAATGCTACATAATCCCCGATTATTACTTTATTGAGCAAAGATAAGGAGTAGGGATATCTCATACAGCACTGATGCCCATAGTTTAATTATGTTGGGTATTATAAATTTGCTTGGTAATTGATTTTAATCCGTGACTTTTTGCGTTGACTTTGAAATTACGGTATACACCAGACAAATGAATGGTATGAATCCAGCCCTTATGCATTTGTCTTGAGAGTTTGCACTTGTTCTGACGTCACTTGATATGACGCATAACTGCCTGAGATTGCGGTATTGAACGCATCACCAGTAAAATGTAATTCGATTTCTTATTTATTTTGGTCACGATCAAACATTTATGCATATAATGTTTCATAATTGATCATACCTGACAAAGATGAAAAATGGAAACTGAACATCCTGAAACAACCTAATGTAACTACCTATATAACAACAAACAACGTTAAGGTATCGTACTTGTTGATCCCTGCCTGGCGCTCGGCATTTATGGGTACAACAAGGACTGGTCAACTCGAAGTCAGTATAATATGCCCGAGTGGGGTCTTCATGCCTAACTGCGGCATGATACCACAGTGAGCTAGCACTATGAAACCAGCTTAAGCCCAGGATAATACAAGCAGCCACACATACACACCCATGCACGTCGTGATATGATCGAAATATTCTTAAGCACGACTTAAAACCTCATGTCACCTCACATCACCTCTATAACATTTCAGTTGGTCTTGCCCTAATATCACGCATGGTGTATTCAAGTCCTGGTACACCTACAAATACACCTGCGTACACACGAAACAACACCCAGGTGCAGTTGACGTGTACCGGCACCTTTGTCCAATCTGTTGGTGACGTCACCATGGAATGGCGGATGACGTCTAATAATGCCCTCGTGGTACCATTGTCCTACTCACGACTTCAGACGAATTTCACGAGTCCATCTACAGGGGTTTACCAAGGAACCTTGACTGCCAGTAACATCTTGTTCAGAGATAAAGGTCTGTATAGAATTGTGTAGTCAGTTGGACGATATACACTCTCGGTGAGGGAGTCATGTTACCTGTGAAATTGTATTTGATGTCAAATTGAAAAGCCTGTTATATACCAGCATGTGATATGGTATTTCATTAGTTCCAAGCTAATGTTCAGTGAGTGAGTTTTCCGCAACTTTTAGCAGTATTCCAACAATATCAGAACGGGCAACAAGAACCCGGGTCTTCGGCGTAACGAGCAACGCTTTAACTACAAAGTTGACCCACCACGGGACCTAGACAAAGTGTAAACCAGGCTATTTGCTTCCAGTGGCTTTTCACAAGAATTTCTTCTGAGAGAGTTATGAGTTCCAAATGAGCTTGGAATCCCGGTACGACTACGGGGCGCAACTCTACATTGTACGCCTCAAACATTCCGATGGTTTTGATGGTTTTACTAATGATTTGCTACTGTTATGGCTTATTTCAAGGGCCCTTTACTTGTGTCCTGAAAGATGAAAGTGGTCGATCGGACATGAAGAGGACAACAGTAAATGTAGTGGTCCGCCCCGTTGTCTCACTTCTGCCTTTGAAGAGCGTCTTCGTAAAGTCCGGTGAGACTGTCATGTTAAAGTGCAACGTGACAGAGTCAGCCACTGCCGACACCAACATAACTTGGTATAGGAATGGTGAGGATATACAGACAGGTAGGAGAAATCATTTTGTTTTCGGCAACATTAAATTCTTTGCCGTCTTGTAATGATCTTAATTTTAAAATCGATTTCCGTTTTAATATAAATCATAATGCTTGTTTTAATTCATAATATAGTTATGTGGTTGAGCGATGTTTAAACGACCACGTGTAGTCAAATACAATGTTAACACTGAAAAAGAAGGGACTAAAACAGTTTCCTTGTCAATTCCTCGCTGTGATCCATGTTGGAACCACATCTATCTTTCGAATTGTAAGACTGGTTCTATTTCGTTTCACTCTGATCGAATTGTTCATTGGTTCTGTTCTCACTCACTGGTTTACCTAATACAGATCCCCATGATATTCCCTCACTCAATCATTTCTAGACCAGTCAACATTCAGCACCTTTAGTGTTCCGGACACCATCGGCTCAGACGCCAATTACACATGTAGGGGAGAGAACGATGTTGGTCGTGGGGATTTCAGTGCCGTGACAACTGTATACATCCTACAGCGTGAGTCTTATGTTGACGTCTGATATTAACACCAGGCAGTTAGTGCTTATGTTAAGATGACATGATGTGATACGATCATGAGTGGTCTCGGTTCCGAAGAATGGATGTCTTTCCATGATTTGGTTCTGTTATATGGAAGAAGAACAACTTCGTCTTGAAGAACCGTGGTTATTTATACGATACAGGCTTACATCAGAGATACATGCTGCACACTGCTGCCAGGTCTATCAAATGAGTCTCACCGCTGCCCAGATACCTAACGATGAACACCACATGAGACCAGCAATATCATACTTTCCAAACTACAACCTAACAGTTTTATATAATATGTGAACTTTGAATGCGTATGACGGGTGAAACTTCCTGCGTTGGGTACGCTCACCTTGTTATCAACACCTGGCATCTCCACTCTTTGATGGTCTTTCAGTAATGCCTGTTTTGTCATCGTGTCGCATGGTGACAGTCACTGTATTGTCTGCTCTGGACTCAACTGTTCACAAACAGCGAGTTTAGTTTTACGCCGCACTCAGTAATGATACAGTCAGATTTGTACAATTCTGTAAATTGAGGTATTCATTGATTAATATATGAAAGCAGCTGATACATTTTGTAACCGATATTATGAACTAAACTAATTTATTGCATTGCGGATGGAATGGAATAATGGAATGTTTCTTGATGGATAATAACAATTATTCGGTTTGTTAATGCTCAACATTGACGTTATACTCAGAAAGCGAGATAATTGGTGCCGATAACAAGATGTCAGCGTTACCACAACCTTAGATTATCACTGAATTCGTTTTGTTGATATTGTTCATGAAAATATTGCCTAAATATTGTTCCAGCGGCCATAATTCGATGTGATGAGGAGGGGGCGTGGCAGGCTACACAAGCAGGGACTACCGTAGAGGTTCCCTGTACTGATGGAGAGACAGGTAGGTAGGGGAGTTATGAAAGTGACACCCAAATAGCAAAGGCCCTGGTGGTCTGGAAAACAAACTTTCTGTTTCTGGTTGGGCTCGAGGAAGCAGTTCTTCCTTGGATGTCCTATTCGATGCTTCTACTGATGATGCTGCTACTGATGATGATGATGATGATGATGATGATGATTTGGGGATTTTACGTCCGCTTTCTAACATAATGCGTTTAACCGGAAAAGGCCTTTTTTACCCACTTTGGCGCAGTCTGTTAGTTAAATCTGTAAATACGTAGGCACTAGCTGTTTATGCTGCGCGAGGTATATGTCTACATCACACATGGTAGTATACACAACAATTTGAATTCAAATGTTCCTTGCACAGGTGTGATGAGTCGGTCCTGCAGTGTTGATGGGTCTTGGATGGAAGTCAACAGAAGCCAATGTGTGAGTTCCACCATAGAAAAGGTCCTTGATGATGTAAGTCCATGTACATATTTTGTATTTCTGGTTCAAACTATGTAGACATGCATTAGTAAAATAACTGTAGGTGTTAGAGGGAAGATATTATTACCGGAAGAACGTGACGAATGTGGGCCTGAATACTTCACCGTGTTCCGATGGTGTGGCATTTCTTTGCTTGCACCAGATATGTTCTCCAAAGTGAATGAAGGAATTAATATTGCAACTAGCCCCGTGTTTGATAACCAAGACAATTACCTATGCAACTGCCTCTGCCATCACAACAGAGGTATAATAGGTAACGTACGTAGTCAGGCTAACTTGGTTGACACATGTCATCGTCTCCCAATAGCGTAGAGCGATGCTCTTGCTATCTATCGCTGGATTCTTTACAGCCACATAGCCGGAATATTACTAACTGTGGCGTTAAACATTAAACACACTAACAACAATGGCTGTACCTACAATACATATATTGGGATTTCGGCGTATCTTCCTATTTGATTGCGGCTAAACATTAAACAAAACCGAAATCTTATGCAATCTTATTACAATGGTGATGCTTTCCAAACGGATTTTTAAACATGAAATTGGCATTGTTTTCAGTATGTAATCGTTATGCTTTTGTTTAATTCAAACCTTCGGACCTACTCTTTTCGTCTACATATGTACCCGTGAAGATCCGGGTTAGAACTGATCTTCAGTAACCCTTGCTTGTCGTAAGAGGAGACTAACAGGATCGGGTGTTGACACGTCACCGTATCATAGTTGTGTAGATAGATGTTCATGCTGTTGATCACTTGGTTTTCTGGTCAAGACCCGATTACTTGAAAACCGCCGACATGTAGCAGGAATATTACTGGATGCGTTGTAAAACTAAAGTCACATATTCGTCTCTATATAATGCTGTAAGAACCCGCCATGTTATGCCGGTTAACTGAATGTATTTCACAGATTGAGTGGATTGAGGACGGAGTGCAGGTAGCTAAGGTATCTACCGTTGCTGAGACTCTCTCGGCCAACACAAAACCGGCGGAACTCGGCAGCAAGGAGATTGGGCTTGTGTCAGAATCCCTGGATCGGCTTCTGAATATTTCCAAGGAGAGTAACATCACAGAGAACAAGAATGAGACGAAACAGTTCACAAAGGTTTCGCATCAGATACATTTCAGTTACAAAACTGCTCTACATTGTTGTGTTCTTCTGCAACTGTTTGAGGATTAATGCCGCAATATTTGTGTACGGTATATTTCTATCGTTTTCAATTACGTGATCAAAACGAGTGTCTAACGAAGGAAGGTATTCGCTTGTTATTCAACTATACTCTTTAAAAAAGTAGGGGAACTTCATTTCAAAGTTATGACTGAAAAATATGGGAGATATATCGGATTCACTCTATGTTGGTATGATAATAACGAATGTTTTGAGAGTGCATCACCACTTCCATTTCCTGTTGGTCATAGTTTTGTAGAAAAATCGCTCTTGAAAGATGATTGGTGTATGACGTGAAATTTGAATGGGTACCATTTTCACAGCTAAGACCTGGGTTCGATTCTCCACATGGACACAATGTGTGAAGCCCATTGCTGGTGTCCCCAGCTATTGCTATTGCCGGAATATTGTTAAAAGTGGCGGAAAACCATGCTCACTCCTTTTAGTTGCTTTGTATTAGAAACTCACACGGGTCAGTCTCTTACCAGCAAACTGTAATTCTTGGTCTTCAGTGTCAGTGTCCAATATTTCTGTGTTCACAATTTGCTTTAGATCATTCTGTTCTTTATTTGTTTCAGAGCTTTGTTGCAAGCGCCAGTAACATTCTCGATTCAACGACAGTCGACAAGTGGAAAAATGTACAGGTTGGTTATTATGGGATACTTGTTTAGCTGGGCGGGGGGTTGACAACACGGAAAGAGTCTGCACAACACGAGGGTGACGCCAAGGTTTTTAAGCCTGATCACAGGTGAGCTCGATCCCGACACCTCAACCTCGCTGGAGCAATACATATTTTCAAACACAAAAATTTCTATAGCCTTCATTGAAGGTTGATGTTGAAACCTGCACTCTGCAAAACTCCAAATATATAACGGCGGTCTGGATCAAACACTCCAGTGATCAACATCGCGAGCATCGATCTACACAACTGGGATACGATGACATGTGTGAACCAAGGCAGCGAGTCTGACCACCCGATCCTGTTAGTTGTCTCTTACGACAAGCATGGGTTACTGAAGACCAGTTCTAACCCGGATCTTCACGGGTTCACAACAACGGGTCTATAAGGGATTAAGGGATACAAGTTTTGTCATATGGCGCTTCAAAACGTCAATTGTATGTTCGAATAGTGGACCTGATTATGTTTCTACATTTGTCAGTCCCACGCCCATTTTTGTCAGATTTTACATATTGAATAAAACTGTAACGTTCTTTCTACATCGTTAATGGTTGCGTATCCTTGAAAACGATTTAAGGTGAGTTACCTCTTATTGCCGACGTGATAATATGGTCATATTAAACAGATATTTTTATGCCAATCCAGGAATCACAAGCCACACCCACCACGGTGTTGGAGCTGGTGGACAACGTCACGGAGGTGGCTACCGACAGCCTCGACGACGGAGAAACGGAGACATTCACATCTCCAAACATAGGTAGATCGAGTCTCTCTCTAACAAACAAATAGTGAGCAAACAGATTGTAATTGACGGCTCTGAAGAAGTGATGCAAATACAGTGGAAGCTGACTATACCGACTGTGTGTGTGTGTGTGTGCGTGTGTCTGCCTGTCTCTACTCATAGTGACTGAAGAAATAATCCGGTTTAGACAATGTGCCGGAACGTAGAGCTGATGATATATGTACAAGCCAGGGATGGGCCTGAGATTTTATGTCAGTGATGACAACTTGCCGGATTGGGCAGATGCCGGTTTTGAAAGCTTCCATTGCATTATTTCCTGGTATAAATCACAGTCTATCAAATGATTTGCATTTGTACACATGCTTTCCTTCTTAAATAATGGATTAATTAATAATTGCAAACATTGCTTCCGAAGCCTTGCAAGTTGGTAAGAGGAGTTCGATCACCATAGAAGACATCGTGTTCCCAGAGCAAGGGCCTCAGTACAACACACTGACAACCAGCAGTTCTCTTATACTTACAAGCGAAGCGTTAGAGAAGTTGCCAGGTATTGTCATGAATGTATGCATGACACAGAAAATCATAGTAACCTTGTACTTCAGATGAAATTTAAAGCCTATTTGACACTTTACCCTTACGTTGGAGGATAGTTACATGACATAACTGCAGATGTGTGAGTGAGTTTAGTTTTATGCTGCTGTTAGCAATATTTCAGCAATACCACAGCGGGGGCACCATAAATGGGGTTCACATATTGTACTCATGTTGGCAATCAAACCCATGTCTACGAAGTGACATCCGAATACTTTTACTGTCAGGCGATCCAAACATCTTCAAGATTGTAAATTATGTCTAAATAGTTTCGCCAATCGTATATACACTCTTTCATGTTCTGGTAGAGGAATATTTGTTCAAAAGCAATATGACTTGCGATAATTATAGATGGGCTTTTAAGTCATTCATATGATGTTTTTTTTCTGCATTCAAATACATGGATCATGGGAAAATTATCATTCAGGAAACAATGCCCACTGCTTCCTTCTGTGGAAACACATGTTTCAGGAAATACATCGGTCCGCTTCAGTGCCATCTACTACAGGAATATATCATCTCTACTTCCCGAGGGAACAGAGCTTCAGAAACCTTCCGGTAACGGGCTCAGGTAAGGTCGGCGTTACTTTCTTCACATGAAGTCACTCTGAAGAAGCAGCGTCATATACCACGCATTTAAACTTCTATCTACATAACATTTCAATTGATTAATATTGAAGAGTTACAAATTTGAAATTTTATTTACAGACCACTTGAAGGAATATATAAAAGTAAAGAGTTACTTTTCAGTGAAATAAAATTGAAGAGTTACAAATGCGAAATTTTATCTACAGAACATTTCAATGAATAAACAATTTAGAGTCACAAATTTGAAATTTTATCTAAAGAACACTTCACTGAATTAAGATTGAAGGGATACAGATTTTTAATTTTATCTACTATCTACATCAATTGATAAAAAATGAGTTACAAATTTGAAATATTGTCTACAAAACATGTCATTGAATTAAAGGACCAAAGTATTTTAGGGAATGAAAATAAGTCACGACGAAGAACTTTTATGATATGATTCCAGTTGCTCAGGCTAATACACCACAGAACAAACACTTATCTACAGGACAGATTCAAAAGACAGAAAACCAAAGAGATTGTACGGTACATAAGCGAAACATAAAATTTAAAGGAAAGTATGTGACTGTCGACCATTTTCTGTTTCCAGTGAAAATAGTTCGTCAAACATGGTGGTCAACGGAGATGTCCTTGCTTTCAATCTGTTTCCTCCCAAAGAGGAAGAGCTTGATCCGCCGTTAAAACTGACCTTCACCCATACTAATGTAAGACGTAATTACGTGTATATAGACAGATTAGAAAATTTAAAATATCAATTTTAATTAGCAACACTGCAAAACGTTAGTAGTCAATAAATCTTCATAAGTTTATGGCGAATACGCGTATAACGCACTTATGGATGTAACGAACTGATGGAAGTAACGAACCCTTTTGGTTCTGATCACCTTGTTGTACATATCAGTCGAAACAAACTCTCTCTATATCGTCCCTTCGTTAAAACCCTTGTTTACTTGGTCATAAAATTATTTTCCAATATGTAACCATCAATAGCACATTGCATGTATTGAACTATTAAAGTTATCTACCCGTTTCTGTTGACGATGTTATTGATCTAGTACCATGGTGATCAGTAAATTCGCTGTAGTGCATTGTAGAAGTGTTCTAAAAGGATTAATTGTCCTGTTTCAGGAATCACTGGATTCTGCAACTGGACAGTGCGTTTTCCTCAACATATCAACGGGGTACGCATGTTTTATTATAATGAAATTGACTTTGATCCTTGGAAACATGAATATGAAAGAGCAATGACAACGTAGCTGGAACCTGTGGGATTTGACAATACATTGTACATAGTAGAATTCCTTCTTCCAAAAACCGAGGTAAATCTGATATTACTGGTATTCTTCTAGAATCTGCATTTGCTGGATGTTTGTCGTGTATGCATAGTAACGCGACTCTTGAAATACGGTTATAGTGGCATTAAACGCAACTCATTCTCTGATCAGGGCATCTTTCGTGTATGTCAGTTTCGTGACACTAGGTATCATTGGCGTAAACAAAGCCTCAGCCGTGGACACACGCAAACTGAACAGATGAAATGTTTGAGAAAAATGGCTCAAATCAATTGCGTTCTTCCTGTAGAAATTGACTGCCTATAAAGCACCGTTTATCTTTCCAGTAACTGGCAAACTGATGGATGCAACGCTACATTTAGAGCTGAAAACTACACTGAATGTTCTTGCAGACATCTCACAACATTTGCCCTGCTGATGAGTCCGGTAAGAAGATATACTACTGTAATCTGCACATGTCAGGGTGGGAACGCTGTGTGGGGAAATAAATGAAAGATGAAGATTAAAGTTGTTTAAAGTTGTCAGTATGCATGAAGAAGATGTTGTTGTCGTGTGGATTGTTGGTCGCGGTCATAATACCTTTAGATAGCAAAAGATTAACAAAATAGATAGTGCGGTTTGCGTCCCTGTTGCATACAGTTTCCCTGTTTTGACTTGCACCATATGTCCTTGTGAGTCTGTCTGGTGAACAACTCATCTGCCTGTGCATGTGTTTGTGAGAACAGTTGCCACAGTTCGAACGCCTTTTGCTCGTCTTTTTGCGACATCTGGCATCAAATCTACGTGATGGTTATAAGTATAAACATGGTCATGATATAGTTGAAATCAAAAAGGTTCGATTCTGCTCTTGGCAGAAAGTCTTTGTGAATGGAAAAGGGTTTCGTCGCCAGTAGCATACACACGATTACATCCATAATAACTGTCCATGCAGTGGATAAAGATATTCGACTATCCAGACAAGCTTTCACACCACCATTTTTATACTAGTCTGTTTATTTTGATTTGCAAGGAATATAAACTAGGCCAATATGCTGATGACAACCAGTTCTTTTTGGATGGCTCCGATGTCAGCCTGAAGACTGGATATTCTTTTATTGCATGTCTGGACTAAAAATAAACACAGGCAAGACAAAGGTCCCGTGGATTCGAGCTGTGGCTAACAGTAAAGATATAATATGTAGTGAATTTGGCCTGGACTGGCGCTCAGGGTACTTGAGATTTTTGGTATCGTTTTAAATGCTGATCTGAATGACCTTATGGTTATTAACACCCGGAGAAGGCCAAAAGTTTTATCGAAAATCCTTGGGAATTGGCGAGAAAGAAACATTACTGATAAGACTTCTATCTACTTCAGTACACATTTTACATCGCTTTCTAATCCTCCCTAAAGTTTCCTGGATGGTACTGAAAACATGTTGTTCAGTCTTATCTGGAGTGGTAAACCTGATAAGATTAAGAGGATGAACATGAACAAGGATTACAGGGAAGGAGGAAATAGGATGATTGATTTAAAATCCCTTATTGCTGCATTGTAACAAGGCGCTATTAAGAGGTATATTAACAACGACGTTAATAACCCTTTCAATGTTCTTGTTCATCTGCTTGAGTCTGGCTCAGACATTGATCAGTTCTGCACTGTGGACAACCCATGTTGGAAAGGTGTTCTTCTATAATGAAAGAGAAACAGAAGTCTATTCATAACTGATCAGAATGATCTGTCTCAGATATTCCTTGAGAACCTTTGTCTAAGGGTTCCCTGAGAACCTTTGTCTAAGACTTTTTTTATTCATCCTTTTACCTTAAAAGTTGGTTCGAGTATGGAATAACTGAAGTAAAGGACCTCTGTAATTCTGACGGTCTACCTTCTTCTAATGAGTTCAAGAACCGATATTCAGTTAGTATGGTCAGTTCTATTAATGAGAACCAAAATCCGGGTCGTGACGCAGTGTATGGTCATATTATGCCTCCAAAGGTTGTAGAATGTTCTGTGACAAATTTATTAAATCATGTGAATTACCTGATGTGTGTAGGATGACACTGCCTTGTTACAAATTATAGGAAATGCTCTAATGGTCTATGCTCCGACTTTCTAAAAATGGCCCAATAGATTTATTTCACACGTTGAAAATCTACAGTTCTCTTATCCAATAAATAACCAGTTCCAACATGCAAACCCATGAGTTTGCTGCTGGAGGTCTACTCTCTGTGGCCAGTGTATAACCAGCATTACCCATGGAGTTTGCTGCTGGAATCATGCACTCCCTGGTTTTCTGTATCTGAATTATCTTTGTAGCTGATGTGTAACCAGCTCGAACGTGCATGTAACCCATGGAGTTCGAGTCGTGCATTCCCTGACTTTGTATACCTATAGTTTCACGCTTGCCAGTTTGTAACCAGCTCCAGCATGGAGTCGTGCACTCCATAGCTTATTATACCTATCTAAGATAAATAAAAAAGGTACCTGGTACATTATTCAAGTGCTAGAGATCCATTCAAACCAACTGGTTGAGATTGTTTCCCCAGAAAGTACCCTTGTTGTTGTTTCATTACCAATAAGCAACTATTGATGCCTTTGAAATAAAGTTGATACCACCCAATACTTAAGAGTCTGGGTTATTATGCAATGATAGCATGAACACACTGGAAGAAATTGTGTCAACTATAAAACAGGTGAACATAGATACCTGCGGTCTGTTCTGAACAACAAATTCATCAGGACATCTCGCATCTTCTTGCAGGCATTAAATCAGAGACAGGACTTGGTTTCGACTACATGCGGCTGATACCACAATGCGGTGTCCAGTTTGCTTTGTTTAACAGTATTTGGAAATCGTTTTGAAAGTAGTGATCCTCTGCTTGTCAGACTTATGGCCTTCCGGATGACAGTTTCGGCCAAGGTCGTAGACGTTTTACCTTTCTTACCTTCATATTCCCCATGATGTTCAGTTCCGTGGATCCACCTTCCCTAAATGTGTCTTTATCATAGTCAACAAAACGAACATGTTTGGGGGGTTCGGAAAACTTCAGAACTGTTCCAGACTGTTTCCCTGATAAAGAGGGAAAATAACCAAGAAAGAATTCGCTGTGTTTTCTCTCTGTGAGTGTAGGTAATAGACATTCGTTTCTAACAAAACAGTTTAAGTTCTTGAGAAAATAAACTGTTAGGAAAGAGTGTTGGTATATTTGCAAAGTTAATTATAACACTAAATACAGCCTCCCATTCGTACAGAAATTAGCTGGTTGATCAGATCAGTATTTCGCTTGATGAACCAATGACCCGCATGCTGCTCTTCGCATTGTTTACTGGTATGGTTTACACGTTCAAGATAATACGTAAGTCAAGTCGGAAAGTTCTAGTCGACATCTTCTCATTTTTGTGTCCTTTAGGCACAGTAAACCTTCCAGAAAATGTCCCATCATGAAAGGTCTCCAACGATCAAATCTGTCACATTTGTACAAAAGCACTAAAATTCATTATTTTATGGGTACGTCAACAATTTCGTCTCCCATATACACAGCTATGGTGTAGTATTAACCAACATACACTGACACATATTTCAGCTTTGAGAAAGTAAAGGGACAACGGATTCAGTTTCCGCACTTTTTGTCAAGGAGTTTCACCTACGTAAGCCCGCTCTACAAAATTTATCTATCAAAAGAATTATGTTATAAAGCCATTATTTAAAACAAACCCTGGAAAAAGAACTGTCACGGTTTTCATGGCGACCAAGAAAAAAAGTGAAAAAAGTAGGGGAGCCTGAACTTTGAAGTCTGGTAGAAAGAAAACAAATTAAGGAACGTTACAATGACATTCATCTTGTGATTGCAGCATCATTTCACGTTATCACCACACGCACGCACAATGCATGGGAAGCACGTGCACAACGTAGGAGCCTCCTACACGTGCATGGGGTGTCATTATGAATCTGGACACTTTACATGGCAGGTCGAGAAATCACTGTAGACCATGTTTTTCGATAATTTTCTTGCATCTGTGCATGGCCAGGGTTTTCAGGATCAGATCACACACTACTGACTTAAAATTGTACACCTGAAATTTTCATGCCATACTCCAATCACCTACCAAGGGGGATAACTGAACGAACAGCTTTGCTTTGAATGAAATTCATGTGGTGATGCATTCTCAAAACGTCCATTTTTATTGTATCAACATTGATTCAATCACATATATCTCCCAATTTCTACAATCGTACATTGAAAGTACAGTTCCTCTACGTTTTTGAAGAGAATATGCTTATGGTCTAACACTGATGACACGAGCGTGGACAAGCGGGGTAAAAGACTGGCGGCACTCTCGGGTAAATAATATACGCGGTCATGCACAAATTGTATCACATCATGGGAAACAGCTTCAACCACTCAGCGATATGCCGACACTCGCCTCGTATTACACACCTGCTCTAGTTCAGAAACATCGCGAGTTGACCTTCGTGGTGTTAGGTCCAGCTGCAATGGTGTTACCCGATATGCAGTTAGACTCATGCGTATAGCAACGAGACCCACTCCTCCTCACAAAAATAAAAACAATAATTTTCACTGTAATGTCTTTGTCATTCTTGATACCGATTTCTGCCGGTATGGTTCTGAAAGGAAACTATTCAAAGAAAGCATAACTTCTAGTGACTGTTAAATTGAGTTATCTGATAACATAGGTATCATTACCCGAACACAACCACCCAAACCATCACGTGCAAAATGTGCTACATGAATGTGCTCCACATTTCACACATACAGTCTGACCGGTTAAAACCTACCTGTAATCATTTTTCTGATGCCACATGTGGGTCCGAACTTCATATTTATGGATGATAGTGCCCGCCCGTGGATGAAAGTGCCTGAAAAAGAGTTGTTAATGATGTGTTGATCAACAACATCACACATTTGGACTGGCCTGCACCATCACCTGATCGTAATACTATTGAACATGCTTGGAACATTATAGAAACTCGTGTTAACTGTCTCCATGTTCACTCCCTGACTTGAACTTGAACAAGCGTTACAGAGAGAACTGCAGAGCATTCCATGAAAGCAGCCTTAGTGGTTCATTTCGTCAATGCAAAGATATGTGGAAGATATATACTACTCAAAAAAAAGAAACGCGTAACTGAAAATTGTTATCAGTTTATACACTTAAGGTTCAGTAGTACAGGGTAGTCATGAAGAAAACCTGAATGAACATTAACGGTTCAATGCTGCAAGAAACTGTACGTCACAAATGACAAGTGTTCCAAGGTCAAGGTTGCAGATCTAGAGCAGTCAGTATTTTGTGTTGCCACCATTAGCATCAACGGTTGCTTGGCATAAGCGTCCCATAGACAGAACCAGATTCCGGATGACGTGTCTGGGAATGAGTTGGCACTCATCCCTCAAGGCCACAAACAGAGCAGGTAACGTCTGTAGCTGTCAATCAAGGGCCAATCAAGAACCTGACCGTTGTTCCGAGCAACGAAATCCCTGCGGCCATGCTGAAAAATGACGTTCTGGTGGTTCATAGAAGGAAGAACATGAGGCCTGATGATTTCATCACGGTAACGTTGAACTGTCAAATTGCCCTGGACCTGAATGAGATCTGCCCTGCCACTGTGTGAGAATCCAGCCCAAATCACCACACTTCCATCACCAAGTCTGTCCAATTCCTGTACACAATTTGCAGCGTAGCGTTCGTTACGACTTGATATACACCTGCTCTTCTGTCGGGACGTCGCAGCATTGTTACCGATGTTGACATGTAAGGGCAGGTCCTCGCAAAGGTCGTCTGGAACGAATACCAGCCTCACGTAAGCGGTTCCTGGCGGTCTGATCAGAAATTGCTCTGAGTCCTGGCACTACCGATGTTGTTGAGGATGCCGTGGTGAACCTGTTCCGCAAATGTCGAAGCCGAATAAACCTGTCCTGAGTGGGTGTGGCCACACGGGGCTAACCTGACCTCGGGCGATCACGTGTTGATCCTTGCTGCCGAAAGCGATGCCAAAGTCATGGTATGGTACTCTGTGACACATTCAGTTGCTTTCAATCGCAGGCTGAGACTCCCCAGCCTCCAATTGACGAATCGCATTGTTGCGCTGAGCCTCAGTAAATCTAGGCATGACACCAAATATAAGATTGTCAACTATCGCAAGAGCACTGAACAATCATTTGACCTTCAGCACAAAATTTGGGGAAAGATTTCCCCAAAACCCTCTAAAGAGAATATGAGTCTGCAGTTAGCAGGATCAGCTGCGCTACCCTTTTCGTGAAATGGAATATTTCATGAAATGGAATAAGTACTCCCAAAATCCATTCTTTCTGGTAAACGCCAGTATACAGAGTCAAATTAAATAAGCTACATAGTAAATGAAGACACTTTTGTGGAGCATCCTTAAAAAATTCAATCCGTATTCCAGTTATCCGCATCATTAAGTGCATGACATGTTTCTTGCAGAGTACTATCACTGTCTACGTTATCAATCGTTTCAAGATCAAATGATCAGTTAATGCCTTTACAAAGTTCTCAACATAATCATAAAAATCCTTCTCGTCTGGTCGGCTTGTTATGTACCACCGAACACACTTTAAAAATGAGTTATCCGTATTCAAGTGTTCATTTTTGTTTTTAGCGAGAATGTTATATGAACATAGACCACTGGTATAAATTTCGCCATTCTTTCGACTCACGTGCAGTTGCTTCCTGTGCAAAGTCCATTCTCTTCCCACAGTGGTAACTTGTCACATCTTCGTATGTAACCTTTCATAGTGCGAGTATTCAAGACTAGTGATTGGAGGCAATCAGATTTAGTAGTGCAGTCAGCGACTTTGTTTCAAAAGTGATCGTTCGAAAGATCTCGGTAATTTCTGTGAAAACTAGAACCTCTTCCCGAGCGCGATACTCGAATGTTTCTTCTAGACAGAACTCAATTATGCCATTTATATTTCTCCACATTGCTTGCAATCTAAGTCGATGTAACACGTGTTCTGATTGGACAGATAAAAAGGGAGATAAATCTGACATATTTTGCCGCTAAGGGATTTTATGAGAACTGCGAAATATGGCCGTATTAGAACAGAGGTTCGTAGGAAGATATGACAAGTAACCTCTGTGGGAACGGAATGGGTCAAGTCATGGAGTTTTCAGAATCCTGTAGAATAATGACAGTGCGGTATTCTGGCCATGGGCCTCATCCCAAACGATATGTAAAGGACCAACCTGATCAATTATGACACTGCTGAATGTCTCTTCAAAGTTTGGAATGTTTTTAATGGTACAGTTGGTATTTTGCCATCCGTTTCGTAGAAATGATAGATGCTGCAAAGTTTTATCAACATCATACCACAAATTAGGCCAAAGGAATCTAGAAAACATTTGCCACATGTTTTGTTAGATCCATTTATGATCAAAATGGCGGCCTCATCAAAGGCTCAGCAAAACTAATATCAAACTGGAACCGTGTCAGCTTCTAAAGAATTCCCTATCTGGGATTTAAGTTGTAAATATATGACTAATCAGAAAGACGCTATGGTACATTGTATATGTTACAGTCAGGTTGTGCAATCAGTAATTTCTTGAAATAACTATGAGGGCCAGCCATTTTGCGTCATTTTGACACTTTGACACTTGCAGTGTCGAAAGCAGCCACACCAGACAATAACTGTGTACTGGTTGTTGTTACACTAAATGACATGAAATGGCTCGCCCTCTTAGTTATTTCACGAAATGACCGGCATTTTTAGTCATTTCACGAAATGACTGGTTTCACAATCTGACTGTAACATGTGGTAACCGATTTCACAATGTGCATCAGTGTATGAAGTAATGACAAAGAGTGAGGGTCCATCCACCCTAAGCATATGACTGGTGTGACAATAGGGGATAAGGGGGCAATTCACCTAGACACAACTAACCTAAGCAGGATATAGGATTAGAATTCGAACTTTCTCATTCATTGGAACAGTTGTCCTACCAAAATCAGCATTAAACATGACATTTGGAACACAGTTATACCTCAATGATCAGTTTCATCTGAAGTCCCTGAATGCACTGTAGCTAGACACAAAACCACTGTGCCGACGTTGCACTGGTCATAGTGCAGTAAATAGATCATTAGCGTGAAACGTCTTATAGGAATTTACCTTGGAAAAGATAAGAGTCTCTCATAATAGTGTCATGGCGAATGAATATTGTTTTTATATAACAATAATAGGTTGCCGTCTCTTAATGAGATCGTCGGGGCGGCGTGGTAGCCCTATGGTTAAAGCATTGGCTTGTCATGTCGGAGGCCACGTTTCGATCCATTCCTAATGTCTCCCGCCACAATATTGCTGGAATATTGCTAAAGGCGGCGTAAAACCCAACTCGCTCACACACTAAAGAGTTTGCTTGCTTCTGAGAAATACAACTTTCCTCCAACGACACCTTAGACAATGACGTATTTGTTTCCCTGGTATCGAAAGACACGCTCATACAACAATAGTCTTTGAAAAACGTCGTCTGGACCAAACAACCCAGTGGTTGATGCCATGAGCATCGATCTACGTATTCAGGGAACGATGAAATGAAGCTTTCGATCGATTATACACTTACAATGCATAATACTTTCTGAAGACGAATCTTTCGTGAATTTCTGCACCGAACTGATCATATTTCGACACAATTTAAATGTGGGTATTTCATTGCTGAAGTCAAATCCATACCCTGTCGCGATACATATGGAAGTTTAAGTATCGTAGTATCGCTTGAGTTAAAAGTGTAAATGAAGGCGCTTCTTTATATGCATTCATTGAGCAAAATTTCAGCTATATGGCGACGGCATGTAAATAATCAAGAGTAAGACCAGACAATTCGGTGATCAATAGCATGAGCATCGACCTTCGCATTTTGGAACCAATGACGTGTCAACCAATTCAACGAGCCCTACTTCTCAATCGCGTTAGTCGCCTCTTACGACAAGCATAGTCGCCTTTTGTTGGAAGCATGGGTTGCAGACGACATATTCGACCCCTGAAGACATATTCTACACGGGTCTCCTCCCTGGTGGAGGCACCTTGGTTCAGGTCCCAAGGTGGGCACACTTGCGTAGCACTCTTAGACGAGGTTTCTAGATCCACATTGTGTCAGTTCACCCAGCTGTAAAATGGGTGCCCGTGGGCATGTGCTGGTACTGTGAGTGTTCAGTTCATTGTGTCTACGAGACAGCATAGCTGTATGATCCCCAGTGAGCTGAAGAAGCATTGGGAAGTATGATAGCGTCCTTTGACTGGAGGTTAGTAATGTACATTGTGCCATGAGCAAGCAATGTGCCTGGATATGAGCTCCATATAAGCGGACTATTACTATATTACCATTATAACTAACTTCATTCCCCTTCCCTCTCTGCTACCCTCTGACCTCCGCTGAACCAAATACCCACATGTACAATGCCCCTGACAGGTTATACCCATTAAATGAGCTGATTGCCAGCTTGGGTGCCCAGTGGGGTTGAGTGGCTCCTTCCAAGGGGAGTTATGAATCATGATAAAAAACACGGGTCTTGTGGAGTGTCTAACCTGTGTAAAGCTGCACAGCGCACTGTAGCTAAGGTTCAGAGGAAAATTGAGTTATGAGCTAATTAGTTAAAGCCGCTTTTAGCAGTATTCCGCTTACATCACGTCGTTAGATCAATGTAGGAGGGCTCAAACTTTACCATTATGGTGAAAGAAACGTGGTGGCGACAAACCTAGAAACGAACTTATAGCAAACCAGGATCCGAAACAAAACTCATAGGTTTCATAGGTGTGCTCAAGGGACGCAACTCTACACCGCGAATAGCTGCAACTTAGACGACTGGATCACATGTCATTATGATACATAGTCTTGCTCTCTCCAGTCAGCTTTCACACAGGTTGGAAACCAGCGCACAATCATCATGTGGGATTCTGGATTTACAACAGTTGCCTTATTTCTGGTTGGCACCCGTGAACAGCCACCTCCTCTTGGTGGGTGCTGGGTAACGCTAAGAGCTGTTCAAACCCCCGTGTGGACCCGGGTCAAATAGGTCCATAGCACCCCATTGCTGGTCGCAAGGAGCGACCGAATTGGGCAACCTGTTTGCCGTGGGTTGCGTCCCGCGTCGGTGGAGGACGGTAGTCTGGTGGTTGAGGGCAGTAGGAGCCTGGAGCCGTGTTCCTGTTGCTCAACACACCACTTTGGCCCTTACTTCACCTAGACGGGTGGTAGAATCGGCCCGATTCTATCAATCGGCTGGTCACGCCATGCCCTGTGCATAGCAATTTTGTTTTGCACATTTATCTTATTGGGTATTGGTCATCTTGATTTCTAGTACAGAAATGATTGTAACATAAATTTGCCTCGAGTCCTGTGCCAGAAGGCGGTGGCTCATGGGCCAATCTGGCATTATTGACCTCCGGGTTCTACTTGTCATCAGGTAAATGTCTAGGGCGGAACCAGCCTTACTTTCACTCTGTTTGACTATTGTAGCTACCTGTGTCTCTTTTGCTGGAGTATAGCATCCCTGTAACCCTGGTGCTTGTAGGTGGCTTCCACTTCGACACCGTCCTTGTTGACACTCCATGGTGGGTGGGGAGCAGGGATGTTGAATCTTTTTCCATATCATGGCAACCTTACAATACACTGGTTCACGATCGAAAAGTAAAAGAAGGCATCTAGATACAGAAATCATTTCATCTGATGATGACAGTGTCTCACAGGATAATGCTGACTCATGGCCGCGGTTTCTGGTGGTCAATGGAATTAATGATACACCCCTTAAGATTAATCCTTTTGTTGTTTCTAAAGCTGTTAAAGGGATTTGTGGAGATGTTAAGAACGTATCGCGTTTACGAAATGGATCCCTGCTGGTTGAATGTTCAAGACGTCAACAGTCTATCAATTTACTCAAAGCAAGCCATTTTGGAACCACTGAAATTTCTGTCTCGGTACACAAATCTCTAAATTCTTGTAGAGGTGTAATCCGTGATCGCACTAGATGTCTGTCTGACATGTCCGAGGATGAGATAGCGATAGAGCTGAAGTCTCAAGGAGTAACATCTGTGAAGAGATTTACTAGGAAGGAGCAAGACAGGATTGTTCAAACGACAACATATCTCCTTACCTTTGCCTTACCAAAAGTACCATCATCAATTAAGGCTGGTTATTTCAACATTGAAGTCGATGTGTACATACCGACTCCACTCCGTTGTTATAACTGTCAGAAGTTTGGACACGGGGCCAGGTCCTGCACTAAATCTCCAACATGCTGTCGTTGCAGCAAAACTCATGAAAGTATGGATACCTGTACAGACGATATCAAGTGTGCTAACTGCAACGGTGACCACTTCTCTTCTTCAAAATCCTGTCCATTCTTTCAGAAGCAATCCCAGATTATCAAACTGAAGTATACAAATAATATTTCTTTTTCAGAGGCAATAAAATTACTGACAACTCAGACTCACCCAATTCAGTCAGCTTCTCACTCTTACTCTGCTGCTGTTACCTCTTCACAGAGCAAAGTTGACAGAGCATGTCAGACAGACATCTGCTGTGTCACTGATAAGCAATCAGTGACTCCTGAAGGCAACAAGTCATCAACATCAGCTTCACAGACTGTTCTTCAATCTGGACCTCAGCTTGCTCGAGGGCCCGAAACAGTGGAAAACTCACAAAATAGTGTAAAACTTACTAACAAGGAAAAGAAACAATCAAAGAAGAAAGGATCTAGGACCCTCAAACATGTAGAGGTCCCTTCCCCATTAACATCCCCTGTAGAGGTTCATAACAACTTTGAACCTCTAGACATGGAAGTCACTCCTTCTCCGACAACTCAGCGGAGAGGATCTTCCTCGAGATCACGATCTCCAGTTCAGCCTCCATGAGCTGTTCTTTCGATATCCTTCAGTGGAACTGTAGAGGCCTTAAAAACAATTTCAATGATTTGCAACTATTAATTCAAGACTTCAAGCCAGCAGCATTATGTTTGCAAGAAACATATCTAAAACCCACGGATAACTTTGATATCAGACAATATGATTCATACCACTGTTTCTCACCTCCCGGTAATAAAGCTACAGGGGGATCTTCTATCTTGGTGAAGCAGGGAACTATCCACAGTCTTGTTCCTCTCACTACCCCTCTTCAGGCAGTTGCGGTTCGTGTTACTCTGCATATTGTTATTACCTTGTGTTCATTGTATATTCAGCCATCATCGACTCTGCAGCAATCCGATCATCAGATCCTTTATGACCAACTCCCAAAACCTTGTATTATCATGGGGGACTTAAATGGTCATAACCCACTTTGGGGTAGCAGTAACACCAATGGGAAAGGAAAGATTCTTGAGGATTTCTTCACGAATACTGATTTATGTATTTTCAATGATAATTCTCATACATATCTTCATCCCGCGACAGGTTCGTACTCCTCTCTTGATTTATCTGTTGCTGATTCCAGTTTATACAATGAATTTGAATGGTCAGTCCACGATGATCTTTGTGGAAGTGACCATTTTCCCACTATACTTTCAGCCATAAACCCCAGTGACGCTGCACCATTGTCTAGATGGAACTTTAACAAGGCAGATTGGTCTTTATTCGAGACCTTATGCACTAACAGACTAAAACCAGAATTCTTTCTCAATGTGTCTGATCCTATTCAGATGTTTTCTGATGAATTAAACATGATTGCCGATGATTGTATTCCCAAGTCCTCTATGGTTCCACATATTCGGAAGCCATGGTTTACTATTGACTGTAAACAGGCTAGAAGGGCTAGAAAAAAGGCGGAAAAATATTTTCGTCGACATCCAACCGTCCATAACTTAAACCAGTTTAAAATCTCAAACGCCAAGGCTCGTCGTACATTTCAACAAAGTAAACGACAGTCATGGCGAAATTATGTTTCTAGAATTAACTCACGAACACCTATTTCTAAGGTATGGAATATGGTGAAGAAGATAAAAGGTAAAGGTTCCAAATGTAGTGTGCACCATCTTAAGGAGGGTGACACTCTTTTAACTGAAAAAGCTGATATTGCTAACAAACTAGGTGAAACGTTAGCTAAACAATCCTCCTCATCAAATTATTCACCGACTTTTCAGAAATTTAAAAACCATCAAGAAAAAAAGAATATTAATTTTAATTCAGATAATGGGGAGGATTATAATGAATTATTTTCTATTCATGAGCTCATTGCTGCTCTTGGACAAGCTCATGACACTGCTTCAGGCCCCGATAATATTCATTATCAGCTTCTTAAACATCTCCCTGAATCGTGTTTACAAACATTATTGAATATCTTTGACAGTATCTGGACTTCTGGTAATTTCCCACCATCTTGGCGAAATGCTATAATCATTCCTATTCCTAAACCTGGCCGGGATCATACCGATCCATCTAATTACAGACCAATTTCTTTAACGAGTTGTGTCTGTAAAACCATGGAGCGTATGGTAAACAATCGATTAACATGGTTTCTTGAAACTAACAACCTTATCACAAATATTCAGTGTGGATTCAGGAAGAATCGTAGTACCATTGATCATTTGGTACGTTTAGAATCCTTTGTAAAAAATGCATTTATAAATAAGCAGCATGCTGTATCGATCTTTTTTGATCTCGAGAAAGCATACGATACCACCTGGAAGCATGGCATTTTAAAGGATTTACATGATTTCGGTTTAAGGGGTCGTTTACCTCTTTTTATAGCGCAGTTTTTACAAGGCAGACAATTTCAAGTCCGAGTAGGTTCTACCCTGTCTGATCATTACAATCAGGATCAGGGTGTTCCGCAAGGCAGCATTTTGTCTGTGACCTTATTTAGTATCAAGATCAACAGTTTATCCAAGGTTTTAAACGATTCAAAAGATGGATCACTTTTCGTGGATGATTTTAATATTTCCTGTCGCGGTAAGAATATGCATACTATTGAACGGCAAATGCAAGTATGTTTAAACAAAATAAATAAATGGTGTCTTGAGAATGGTTTGAAGTTTTCTAAGACAAAAACTAATTGCATCCATTTCTGCCGTAAGTATAAACCACATAAGGACCCAGAATTATTTTTAAATGGCACTCCTATCAAAGTCGTTAAGGAGGCCAAGTTCTTAGGTTTGATTTTCGACTCTCATTTAACTTTTCTTCCGCATATCAAATCCTTGAAAACTAAATGTCTGAAGGCACTTGATCTATTGAAAATTGTGTCAAACTCAAAATGGGGAGGGGATCAAGCTACTCTCCTGCACCTATACCGTTCACTTGTCCGTTCGAAGCTTGATTATGGCTCCATCATTTATGGTGGAGCCTGTAACAGCAATCTAAAACTCCTTGATTCTATCCACCACCAAGGTCTGAGACTTTGTCTTGGGTCGTTCCGAACTTCTCCTATTGACAGTCTCTATGTCGAAGCCGACGAACCATCTCTTACACAGCGCCGCATCAAATTAGCTTTACAATATATTACAAAACTATACTCTAACGAATCCAACCCTGCTTTTAACTGTGTTTTCGATCCTCTTTATGAGCATTTATACAACAAAAAGCCTTCTCTTGTTCCGCCTCTTGGGCACAGAATTAAACCATTTATTTCTGCTGCCGGCATTGAGCTGAAAAGTATAGCGCCTTCTCGTCTTCTTTCTTCTCCTCCTTGGCAATTAGTGAGGCCACAGGTTGACCTCACCTTAACAAAGTTAAAAAAATCAGACACAAACGAATTACAATATAAACAAGGGTTTATGCAATTAAAAAATAATTATAGTACATACAAATCCTTATTTACAGATGAGTCCAAGGATGGTGGCACAGTTGCTTGTGCCACTGTCATTGGATCCAGGACAATATCTTCTCGATTACCTGATAACAGCTCCATTTTCACTGCAGAAGCAAACGCAATATTAACGGGTCTTCAATATATTCAAAGACATCCTAATCATGTACAGTATATAATTTTTTCTGACTCTCTTTCTTGCCTTCAGGCTATTAAAAATTGTCTTGTAAACATCCACTTTTAATTGACATAATTGAATTGTATAATGATCTTGCAACTGGCCAGTGCAACATCGTCTTTTGTTGGTTACCCAGCCATGTAGGTATTTCTGGGAATGCAATGGCCGATCTTGCTGCTAAGGCTGCACTCAACAAATCTGTGACACCACTTCTTATTCCATACTCTGACTATAAAGCTAGCATTAGAACTTACATTCGTGATCTGATGCAAAAGAAGTGGGATACCCAAGTGGGAATAAATAAATTACATGCCATAAAACCTTATATTGGTTACACTCCCTTAGGCTGTCAGTCCAGATTTGAAGAGGTCATTCTGCGACGGTGTCGCATTGGCCATACGCGTTACACCCACAGTTATTTACTAAAAGGCGATGATCCTCCGTTTTGTATCCCTTGTGATGAGAGAACCACGGTCAAGCATATCCTGCTTGACTGTGTTGAATTCTCCATCATAAGGGATAACTATTTCAATGTCAAAACAATGAAGGATCTTTTTAGCACAGTTAGTACTCATTTAATTCTTGGATTTTTAAAAGAAATTGATTTTCTTATTGAATTGTAATTGATATGTTCTGTAGATAGTTGTATTTTAATGATTGGTAGTTTAAATTAGTAACTTAGATTGTTAGTGGCGATACCCTCAAAGGGGGTTGAAGTATTGTAAAATTATTGTCCTCCTGAGAGGGTACGTAAGTCCAATACTCTCATAGTCAATTTAAATCTACTACTAGTTTTTAATCGTAGAATATTTGTTGTTTTAAGTCATAGCTAAATTTCAGGATAATCGCCAATAGCTGAAGGGATGGTGTAAATCCAACTAGGGTTCATGCAGGTAGCAGAAGTAATGTAAGTCCCCATGGACCTTAGTATGGTGATCTACCTTCAGTTGTTGGCGATCTATAGCCCCGGTTTTATGTTGTATTGTCTTCTTTAATTCCAATGTTTTAACTTTCAATGCTAGTTTTATGTTCTGTGATACTCTAGTGTTTTTACTGTCCTTCGCTGACAGGTTTTACTTTTTCTCTTTTCTCATCCTAACATTACTATAACTTATATTGTTCTCGTCACGATATGGCTGCAATATTGCCGATGTGACGTTAAATGTTAACTCACTCACTCACTTATTTCTGGTCGTGGTGCTGACAGTGTTATGACTGTCAATGCGGCGGGCAAATGGACTTCCCCTTGGCCCCCCTCTCCTTCCGTTCCAGGGGAACGCCCTGTCAATGGAGACTGATTCCCGTGTTTTGTTTAAGAACCTTCGACAGAAGTATGGCGATATTTTCAGTCTGTATGTCTTCCACAAACCTGTCATCGTCCTCAATGCCTACAACGTCCTTAAAGAAGCCATAATCAAGAACACCGATGTCTTCTCCGACAGGCCACACACATTTTTGACTGATTTCTTCGCAAGGAGAAAAGGAGCGTTTTCTTCAAATTTTAGCTGAAGTAAAGGTGTTTTAAGAGTGGCTCTAACCATTGGACCATGACGGGCACGACAGCCATAATGAAAACGTTAATAGTGCCAATAACCGTCATTGCTAAAACCATCGTCAAATCAGGTACATTGTAAGCAGTTTGTGTTTGGTTGTGTCATTTACCTTTTTGTACTGCATTGTTGGTGAAAGTGAAAATTTGTGTGTACACGAACACAGATAAGGTGCATTCAATTTTTGCTAGATGTAGGTATTGCAAAAACCGAATTCCATATAGTAGGTTTACAGAGGGCATCTGAACGAAAAAACGAGTGTTTAACGGCACGATGTCACGCTTTTTCGATAGTATTTTGGTCTATGCTATATACATTTGATACAAGCTTCCTACTGATGCAATAAAAGACTCATTATCCCTGCAACTTGCCTAAACTCGAGACTTGCTGTGTATGGAATTTAAACGATCGTAGCACTATACAGCTGACCCACGTCGTACCTTGGCTGCAACATACAGCTGACCCACTTCATACCTTGGCAGCAACATACAACTGACCTATGTCATACCTTGGCAGCACTATACAGCTGACCCACTTCATACCTTGGCAGCAACACACAGCTGACCCATACCGTGCCTTGGCAGCAACATACAGTTGACCCACTTAATACCTTCGCAGCACTATACCGCTGACCCATGTCATACCTTGTTGGTACAATACAGCTCACTAATGTCACACCTTTCCAGCATTATATACCTGAACAATGTTATACCCAGTTATACAAAGAAATTACAATGATGGTATGAAACAGCGTGGCAATACAAATGCAATATAACTTAATATAATAGAATTGACTGTGGACACAAAGATGTTGATGGTAAGATTCACGTCGCTGCAATATGTGAGTATGTGAGTTGGCAAAGACCAGATTCAGATCCCCCTCCAGTTCCTCTGACATCACTGGTATATTCCAGAGTAGGCCCAGAACCTTACTCTACAATCCTTTCTCCCAGTCTTAATATAGAAACCAGGTCACCGCCGTCCTGAAATGAGTCTTAACAGAAACAACGTGATTCACATACAACACTGTTCTACAAATGTCTCCAATATACATACATACAGTGCCATTTATGCTACGGCATAGGGTTGAATTCTATTTCACTATATTTTGCAAACAGGAGTAGTCGCATCTTCCGGGGACTTGTGGCATGAACAAAGGCGCTTTGCTCTCAACATTTTGCGAGAGTTTGGGGCTGGAAGAACGATCATGGAGGACAAAATACACGAGGAAATTGCACACTTTGTCTTAGCCCTGGAGAAACAGACAGGCCAAGGTTTCCACATAGAGCGTTTAGCGCAGAATGCCGTTCCATTGTCTGTTCCATTGTCTTTGGCAAACGTTTTGAATATACCGACCCTGTCTTCGTCAAGTTTCTGAAAGCACTGGATGTATATATACATGTATGATTTTATCCCATTTTCTTTGAGTGAGTTACTTATAAACGCTACATAGCGTATGCAACAGACCTGTATGCACATACATAAGTACATGCACATACGCTCCTTTCATAGAGTGGCATGGACACACACACACACACACACAAACACACACACACGTACGTGCATACATACATGAATACGTGCACGCACGCACGCACGCACGCACACACACACACACGCATACATACATACATACATACATACATACATACATACATACATACATTCATACATACATACATACATACATACATACATACATACATACATACATACATACATACATACATACATACATACATACGGTAATAGAACTGAACTTTTGTTTTCATATTTTAAGGTCGAAGGATTTGCCTGGGAGAAGCAATGGCCCGGATGGAGCTCTTCCTCTTCCTCACCACCATGATTCAGAAGTTCAAGTTCGTCCCAGTAAACGGGGTTAAGCCTCCACTGGAAGGAATACTGGGTTTAACAAATGCGCCACCTGAATTCCAACTACGAGCTATCCCCCGAAAGTAATACTGTTCGGATCATCACAATGTTAACAAGAACACTATGCCTAGATCCTCTCTATACTCGTGACCATCCGTGTTAGAACTGGTCTTCAGTTACCCAGGTTTGCCTGACGGGGTGTCTAATGGGATCGGGTGGTCATTGTATCACAACTGCGTGGAACGATGCTTATGATGTTGATCACTGGATTGTCTGGTCGATTATTTACAGACCGCTGCCGTACAGCTGGAATATTGCGGAGTGCAGCGATACACAACAAATTAAACAAACCAGCCAACCTACCAATCTACCAACGTTGCGATACAATAGGAACAAGAAGATCATTTGATCAGCGACATATAATCGCCGGCCCGGCGGTAATGAGAGTTCGTTGTCAGTGTATGGGGCTAGTAGTTTTAAACGTTTGCAGGCCAATGTGGCCTTCATTAATTATCTGTCCTTTTTCCAACTGGAACCTTTCCGATAAATTTTTAGCTTTCTGGAATCATCCATGATCCATTATGTTACGATAACTAAGAGTATTCTCAAGCTCTCTTAATATCAAGAACACACTGCTGGTGGTACAAGAGAAACATTATGAACACACACAATACATATACATAAAGGCAAGATGGCAGAAAGTACAAGCATAGTTTTACAACATAAATACGACATATATCATTCAGTTTCTTCTCACTTTTTAGCAACTAGGTTTAGGTAGTTTGCTATATCTTTTTTACTGCTCCAGGTTTTGCTTCATGAATATGCTTTATACGTTATTAGGTTAGGGAAAGATATTAAGCATTTAATGGGAATGTATTTATTTCTTTGTTCAGTAACAGCTTCGCATTTAAATAAATAATGAAAATTATCTGCTACAGCAAGTGATCTACAGAGACTGCAGGTTCTGTTTTGACGATCAATGCCATGGCAACGGCCAACTTCAACATATACGTTATGGTTACACGTTTCGTATTTTAAAACTGGTAAATATACATAGGTGGAAGAAGGAGATAATTTTCTAAAGATTTTTAATGTATCTGTAATAGAAACCTTCAGGGCTGTTGTCTATCTCAGCTTTCCAACTTCGGTAAAATTGACCCTCTAGGATTGATTCTACCTGAGAAGTTAACCACTGGCATTAAACATTGGATAGCGCCTTGGATAAGTGCATAATTATCTAAATCAACTTTGATGATTTTTGGAGTTGTTCCAACATAATATAGCTCATACCTGTAACAGATTACCCTTTGAGCGACTAATATATATATATATAAATCGTACACCCCACCCAGGGACAGAATCATCAAAAAAGGACAGTGACATCTACATACAGTAGTATCATAAATGAAATACATTGGTTCATATCAATATCTGGGAAGCTACAAAGACTCACAGATGTACATCTATCATTAGTAAGGATAGTACAAACGATTTCATATTATCATACATTATTTGAACAAGAGTTAAAAATCTACCATTAATTACACTGTTGAGTAGCCCAACCCTCCATACATTATCGAACGCTTTTGCTAGTTTTTAGTTGAGCATATTCATAACAAAGGTGTTATCTTTTGTTGAGTGGACATTTGTGAAACTCGTCTGGGCAAGATGTAATACGTTAATGTTTTATAAAAAGTGTTAAGTCTGTTATTCACAATACTTACCAATCAGGTTACCGAATCTGATGAATGTCGCATTTGGTTCATATGAGTTTGGCTCCATATGATTTATCTCCCTTTAGTTTGTAGACTTTACTTTGTGTAAACATTTTCGAAAGTTCTTTAGCCTTATCTTTTTGCCTTCCAGTAATCGGTTGATATATTTTTTATACTGCTTGATATGTTCATGCACTTCTTACACTCTTTAGAACACGTAAAGAGATGTTTTGCAATTGGAGTATGTGTGTTTTGATAAATGAAAATCACTACGTTAACGTGAGTGTACTGCAAGCGAAGGGTGTTGATCGGACAGTATTGTTACGACAGGGGAGTGTTCATGTACGGCTTTCGATTGAGTGCTTACTCCTGCTGAGTGATGACGTGCTGCTGCCGAGTCATGCTGAACCTAGGCCAAGTGATGATGTAGTGTAACCAAAAGATGTACTGTAGCCAAGTGATGATGTGCTGTAGCCAAGCGATGATGTGCTGTAGCCAACCGATGATGTACTGTAGCCAAGTGATGATGTACTGTAGCCAAGTGATGATGTACTATAGCCAAGTGATGATGTACTGTAGCCAAGTGATGATGTACTGTAGCCAAGTGATGATGTGCTGCAGCCAATTGATGATGTACTGTAGCCAATTGATGATGTAATTTAGCCAATTGATGATGTTCTTTAGCCAAGTCATGATGTACTGTAGCCAGGTGATGATGTCCTGTAGCCAGGTGATAACGTGTTGTAGGAAAGTGATGATGTGCTGTAGCCAAGTGATGATTTTACTGTAGACAGGTGATGGTGTGCTGTAGCCAGGTGATGATGTGCTGTAGCCAAGTGATGATGTACTGTAGCCAAGTGATGATGTACTGTAGCCAAGTGATGATGTGCTGTGGCGACCGATGATAGTACTGTAGACAGGTGATGTTGCAGTGTAGTCAATGACAGTCCATGTCTAAATCTAAATCAAGTAATCCAAATCTTTGGCTGTTGATTACGACGGGGTATATGATATTACTTGAGGACATACCATTATCCAAGGGGTACCAAATAACATGTTGTTTTCGTTTTCTGCAATTATTTTACAAATATTATACCCCAATGTGTTGTGGTAACTCAAATCTCGTGAACTACATTACCCACATATGTCAAACTTTGGATGTGGCTTTACTAAAGATTCCTTCACAATGAAATGGTAACTTTACACACATTAGACATTGAGAATAGAGTTTAGGCTCACTACTTTTTGACATCCCCTCGTACGACTGTCGTAGAACTAAGATGATCGTAACTCCCATACTTTAACATAGACTTATGACTCCTAGCGCTACAATCGCTTTGAGGACCGAGGCTCTGGTCTTTCAGTATGACGGCCAGGGATCGAACCCGACCCTCCGTGTACATGCACTAGCCACTGGATCGTGGAGGCAGTCTGACACTGGCATTAACACTCAACAAACCAGCCTACCATTTCTATGATTACACAATGCCATTTAGAAAGTGGTCAGTTATATTTAGGATAACACTTTCCTAGTAAAGTACAAATTCTAATACTTTTTGTGTTGAGCCCCATACGGGATTCGAACCCACACTCTCCGAGTCAAGTATCCAATCGTTAGCATGCAAAGCCACCTGACCCGCTCAGCCCCCGCGACTCACACAAAAATGAAAGTCGGACGACTGGTTGTCTAGACTGCGGACTTTGTGTATCTCTCTGATAACTGTTAACTGACACGGCTCCCACGACCGAAAGCTATGATCACACAATGTCATTTAGAAAGTGGACAAATGTAAAATATGTTACATTAGGAATTACACTTCCTTATGAAAGTACAAAAGTAATTCTATCACTTTTTCTGGAGTTGAGACCTATTTAGGATTCGAACCCACACCCTCACAGTCAGGCACTTAAACAAGTACATGAACATGTCACTACTGTAGGTAAGGTTCAGGGATAAACTACGTTAAAACCGCTTCTAACAGTAATCCACGTATATCACGTTGTGTTAGATTACTGTAGAAGGAAGCTGTAAAGTCACGCAGAGCTCAGGCTTAGAGCATTTTGGTGAAAAGAGACAGGTGTAGTTCTTGTAAACCTACAAACGAACTTGTGCAAACCTGTTGTGTTTAAGAGACACAAATCTACAAAGTATTAGACTGGACCGCGTCTGATTATGATTCTAGCACAACAACAAAGTATATATGTTGTTTACACGTTGAAAACATGAACAGAGTCATATTTATATCAGCTGTACACGAGAAACTCTGATTCATGCATGCACCCAATTAATGTTCTGCATCTATAGACAGCAGATATTTCTTGCACACGCTTTGTTTAATGGCTCTTAAACGACCCATAAAATCAATCGCTCCACGCTGTTGTCAGTATATGGGACATCCGTAAACGCGAGCATTTTAGTCATATGTGTCCCCCATTACTGGCTGTGCATGTAGATACGTAATCTACACCAATGTGAAGGTAGTTTAAAGACTCATAAACGACCTATAAAAACGTCTCCAGCATATAGGACATCCAAATCTGAATGTGAGTATCCCATGCATTCGAGACAAAAGAAAACATTTTACACACTTCTTAGTTGGTAGCTGATAATACAATCTGCAATAAAAGCAGAGAATGCAAGATTAAAGAACAAAATATACATAAAATGATTAATGTTGTCATATGTTAACAAAACAAAGGTATGGTACTTTTTTAAGTGTGGCGTTCCCTGTGGCCACCATGACATTTAACCGGCCTATAAAATAACCTTTGTTCTATTACGCAATGTGATTCAATGTGCCAAACTGCGGAGACACGTCCTGGTGTTGGTATGGTAGCTGATTAGGGCCATCGTTTTCTCGGCTTAAAATTTGGAAGCGAGAGAGCGAGATCACACGACGAAAAAGCGATAGCACGAGACAAGAAAACGATAAAGTGATAGAGCGAGAAAACGATATAACAAAGTGAGAAAGCGATATAACAAGGCAAACAAGCAATATAACGAGGCGAGAAAGCGATAGAGCAATAAAGTGAGAAAGCGATATTTACCTTAATTCTGCCCTGTCTGCACATGTCTGCGTATGACCTAATCCAACAGGAAGCTCAAGCTCAATTGCCATTTGTTCTAGTCGGCTGTGGCATTTTTGTAATTAATCTTTTAACTTGTCCGGACAATACTCCAACAGTAACGCAAGAAACCGTTAGTGTTTCAGCTGAAATGAATGAGTGTTTTTAAAGCCTGTGAAAAGGATAACAACCATTATTGTTAAATCACTAATTATGCCAGGATTAATTCCTGGCTTACATTTCTTTCTTGTCATTTCCCTTCTTAAATGTCACCATTGTTATCTCATCACTCATGCCTAGATAAACAATCCCTGCTTTCCATTTGCCCATCCACCCCACCAATTTTGCGCTAATTAACTGCAGTCTTGCCTTGTTATCTTGGCACAATTGTTTCAAATGTTCGTATATAGCTTTTCCTAGTCTCTTCATGCACCTGGTGAAGGAATAAGAATTTACTCCGTAATATCCTGTTCCACCAATACAGAAGTATTTCTCATTAGGTATGTTACTAGTACTTTTTATTCCTTGGGCTAAAGCTACACATTTGCCATCACGCCATAAAGACAAGTATCAGAAAATGAGACAATACCCCGCAAAGTCTTAACAACCAGTATATTCCCTACTCCCCGTGTTACTGCGGTAACAAGGTGACCAACAGGATCGGGTGGTCAGGCTCATGTCATAGTAACCCAATCACGTACATCGATGCTCATGATGTTGATCACTGGATTGTCTTGTTCATACTCAATTATTTACAGGACGCCGCCATACAGGTGAAATAGTGCCGAGTGCGGTGTTAATGTTGGCAAAATCCTCTATCATATTCTCTCTCGACGTTGGGCTTTATTGTTTCAGTGATGGAATGTTATACACCCTGTACCTTTTATCAGTACCTTTTTACGCGTACATATTTCAAACATATATATTTCTACAAATATGTGGTGAAAAGGTATTGTTCCAAATGTTTATGACATAATACCGTTATTGTTGTCCATAATATTGTTGTACTTAAGGTAATACTTAAACAAACTGTCCCTCCCTATCTCCAGACTATACGCTTGAGACAGTGCGACAAGTCATCGACGTGGTAGGTGGGTTAAACAAAAACGTAATATAATCATCACTTCGGAAATAAAGCACTATATCATGAAACTCCTGTAAACTGTAAAACTGACATATTGATAGGGGTGTATTAATGAACACAAGATGAAGGAATATCAAAGAAAAAGTCGGGAGTTTTTGCCCCTTTTACTATTTTAAGGGCCTTCTATTGCTGGGAGTGTAGTTAATCATAATTGGCAGGGTACAGAGGAGGGGTGCGACGCAGCCCAGTGTAAACATGATAAGTGTTTTGTAGATGTGAAGGAGGATTTATTCGTCTGCAACCCAGTGAATGTCACCTATTGTTTCTTGTTAAATTCGAATCGTTTTGACAGGGGTTGACCAAATCATAACCAAGATAATATAGGTAGATAATTACAAATATTGAACGAGTTTCAAGTTTCGTCTGACAACGAAAATGTTACAGACTGAAAAAGGTTAACTGAATACACGCGTCACCAATCAGCTGATCAAACCCTACACGACCACGATATGTATACTACATGTATACAGAGATTGGAAAATCACTGTGTACGCATATGTTACAATGGCGGTCAAATATTTTTTACATATCAACTCTCGACAAAAAAATGTCATTTAAACTGTCTCAATGATATATTCATAACATACTTTTAGTGATGATATGTATGATATGAGATAAAAGTGCTACAGAGCAAAGGGTTGTTATTCACATGGGCGCTTGGCTTCATCATGCATCATTGTTAATGAGTAAACTTACTGAACAAACTTTACTCATGCATATAAATCTTTCCTGAAGTATTGTACATCACGTGTTTGATGACTGTCTACACCAAGACTTATACTAGACATTTGTACCTGTTGGCTTGTTCAAATGCTCAAACGTCGCTTATATTATAATAAAGAAGCTGCATATCCACAGAACTTTCCTCATTGTCCAACACATCAACTCCTAAATGCCACTCGAAGTTCACTATGGTCAGTTATACCAGCGTTTACCTGCGTACTAGTTTCAGCTTTGATTGGACGGATGTTTGACTGCATCCTTTCATTTGCCAAGGTTAGACCACTGACTGTGGTATGGTTCTGTTTCTACATTTAGGTACCAAGGTGTTTTACTGTCACGTGCGCCTCTTTCGTTCCTTGGTTTAATAGCGATTTGGGTTCATATACGTCAATATCGTCAGTTATTAAATATTAATCATCTTCAATAACTCATAGAAGGTAGAGCTGTATTGATGATAACCATGAAATACAATAAAGTGACATAAACATAAATGACTCCAATTTGCTGGATTATTGCTAAGAGCAACATAAATCCCAACTCACTCACTTAATGACGGTTGTTGCAGTGATTTTATTTTAGGATGATGGCTTGAATGTGGTTGAATATACTGTATTAGGCTGCGTTAGTGCTATCACAATGCCATTTTGTGATTGGTCCCTCTCTTTCATTTGACACTTCCGACACATTGGTAACACATCATATTTTGAATTGTTTGGTGTCATAAAGCTGGTTGAGACAATTCCAATTCAGTGATGGCATCAAATATTTAATTCCTTTAGTCACTTCACAAAATGAATGTTTCCGGTATTCTACGATATGACTTTTGCATACGTTCAAATAGTATGCCACAGGAAAGTCTACATCTATCTTAGATATTTTCTAAACGGCAAATTAAACAATGCTATTCACCTACAAGAACATTACTAAAAAGCATTTAATAGCGTAATATCGCTTATGTGCGTAATATCGCTCTCTCGCTCTATCGCTTTCTCACGCAATCATATTGCTTTCTCGTCTCGTGCTATTGCTTTCTCGTCTCGCGTTATCACTTTCTCGTCTCGCGTTATCACTTTCTCGTCTCGCGTTATCACTGTCTGGTCTCGTATTATCACTTTCTCGTCTCGCGACATTGTTTTCTCGTCTCGCGATATCGCTTTCTCGCCTGCAAATTTAAGGCCCTATTCAGCCACCATACTAAATGCACAACTGCTCTCTTTATCAAGTAGATTACAACCAATTTGTTGTATACAACGACAAAAACAATATAAAACACACTTGGAAAACAGCCTATTCTGTGTATAACACCTACTTATCTAAACGACCTGTTGTATCATGCAGAGAACGCACCCTTGATATTATACATGTACTAGTTGAGTCAGATTGTGACATCAGTAATTTCTTGAAATGACTATGAGGGCCAGCCATTTTGCGTCATTTTGAAACTTTGACACTTGCAATGTCGAAAGCAGCCACACCAGACAATAACTGTGTATTGGTTGTTACATATTCAAATATTCACTGTTTTAATGACTCGTCCTTTGTTTAACTAAAATATAATGGGCAGTTTCTTTATTTTCGTTGACGTTTTTAGTTACCATACATTAACATCAGTCTTCTGTTACAGGTGCAAATTCACGCGAGCGTCATTTTGACACTTTGACACTTGCAATGTCGAAAGTAGCCACACCAGACAATAGCTGTGTATTGGTTGTTGTTAAACAAAATGACATGAAATGGCTGGCCCTCTTAGTCATTTCACGAAATAACTGGTTTCACAATCTGACTATAACATGTGGTAACCGATTTCACAATGTGCATCAGTGTATGAAGTAATGACAAAGAGTGAGGGTCCATCCACCCTAAGCATATGACTGGTGTGACAATAGGGGATAAGGGGGCAATTCACCCAGACACAACTAACCTAAGCAGGATATAAGATTGGAATTCGAACTTTCTCATTCATTGGAACAGTTGTCCTACCAAAATCAGCATTAAACATGACATTTGGAACACAGTTATACCCCAATGATCAGTTTCATCTTCGACGTTAGACATGTAAAACAGGTTTCTCTTGTGTATTCGTTTTCACAAACAGTCATCTGTTTCTGCAAGCATCAACCGGAATGCTGTACAATGGTTGCCTTTCCTCCTGCCCCACACCGCGTGGTATGATAATCATTCGATACAGCCTTCTGGAAAACTAAGTTTGGTTACGCATAAAACTGAAGAGACATTTCCAAAATGGACCGTACAATAAGGTCCATGCATCTGAATCTGTTATGCGGTAGAATAATACAGACATCTCACGCGGATGGAGTAATTCATATGTGCTGCACTGATGGCTTTTGATTACCCACCACGGATGTGTGAGTAGTTACATCTCTGCACCGAGCATTGTGACACACTGGGCCCCGCCAGTCAAGTCCCTGAATGCACTGTAGCTAGACACAAAAGCCCTGAGCTGACGGTGCACTGGTCATAGTGCAGTAAATAGAACATTAGCGTGAAACGTCTTATCGGAATTTACCTTGGGAAAGATGAGTCTCTCATAATAGTGTCATGGCGAATGATCACGAATATTGATTTTATATAACAATAATAGGTTGCCGTCTCTTAATGAGATCGTTGGGGCGGCGTGGTAGCCCTATGGTTAAAGCATTGGCTTGTCATGTTGGAGGCCACGTTTCGATCCATTTCTAGAGTCTCCCGCCATAATAGTGCTTGAATATTGCTAAAGGCGGCGTAAAACCCAACTCGCTCATACACTAATGAGTTTACTTGCTTGTGAGAAATACAAGTTTCCTCCAACGACACCTTAGACACTGACGCACTTGTTTCCCTGTTATTGAAGGACACGCTCAAGAAATGTTCCAGCTGTACAACAATAGTCTATGAAAAACGTCGTCTGGACCAAACAATCCAGTGGTTGATATCATGAACACCCCTCTAAGTATTCAGGGAACGATGAAATGAAGCTTTCGATCAATAAGACACTTACAAGGCGTAATACTTTCTGAAGCCGAATCTTTCGTGACTTTCTGCACGGAACTGATCATATTACGACATAAGTGGAAACGTACCCCATTCAGGGAGGACTGTTTTAACTAGTCTTCCTTTTCAGGATTTTTGGTTGAGACCAACAGACGTATGAGTGCCACTTTCTTTACAGGGGCACTGTTTCTCAAAATGAACCTAGAAACGTCTATAATTCAGAATTCCTGTAAAGCCCAAATCTTTCACAGTGTTAGGGTTGTGCTTGTGTACAAAAATGTGTTACAGTGTTGATCTCTACATCTTAACATGAACAGATTTTATTATGTCATGTAAATACAACACACACAGGGCCACGTCAGACCGTTAATCCACTTCAAGAATAACGACTATGTATTGAATATGTAGCATTAAGTCCAGTCTTACGTGGATATTTATATAGTGTAATAGTGTGGATAGTGTAAATGAATGCGTTTCTTTACATGCCGCACTGAGCAATATTCCAGCTATATGGCGACGGCCTGTAAATAATCAAGAGTAAGACCAGACAATCCGGTGATCAATAGCATGAGCATCGACCTTTGCATTTGGGAACCGATGATGTGTCAACCAAGTCAGCGAGCCCCACAACGCAATCCCGTTAGTCACCTCCTACGACAAGCATAGTCGCCTTTTGTTGCAAGCATGGGTTGCAGAAGACCTATTCTACCCCGGGACCTACACGGGTCTCCTCCCCGGTGGAGGCACCTAGGTTCAGGTCCCAAGGTGGGCACACTTGCGTAGCATTAGTAGACAAGGTTTAAAGATGCACATTGTCTCAGTTCACCCAGCTGTAAAATGGGTGCCCGTGAGGATGTGCTGGAACTCTGAGTGTTCAGTTCATTGTGTCTACGAGACAGCATAGCTGTATGATCCCCAGTGAGCTGAAGAAGCATAGGGAAGTATGATAGCGTCCTTTTAACAGCCTTTGACTGGAGGACAGTAATGTACATTGTGCCGTGAGCAAGCAATGTGCCTGGATATGAGCTCCATATAAGCGGACTATTACTATATTACTATTATAACTAACTTCATTTCCTTCCCTCTCTGCTACCCTCTGACCTCCACAGAACCAAATACCCACAATGCCAACAATGTAGTTATACCCACTAAATGAGTTGATTGCCAACTTGGGTGCCCAGTGGGGTGGAGTAGTTCCTTCCAAGGGGGGGGGGGGATCATGACAAAAGCACGGGTCTTGCGGAGTGTACAACCTGTGTAAAGCTGCACAACGCACTGCAGCTTAGGTTCAGAGGAAATTTGAGTTATGAGCTAATTAGTTAAAGCCGCTTTTAACAGTATTCCGCTAACATCACGTCGTTAGATCAATCAATGTAGGAGGGCTCAAACTTTACCATTGTGGTGAAAGAAACGTGGTGGCGACAAACCTAGAAACGAACTTATGACAAACCAGGATCCGAAACAACACTCATAGGTTTCATAGGTGTGCTCAAGGGACGCAACTCTACACCGCGAATAGCTGCAACTTAGACGACTGGATCACATGTCATTATGATACTATCACAGAAACAAAGTACATTGTACACACATGAGAAAATGAACGTCCTGTATTTACATCGGCTGTAGACGATGTATATGAAGCAGTTGTTATACACACTCCTTAACGGCCTATAAAATGATCCGTGGCACATTGTTGTCAGTATATGGGACATCTATAGGTCAAAGTTTGAGCAAATTCATCAAAGTAAAGATAGCAGTTATTACACACGATTTATACATGAACGCCTAACTGATCCTTTAAATACCCCGCCCCATAATGTTATCAGTATAATGGACATCTGTGTGCTAAAAGTGTATACAAAAAAGACAAATACACAGCTTTTACACAGTTAATCCAGGTTGTTGTCAACAAACATGTGCAAAGTGTCTCTAGTTAATCACGAATGAAAAGGACATTCACCTTAAATTTAAACATAAAAAGAACTGAATTATAAAAGCACTTCATAAAACATAAGGTATCAAATTGAAATGACTCAAAGTCGGAACTATTCACTGAATGTTCTTTAACTAACTCATTTTTATATAACAGCTACTATACATATAGAAACGTATGCTCTTTTTTCAGTGTGAAGCTGAAACGATAACCAACTTAATTTGGAAGCGTAAACAAATTTAAGGCTTCTAGAATTCACTACTGAGCTGACTTTATGAAACAAACAACCACAGTGTTTATTTCATTTAGTTGGAAGGTAAATACATACACTGACGGTGTGTTGCACCTATCCGTAACTGGGAGTCAGACCTTGGCCTCTTGACACATGCACAAGACTTCTCAGTGCCTCTCAAGAACCCCACATGTACAAGGCATGTGCACGACATATACGCTGATTGGTTGACTCACTCTGCAAACATTGATAAGGGGCGTCCTTTTAAATCAGACAGTCGTGGTAATGTGCCACTCGACAGCTGTACTTAGTCTCGCTCTCTCCAGTCAGCTTTCACACAGGTTGGAAGCCAGCGCACAATCATCATGTGGGATTTTGGATTTACAACAGTTGCCTTATTTCTGGTCGTGGTGCTGACAGTGTTATGGCTGTCAACGAGGCGCGCCACTGGACTTCCCCCTGGTCCCCCTCTCCTTCCGTTCCTGGGGAACGCCCTGTCAATGGAGACTGATTCCCGTGTTTTGTTTAAGAACCTTCGACAGAAGTATGGCGACATTTTCAGTCTGTATGTCTTTCACAAGCCTGTCATCGTCCTCAATGGCTACAACGTCCTTAAAGAAGCCATAGTCAAGAACGCCAACGTCTTCTCTGACAGGCCACACACATTTTTGACTGATTTCTTCGCAAGGAGAAAAGGTGCGTTTTCTTCAAATTTTAACTGAACTAAAGGTGTTTTAAGAGTGGCTCTAACCATTGGACCATGACAGCCACGGCAGCCATAATGAAAACGTTAATAGTGCCAATAATCGTCATTGCTAAAACCATCGTAAGCAATTTGTGTTTGGTTGTGTCATTTACCTTTTTGTACTGCATTGATGGTGAAAGTGAAAATTCGATATAGTAGGTTTACAGAGGGCATCTGAACGACAAAAACAGAGTGTTTAACGGCACAATGTCACGCGTTTTCGATAGTATTTTGGTCTATGCTATATATATTTGATACAAGCTTCCTACTGATGACTCGTCACGATATGGCTGAGACTTTGCCGATGTGACGTTAAATATTGACTCACTCACTCCTACTGATTCGATAAAAGACTCATTATCCTTGCGACTTGCCTAAACTCGATAATTGAAACTTGGAGACGAACAGCTTCCATACAGGCGAGACTTGCCGTGTATGGAATGTACACGATGGCTCCGTACATCAAGAACTGTCGAATGCTGTGTTTTCGGTGTTACCCGAACCAGCCTCGGTCACAAGTTGCGATATATTGAACTGTAATCTTGATTTTTAGAGACGTGTGACGTTGTAGTGTGAATTTAACATCTACCATCAATAATCACAGAGATACGAAATTATTAAATTTTGACAGATGTGAAATGTTCTGGACATAACTCTTTTATCCAGTGAATAGGCTTTACTATGATAAACATTTAGAAGCCATGTTTACGCCCGTTGTTACCTTTATGTATTTCCATACCATCATAGGCATTTAGCACGTGCATACCATCAACGCACAGCAACACTAAACAGCCGACTCAGGTCATATATACCTCTACAGCACTATACAGTTGACCCATGTCATACCTTCACAACACTTTCCAGTTGACCCATGTCATACCTTCGCAGCGACATACAGTTCACCCATGTCATACCTTGGCAGCAAAGTACAGCTGACCCATATCATACCTTCACAGCACTTTACAGCTGACCCATGTCATACCTTGGCAGCAACATACAGCTTACCCATGTCATACCTTGGCAGCAACATACAGCTGACCCACATACCTTGGCATTAACGTACAGCTGACCTATGTCAAACCTTGGCAGCACTATACAGCTGACCCACGTCATATCTTCACAGCGCTAGACAGTTGCCCTAATGTCATACCTTGGCTGCAACATACAGCTTACCCATGTCATACCTTGGCGGCAGCATACAGCAAAGCCACGTCATACCTTAGCAGCAACATACAGTTGACCCACGTCATACCTTGGCAGCAACATACAGCTGACCCACGTCATACCTTGGCAGCACTATACAGCTGACTCCTGTCATACCTTGGTAGGATCATACAGCTGACCCATGTCATGCATTGGCAGCACTATACAGCTGACCCACGTCATATCTTCACAGCGCTAGACAGTTGCCCTAATGTCATACCTTGGCTGCAACATACAGCTTACCCATGTCATACCTTGGCGGCAGCATACAGCTAAGCCACGTCATACCTTAGCAGCAACATACAGTTGACCCACGTCATACCTTAGCAGCAACATACAGCTGACCCACATCATACCTTGGCAGCAACATACAGTTGAACTATGTCATACCTTGGCAGCACTGTACAAATGACCCGTGTCACACCTTTTCAGCATTATACGGCTGATTCATGTCATACCTTGTTGGTACAATACAGCTCACTAATGTCATACCTTCCCAGCATTATATACCTGAACAATGTTATACCTCGTTATACAAAGAAATTACAATGACGGTATGAAACAGCGTGGCAATACAAATTCAATATAACTATAATATAATAACATTGACTGTAGCTACAAAGATATTGATGGTAAGATTCACATCGCTGCAACAGTGCTTTAGCATTCAAAATAGGCAAAACACCTGAGTATGTGAGTTGGCAAAGACCAGACTGAGATCCGTTTTGTGTACATGAAAAGTTTGCTCTAGTTCTTCTGACATCACTGGACTGGTATATTCCAGAGTAAGCCCAGAACCTTACTCGATAATCCTGTCTCCCAGTCTTGATATAGTAACCAGGTCACCGCCGTCCCGAAATGAGTCTTAACAGAAACAACGTGATTCACATACAACACTGTTCTACAAATGTCTCCAATACACATACATACAGTGCCATTTATGCTACGGCATAGGGTTGAATTCTATTTCACTATATTTTGCAAACAGGAGTAGTCGGATCTTCCGGGGACTTGTGGCATGAACAGAGGCGCTTTGCTCTCAACACTTTGCGAGAGTTTGGGGCTGGAAGAATGATCATGGAGGACAAAATACACGAGGAAATCGCACAGTTTGTCTTGGCCATAGAAGAACAGAAAGGCCAAGGTTTCCACATAGACCGTTTAGCGCAGAATGCCGTATCAAATATTATCTGTTCCATTGTCTTTGGAAAACGTTTTGAATATACCGACCCTGTCTTCGTCAAGTTTCTGAAAGCAATGGATGATTTTTTTAAATATAGCGCAGTAACTGGAATACTGAGCGTTTTTCCTTTTGTGCGATATTTGCCTGGTGACCCATTCAAGTTCAGGAAAGTAATGGACAGCATAGATCTTGTGAAAAATTTGCTAATTAATCCTTCCATTAAGAATCACTTAAAGGATCACGATGAGGAAAATCGGGACGACTTCATCCATGTGTACTTGAAGGAGATGCGACGTCGCCAACAGAAACAAGAAACAACGACTTTAGACTGTACGTGTGTTTTATAATCTGAAGATGTTCATGGTATGTACAGAGAGGTCCGCTGGATACTTACTTTAAATTTTTTGTTTTCCTTTATTTGTTCAAACATATAACTAATACATCATTTTAGATAATGGTGTAATGAATTTGGTATATATATATATATTATATATATATATATATATAATTTGGTATATATATATATCTAACACATATTATTTCTTTTTATATTTGGCCTTTCATTTTAACTTTGATCGAGAATTTTGTCAATCTGACTGACTGGGGAAGCTGAACTTTCTTTTAGAATCTTTTAGTGAAAACATGGCCAATTCTGTTACAGTATTTTTGCATTTCCTCCGCATGTAGTTGTTGTGTTTCTGTGTTGTGTTTATATGGGTAATTTACATTTGTCATTTGAACTTAAACTAAAGATTACATTCATGTTGGCAGTGGAGAATCTGGCGCAGACTATTTCTGATCTGTTCACTGCGGGCACAGAAACAACGTCCACCACAATACGTTGGGCGCTAGTCTACTTCCTACACTACCCGGATGTACAAGAGAAGTGCTTCCAGGAGATTCTGGAAAACGTCGGTCAGAGCAGACCACCATCCATGAAAGACAAGACGAACCTTCCTTACGTTGAGGCCACCATTATGGAAACCTTGAGATACGGCAATATTGCCCCTGTTGCTGGCCCTCACACAGTTCCACAAGATGTACAGTTCCGAGGATACGCCTTCCCGAAAGGGGTCACAATCCTGTTGAACCTTGATTCAGTCCTCCAAGACAAGGGTGTATGGGGAGACCCACAAAACTTTCGGCCGGATCGTTTCCTTGATGGCGAAGGCAAGATTCAGAAGAGAGAGGATTTTATCCCATTTTCTTTGGGTGAGTTACATATAAAAGCTACATATCGTATGCAACAGACCTGTATGCACATACATAAGTACATGCACATACGCTCCTTTCATAGTGTGGCATGGACACACACACACACATGCACACACACACACACACACACACACGAAAACACACACACACGTACGTGCATACATACATGAATACGTGCATGCATACACACGCACGTGCGCACGCGCGTACACACACACACACTCACTCACACACACACTCACTCTCACACACACATACACACATACATCCATATATACATGCATGCATGCATGCATGCATGCATGCATCCATCCATCCATCCATCCATCCATCCATCCATCCATCCATCCATCCATACATACATACATACATACATACATACATACATACATACATACATACATACATACATACATACATACATACATACATACATACATACATACATACATACATACATACGGTAATAGAACTGAACTTTTGTTTTCATATTTTAAGGTCGAAGGATTTGCCTGGGAGAAGCAATGGCCCGGATGGAGCTCTTCCTCTTCCTCACCACCATGATTCAGAAGTTCAAGTTCGTCCCAGTGAACGGGGTAAAGCCTCCACTGGAAGGAATACTGGGTTTAACAAATGCGCCACCTGAATTCCAACTACGAGCTATCCCCCGAAAGTAATACTGTTCGGATCATCACAATGTTAACAAGAACACTATGCCTAGATCCTCTCTATACTCGTGACCATCCGTGTTAGAACTGGTCTTCAGTTACCCAGGCTTGCCGGACGGGGCGACTAATGGGATCGGGTGGTCATTGTATCACAATTGCGTAGAACGATGCTTATGATGTTGATCACTGGATTGCCTGGTCGATTATTTACAGACCGCTGCCGTACAGCTGGAATATTGCGGAGTGCAGCGATACACAACAAATTAAACAAACCAGCCAACCTACCAACGTTGCGATACAATAGGAACAAGAAGATCATTTGATCAGCGACATATAATCGGCGGCCCGGCGGCCCAGTGCTCGTTGTCAGTGTATGGGGTTTGTAGTTTTATGCTTTATACGTTATTAGGTTAGGGAAAGATATTAAGCATTTAATGGGAATGTATTTATTTCTTTGTTCAGTAACAGCTTCGCATTTAAATAAATAATGAAAATTATCTGCTACAGCAAGTGATCTATAGATACAGAGACTGCAGGTTCTGTTTTGACGATCAATGCCATGGCAACGGCCAACTTCAACATATACGTTATGGTTACACGTTTCGTATTTTAAAACTGGTAAATATACATAGGTGGAAGGAGGAGATAATTTTCTAAAGATTTTTAATGTATTTGTAATAGAAACCTTCAGGGCTGTTGTCTATCTCAGCTTTCCAACTTCGGTAAAATTGACCCTTTAGGATTGATTCTACCTGAGAAGTTAACCACTGGCATTAAACATTTACGGGGCAGAATCATCTATCATTAGTAAGGACAGTACAAACGATTTAATATTATCATACATTATTTGAACAAGAGTTAAAAATCTACCATTAATTACATTGTTGAGTAGCCCAAACCTCCAAACATCATCGAACGCTTTTGCTACTTTTTAGTAATTGGTTGAGCATATTCACAACAAAGGTGTTGTCATTTGTTGAGTGGACATTTGTGAAACCCGTCTGGGCAAGATGTAATACGTTAATGTTTTATAAAAAGTGTTAAGTCTGTTATTCACAATACTTACCAATCAGGCTACCGAATCTGATGAATGTCGCATTTGGTTCATATGCGTTTGGGTCCATATGACTTATCTCCCTTTCTTTTGTAGACTTTACTTTTTGTAAACATTTTCGAAAGTTCTTTAGCCGTATGCTTTTGCTTTCCTCGAATCAGTTGATAAAATCAATTTTTATATTGCTTGATATGCTTGTTCATGCACTTCTTATACTCTTTAGAACATCAGCTGCATTCAGCTTTATAAAGAGATGTTTTGCAGTTGGAGTATTTGTGTTTTGATTTAATAAAATCACTACGTTAACGAGAGTGTACTGCAAGCGAAGGATGTTGATCGGACAGTATTGTTACGACAGGGGAGTGTTCATGTACGGCTTTCGATTGAGTGCTTACTCCTGCTCAGTGATGACGTGCTGCTGGCGAGTCATGCTGAAAGTAGACCAAGTGATGATGTAGTGTAACCAAAAGATGTACTGTAGCCAAGTGATGATGTGGTGTAGCCAAGTGATGATGTGCTGTGGCGACTGATGATAGTACTGCAGACAGGTGATGTTGCAGTGTAGTCAGTGACAGTCCATGTCTAAATCTAAATCAAGTAATCCAAATCTTTGGCTGTTGATTATGACAGGGATATATTCTATATCATTCTGAACATATCTTATATGATATTTCTTGAGGACATACCATTATCCAAGGGGTACCAAATGACATTTTACTAATATTATACCCCAATGTGTTGTGGTGACTCATATGTCGTGAACTACATTACCCACATATGTGAAACTTTGGATGTGGATTTACTGAAGATCCCATCACAATTAAATGGTAACTTTACACACATTAGACATCGAGAGTATAGTTTAGGCTCACCATGTTCTGACTGTCGTAGAGCTAAGGTGATCGTAACTCATACTTTAACATAGACTTACGACTGTCGTAACGCTAAGGTGAGTGTAAATCCCATACTTTAACATAGACTGTTGATCATTACTCCCATACTTTAACACAGAATGACGACTGTCCTAGTGCTACAATCGCTTTGAGGAACGAGGCCCTGGTCTTTCAGTATGACGGCCAGGGATCGAACCCGACCCTCCGTGTACATGCACTAGCCACTGGATCGTGGAGGTGGTCTGACACTGGCACAAACACTCAACAAACCAGCCTACCATTTCTATGATTACACAATGCCATTTAGAAAGTGGTCAAATGTAACATGTTATATTTAGGATAACACTTTCTTAGTAAAGTACAAATTCTAATACTTTTTTGTGTTGAGCCCCATACGGGATTCGAACCCACACTCTCCGAGTCAGGTATCCAATCGTTAGCATGCAAAGTCCCGCTCAGCCCCCGCGACTCACACAAAAATGAAAGTCGGGCGACTGGTTGTCTAGACTGCGGACTTTGTATACCTCTCTGATAACTGTTAACTGGCACGGCTCCCACGGCCGAAAGCTAAGATCACACAATGTCATTTAGAAAGTGGACAAATGTAAAATATGTTACATTAGGAATTACACTTCCTTATGAAAGTACAAAAGTAATTCTATCACTTTTTCTGGAGTTGAGTCCTATTTAGGATTCGAACCCAGACCCTCACAGTCAGGCACTTAAACAAGTACATGACCTTGTCACTGTAGGTAAGGTTCAGGGATAAATGGAGGTATAAACTACGTTAAAACCGCTTTTAACAGCAATCCACGTATATCACGTTGTGTTAGATTACTGTAGAAGGAAGGTGTAAAGTCACGCAGAGCTCAGGCGTAGAGCATTTTAGTGAAAAGAAACAGGTGTGGTTCTTGTCAACCTACAAACTAACTTGCACAAACCTGCCGTGTTTAAGAGACGTAAATCTACAAAGTATTAGACTGGGCTACGTCTGATTATGATTCTGGTACAGAAACAAAGTATATATGTTGTTCACACGTTGAAAACATGAACAGCGCCATATTTATATCAGCTGTACACGAGAAACTCTGATTCACGCATGCACACAATTAATGTTCTGCATCGAACTATAGACAGCAGATATTTCTTACACACGTTTTGTTTAATGACTCTTAAACGACCCATAAAATGACTCGCCCCATGCTGTTATCAATATATGGGACATCTGTAAACGCGAACATTTTAGTCACATGTGTCCCTCATTACTGGCTGTGCATGTAGATGCGTAATCTACACCAATGTGAAGGTAGTTCAAAGACTCATAAACGGCCTATGGATAACTGCAAGTGAATATCACGTGAATTCGTGAGGTATCGAAAGAATGCAAATTTCAAACATTATTTCAAATTTCAATAAATACTCAAACTGTTCCCATTTTTTTAAAAAAGACATCTAGGATTGTTCTTGTGCCAAAAAGAACCAGATCCCTCGATCAACAATGATTGCAGACAAATGACTGCAGACTTTTATTGCCATGAAATGCCTTGAACGTTTGATTAAAATATATTATGGAATCAAGTAAATCCGCTTTTAGACCGACTGCAATTTTCTTACAGAGCCAGCAGGGGTGTAGAAGATGCGACAATTACACTTTTGAACAGCATTTATCAACATTTAGAAAACTGTGGTACATATGTAAGAATTTTTTTTGCCAACGTCAGCTCGGTATTTAACACCATTCAACCTCATATATTAATGAAGGAACTGTTAGATATGAATGTTAACCCAAATTTGATCAGATGGATCGATTCTTGCCTTGTCGATAGACTGCAGTTTGTTTGTGTAAATGGTACTTTTTCATCACGTGTTGATACAGCCACAGGTGCTCAGCAAGGATGTGTTATTTCGCCTTTTGTATTCACTCCTTACACAAACAATTGTAGATGTACATGTATCTCTCAATTTGCCTTTACTGTTAAATTTGCGGATGATGCCACACTGGTGGGAATAATAAGTAAATCTGAGGCATATTATAGAAATTAATTTAGTGACTTTGTTGAGTGGTGCAATTTAAATTTTCTGTTTTTAAATGTAAAAAACAAAAGAAATAATAATTGATTCCGGGAAAGTTAAGTTATCTAACTCACCAGTAAACATAAATAATAAAGACACTGAAGTTGTTGATGAATACAAATATCTCGCGACTGGCATTATTTTAGATTCAAAACGATAATGAAATTCAACACTAACAAGTATATAAATAAATTCAAGCATCTGTGACATTTTCTATGGAGATTAAAACACTTCAAGTTAGACCATTATAGAAGTTTTATCCAGCCCGTCCTAACATTTGATTTTCTCTGCTGGTATGGGAACCTGTCTGTTCAAAACAAAACCAAATAGCTCAAAATTCTTAACACTTCATCAAAAGACTGGGTCTACCGAATGTATCGGATATTTTCAGGAGCAGCAAATTATCTAAATGACAAACAAAATTCTAACAGACCCGACTCATGTTCTATTTTCGGAATATTCCATTCTCTCTTCAGCCCGTAGACTGCGTGTACCGACATTACGAACAAACAGGGCCTGCCGTTCTTTTATACCTTCAAGCATACGTGAAATAAATAGGAAAAGGGATTGCATGTTATTCTCGAGATTGCTATACTTTGATGCTGTTGTTGTGTATATATGGATTTTTTTATGTTATTTTAATGCGATTGAGACCCGGAACTGTGCAATGAAACGACGTAACGTCCTACTTCTTGGAGTGACAGGCATTGATATACATGGGGACAACAGTACTATTAAATGCATGAATGCTCAGAAAACAGCCTACTCGACATATAATGTGTAACGTAACACCGACTTATCCAAAAGACCTGCAGTAACATGCCGAGAAGGTAGTCTTGATATAATACTAGTTGAGTCCATTCTGTACAAATAGCGTATTACATTATGCGGTCTTCATATGGTGGTGAACGATTCTAAATTTGGAACTCACGATTGATGAGTCTTGGAACATCTGAAGAACGTTAAGCTTCAGGCCCCCCTAAGTAATTGAAGGAATTACAGCAAATTTGAAGGAATTGCATCTCAAATGTAAACAAACGCAGCCCACTCGCGAAACAATTGCAGCGATATCGGTAGTTTAGCGGTAATAACAGAAACACATCGGCCCTATCGGAAGCAATGTCGGTAATACTGGAAACACGATCGGCCATCTTCGGAGATTTTTCGGTCGCGAGCGGAAACTCACGCAGCAAAACGTTGGAAGAAGCACCCGTCTCGGTGAGATTTGTTTTTAGTTTCTACTATTACATTTTTATACTTATCCATCTTTGACCACCCGTGTTGAATGCGTTTAGGTATGAGGTGTTGTCGGGGCAATAGCTTATGTTTTTAGGAAAAGATAGTCACTCTAGGAGAGCGTCACAAGTCATGCCCCTGTAGTTTGTTTACATCTGAACATCGAGGTCGTGCCGATGATTACGAACGTGCGCCAGATATAACATCATTTTTTTTGTAAAATGTGTTTAAATTTGTCAATTGCACTTCGTAGCAAGAAAAATTATGGCTCATAAACTTCTTCATGGCGCACGTTCATGCTGTTCGTAATCATCGGCACCAGTATTACCGACATTGCTTCCGATAGGGCCGATGTGTTTCTGTTATTACCGCTAAACTACCGATATAAAGAACAAAATAAAGGTTTCCCGTTATGTTTGGTTCAACGGAGCTATCGAAATTTGAAAGGATTAAGACAAGTCCAGAGAAACTACTGAAATTAGTCAAATAATGACTGTCTTGGTCATGCAAACTGAGCATAAGAAGCATAATTTGTACATAAGCAAGACCTGTATTGTGGCTACCGTTTCTATACACAGTTAAAGGTCACATGCAACGTAAAACACAACTTTGCAGATTCTGGTACCTTTCGGTGTGCACTTACCGAAACAAATCATAAAAAATGCCAATTCAACCTATAAAGTTGAAAAAAAAGCCCGGGAAATTGGAGTTCAAACGTTTCACTAAATTCCCCCCAGCGCTGGGTGGAAAACTGGTTTCAACAGCTGTGCTACGCTGCGTCCATAACGCATGCGCAGTGAATAGGTTCGCGGAGCTTGAAACAGTATGCATGCCCAGCGTCTGAGGTCGTGAGCAGTAGTCTAATCTTGGTTGTGTACACAAACAAGTAAATAATCTGCTCGTTACGTAAAACAACTTGTTGATTGTGGTAAACAGTCTCTGTCACAGAGAAAGCTCAGTGTCTCAGGTTTATTCACACCAACATGTCTGTCTGCCTGTCTGCTAAAGACAACATGCAATACACAGCTTCAGTCACTGACCACGTGCAATTTGAACTTAACACCTATCAGACTACACGACATAAAGAAAATAAGTTGATTTATGACTCGTGCACCCGAGTCCCGTGTCTGCCACATTATGTAATTAGGCACGTGTGATACATATGACATGTTTTTATGTCTGTGGGTAGCAAACAAACTACATTCATTTTTTTCGGATGACTGGATCTGACGTAAACTGGTGCAAACTCTTGTCAGTTTCAAGTCCTGCTTTGTACTTGGACGAATGGCAGATTCCAGCCACGCAGTAGTTTACCATCTCTACTGACATGATTTTTGATTGGATCGAGCGCAAATTCAGAGAACATGTATTTTCCAAACCCAACATCTCTATATACACTCTTCATGTATAACAGTTATTCTTCGTGGATAACGACTTCTTTTCGTGTATATGATTTTGTTTGACGACAGTATATGAATCCATACTGAAACGACGCATCAAGTACACAAAAAGAAGTTGTTATCCATGAAGAATCTTACTCCCTTGTGACTGGCTATACTTCCAAAATGCCCATCAAACAGATCATCTTTCTGTACACACAATGAACCCTCAGCATATCAGCAAATGAAACAGCCAATCGGAAGCCGTCGTTACACTTGAGTGCATATCCACCCGCTATGACTGTGTTCGGTCTCCCGAGGACTTCGTTTCGGGGGAAGTAAGCCCAAGTACAAAATATTGTACTTCTGAATCGCGATTGTACGCTTATAATTGTGTTTATTTGTTTTTTTCAAAAGCAGCAATGTATATTATATGTCATGAATAAGTGATAAATGTGTTTTAAGTATGTTTGATTTTTTGGCTGCATGTGACCTTTAAGCAACAAAAATATTCGCTCTTACGACACAACGGATAAATCCAAACGATATTTAATTTCATATTTTATTTCTGTATTCTGCGAGTGTATGACGTCTAATGGTTTCTCTGTCACCATGTACACTCCATCCGGTTAAACTGTCATTTAATCCATCATAGGTTTAGGCTCCTTGGCACATGTCCACGACATGCACATTTTTTGGCTGATTCACTGTGTAAACACCGATAAACCGTATCACAGTCAATACTGAGAATGCGCGACTCGACCGATGTACTAAATCTCGTTCTGTCTCTGGTCTGGTCCAAGACAGATTGGAAACTAGCGGACAAAAATATTGGATTTTGGAGTTATAACAGTTCCCTTATTTCTGGACGTGGTGCTGGTAGTGCTATCAACGCGGCGAGCACCTGGACTTTCGCCCGGCGAACCTCTCTTTCCGTTCGTGGGGCACGCCCTGTCGATGGGTACTGATCCCCAGGTTTTGCTTAAGAACCTCGGACAGAAGTATGGCGACATCTTCAGTCTGTATGTCTTCCATAAGTCTCTCATCGTCCTCAATGGCTACATCGTCCTTAAAGAAGTCATGGTCAAGAACGCTTACGTCTTCTGCGACAGACAGCACTCTACTTTAATGGGCTTTGTAACAAAGGGAAAAGGTACGTGTTCTTTGTATTTTAGCCAAATTGAAAAAGTGTTTCAATAGTCACGACAGCCTTTTTGGAAATGTCAGTTGCGTTAATTATTTACTGAAAGGAGCATCAAATAAAGTATCAAGTACACTGGGTTTCTGTTTTTGGGATTTGTGTGTGTTTGTTTGGGTATATTTTGTCCAATATGTATGTGTGTGTGTGTGTGTGTGTGTGTGTGTGTGTGTGTGTGTGTGTGTGTGTGTGTGTGTGTGTGTGTGTGTGTGTATGTATGTAGGTATGTATGAACGTCACAGTGACGTAAGGTGCACCTAATTGCCAGCACACATAGTCAACCGCCTAACCCGCTCAGCCGTCTTCAACAAAATCAAAGTCGGACAACTGTTATTTTAGACTACGGGCTTTGTGCACCTCTCTGATAGGTGTAGTCATAGTGTCCGTTTTATTGGTGTAAATTCGGGATATAATTAACAAAACACGAAATGCAAGTGCAAATGTCCACTGGGAATAGACATGTTGTGTGACTGACAATTATTTTAACAATTTACAATTGTTTTAGTTTGGTGGCGTTTCATTTGGCCGTTAGTCTATATATTTCATAAAATACATAAACATATCGTTTGAATGCACACACACACACACACACACACACACACACACACACACACACACACACACACACACACAATCGTTTATCCCAAGGGGAAGCCACCCTAGCCCACCGGGGACTGCATCATAAGGGGTATAGCACCCAACTCCCAGAAAGAACCCACCTGCTCTGTACTGGACAGCGTTGATATAATGAAGCTTTTCTGACCTCATATTGCAGTTCCATATGTAATAATTGGTAAGACAACATTATCATACAACTTGGTGAAAACGTTGAAGTCAACTCCACCGATTCCCTTACACCTTGCAATCACCAATCACTGTGCTCTGCTTGTTGAGATACTGCTTTAGATATAGTCCTGAGTGAGTGAGTTTAGTTTTACGCCACACACAGCAATATTCCAGCTATATGGCGATGGTCCGTAAATAATCGAGTCTGGATCAGACAATCCACAAATCAACATCATGAGTCTCGATGCGCGCAATTCTGAACCGATGACATGTATCAGTCAAGTCAGCGAACCTGACCACCCGATCCCGTTTGTCGCCTCTTACGATAAGCAGTCGCTTTTCATGATAAGCATGGGTTGCTGAAGGCCTATTCTACCCCGGACCATAACGGGTCTGTAATCCTGAAGTGAAGATGTTCGTCCAGAAGCCTGCCAAGAAGTACAGCTCTCCGTTATTTCTAGTTCCAGATTACCAGCTGTAAAACGGTTTACAGATCTATGCTTTGTCCTCCCGAATATTTTGTAAGACGCAAAGTATCTTGAAAGCATGGGACATTCACCTTGATTTAGTCATATATGCATGTACTTTGGTAGAAATGAATGTAAAACACATAAAAAACAGCTTTAGATACCAAACTGAGATCGCTCCAATTCAGAATTATTCACAGGCGTTTATCAAAGTCATTCTTATAAAAAAAAACTACTTTAAGGACACCTCTCCCTTCAATATGTACTTGACATGATAACCCACTTATTTCGGGAGTGTAAACAAGTTCAAGGTTTCTGGAAATCACTAATGAGACTACTACATATACTGACGGTGTGTCTGACCCGTGAATGTCCGGGTTAGAATTGGCCTTCAGCAATCCATGCTTGTCATAAATGGCGACTATTCTAGTCGTAAGGGGCGACTAACGGGATCGGGTGATTAGACTCGCTAACTTGGTTGACACATGTCATCGATTCCCAGTTGCGTAGATCGATGCTCATGCTGCTGATTTATGGATTGTCTAATCGATACTCGATTATTTACAGACCGCCGCCATATAGCTGGAATATTGCAGAGTGTGGCGTAAAAGTGGGACAATTTGTACCAGCCGAATCACGTTAGATTTGAGCATTACTCTCTCATACTCTACACAGGACCAAAAGCCGGATAGTACACCACTGAAATAAACGTGCATACATTAAGAAATACATTCAATGACCGGGTTTTCGTATGTTTGCAGATATTTCTAAACTTTGGGCATATATTGCATACAAATCTATACCTTTGAAACATATGCTCACCGTACATTTTCGTACGTGCAAGCACTCCGTTCATGTATGCCCTGACTGCATTGTCAGGTATTTCCAAAGATGAATTGCAAAACAGTAAATACATGAGTATGCATTGCATGTGACTTTCCTTAATACTCTCATAGTGCCTGAACCATGTTATATCTCCATCCGCTCAACTTTTACTGTAATATAACAATACATAAACTTTATGGTTGTCCACATTTTCTTCACTAATGCAAAGGTATACGATAACAAGCAATGGCATATCAAATCATATATTCTGTGAGACTTTATAATGAAAAATAGTTTTTAATCGTGTAGCCATTATAACCAGAGAGCCCAGATAGCGTTCTCTGAGTATAGCATAGGCATGTTGGATGTTGCCTTTTGTGAAATTCGTCTTGATTGTCCGGTTCATAAACTCAGAGTTCTAGTAAGTATCACACAAGTAAATGTGTTACTGTAAATGTCCTCGTCGGATAGGTCATTGTCACAAGATAAATATTCCCTTCCTTGGAGCAGACCTATGACTATTTTGATTTTCAGAAATCTTTTGACAAAGTTGGACGCATTGGTTTATGGAAAAGGTTACCAGCACAAGGTATTGATGGCATGTAAATTTGAATTGTTGTTAACGTGTACAATGCTATCCATTCATGTCTGTTTTCAAATTTTACTTACTCTCCACAATGGTATTCTCACTGTTTTTTAACAACCGCAACCGTTTTTACATTCTCAAATTTGACCCAGTCATTCTGTTAAGGCTAAGTCACTCGACGGAATGTTAGATATGTCCTTCGTGTTATTCGCGCTTCTTTTTGCTGACCACACAGTATTATTACCCTTGAACCACCAAATCTGGAAATGATTTGAGGCACTTACACTTTACAGTAAAACATGGAGTTTAGCCATCAACGCGAGCAAAACAAAAAAAATCGTTTTTGTACAAAAGTTCTGTACAAAAAGAGATATGAGTAAAATCATGCTAATGAATGGTGCAGACATCGAATATGTCAAAGATTATACGTATCTTGTAACCAATTTTTACGAACAATAATTCTTTTAACACCTCTATAAAAGCCCTTTCGGAATCTGCTACTAAGCCAATGTATATCGTTCTGCGAAAGGTCGCATATTTAACCTAAAATGCCTTCTGCATCTCTTTGATGCCATGGTTAAGCCAATTCCGCTATACGGCTGCAAAATCTGGGGTTTTGAAAACTAAATATATACAATCCGTTCATGTTTACTTCTTAACTTCTTACGCAAACTTCTTCCCGTTAACAGAAGCACGCTATTATATGTCATAAACGGAGAGCTTTGAAGACCACCCCTTATTAACTACAGTCAAATCTCGATGAGCCAAATCGCTGGAGACCAAGTAATAAATCCGACTAATCGATTATTCGAGACATAGGTATGTCTATGAGGGTGAAAAAAATGTTCAAATATTGAGCAACTCCTTTTATTCAGCACATCCTATCAAAACAGAGCTCACCAATACAACAGGTGACAGAAAAAGAAAACAAATAGTATACAAATATGGATACGTTTCAGTACTAGCGCAATGAAATATAAAATACATGTGCCTCCTAAAATCCATGAACAAAATCTACTGGCATTCGACAAATCATGCTGAAACAAAAAGGCGAATTCACTTATGGAAAGTCTGACACTATCAAATTCCGTATGGTATGTTTCTTGGTTAGACTCGTATCTGGTAAAGAACAAAAACAGTCAAAACTTTTATACCAAATCTTATGTACTGAAGCTTGTACAAACAAAAGCAACCAAAAATGGATAAAATCGGTGGAAACCGTTCTAATGAAACTGGCTATAGCTCCTACTGGCCAAGTCAATAGCTGTTTTCCCCCACTGAAATTAACACTATCATCTCCTCACAGTTACATAATATATGAACTCAGACATGGTATTCAAAGATTTCTAATTTATTCTAAGGACAGACAGACAGACAGACAGACAGATATCTTTATTCAGTATACCGGGCCATGGCCCATATTACAGAATAGATTATCAATATATATTTTTGTTCCATGCTGGTAAAAAGTGACTCTCTAGTGGTAATACACATTCAAAGTCTGGCAATTGTCCAGTACAAAGGGACACTATAAGTGTCTGACAAGTATCAACTGGATCTAAGTTGTAGAATAGTAACTGAAGTTTATGCACTTCTAATTTTACGTACCTTTTTCAAAAACTTAGCAATACTTATCAAAACGTTTACATCCTTACTTGACATAAGTCTTATAAAGGTTTCCCTACACGGGTTACTCATATAAATATAGTGTAAGCATTCATTTCTTGCATCTTTATAACGCTGACAGATCATCAAAAGATGGTATTCATCTTCAACTAATGACATGCCTTTGTCATGCCAATATGAACAAAGTCTATTACAGTAGGGTATATTATTATGCCTTTCCGTTTCAATTGCAAGTCTAAAATTATTACATCTGAACTGGCTTAAAACATGTTTGTAATGCCATGGAATGTCTAAAGATAAATATCTTTCAACATTCAACATTGTCTTAAATTGACAGTATATCTGACATTTGTTCAACAGTGAAACAGTATGGTGCCAATCTTGGTTCAAACAATCAGGCAATCTCTGCCTAAAGAGTGAGATAAACCCTTTTACATTTCCTATGTCTTGATTTATCCACAAAATACGAAAATCAAAATGAAATAAAATATTTCTGATATGGGATGCCCATGTAATTCTCCCTACATCATCAAGTGACTTAAGGATACTATAAGTTTGGTAAGGTATTCTGTTGTTACCCATCGTAATCAAATTACACCAGTATTTAACTGGCTTAAGCATGTAATTATACTGAAGGGGAACCCTGCCACATTCACCCAAGGCCATAACATTACATGTATATTTATTCAGCCTCAATACTCTCTTGCATTACTGTGTATGTACTTTTTCAACAATTTGTGACTACTGGACACCCCACAACTCTGCTCCATACGTAACTATAGGTAAAATCATTGTATCAAAAACTTTAAATACATCTATACAGGAGACTATTCCATATTTATACTGATAACCATAGAATGACATTAAGGCCTTATTTGCCTGAGATGCTATACAACTCTGAGCTCTAGTCCACGATATGGTAGGAGTAAACACAACACCAAGGTATCTATAGCTATTAACAACCTCTATTCTCTTCCCCTTATAGTACCATTTTTCACAGGACCTAAGAGGACCTCCATAATTTTAGTTTTATTTATGTTTACCTTCATTCCTGTCTCGTCACAAAACCTTTCCAAAACGTTTATTTTCCTTTGAAGCTGAGCAGCAGTATCACTAACACCGGCAATGTCATCCGCAAAAAATAATGCAACCACATTTGGGCACTCTTGGGACATGAAAAGACCATTTCCCCATTGCTCCTCAAGCATAACTGATAATTGATTTATGAAAATGATAAATATTATCTGACTTAAAATACAGCCTTGCCTAGTTCCAATATTACACTGAAAAAACTCTGTTATTCCACTGGGTGTTCTGGCAAAGGATGAAAGTGCTGAATACATTGAGATCATTAATTTCAGAAATCTACCTCTAACACCAATATCATATAAACTCTGGAACAATACACTATGATTTATACAATCAAATGCCTTCCTAAAATCAATGAATATACAATAGAATCTACCATTTTTCTTGGAGAGATACTTTTGGACCATTGCTTGTAAGGAAAATACTTGATCGACAGTTGAATGATTTGGTCTGAAACCAGCCTGTAAGTCTGAGATAATATTTTTCTTATCACACCAAGTTCTAAGCGCCTCTTATCTAAACCAGCAGCAAGGGTTTTACACAGAGTATCTATTAGTGAAATCCTTCTATAATTATCCACTTTTTATCTCCCGACTTGTATAATGGACAGATAATACTTTTACCCCATTGTGCTGGAAATATACCACATTCCAAAAGACTATTATAGATTTGTGTTAATAAGGGAACAATGTAGGTTTTAGTGCTTTTCAAAAGCTCACCTGGAATACCATCCTCCCCAGGTGATTTACCTTGTTTAAGATTTGCCAGACTCAGTAAAAGAAATGTTCAGTTCTTCTGGACCATCATCACTATATCTCCCCCATGATACGAACACAAAGCATCCTGTTCAAAGCAAAGATGAGATGTCTTATCTTTAACAGAGATAACATCGATACTGTCTCTAGAACCTACATGTAACAGTTTTTTAAAATGATTGAACCACTGGTATGCACTAATTCCTTTTGGCAGATCTATCGGAGTTCTATGTCTTTTCAGAATCTTCCAAAATGTTTTAGGATTCTTTCTGTTCTCCATAAGTAGTGACCTCTGTTGGGCGTGAAAAATGTCTCTTTTTGCTAAGAATAGGGACTTAAATGTATTCCATAGGCATCTGTAGCTACTAAAATCCATCCCGGACCACCTGCATCTATTCAGTGTCAAATGCTTCTTATGCTTGTAATACTCTAATTCCTCATCCCACCAAGGTGGCTGTTGGTGTTGGCGCCACGTGTTACTCTTCTATGACAAGAATAACTTACCCTCACACATAAAGCTGCTGATTGGTACAGTCTTGGAACACCAAGAACACATTGTACTACATCATCTTCCACAGATTTATATAAGGAGTCATATACTCATATGAACAGCTTTTGAAAATTAATCAGAAAGAGTGCCCCTGTTTTCCTCGTTCCATATATATTTATACCATGGCTCAACATTACAGGTGTCTGGACATATAACCGCATCAGTTCTTCCATTATCAGCATAATTATACCATGACAGGGTACATGAAAGTGGAAAATGGGAGGAGTCATCTCGTTCTAAAATCCTAAAGTCATTGAAGTACTGAAACAAATCACTGGAAGCTATACAATAGTCTACTAAGCTTGAACCATTATGAGTTACACATGTCATATTACCTGCAAGATCATTGAAGAGTCTGCCATTTAAGGTGTGCACACCAAAAATACAACATAAATTTGCAAGTTTAATACCATAATTATTATAGTGCTTATTATCTCCTGTATTCCTCGGAATATCAAAATAATCAGATGGGTAGTCATCGCAATCTTGTAATATATGCGTCAAATTGTCACCTGGTATGTAGTCTAAAAACTCCCTCATTCTAGCATTAAAATCCCCTGCTAACAACACATGATGATTATCATAGGTCTGCATAATCAACTCCATGTACCCGGATAGTCGTGTCATTCCATCTGTATCCACGATGTCATATACTGGGGAGGATTCTGAGGGAATGTACACAAACATCAATATCATGTCACGATCAAGTCCTAACTTTGAGGTTTTTATAAGTAAAACAATTGCATCTGCAAAATTATCGAACACACGACTAACATAACCACCACTGACATGGTATCTTTTTACGAAAGCAGACACACCACCACTGTACCTACCCACTGTTTTCACTTTAACACGAACACAGTTGTACACATGATAGCCTTCTAAAAAATCCCTAAACTCCTCAGTATGCCGTACGAATGTTTCGCACAGACCTATCACATCATATAGCATACATAGGTTTTTAAAGTCTGAGAATTCATTATTTACATGTTTCCTCAGTCCTTCTACATTCCAGCATAGAATAGAGAGGCCAGGGCCCTATCTTACTTGTTTGTGTCGGCATCACCATAATCACGATGAGTATCCAGAGTGCCCTCCCCTGTTTGTCCACTTGTCGATGAAAACATGACCGGTTGTCGGTCAGCTGATTTCTCGGTTCCACCTTTGTTCGTACTCTTGAGGATGCCAGTATTGTCAATCACTGTCCTTGTAAGGGTACTGTTGCATCATGTACTCAAATCTGAACTTGTCTTTGGAAAATAACTCACATATATCCCTTTCTCCTTGGCTCTATGGTTTGGCTCTCCTTCTCTATGGTTATAACTTCCTGCCATTGTTTGCCTGTAGAAGTAGGTTGGTGGAGCAAAATTTCCGCCAAAAAAAATTTGTAACCTCTGCGACATGCCCTTTCTTCTATCCATTATAACTATTATGTTTAAAAAGCTCTCTGTGTGTGGGCGTGTGTGTGTGTGTGTGCGTGCGTACGCCTGTGTAAAACCACCAACTGGCTTACATTTAAACAATTCGTTAAATCTTAAAACACTAAACACTGATTTTTTAACAGTATATATAAAGAAAGAAAGTGATGACAATATATATAGTAGTATTAAGGTTGTGCTACTTTGACCAGGATTCTTTGAACTTGTAACAATCGTTTGAAAGCATGAAAGGAGAAAGGGGTAGTGTGCGATGTGTCTCACTGACGTATACGGCAAACGTTCGAAGAATGTTACTGTATAGATGTAATAATAGAAATACGGGTTGTGTATAAGAAGTACCCTAAGTCTGATAGCCAGAGAGATTATTGTGAAAGATCCCAGTATGTATCATCATTAAAGGACCAAGATACAAATACATGATATTTATCTATACGCTATGCCTCTTTTATAGATACAGGACATCGTTGTTACAGGTAGGCAAACACTTTCTTCCATGGGTGTCTGCCGGTTTCACGATACATACATATGTATTCATATTACTGAGAAAAGTAACGAGGCAAGTTCTCCATTACACATATGATTGTATAGATACCCAGCTAGAAGTGATAGAGTTGAAACAAATTATCATGACATACTGTAATCTGCAGTAGTAATGCCATACCTAGCATCGTATTTATTACTCTCTTACATAAGATGAAATATCACAGGGTTGTCACGGTAACGACAATTTGGCATACTAGGTATTGCCTTAATATTTAATCTGCAATTCGAATTTAAATAAGTTTTGACGTGAGCATGTTGAGAGAACAGAAATGTAAAGTGAAGTATTGTGATCGAACTTATAGGCTTTTGTAAACGCGAGTTTGAAGCCATCTGCAAAAAACTTGTCATGATACATCTGCTAATCCATGGTACGATTTCGACCATATCATGAACATGTGTTTGTCAGTCATAATCAAATAGTGATGTTACAGGGCATCAATGTAGCGTCATCAACACACGCACATGCACACGAATTGCAATAGACCCCTAAACCACTGATTCACCGTCACCTGGAGACACAAGCGATTGAGAGTATATATACCGAGGGGTACAAGAATTAAATGGATGCTCATGTTGTTATACTTGTGAATTATGTGTAAGCATTTGTTATAGCCTCGGGGCAATTGTATTTTTTTTATCATTTTCAAGCAAATGTTCGTTAACCACGAGCGTACCTCATCATTCCTTGATACAGCTGAAGAAATTTACTTTGGAACATTCAAGACTGAACCCAGTTTCGCCATACATCCATCAGTTTTATGTTAGTGACATGATCTGCACACTGATAATTTAAAACAGATATATATATAAATAATAACGATTAGCAATGTTTACCCAGTTTAGTTTTCCATTTATTTAGCAATTTTCAGTTTCGATTTCATGTAGACTGTACGACGATACATCTAACAGTTTCTCTCAGTTACAGAAGAGGATTGAGACAATAAGTTTCGTACTCTCGCAGATAATAAGTACACATTGTATTCCATGATGTTGGGATGCCTAAATGATTAACATAATTATATAATGATGTATACCAAATCAGACACTCGTCAGCAAAATTAAAAATGAAAACTCAAGAACAACACATATGCTGTCAGGTAGTAAGCTTTCAATACATAGTAAAACTGCTTAGTTATGTAACCAGTTGCAATCTCTACAGATTCTTCCCCAAGGATGAAATGAAAATAGGTGTACGGTATATTCCGTCGGGTAACTGAAATTTGAGTAAAACATCCGTATGGGATAACATCTGTATTCCGAATCAAAAAGGAGTCATATCACGTGCTTGCAGGTTTTCACATTTACAGCAGTAATTTACACCGGGAATCATTACTACATTGTGACCATCTTTTTTGAAAGTAAGGATATTACCTACTCATCAGAAAGGCTTATCAGGATCCTAATACCGATCCACCACCACCCCAACGCCACCACCACCCCACCCTCGGCCTACTACATCACACACACGCACGCACGCATGCACACACGTGTGTTCTTTACTTTAGCAAAAATGTGTGTAAATCTGAGAACCAGGTGATACGTAGATTTCAAAAGTTGCTCATATGGCCTCCGGATGACATGTATATTTCCCAACGTTACTAAATGTGGTTAATATTTTCATTTTGTGTGGTGTCTCTTGAGTCTGTGAGACAGACCTTGGCCTTTTGTGCACATGTGCACGACATGATCACATCGTGACTCGTTCACTCAGTAAGCATTGACAACCTGGGTTTCTAAATCAGTCAGTTGTGGGAATGTGACACTCGACAGTCGCAGTAAGTCTCGCTCTCTCGTGTCAGGTTTTAGAGAGATTGGATATTAACGTACAATCATCATGTGGGATTTTGAAGTTACAACAGTTGCCTTATTTCTGGTCGTGGTGCTGGTAGTGTTATGGCTGTCAATGCGGCGGGCACCTGGACTTCCCCCAGGTCCGCCTCTCCTTCCGTTCCTGGGGAACGCCCTCTCCATGCAGTCTGATTCTCGGGTCTTGTTTAAGAACCTCCGACAGAAGTATGGCGACATTTTCAGTCTGTATGTCTTCCACAAGCCTGTCATCGTCCTCAATGGCTACAACGTCCTTAAAGAAGCCATAGTCAAGGACGCAGACGTCTTCTCCGACAGAGGACACTCGTTTCTGACTGATTTCTACTCCAAAGGAAAAGGTGCGTTCTGTTTATATTTTAGCAAAACTGAAGGTGTTTCACAGTGAATCTAATCAGTGAATCAGGCTCCTGATCAGACGAGGACATGGAATACATGACAGCCACGACAGTCATAATGACTGTTAATTTTGTCGATGATTTTCATTGCTGAAAGCATGCCAATACATTGTAAGCAGAATGTGTGTGGTTCATGATACGATGTTAGTTGTCATTTACCTTATTGCACAGCGTTGTCCACATAAACACTTACACACACGCTTATGAAAGTGAAAATTTTGTGTACACGAACACAAACAACGTGCATTCAATTTTGACACGAACATTGTGACCGTGAATACTACTCCGAATAATGTCCTATGTTCAAGGGCATTAAGATGAAGTGACATTACAGGTCAGTCCATATTTGTTATGTTGTTGATCTTTCCCTGGCATCATCTTCTATGGACGGGCATTATCATCCATATACATGAAGTTAAGACCCGTTTACAGATCGATTTACACCGATCAGGGTATGTATGAAGAATGCAGCACATTCTTTCGCAAATAAAAAGGAAACCTTATGGATGTTCGTTCTGCACATATCACGACAAAAGGAAAATAAAACCCTTCTGAGACTAAATACGTTTATTACATTCTTAGGTCACTGCACAAGTAGTTGCCTTAAACTGTGACATTCTCCACAAGAGAATAAAGATAATCAATGCAACTGTAACCTCAGTGTGCATACAACTGCATGAAAACGTCACACTAAATCACCGAAGCCAAGTTTTCAGGGTTGATTTGAAACCAGAAATGTACTCACAAAATGGCCTTTTCCGTACCTCCACATTGACAGTATAAAGTTCAGCTGTGTTAAATTCAACTTAGCAAGACTTTATATAGCACATTTTAGAACTAAATGCATGCTTTTCATGTGTATAACTCAGGAGCTTTGTTTCCACATTAAGGAGGTGCGTTTGGGAGATTTGTTTCCAGATTAAGGTTAATATAAACCACAAATAACCTTGAGAAAAAAAAGCAAGAAACGTGACAACATTCCTGCCACATATTTTCTATGGGTGACTGTGTTCGGGTGATAAAATCAGATAAATCAAATTTACAGTCGCAAAAGGTTATGTATTCTTTGAATGTTTGCCCATCACTGACATGTAGGCAAAATCGCTATGAAAGATTGATATAGATGTTACACTGAAAATACTCGTTGCTTTATTTGTTTGTAAGCAGGATATTTCCATACTATCATAAACGTTTCGCACGTGCACAACATAAACAGCTAGCAGCAACATACAGCTTACCCATGTTACACTCGGACAGGACTAAACAGCTGACCCATATCATGCCTTTGTGGCACCGTACAGTTGTCACAGGTCATCACTATACAGCTAACCCTGTCATACTTTGGCTGCACTGTACACCTGACCCATGTCATACCCTTTGTGGCAACACGTAGCTGACCCATGTCATACCTTTCTGGCACCGCACAATTGACTCGTGCCATTCTTTGGTAGACCTGTACAACTGATCAGTGGCATACATTGGCACCGCTATATTGCTGATCCACATACCTTGGCAGCACTGTACAGCTCACCCATGTTATACCCAGGTGCCACTATAAAGCTGATCCACATACCTTGGTGGCACAGTACAAATGGCGTACATACAAAGAACCACAAATACCACAGCTTGCATGTATGCACCATTCACCATGGTGGAAGCCAATTTTATGATGTTTCACAATGAAGAGTTTGGGAGATGTATGTGCAAAATATAAAGGTCTGAAACAACAAATAAATGTGAATAAATTAACAAATGTATTCTGAACTAATTACAGAGTAATAAAACGGTATAAAACAAATTCATTACAACTATAACATAATAGCAACATTGTGGCAACAAAGATAGTGATGATAAGATTCACATCGCTGCAACAGTGCTGGATCATTCAAAACAGGCCAAGGCTGAGTAGGCAGGGTGAAACGCGATAACTCCTGGCCTTGAAACGTGAAATGTGAGGTGAACAAAGACCAGATTCAGACCCCGTATAGATGAAAAGTTTCCTCCAATTCTTCAGAACCTTTCTCGATAGTCTTGTCGCCCAGTCTCAATAGAGAAACCGCGGTCTCCACGGCCCTGAACTGATTCATAGCACAAACACCTTGATTCAAATATTACAGCTAAATTTCAACAAGCACGACCACAATTGTGCAACGTCATAGAGCTGAATTCTATTTCACTCTATTTTTCAAACAGGAATAGTCGGAACTTCTGGGGACTTGTGGCATGAACAGAGGCGTTTTACTCTCAACACTCTGCGAGCGTTTGGGGCTGGAAGAACTATCATGGAGGACAAAATACACGAGGAAATTGCACACTTTGTGTTAGCCGTGGAGGAAAAGAAAGGACAGGGTTTCAATATAGAACGTCTTGTGCAGAACGCCGTGTCAAATGTCATCTGTTCCATTGTCTTTGGCAAACGTTTTGAATATACCGACCCTGTCTTCGTCAGGTTTCTGAAAGCAATGGATGAACTTTTTAAGAATAGCGCAATATCTGGAATACTCAGCGTTTTTCCTGCTGTGCGATATTTGCCTGGTGACCCATTCAAGTTCAGGAAAACAGTGGACAGCATAGATATGGTGGAAAATCTAATGATTAAACCTTCCATTAAGGATCACTTGAAGGATCATGATGAGGAAAATCGGGACGACTTCATCCATGTTTACTTGAAGGAGATTCAACGTCGCCAACAGAAACAAGAAACAACGACATTAGATTGTAAGTGACATTAGGTTTAGATTTAGATATTAGATTATTATCTGCAGATGTTCTTGGGATGTGCATTATTTATTTCCACGACAGAGATGTTTGATTTTGAATAGTTTTTTTTCTTTATTTGTTCAAACCTGTAACTAGTACTTCATTTTGGCTTCACGCTGTACAATCCGTATTATTTTACTCATATTGTTAAAGCATGACTTTGCTTTGGCTATTGTTTTTAACTCTGATGAAGAATTTTGTTGGTTCAGTAAACATTTGACAGACTGAGGAAGTTGAACTTTCTTTTGGAATCTACACTGAATCTACACAGAGCGAAGTAAAGGCATGGTTGATTCTGTCACAACATTTTCGCATTTCAACATGTTTTTCGTCGGCATGTAATTGTTGTGTTCGCGGTGATATGGGGGGCATTTGAGCTTATCATTCGTGTTGGCAGTGGAGAATCTGGCGAAGACTGTTGATGATCTGTTCACTGGGGGCTCTGAGACAACGTCCACCACAATACGTTGGGCGCTGGTCTACTTCCTGAACTACCCGGATGTACAAGAGAAGTGCTTCCAGGAGATTCTGGAAAACGTCGGTCAGAGCAGACCACCATCCATGAAAGACAAGACGAACCTTCCTTACGTAGAGGCCACCATTATGGAAACCTTGAGATACGGTAATATTCTTCCTGTTACTATCCCTCACACAGTTCCACACGATGTACAGTTCCGAGGATACACCTTCCCGAAAGGGATCTCAGTCGTATTGAACCTTGATTCAGTCCTCCAAGACAAGGATGTATGGGGAGACCCACAAAACTTTCGGCCGGACCGTTTTCTTGATGGTGAAGGCAAGATTCAGAAGAGAGAGGAATTTATCCCATTTTCTTTGGGTGAGTTATTTACATACGCACGCACCTATACGCTCGGCATCATATAGTAAGCAATAGACCTGTTAACACATGTGCACATACACACGCACACACGTACAGACACGCACACACTCACACACACATGTGTGTGTGTGTGTGTATATGTGTGTGTATATAATATATGCATGCATATATTATACGAAGTGAACTTTTGTTTTCATATTTCAAGGTCGAAGGGTTTGCCTGGGGGAGTCAATGGCCCGGATGGAGCTCTTCCTCTTCCTCACCACCATGATTCAGAAGTTCAAGTTCGTCCCAGTGAAAGGGGAAAAGCCTCCACTGGAAGGAATAATGGGGTTATCACTCGCGCCATGTGAATTCCAACTGAAAGCTATTCCCCGAAAGTAATACTGTTCGGATCACCACGGTGACTGAAGTTGTATTGACTGTTGTTATACAAAATGACGCGAATGGCTCACCCTCTTAGTCATTTCATGAAATGACTGAATTATTTCGGTCATTCCACGAAATGACTGATTTCACAATCTGTAAGCATAGATACACCACTAACACACACACACACACACACACACACACACACACACACACACACACACACACACACACACACACACACACGCAAAGAAAAATACTTCTTCTGGTTCTTAATTCCACTTCTTAATTACGCTCCAGTACATCGCAATACGTATTCACCAATCGATTAGGGCGCCCTATATCGTTGTTAACTGCCTTGTCTAAGATTATTAGTACATGTATCACTAACAAACTGAAAGCTGTACTTGACCATCTGATACTTGAAATTCAAACAGGCTTCAGCCCTGTCAGATGTATAAGCAAAAAAATTTCTCGCCACATCTATTTTTGTTTGGAGCGGAGATCGTGGATATCGCGAGTCGTGAAAATGTTAATATTAAGGGTATTATTTTGATTTGCAAGGAATATAAACTAGGCCAATATGCTGATGACAACCAGTTCTTTTTGGATGGCTCCGATGTCAGCCTGAAGACTGGATATTCTTTTATTGCATGTCTGGACTAAAAATAAACACAGGCAAGACAAAGGTCCCGTGGATTCGAGCTGTGGCTAACAGTAAAGATATAATATGTAGTGAATTTGGCCTGGACTGGCGCTCAGGGTACTTGAGATTTTTGGTATCGTTTTAAATGCTGATCTGAATGACCTTATGGTTATTAACACCCGGAGAAGGCCAAAAGTTTTATCGAAAATCCTTGGGAATTGGCGAGAAAGAAACATTACTGATAAGACTTCTATCTACTTCAGTACACATTTTACATCGCTTTCTAATCCTCCCTAAAGTTTCCTGGATGGTACTGAAAACATGTTGTTCAGTCTTATCTGGAGTGGTAAACCTGATAAGATTAAGAGGATGAACATGAACAAGGATTACAGGGAAGGAGGAAATAGGATGATTGATTTAAAATCCCTTATTGCTGCATTGTAACAAGGCGCTATTAAGAGGTATATTAACAACGACGTTAATAACCCTTTCAATGTTCTTGTTCATCTGCTTGAGTCTGGCTCAGACATTGATCAGTTCTGCACTGTGGACAACCCATGTTGGAAAGGTGTTCTTCTATAATGAAAGAGAAACAGAAGTCTATTCATAACTGATCAGAATGATCTGTCTCAGATATTCCTTGAGAACCTTTGTCTAAGGGTTCCCTGAGAACCTTTGTCTAAGACTTTTTTTTATTCATCCTTTTACCTTAAAAGTTGGTTCGAGTATGGAATAACTGAAGTAAAGGACCTCTGTAATTCTGACGGTCTACCTTCTTCTAATGAGTTCAAGAACCGATATTCAGTTAGTATGGTCAGTTCTATTAATGAGAACCAAAATCCGGGTCGTGACGCAGTGTATGGTCATATTATGCCTCCAAAGGTTGTAGAATGTTCTGTGACAAATTTATTAAATCATGTGAATTACCTGATGTGTGTAGGATGACACTGCCTTGTTACAAATTATAGGAAATGCTCTAATGGTCTATGCTCCGACTTTCTAAAAATGGCCCAATAGATTTATTTCACACGTTGAAAATCTACAGTTCTCTTATCCAATAAATAACCAGTTCCAACATGCAAACCCATGAGTTTGCTGCTGGAGGTCTACTCTCTGTGGCCAGTGTATAACCAGCATTACCCATGGAGTTTGCTGCTGGAATCATGCACTCCCTGGTTTTCTGTATCTGAATTATCTTTGTAGCTGATGTGTAACCAGCTCGAACGTGCATGTAACCCATGGAGTTCGAGTCGTGCATTCCCTGACTTTGTATACCTATAGTTTCACGCTTGCCAGTTTGTAACCAGCTCCAGCATGGAGTCGTGCACTCCATAGCTTATTATACCTATCTAAGATAAATAAAAAAGGTACCTGGTACATTATTCAAGTGCTAGAGATCCATTCAAACCAACTGGTTGAGATTGTTTCCCCAGAAAGTACCCTTGTTGTTGTTTCATTACCAATAAGCAACTATTGATGCCTTTGAAATAAAGTTGATACCACCCAATACTTAAGAGTCTGGGTTATTATGCAATGATAGCATGAACACACTGGAAGAAATTGTGTCAACTATAAAACAGGTGAACATAGATACCTGCGGTCTGTTCTGAACAACAAATTCATCAGGACATCTCGCATCTTCTTGCAGGCATTAAATCAGAGACATGCGACTACATGCGGCTGATACCACAATGCGGTGTCCAGTTTGCTTTGTTTAACAGTATTTGGAAATCGTTTTGAAAGTAGTGATCCTCTGCTTGTCAGACTTATGGCCTTCCGGATGACAGTTTCGGCCAAGGTCGTAGACGTTTTACCTTTCTTACCTTCATATTCCCCATGATGTTCAGTTCCGTGGATCCACCTTCCCTAAATGTGTCTTTATCATAGTCAACAAAACGAACATGTTTGGGGGGTTCGGAAAACTTCAGAACTGTTCCAGACTGTTTCCCTGATAAAGAGGGAAAATAACCAAGAAAGAATTCGCTGTGTTTTCTCTCTGTGAGTGTAGGTAATAGACATTCGTTTCTAACAAAACAGTTTAAGTTCTTGAGAAAATAAACTGTTAGGAAAGAGTGTTGGTATATTTGCAAAGTTAATTATAACACTAAATACAGCCTCCCATTCGTACAGAAATTAGCTGGTTGATCAGATCAGTATTTCGCTTGATGAACCAATGACCCGCATGCTGCTCTTCGCATTGTTTACTGGTATGGTTTACACGTTCAAGATAATACGTAAGTCAAGTCGGAAAGTTCTAGTCGACATCTTCTCATTTTTGTGTCCTTTAGGCACAGTAAACCTTCCAGAAAATGTCCCATCATGAAAGGTCTCCAACGATCAAATCTGTCACATTTGTACAAAAGCACTAATTGCTACTGAAATTCATTATTTTATGGGTACGTCAACAATTTCGTCTCCCATATACACAGCTATGGTGTAGTATTAACCAACATACACTGACACATATTTCAGCTTTGAGAAAGTAAAGGGACAACGGATTCAGTTTCCGCACTTTTTGTCAAGGAGTTTCACCTACGTAAGCCCGCTCTACAAAATTTATCTATCAAAAGAATTATGTTATAAAGCCATTATTTAAAACAAACCCTGGAAAAAGAACTGTCACGGTTTTCATGGCGACCAAGAAAAAAAGTGAAAAAAGTAGGGGAGCCTGAACTTTGAAGTCTGGTAGAAAGAAAACAAATTAAGGAACGTTACAATGACATTCATCTTGTGATTGCAGCATCATTTCACGTTATCACCACACGCACGCACAATGCATGGGAAGCACGTGCACAACGTAGGAGCCTCCTACACGTGCATGGGGTGTCATTATGAATCTGGACACTTTACATGGCAGGTCGAGAAATCACTGTAGACCATGTTTTTCGATAATTTTCTTGCATCTGTGCATGGCCAGGGTTTTCAGGATCAGATCACACACTACTGACTTAAAATTGTACACCTGAAATTTTCATGCCATACTCCAATCACCTACCAAGGGGGATAACTGAACGAACAGCTTTGCTTTGAATGAAATTCATGTGGTGATGCATTCTCAAAACGTCCATTTTTATTGTATCAACATTGATTCAATCACATATATCTCCCAATTTCTACAATCGTACATTGAAAGTACAGTTCCTCTACGTTTTTGAAGAGAATATGCTTATGGTCTAACACTGATGACACGAGCGTGGACAAGCGGGGTAAAAGACTGGCGGCACTCTCGGGTAAATAATATACGCGGTCATGCACAAATTGTATCACATCATGGGAAACAGCTTCAACCACTCAGCGATATGCCGACACTCGCCTCGTATTACACACCTGCTCTAGTTCAGAAACATCGCGAGTTGACCTTCGTGGTGTTAGGTCCAGCTGCAATGGTGTTACCCGATATGCAGTTAGACTCATGCGTATAGCAACGAGACCCACTCCTCCTCACAAAAATAAAAACAATAATTTTCACTGTAATGTCTTTGTCATTCTTGATACCGATTTCTGCCGGTATGGTTCTGAAAGGAAACTATTCAAAGAAAGCATAACTTCTAGTGACTGTTAAATTGAGTTATCTGATAACATAGGTATCATTACCCGAACACAACCACCCAAACCATCACGTGCAAAATGTGCTACATGAATGTGCTCCACATTTCACACATACAGTCTGACCGTTTAAAACCTACCTGTAATCATTTTTCTGATGCCACATGTGGGTCCGAACTTCATATTTATGGATGATAGTGCCCGCCCGTGGATGAAAGTGCCTGAAAAAGAGTTGTTAATGATGTGTAGATCAACAACATCACACATTTGGACTGGCCTGCACCATCACCTGATCGTAATACTATTGAACATGCTTGGAACATTATAGAAACTCGTGTTAACTGTCTCCATGTTCACTCCCTGACTTGAACTTGAACAAGCGTTACAGAGAGAACTGCAGAGCATTCCATGAAAGCAGCCTTAGTGGTTCATTTCGTCAATGCAAAGATATGTGGAAGATATATACTACTCAAAAAAAAGAAACGCGTAACTGAAAATTGTTATCAGTTTATACACTTAAGGTTCAGTAGTACAGGGTAGTCATGAAGAAAACCTGAATGAACATTAACGGTTCAATGCTGCAAGAAACTGTACGTCACAAATGACAAGTGTTCCAAGGTCAAGGTTGCAGATCTAGAGCAGTCAGTATTTTGTGTCGCCACCATTAGCATCAACGGTTGCTTGGCATAAGCGTCCCATAGACAGAACCAGATTCCGGATGACGTGTCTGGGAATGAGTTGGCACTCATCCCTCAAGGCCACAAACAGAGCAGGTAACGTCTGTAGCTGTCAATCAAGGGCCAATCAAGAACCTGACCGTTGTTCCGAGCAACGAAATCCCTGCGGCCATGCTGAAAAATGACGTTCTGGTGGTTCATAGAAGGAAGAACATGAGGCCTGATGATTTCATCACGGTAACGTTGAACTGTCAAATTGCCCTGGACCTGAATGAGATCTGCCCTGCCACTGTGTGAGAATCCAGCCCAAATCACCACACTTCCATCACCAAGTCTGTCCAATTCCTGTACACAATTTGCAGCGTAGCGTTCGTTACGACTTGATATACACCTGCTCTTCTGTCGGGACGTCGCAGCATTGTTACCGATGTTGACATGTAAGGGCAGGTCCTCGCAAAGGTCGTCTGGAACGAATACCAGCCTCACGTAAGCGGTTCCTGGCGGTCTGATCAGAAATTGCTCTGAGTCCTGGCACTACCGATGTTGTTGAGGATGCCGTGGTGAACCTGTTCCGCAAATGTCGAAGCCGAATAAACCTGTCCTGAGTGGGTGTGGCCACACGGGGCTAACCTGACCTCGGGCGATCACGTGTTGATCCTTGCTGCCGAAAGCGATGCCAAAGTCATGGTATGGTACTCTGTGACACATTCAGTTGCTTTCAATCGCAGGCTGAGACTCCCCAGCCTCCAATTGACGAATCGCATTGTTGCGCTGAGCCTCAGTAAATCTAGGCATGACACCAAATATAAGATTGTCAACTATCGCAAGAGCACTGAACAATCATTTGACCTTCAGCACAAAATTTGGGGAAAGATTTCCCCAAAACCCTCTAAAGAGAATATGAGTCTGCAGTTAGCAGGATCAGCTGCGCTACCCTTTTCGTGAAATGGAATATTTCATGAAATGGAATAAGTACTCCCAAAATCCATTCTTTCTGGTAAACGCCAGTATACAGAGTCAAATTAAATAAGCTACATAGTAAATGAAGACACTTTTGTGGAGCATCCTTAAAAAATTCAATCCGTATTCCAGTTATCCGCATCATTAAGTGCATGACATGTTTCTTGCAGAGTACTATCACTGTCTACGTTATCAATCGTTTCAAGATCAAATGATCAGTTAATGCCTTTACAAAGTTCTCAACATAATCATAAAAATCCTTCTCGTCTGGTCGGCTTGTTATGTACCACCGAACACACTTTAAAAATGAGTTATCCGTATTCAAGTGTTCATTTTTGTTTTTAGCGAGAATGTTATATGAACATAGACCACTGGTATAAATTTCGCCATTCTTTCGACTCACGTGCAGTTGCTTCCTGTGCAAAGTCCATTCTCTTCCCACAGTGGTAACTTGTCACATCTTCGTATGTAACCTTTCATAGTGCGAGTATTCAAGACTAGTGATTGGAGGCAATCAGATTTAGTAGTGCAGTCAGCGACTTTGTTTCAAAAGTGATCGTTCGAAAGATCTCGGTAATTTCTGTGAAAACTAGAACCTCTTCCCGAGCGCGATACTCCAATGTTTCTTCTAGACAGAACTCAATCATGCCATTTATATTTCTCCACATTGCTTGCAATCTAAGTCGATGTAACACGTGTTCTGATTGGACAGATAAAAAGGGAGATAAATCTGACATATTTTGCCGCTAAGGGATTTTATGAGAACTGCGAAATATGGCCGTATTAGAACAGAGGTTCGTAGGAAGATATGACAAGTAACCTCTGTGGGAACGGAATGGGTCAAGTCATGGAGTTTTCAGAATCCTGTAGAATAATGACAGTGCGGTATTCTGGCCATGGGCCTCATCCCAAACGATATGTAAAGGACCAACCTGATCAATTATGACACTGCTGAATGTCTCTTCAAAGTTCGGAATGTTTTTAATGGTACAGTTGGTATTTTGCCATCCGTTTCGTAGAAATGATAGATGCTGCAAAGTTTTATCAACATCATACCACAAATTAGGCCAAAGGAATCTACAAAACATTTGCCACATGTTTTGTTAGATCCATTTATGATCAAAATGGCGGCCTCATCAAAGGCTCAGCAAAACTAATATCAAACTGGAACCGTGTCAGCTTCTAAAGAATTCCCTATCTGGGATTTAAGTTGTAAATATATGACTAATCAGAAAGACGCTATGGTACATTGTATATGTTACAGTCAGGTTGTGCAATCAGTCATTTCGTAAAATGACTAAGAGGGCCAGCCATTTTGCGTCATTTTGACACTTTGACACTTGCAGTGTCGAAAGCAGCCACACCAGACAATAACTGTGTACTGGTTGTTGTTACACTAAATGACATGAAATGGCTCGCCCTCTTAGTTATTTCACGAAATGACCGGCATTTTTAGTCATTTCACGAAATGACTGGTTTCACAATCTGACTGTAACATGTGGTAACCGATTTCACAATGTGCATCAGTGTATGAAGTAATGACAAAGAGTGAGGGTCCATCCACCCTAAGCGTATGACTGGTATGACGATAGGGGATAAGGGGGCAATTCACCTAGACACAACTAACCTAAGCAGGATATAGGATTAGAATTCGAACTTTCTCATTCATTGGAACAGTTGTCCTACCAAAATCAGCATTAAACATGACATTTGGAACACAGTTATACCTCAATGATCAGTTTCATCTGAAGTCCCTGAATGCACTGTAGCTAGACACAAAACCACTGTGCCGACGTTGCACTGGTCATAGTGCAGTAAATAGATCATTAGCGTGAAACGTCTTATAGGAATTTACCTTGGAAAAGATAAGAGTCTCTCATAATAGTGTCATGGCGAATGAATATTGTTTTTATATAACAATAATAGGTTGCCGTCTCTTAATGAGATCGTCGGGGCGGCGTGGTAGCCCTATGGTTAAAGCATTGGCTTGTCATGTCGGAGGCCACGTTTCGATCCATTCCTAATGTCTCCCGCCACAATATTGCTGGAATATTGCTAAAGGCGGCGTAAAACCCAACTCGCTCACACACTAAAGAGTTTGCTTGCTTCTGAGAAATACAACTTTCCTCCAACGACACCTTAGACAATGACGTATTTGTTTCCCTGGTATCGAAAGACACGCTCATACAACAATAGTCTTTGAAAAACGTCGTCTGGACCAAACAACCCAGTGGTTGATGCCATGAGCATCGATCTACGTATTCAGGGAACGATGAAATGAAGCTTTCGATCGATTATACACTTACAATGCATAATACTTTCTGAAGACGAATCTTTCGTGAATTTCTGCACCGAACTGATCATATTTCGACACAATTTAAATGTGGGTATTTCATTGCTGAAGTCAAATCCATACCCTGTCGCGATACATATGGAAGTTTAAGTATCGTAGTATCGCTTGAGTTAAAAGTGTAAATGAAGGCGCTTCTTTATATGCATTCATTGAGCAAAATTTCAGCTATATGGCGACGGCATGTAAATAATCAAGAGTAAGACCAGACAATTCGGTGATCAATAGCATGAGCATCGACCTTCGCATTTTGGAACCAATGACGTGTCAACCAATTCAACGAGCCCTACTTCTCAATCGCGTTAGTCGCCTCTTACGACAAGCATAGTCGCCTTTTGTTGGAAGCATGGGTTGCAGACGACATATTCGACCCCTGAAGACATATTCTACACGGGTCTCCTCCCTGGTGGAGGCACCTTGGTTCAGGTCCCAAGGTGGGCACACTTGCGTAGCACTCTTAGACGAGGTTTCTAGATCCACATTGTGTCAGTTCACCCAGCTGTAAAATGGGTGCCCGTGGGCATGTGCTGGTACTGTGAGTGTTCAGTTCATTGTGTCTACGAGACAGCATAGCTGTATGATCCCCAGTGAGCTGAAGAAGCATTGGGAAGTATGATAGCGTCCTTTGACTGGAGGTTAGTAATGTACATTGTGCCATGAGCAAGCAATGTGCCTGGATATGAGCTCCATATAAGCGGACTATTACTATATTACCATTATAACTAACTTCATTCCCCTTCCCTCTCTGCTACCCTCTGACCTCCGCTGAACCAAATACCCACATGTACAATGCCCCTGACAGGTTATACCCATTAAATGAGCTGATTGCCAGCTTGGGTGCCCAGTGGGGTTGAGTGGCTCCTTCCAAGGGGAGTTATGAATCATGATAAAAAACACGGGTCTTGTGGAGTGTCTAACCTGTGTAAAGCTGCACAGCGCACTGTAGCTAAGGTTCAGAGGAAAATTGAGTTATGAGCTAATTAGTTAAAGCCGCTTTTAGCAGTATTCCGCTTACATCACGTCGTTAGATCAATGTAGGAGGGCTCAAACTTTACCATTATGGTGAAAGAAACGTGGTGGCGACAAACCTAGAAACGAACTTATAGCAAACCAGGATCCGAAACAAAACTCATAGGTTTCATAGGTGTGCTCAAGGGACGCAACTCTACACCGCGAATAGCTGCAACTTAGACGACTGGATCACATGTCATTATGATACATAGTCTTGCTCTCTCCAGTCAGCTTTCACACAGGTTGGAAACCAGCGCACAATCATCATGTGGGATTCTGGATTTACAACAGTTGCCTTATTTCTGGTTGGCACCCGTGAACAGCCACCTCCTCTTGGTGGGTGCTGGGTAACGCTAAGAGCTGTTCAAACCCCCGTGTGGACCCGGGTCAAATAGGTCCATAGCACCCCATTGCTGGTCGCAAGGAGCGACCGAATTGGGCAACCTGTTTGCCGTGGGTTGCGTCCCGCGTCGGTGGAGGACGGTAGTCTGGTGGTTGAGGGCAGTAGGAGCCTGGAGCCGTGTTCCTGTTGCTCAACACACCACTTTGGCCCTTACTTCACCTAGACGGGTGGTAGAATCGGCCCGATTCTATCAATCGGCTGGTCACGCCATGCCCTGTGCATAGCAATTTTGTTTTGCACATTTATCTTATTGGGTATTGGTCATCTTGATTTCTAGTACAGAAATGATTGTAACATAAATTTGCCTCGAGTCCTGTGCCAGAAGGCGGTGGCTCATGGGCCAATCTGGCATTATTGACCTCCGGGTTCTACTTGTCATCAGGTAAATGTCTAGGGCGGAACCAGCCTTACTTTCACTCTGTTTGACTATTGTAGCTACCTGTGTCTCTTTTGCTGGAGTATAGCATCCCTGTAACCCTGGTGCTTGTAGGTGGCTTCCACTTCGACACCGTCCTTGTTGACACTCCATGGTGGGTGGGGAGCAGGGATGTTGAATCTTTTTCCATATCATGGCAACCTTACAATACACTGGTTCACGATCGAAAAGTAAAAGAAGGCATCTAGATACAGAAATCATTTCATCTGATGATGACAGTGTCTCACAGGATAATGCTGACTCATGGCCGCGGTTTCTGGTGGTCAATGGAATTAATGATACACCCCTTAAGATTAATCCTTTTGTTGTTTCTAAAGCTGTTAAAGGGATTTGTGGAGATGTTAAGAACGTATCGCGTTTACGAAATGGATCCCTGCTGGTTGAATGTTCAAGACGTCAACAGTCTATCAATTTACTCAAAGCAAGCCATTTTGGAACCACTGAAATTTCTGTCTCGGTACACAAATCTCTAAATTCTTGTAGAGGTGTAATCCGTGATCGCACTAGATGTCTGTCTGACATGTCCGAGGATGAGATAGCGATAGAGCTGAAGTCTCAAGGAGTAACATCTGTGAAGAGATTTACTAGGAAGGAGCAAGACAGGATTGTTCAAACGACAACATATCTCCTTACCTTTGCCTTACCAAAAGTACCATCATCAATTAAGGCTGGTTATTTCAACATTGAAGTCGATGTGTACATACCGACTCCACTCCGTTGTTATAACTGTCAGAAGTTTGGACACGGGGCCAGGTCCTGCACTAAATCTCCAACATGCTGTCGTTGCAGCAAAACTCATGAAAGTATGGATACCTGTACAGACGATATCAAGTGTGCTAACTGCAACGGTGACCACTTCTCTTCTTCAAAATCCTGTCCATTCTTTCAGAAGCAATCCCAGATTATCAAACTGAAGTATACAAATAATATTTCTTTTTCAGAGGCAATAAAATTACTGACAACTCAGACTCACCCAATTCAGTCAGCTTCTCACTCTTACTCTGCTGCTGTTACCTCTTCACAGAGCAAAGTTGACAGAGCATGTCAGACAGACATCTGCTGGGTCACTGATAAGCAATCAGTGACTCCTGAAGGCAACAAGTCATCAACATCAGCTTCACAGACTGTTCTTCAATCTGGACCTCAGCTTGCTCGAGGGCCCGAAACAGTGGAAAACTCACAAAATAGTGTAAAACTTACTAACAAGGAAAAGAAACAATCAAAGAAGAAAGGATCTAGGACCCTCAAACATGTAGAGGTCCCTTCCCCATTAACATCCCCTGTAGAGGTTCATAACAACTTTGAACCTCTAGACATGGAAGTCACTCCTTCTCCGACAACTCAGCGGAGAGGATCTTCCTCGAGATCACGATCTCCAGTTCAGCCTCCATGAGCTGTTCTTTCGATATCCTTCAGTGGAACTGTAGAGGCCTTAAAAACAATTTCAATGATTTGCAACTATTAATTCAAGACTTCAAGCCAGCAGCATTATGTTTGCAAGAAACATATCTAAAACCCACGGATAACTTTGATATCAGACAATATGATTCATACCACTGTTTCTCACCTCCCGGTAATAAAGCTACAGGGGGATCTTCTATCTTGGTGAAGCAGGGAACTATCCACAGTCTTGTTCCTCTCACTACCCCTCTTCAGGCAGTTGCGGTTCGTGTTACTCTGCATATTGTTATTACCTTGTGTTCATTGTATATTCAGCCATCATCGACTCTGCAGCAATCCGATCATCAGATCCTTTATGACCAACTCCCAAAACCTTGTATTATCATGGGGGACTTAAATGGTCATAACCCACTTTGGGGTAGCAGTAACACCAATGGGAAAGGAAAGATTCTTGAGGATTTCTTCACGAATACTGATTTATGTATTTTCAATGATAATTCTCATACATATCTTCATCCCGCGACAGGTTCGTACTCCTCTCTTGATTTATCTGTTGCTGATTCCAGTTTATACAATGAATTTGAATGGTCAGTCCACGATGATCTTTGTGGAAGTGACCATTTTCCCACTATACTTTCAGCCATAAACCCCAGTGACGCTGCACCATTGTCTAGATGGAACTTTAACAAGGCAGATTGGTCTTTATTCGAGACCTTATGCACTAACAGACTAAAACCAGAATTCTTTCTCAATGTGTCTGATCCTATTCAGATGTTTTCTGATGAATTAAACATGATTGCCGATGATTGTATTCCCAAGTCCTCTATGGTTCCACATATTCGGAAGCCATGGTTTACTATTGACTGTAAACAGGCTAGAAGGGCTAGAAAAAAGGCGGAAAAATATTTTCGTCGACATCCAACCGTCCATAACTTAAACCAGTTTAAAATCTCAAACGCCAAGGCTCGTCGTACATTTCAACAAAGTAAACGACAGTCATGGCGAAATTATGTTTCTAGAATTAACTCACGAACACCTATTTCTAAGGTATGGAATATGGTGAAGAAGATAAAAGGTAAAGGTTCCAAATGTAGTGTGCACCATCTTAAGGAGGGTGACACTCTTTTAACTGAAAAAGCTGATATTGCTAACAAACTAGGTGAAACGTTAGCTAAACAAGCCTCCTCATCAAATTATTCACCGACTTTTCAGAAATTTAAAAACCATCAAGAAAAAAAGAATATTAATTTTAATTCAGATAATGGGGAGGATTATAATGAATTATTTTCTATTCATGAGCTCATTGCTGCTCTTGGACAAGCTCATGACACTGCTTCAGGCCCCGATAATATTCATTATCAGCTTCTTAAACATCTCCCTGAATCGTGTTTACAAACATTATTGAATATCTTTGACAGTATCTGGACTTCTGGTAATTTCCCACCATCTTGGCGAAATGCTATAATCATTCCTATTCCTAAACCTGGCCGGGATCATACCGATCCATCTAATTACAGACCAATTTCTTTAACGAGTTGTGTCTGTAAAACCATGGAGCGTATGGTAAACAATCGATTAACATGGTTTCTTGAAACTAACAACCTTATCACAAATATTCAGTGTGGATTCAGGAAGAATCGTAGTACCATTGATCATTTGGTACGTTTAGAATCCTTTGTAAAAAATGCATTTATAAATAAGCAGCATGCTGTATCGATCTTTTTTGATCTCGAGAAAGCATACGATACCACCTGGAAGCATGGCATTTTAAAGGATTTACATGATTTCGGTTTAAGGGGTCGTTTACCTCTTTTTATAGCGCAGTTTTTACAAGGCAGACAATTTCAAGTCCGAGTAGGTTCTACCCTGTCTGATCATTACAATCAGGATCAGGGTGTTCCGCAAGGCAGCATTTTGTCTGTGACCTTATTTAGTATCAAGATCAACAGTTTATCCAAGGTTTTAAACGATTCAAAAGATGGATCACTTTTCGTGGATGATTTTAATATTTCCTGTCGCGGTAAGAATATGCATACTATTGAACGGCAAATGCAAGTATGTTTAAACAAAATAAATAAATGGTGTCTTGAGAATGGTTTGAAGTTTTCTAAGACAAAAACTAATTGCATCCATTTCTGCCGTAAGTATAAACCACATAAGGACCCAGAATTATTTTTAAATGGCACTCCTATCAAAGTCGTTAAGGAGGCCAAGTTCTTAGGTTTGATTTTCGACTCTCATTTAACTTTTCTTCCGCATATCAAATCCTTGAAAACTAAATGTCTGAAGGCACTTGATCTATTGAAAATTGTGTCAAACTCAAAATGGGGAGGGGATCAAGCTACTCTCCTGCACCTATACCGTTCACTTGTCCGTTCGAAGCTTGATTATGGCTCCATCATTTATGGTGGAGCCTGTAACAGCAATCTAAAACTCCTTGATTCTATCCACCACCAAGGTCTGAGACTTTGTCTTGGGTCGTTCCGAACTTCTCCTATTGACAGTCTCTATGTCGAAGCCGACGAACCATCTCTTACACAGCGCCGCATCAAATTAGCTTTACAATATATTACAAAACTATACTCTAACGAATCCAACCCTGCTTTTAACTGTGTTTTCGATCCTCTTTATGAGCATTTATACAACAAAAAGCCTTCTCTTGTTCCGCCTCTTGGGCACAGAATTAAACCATTTATTTCTGCTGCCGGCATTGAGCTGAAAAGTATAGCGCCTTCTCGTCTTCTTTCTTCTCCTCCTTGGCAATTAGTGAGGCCACAGGTTGACCTCACCTTAACAAAGTTAAAAAAATCAGACACAAACGAATTACAATATAAACAAGGGTTTATGCAATTAAAAAATAATTATAGTACATACAAATCCTTATTTACAGATGAGTCCAAGGATGGTGGCACAGTTGCTTGTGCCACTGTCATTGGATCCAGGACAATATCTTCTCGATTACCTGATAACAGCTCCATTTTCACTGCAGAAGCAAACGCAATATTAACGGGTCTTCAATATATTCAAAGACATCCTAATCATGTACAGTATATAATTTTTTCTGACTCTCTTTCTTGCCTTCAGGCTATTAAAAATTGTCTTGTAAACATCCACTTTTAATTGACATAATTGAATTGTATAATGATCTTGCAACTGGCCAGTGCAACATCGTCTTTTGTTGGTTACCCAGCCATGTAGGTATTTCTGGGAATGCAATGGCCGATCTTGCTGCTAAGGCTGCACTCAACAAATCTGTGACACCACTTCTTATTCCATACTCTGACTATAAAGCTAGCATTAGAACTTACATTCGTGATCTGATGCAAAAGAAGTGGGATACCCAAGTGGGAATAAATAAATTACATGCCATAAAACCTTATATTGGTTACACTCCCTTAGGCTGTCAGTCCAGATTTGAAGAGGTCATTCTGCGACGGTGTCGCATTGGCCATACGCGTTACACCCACAGTTATTTACTAAAAGGCGATGATCCTCCGTTTTGTATCCCTTGTGATGAGAGAACCACGGTCAAGCATATCCTGCTTGACTGTGTTGAATTCTCCATCATAAGGGATAACTATTTCAATGTCAAAACAATGAAGGATCTTTTTAGCACAGTTAGTACTCATTTAATTCTTGGATTTTTAAAAGAAATTGATTTTCTTATTGAATTGTAATTGATATGTTCTGTAGATAGTTGTATTTTAATGATTGGTAGTTTAAATTAGTAACTTAGATTGTTAGTGGCGATACCCTCAAAGGGGGTTGAAGTATTGTAAAATTATTGTCCTCCTGAGAGGGTACGTAAGTCCAATACTCTCATAGTCAATTTAAATCTACTACTAGTTTTTAATCGTAGAATATTTGTTGTTTTAAGTCATAGCTAAATTTCAGGATAATCGCCAATAGCTGAAGGGATGGTGTAAATCCAACTAGGGTTCATGCAGGTAGCAGAAGTAATGTAAGTCCCCATGGACCTTAGTATGGTGATCTACCTTCAGTTGTTGGCGATCTATAGCCCCGGTTTTATGTTGTATTGTCTTCTTTAATTCCAATGTTTTAACTTTCAATGCTAGTTTTATGTTCTGTGATACTCTAGTGTTTTTACTGTCCTTCGCTGACAGGTTTTACTTTTTCTCTTTTCTCATCCTAACATTACTATAACTTATATTGTTCTCGTCACGATATGGCTGCAATATTGCCGATGTGACGTTAAATGTTAACTCACTCACTCACTTATTTCTGGTCGTGGTGCTGACAGTGTTATGACTGTCAATGCGGCGGGCAAATGGACTTCCCCTTGGCCCCCCTCTCCTTCCGTTCCAGGGGAACGCCCTGTCAATGGAGACTGATTCCCGTGTTTTGTTTAAGAACCTTCGACAGAAGTATGGCGATATTTTCAGTCTGTATGTCTTCCACAAACCTGTCATCGTCCTCAATGCCTACAACGTCCTTAAAGAAGCCATAATCAAGAACACCGATGTCTTCTCCGACAGGCCACACACATTTTTGACTGATTTCTTCGCAAGGAGAAAAGGAGCGTTTTCTTCAAATTTTAGCTGAAGTAAAGGTGTTTTAAGAGTGGCTCTAACCATTGGACCATGACGGGCACGACAGCCATAATGAAAACGTTAATAGTGCCAATAACCGTCATTGCTAAAACCATCGTCAAATCAGGTACATTGTAAGCAGTTTGTGTTTGGTTGTGTCATTTACCTTTTTGTACTGCATTGTTGGTGAAAGTGAAAATTTGTGTGTACACGAACACAGATAAGGTGCATTCAATTTTTGCTAGATGTAGGTATTGCAAAAACCGAATTCCATATAGTAGGTTTACAGAGGGCATCTGAACGAAAAAACGAGTGTTTAACGGCACGATGTCACGCTTTTTCGATAGTATTTTGGTCTATGCTATATACATTTGATACAAGCTTCCTACTGATGCAATAAAAGACTCATTATCCCTGCAACTTGCCTAAACTCGAGACTTGCTGTGTATGGAATTTAAACGATCGTAGCACTATACAGCTGACCCACGTCGTACCTTGGCTGCAACATACAGCTGACCCACTTCATACCTTGGCAGCAACATACAACTGACCTATGTCATACCTTGGCAGCACTATACAGCTGACCCACTTCATACCTTGGCAGCAACACACAGCTGACCCATACCGTGCCTTGGCAGCAACATACAGTTGACCCACTTAATACCTTCGCAGCACTATACCGCTGACCCATGTCATACCTTGTTGGTACAATACAGCTCACTAATGTCACACCTTTCCAGCATTATATACCTGAACAATGTTATACCCAGTTATACAAAGAAATTACAATGATGGTATGAAACAGCGTGGCAATACAAATGCAATATAACTTAATATAATAGAATTGACTGTGGACACAAAGATGTTGATGGTAAGATTCACGTCGCTGCAATATGTGAGTATGTGAGTTGGCAAAGACCAGATTCAGATCCCCCTCCAGTTCCTCTGACATCACTGGTATATTCCAGAGTAGGCCCAGAACCTTACTCTACAATCCTTTCTCCCAGTCTTAATATAGAAACCAGGTCACCGCCGTCCTGAAATGAGTCTTAACAGAAACAACGTGATTCACATACAACACTGTTCTACAAATGTCTCCAATATACATACATACAGTGCCATTTATGCTACGGCATAGGGTTGAATTCTATTTCACTATATTTTGCAAACAGGAGTAGTCGCATCTTCCGGGGACTTGTGGCATGAACAAAGGCGCTTTGCTCTCAACATTTTGCGAGAGTTTGGGGCTGGAAGAACGATCATGGAGGACAAAATACACGAGGAAATTGCACACTTTGTCTTAGCCCTGGAGAAACAGACAGGCCAAGGTTTCCACATAGAGCGTTTAGCGCAGAATGCCGTTCCATTGTCTGTTCCATTGTCTTTGGCAAACGTTTTGAATATACCGACCCTGTCTTCGTCAAGTTTCTGAAAGCACTGGATGTATATATACATGTATGATTTTATCCCATTTTCTTTGAGTGAGTTACTTATAAACGCTACATAGCGTATGCAACAGACCTGTATGCACATACATAAGTACATGCACATACGCTCCTTTCATAGAGTGGCATGGACACACACACACACACACACAAACACACACACACGTACGTGCATACATACATGAATACGTGCACGCACGCACGCACGCACGCACACACACACACACGCATACATACATACATACATACATACATACATACATACATACATACATTCATACATACATACATACATACATACATACATACATACATACATACATACATACATACATACATACATACATACATACATACATACATACATACATACATACATACGGTAATAGAACTGAACTTTTGTTTTCATATTTTAAGGTCGAAGGATTTGCCTGGGAGAAGCAATGGCCCGGATGGAGCTCTTCCTCTTCCTCACCACCATGATTCAGAAGTTCAAGTTCGTCCCAGTAAACGGGGTTAAGCCTCCACTGGAAGGAATACTGGGTTTAACAAATGCGCCACCTGAATTCCAACTACGAGCTATCCCCCGAAAGTAATACTGTTCGGATCATCACAATGTTAACAAGAACACTATGCCTAGATCCTCTCTATACTCGTGACCATCCGTGTTAGAACTGGTCTTCAGTTACCCAGGTTTGCCTGACGGGGTGTCTAATGGGATCGGGTGGTCATTGTATCACAACTGCGTGGAACGATGCTTATGATGTTGATCACTGGATTGTCTGGTCGATTATTTACAGACCGCTGCCGTACAGCTGGAATATTGCGGAGTGCAGCGATACACAACAAATTAAACAAACCAGCCAACCTACCAATCTACCAACGTTGCGATACAATAGGAACAAGAAGATCATTTGATCAGCGACATATAATCGCCGGCCCGGCGGTAATGAGAGTTCGTTGTCAGTGTATGGGGCTAGTAGTTTTAAACGTTTGCAGGCCAATGTGGCCTTCATTAATTATCTGTCCTTTTTCCAACTGGAACCTTTCCGATAAATTTTTAGCTTTCTGGAATCATCCATGATCCATTATGTTACGATAACTAAGAGTATTCTCAAGCTCTCTTAATATCAAGAACACACTGCTGGTGGTACAAGAGAAACATTATGAACACACACAATACATATACATAAAGGCAAGATGGCAGAAAGTACAAGCATAGTTTTACAACATAAATACGACATATATCATTCAGTTTCTTCTCACTTTTTAGCAACTAGGTTTAGGTAGTTTGCTATATCTTTTTTACTGCTCCAGGTTTTGCTTCATGAATATGCTTTATACGTTATTAGGTTAGGGAAAGATATTAAGCATTTAATGGGAATGTATTTATTTCTTTGTTCAGTAACAGCTTCGCATTTAAATAAATAATGAAAATTATCTGCTACAGCAAGTGATCTACAGAGACTGCAGGTTCTGTTTTGACGATCAATGCCATGGCAACGGCCAACTTCAACATATACGTTATGGTTACACGTTTCGTATTTTAAAACTGGTAAATATACATAGGTGGAAGAAGGAGATAATTTTCTAAAGATTTTTAATGTATCTGTAATAGAAACCTTCAGGGCTGTTGTCTATCTCAGCTTTCCAACTTCGGTAAAATTGACCCTCTAGGATTGATTCTACCTGAGAAGTTAACCACTGGCATTAAACATTGGATAGCGCCTTGGATAAGTGCATAATTATCTAAATCAACTTTGATGATTTTTGGAGTTGTTCCAACATAATATAGCTCATACCTGTAACAGATTACCCTTTGAGCGACTAATATATATATATATAAATCGTACACCCCACCCAGGGACAGAATCATCAAAAAAGGACAGTGACATCTACATACAGTAGTATCATAAATGAAATACATTGGTTCATATCAATATCTGGGAAGCTACAAAGACTCACAGATGTACATCTATCATTAGTAAGGATAGTACAAACGATTTCATATTATCATACATTATTTGAACAAGAGTTAAAAATCTACCATTAATTACACTGTTGAGTAGCCCAACCCTCCATACATTATCGAACGCTTTTGCTAGTTTTTAGTTGAGCATATTCATAACAAAGGTGTTATCTTTTGTTGAGTGGACATTTGTGAAACTCGTCTGGGCAAGATGTAATACGTTAATGTTTTATAAAAAGTGTTAAGTCTGTTATTCACAATACTTACCAATCAGGTTACCGAATCTGATGAATGTCGCATTTGGTTCATATGAGTTTGGCTCCATATGATTTATCTCCCTTTAGTTTGTAGACTTTACTTTGTGTAAACATTTTCGAAAGTTCTTTAGCCTTATCTTTTTGCCTTCCAGTAATCGGTTGATATATTTTTTATACTGCTTGATATGTTCATGCACTTCTTACACTCTTTAGAACACGTAAAGAGATGTTTTGCAATTGGAGTATGTGTGTTTTGATAAATGAAAATCACTACGTTAACGTGAGTGTACTGCAAGCGAAGGGTGTTGATCGGACAGTATTGTTACGACAGGGGAGTGTTCATGTACGGCTTTCGATTGAGTGCTTACTCCTGCTGAGTGATGACGTGCTGCTGCCGAGTCATGCTGAACCTAGGCCAAGTGATGATGTAGTGTAACCAAAAGATGTACTGTAGCCAAGTGATGATGTGCTGTAGCCAAGCGATGATGTGCTGTAGCCAACCGATGATGTACTGTAGCCAAGTGATGATGTACTGTAGCCAAGTGATGATGTACTATAGCCAAGTGATGATGTACTGTAGCCAAGTGATGATGTACTGTAGCCAAGTGATGATGTGCTGCAGCCAATTGATGATGTACTGTAGCCAATTGATGATGTAATTTAGCCAATTGATGATGTTCTTTAGCCAAGTCATGATGTACTGTAGCCAGGTGATGATGTCCTGTAGCCAGGTGATAACGTGTTGTAGGAAAGTGATGATGTGCTGTAGCCAAGTGATGATTTTACTGTAGACAGGTGATGGTGTGCTGTAGCCAGGTGATGATGTGCTGTAGCCAAGTGATGATGTACTGTAGCCAAGTGATGATGTACTGTAGCCAAGTGATGATGTGCTGTGGCGACCGATGATAGTACTGTAGACAGGTGATGTTGCAGTGTAGTCAATGACAGTCCATGTCTAAATCTAAATCAAGTAATCCAAATCTTTGGCTGTTGATTACGACGGGGTATATGATATTACTTGAGGACATACCATTATCCAAGGGGTACCAAATAACATGTTGTTTTCGTTTTCTGCAATTATTTTACAAATATTATACCCCAATGTGTTGTGGTAACTCAAATCTCGTGAACTACATTACCCACATATGTCAAACTTTGGATGTGGCTTTACTAAAGATTCCTTCACAATGAAATGGTAACTTTACACACATTAGACATTGAGAATAGAGTTTAGGCTCACTACTTTTTGACATCCCCTCGTACGACTGTCGTAGAACTAAGATGATCGTAACTCCCATACTTTAACATAGACTTATGACTCCTAGCGCTACAATCGCTTTGAGGACCGAGGCTCTGGTCTTTCAGTATGACGGCCAGGGATCGAACCCGACCCTCCGTGTACATGCACTAGCCACTGGATCGTGGAGGCAGTCTGACACTGGCATTAACACTCAACAAACCAGCCTACCATTTCTATGATTACACAATGCCATTTAGAAAGTGGTCAGTTATATTTAGGATAACACTTTCCTAGTAAAGTACAAATTCTAATACTTTTTGTGTTGAGCCCCATACGGGATTCGAACCCACACTCTCCGAGTCAAGTATCCAATCGTTAGCATGCAAAGCCACCTGACCCGCTCAGCCCCCGCGACTCACACAAAAATGAAAGTCGGACGACTGGTTGTCTAGACTGCGGACTTTGTGTATCTCTCTGATAACTGTTAACTGACACGGCTCCCACGACCGAAAGCTATGATCACACAATGTCATTTAGAAAGTGGACAAATGTAAAATATGTTACATTAGGAATTACACTTCCTTATGAAAGTACAAAAGTAATTCTATCACTTTTTCTGGAGTTGAGACCTATTTAGGATTCGAACCCACACCCTCACAGTCAGGCACTTAAACAAGTACATGAACATGTCACTACTGTAGGTAAGGTTCAGGGATAAACTACGTTAAAACCGCTTCTAACAGTAATCCACGTATATCACGTTGTGTTAGATTACTGTAGAAGGAAGCTGTAAAGTCACGCAGAGCTCAGGCTTAGAGCATTTTGGTGAAAAGAGACAGGTGTAGTTCTTGTAAACCTACAAACGAACTTGTGCAAACCTGTTGTGTTTAAGAGACACAAATCTACAAAGTATTAGACTGGACCGCGTCTGATTATGATTCTAGCACAACAACAAAGTATATATGTTGTTTACACGTTGAAAACATGAACAGAGTCATATTTATATCAGCTGTACACGAGAAACTCTGATTCATGCATGCACCCAATTAATGTTCTGCATCTATAGACAGCAGATATTTCTTGCACACGCTTTGTTTAATGGCTCTTAAACGACCCATAAAATCAATCGCTCCACGCTGTTGTCAGTATATGGGACATCCGTAAACGCGAGCATTTTAGTCATATGTGTCCCCCATTACTGGCTGTGCATGTAGATACGTAATCTACACCAATGTGAAGGTAGTTTAAAGACTCATAAACGACCTATAAAAACGTCTCCAGCATATAGGACATCCAAATCTGAATGTGAGTATCCCATGCATTCGAGACAAAAGAAAACATTTTACACACTTCTTAGTTGGTAGCTGATAATACAATCTGCAATAAAAGCAGAGAATGCAAGATTAAAGAACAAAATATACATAAAATGATTAATGTTGTCATATGTTAACAAAACAAAGGTATGGTACTTTTTTAAGTGTGGCGTTCCCTGTGGCCACCATGACATTTAACCGGCCTATAAAATAACCTTTGTTCTATTACGCAATGTGATTCAATGTGCCAAACTGCGGAGACACGTCCTGGTGTTGGTATGGTAGCTGATTAGGGCCATCGTTTTCTCGGCTTAAAATTTGGAAGCGAGAGAGCGAGATCACACGACGAAAAAGCGATAGCACGAGACAAGAAAACGATAAAGTGATAGAGCGAGAAAACGATATAACAAAGTGAGAAAGCGATATAACAAGGCAAACAAGCAATATAACGAGGCGAGAAAGCGATAGAGCAATAAAGTGAGAAAGCGATATTTACCTTAATTCTGCCCTGTCTGCACATGTCTGCGTATGACCTAATCCAACAGGAAGCTCAAGCTCAATTGCCATTTGTTCTAGTCGGCTGTGGCATTTTTGTAATTAATCTTTTAACTTGTCCGGACAATACTCCAACAGTAACGCAAGAAACCGTTAGTGTTTCAGCTGAAATGAATGAGTGTTTTTAAAGCCTGTGAAAAGGATAACAACCATTATTGTTAAATCACTAATTATGCCAGGATTAATTCCTGGCTTACATTTCTTTCTTGTCATTTCCCTTCTTAAATGTCACCATTGTTATCTCATCACTCATGCCTAGATAAACAATCCCTGCTTTCCATTTGCCCATCCACCCCACCAATTTTGCGCTAATTAACTGCAGTCTTGCCTTGTTATCTTGGCACAATTGTTTCAAATGTTCGTATATAGCTTTTCCTAGTCTCTTCATGCACCTGGTGAAGGAATAAGAATTTACTCCGTAATATCCTGTTCCACCAATACAGAAGTATTTCTCATTAGGTATGTTACTAGTACTTTTTATTCCTTGGGCTAAAGCTACACATTTGCCATCACGCCATAAAGACAAGTATCAGAAAATGAGACAATACCCCGCAAAGTCTTAACAACCAGTATATTCCCTACTCCCCGTGTTACTGCGGTAACAAGGTGACCAACAGGATCGGGTGGTCAGGCTCATGTCATAGTAACCCAATCACGTACATCGATGCTCATGATGTTGATCACTGGATTGTCTTGTTCATACTCAATTATTTACAGGACGCCGCCATACAGGTGAAATAGTGCCGAGTGCGGTGTTAATGTTGGCAAAATCCTCTATCATATTCTCTCTCGACGTTGGGCTTTATTGTTTCAGTGATGGAATGTTATACAGCCTGTACCTTTTATCAGTACCTTTTTACGCGTACATATTTCAAACATATATATTTCTACAAATATGTGGTGAAAAGGTATTGTTCCAAATGTTTATGACATAATACCGTTATTGTTGTCCATAATATTGTTGTACTTAAGGTAATACTTTAACAAACTGTCCCTCCCTATCTCCAGACTATACGCTTGAGACAGTGCGACAATTCATCGACGTGGTAGGTGGGTTAAACAAAAACGTAATATAATCATCACTTCGGAAATAAAGCACTATATCATGAAACTCCTGTAAACTGTAAAACTGACATATTGATAGGGGTGTATTAATGAACACAAGATGAAGGAATATCAAAGAAAAAGTCGGGAGTTTTTGCCCCTTTTACTATTTTAAGGGCCTTCTATTGCTGGGAGTGTAGTTAATCATAATTGGCAGGGTACAGAGGAGGGGTGCGACGCAGCCCAGTGTAAACATGATAAGTGTTTTGTAGATGTGAAGGAGGATTTATTCGTCTGCAACCCAGTGAATGTCACCTATTGTTTCTTGTTAAATTCGAATCGTTTTGACAGGGGTTGACCAAATCATAACCAAGATAATATAGGTAGATAATTACAAATATTGAACGAGTTTCAAGTTTCGTCTGACAACGAAAATGTTACAGACTGAAAAAGGTTAACTGAATACACGCGTCACCAATCAGCTGATCAAACCCTACACGACCACGATATGTATACTACATGTATACAGAGATTGGAAAATCACTGTGTACGCATATGTTACAATGGCGGTCAAATATTTTTTACACATCAACTCTCGACAAAAAAATGTCATTTAAACTGTCTCAATGATATATTCATAACATACTTTTAGTGATGATATGTATGATATGAGATAAAAGTGCTACAGAGCAAAGGGTTGTTATTCACATGGGCGCTTGGCTTCATCATGCATCATTGTTAATGAGTAAACTTACTGAACAAACTTTACTCATGCATATAAATCTTTCCTGAAGTATTGTACATCACGTGTTTGATGACTGTCTACACCAAGACTTATACTAGACATTTGTACCTGTTGGCTTGTTCAAATGCTCAAACGTCGCTTATATTATAATAAAGAAGCTGCATATCCACAGAACTTTCCTCATTGTCCAACACATCAACTCCTAAATGCCACTCGAAGTTCACTATGGTCAGTTATACCAGCGTTTACCTGCGTACTAGTTTCAGCTTTGATTGGACGGATGTTTGACTGCATCCTTTCATTTGCCAAGGTTAGACCACTGACTGTGGTATGGTTCTGTTTCTACATTTAGGTACCAAGGTGTTTTACTGTCACGTGCGCCTCTTTCGTTCCTTGGTTTAATAGCGATTTGGGTTCATATACGTCAATATCGTCAGTTATTAAATATTAATCATCTTCAATAACTCATAGAAGGTAGAGCTGTATTGATGATAACCATGAAATACAATAAAGTGACATAAACATAAATGACTCCAATTTGCTGGATTATTGCTAAGAGCAACATAAATCCCAACTCACTCACTTAATGACGGTTGTTGCAGTGATTTTATTTTAGGATGATGGCTTGAATGTGGTTGAATATACTGTATTAGGCTGCGTTAGTGCTATCACAATGCCATTTTGTGATTGGTCCCTCTCTTTCATTTGACACTTCCGACACATTGGTAACACATCATATTTTGAATTGTTTGGTGTCATAAAGCTGGTTGAGACAATTCCAATTCAGTGATGGCATCAAATATTTAATTCCTTTAGTCACTTCACAAAATGAATGTTTCCGGTATTCTACGATATGACTTTTGCATACGTTCAAATAGTATGCCACAGGAAAGTCTACATCTATCTTAGATATTTTCTAAACGGCAAATTAAACAATGCTATTCACCTACAAGAACATTACTAAAAAGCATTTAATAGCGTAATATCGCTTATGTGCGTAATATCGCTCTCTCGCTCTATCGCTTTCTCACGCAATCATATTGCTTTCTCGTCTCGTGCTATTGCTTTCTCGTCTCGCGTTATCACTTTCTCGTCTCGCGTTATCACTTTCTCGTCTCGCGTTATCACTGTCTGGTCTCGTATTATCACTTTCTCGTCTCGCGACATTGTTTTCTCGTCTCGCGATATCGCTTTCTCGCCTGCAAATTTAAGGCCCTATTCAGCCACCATACTAAATGCACAACTGCTCTCTTTATCAAGTAGATTACAACCAATTTGTTGTATACAACGACAAAAACAATATAAAACACACTTGGAAAACAGCCTATTCTGTGTATAACACCTACTTATCTAAACGACCTGTTGTATCATGCAGAGAACGCACCCTTGATATTATACATGTACTAGTTGAGTCAGATTGTGACATCAGTAATTTCTTGAAATGACTATGAGGGCCAGCCATTTTGCGTCATTTTGAAACTTTGACACTTGCAATGTCGAAAGCAGCCACACCAGACAATAACTGTGTATTGGTTGTTACATATTCAAATATTCACTGTTTTAATGACTCGTCCTTTGTTTAACTAAAATATAATGGGCAGTTTCTTTATTTTCGTTGACGTTTTTAGTTACCATACATTAACATCAGTCTTCTGTTACAGGTGCAAATTCACGCGAGCGTCATTTTGACACTTTGACACTTGCAATGTCGAAAGTAGCCACACCAGACAATAGCTGTGTATTGGTTGTTGTTAAACAAAATGACATGAAATGGCTGGCCCTCTTAGTCATTTCACGAAATAACTGGTTTCACAATCTGACTATAACATGTGGTAACCGATTTCACAATGTGCATCAGTGTATGAAGTAATGACAAAGAGTGAGGGTCCATCCACCCTAAGCATATGACTGGTGTGACAATAGGGGATAAGGGGGCAATTCACCCAGACACAACTAACCTAAGCAGGATATAAGATTGGAATTCGAACTTTCTCATTCATTGGAACAGTTGTCCTACCAAAATCAGCATTAAACATGACATTTGGAACACAGTTATACCCCAATGATCAGTTTCATCTTCGACGTTAGACATGTAAAACAGGTTTCTCTTGTGTATTCGTTTTCACAAACAGTCATCTGTTTCTGCAAGCATCAACCGGAATGCTGTACAATGGTTGCCTTTCCTCCTGCCCCACACCGCGTGGTATGATAATCATTCGATACAGCCTTCTGGAAAACTAAGTTTGGTTACGCATAAAACTGAAGAGACATTTCCAAAATGGACCGTACAATAAGGTCCATGCATCTGAATCTGTTATGCGGTAGAATAATACAGACATCTCACGCGGATGGAGTAATTCATATGTGCTGCACTGATGGCTTTTGATTACCCACCACGGATGTGTGAGTAGTTACATCTCTGCACCGAGCATTGTGACACACTGGGCCCCGCCAGTCAAGTCCCTGAATGCACTGTAGCTAGACACAAAAGCCCTGAGCTGACGGTGCACTGGTCATAGTGCAGTAAATAGAACATTAGCGTGAAACGTCTTATCGGAATTTACCTTGGGAAAGATGAGTCTCTCATAATAGTGTCATGGCGAATGATCACGAATATTGATTTTATATAACAATAATAGGTTGCCGTCTCTTAATGAGATCGTTGGGGCGGCGTGGTAGCCCTATGGTTAAAGCATTGGCTTGTCATGTTGGAGGCCACGTTTCGATCCATTTCTAGAGTCTCCCGCCATAATAGTGCTTGAATATTGCTAAAGGCGGCGTAAAACCCAACTCGCTCATACACTAATGAGTTTACTTGCTTGTGAGAAATACAAGTTTCCTCCAACGACACCTTAGACACTGACGCACTTGTTTCCCTGTTATTGAAGGACACGCTCAAGAAATGTTCCAGCTGTACAACAATAGTCTATGAAAAACGTCGTCTGGACCAAACAATCCAGTGGTTGATATCATGAACACCCCTCTAAGTATTCAGGGAACGATGAAATGAAGCTTTCGATCAATAAGACACTTACAAGGCGTAATACTTTCTGAAGCCGAATCTTTCGTGACTTTCTGCACGGAACTGATCATATTACGACATAAGTGGAAACGTACCCCATTCAGGGAGGACTGTTTTAACTAGTCTTCCTTTTCAGGATTTTTGGTTGAGACCAACAGACGTATGAGTGCCACTTTCTTTACAGGGGCACTGTTTCTCAAAATGAACCTAGAAACGTCTATAATTCAGAATTCCTGTAAAGCCCAAATCTTTCACAGTGTTAGGGTTGTGCTTGTGTACAAAAATGTGTTACAGTGTTGATCTCTACATCTTAACATGAACAGATTTTATTATGTCATGTAAATACAACACACACAGGGCCACGTCAGACCGTTAATCCACTTCAAGAATAACGACTATGTATTGAATATGTAGCATTAAGTCCAGTCTTACGTGGATATTTATATAGTGTAATAGTGTGGATAGTGTAAATGAATGCGTTTCTTTACATGCCGCACTGAGCAATATTCCAGCTATATGGCGACGGCCTGTAAATAATCAAGAGTAAGACCAGACAATCCGGTGATCAATAGCATGAGCATCGACCTTTGCATTTGGGAACCGATGATGTGTCAACCAAGTCAGCGAGCCCCACAACGCAATCCCGTTAGTCACCTCCTACGACAAGCATAGTCGCCTTTTGTTGCAAGCATGGGTTGCAGAAGACCTATTCTACCCCGGGACCTACACGGGTCTCCTCCCCGGTGGAGGCACCTAGGTTCAGGTCCCAAGGTGGGCACACTTGCGTAGCATTAGTAGACAAGGTTTAAAGATGCACATTGTCTCAGTTCACCCAGCTGTAAAATGGGTGCCCGTGAGGATGTGCTGGAACTCTGAGTGTTCAGTTCATTGTGTCTACGAGACAGCATAGCTGTATGATCCCCAGTGAGCTGAAGAAGCATAGGGAAGTATGATAGCGTCCTTTTAACAGCCTTTGACTGGAGGACAGTAATGTACATTGTGCCGTGAGCAAGCAATGTGCCTGGATATGAGCTCCATATAAGCGGACTATTACTATATTACTATTATAACTAACTTCATTTCCTTCCCTCTCTGCTACCCTCTGACCTCCACAGAACCAAATACCCACAATGCCAACAATGTAGTTATACCCACTAAATGAGTTGATTGCCAACTTGGGTGCCCAGTGGGGTGGAGTAGTTCCTTCCAAGGGGGGGGGGGGGGATCATGACAAAAGCACGGGTCTTGCGGAGTGTACAACCTGTGTAAAGCTGCACAACGCACTGCAGCTTAGGTTCAGAGGAAATTTGAGTTATGAGCTAATTAGTTAAAGCCGCTTTTAACAGTATTCCGCTAACATCACGTCGTTAGATCAATCAATGTAGGAGGGCTCAAACTTTACCATTGTGGTGAAAGAAACGTGGTGGCGACAAACCTAGAAACGAACTTATGACAAACCAGGATCCGAAACAACACTCATAGGTTTCATAGGTGTGCTCAAGGGACGCAACTCTACACCGCGAATAGCTGCAACTTAGACGACTGGATCACATGTCATTATGATACTATCACAGAAACAAAGTACATTGTACACACATGAGAAAATGAACGTCCTGTATTTACATCGGCTGTAGACGATGTATATGAAGCAGTTGTTATACACACTCCTTAACGGCCTATAAAATGATCCGTGGCACATTGTTGTCAGTATATGGGACATCTATAGGTCAAAGTTTGAGCAAATTCATCAAAGTAAAGATAGCAGTTATTACACACGATTTATACATGAACGCCTAACTGATCCTTTAAATACCCCGCCCCATAATGTTATCAGTATAATGGACATCTGTGTGCTAAAAGTGTATACAAAAAAGACAAATACACAGCTTTTACACAGTTAATCCAGGTTGTTGTCAACAAACATGTGCAAAGTGTCTCTAGTTAATCCCGAATGAAAAGGACATTCACCTTAAATTTAAACATAAAAAGAACTGAATTATAAAAGCACTTCATAAAACATAAGGTATCAAATTGAAATGACTCAAAGTCGGAACTATTCACTGAATGTTCTTTAACTAACTCATTTTTATATAACAGCTACTATACATATAGAAACGTATGCTCTTTTTTCAGTGTGAAGCTGAAACGATAACCAACTTAATTTGGAAGCGTAAACAAATTTAAGGCTTCTAGAATTCACTACTGAGCTTACTTTATGAAACAAACAACCACAGTGTTTATTTCATTTAGTTGGAAGGTAAATACATACACTGACGGTGTGTTGCACCTATCCGTAACTGGGAGTCAGACCTTGGCCTCTTGACACATGCACAAGACTTCTCAGTGCCTCTCAAGAACCCCACATGTACAAGGCATGTGCACGACATATACGCTGATTGGTTGACTCACTCTGCAAACATTGATAAGGGGCGTCCTTTTAAATCAGACAGTCGTGGTAATGTGCCACTCGACAGCTGTACTTAGTCTCGCTCTCTCCAGTCAGCTTTCACACAGGTTGGAAGCCAGCGCACAATCATCATGTGGGATTTTGGATTTACAACAGTTGCCTTATTTCTGGTCGTGGTGCTGACAGTGTTATGGCTGTCAACGAGGCGCGCCACTGGACTTCCCCCTGGTCCCCCTCTCCTTCCGTTCCTGGGGAACGCCCTGTCAATGGAGACTGATTCCCGTGTTTTGTTTAAGAACCTTCGACAGAAGTATGGCGACATTTTCAGTCTGTATGTCTTTCACAAGCCTGTCATCGTCCTCAATGGCTACAACGTCCTTAAAGAAGCCATAGTCAAGAACGCCGACGTCTTCTCTGACAGGCCACACACATTTTTGACTGATTTCTTCGCAAGGAGAAAAGGTGCGTTTTCTTCAAATTTTAACTGAACTAAAGGTGTTTTAAGAGTGGCTCTAACCATTGGACCATGACAGCCACGGCAGCCATAATGAAAACGTTAATAGTGCCAATAATCGTCATTGCTAAAACCATCGTAAGCAATTTGTGTTTGGTTGTGTCATTTACCTTTTTGTACTGCATTGATGGTGAAAGTGAAAATTCGATATAGTAGGTTTACAGAGGGCATCTGAACGACAAAAACAGAGTGTTTAACGGCACAATGTCACGCGTTTTCGATAGTATTTTGGTCTATGCTATATATATTTGATACAAGCTTCCTACTGATGACTCGTCACGATATGGCTGAGACTTTGCCGATGTGACGTTAAATATTGACTCACTCACTCCTACTGATTCGATAAAAGACTCATTATCCTTGCGACTTGCCTAAACTCGATAATTGAAACTTGGAGACGAACAGCTTCCATACAGGCGAGACTTGCCGTGTATGGAATGTACACGATGGCTCCGTACATCAAGAACTGTCGAATGCTGTGTTTTCGGTGTTACCCGAACCAGCCTCGGTCACAAGTTGCGATATATTGAACTGTAATCTTGATTTTTAGAGACGTGTGACGTTGTAGTGTGAATTTAACATCTACCATCAATAATCACAGAGATACGAAATTATTAAATTTTGACAGATGTGAAATGTTCTGGACATAACTCTTTTATCCAGTGAATAGGCTTTACTATGATAAACATTTAGAAGCCATGTTTACGCCCGTTGTTACCTTTATGTATTTCCATACCATCATAGGCATTTAGCACGTGCATACCATCAACGCACAGCAACACTAAACAGCCGACTCAGGTCATATATACCTCTACAGCACTATACAGTTGACCCATGTCATACCTTCACAACACTTTCCAGTTGACCCATGTCATACCTTCGCAGCGACATACAGTTCACCCATGTCATACCTTGGCAGCAAAGTACAGCTGACCCATGTCATACCTTGGCAGCAACATACAGCTTACCCATGTCATACCTTGGCAGCAACATACAGCTGACCCACATACCTTGGCATTAACGTACAGCTGACCTATGTCAAACCTTGGCAGCACTATACAGCTGACCCACGTCATATCTTCACAGCGCTAGACAGTTGCCCTAATGTCATACCTTGGCTGCAACATACAGCTTACCCATGTCATACCTTGGCGGCAGCATACAGCAAAGCCACGTCATACCTTAGCAGCAACATACAGTTGACCCACGTCATACCTTGGCAGCAACATACAGCTGACCCACGTCATACCTTGGCAGCACTATACAGCTGACTCCTGTCATACCTTGGTAGGATCATACAGCTGACCCATGTCATGCATTGGCAGCACTATACAGCTGACCCACGTCATATCTTCACAGCGCTAGACAGTTGCCCTAATGTCATACCTTGGCTGCAACATACAGCTTACCCATGTCATACCTTGGCGGCAGCATACAGCTAAGCCACGTCATACCTTAGCAGCAACATACAGTTGACCCACGTCATACCTTAGCAGCAACATACAGCTGACCCACATCATACCTTGGCAGCAACATACAGTTGAACTATGTCATACCTTGGCAGCACTGTACAAATGACCCGTGTCACACCTTTTCAGCATTATACGGCTGATTCATGTCATACCTTGTTGGTACAATACAGCTCACTAATGTCATACCTTCCCAGCATTATATACCTGAACAATGTTATACCTCGTTATACAAAGAAATTACAATGACGGTATGAAACAGCGTGGCAATACAAATTCAATATAACTATAATATAATAACATTGACTGTAGCTACAAAGATATTGATGGTAAGATTCACATCGCTGCAACAGTGCTTTAGCATTCAAAATAGGCAAAACACCTGAGTATGTGAGTTGGCAAAGACCAGACTGAGATCCGTTTTGTGTACATGAAAAGTTTGCTCTAGTTCTTCTGACATCACTGGACTGGTATATTCCAGAGTAAGCCCAGAACCTTACTCGATAATCCTGTCTCCCAGTCTTGATATAGTAACCAGGTCACCGCCGTCCCGAAATGAGTCTTAACAGAAACAACGTGATTCACATACAACACTGTTCTACAAATGTCTCCAATACACATACATACAGTGCCATTTATGCTACGGCATAGGGTTGAATTCTATTTCACTATATTTTGCAAACAGGAGTAGTCGGATCTTCCGGGGACTTGTGGCATGAACAGAGGCGCTTTGCTCTCAACACTTTGCGAGAGTTTGGGGCTGGAAGAATGATCATGGAGGACAAAATACACGAGGAAATCGCACAGTTTGTCTTGGCCATAGAAGAACAGAAAGGCCAAGGTTTCCACATAGACCGTTTAGCGCAGAATGCCGTATCAAATATTATCTGTTCCATTGTCTTTGGAAAACGTTTTGAATATACCGACCCTGTCTTCGTCAAGTTTCTGAAAGCAATGGATGATTTTTTTAAATATAGCGCAGTAACTGGAATACTGAGCGTTTTTCCTTTTGTGCGATATTTGCCTGGTGACCCATTCAAGTTCAGGAAAGTAATGGACAGCATAGATCTTGTGAAAAATTTGCTAATTAATCCTTCCATTAAGAATCACTTAAAGGATCACGATGAGGAAAATCGGGACGACTTCATCCATGTGTACTTGAAGGAGATGCGACGTCGCCAACAGAAACAAGAAACAACGACTTTAGACTGTACGTGTGTTTTATAATCTGAAGATGTTCATGGTATGTACAGAGAGGTCCGCTGGATACTTACTTTTAAATTTTTTGTTTTCCTTTATTTGTTCAAACATATAACTAATACATCATTTTAGATAATGGTGTAATGAATTTGGTATATATATATATATTATATATATATATATATATAATTTGGTATATATATATATCTAACACATATTATTTCTTTTTATATTTGGCCTTTCATTTTAACTTTGATCGAGAATTTTGTCAATCTGACTGACTGGGGAAGCTGAACTTTCTTTTAGAATCTTTTAGTGAAAACATGGCCAATTCTGTTACAGTATTTTTGCATTTCCTCCGCATGTAGTTGTTGTGTTTCTGTGTTGTGTTTATATGGGTAATTTACATTTGTCATTTGAACTTAAACTAAAGATTACATTCATGTTGGCAGTGGAGAATCTGGCGCAGACTATTTCTGATCTGTTCACTGCGGGCACAGAAACAACGTCCACCACAATACGTTGGGCGCTAGTCTACTTCCTACACTACCCGGATGTACAAGAGAAGTGCTTCCAGGAGATTCTGGAAAACGTCGGTCAGAGCAGACCACCATCCATGAAAGACAAGACGAACCTTCCTTACGTTGAGGCCACCATTATGGAAACCTTGAGATACGGCAATATTGCCCCTGTTGCTGGCCCTCACACAGTTCCACAAGATGTACAGTTCCGAGGATACGCCTTCCCGAAAGGGGTCACAATCCTGTTGAACCTTGATTCAGTCCTCCAAGACAAGGGTGTATGGGGAGACCCACAAAACTTTCGGCCGGATCGTTTCCTTGATGGCGAAGGCAAGATTCAGAAGAGAGAGGATTTTATCCCATTTTCTTTGGGTGAGTTACATATAAAAGCTACATATCGTATGCAACAGACCTGTATGCACATACATAAGTACATGCACATACGCTCCTTTCATAGTGTGGCATGGACACACACACACACATGCACACACACACACACACACACACACGAAAACACACACACACGTACGTGCATACATACATGAATACGTGCATGCATACACACGCACGTGCGCACGCGCGTACACACACACACACTCACTCACACACACACTCACTCTCACACACACATACACACATACATCCATACATACATGCATGCATGCATGCATGCATGCATGCATCCATCCATCCATCCATCCATCCATCCATCCATACATACATACATACATACATACATACATACATACATACATACATACATACATACATACATACATACATACATACATACATACATACATACATACATACATACATACATACGGTAATAGAACTGAACTTTTGTTTTCATATTTTAAGGTCGAAGGATTTGCCTGGGAGAAGCAATGGCCCGGATGGAGCTCTTCCTCTTCCTCACCACCATGATTCAGAAGTTCAAGTTCGTCCCAGTGAACGGGGTAAAGCCTCCACTGGAAGGAATACTGGGTTTAACAAATGCGCCACCTGAATTCCAACTACGAGCTATCCCCCGAAAGTAATACTGTTCGGATCATCACAATGTTAACAAGAACACTATGCCTAGATCCTCTCTATACTCGTGACCATCCGTGTTAGAACTGGTCTTCAGTTACCCAGGCTTGCCGGACGGGGCGACTAATGGGATCGGGTGGTCATTGTATCACAATTGCGTAGAACGATGCTTATGATGTTGATCACTGGATTGCCTGGTCGATTATTTACAGACCGCTGCCGTACAGCTGGAATATTGCGGAGTGCAGCGATACACAACAAATTAAACAAACCAGCCAACCTACCAACGTTGCGATACAATAGGAACAAGAAGATCATTTGATCAGCGACATATAATCGGCGGCCCGGCGGCCCAGTGCTCGTTGTCAGTGTATGGGGTTTGTAGTTTTATGCTTTATACGTTATTAGGTTAGGGAAAGATATTAAGCATTTAATGGGAATGTATTTATTTCTTTGTTCAGTAACAGCTTCGCATTTAAATAAATAATGAAAATTATCTGCTACAGCAAGTGATCTATAGATACAGAGACTGCAGGTTCTGTTTTGACGATCAATGCCATGGCAACGGCCAACTTCAACATATACGTTATGGTTACACGTTTCGTATTTTAAAACTGGTAAATATACATAGGTGGAAGGAGGAGATAATTTTCTAAAGATTTTTAATGTATTTGTAATAGAAACCTTCAGGGCTGTTGTCTATCTCAGCTTTCCAACTTCGGTAAAATTGACCCTTTAGGATTGATTCTACCTGAGAAGTTAACCACTGGCATTAAACATTTACGGGGCAGAATCATCTATCATTAGTAAGGACAGTACAAACGATTTAATATTATCATACATTATTTGAACAAGAGTTAAAAATCTACCATTAATTACATTGTTGAGTAGCCCAAACCTCCAAACATCATCGAACGCTTTTGCTACTTTTTAGTAATTGGTTGAGCATATTCACAACAAAGGTGTTGTCATTTGTTGAGTGGACATTTGTGAAACCCGTCTGGGCAAGATGTAATACGTTAATGTTTTATAAAAAGTGTTAAGTCTGTTATTCACAATACTTACCAATCAGGCTACCGAATCTGATGAATGTCGCATTTGGTTCATATGCGTTTGGGTCCATATGACTTATCTCCCTTTCTTTTGTAGACTTTACTTTTTGTAAACATTTTCGAAAGTTCTTTAGCCGTATGCTTTTGCTTTCCTCGAATCAGTTGATAAAATCAATTTTTATATTGCTTGATATGCTTGTTCATGCACTTCTTATACTCTTTAGAACATCAGCTGCATTCAGCTTTATAAAGAGATGTTTTGCAGTTGGAGTATTTGTGTTTTGATTTAATAAAATCACTACGTTAACGAGAGTGTACTGCAAGCGAAGGATGTTGATCGGACAGTATTGTTACGACAGGGGAGTGTTCATGTACGGCTTTCGATTGAGTGCTTACTCCTGCTCAGTGATGACGTGCTGCTGGCGAGTCATGCTGAAAGTAGACCAAGTGATGATGTAGTGTAACCAAAAGATGTACTGTAGCCAAGTGATGATGTGGTGTAGCCAAGTGATGATGTGCTGTGGCGACTGATGATAGTACTGCAGACAGGTGATGTTGCAGTGTAGTCAGTGACAGTCCATGTCTAAATCTAAATCAAGTAATCCAAATCTTTGGCTGTTGATTATGACAGGGATATATTCTATATCATTCTGAACATATCTTATATGATATTTCTTGAGGACATACCATTATCCAAGGGGTACCAAATGACATTTTACTAATATTATACCCCAATGTGTTGTGGTGACTCATATGTCGTGAACTACATTACCCACATATGTGAAACTTTGGATGTGGATTTACTGAAGATCCCATCACAATTAAATGGTAACTTTACACACATTAGACATCGAGAGTATAGTTTAGGCTCACCATGTTCTGACTGTCGTAGAGCTAAGGTGATCGTAACTCATACTTTAACATAGACTTACGACTGTCGTAACGCTAAGGTGAGTGTAAATCCCATACTTTAACATAGACTGTTGATCATTACTCCCATACTTTAACACAGAATGACGACTGTCCTAGTGCTACAATCGCTTTGAGGAACGAGGCCCTGGTCTTTCAGTATGACGGCCAGGGATCGAACCCGACCCTCCGTGTACATGCACTAGCCACTGGATCGTGGAGGTGGTCTGACACTGGCACAAACACTCAACAAACCAGCCTACCATTTCTATGATTACACAATGCCATTTAGAAAGTGGTCAAATGTAACATGTTATATTTAGGATAACACTTTCTTAGTAAAGTACAAATTCTAATACTTTTTTGTGTTGAGCCCCATACGGGATTCGAACCCACACTCTCCGAGTCAGGTATCCAATCGTTAGCATGCAAAGTCCCGCTCAGCCCCCGCGACTCACACAAAAATGAAAGTCGGGCGACTGGTTGTCTAGACTGCGGACTTTGTATACCTCTCTGATAACTGTTAACTGGCACGGCTCCCACGGCCGAAAGCTAAGATCACACAATGTCATTTAGAAAGTGGACAAATGTAAAATATGTTACATTAGGAATTACACTTCCTTATGAAAGTACAAAAGTAATTCTATCACTTTTTCTGGAGTTGAGTCCTATTTAGGATTCGAACCCAGACCCTCACAGTCAGGCACTTAAACAAGTACATGACCTTGTCACTGTAGGTAAGGTTCAGGGATAAATGGAGGTATAAACTACGTTAAAACCGCTTTTAACAGCAATCCACGTATATCACGTTGTGTTAGATTACTGTAGAAGGAAGGTGTAAAGTCACGCAGAGCTCAGGCGTAGAGCATTTTAGTGAAAAGAAACAGGTGTGGTTCTTGTCAACCTACAAACTAACTTGCACAAACCTGCCGTGTTTAAGAGACGTAAATCTACAAAGTATTAGACTGGGCTACGTCTGATTATGATTCTGGTACAGAAACAAAGTATATATGTTGTTCACACGTTGAAAACATGAACAGCGCCATATTTATATCAGCTGTACACGAGAAACTCTGATTCACGCATGCACACAATTAATGTTCTGCATCGAACTATAGACAGCAGATATTTCTTACACACGTTTTGTTTAATGACTCTTAAACGACCCATAAAATGACTCGCCCCATGCTGTTATCAATATATGGGACATCTGTAAACGCGAACATTTTAGTCACATGTGTCCCTCATTACTGGCTGTGCATGTAGATGCGTAATCTACACCAATGTGAAGGTAGTTCAAAGACTCATAAACGGCCTATGGATAACTGCAAGTGAATATCACGTGAATTCGTGAGGTATCGAAAGAATGCAAATTTCAAACATTATTTCAAATTTCAATAAATACTCAAACTGTTCCCATTTTTTTAAAAAAGACATCTAGGATTGTTCTTGTGCCAAAAAGAACCAGATCCCTCGATCAACAATGATTGCAGACAAATGACTGCAGACTTTTATTGCCATGAAATGCCTTGAACGTTTGATTAAAATATATTATGGAATCAAGTAAATCCGCTTTTAGACCGACTGCAATTTTCTTACAGAGCCAGCAGGGGTGTAGAAGATGCGACAATTACACTTTTGAACAGCATTTATCAACATTTAGAAAACTGTGGTACATATGTAAGAATTTTTTTTGCCAACGTCAGCTCGGTATTTAACACCATTCAACCTCATATATTAATGAAGGAACTGTTAGATATGAATGTTAACCCAAATTTGATCAGATGGATCGATTCTTGCCTTGTCGATAGACTGCAGTTTGTTTGTGTAAATGGTACTTTTTCATCACGTGTTGATACAGCCACAGGTGCTCAGCAAGGATGTGTTATTTCGCCTTTTGTATTCACTCCTTACACAAACAATTGTAGATGTACATGTATCTCTCAATTTGCCTTTACTGTTAAATTTGCGGATGATGCCACACTGGTGGGAATAATAAGTAAATCTGAGGCATATTATAGAAATTAATTTAGTGACTTTGTTGAGTGGTGCAATTTAAATTTTCTGTTTTTAAATGTAAAAAACAAAAGAAATAATAATTGATTCCGGGAAAGTTAAGTTATCTAACTCACCAGTAAACATAAATAATAAAGACACTGAAGTTGTTGATGAATACAAATATCTCGCGACTGGCATTATTTTAGATTCAAAACGATAATGAAATTCAACACTAACAAGTATATAAATAAATTCAAGCATCTGTGACATTTTCTATGGAGATTAAAACACTTCAAGTTAGACCATTATAGAAGTTTTATCCAGCCCGTCCTAACATTTGATTTTCTCTGCTGGTATGGGAACCTGTCTGTTCAAAACAAAACCAAATAGCTCAAAATTCTTAACACTTCATCAAAAGACTGGGTCTACCGAATGTATCGGATATTTTCAGGAGCAGCAAATTATCTAAATGACAAACAAAATTCTAACAGACCCGACTCATGTTCTATTTTCGGAATATTCCATTCTCTCTTCAGCCCGTAGACTGCGTGTACCGACATTACGAACAAACAGGGCCTGCCGTTCTTTTATACCTTCAAGCATACGTGAAATAAATAGGAAAAGGGATTGCATGTTATTCTCGAGATTGCTATACTTTGATGCTGTTGTTGTGTATATATGGATTTTTTTATGTTATTTTAATGCGATTGAGACCCGGAACTGTGCAATGAAACGACGTAACGTCCTACTTCTTGGAGTGACAGGCATTGATATACATGGGGACAACAGTACTATTAAATGCATGAATGCTCAGAAAACAGCCTACTCGACATATAATGTGTAACGTAACACCGACTTATCCAAAAGACCTGCAGTAACATGCCGAGAAGGTAGTCTTGATATAATACTAGTTGAGTCCATTCTGTACAAATAGCGTATTACATTATGCGGTCTTCATATGGTGGTGAACGATTCTAAATTTGGAACTCACGATTGATGAGTCTTGGAACATCTGAAGAACGTTAAGCTTCAGGCCCCCCTAAGTAATTGAAGGAATTACAGCAAATTTGAAGGAATTGCATCTCAAATGTAAACAAACGCAGCCCACTCGCGAAACAATTGCAGCGATATCGGTAGTTTAGCGGTAATAACAGAAACACATCGGCCCTATCGGAAGCAATGTCGGTAATACTGGAAACACGATCGGCCATCTTCGGAGATTTTTCGGTCGCGAGCGGAAACTCACGCAGCAAAACGTTGGAAGAAGCACCCGTCTCGGTGAGATTTGTTTTTAGTTTCTACTATTACATTTTTATACTTATCCATCTTTGACCACCCGTGTTGAATGCGTTTAGGTATGAGGTGTTGTCGGGGCAATAGCTTATGTTTTTAGGAAAAGATAGTCACTCTAGGAGAGCGTCACAAGTCATGCCCCTGTAGTTTGTTTACATCTGAACATCGAGGTCGTGCCGATGATTACGAACGTGCGCCAGATATAACATCATTTTTTTTGTAAAATGTGTTTAAATTTGTCAATTGCACTTCGTAGCAAGAAAAATTATGGCTCATAAACTTCTTCATGGCGCACGTTCATGCTGTTCGTAATCATCGGCACCAGTATTACCGACATTGCTTCCGATAGGGCCGATGTGTTTCTGTTATTACCGCTAAACTACCGATATAAAGAACAAAATAAAGGTTTCCCGTTATGTTTGGTTCAACGGAGCTATCGAAATTTGAAAGGATTAAGACAAGTCCAGAGAAACTACTGAAATTAGTCAAATAATGACTGTCTTGGTCATGCAAACTGAGCATAAGAAGCATAATTTGTACATAAGCAAGACCTGTATTGTGGCTACCGTTTCTATACACAGTTAAAGGTCACATGCAACGTAAAACACAACTTTGCAGATTCTGGTACCTTTCGGTGTGCACTTACCGAAACAAATCATAAAAAATGCCAATTCAACCTATAAAGTTGAAAAAAAAGCCCGGGAAATTGGAGTTCAAACGTTTCACTAAATTCCCCCCAGCGCTGGGTGGAAAACTGGTTTCAACAGCTGTGCTACGCTGCGTCCATAACGCATGCGCAGTGAATAGGTTCGCGGAGCTTGAAACAGTATGCATGCCCAGCGTCTGAGGTCGTGAGCAGTAGTCTAATCTTGGTTGTGTACACAAACAAGTAAATAATCTGCTCGTTACGTAAAACAACTTGTTGATTGTGGTAAACAGTCTCTGTCACAGAGAAAGCTCAGTGTCTCAGGTTTATTCACACCAACATGTCTGTCTGCCTGTCTGCTAAAGACAACATGCAATACACAGCTTCAGTCACTGACCACGTGCAATTTGAACTTAACACCTATCAGACTACACGACATAAAGAAAATAAGTTGATTTATGACTCGTGCACCCGAGTCCCGTGTCTGCCACATTATGTAATTAGGCACGTGTGATACATATGACATGTTTTTATGTCTGTGGGTAGCAAACAAACTACATTCATTTTTTTCGGATGACTGGATCTGACGTAAACTGGTGCAAACTCTTGTCAGTTTCAAGTCCTGCTTTGTACTTGGACGAATGGCAGATTCCAGCCACGCAGTAGTTTACCATCTCTACTGACATGATTTTTGATTGGATCGAGCGCAAATTCAGAGAACATGTATTTTCCAAACCCAACATCTCTATATACACTCTTCATGTATAACAGTTATTCTTCGTGGATAACGACTTCTTTTCGTGTATATGATTTTGTTTGACGACAGTATATGAATCCATACTGAAACGACGCATCAAGTACACAAAAAGAAGTTGTTATCCATGAAGAATCTTACTCCCTTGTGACTGGCTATACTTCCAAAATGCCCATCAAACAGATCATCTTTCTGTACACACAATGAACCCTCAGCATATCAGCAAATGAAACAGCCAATCGGAAGCCGTCGTTACACTTGAGTGCATATCCACCCGCTATGACTGTGTTCGGTCTCCCGAGGACTTCGTTTCGGGGGAAGTAAGCCCAAGTACAAAATATTGTACTTCTGAATCGCGATTGTACGCTTATAATTGTGTTTATTTGTTTTTTTCAAAAGCAGCAATGTATATTATATGTCATGAATAAGTGATAAATGTGTTTTAAGTATGTTTGATTTTTTGGCTGCATGTGACCTTTAAGCAACAAAAATATTCGCTCTTACGACACAACGGATAAATCCAAACGATATTTAATTTCATATTTTATTTCTGTATTCTGCGAGTGTATGACGTCTAATGGTTTCTCTGTCACCATGTACACTCCATCCGGTTAAACTGTCATTTAATCCATCATAGGTTTAGGCTCCTTGGCACATGTCCACGACATGCACATTTTTTGGCTGATTCACTGTGTAAACACCGATAAACCGTATCACAGTCAATACTGAGAATGCGCGACTCGACCGATGTACTAAATCTCGTTCTGTCTCTGGTCTGGTCCAAGACAGATTGGAAACTAGCGGACAAAAATATTGGATTTTGGAGTTATAACAGTTCCCTTATTTCTGGACGTGGTGCTGGTAGTGCTATCAACGCGGCGAGCACCTGGACTTTCGCCCGGCGAACCTCTCTTTCCGTTCGTGGGGCACGCCCTGTCGATGGGTACTGATCCCCAGGTTTTGCTTAAGAACCTCGGACAGAAGTATGGCGACATCTTCAGTCTGTATGTCTTCCATAAGTCTCTCATCGTCCTCAATGGCTACATCGTCCTTAAAGAAGTCATGGTCAAGAACGCTTACGTCTTCTGCGACAGACAGCACTCTACTTTAATGGGCTTTGTAACAAAGGGAAAAGGTACGTGTTCTTTGTATTTTAGCCAAATTGAAAAAGTGTTTCAATAGTCACGACAGCCTTTTTGGAAATGTCAGTTGCGTTAATTATTTACTGAAAGGAGCATCAAATAAAGTATCAAGTACACTGGGTTTCTGTTTTTGGGATTTGTGTGTGTTTGTTTGGGTATATTTTGTCCAATATGTATGTGTGTGTGTGTGTGTGTGTGTGTGTGTGTGTGTGTGTGTGTGTGTGTGTGTGTGTGTGTGTGTGTGTGTATGTATGTAGGTATGTATGAACGTCACAGTGACGTAAGGTGCACCTAATTGCCAGCACACATAGTCAACCGCCTAACCCGCTCAGCCGTCTTCAACAAAATCAAAGTCGGACAACTGTTATTTTAGACTACGGGCTTTGTGCACCTCTCTGATAGGTGTAGTCATAGTGTCCGTTTTATTGGTGTAAATTCGGGATATAATTAACAAAACACGAAATGCAAGTGCAAATGTCCACTGGGAATAGACATGTTGTGTGACTGACAATTATTTTAACAATTTACAATTGTTTTAGTTTGGTGGCGTTTCATTTGGCCGTTAGTCTATATATTTCATAAAATACATAAACATATCGTTTGAATGCACACACACACACACACACACACACACACACACACACACACACACAATCGTTTATCCCAAGGGGAAGCCACCCTAGCCCACCGGGGACTGCATCATAAGGGGTATAGCACCCAACTCCCAGAAAGAACCCACCTGCTCTGTACTGGACAGCGTTGATATAATGAAGCTTTTCTGACCTCATATTGCAGTTCCATATGTAATAATTGGTAAGACAACATTATCATACAACTTGGTGAAAACGTTGAAGTCAACTCCACCGATTCCCTTACACCTTGCAATCACCAATCACTGTGCTCTGCTTGTTGAGATACTGCTTTAGATATAGTCCTGAGTGAGTGAGTTTAGTTTTACGCCACACACAGCAATATTCCAGCTATATGGCGATGGTCCGTAAATAATCGAGTCTGGATCAGACAATCCACAAATCAACATCATGAGTCTCGATGCGCGCAATTCTGAACCGATGACATGTATCAGTCAAGTCAGCGAACCTGACCACCCGATCCCGTTTGTCGCCTCTTACGATAAGCAGTCGCTTTTCATGATAAGCATGGGTTGCTGAAGGCCTATTCTACCCCGGACCATAACGGGTCTGTAATCCTGAAGTGAAGATGTTCGTCCAGAAGCCTGCCAAGAAGTACAGCTCTCCGTTATTTCTAGTTCCAGATTACCAGCTGTAAAACGGTTTACAGATCTATGCTTTGTCCTCCCGAATATTTTGTAAGACGCAAAGTATCTTGAAAGCATGGGACATTCACCTTGATTTAGTCATATATGCATGTACTTTGGTAGAAATGAATGTAAAACACATAAAAAACAGCTTTAGATACCAAACTGAGATCGCTCCAATTCAGAATTATTCACAGGCGTTTATCAAAGTCATTCTTATAAAAAAAAACTACTTTAAGGACACCTCTCCCTTCAATATGTACTTGACATGATAACCCACTTATTTCGGGAGTGTAAACAAGTTCAAGGTTTCTGGAAATCACTAATGAGACTACTACATATACTGACGGTGTGTCTGACCCGTGAATGTCCGGGTTAGAATTGGCCTTCAGCAATCCATGCTTGTCATAAATGGCGACTATTCTAGTCGTAAGGGGCGACTAACGGGATCGGGTGATTAGACTCGCTAACTTGGTTGACACATGTCATCGATTCCCAGTTGCGTAGATCGATGCTCATGCTGCTGATTTATGGATTGTCTAATCGATACTCGATTATTTACAGACCGCCGCCATATAGCTGGAATATTGCAGAGTGTGGCGTAAAAGTGGGACAATTTGTACCAGCCGAATCACGTTAGATTTGAGCATTACTCTCTCATACTCTACACAGGACCAAAAGCCGGATAGTACACCACTGAAATAAACGTGCATACATTAAGAAATACATTCAATGACCGGGTTTTCGTATGTTTGCAGATATTTCTAAACTTTGGGCATATATTGCATACAAATCTATACCTTTGAAACATATGCTCACCGTACATTTTCGTACGTGCAAGCACTCCGTTCATGTATGCCCTGACTGCATTGTCAGGTATTTCCAAAGATGAATTGCAAAACAGTAAATACATGAGTATGCATTGCATGTGACTTTCCTTAATACTCTCATAGTGCCTGAACCATGTTATATCTCCATCCGCTCAACTTTTACTGTAATATAACAATACATAAACTTTATGGTTGTCCACATTTTCTTCACTAATGCAAAGGTATACGATAACAAGCAATGGCATATCAAATCATATATTCTGTGAGACTTTATAATGAAAAATAGTTTTTAATCGTGTAGCCATTATAACCAGAGAGCCCAGATAGCGTTCTCTGAGTATAGCATAGGCATGTTGGATGTTGCCTTTTGTGAAATTCGTCTTGATTGTCCGGTTCATAAACTCAGAGTTCTAGTAAGTATCACACAAGTAAATGTGTTACTGTAAATGTCCTCGTCGGATAGGTCATTGTCACAAGATAAATATTCCCTTCCTTGGAGCAGACCTATGACTATTTTGATTTTCAGAAATCTTTTGACAAAGTTGGACGCATTGGTTTATGGAAAAGGTTACCAGCACAAGGTATTGATGGCATGTAAATTTGAATTGTTGTTAACGTGTACAATGCTATCCATTCATGTCTGTTTTCAAATTTTACTTACTCTCCACAATGGTATTCTCACTGTTTTTTAACAACCGCAACCGTTTTTACATTCTCAAATTTGACCCAGTCATTCTGTTAAGGCTAAGTCACTCGACGGAATGTTAGATATGTCCTTCGTGTTATTCGCGCTTCTTTTTGCTGACCACACAGTATTATTACCCTTGAACCACCAAATCTGGAAATGATTTGAGGCACTTACACTTTACAGTAAAACATGGAGTTTAGCCATCAACGCGAGCAAAACAAAAAAAATCGTTTTTGTACAAAAGTTCTGTACAAAAAGAGATATGAGTAAAATCATGCTAATGAATGGTGCAGACATCGAATATGTCAAAGATTATACGTATCTTGTAACCAATTTTTACGAACAATAATTCTTTTAACACCTCTATAAAAGCCCTTTCGGAATCTGCTACTAAGCCAATGTATATCGTTCTGCGAAAGGTCGCATATTTAACCTAAAATGCCTTCTGCATCTCTTTGATGCCATGGTTAAGCCAATTCCGCTATACGGCTGCAAAATCTGGGGTTTTGAAAACTAAATATATACAATCCGTTCATGTTTACTTCTTAACTTCTTACGCAAACTTCTTCCCGTTAACAGAAGCACGCTATTATATGTCATAAACGGAGAGCTTTGAAGACCACCCCTTATTAACTACAGTCAAATCTCGATGAGCCAAATCGCTGGAGACCAAGTAATAAATCCGACTAATCGATTATTCGAGACATAGGTATGTCTATGAGGGTGAAAAAAATGTTCAAATATTGAGCAACTCCTTTTATTCAGCACATCCTATCAAAACAGAGCTCACCAATACAACAGGTGACAGAAAAAGAAAACAAATAGTATACAAATATGGATACGTTTCAGTACTAGCGCAATGAAATATAAAATACATGTGCCTCCTAAAATCCATGAACAAAATCTACTGGCATTCGACAAATCATGCTGAAACAAAAAGGCGAATTCACTTATGGAAAGTCTGACACTATCAAATTCCGTATGGTATGTTTCTTGGTTAGACTCGTATCTGGTAAAGAACAAAAACAGTCAAAACTTTTATACCAAATCTTATGTACTGAAGCTTGTACAAACAAAAGCAACCAAAAATGGATAAAATCGGTGGAAACCGTTCTAATGAAACTGGCTATAGCTCCTACTGGCCAAGTCAATAGCTGTTTTCCCCCACTGAAATTAACACTATCATCTCCTCACAGTTACATAATATATGAACTCAGACATGGTATTCAAAGATTTCTAATTTATTCTAAGGACAGACAGACAGACAGACAGACAGATATCTTTATTCAGTATACCGGGCCATGGCCCATATTACAGAATAGATTATCAATATATATTTTTGTTCCATGCTGGTAAAAAGTGACTCTCTAGTGGTAATACACATTCAAAGTCTGGCAATTGTCCAGTACAAAGGGACACTATAAGTGTCTGACAAGTATCAACTGGATCTAAGTTGTAGAATAGTAACTGAAGTTTATGCACTTCTAATTTTACGTACCTTTTTCAAAAACTTAGCAATACTTATCAAAACGTTTACATCCTTACTTGACATAAGTCTTATAAAGGTTTCCCTACACGGGTTACTCATATAAATATAGTGTAAGCATTCATTTCTTGCATCTTTATAACGCTGACAGATCATCAAAAGATGGTATTCATCTTCAACTAATGACATGCCTTTGTCATGCCAATATGAACAAAGTCTATTACAGTAGGGTATATTATTATGCCTTTCCGTTTCAATTGCAAGTCTAAAATTATTACATCTGAACTGGCTTAAAACATGTTTGTAATGCCATGGAATGTCTAAAGATAAATATCTTTCAACATTCAACATTGTCTTAAATTGACAGTATATCTGACATTTGTTCAACAGTGAAACAGTATGGTGCCAATCTTGGTTCAAACAATCAGGCAATCTCTGCCTAAAGAGTGAGATAAACCCTTTTACATTTCCTATGTCTTGATTTATCCACAAAATACGAAAATCAAAATGAAATAAAATATTTCTGATATGGGATGCCCATGTAATTCTCCCTACATCATCAAGTGACTTAAGCATACTATAAGTTTGGTAAGGTATTCTGTTGTTACCCATCGTAATCAAATTACACCAGTATTTAACTGGCTTAAGCATGTAATTATACTGAAGGGGAACCCTGCCACATTCACCCAAGGCCATAACATTACATGTATATTTATTCAGCCTCAATACTCTCTTGCATTACTGTGTATGTACTTTTTCAACAATTTGTGAATACTGGACACCCCACAACTCTGCTCCATACGTAACTATAGGTAAAATCATTGTATCAAAAACTTTAAATACATCTATACAGGAGACTATTCCATATTTATACTGATAACCATAGAATGACATTAAGGCCTTATTTGCCTGAGATGCTATACAACTCTGAGCTCTAGTCCACGATATGGTAGGAGTAAACACAACACCAAGGTATCTATAGCTATTAACAACCTCTATTCTCTTCCCCTTATAGTACCATTTTTCACAGGACCTAAGAGGACCTCCATAATTTTAGTTTTATTTATGTTTACCTTCATTCCTGTCTCGTCACAAAACCTTTCCAAAACGTTTATTTTCCTTTGAAGCTGAGCAGCAGTATCACTAACACCGGCAATGTCATCCGCAAAAAATAATGCAACCACATTTGGGCACTCTTGGGACATGAAAAGACCATTTCCCCATTGCTCCTCAAGCATAACTGATAATTGATTTATGAAAATGATAAATATTATCTGACTTAAAATACAGCCTTGCCTAGTTCCAATATTACACTGAAAAAACTGTTATTCCACTGGGTGTTCTGGCAAAGGATGAAAGTGCTGAATACATTGAGATCATTAATTTCAGAAATCTACCTCTAACACCAATATCATATAAACTCTGGAACAATACACTATGATTTATACAATCAAATGCCTTCCTAAAATCAATGAATATACAATAGAATCTACCATTTTTCTTGGAGAGATACTTTTGGACCATTGCTTGTAAGGAAAATACTTGATCGACAGTTGAATGATTTGGTCTGAAACCAGCCTGTAAGTCTGAGATAATATTTTTCTTATCACACCAAGTTCTAAGCGCCTCTTATCTAAACCAGCAGCAAGGGTTTTACACAGAGTATCTATTAGTGAAATCCTTCTATAATTATCCACTTTTTATCTCCCGACTTGTATAATGGACAGATAATACTTTTACCCCATTGTGCTGGAAATATACCACATTCCAAAAGACTATTATAGATTTGTGTTAATAAGGGAACAATGTAGGTTTTAGTGCTTTTCAAAAGCTCACCTGGAATACCATCTTCCCCAGGTGATTTACCTTGTTTAAGATTTGCCAGACTCAGTAAAAGAAATGTTCAGTTCTTCTGGACCATCATCACTATATCTCCCCCATGATACGAACACAAAGCATCCTGTTCAAAGCAAAGATGAGATGTCTTATCTTTAACAGAGATAACATCGATACTGTCTCTAGAACCTACATGTAACAGTTTTTTAAAATGATTGAACCACTGGTATGCACTAATTCCTTTTGGCAGATCTATCGGAGTTCTATGTCTTTTCAGAATCTTCCAAAATGTTTTAGGATTCTTTCTGTTCTCCATAAGTAGTGACCTCTGTTGGGCGTGAAAAATGTCTCTTTTTGCTAAGAATAGGGACTTAAATGTATTCCATAGGCATCTGTAGCTACTAAAATCCATCCCGGACCACCTGCATCTATTCAGTGTCAAATGCTTCTTATGCTTGTAATACTCTAATTCCTCATCCCACCAAGGTGGCTGTTGGTGTTGGCGCCACGTGTTACTCTTCTATGACAAGAATAACTTACCCTCACACATAAAGCTGCTGATTGGTACAGTCTTGGAACACCAAGAACACATTGTACTACATCATCTTCCACAGATTTATATAAGGAGTCATATACTCATATGAACAGCTTTTGAAAATTAATCAGAAAGAGTGCCCCTGTTTTCCTCGTTCCATATATATTTATACCATGGCTCAACATTACAGGTGTCTGGACATATAACCGCATCAGTTCTTCCATTATCAGCATAATTATACCATGACAGGGTACATGAAAGTGGAAAATGGGAGGAGTCATCTCGTTCTAAAATCCTAAAGTCATTGAAGTACTGAAACAAATCACTGGAAGCTATACAATAGTCTACTAAGCTTGAACCATTATGAGTTACACATGTCATATTACCTGCAAGATCATTGAAGAGTCTGCCATTTAAGGTGTGCACACCAAAAATACAACATAAATTTGCAAGTTTAATACCATAATTATTATAGTGCTTATTATCTCCTGTATTCCTCGGAATATCAAAATAATCAGATGGGTAGTCATCGCAATCTTGTAATATATGCGTCAAATTGTCACCTGGTATGTAGTCTAAAAACTCCCTCATTCTAGCATTAAAATCCCCTGCTAACAACACATGATGATTATCATAGGTCTGCATAATCAACTCCATGTACCCGGATAGTCGTGTCATTCCATCTGTATCCACGATGTCATATACTGGGGAGGATTCTGAGGGAATGTACACAAACATCAATATCATGTCACGATCAAGTCCTAACTTTGAGGTTTTTATAAGTAAAACAATTGCATCTGCAAAATTATCGAACACACGACTAACATAACCACCACTGACATGGTATCTTTTTACGAAAGCAGACACACCACCACTGTACCTACCCACTGTTTTCACTTTAACACGAACACAGTTGTACACATGATAGCCTTCTAAAAAATCCCTAAACTCCTCAGTATGCCGTACGAATGTTTCGCACAGACCTATCACATCATATAGCATACATAGGTTTTTAAAGTCTGAGAATTCATTATTTACATGTTTCCTCAGTCCTTCTACATTCCAGCATAGAATAGAGAGGCCAGGGCCCTATCTTACTTGTTTGTGTCGGCATCACCATAATCACGATGAGTATCCAGAGTGCCCTCCCCTGTTTGTCCACTTGTCGATGAAAACATGACCGGTTGTCGGTCAGCTGATTTCTCGGTTCCACCTTTGTTCGTACTCTTGAGGATGCCAGTATTGTCAATCACTGTCCTTGTAAGGGTACTGTTGCATCATGTACTCAAATCTGAACTTGTCTTTGGAAAATAACTCACATATATCCCTTTCTCCTTGGCTCTATGGTTTGGCTCTCCTTCTCTATGGTTATAACTTCCTGCCATTGTTTGCCTGTAGAAGTAGGTTGGTGGAGCAAAATTTCCGCCAAAAAAAATTTGTAACCTCTGCGACATGCCCTTTCTTCTATCCATTATAACTATTATGTTTAAAAAGCTCTCTGTGTGTGGGCGTGTGTGTGTGTGTGTGCGTGCGTACGCCTGTGTAAAACCACCAACTGGCTTACATTTAAACAATTCGTTAAATCTTAAAACACTAAACACTGATTTTTTAACAGTATATATAAAGAAAGAAAGTGATGACAATATATATAGTAGTATTAAGGTTGTGCTACTTTGACCAGGATTCTTTGAACTTGTAACAATCGTTTGAAAGCATGAAAGGAGAAAGGGGTAGTGTGCGATGTGTCTCACTGACGTATACGGCAAACGTTCGAAGAATGTTACTGTATAGATGTAATAATAGAAATACGGGTTGTGTATAAGAAGTACCCTAAGTCTGATAGCCAGAGAGATTATTGTGAAAGATCCCAGTATGTATCATCATTAAAGGACCAAGATACAAATACATGATATTTATCTATACGCTATGCCTCTTTTATAGATACAGGACATCGTTGTTACAGGTAGGCAAACACTTTCTTCCATGGGTGTCTGCCGGTTTCACGATACATACATATGTATTCATATTACTGAGAAAAGTAACGAGGCAAGTTCTCCATTACACATATGATTGTATAGATACCCAGCTAGAAGTGATAGAGTTGAAACAAATTATCATGACATACTGTAATCTGCAGTAGTAATGCCATACCTAGCATCGTATTTATTACTCTCTTACATAAGATGAAATATCACAGGGTTGTCACGGTAACGACAATTTGGCATACTAGGTATTGCCTTAATATTTAATCTGCAATTCGAATTTAAATAAGTTTTGACGTGAGCATGTTGAGAGAACAGAAATGTAAAGTGAAGTATTGTGATCGAACTTATAGGCTTTTGTAAACGCGAGTTTGAAGCCATCTGCAAAAAACTTGTCATGATACATCTGCTAATCCATGGTACGATTTCGACCATATCATGAACATGTGTTTGTCAGTCATAATCAAATAGTGATGTTACAGGGCATCAATGTAGCGTCATCAACACACGCACATGCACACGAATTGCAATAGACCCCTAAACCACTGATTCACCGTCACCTGGAGACACAAGCGATTGAGAGTATATATACCGAGGGGTACAAGAATTAAATGGATGCTCATGTTGTTATACTTGTGAATTATGTGTAAGCATTTGTTATAGCCTCGGGGCAATTGTATTTTTTTTATCATTTTCAAGCAAATGTTCGTTAACCACGAGCGTACCTCATCATTCCTTGATACAGCTGAAGAAATTTACTTTGGAACATTCAAGACTGAACCCAGTTTCGCCATACATCCATCAGTTTTATGTTAGTGACATGATCTGCACACTGATAATTTAAAACAGATATATATATAAATAATAACGATTAGCAATGTTTACCCAGTTTAGTTTTCCATTTATTTAGCAATTTTCAGTTTCGATTTCATGTAGACTGTACGACGATACATCTAACAGTTTCTCTCAGTTACAGAAGAGGATTGAGACAATAAGTTTCGTACTCTCGCAGATAATAAGTACACATTGTATTCCATGATGTTGGGATGCCTAAATGATTAACATAATTATATAATGATGTATACCAAATCAGACACTCGTCAGCAAAATTAAAAATGAAAACTCAAGAACAACACATATGCTGTCAGGTAGTAAGCTTTCAATACATAGTAAAACTGCTTAGTTATGTAACCAGTTGCAATCTCTACAGATTCTTCCCCAAGGATGAAATGAAAATAGGTGTACGGTATATTCCGTCGGGTAACTGAAATTTGAGTAAAACATCCGTATGGGATAACATCTGTATTCCGAATCAAAAAGGAGTCATATCACGTGCTTGCAGGTTTTCACATTTACAGCAGTAATTTACACCGGGAATCATTACTACATTGTGACCATCTTTTTTGAAAGTAAGGATATTACCTACTCATCAGAAAGGCTTATCAGGATCCTAATACCGATCCACCACCACCCCAACGCCACCACCACCCCACCCTCGGCCTACTACATCACACACACGCACGCACGCATGCACACACGTGTGTTCTTTACTTTAGCAAAAATGTGTGTAAATCTGAGAACCAGGTGATACGTAGATTTCAAAAGTTGCTCATATGGCCTCCGGATGACATGTATATTTCCCAACGTTACTAAATGTGGTTAATATTTTCATTTTGTGTGGTGTCTCTTGAGTCTGTGAGACAGACCTTGGCCTTTTGTGCACATGTGCACGACATGATCACATCGTGACTCGTTCACTCAGTAAGCATTGACAACCTGGGTTTCTAAATCAGTCAGTTGTGGGAATGTGACACTCGACAGTCGCAGTAAGTCTCGCTCTCTCGTGTCAGGTTTTAGAGAGATTGGATATTAACGTACAATCATCATGTGGGATTTTGAAGTTACAACAGTTGCCTTATTTCTGGTCGTGGTGCTGGTAGTGTTATGGCTGTCAATGCGGCGGGCACCTGGACTTCCCCCAGGTCCGCCTCTCCTTCCGTTCCTGGGGAACGCCCTCTCCATGCAGTCTGATTCTCGGGTCTTGTTTAAGAACCTCCGACAGAAGTATGGCGACATTTTCAGTCTGTATGTCTTCCACAAGCCTGTCATCGTCCTCAATGGCTACAACGTCCTTAAAGAAGCCATAGTCAAGGACGCAGACGTCTTCTCCGACAGAGGACACTCGTTTCTGACTGATTTCTACTCCAAAGGAAAAGGTGCGTTCTGTTTATATTTTAGCAAAACTGAAGGTGTTTCACAGTGAATCTAATCAGTGAATCAGGCTCCTGATCAGACGAGGACATGGAATACATGACAGCCACGACAGTCATAATGACTGTTAATTTTGTCGATGATTTTCATTGCTGAAAGCATGCCAATACATTGTAAGCAGAATGTGTGTGGTTCATGATACGATGTTAGTTGTCATTTACCTTATTGCACAGCGTTGTCCACATAAACACTTACACACACGCTTATGAAAGTGAAAATTTTGTGTACACGAACACAAACAACGTGCATTCAATTTTGACACGAACATTGTGACCGTGAATACTACTCCGAATAATGTCCTATGTTCAAGGGCATTAAGATGAAGTGACATTACAGGTCAGTCCATATTTGTTATGTTGTTGATCTTTCCCTGGCATCATCTTCTATGGACGGGCATTATCATCCATATACATGAAGTTAAGACCCGTTTACAGATCGATTTACACCGATCAGGGTATGTATGAAGAATGCAGCACATTCTTTCGCAAATAAAAAGGAAACCTTATGGATGTTCGTTCTGCACATATCACGACAAAAGGAAAATAAAACCCTTCTGAGACTAAATACGTTTATTACATTCTTAGGTCACTGCACAAGTAGTTGCCTTAAACTGTGACATTCTCCACAAGAGAATAAAGATAATCAATGCAACTGTAACCTCAGTGTGCATACAACTGCATGAAAACGTCACACTAAATCACCGAAGCCAAGTTTTCAGGGTTGATTTGAAACCAGAAATGTACTCACAAAATGGCCTTTTCCGTACCTCCACATTGACAGTATAAAGTTCAGCTGTGTTAAATTCAACTTAGCAAGACTTTATATAGCACATTTTAGAACTAAATGCATGCTTTTCATGTGTATAACTCAGGAGCTTTGTTTCCACATTAAGGAGGTGCGTTTGGGAGATTTGTTTCCAGATTAAGGTTAATATAAACCACAAATAACCTTGAGAAAAAAAAGCAAGAAACGTGACAACATTCCTGCCACATATTTTCTATGGGTGACTGTGTTCGGGTGATAAAATCAGATAAATCAAATTTACAGTCGCAAAAGGTTATGTATTCTTTGAATGTTTGCCCATCACTGACATGTAGGCAAAATCGCTATGAAAGATTGATATAGATGTTACACTGAAAATACTCGTTGCTTTATTTGTTTGTAAGCAGGATATTTCCATACTATCATAAACGTTTCGCACGTGCACAACATAAACAGCTAGCAGCAACATACAGCTTACCCATGTTACACTCGGACAGGACTAAACAGCTGACCCATATCATGCCTTTGTGGCACCGTACAGTTGTCACAGGTCATCACTATACAGCTAACCCTGTCATACTTTGGCTGCACTGTACACCTGACCCATGTCATACCCTTTGTGGCAACACGTAGCTGACCCATGTCATACCTTTCTGGCACCGCACAATTGACTCGTGCCATTCTTTGGTAGACCTGTACAACTGATCAATGGCATACATTGGCACCGCTATATTGCTGACCCATGTCATACCTTTCTGGCACCGCACAATTGACTCGTGCCATTCTTTGGTAGACCTGTACAACTGATCAATGGCATACATTGGCACCGCTATATTGCTGATCCATGGCATACCTTGGCAGCACTGTACAGCTCACCCATGTTATACCCAGGTGCCACTATAAAGCTGATCCACATACCTTGGCAGCACTGTACAGCTCACCCATGTTATACCCAGGTGCCACTATAAAGCTGATCCACATACCTTGGCAGCACTGTACAGCTCACCCATGTTATACCCAGGTGCCACTATAAAGCTGATCCACATACCTTGGTGGCACTGTACAGCTCACCCATGTTATACCCAGGTGCCACTATAAAGCTGATCCACATACCTTGGCAGCACTGTACAGCTCACCCATGTTATACCCAGGTGCCACTATAAAGCTGATCCACATACCTTGGCAGCACTGTACAGCTCACCCATGTTATACCCAGGTGCCACTATAAAGCTGATCCACATACCTTGGCAGCACTGTACAGCTCACCCATGTTATACCCAGGTGCCACTATAAAGCTGATCCACATACCTTGGCAGCACTGTACAGCTCACCCATGTTATACCCAGGTGCCACTATAAAGCTGATCCACATACCTTGGCAGCACTGTACAGCTCACCCATGTTATACCCAGGTGCCACTATAAAGCTGATCCACATACCTTGGCAGCACTGTACAGCTCACCCATGTTATACCCAGGTGCCACTATAAAGCTGATCCACATACCTTGGTGGCACAGTACAAATGGCGTACATACAAAGAACCACAAATACCACAGCTTGCATGTATGCACCATTCACCATGGTGGAAGCCAATTTTATGATGTTTCACAATGAAGAGTTTGGGAGATGTATGTGCAAAATATAAAGGTCTGAAACAACAAATAAATGTGAATAAATTAACAAATGTATTCTGAACTAATTACAGAGTAATAAACCGGTATAAAACAAATTCATTACAACTATAACATAATAGCAACATTGTGGCAACAAAGATAGTGATGATAAGATTCACATCGCTGCAACAGTGCTGGATCATTCAAAACAGGCCAAGGCTGAGTAGGCAGGGTGAAACGCGATAACTCCTGGCCTTGAAACGTGAAATGTGAGGTGAACAAAGACCAGATTCAGACCCCGTATAGATGAAAAGTTTCCTCCAATTCTTCAGAACCTTTCTCGATAGTCTTGTCGCCCAGTCTCAATAGAGAAACCGCGGTCTCCACGGCCCTGAACTGATTCATAGCACAAACACCTTGATTCAAATATTACAGCTAAATTTCAACAAGCAAGAGCTGAATTCTATTTCACTCTATTTTTCAAACAGGAATAGTCGGAACTTCTGGGGACTTGTGGCATGAACAGAGGCGTTTTACTCTCAACACTCTGCGAGAGTTTGGGGCTGGAAGAACTATCATGGAGGACAAAATACACGAGGAAATTGCACACTTTGTGTTAGCCGTGGAGGAAAAGAAAGGACAGGGTTTCAATATAGAACGTCTTGTGCAGAACGCCGTGTCAAATGTCATCTGTTCCATTGTCTTTGGCAAACGTTTTGAATATACCGACCCTGTCTTCGTCAGGTTTCTGAAAGCAATGGATGAACTTTTTAAGAATAGCGCAATATCTGGAATACTCAGCGTTTTTCCTGCTGTGCGATATTTGCCTGGTGACCCATTCAAGTTCAGGAAAACAGTGGACAGCATAGATATGGTGGAAAATCTAATGATTAAACCTTCCATTAAGGATCACTTGAAGGATCATGATGAGGAAAATCGGGACGACTTCATCCATGTTTACTTGAAGGAGATTCAACGTCGCCAACAGAAACAAGAAACAACGACATTAGATTGTAAGTGACATTAGGTTTAGATTTAGATATTAGATTATTATCTGCAGATGTTCTTGGGATGTGCATTATTTATTTCCACGACAGAGATATTTGATTTTGAATAGTTTTTTTTCTTTATTTGTTCAAACCTGTAACTAGTACTTCATTTTGGCTTCACGCTGTACAATCCGTATTATTTTACTCATATTCTTAAAGCATGACTTTGCTTTGGCTATTGTTTTTAACTCTGATGAAGAATTTTGTTGGTTCAGTAAACATTTGACAGACTGAGGAAGTTGAACTTTCTTTTGGAATCTACACTGAATCTACACAGAGCGAAGTAAAGGCATGGTTGATTCTGTCACAACATTTTCGCATTTCAACATGTTTTTCGTCGGCATGTAATTGTTGTGTTCGCGGTGATATGGGGGGCATTTGAGCTTATCATTCGTGTTGGCAGTGGAGAATCTGGCGAAGACTGTTGATGATCTGTTCACTGGGGGCTCTGAGACAACGTCCACCACAATACGTTGGGCGCTGGTCTACTTCCTGAACTACCCGGATGTACAAGAGAAGTGCTTCCAGGAGATTCTGGAAAACGTCGGTCAGAGCAGACCACCATCCATGAAAGACAAGACGAACCTTCCTTACGTAGAGGCCACCATTATGGAAACCTTGAGATACGGTAATATTGTTCCTGTTACTATCCCTCACACAGTTCCACACGATGTACAGTTCCGAGGATACACCTTCCCGAAAGGGATCTCAGTCGTATTGAACCTTGATTCAGTCCTCCAAGACAAGGATGTATGGGGAGACCCACAAAACTTTCGGCCGGACCGTTTTCTTGATGGTGAAGGCAAGATTCAGAAGAGAGAGGAATTTATCCCATTTTCTTTGGGTGAGTTATTTACATACGCACGCACCTATACGCTCGGCATCATATAGTAAGCAATAGACCTGTTAACACATGTGCACATACACACGCACACACGTACAGACACGCACACACTCACACACACATGTGTGTGTGTGTGTATATATGTGTGTGTATATAATATATGCATGCATATATTATACGAAGTGAACTTTTGTTTTCATATTTCAAGGTCGAAGGGTTTGCCTGGGGGAGTCAATGGCCCGGATGGAGCTCTTCCTCTTCCTCACCACCATGATTCAGAAGTTCAAGTTCGTCCCAGTGAAAGGGGAAAAGCCTCCACTGGAAGGAATAATGGGGTTATCACTCGCGCCATGTGAATTCCAACTGAAAGCTATTCCCCGAAAGTAATACTGTTCGGATCACCACGGTGACTGAAGTTGTATTGACTGTTGTTATACAAAATGACGCGAATGGCTCACCCTCTTAGTCATTTCATGAAATGACTGAATTATTTCGGTCATTCCACGAAATGACTGATTTCACAATCTGTAAGCATAGATACACCACTAACACACACACACACACACACACACACACACACACACACACACACACACACGCAAAGAAAAATACTTCTTCTGGTTCTTAATTCCACTTCTTAATTACGCTCCAGTACATCGCAATACGTATTCACCAATCGATTAGGGCGCCCTATATCGTTGTTAACTGCCTTGTCTAAGATTATTAGTACATGTATCACTAACAAACTGAAAGCTGTACTTGACCATCTGATACTTGAAATTCAAACAGGCTTCAGCCCTGTCAGATGTATAAGCAAAAAAATTTCTCGCCACATCTATTTTTGTTTGGAGCGGAGATCGTGGATATCGCGAGTCGTGAAAATGTTAATATTAAGGGTATTATTTTGATTTGCAAGGAATATAAACTAGGCCAATATGCTGATGACAACCAGTTCTTTTTGGATGGCTCCGATGTCAGCCTGAAGACTGGATATTCTTTTATTGCATGTCTGGACTAAAAATAAACACAGGCAAGACAAAGGTCCCGTGGATTCGAGCTGTGGCTAACAGTAAAGATATAATATGTAGTGAATTTGGCCTGGACTGGCGCTCAGGGTACTTGAGATTTTTGGTATCGTTTTAAATGCTGATCTGAATGACCTTATGGTTATTAATACCCGGAGAAGGCCAAAAGTTTTATCGAAAATCCTTGGGAATTGGCGAGAAAGAAACATTACTGATAAGACTTCTATCTACTTCAGTACACATTTTACATCGCTTTCTAATCCTCCCTAAAGTTTCCTGGATGGTACTGAAAACATGTTGTTCAGTCTTATCTGGAGTGGTAAACCTGATAAGATTAAGAGGATGAACATGAACAAGGATTACAGGGAAGGAGGAAATAGGATGATTGATTTAAAATCCCTTATTGCTGCATTGTAACAAGGCGCTATTAAGAGGTATATTAACAACGACGTTAATAACCCTTTCAATGTTCTTGTTCATCTGCTTGAGTCTGGCTCAGACATTGATCAGTTCTGCACTGTGGACAACCCATGTTGGAAAGGTGTTCTTCTATAATGAAAGAGAAACAGAAGTCTATTCATAACTGATCAGAATGATCTGTCTCAGATATTCCTTGAGAACCTTTGTCTAAGGGTTCCCTGAGAACCTTTGTCTAAGACTTTTTTTATTCATCCTTTTACCTTAAAAGTTGGTTCGAGTATGGAATAACTGAAGTAAAGGACCTCTGTAATTCTGACGGTCTACCTTCTTCTAATGAGTTCAAGAACCGATATTCAGTTAGTATGGTCAGTTCTATTAATGAGAACCAAAATCCGGGTCGTGACGCAGTGTATGGTCATATTATGCCTCCAAAGGTTGTAGAATGTTCTGTGACAAATTTATTAAATCATGTGAATTACCTGATGTGTGTAGGATGACACTGCCTTGTTACAAATTATAGGAAATGCTCTAATGGTCTATGCTCCGACTTTCTAAAAATGGCCCAATAGATTTATTTCACACGTTGAAAATCTACAGTTCTCTTATCCAATAAATAACCAGTTCCAACATGCAAACCCATGAGTTTGCTGCTGGAGGTCTACTCTCTGTGGCCAGTGTATAACCAGCATTACCCATGGAGTTTGCTGCTGGAATCATGCACTCCCTGGTTTTCTGTATCTGAATTATCTTTGTAGCTGATGTGTAACCAGCTCGAACGTGCATGTAACCCATGGAGTTCGAGTCGTGCATTCCCTGACTTTGTATACCTATAGTTTCACGCTTGCCAGTTTGTAACCAGCTCCAGCATGGAGTCGTGCACTCCATAGCTTATTATACCTATCTAAGATAAATAAAAAAGGTACCTGGTACATTATTCAAGTGCTAGAGATCCATTCAAACCAACTGGTTGAGATTGTTTCCCCAGAAAGTACCCTTGTTGTTGTTTCATTACCAATAAGCAACTATTGATGCCTTTGAAATAAAGTTGATACCACCCAATACTTAAGAGTCTGGGTTATTATGCAATGATAGCATGAACACACTGGAAGAAATTGTGTCAACTATAAAACAGGTGAACATAGATACCTGCGGTCTGTTCTGAACAACAAATTCATCAGGACATCTCGCATCTTCTTGCAGGCATTAAATCAGAGACAGGACTTGGTTTCGACTACATGCGGCTGATACCACAATGCGGTGTCCAGTTTGCTTTGTTTAACAGTATTTGGAAATCGTTTTGAAAGTAGTGATCCTCTGCTTGTCAGACTTATGGCCTTCCGGATGACAGTTTCGGCCAAGGTCGTAGACGTTTTACCTTTCTTACCTTCATATTCCCCATGATGTTCAGTTCCGTGGATCCACCTTCCCTAAATGTGTCTTTATCATAGTCAACAAAACGAACATGTTTGGGGGGTTCGGAAAACTTCAGAACTGTTCCAGACTGTTTCCCTGATAAAGAGGGAAAATAACCAAGAAAGAATTCGCTGTGTTTTCTCTCTGTGAGTGTAGGTAATAGACATTCGTTTCTAACAAAACAGTTTAAGTTCTTGAGAAAATAAACTGTTAGGAAAGAGTGTTGGTATATTTGCAAAGTTAATTATAACACTAAATACAGCCTCCCATTCGTACAGAAATTAGCTGGTTGATCAGATCAGTATTTCGCTTGATGAACCAATGACCCGCATGCTGCTCTTCGCATTGTTTACTGGTATGGTTTACACGTTCAAGATAATACGTAAGTCAAGTCGGAAAGTTCTAGTCGACATCTTCTCATTTTTGTGTCCTTTAGGCACAGTAAACCTTCCAGAAAATGTCCCATCATGAAAGGTCTCCAACGATCAAATCTGTCACATTTGTACAAAAGCACTAATTGCTACTGAAATTCATTATTTTATGGGTACGTCAACAATTTCGTCTCCCATATACACAGCTATGGTGTAGTATTAACCAACATACACTGACACATATTTCAGCTTTGAGAAAGTAAAGGGACAACGGATTCAGTTTCCGCACTTTTTGTCAAGGAGTTTCACCTACGTAAGCCCGCTCTACAAAATTTATCTATCAAAAGAATTATGTTATAAAGCCATTATTTAAAACAAACCCTGGAAAAAGAACTGTCACGGTTTTCATGGCGACCAAGAAAAAAAGTGAAAAAAGTAGGGGAGCCTGAACTTTGAAGTCTGGTAGAAAGAAAACAAATTAAGGAACGTTACAATGACATTCATCTTGTGATTGCAGCATCATTTCACGTTATCACCACACGCACGCACAATGCATGGGAAGCACGTGCACAACGTAGGAGCCTCCTACACGTGCATGGGGTGTCATTATGAATCTGGACACTTTACATGGCAGGTCGAGAAATCACTGTAGACCATGTTTTTCGATAATTTTCTTGCATCTGTGCATGGCCAGGGTTTTCAGGATCAGATCACACACTACTGACTTAAAATTGTACACCTGAAATTTTCATGCCATACTCCAATCACCTACCAAGGGGGATAACTGAACGAACAGCTTTGCTTTGAATGAAATTCATGTGGTGATGCATTCTCAAAACGTCCATTTTTATTGTATCAACATTGATTCAATCACATATATCTCCCAATTTCTACAATCGTACATTGAAAGTACAGTTCCTCTACGTTTTTGAAGAGAATATGCTTATGGTCTAACACTGATGACACGTGCGTGGACAAGCGGGGTAAAAGACTGGCGGCACTCTCGGGTAAATAATATACGCGGTCATGCACAAATTGTATCACATCATGGGAAACAGCTTCAACCACTCAGCGATATGCCGACACTCGCCTCGTATTACACACCTGCTCTAGTTCAGAAACATCGCGAGTTGACCTTCGTGGTGTTAGGTCCAGCTGCAATGGTGTTACCCGATATGCAGTTAGACTCATGGGTATAGCAACGAGACCCACTCCTCCTCACAAAAATAAAAACAATAATTTTCACTGTAATGTCTTTGTCATTCTTGATAGCGATTTCTGCCGGTATGGTTCTGAAAGGAAACTATTCAAAGAAAGCATAACTTCTAGTGACTGTTAAATTGAGTTATCTGATAACATAGGTATCATTACCCGAACACAACCACCCAAACCATCACGTGCAAAATGTGCTACATGAATGTGCTCCACATTTCACACATACAGTCTGACCGGTTAAAACCTACCTGTAATCATTTTTCTGATGCCACATGTGGGTCCGAACTTCATATTTATGGATGATAGTGCCCGCCCGTGGATGAAAGTGCCTGAAAAAGAGTTGTTAATGATGTGTAGATCAACAACATCACACATTTGGACTGGCCTGCACCATCACCTGATCGTAATACTATTGAACATGCTTGGAACATTATAGAAACTCGTGTTAACTGTCTCCATGTTCACTGCCTGACTTGAACTTGAACAAGCGTTACAGAGAGAACTGCAGAGCATTCCATGAAAGCAGCCTTAGTGGTTCATTTCGTCAATGCAAAGATATGTAGAAGATATATACTACTCAAAAAAAAGAAACGCGTAACTGAAAATTGTTATCAGTTTATACACTTAAGGTTCAGTAGTACAGGGTAGTCATGAAGAAAACCTGAATGAACATTAACGGTTCAATGCTGCAAGAAACTGTACGTCACAAATGACAAGTGTTCCAAGGTCAAGGTTGCAGATCTAGAGCAGTCAGTATTTTGTGTCGCCACCATTAGCATCAACGGTTGCTTGGCATAAGCGTCCCATAGACAGAACCAGATTCCGGATGACGTGTCTGGGAATGAGTTGGCACTCATCCCTCAAGGCCACAAACAGAGCAGGTAACGTCTGTAGCTGTCAATCAAGGGCCAATCAAGAACCTGACCGTTGTTCCGAGCAACGAAATCCCTGCGGCCATGCTGAAAAATGACGTTCTGGTGGTTCATAGAAGGAAGAACATGAGGCCTGATGATTTCATCACGGTAACGTTGAACTGTCAAATTGCCCTGGACCTGAATGAGATCTGCCCTGCCACTGTGTGAGAATCCAGCCCAAATCACCACACTTCCATCACCAAGTCTGTCCAATTCCTGTACACAATTTGCAGCGTAGCGTTCGTTACGACTTGATATACACCTGCTCTTCTGTCGGGACGTCGCAGCATTGTTACCGATGTTGACATGTAAGGGCAGGTCCTCGCAAAGGTCGTCTGGAACGAATACCAGCCTCACGTAAGCGGTTCCTGGCGGTCTGATCAGAAATTGCTCTGAGTCCTGGCACTACCGATGTTGTTGAGGATGCCGTGGTGAACCTGTTCCGCAAATGTCGAAGCCGAATAAACCTGTCCTGAGTGGGTGTGGCCACACGGGGCTAACCTGACCTCGGGCGATCACGTGTTGATCCTTGCTGCCGAAAGCGATGCCAAAGTCATGGTATGGTACTCTGTGACACATTCAGTTGCTTTCAATCGCAGGCTGAGACTCCCCAGCCTCCAATTGACGAATCGCATTGTTGCGCTGAGCCTCAGTAAATCTAGGCATGACACCAAATATAAGATTGTCAACTATCGCAAGAGCACTGAACAATCATTTGACCTTCAGCACAAAATTTGGGGAAAGATTTCCCCAAAACCCTCTAAAGAGAATATGAGTCTGCAGTTAGCAGGATCAGCTGCGCTACCCTTTTCGTGAAATGGAATATTTCATGAAATGGAATAATTACTCCCAAAATCCATTCTTTCTGGTAAACGCCAGTATACAGAGTCAAATTAAATAAGCTACATAGTAAATGAAGACACTTTTGTGGAGCATCCTTAAAAAATTCAATCCGTATTCCAGTTATCCGCATCATTAAGTGCATGACATGTTTCTTGCAGAGTACTATCACTGTCTACGTTATCAATCGTTTCAAGATCAAATGATCAGTTAATGCCTTTACAAAGTTCTCAACATAATCATAAAAATCCTTCTCGTCTGGTCGGCTTGTTATGTACCACCGAACACACTTTAAAAATGAGTTATCCGTATTCAAGTGTTCATTTTTGTTTTTAGCGAGAATGTTATATGAACATAGACCACTGGTATAAATTTCGCCATTCTTTCGACTCACGTGCAGTTGCTTCCTGTGCAAAGTCCATTCTCTTCCCACAGTGGTAACTTGTCACATCTTCGTATGTAACCTTTCATAGTGCGAGTATTCAAGACTAGTGATTGGAGGCAATCAGATTTAGTAGTGCAGTCAGCGACTTTGTTTCAAAAGTGATCGTTCGAAAGATCTCGGTAATTTCTGTGAAAACTAGAACCTCTTCCCGAGCGCGATACTCGAATGTTTCTTCTAGACAGAACTCAATTATGCCTTTTATATTTCTCCACATTGCTTGCAATCTAAGTCGATGTAACACGTGTTCTGATTGGACAGATAAAAAGGGAGATAAATCTGACATATTTTGCCGCTAAGGGATTTTATGAGAACTGCGAAATATGGCCGTATTAGAACAGAGGTTCGTAGGAAGATATGACAAGTAACCTCTGTGGGAACGGAATGGGTCAAGTCATGGAGTTTTCAGAATCCTGTAGAATAATGACAGTGCGGTATTCTGGCCATGGGCCTCATCCCAAACGATATGTAAAGGACCAACCTGATCAATTATGACACTGCTGAATGTCTCTTCAAAGTTTGGAATGTTTTTAATGGTACAGTTGGTATTTTGCCATCCGTTTCGTAGAAATGATAGATGCTGCAAAGTTTTATCAACATCATACCACAAATTAGGCCAAAGGAATCTAGAAAACATTTGCCACATGTTTTGTTAGATCCATTTATGATCAAAATGGCGGCCTCATCAAAGGCTCAGCAAAACTAATATCAAACTGGAACCGTGTCAGCTTCTAAAGAATTCCCTATCTGGGATTTAAGTTGTAAATATATGACTAATCAGAAAGACGCTATGGTACATTGTATATGTTACAGTCAGGTTGTGCAATCAGTCATTTCGTAAAATGACTAAGAGGGCCAGCCATTTTGCGTCATTTTGACACTTTGACACTTGCAGTGTCGAAAGCAGCCACACCAGACAATAACTGTGTACTGGTTGTTGTTACACTAAATGACATGAAATGGCTCGCCCTCTTAGTTATTTCACGAAATGACCGGCATTTTTAGTCATTTCACGAAATGACTGGTTTCACAATCTGACTGTAACATGTGGTAACCGATTTCACAATGTGCATCAGTGTATGAAGTAATGACAAAGAGTGAGGGTCCATCCACCCTAAGCATATGACTGGTGTGACAATAGGGGATAAGGGGGCAATTCACCTAGACACAACTAACCTAAGCAGGATATAGGATTAGAATTCGAACTTTCTCATTCATTGGAACAGTTGTCCTACCAAAATCAGCATTAAACATGACATTTGGAACACAGTTATACCTCAATGATCAGTTTCATCTGAAGTCCCTGAATGCACTGTAGCTAGACACAAAACCACTGTGCCGACGTTGCACTGGTCATAGTGCAGTAAATAGATCATTAGCGTGAAACGTCTTATAGGAATTTACCTTGGAAAAGATAAGAGTCTCTCATAATAGTGTCATGGCGAATGAATATTGTTTTTATATAACAATAATAGGTTGCCGTCTCTTAATGAGATCGTCGGGGCGGCGTGGTAGCCCTATGGTTAAAGCATTGGCTTGTCATGTCGGAGGCCACGTTTCGATCCATTCCTAATGTCTCCCGCCACAATATTGCTGGAATATTGCTAAAGGCGGCGTAAAACCCAACTCGCTCACACACTAAAGAGTTTGCTTGCTTCTGAGAAATACAACTTTCCTCCAACGACACCTTAGACAATGACGTATTTGTTTCCCTGGTATCGAAAGACACGCTCATACAACAATAGTCTTTGAAAAACGTCGTCTGGACCAAACAACCCAGTGGTTGATGCCATGAGCATCGATCTACGTATTCAGGGAACGATGAAATGAAGCTTTCGATCGATTATACACTTACAATGCATAATACTTTCTGAAGACGAATCTTTCGTGAATTTCTGCACCGAACTGATCATATTTCGACACAATTTAAATGTGGGTATTTCATTGCTGAAGTCAAATCCATACCCTGTCGCGATACATATGGAAGTTTAAGTATCGTAGTATCGCTTGAGTTAAAAGTGTAAATGAAGGCGCTTCTTTATATGCATTCATTGAGCAAAATTTCAGCTATATGGCGACGGCATGTAAATAATCAAGAGTAAGACCAGACAATTCGGTGATCAATAGCATGAGCATCGACCTTCGCATTTTGGAACCAATGACGTGTCAACCAATTCAACGAGCCCTACTTCTCAATCGCGTTAGTCGCCTCTTACGACAAGCATAGTCGCCTTTTGTTGGAAGCATGGGTTGCAGACGACATATTCGACCCCTGAAGACATATTCTACACGGGTCTCCTCCCTGGTGGAGGCACCTTGGTTCAGGTCCCAAGGTGGGCACACTTGCGTAGCACTCTTAGACGAGGTTTCTAGATCCACATTGTGTCAGTTCACCCAGCTGTAAAATGGGTGCCCGTGGGCATGTGCTGGTACTGTGAGTGTTCAGTTCATTGTGTCTACGAGACAGCATAGCTGTATGATCCCCAGTGAGCTGAAGAAGCATTGGGAAGTATGATAGCGTCCTTTGACTGGAGGTTAGTAATGTACATTGTGCCATGAGCAAGCAATGTGCCTGGATATGAGCTCCATATAAGCGGACTATTACTATATTACCATTATAACTAACTTCATTCCCCTTCCCTCTCTGCTACCCTCTGACCTCCGCTGAACCAAATACCCACATGTACAATGCCCCTGACAGGTTATACCCATTAAATGAGCTGATTGCCAGCTTGGGTGCCCAGTGGGGTTGAGTGGCTCCTTCCAAGGGGAGTTATGAATCATGATAAAAAACACGGGTCTTGTAGAGTGTCTAACCTGTGTAAAGCTGCACAGCGCACTGTAGCTAAGGTTCAGAGGAAAATTGAGTTATGAGCTAATTAGTTAAAGCCGCTTTTAGCAGTATTCCGCTTACATCACGTCGTTAGATCAATGTAGGAGGGCTCAAACTTTACCATTATGATGAAAGAAACGTGGTGGCGACAAACCTAGAAACGAACTTATAGCAAACCAGGATCCGAAACAAAACTCATAGGTTTCATAGGTGTGCTCAAGGGACGCAACTCTACACCGCGAATAGCTGCAACTTAGACGACTGGATCACATGTCATTATGATACATAGTCTTGCTCTCTCCAGTCAGCTTTCACACAGGTTGGAAACCAGCGCACAATCATCATGTGGGATTCTGGATTTACAACAGTTGCCTTATTTCTGGTTGGCACCCGTGAACAGCCACCTCCTCTTGGTGGGTGCTGGGTAACGCTAAGAGCTGTTCAAACCCCCGTGTGGACCCGGGTCAAATAGGTCCATAGCACCCCATTGCTGGTCGCAAGGAGCGACCGAATTGGGCAACCTGTTTGCCGTGGGTTGCGTCCCGTGTCGGTGGAGGACGGTTGTCTGGTGGTTGAGGGCAGTAGGAGCCTGGAGCCGTGTTCCTGTTGCTCAACACACCACTTTGGCCCTTACTTCACCTAGACGGGTGGTAGAATCGGCCCGATTCTATCAATCGGCTGGTCACGCCATGCCCTGTGCATAGCAATTTTGTTTTGCACATTTATCTTATTGGGTATTGGTCATCTTGATTTCTAGTACAGAAATGATTGTAACATAAATTTGCCTCGAGTCCTGTGCCAGAAGGCGGTGGCTCATGGGCCAATCTGGCATTATTGACCTCCGGGTTCTACTTGTCATCAGGTAAATGTCTAGGGCGGAACCAGCCTTACTTTCACTCTGTTTGACTATTGTAGCTACCTGTGTCTCTTTTGCTGGAGTATAGCATCCCTGTAACCCTGGTGCTTGTAGGTGGCTTCCACTTCGACACCGTCCTTGTTGACACTCCATGGTGGGTGGGGAGCAGGGATGTTGAATCTTTTTCCATATCATGGCAACCTTACAATACACTGGTTCACGATCGAAAAGTAAAAGAAGGCATCTAGAAACAGAAATCATTTCATCTGATGATGACAGTGTCTCACAGGATAATGCTGACTCATGGCCGCGGTTTCTGGTGGTCAATGGAATTAATGATACACCCCTTAAGATTAATCCTTTTGTTGTTTCTAAAGCTGTTAAAGGGATTTGTGGAGATGTTAAGAACGTATCGCGTTTACGAAATGGATCCCTGCTGGTTGAATGTTCAAGACGTCAACAGTCTATCAATTTACTCAAAGCAAGCCATTTTGGAACCACTGAAATTTCTGTCTCGGTACACAAATCTCTAAATTCTTGTAGAGGTGTAATCCGTGATCGCACTAGATGTCTGTCTGACATGTCCGAGGATGAGATAGCGATAGAGCTGAAGTCTCAAGGAGTAACATCTGTGAAGAGATTTACTAGGAAGGAGCAAGACAGGATTGTTCAAACGACAACATATCTCCTTACATTTGCCTTACCAAAAGTACCATCATCAATTAAGGCTGGTTATTTCAACATTGAAGTCGATGTGTACATACCGACTCCACTCCGTTGTTATAACTGTCAGAAGTTTGGACACGGGGCCAGGTCCTGCACTAAATCTCCAACATGCTGTCGTTGCAGCAAAACTCATGAAAGTATGGATACCTGTACAGACGATATCAAGTGTGCTAACTGCAACGGTGACCACTTCTCTTCTTCAAAATCCTGTCCATTCTTTCAGAAGCAATCCCAGATTATCAAACTGAAGTATACAAATAATATTTCTTTTTCAGAGGCAATAAAATTACTGACAACTCAGACTCACCCAATTCAGTCAGCTTCTCACTCTTACTCTGCTGCTGTTACCTCTTCACAGAGCAAAGTTGACAGAGCATGTCAGACAGACATCTGCTGGGTCACTGATAAGCAATCAGTGACTCCTGAAGGCAACAAGTCATCAACATCAGCTTCACAGACTGTTCTTCAATCTGGACCTCAGCTTGCTCGAGGGCCCGAAACAGTGGAAAACTCACAAAATAGTGTAAAACTTACTAACAAGGAAAAGAAACAATCAAAGAAGAAAGGATCTAGGACCCTCAAACATGTAGAGGTCCCTTCCCCATTAACATCCCCTGTAGAGGTTCATAACAACTTTGAACCTCTAGACATGGAAGTCACTCCTTCTCCGACAACTCAGCGGAGAGGATCTTCCTCGAGATCACGATCTCCAGTTCAGCCTCCATGAGCTGTTCTTTCGATATCCTTCAGTGGAACTGTAGAGGCCTTAAAAACAGTTTCAATGATTTGCAACTATTAATTCAAGACTTCAAGCCAGCAGCATTATGTTTGCAAGAAACATATCTAAAACCCACGGATAACTTTGATATCAGACAATATGATTCATACCACTGTTTCTCACCTCCCGGTAATAAAGCTACAGGGGGATCTTCTATCTTGGTGAAGCAGGGAACTATCCACAGTCTTGTTCCTCTCACTACCCCTCTTCAGGCAGTTGCGGTTCGTGTTACTCTGCATATTGTTATTACCTTGTGTTCATTGTATATTCAGCCATCATCGACTCTGCAGCAATCCGATCATCAGATCCTTTATGACCAACTCCCAAAACCTTGTATTATCATGGGGGACTTAAATGGTCATAACCCACTTTGGGGTAGCAGTAACACCAATGGGAAAGGAAAGATTCTTGAGGATTTCTTCACGAATACTGATTTATGTATTTTCAATGATAATTCTCATACATATCTTCATCCCGCGACAGGTTCGTACTCCTCTCTTGATTTATCTGTTGCTGATTCCAGTTTATACAATGAATTTGAATGGTCAGTCCACGATGATCTTTGTGGAAGTGACCATTTTCCCACTATACTTTCAGCCATAAACCCCAGTGACGCTGCACCATTGTCTAGATGGAACTTTAACAAGGCAGATTGGTCTTTATTCGAGACCTTATGCACTAACAGACTAAAACCAGAATTCTTTCTCAATGTGTCTGATCCTATTCAGATGTTTTCTGATGAATTAAACATGATTGCCGATGATTGTATTCCCAAGTCCTCTATGGTTCCACATATTCGGAAGCCATGGTTTACTATTGACTGTAAACAGGCTAGAAGGGCTAGAAAAAAGGCGGAAAAATATTTTCGTCGACATCCAACCGTCCATAACTTAAACCAGTTTAAAATCTCAAACGCCAAGGCTCGTCGTACATTTCAACAAAGTAAACGACAGTCATGGCGAAATTATGTTTCTAGAATTAACTCACGAACACCTATTTCTAAGGTATGGAATATGGTGAAGAAGATAAAAGGTAAAGGTTCCAAATGTAGTGTGCACCATCTTAAGGAGGGTGACACTCTTTTAACTGAAAAAGCTGATATTGCTAACAAACTAGGTGAAACGTTAGCTAAACAATCCTCCTCATCAAATTATTCACCGACTTTTCAGAAATTTAAAAACCATCAAGAAAAAAAGAATATTAATTTTAATTCAGATAATGGGGAGGATTATAATGAATTATTTTCTATTCATGAGCTCATTGCTGCTCTTGGACAAGCTCATGACACTGCTTCAGGCCCCGATAATATTCATTATCAGCTTCTTAAACATCTCCCTGAATCGTGTTTACAAACATTATTGAATATCTTTGACAGTATCTGGACTTCTGGTAATTTCCCACCATCTTGGCGAAATGCTATAATCATTCCTATTCCTAAACCTGGCCGGGATCATACCGATCCATCTAATTACAGACCAATTTCTTTAACGAGTTGTGTCTGTAAAACCATGGAGCGTATGGTAAACAATCGATTAACATGGTTTCTTGAAACTAACAACCTTATCACAAATATTCAGTGTGGATTCAGGAAGAATCGTAGTACCATTGATCATTTGGTACGTTTAGAATCCTTTGTAAAAAATGCATTTATAAATAAGCAGCATGCTGTATCGATCTTTTTTGATCTCGAGAAAGCATACGATACCACCTGGAAGCATGGCATTTTAAAGGATTTACATGATTTCGGTTTAAGGGGTCGTTTACCTCTTTTTATAGCGCAGTTTTTACAAGGCAGACAATTTCAAGTCCGAGTAGGTTCTACCCTGTCTGATCATTACAATCAGGATCAGGGTGTTCCGCAAGGCAGCATTTTGTCTGTGACCTTATTTAGTATCAAGATCAACAGTTTATCCAAGGTTTTAAACGATTCAAAAGATGGATCACTTTTCGTGGATGATTTTAATATTTCCTGTCGCGGTAAGAATATGCATACTATTGAACGGCAAATGCAAGTATGTTTAAACAAAATAAATAAATGGTGTCTTGAGAATGGTTTGAAGTTTTCTAAGACAAAAACTAATTGCATCCATTTCTGCCGTAAGTATAAACCACATAAGGACCCAGAATTATTTTTAAATGGCACTCCTATCAAAGTCGTTAAGGAGGCCAAGTTCTTAGGTTTGATTTTCGACTCTCATTTAACTTTTCTTCCGCATATCAAATCCTTGAAAACTAAATGTCTGAAGGCACTTGATCTATTGAAAGTTGTGTCAAACTCAAAATGGGGAGGGGATCAAGCTACTCTCCTGCACCTATACCGTTCACTTGTCCGTTCGAAGCTTGATTATGGCTCCATCATTTATGGTGGAGCCTGTAACAGCAATCTAAAACTCCTTGATTCTATCCACCACCAAGGTCTGAGACTTTGTCTTGGGTCGTTCCGAACTTCTCCTATTGACAGTCTCTATGTCGAAGCCGACGAACCATCTCTTACACAGCGCCGTATCAAATTAGCTTTACAATATATTACAAAACTATACTCTAACGAATCCAACCCTGCTTTTAACTGTGTTTTCGATCCTCTTTATGAGCATTTATACAACAAAAAGCCTCCTCTTGTTCCGCCTCTTGGGCACAGAATTAAACCATTTATTTCTGCTGCCGGCATTGAGCTGAAAAGTATAGCGCCTTCTCGTCTTCTTTCTTCTCCTCCTTGGCAATTAGTGAGGCCACAGGTTGACCTCACCTTAACAAAGTTAAAAAAATCAGACACAAACGAATTACAATATAAACAAGGGTTTATGCAATTAAAAAATAATTATAGTACATACAAATCCTTATTTACAGATGAGTCCAAGGATGGTGGCACAGTTGCTTGTGCCACTGTCATTGGATCCAGGACAATATCTTCTCGATTACCTGATAACAGCTCCATTTTCACTGCAGAAGCAAACGCAATATTAACGGGTCTTCAATATATTCAAAGACATCCTAATCATGTACAGTATATAATTTTTTCTGACTCTCTTTCTTGCCTTCAGGCTATTAAAAATTGTCTTGTAAACATCCACTTTTAATTGACATAATTGAATTGTATAATGATCTTGCAACTGGCCAGTGCAACATCGTCTTTTGTTGGTTACCCAGCCATGTAGGTATTTCTGGGAATGCAATGGCCGATCTTGCTGCTAAGGCTGCACTCAACAAATCTGTGACACCACTTCTTATTCCATACTCTGACTATAAAGCTAGCATTAGAACTTACATTCGTGATCTGATGCAAAAGAAGTGGGATACCCAAGTGGGAATAAATAAATTACATGCCATAAAACCTTATATTGGTTACACTTCCTTAGGCTGTCAGTCCAGATTTGAAGAGGTCATTCTGCGACGGTGTCGCATTGGCCATACGCGTTACACCCACAGTTATTTACTAAAAGGCGATGATCCTCCGTTTTGTATCCCTTGTGATGAGAGAACCACGGTCAAGCATATCCTGCTTGACTGTGTTGAATTCTCCATCATAAGGGATAACTATTTCAATGTCAAAACAATGAAGGATCTTTTTAGCACAGTTAGTACTCATTTAATTCTTGGATTTTTAAAAGAAATTGATTTTCTTATTGAATTGTAATTGATATGTTCTGTAGATAGTTGTATTTTAATGATTGGTAGTTTAAATTAGTAACTTAGATTGTTAGTGGCGATACCCTCAAAGGGGGTTGAAGTATTGTAAAATTATTGTCCTCCTGAGAGGGTACGTAAGTCCAATACTCTCATAGTCAATTTAAATCTACTACTAGTTTTTAATCGTAGAATATTTGTTGTTTTAAGTCATAGCTAAATTTCAGGATAATCGCCAATAGCTGAAGAGATGGTGTAAATCCAACTAGGGTTCATGCAGGTAGCAGAAGTAATGTAAGTCCCCATGGACCTTAGTATGGTGATCTACCTTCAGTTGTTGGCGATCTATAGCCCCGGTTTTATGTTGCATTGTCTTCTTTAATTCCAATGTTTTAACTTTCAATGCTAGTTTTATGTTCTGTGATACTCTAGTGTTTTTACTGTCCTTCGCTGACAGGTTTTACTTTTTCTCTTTTCTCATCCTAACATTACTATAACTTATATTGTTCTCGTCACGATATGGCTGCAATATTGCCGATGTGACGTTAAATGTTAACTCACTCACTCACTTATTTCTGGTCGTGGTGCTGACAGTGTTATGACTGTCAATGCGGCGGGCAAATGGACTTCCCCTTGGCCCCCCTCTCCTTCCGTTCCAGGGGAACGCCCTGTCAATGGAGACTGATTCCCGTGTTTTGTTTAAGAACCTTCGACAGAAGTATGGCGATATTTTCAGTCTGTATGTCTTCCACAAACCTGTCATCGTCCTCAATGCCTACAACGTCCTTAAAGAAGCCATAATCAAGAACACCGATGTCTTCTCCGACAGGCCACACACATTTTTGACTGATTTCTTCGCAAGGAGAAAAGGAGCGTTTTCTTCAAATTTTAGCTGAAGTAAAGGTGTTTTAAGAGTGGCTCTAACCATTGGACCATGACGGGCACGACAGCCATAATGAAAACGTTAATAGTGCCAATAACCGTCATTGCTAAAACCATCGTCAAATCAGGTACATTGTAAGCAGTTTGTGTTTGGTTGTGTCATTTACCTTTTTGTACTGCATTGTTGGTGAAAGTGAAAATTTGTGTGTACACGAACACAGATAAGGTGCATTCAATTTTTGCTAGATGTAGGTATTGCAAAAACCGAATTCCATATAGTAGGTTTACAGAGGGCATCTGAACGAAAAAACGAGTGTTTAACGGCACGATGTCACGCTTTTTCGATAGTATTTTGGTCTATGCTATATACATTTGATACAAGCTTCCTACTGATGCAATAAAAGACTCATTATCCCTGCAACTTGCCTAAACTCGAGACTTGCTGTGTATGGAATTTAAACGATCGTAGCACTATACAGCTGACCCACGTCGTACCTTGGCTGCAACATACAACTGACCCACTTCATACCTTGGCAGCAACATACAACTGACCCATGTCATACCTTGGCAGCACTATACAGCTGACCTATGTCATACCTTGGCAGCACTATACAGCTGACCCACTTCATACTTTGGCAGCAACACACAGCTGACCCATACCGTGCCTTGGCAGCAACATACAGTTGACCCACTTAATACCTTCGCAGCACTATACCGCTGACCCATGTCATACCTTGTTGGTACAATACAGCTCACTAATGTCATACCTTTCCAGCATTATATACCTGAACAATGTTATACCCAGTTATACAAAGAAATTACAATGATGGTATGAAACAGCGTGGCAATACAAATGCAATATAACTTAATATAATAGAATTGACTGTGGCTACAAAGATGTTGATGGTAAGATTCACGTCGCTGCAATATGTGAGTATGTGAGTTGGCAAAGACCAGATTCAGATCCCCCTCCAGTTCCTCTGACATCACTGGTATATTCCAGAGTAGGCCCAGAACCTTACTCTACAATCCTTTCTCCCAGTCTTAATATAGTAACCAGGTCACCGCCGTCCTGAAATGAGTCTTAACAGAAACAACGTGATTCACATACAACACTGTTCTACAAATGTCTCCAATATACATACATACAGTGCCATTTATGCTACGGCATAGGGTTGAATTCTATTTCACTATATTTTGCAAACAGGAGTAGTCGCATCTTCCGGGGACTTGTGGCATGAACAAAGGCGCTTTGCTCTCAACATTTTGCGAGAGTTTGGGGCTGGAAGAACGATCATGGAGGACAAAATACACGAGGAAATTGCACACTTTGTCTTAGCCCTGGAGAAACAGACAGGCCAAGGTTTCCACATAGAGCGTTTAGCGCAGAATGCCGTTCCATTGTCTGTTCCATTGTCTTTGGCAAACGTTTTGAATATACCGACCCTGTCTTCGTCAAGTTACTGAAAGCACTGGATGTATATATACATGTATGATTTTATCCCATTTTCTTTGAGTGAGTTACTTATAAACGCTACATAGCGTATGCAACAGACCTGTATGCACATACATAAGTACATGCACATACGCTCCTTTCATAGAGTGGCATGGACACACACACACACACACACAAACACACACACACGTACGTGCATACATACATGAATACGTGCACGCACGCACGCACGCACACACACACACACGCATACATACATACATACATACATACATACATTCATACATACATACATACATACATACATACATACATACATACATACATACATACATACATACATACATACATACATACATACATACATACATACATACATACATACATACATACATACATACATACATACATACGGTAATAGAACTGAACTTTTGTTTTCATATTTTAAGGTCGAAGGATTTGCCTGGGAGAAGCAATGGCCCGGATGGAGCTCTTCCTCTTCCTCACCACCATGATTCAGAAGTTCAAGTTCGTCCCAGTAAACGGGGTTAAGCCTCCACTGGAAGGAATACTGGGTTTAACAAATGCGCCACCTGAATTCCAACTAAGAGCTATCCCCCGAAAGTAATACTGTTCGGATCATCACAATGTTAACAAGAACACTATGCCTAGATCCTCTCTATACTCGTGACCATCCGTGTTAGAACTGGTCTTCAGTTACCCAGGTTTGCCTGACGGGGTGTCTAATGGGATCGGGTGGTCATTGTATCACAACTGCGTGGAACGATGCTTATGATGTTGATCACTGGATTGTCTGGTCGATTATTTACAGACCGCTGCCGTACAGCTGGAATATTGCGGAGTGCAGCGATACACAACAAATTAAACAAACCAGCCAACTTACCAATCTACCAACGTTGCGATACAATAGGAACAAGAAGATCATTTGATCAGCGACATATAATCGCCGGCCCGGCGGTAATGAGAGTTCGTTGTCAGTGTATGGGGCTAGTAGTTTTAAACGTTTGCAGGCCAATGTGGCCTTCATTAATTATCTGTCCTTTTTCCAACTGGAACCTTTCCGATAAATTTTTAGCTTTCTGGAATCATCCATGATCCATTATGTTACGATAACTAAGAGTATTCTCAAGCTCTCTTAATATCAAGAACACACTGCTGGTGGTACAAGAGAAACATTATGAACACACACAATACATATACATAAAGGCAAGATGGCAGAAAGTACAAGCATAGTTTTACAACATAAATACGACATATATCATTCAGTTTCTTCTCACTTTTTAGCAACTAGGTTTAGGTAGTTTGCTATATCTTTTTTACTGCTCCAGGTTTTGCTTCATGAATATGCTTTATACGTTATTAGGTTAGGGAAAGATATTAAGCATTTAATGGGAATGTATTTATTTCTTTGTTCAGTAACAGCTTCGCATTTAAATAAATAATGAAAATTATCTGCTACAGCAAGTGATCTACAGAGACTGCAGGTTCTGTTTTGACGATCAATGCCATGGCAACGGCCAACTTCAACATATACGTTATGGTTACACGTTTCGTATTTTAAAACTGGTAAATATACATAGGTGGAAGAAGGAGATAATTTTCTAAAGATTTTTAATGTATCTGTAATAGAAACCTTCAGGGCTGTTGTCTATCTCAGCTTTCCAACTTCGGTAAAATTGACCCTCTAGGATTGATTCTACCTGAGAAGTTAACCACTGGCATTAAACATTGGATAGCGCCTTGGATAAGTGCATAATTATCTAAATCAACTTTGATGATTTTTGGAGTTGTTCCAACATAATATAGCTTATACCTGTAACAGATTACCCTTTGAGCGACTAATATATATATATAAATCGTACACCCCACCCAGGGACAGAATCATCAAAAAAGGACAGTGACATCTACATACAGTAGTATCATAAATGAAATACATTGGTTCATATCAATATCTGGGAAGCTACAAAGACTCACAGATGTACATCTATCATTAGTAAGGATAGTACAAACGATTTCATATTATCATACATTATTTGAACAAGAGTTAAAAATCTACCATTAATTACACTGTTGAGTAGCCCAACCCTCCATACATTATCGAACGCTTTTGCTAGTTTTTAGTTGAGCATATTCATAACAAAGGTGTTATCTTTTGTTGAGTGGACATTTGTGAAACTCGTCTGGGCAAGATGTAATACGTTAATGTTTTATAAAAAGTGTTAAGTCTGTTATTCACAATACTTACCAATCAGGTTACCGAATCTGATGAATGTCGCATTTGGTTCATATGAGTTTGGCTCCATATGATTTATCTCCCTTTAGTTTGTAGACTTTACTTTGTGTAAACATTTTCGAAAGTTCTTTAGCCTTATCTTTTTGCCTTCCAGTAATCGGTTGATATATTTTTTATACTGCTTGATATGTTCATGCACTTCTTACACTCTTTAGAACACGTAAAGAGATGTTTTGCAATTGGAGTATGTGTGTTTTGATAAATGAAAATCACTACGTTAACGTGAGTGTACTGCAAGCGAAGGGTGTTGATCGGACAGTATTGTTACGACAGGGGAGTGTTCATGTACGGCTTTCGATTGAGTGCTTACTCCTGCTGAGTGATGACGTGCTGCTGCCGAGTCATGCTGAACCTAGGCCAAGTGATGATGTAGTGTAACCAAAAGATGTACTGTAGCCAAGTGATGATGTGCTGTAGCCAAGCGATGATGTGCTGTAGCCAACCGATGATGTGCTGTAGCCAAGTGATGATGTACTGTAGCCAAGTGATGATGTACTATAGCCAAGTGATGATGTACTGTAGCCAAGTGATGATGTACTGTAGCCAAGTGATGATGTGCTGCAGCCAATTGATGATGTACTGTAGCCAATTGATGATGTAATTTAGCCAATTGATGATGTTCTTTAGCCAAGTCATGATGTACTGTAGCCAGGTGATGATGTCCTGTAGCCAGGTGATAACGTGTTGTAGGAAAGTGATGATGTGCTGTAGCCAAGTGATGATTTTACTGTAGACAGGTGATGGTGTGCTGTAGCCAGGTGATGATGTGCTGTAGCCAAGTGATGATGTACTGTAGCCAAGTGATGATGTACTTTAGCCAAGTGATGATGTACTGTAGCCAAGTGATGATGTACTGTAGCCAAGTGATGATGTGCTGTGGCGACCGATGAAAGTACTGTAGACAGGTGATGTTGCAGTGTAGTCAATGACAGTCCATGTCTAAATCTAAATCAAGTAATCCAAATCTTTGGCTGTTGATTACGACGGGGTATATGATATTACTTGAGGACATACCATTATCCAAGGGGTACCAAATAACATGTTGTTTTCGTTTTCTGCAATTATTTTACAAATATTATACCCCAATGTGTTGTGGTAACTCAAATCTCGTGAACTACATTACCCACATATGTCAAACTTTGGATGTGGCTTTACTAAAGATTCCTTCACAATGAAATGGTAACTTTACACACATTAGACATTGAGAATAGAGTTTAGGCTCACTACTTTTTGACATCCCCTCGTACGACTGTCGTAGAACTAAGATGATCGTAACTCCCATACTTTAACATAGACTTATGACTCCTAGCGCTACAATCGCTTTGAGGACCGAGGCTCTGGTCTTTCAGTATGACGGCCAGGGATCGAACCCGACCCTCCGTGTACATGCACTAGCCACTGGATCGTGGAGGCAGTCTGACACTGGCATTAACACTCAACAAACCAGCCTACCATTTCTATGATTACACAATGCCATTTAGAAAGTGGTCAGTTATATTTAGGATAACACTTTCCTAGTAAAGTACAAATTCTAATACTTTTTGTGTTGAGCCCCATACGGGATTCGAACCCACACTCTCCGAGTCAAGTATCCAATCGTTAGCATGCAAAGCCACCTGACCCGCTCAGCCCCCGCGACTCACACAAAAATGAAAGTCGGACGACTGGTTGTCTAGACTGCGGACTTTGTGTATCTCTCTGATAACTGTTAACTGGCACGGCTCCCACGACCGAAAGCTATGATCACACAATGTCATTTAGAAAGTGGACAAATGTAAAATATGTTACATTAGGAATTACACTTCCTTATGAAAGTACAAAAGTAATTCTATCACTTTTTCTGGAGTTGAGACCTATTTAGGATTCGAACCCACACCCTCACAGTCAGACACTTAAACAAGTACATGAACATGTCACTACTGTAGGTAAGGTTCAGGGATAAACTACGTTAAAACCGCTTCTAACAGTAATCCACGTATATCACGTTGTGTTAGATTACTGTAGAAGGAAGCTGTAAAGTCACGCAGAGCTCAGGCTTAGAGCATTTTGGTGAAAAGAGACAGGTGTAGTTCTTGTAAACCTACAAACGAACTTGTGCAAACCTGTTGTGTTTAAGAGACACAAATCTACAAAGTATTAGACTGGACCGCGTCTGATTATGATTCTAGCACAGCAACAAAGTATATATGTTGTTTACACGTTGAAAACATGAACAGAGTCATATTTATATCAGCTGTACACGAGAAACTCTGATTCATGCATGCACCCAATTAATGTTCTGCATCGAACTATAGACAGCAGATATTTCTTGCACACGCTTTGTTTAATGGCTCTTAAACGACCCATAAAATCAATCGCTCCACGCTGTTGTCAGTATATGGGACATCCGTAAACGCGAGCATTTTAGTCATATGTGTCCCCCATTACTGGCTGTGCATGTAGATACGTAATCTACACCAATGTGAAGGTAGTTTAAAGACTCATAAACGACCTATAAAAACGTCTCCAGCATATAGGACATCCAAATCTGAATGTGAGTATCCCATGCATTCGAGACAAAAGAAAACATTTTACACACTTCTTAGTTGGTAGCTGATAATACAATCTGCAATAAAAGCAGAGAATGCAAGATTAAAGAACAAAATATACATAAAATGATTAATGTTGTCATATGTTAACAAAACAAAGGTATGGTACTTTTTTAAGTGTGGCGTTCCCTGTGGCCACCATGACATTTAACCGGCCTATAAAATAACCTTTGTTCTATTACGCAATGTGATTCAATGTGCCAAACTGCGGAGACACGTCCTGGTGTTGGTATGGTAGCTGATTAGGGCCATCGTTTTCTCGGCTTAAAATTTGGAAGCGAGAGAGCGAGATCACACGACGAAAAAGCGATAGCACGAGACAAGAAAACGATAAAGTGATAGAGCGAGAAAACGATATAACAAAGTGAGAAAGCGATATAACAAGGCAAACAAGCAATATAACGAGGCAAGAAAGCGATAGAGCAATAAAGTGAGAAAGCGATATTTACCTTAATTCTGCCCTGTCTGCACATGTCTGCGTATGACCTAATCCAACAGGAAGCTCAAGCTCAATCGCCATTTGTTCTAGTCGGCTGTGGCATTTTTGTAATTAATCTTTTAACTTGTCCGGACAATACTCCAACAGTAACGCAAGAAACCGTTAGTGTTTCAGCTGAAATGAATGAGTGTTTTTAAAGCCTGTGAAAAGGATAACAACCATTATTGTTAAATCACTAATTATGCCAGGATTAATTCCTGGCTTACATTTCTTTCTTGTCATTTCCCTTCTTAAATGTCACCATTGTTATCTCATCACTCATGCCTAGATAAACAATCCCTGCTTTCCATTTGCCCATCCACCCCACCAATTTTGCGCTAATTAACTGCAGTCTTGCCTTGTTATCTTGGCACAATTGTTTCAAATGTTCGTATATAGCTTTTCCTAGTCTCTTCATGCACCTGGTGAAGGAATAAGAATTTACTCCGTAATATCCTGTTCCACCAATACAGAAGTATTTCTCATTAGGTATGTTACTAGTACTTTTTATTCCTTGGGCTAAAGCTACACATTTGCCATCACGCCATAAAGACAAGTATCAGAAAATGAGACAATACCCCGCAAAGTCTTAACAACCAGACAGTATATTCCCTACTCCCCGTGTTACTGCGGTAACAAGGTGACCAACAGGATCGGGTGGTCAGGCTCATGTCATAGTAACCCAATCACGTACATCGATGCTCATGATGTTGATCACTGGATTGTCTTGTTCATACTCAATTATTTACAGGACGCCGCCATACAGGTGAAATAGTGCCGAGTGCGGTGTTAATGTTGGCAAAATCCTCTATCATATTCTCTCTCGACGTTGGGCTTTATTGTTTCAGTGATGGAATGTTATACACCCTGTACCTTTTATCAGTACCTTTTTACGCGTACATATTTCAAACATATATATTTCTACAAATATGTGGTGAAAAGGTATTGTTCCAAATGTTTATGACATAATACCGTTATTGTTGTCCATAATATTGTTGTACTTAAGGTAATACTTTAACAAACTGTCCCTCCCTATCTCCAGACTATACGCTTGAGACAGTGCCACAAGTCATCGACGTGGTAGGTGGGTTAAACAAAAACGTAATATAATCATCACTTTGGGAATAAAGCACTATATCATGAAACTCCTGTAAACTGTAAAACTGACATATTGATATGGGTGTATTAATGAACACAAGATGAAGGAATATCAAAGAAAAAGTCGGGAGTTTTTGCCCCTTTTACTATTTTAAGGGCCTTCTATTGCTGGGAGTGTAGTTAATCATAATTGGCAGGGTACAGAGGAGGGGTGCGACGCAGCCCAGTGTAAACATGATAAGTGTTTTGTAGATGTGAAGGAGGATTTATTCGTCTGCAACCCAGTGAATGTCACCTATTGTTTCTTGTTAAATTCGAATCGTTTTGACAGGGGTTGACCAAATCATAACCAAGATAATATAGGTAGATAATTACAAATATTGAACGAGTTTCAAGTTTCGTCTGACAACGAAAATGTTACAGACTGAAAAAGGTTAACTGAATACACGCGTCACCAATCAGCTGATCAAACCCTACACGACCACGATATGTATACTACATGTATACAGAGATTGGAAAATCACTGTGTACGCATATGTTACAATGGCGGTCAAATATTTTTTACACATCAACTCTCGACAAAAAAATGTCATTTAAACTGTCTCAATGATATATTCATAACATACTTTTAGTGATGATATGTATGATATGAGATAAAAGTGCTACAGAGCAAAGGGTTGTTATTCACATGGGCGCTTGGCTTCATCATGCATCATTGTTAATGAGTAAACTTACTGAACAAACTTTACTCATGCATATAAATCTTTCCTGAAGTATTGTACATCACGTGTTTGATGACTGTCTACACCAAGACTTATACTAGACATTTGTACCTGTTGGCTTGTTCAAATGCTCAAACGTCGCTTATATTATAATAAAGAAGCTGCATATCCACAGAACTTTCCTCATTGTCCAACACATCAACTCCTAAATGCCACTCGAAGTTCACTATGGTCAGTTATACCAGCGTTTACCTGCGTACTAGTTTCAGCTTTGATTGGACGGATGTTTGACTGCATCCTTTCATTTGCCAAGGTTAGACCACTGACTGTGGTATGGTTCTGTTTCTACATTTAGGTACCAAGGTGTTTTACTGTCACGTGCGCCTCTTTCGTTCCTTGGTTTAATAGCGATTTGGGTTCATATACGTCAATATCGTCAGTTATTAAATATTAATCATCTTCAATAACTCATAGAAGGTAGAGCTGTATTGATGATAACCATGAAATACAATAAAGTGACATAAACATAAATGACTCCAATTTGCTGGATTATTGCTAAGAGCAACATAAATCCCAACTCACTCACTTAATGACGGTTGTTGCAGTGATTTTATTTTAGGATGATGGCTTGAATGTGGTTGAATATACTGTATTAGGCTGCGTTAGTGCTATCACAATGCCATTTTGTGATTGGTCCCTCTCTTTCATTTGACACTTCCGACACATTGGTAACACATCATATTTTGAATTGTTTGGTGTCATAAAGCTGGTTGAGACAATTCCAATTCAGTGATGGCATCAAATATTTAATTCCTTTAGTCACTTCACAAAATGAATGTTTCCGGTATTCTACGATATGACTTTTGCATACGTTCAAATAGTATGCCACAGGAAAGTCTACATCTATCTTAGATATTTTCTAAACGGCAAATTAAACAATGCTATTCACCTACAAGAACATTACTAAAAAGCATTTAATAGCGTAATATCGCTTATGTGCGTAATATCGCTCTCTCGCTCTATCGCTTTCTCACGCAATCATATTGCTTTCTCGTCTCGTGCTATTGCTTTCTCGTCTCGCGTTATCACTTTCTCGTCTCGCGTTATCACTTTCTCGTCTCGCGTTATCACTGTCTGGTCTCGTATTATCACTTTCTCGTCTCGCGACATTGTTTTCTCGTCTCGCGATATCGCTTTCTCGCCTGCAAATTTAAGGCCCTATTCAGCCACCATACTAAATGCACAACTGCTCTCTTTATCAAGTAGATTACAACCAATTTGTTGTATACAACGACAAAAACAATATAAAACACACTTGGAAAACAGCCTATTCTGTGTATAACACCTACTTATCTAAACGACCTGTTGTATCATGCAGAGAACGCACCCTTGATATTATACATGTACTAGTTGAGTCAGATTGTGACATCAGTAATTTCTTGAAATGACTATGAGGGCCAGCCATTTTGCGTCATTTTGAAACTTTGACACTTGCAATGTCGAAAGCAGCCACACCAGACAATAACTGTGTATTGGTTGTTACATATTCAAATATTCACTGTTTTAATGGCTCGTCCTTTGTTTAACTAAAATATAATGGGCAGTTTCTTTATTTTCGTTGACGTTTTTAGTTACCATACATTAACATCAGTCTTCTGTTACAGGTGCAAATTCACGCGAGCGTCATTTTGACACTTTGACACTTGCAATGTCGAAAGTAGCCACACCAGACAATAGCTGTGTATTGGTTGTTGTTAAACAAAATGACATGAAATGGCTGGCCCTCTTAGTCATTTCACGAAATAACTGGTTTCACAATCTGACTATAACATGTGGTAACCGATTTCACAATGTGCATCAGTGTATGAAGTAATGACAAAGAGTGAGGGTCCATCCACCCTAAGCATATGACTGGTGTGACAATAGGGGATAAGGGGGCAATTCACCCAGACACAACTAACCTAAGCAGGATATAAGATTGGAATTCGAACTTTCTCATTCATTGGAACAGTTGTCCTACCAAAATCAGCATTAAACATGACATTTGGAACACAGTTATACCCCAATGATCAGTTTCATCTTCGACGTTAGACATGTAAAACAGGTTTCTCTTGTGTATTCGTTTTCACAAACAGTCATCTGTTTCTGCAAGCATCAACCGGAATGCTGTACAATGGTTGCTTTTCCTCCTGCCCCACACCGCGTGGTATGATAATCATTCGATACAGCCTTCTGGAAAACTAAGTTTGGTTACGCATAAAACTGAAGAGACATTTCCAAAATGGACCGTACAATAAGGTCCATGCATCTGAATCTGTTATGCGGTAGAATAATACAGACATCTCACGCGGATGGAGTAATTCATATGTGCTGCACTGATGGCTTTTGATTACCCACCACGGATGTGTGAGTAGTTACATCTCTGCACCGAGCATTGTGACACACTGGGCCCCGCCAGTCAAGTCCCTGAATGCACTGTAGCTAGACACAAAAGCCCTGAGCTGACGGTGCACTGGTCATAGTGCAGTAAATAGAACATTAGCGTGAAACGTCTTATCGGAATTTACCTTGGGAAAGATGAGTCTCTCATAATAGTGTCATGGCGAATGATCACGAATATTGATTTTATATAACAATAATAGGTTGCCGTCTCTTAATGAGATCGTCGGGGCGGCGTGGTAGCCCTATGGTTAAAGCATTGGCTTGTCATGTTGGAGGCCACGTTTCGATCCATTTCTAGAGTCTCCCGCCATAATAGTGCTTGAATATTGCTAAAGGCGGCGTAAAACCCAACTCGCTCATACACTAATGAGTTTACTTGCTTGTGAGAAATACAAGTTTCCTCCAACGACACCTTAGACACTGACGCACTTGTTTCCCTGTTATTGAAGGACACGCTCAAGAAATGTTCCAGCTGTACAACAATAGTCTATGAAAAACGTCGTCTGGACCAAACAATCCAGTGGTTGATATCATGAACACCCCTCTAAGTATTCAGGGAACGATGAAATGAAGCTTTCGATCAATAAGACACTTACAAGGCGTAATACTTTCTGAAGCCGAATCTTTCGTGACTTTCTGCACGGAACTGATCATATTACGACATAAGTGGAAACGTACCCCATTCAGGGAGGACTGTTTTAACTAGTCTTCCTTTTCAGGCTTTTTGGTTGAGACCAACAGACGTATGAGTGCCACTTTCTTTACAGGGGCACTGTTTCTCAAAATGAACCTAGAAACGTCTATAATTCAGAATTCCTGTAAAGCCCAAATCTTTCACAGTGTTAGGGTTGTGCTTGTGTACAAAAATGTGTTACAGTGTTGATCTCTACATGTTAACATGAACAGATTTTATTATGTCATGTAAATACAACACACACAGGGCCACGTCAGACCGTTAATCCACTTCAAGAATAACGACTATGTATTGAATATGTAGCATTAAGTCCAGTCTTACGTGGATATTTATATAGTGTAATAGTGTGGATAGTGTAAATGAATGCGTTTCTTTACATGCCGCACTGAGCAATATTCCAGCTATATGGCGACGGCCTGTAAATAATCAAGAGTAAGACCAGACAATCCGGTGATCAATAGCATGAGCATCGACCTTTGCATTTGGGAACCGATGATGTGTCAACCAAGTCAGCGAGCCCCACAACGCAATCCCGTTAGTCACCTCCTACGACAAGCATAGTCGCCTTTTGTTGCAAGCATGGGTTGCAGAAGACCTATTCTACCCCGGGACCTACACGGGTCTCCTCCCCGGTGGAGGCACCTAGGTTCAGGTCCCAAGGTGGGCACACTTGCGTAGCATTAGTAGACAAGGTTTAAAGATGCACATTGTCTCAGTTCACCCAGCTGTAAAATGGGTGCCCGTGAGGATGTGCTGGAACTCTGAGTGTTCAGTTCATTGTGTCTACGAGACAGCATAGCTGTATGATCCCCAGTGAGCTGAAGAAGCATAGGGAAGTATGATAGCGTCCTTTTAACTGCCTTTGACTGGAGGACAGTAATGTACATTGTGCCGTGAGCAAGCAATGTGCCTGGATATGAGCTCCATATAAGCGGACTATTACTATATTACTATTATAACTAACTTCATTTCCTTCCCTCTCTGCTACCCTCTGACCTCCACAGAACCAAATACCCACAATGCCAACAATGTAGTTATACCCACTAAATGAGTTGATTGCCAACTTGGGTGCCCAGTGGGGTGGAGTAGTTCCTTCCAAGGGGGGGGGGGGGGATCATGACAAAAGCACGGGTCTTGCGGAGTGTACAACCTGTGTAAAGCTGCACAACGCACTGCAGCTTAGGTTCAGAGGAAATTTGAGTTATGAGCTAATTAGTTAAAGCCGCTTTTAACAGTATTCCGCTAACATCACGTCGTTAGATCAATCAATGTAGGAGGGCTCAAACTTTACCATTGTGGTGAAAGAAACGTGGTGGCGACAAACCTAGAAACGAACTTATGACAAACCAGGATCCGAAACAACACTCATAGGTTTCATAGGTGTGCTCAAGGGACGCAACTCTACACCGCGAATAGCTGCAACTTAGACGACTGGATCACATGTCATTATGATACTATCACAGAAACAAAGTACATTGTACACACATGAGAAAATGAACGTCCTGTATTTACATCGGCTGTAGACGATGTATATGAAGCAGTTGTTATACACACTCCTTAACGGCCTATAAAATGATCCGTGGCACATTGTTGTCAGTATATGGGACATCTATAGGTCAAAGTTTGAGCAAATTCATCAAAGTAAAGATAGCAGTTATTACACACGATTTATACATGAACGCCTAACTGATCCTTTAAATACCCCGCCCCATAATGTTATCAGTATAATGGACATCTGTGTGCTAAAAGTGTATACAAAAAAGACAAATACACAGCTTTTACACAGTTAATCCAGGTTGTTGTCAACAAACATGTGCAAAGTGTCTCTAGTTAATCCCGAATGAAAAGGACATTCACCTTAAATTTAAACATAAAAAGAACTGAATTATAAAAGCACTTCATAAAACATAAGGTATCAAATTGAAATGACTCAAAGTCGGAACTATTCACTGAATGTTCTTTAACTAACTCATTTTTATATAACAGCTACTATACATATAGAAACGTATGCTCTTTTTTCAGTGTGAAGCTGAAACGATAACCAACTTAATTTGGAAGCGTAAACAAATTTAAGGCTTCTAGAATTCACTACTGAGCTTACTTTATGAAACAAACAACCACAGTGTTTATTTCATTTAGTTGGAAGGTAAATACATACACTGACGGTGTGTTGCACCTATCCGTAACTGGGAGTCAGACCTTGGCCTCTTGACACATGCACAAGACTTCTCAATGCCTCTCAAGAACCCCACATGTACAAGGCATGTGCACGACATATACGCTGATTGGTTGACTCACTCTGCAAACATTGATAAGGGGCGTCCTTTTAAATCAGACAGTCGTGGTAATGTGCCACTCGACAGCTGTACTTAGTCTCGCTCTCTCCAGTCAGCTTTCACACAGGTTGGAAGCCAGCGCACAATCATCATGTGGGATTTTGGATTTACAACAGTTGCCTTATTTCTGGTCGTGGTGCTGACAGTGTTATGGCTGTCAACGAGGCGCGCCACTGGACTTCCCCCTGGTCCCCCTCTCCTTCCGTTCCTGGGGAACGCCCTGTCAATGGAGACTGATTCCCGTGTTTTGTTTAAGAACCTTCGACAGAAGTATGGCGACATTTTCAGTCTGTATGTCTTTCACAAGCCTGTCATCGTCCTCAATGGCTACAACGTCCTTAAAGAAGCCATAGTCAAGAACGCCGACGTCTTCTCTGACAGGCCACACACATTTTTGACTGATTTCTTCGCAAGGAGAAAAGGTGCGTTTTCTTCAAATTTTAACTGAACTAAAGGTGTTTTAAGAGTGGCTCTAACCATTGGACCATGACAGCCACGGCAGCCATAATGAAAACGTTAATAGTGCCAATAATCGTCATTGCTAAAACCATCGTAAGCAATTTGTGTTTGGTTGTGTCATTTACCTTTTTGTACTGCATTGATGGTGAAAGTGAAAATTCGATATAGTAGGTTTACAGAGGGCATCTGAACGACAAAAACAGAGTGTTTAACGGCACAATGTCACGCGTTTTCGATAGTATTTTGGTCTATGCTATATATATTTGATACAAGCTTCCTACTGATGACTCGTCACGATATGGCTGAGACTTTGCCGATGTGACGTTAAATATTAACTCACTCACTCCTACTGATTCGATAAAAGACTCATTATCCTTGCGACTTGCCTAAACTCGATAATTGAAACTTGGAGACGAACAGCTTCCATACAGGCGAGACTTGCCGTGTATGGAATGTACACGATGGCTCCGTACATCAAGAACTGTCGAATGCTGTGTTTTCGGTGTTACCCGAACCAGCCTCGGTCACAAGTTGCGATATATTGAACTGTAATCTTGATTTTTAGAGACGTGTGACGTTGTAGTGTGAATTTAACATCTACCATCAATAATCACAGAGATACGAAATTATTAAATTTTGACAGATGTGAAATGTTCTGGACATAACTCTTTTATCCAGTGAATAGGCTTTACTATGATAAACATTTAGAAGCCATGTTTACGCCCGTTGTTACCTTTATGTATTTCCATACCATCATAGGCATTTAGCACGTGCATACCATCAACGCACAGCAACACTAAACAGCCGACTCAGGTCATATATACCTCTACAGCACTATACAGTTGACCCATGTCATACTTCGGCAGCACTATACAGCTGACCCATGTCATACCTTCACAACACTTTCCAGTTGACCCATGTCATACCTTCGCAGCGACATACAGTTCACCCATGTCATACCTTGGCAGCAAAGTACAGCTGACCCATATCATACCTTCACAGCACTTTACAGCTGACCCATGTCATACCTTGGCAGCAACATACAGCTGACCCATGTCATACCTTGGCAGCAACATACAGCTGACCCACATACCTTGGCATTAACGTACAGCTGACCTATGTCAAACCTTGGCAGCACTATACAGCTGACCCACGTCATATCTTCACAGCGCTAGACAGTTGCCCTAATGTCATACCTTGGCTGCAACATACAGCTTACCCATGTCATACCTTGGCGGCAGCATACAGCAAAGCCACGTCATACCTTAGCAGCAACATACAGTTGACCCACGTCATACCTTGGCAGCAACATACAGCTGACCCACGTCATACCTTGGCAGCACTATACAGCTGACTCCTGTCATACCTTGGTAGGATCATACAGCTGACCCATGTCATGCATTGGCAGCACTATACAGCTGACCCACGTCATATCTTCACAGCGCTAGACAGTTGCCCTAATGTCATACCTTGGCTGCAACATACAGCTTACCCATGTCATACCTTGGCGGCAGCATACAGCTAAGCCACGTCATACCTTAGCAGCAACATACAGTTGACCCACGTCATACCTTAGCAGCAACATACAGCTGACCCACATCATACCTTGGCAGCAACATACAGTTGAACTATGTCATACCTTGGCAGCACTGTACAAATGACCCGTGTCACACCTTTTCAGCATTATACGGCTGATTCATGTCATACCTTGTTGGTACAATACAGCTCACTAATGTCATACCTTCCCAGCATTATATACCTGAACAATGTTATACCTCGTTATACAAAGAAATTACAATGACGGTATGAAACAGCGTGGCAATACAAATTCAATATAACTATAATATAATAACATTGACTGTAGCTACAAAGATATTGATGGTAAGATTCACATCGCTGCAACAGTGCTTTAGCATTCAAAATAGGCAAAACACCTGAGTATGTGAGTTGGCAAAGACCAGACTGAGATCCGTTTTGTGTACATGAAAAGTTTGCTCTAGTTCTTCTGACATCACTGGACTGGTATATTCCAGAGTAAGCCCAGAACCTTACTCGATAATCCTGTCTCCCAGTCTTGATATAGTAACCAGGTCACCGCCGTCCCGAAATGAGTCTTAACAGAAACAACGTGATTCACATACAACACTGTTCTACAAATGTCTCCAATACACATACATACAGTGCCATTTATGCTACGGCATAGGGTTGAATTCTATTTCACTATATTTTGCAAACAGGAGTAGTCGGATCTTCCGGGGACTTGTGGCATGAACAGAGGCGCTTTGCTCTCAACACTTTGCGAGAGTTTGGGGCTGGAAGAATGATCATGGAGGACAAAATACACGAGGAAATCGCACAGTTTGTCTTGGCCATAGAAGAACAGAAAGGCCAAGGTTTCCACATAGACCGTTTAGCGCAGAATGCCGTATCAAATATTATCTGTTCCATTGTCTTTGGAAAACGTTTTGAATATACCGACCCTGTCTTCGTCAAGTTTCTGAAAGCAATGGATGATTTTTTTAAATATAGCGCAGTAACTGGAATACTGAGCGTTTTTCCTTTTGTGCGATATTTGCCTGGTGACCCATTCAAGTTCAGGATAATAATGGACAGCATAGATCTTGTGAAAAATTTGCTAATTAATCCTTCCATTAAGAATCACTTAAAGGATCACGATGAGGAAAATCGGGACGACTTCATCCATGTGTACTTGAAGGAGATGCGACGTCGCCAACAGAAGCAAGAAACAACGACTTTAGACTGTACGTGTGTTTTATAATCTGAAGATGTTCATGGTATGTACAGAGAGGTCCGCTGGATACTTACTTTTAAATTTTTTGTTTTCCTTTATTTGTTCAAACATATAACTAATACATCATTTTAGATAATGGTGTAATGAATTTGGTATATATATATATATTATATATATATATATATATAATTTGGTATATATATATATCTAACACATATTATTTCTTTTTATATTTGGCCTTTCATTTTAACTTTGATCGAGAATTTTGTCAATCTGACTGACTGGGGAAGCTGAACTTTCTTTTAGAATCTTTTAGTGAAAACATGGCCAATTCTGTTACAGTATTTTTGCATTTCCTCCGCATGTAGTTGTTGTGTTTCTGTGTTGTGTTTATATGGGTAATTTACATTTGTCATTTGAACTTAAACTAAAGATTACATTCATGTTGGCAGTGGAGAATCTGGCGCAGACTATTTCTGATCTGTTCACTGCGGGCACAGAAACAACGTCCACCACAATACGTTGGGCGCTAGTCTACTTCCTACACTACCCGGATGTACAAGAGAAGTGCTTCCAGGAGATTCTGGAAAACGTCGGTCAGAGCAGACCACCATCCATGAAAGACAAGACGAACCTTCCTTACGTTGAGGCCACCATTATGGAAACCTTGAGATACGGCAATATTGCCCCTGTTGCTGGCCCTCACACAGTTCCACAAGATGTACAGTTCCGAGGATACGCCTTCCCGAAAGGGGTCACAATCCTGTTGAACCTTGATTCAGTCCTCCAAGACAAGGGTGTATGGGGAGACCCACAAAACTTTCGGCCGGATCGTTTCCTTGATGGCGAAGGCAAGATTCAGAAGAGAGAGGATTTTATCCCATTTTCTTTGGGTGAGTTACATATAAAAGCTACATATCGTATGCAACAGACCTGTATGCACATACATAAGTACATGCACATACGCTCCTTTCATAGTGTGGCATGGACACACACACACACATGCACACACACACACACGAAAACACACACACACGTACGTGCATACATACATGAATACGTGCATGCATACACACGCACGTGCGCACGCGCGTACACACACACACACTCACTCACACACACACACACTCTCACACACACACACACATACATCCATACATACATGCATGCATGCATGCATGCATGCATGCATCCATCCATCCATCCATCCATACATACATACATACATACATACATACATACATACATACATACATACATACATACATACATACATACATACATACATACATACATACATACATACATACATACATACGGTAATAGAACTGAACTTTTGTTTTCATATTTTAAGGTCGAAGGATTTGCCTGGGAGAAGCAATGGCCCGGATGGAGCTCTTCCTCTTCCTCACCACCATGATTCAGAAGTTCAAGTTCGTCCCAGTGAACGGGGTTAAGCCTCCACTGGAAGGAATACTGGGTTTAACAAATGCGCCACCTGAATTCCAACTACGAGCTATCCCCCGAAAGTAATACTGTTCGGATCATCACAATGTTAACAAGAACACTATGCCTAGATCCTCTCTATACTCGTGACCATCCGTGTTAGAACTGGTCTTCAGTTACCCAGGCTTGTCGGACGGGGCGACTAATGGGATCGGGTGGTCATTGTATCACAATTGCGTAGAACGATGCTTATGATGTTGATCACTGGATTGCCTGGTCGATTATTTACAGACCGCTGCCGTACAGCTGGAATATTGCGGAGTGCAGCGATACACAACAAATTAAACAAACCAGCCAACCTACCAACGTTGCGATACAATAGGAACAAGAAGATCATTTGATCAGCGACATATAATCGGCGGCCCGGCGGCCCAGTGCTCGTTGTCAGTGTATGGGGTTTGTAGTTTTATGCTTTATACGTTATTAGGTTAGGGAAAGATATTAAGCATTTAATGGGAATGTATTTATTTCTTTGCTCAGTAACAGCTTCGCATTTAAATAAATAATGAAAATTATCTGCTACAGCAAGTGATCTACAGAGACTGCAGGTTCTGTTTTGACGATCAATGCCATGGCAACGGCCAACTTCAACATATACGTTATGGTTACACGTTTCGTATTTTAAAACTGGTAAATATACATAGGTGGAAGGAGGAGATAATTTTCTAAAGATTTTTAATGTATTTGTAATAGAAACCTTCAGGGCTGTTGTCTATCTCAGCTTTCCAACTTCGGTAAAATTGACCCTTTAGGATTGATTCTACCTGAGAAGTTAACCACTGGCATTAAACATTTACGGGGCAGAATCATCTATCATTAGTAAGGACAGTACAAACGATTTGATATTATCATACATTATTTGAACAAGAGTTAAAAATCTACCATTAATTACACTGTTGAGTAGCCCAAACCTCCAAACATCATCGAACGCTTTTGCTACTTTTTAGTAATTGGTTGAGCATATTCACAACAAAGGTGTTGTCATTTGTTGAGTGGACATTTGTGAAACCCGTCTGGGCAAGATGTAATACGTTAATGTTTTATAAAAAGTGTTAAGTCTGTTATTCACAATACTTACCAATCAGGCTACCGAATCTGATGAATGTCGCATTTGGTTCATATGCGTTTGGGTCCATATGACTTATCTCCCTTTCTTTTGTAGACTTTACTTTTTGTAAACATTTTCGAAAGTTCTTTAGCCGTATGCTTTTGCTTTCCTCGAATCAGTTGATAAAATCAATTTTTATATTGCTTGATATGCTTGTTCATGCACTTCTTATACTCTTTAGAACATCAGCTGCATTCAGCTTTATAAAGAGATGTTTTGCAGTTGGAGTATTTGTGTTTTGATTTAATAAAATCACTACGTTAACGAGAGTGTACTGCAAGCGAAGGATGTTGATCGGACAGTATTGTTACGACAGGGGAGTGTTCATGTACGGCTTTCGATTGAGTGCTTACTCCTGCTGAGTGATGACGTGCTGCTGGCGAGTCATGCTGAAAGTAGACCAAGTGATGATGTAGTGTAACCAAAAGATGTACTGTAGCCAAGTGATGATGTGGTGTAGCCAAGTGATGATGTGCTGTGGCGACTGATGATAGTACTGCAGACAGGTGATGTTGCAGTGTAGTCAGTGACAGTCCATGTCTAAATCTAAATCAAGTAATCCAAATCTTTGGCTGTTGATTATGACAGGGATATATTCTATATCATTCTGAACATATCTTATATGATATTTCTTGAGGACATACCATTATCCAAGGGGTACCAAATGACATTTTACTAATATTATACCCCAATGTGTTGTGGTGACTCATATGTCGTGAACTACATTACCCACATATGTGAAACTTTGGATGTGGATTTACTGAAGATCCCATCACAATTAAATGGTAACTTTACACACATTAGACATCGAGAGTATAGTTTAGGCTCACCATGTTCTGACTGTCGTAGAGCTAAGGTGATCGTAACTCATACTTTAACATAGACTTACGACTGTCGTAACGCTAAGGTGAGTGTAAATCCCATACTTTAACATAGACTGTTGATCATTACTCCCATACTTTAACACAGAATGACGACTGTCCTAGTGCTACAATCGCTTTGAGGAACGAGGCCCTGGTCTTTCAGTATGACGGCCAGGGATCGAACCCGACCCTCCGTGTACATGCACTAGCCACTGGATCGTGGAGGTGGTCTGACACTGGCACAAACACTCAACAAACCAGCCTACCATTTCTATGATTACACAATGCCATTTAGAAAGTGGTCAAATGTAACATGTTATATTTAGGATAACACTTTCTTAGTAAAGTACAGATTCTAATACTTTTTTGTGTTGAGCCCCATACGGGATTCGAACCCACACTCTCCGAGTCAGGTATCCAATCGTTAGCATGCAAAGTCCCGCTCAGCCCCCGCGACTCACACAAAAATGAAAGTCGGGCGACTGGTTGTCTAGACTGCGGACTTTGTATACCTCTCTGATAACTGTTAACTGGCACGGCTCCCACGGCCGAAAGCTAAGATCACACAATGTCATTTAGAAAGTGGACAAATGTAAAATATGTTACATTAGGAATTACACTTCCTTATGAAAGTACAAAAGTAATTCTATCACTTTTTCTGGAGTTGAGTCCTATTTAGGATTCGAACCCAGACCCTCACAGTCAGGCACTTAAACAAGTACATGACCTTGTCACTGTAGGTAAGGTTCAGGGATAAATGGAGGTATAAACTACGTTAAAACCGCTTTTAACAGCAATCCACGTATATCACGTTGTGTTAGATTACTGTAGAAGGAAGGTGTAAAGTCACGCCTCGCCTAGGCGTAGAGCATTTTAGTGAAAAGAAACAGGTGTGGTTCTTGTCAACCTACAAACTAACTTGCACAAACCTGCCGTGTTTAAGAGACGTAAATCTACAAAGTATTAGACTGGGCTACGTCTGATTATGATTCTGGTACAGAAACAAAGTATATATGTTGTTCACACGTTGAAAACATGAACAGCGCCATATTTATATCAGCTGTACACGAGAAACTCTGATTCACGCATGCACACAATTAATGTTCTGCATCGAACTATAGACAGCAGATATTTCTTACACACGTTTTGTTTAATGACTCTTAAACGACCCATAAAATGACTCGCCCCATGCTGTTATCAATATATGGGACATCTGTAAACGCGAACATTTTAGTCACATGTGTCCCTCATTACTGGCTGTGCATGTAGATGCGTAATCTACACCAATGTGAAGGTAGTTCAAAGACTCATAAACGGCCTATGGATAACTGCAAGTGAATATCACGTGAATTCGTGAGGTATCGAAAGAATGCAAATTTCAAACATTATTTCAAATTTCAATAAATACTCAAACTGTTCCCATTTTTTTAAAAAAGACATCTAGGATTGTTCTTGTGCCAAAAAGAACCAGATCCCTCGATCAACAATGATTGCAGACAAATGACTGCAGACTTTTATTGCCATGAAATGCCTTGAACGTTTGATTAAAATATATTATGGAATCAAGTAAATCCGCTTTTAGACCGACTGCAATTTTCTTACAGAGCCAGCAGGGGTGTAGAAGATGCGACAATTACACTTTTGAACAGCATTTATCAACATTTAGAAAACTGTGGTACATATGTAAGAATTTTTTTTGCCAACGTCAGCTCGGTATTTAACACCATTCAACCTCATATATTAATGAAGGAACTGTTAGATATGAATGTTAACCCAAATTTGATCAGATGGATCGATTCTTGCCTTGTCGATAGACTGCAGTTTGTTTGTGTAAATGGTACTTTTTCATCACGTGTTGATACAGCCACAGGTGCTCAGCAAGGATGTGTTATTTCGCCTTTTGTATTCACTCCTTACACAAACAATTGTAGATGTACATGTATCTCTCAATTTGCCTTTACTGTTAAATTTGCGGATGATGCCACACTGGTGGGAATAATAAGTAAATCTGAGGCATATTATAGAAATTAATTTAGTGACTTTGTTGAGTGGTGCAATTTAAATTTTCTGTTTTTAAATGTAAAAAACAAAAGAAATAATAATTGATTCCGGGAAAGTTAAGTTATCTAACTCACCAGTAAACATAAATAATAAAGACACTGAAGTTGTTGATGAATACAAATATCTCGCGACTGGCATTATTTTAGATTCAAAATAATGAAATTCAACACTAACAAGTATATAAATAAATTCAAGCATCTGTGACATTTTCTATGGAGATTAAAACACTTCAAGTTAGACCATTATAGAAGTTTTATCCAGCCCGTCCTAAAATTTGATTTTCTCTGCTGGTATGGGAACCTGTCTGTTCAAAACAAAACCAAATAGCTCAAAATTCTTAACACTTCATCAAAAGACTGGGTCTACCGAATGTATCGGATATTTTCAGGAGCAGCAAATTATCTAAATGACAAACAAAATTCTAACAGACCCGACTCATGTTCTATTTTCGGAATATTCCATTCTCTCTTCAGCCCGTAGACTGCGTGTACCGACATTACGAACAAACAGGGCCTGCCGTTCTTTTATACCTTCAAGCATACGTGAAATAAATAGGAAAAGGGATTGCATGTTATTCTCGAGATTGCTATACTTTGATGCTGTTGTTGTGTATATATGGATTTTTTTATGTTATTTTAATGCGATTGAGACCCGGAACTGTGCAATGAAACGACGTAACGTCCTACTTCTTGGAGTGACAGGCATTGATATACATGGGGACAACAGTACTATTAAATGCATGAATGCTCAGAAAACAGCCTACTCGACATATAATGTGTAACGTAACACCGACTTATCCAAAAGACCTGCAGTAACATGCCGAGAAGGTAGTCTTGATATAATACTAGTTGAGTCCATTCTGTACAAATAGCGTATTACATTATGCGGTCTTCATATGGTGGTGAACGATTCTAAATTTGGAACTCACGATTGATGAGTCTTGGAACATCTGAAGAACGTTAAGCTTCAGGCCCCCCTAAGTAATTGAAGGAATTACAGCAAATTTGAAGGAATTGCATCTCAAATGTAAACAAACGCAGCCCACTCGCGAAACAATTGCAGCGATATCGGTAGTTTAGCGGTAATAACAGAAACACATCGGCCCTATCGGAAGCAATGTCGGTAATACTGGAAACACGATCGGCCATCTTCGGAGATTTTTCGGTCGCGAGCGGAAACTCACGCAGCAAAACGTTGGAAGAAGCACCCGTCTCGGTGAGATTTGTTTTTAGTTTCTACTATTACATTTTTATACTTATCCATCTTTGACCACCCGTGTTGAATGCGTTTAGGTATGAGGTGTTGTCGGGGCAATAGCTTATGTTTTTAGGAAAAGATAGTCACTCTAGGAGAGCGTCACAAGTCATGCCCCTGTAGTTTGTTTACATCTGAACATCGAGGTCGTGCCGATGATTACGAACGTGCGCCAGATATAACATCATTTTTTTTGTAAAATGTGTTTAAATTTGTCAATTGCACTTCGTAGCAAGAAAAATTATGGCTCATAAACTTCTTCATGGCGCACGTTCATGCTGTTCGTAATCATCGGCACCAGTATTACCGACATTGCTTCCGATAGGGCCGATGTGTTTCTGTTATTACCGCTAAACTACCGATATAAAGAACAAAATAAAGGTTTCCCGTTATGTTTGGTTCAACGGAGCTATCGAAATTTGAAAGGATTAAGACAAGTCCAGAGAAACTACTGAAATTAGTCAAATAATGACTGTCTTGGTCATGCAAACTGAGCATAAGAAGCATAATTTGTACATAAGCAAGACCTGTATTGTGGCTACCGTTTCTATACACAGTTAAAGGTCACATGCAACGTAAAACACAACTTTGCAGATTCTGGTACCTTTCGGTGTGCACTTACCGAAACAAATCATAAAAAATGCCAATTCAACCTATAAAGTTGAAAAAAAAGCCCGGGAAATTGGAGTTCAAACGTTTCACTAAATTCCCCCCAGCGCTGGGTGGAAAACTGGTTTCAACAGCTGTGCTACGCTGCGTCCATAACGCATGCGCAGTGAATAGGTTCGCGGAGCTTGAAACAGTATGCATGCCCAGCGTCTGAGGTCGTGAGCAGTAGTCTAATCTTGGTTGTGTACACAAACAAGTAAATAATCTGCTCGTTACGTAAAACAACTTGTTGATTGTGGTAAACAGTCTCTGTCACAGAGAAAGCTCAGTGTCTCAGGTTTATTCACACCAACATGTCTGTCTGCCTGTCTGCTAAAGACAACATGCAATACACAGCTTCAGTCACTGACCACGTGCAATTTGAACTTAACACCTATCAGACTACACGACATAAAGAAAATAAGTTGATTTATGACTCGTGCACCCGAGTCCCGTGTCTGCCACATTATGTAATTAGGCACGTGTGATACACATGACATGTTTTTATGTCTGTGGGTAGCAAACAAACTACATTCATTTTTTTCGGATGACTGGATCTGACGTAAACTGGTGCAAACTCTTGTCAGTTTCAAGTCCTGCTTTGTACTTGGACGAATGGCAGATTCCAGCCACGCAGTAGTTTACCATCTCTACTGACATGATTTTTGATTGGATCGAGCGCAAATTCAGAGAACATGTATTTTCCAAACCCAACATCTCTATATACACTCTTCATGTATAACTACTTCTTTTCGTGTATATGATTTTGTTTGACGACAGTATATGAATCCATACTGAAACGACGCATCAAGTACACAAAAAGAAGTTGTTATCCATGAAGAATCTTACTCCCTTGTGACTGGCTATACTTCCAAAATGCCCATCAAACAGATCATCTTTCTGTACACACAATGAACCCTCAGCATATCAGCAAATGAAACAGCCAATCGGAAGCCGTCGTTACACTTGAGTGCATATCCACCCGCTATGACTGTGTTCGGTCTCCCGAGGACTTCGTTTCGGGGGAAGTAAGCCCAAGTACAAAATATTGTACTTCTGAATCGCGATTGTACGCTTATAATTGTGTTTATTTGTTTTTTTCAAAAGCAGCAATGTATATTATATGTCATGAATAAGTGATAAATGTGTTTTAAGTATGTTTGATTTTTTGGCTGCATGTGACCTTTAAGCAACAAAAATATTCGCTCTTACGACACAACGGATAAATCCAAACGATATTTAATTTCATATTTTATTTCTGTATTCTGCGAGTGTATGACGTCTAATGGTTTCTCTGTCACCATGTACACTCCATCCGGTTAAACTGTCATTTAATCCATCATAGGTTTAGGCTCCTTGGCACATGTCCACGACATGCACATTTTTTGGCTGATTCACTGTGTAAACACCGATAAACCGTATCACAGTCAATACTGAGAATGCGCCACTCGACCGATGTACTAAATCTCGTTCTGTCTCTGGTCTGGTCCAAGACAGATTGGAAACTAGCGGACAAAAATATTGGATTTTGGAGTTATAACAGTTCCCTTATTTCTGGACGTGGTGCTGGTAGTGCTATCAACGCGGCGAGCACCTGGACTTTCGCCCGGCGAACCTCTCTTTCCGTTCGTGGGGCACGCCCTGTCGATGGGTACTGATCCCCAGGTTTTGCTTAAGAACCTCGGACAGAAGTATGGCGACATCTTCAGTCTGTATGTCTTCCATAAGTCTCTCATCGTCCTCAATGGCTACATCGTCCTTAAAGTCATGGTCAAGAACGCTTACGTCTTCTGCGACAGACAGCACTCTACTTTAATGGGCTTTGTAACAAAGGGAAAAGGTACGTGTTCTTTGTATTTTAGCCAAATTGAAAAAGTGTTTCAATAGTCACGACAGCCTTTTTGGAAATGTCAGTTGCGTTAATTATTTACTGAAAGGAGCATCAAATAAAGTATCAAGTACACTGGGTTTCTGTTTTTGGGATTTGTGTGTGTTTGTTTGGGTATATTTTGTCCAATATGTATGTATGTGTGTGTGTGTGTGTGTGTGTGTGTGTGTGTGTGTGTGTATGTATGTATGTAGGTATGTATGAACGTCACAGTGACGTAAGGTGCACCTAATTGCCAGCACACATAGTCAACCGCCTAACCCGCTCAGCCGTCTTCAACAAAATCAAAGTCGGACAACTGTTATTTTAGACTACGGGCTTTGTGCACCTCTCTGATAGGTGTAGTCATAGTGTCCGTTTTATTGGTGTAAATTCGGGATATAATTAACAAAACACGAAATGCAAGTGCAAATGTCCACTGGGAATAGACATGTTGTGTGACTGACAATCGTTTATCCCAAGGGGAAGCCACCCTAGCCCACCGGGGACTGCATCATAAGGGGTATAGCACCCAACTCCCAGAAAGAACCCACCTGCTCTGTACTGGACAGCGTTGATATAATGAAGCTTTTCTGACCTCATATTGCAGTTCCATATGTAATAATTGGTAAGACAACATTATCATACAACTTGGTGAAAACGTTGAAGTCAACTCCACCGATTCCCTTACACCTTGCAATCACCAATCACTGTGCTCTGCTTGTTGAGATACTGCTTTAGATATAGTCCTGAGTGAGTGAGTTTAGTTTTACGCCACACACAGCAATATTCCAGCTATATGGCGATGGTCCGTAAATAATCGAGTCTGGATCAGACAATCCACAAATCAACATCATGAGTCTCGATGCGCGCAATTCTGAACCGATGACATGTATCAGTCAAGTCAGCGAACCTGACCACCCGATCCCGTTTGTCGCCTCTTACGATAAGCAGTCGCTTTTCATGATAAGCATGGGTTGCTGAAGGCCTATTCTACCCCGGACCATAACGGGTCTGTAATCCTGAAGTGAAGATGTTCGTCCAGAAGCCTGCCAAGAAGTACAGCTCTCCGTTATTTCTAGTTCCAGATTACCAGCTGTAAAACGGTTTACAGATCTATGCTTTGTCCTCCCGAATATTTTGTAAGACGCAAAGTATCTTGAAAGCATGGGACATTCACCTTGATTTAGTCATATATGCATGTACTTTGGTAGAAATGAATGTAAAACACATAAAAAACAGCTTTAGATACCAAACTGAGATCGCTCCAATTCAGAATTATTCACAGGCGTTTATCAAAGTCATTCTTATAAAAAAAAACTACTTTAAGGACACCTCTCCCTTCAATATGTACTTGACATGATAACCCACTTATTTCGGGAGTGTAAACAAGTTCAAGGTTTCTGGAAATCACTAATGAGACTACTACATATACTGACGGTGTGTCTGACCCGTGAATGTCCGGGTTAGAATTGGCCTTCAGCAATCCATGCTTGTCATAAATGGCGACTATTCTAGTCGTAAGGGGCGACTAACGGGATCGGGTGATTAGACTCGCTAACTTGGTTGACACATGTCATCGATTCCCAGTTGCGTAGATCGATGCTCATGCTGCTGATTTATGGATTGTCTAATCGATACTCGATTATTTACAGACCGCCGCCATATAGCTGGAATATTGCAGAGTGTGGCGTAAAAGTGGGACAATTTGTACCAGCCGAATCACGTTAGATTTGAGCATTACTCTCTCATACTCTACACAGGACCAAAAGCCGGATAGTACACCACTGAAATAAACGTGCATACATTAAGAAATACATTCAATGACCGGGTTTTCGTATGTTTGCAGATATTTCTAAACTTTGGGCATATATTGCATACAAATCTATACCTTTGAAACATATGCTCACCGTACATTTTCGTACGTGCAAGCACTCCGTTCATGTATGCCCTGACTGCATTGTCAGGTATTTCCAAAGATGAATTGCAAAACAGTAAATACATGAGTATGCATTGCATGTGACTTTCCTTAATACTCTCATAGTGCCTGAACCATGTTATATCTCCATCCGCTCAACTTTTACTGTAATATAACAATACATAAACTTTATGGTTGTCCACATTTTCTTCACTAATGCAAAGGTATACGATAACAAGCAATGGCATATCAAATCATATATTCTGTGAGACTTTATAATGAAAAATAGTTTTTAATCGTGTAGCCATTATAACCAGAGAGCCCAGATAGCGTTCTCTGAGTATAGCATAGGCATGTTGGATGTTGCCTTTTGTGAAATTCGTCTTGATTGTCCGGTTCATAAACTCAGAGTTCTAGTAAGTATCACACAAGTAAATGTGTTACTGTAAATGTCCTCGTCGGATAGGTCATTGTCACAAGATAAATATTCCCTTCCTTGGAGCAGACCTATGACTATTTTGATTTTCAGAAATCTTTTGACAAAGTTGGACGCATTGGTTTATGGAAAAGGTTACCAGCACAAGGTATTGATGGCATGTAAATTTGAATTGTTGTTAACGTGTACAATGCTATCCATTCATGTCTGTTTTCAAATTTTACTTACTCTCCACAATGGTATTCTCACTGTTTTTTAACAACCGCAACCGTTTTTACATTCTCAAATTTGACCCAGTCATTCTGTTAAGGCTAAGTCACTCGACGGAATGTTAGATATGTCCTTCGTGTTATTCGCGCTTCTTTTTGCTGACCACACAGTATTATTACCCTTGAACCACCAAATCTGGAAATGATTTGAGGCACTTACACTTTACAGTAAAACATGGAGTTTAGCCATCAACGCGAGCAAAACAAAAAAAATCGTTTTTGTACAAAAGTTCTGTACAAAAAGAGATATGAGTAAAATCATGCTAATGAATGGTGCAGACATCGAATATGTCAAAGATTATACGTATCTTGTAACCAATTTTTACGAACAATAATTCTTTTAACACCTCTATAAAAGCCCTTTCGGAATCTGCTACTAAGCCAATGTATATCGTTCTGCGAAAGGTCGCATATTTAACCTAAAATGCCTTCTGCATCTCTTTGATGCCATGGTTAAGCCAATTCCGCTATACGGCTGCAAAATCTGGGGTTTGGAAAACTAAATATATACAATCCGTTCATGTTTACTTCTTAACTTCTTACGCAAACTTCTTCCCGTTAACAGAAGCACGCTATTATATGTCATAAACGGAGAGCTTTGAAGACCACCCCTTATTAACTACAGTCAAATCTCGATGAGCCAAATCGCTGGAGACCAAGTAATAAATCCGACTAATCGATTATTCGAGACATAGGTATGTCTATGAGGGTGAAAAAAATGTTCAAATATTGAGCAACTCCTTTTATTCAGCACATCCTATCAAAACAGAGCTCACCAATACAACAGGTGACAGAAAAAGAAAACAAATAGTATACAAATATGGATACGTTTCAGTACTAGCGCAATGAAATATAAAATACATGTGCCTCCTAAAATCCATGAACAAAATCTACTGGCATTCGACAAATCATGCTGAAACAAAAAGGCGAATTCACTTATGGAAAGTCTGACACTATCAAATTCCGTATGGTATGTTTCTTGGTTAGACTCGTATCTGGTAAAGAACAAAAACAGTCAAAACTTTTATACCAAATCTTATGTACTGAAGCTTGTACAAACAAAAGCAACCAAAAATGGATAAAATCGGTGGAAACCGTTCTAATGAAACTGGCTATAGCTCCTACTGGCCAAGTCAATAGCTGTTTTCCCCCACTGAAATTAACACTATCATCTCCTCACAGTTACATAATATATGAACTCAGACATGGTATTCAAAGATTTCTAATTTATTCTAAGGACAGACAGACAGACAGACAGACAGACAGATATCTTTATTCAGTATACCGGGCCATGGCCCATATTACAGAATAGATTATCAATATATATTTTTGTTCCATGCTGGTAAAAAGTGACTCTCTAGTGGTAATACACATTCAAAGTCTGGCAATTGTCCAGTACAAAGGGACACTATAAGTGTCTGACAAGTATCAACTGGATCTAAGTTGTAGAATAGTAACTGAAGTTTATGCACTTCTAATTTTACGTACCTTTTTCAAAAACTTAGCAATACTTATCAAAACGTTTACATCCTTACTTGACATAAGTCTTATAAAGGTTTCCCTACACGGGTTACTCATATAAATATAGTGTAAGCATTCATTTCTTGCATCTTTATAACGCTGACAGATCATCAAAAGATGGTATTCATCTTCAACTAATGACATGCCTTTGTCATGCCAATATGAACAAAGTCTATTACAGTAGGGTATATTATTATGCCTTTCCGTTTCAATTGCAAGTCTAAAATTATTACATCTGAACTGGCTTAAAACATGTTTGTAATGCCATGGAATGTCTAAAGATAAATATCTTTCAACATTCAACATTGTCTTAAATTGACAGTATATCTGACATTTGTTCAACAGTGAAACAGTATGGTGCCAATCTTGGTTCAAACAATCAGGCAATCTCTGCCTAAAGAGTGAGATAAACCCTTTTACATTTCCTATGTCTTGATTTATCCACAAAATACCAAAATCAAAATGAAATAAAATATTTCTGATATGGGATGCCCATGTAATTCTCCCTACATCATCAAGTGACTTAAGCATACTATAAGTTTGGTAAGGTATTCTGTTGTTACCCATCGTAATCAAATTACACCAGTATTTAACTGGCTTAAGCATGTAATTATACTGAAGGGGAACCCTGCCACATTCACCCAAGGCCATAACATTACATGTATATTTATTCAGCCTCAATACTCTCTTGCATTACTGTGTATGTACTTTTTCAACAATTTGTGAATACTGGACACCCCACAACTCTGCTCCATACGTAACTATAGGTAAAATCATTGTATCAAAAACTTTAAATACATCTATACAGGAGACTATTCCATATTTATACTGATAACCATAGAATGACATTAAGGCCTTATTTGCCTGAGATGCTATACAACTCTGAGCTCTAGTCCACGATATGGTAGGAGTAAACACAACACCAAGGTATCTATAGCTATTAACAACCTCTATTCTCTTCCCCTTATAGTACCATTTTTCACAGGACCTAAGAGGACCTCCATAATTTTAGTTTTATTTATGTTTACCTTCATTCCTGTCTCGTCACAAAACCTTTCCAAAACGTTTATTTTCCTTTGAAGCTGAGCAGCAGTATCACTAACACCGGCAATGTCATCCGCAAAAAATAATGCAACCACATTTGGGCACTCTTGGGACATGAAAAGACCATTTCCCCATTGCTCCTCAAGCATAACTGATAATTGATTTATGAAAATGATAAATATTATCTGACTTAAAATACAGCCTTGCCTAGTTCCAATATTACACTGAAAAAACTCTGTTATTCCACTGGGTGTTCTGGCAAAGGATGAAAGTGCTGAATACATTGAGATCATTAATTTCAGAAATCTACCTCTAACACCAATATCATATAAACTCTGGAACAATACACTATGATTTATACAATCAAATGCCTTCCTAAAATCAATGAATATACAATAGAATCTACCATTTTTCTTGGAGAGATACTTTTGGACCATTGCTTGTAAGGAAAATACTTGATCGACAGTTGAATGATTTGGTCTGAAACCAGCCTGTAAGTCTGAGATAATATTTTTCTTATCACACCAAGTTCTAAGCGCCTCTTATCTAAACCAGCAGCAAGGGTTTTACACAGAGTATCTATTAGTGAAATCCTTCTATAATTATCCACTTTTTATCTCCCGACTTGTATAATGGACAGATAATACTTTTACTCCATTGTGCTGGAAATATACCACATTCCAAAAGACTATTATAGATTTGTGTTAATAAGGGAACAATGTAGGTTTTAGTGCTTTTCAAAAGCTCACCTGGAATACCATCCTCCCCAGGTGATTTACCTTGTTTAAGATTTGCCAGACTCAGTAAAAGAAATGTTCAGTTCTTCTGGACCATCATCACTATATCTCCCCCATGATACGAACACAAAGCATCCTGTTCAAAGCAAAGATGAGATGTCTTATCTTTAACAGAGATAACATCGATACTGTCTCTAGAACCTACATGTAACAGTTTTTTAAAATGATTGAACCACTGGTATGCACTAATTCCTTTTGGCAGATCTATCGGAGTTCTATGTCTTTTCAGAATCTTCCAAAATGTTTTAGGATTCTTTCTGTTCTCCATAAGTAGTGACCTCTGTTGGGCGTGAAAAATGTCTCTTTTTGCTAAGAATAGGGACTTAAATGTATTCCATAGGCATCTGTAGCTACTAAAATCCATCCCGGACCACCTGCATCTATTCAGTGTCAAATGCTTCTTATGCTTGTAATACTCTAATTCCTCATCCCACCAAGGTGGCTGTTGGTGTTGGCGCCACGTGTTACTCTTCTATGACAAGAATAACTTACCCTCACACATAAAGCTGCTGATTGGTACAGTCTTGGAACACCAAGAACACATTGTACTACATCATCTTCCACAGATTTATATAAGGAGTCATATACTCATATGAACAGCTTTTGAAAATTAATCAGAAAGAGTGCCCCTGTTTTCCTCGTTCCATATATATTTATACCATGGCTCAACATTACAGGTGTCTGGACATATAACCGCATCAGTTCTTCCATTATCAGCATAATTATACCATGACAGGGTACATGAAAGTGGAAAATGGGAGGAGTCATCTCGTTCTAAAATCCTAAAGTCATTGAAGTACTGAAACAAATCACTGGAAGCTATACAATAGTCTACTAAGCTTGAACCATTATGAGTTACACATGTCATATTACCTGCAAGATCATTGAAGAGTCTGCCATTTAAGGTGTGCACACCAAAAATACAACATAAATTTGCAAGTTTAATACCATAATTATTATAGTGCTTATTATCTCCTGTATTCCTCGGAATATCAAAATAATCAGATGGGTAGTCATCGCAATCTTGTAATATATGCGTCAAATTGTCACCTGGTATGTAGTCTAAAAACTCCCTCATTCTAGCATTAAAATCCCCTGCTAACAACACATGATGATTATCATAGGTCTGCATAATCAACTCCATGTACCCGGATAGTCGTGTCATTCCATCTGTATCCACGATGTCATATACTGGGGAGGATTCTGAGGGAATGTACACAAACATCAATATCATGTCACGATCAAGTCCTAACTTTGAGGTTTTTATAAGTAAAACAATTGCATCTGCAAAATTATCGAACACACGACTAACATAACCACCACTGACATGGTATCTTTTTACGAAAGCAGACACACCACCACTGTACCTACCCACTGTTTTCACTTTAACACGAACACAGTTGTACACATGATAGCCTTCTAAAAAATCCCTAAACTCCTCAGTATGCCGTACGAATGTTTCGCACAGACCTATCACATCATATAGCATACATAGGTTTTTAAAGTCTGAGAATTCATTATTTACATGTTTCCTCAGTCCTTCTACATTCCAGCATAGAATAGAGAGGCCAGGGCCCTATCTTACTTGTTTGTGTCGGCATCACCATAATCACGATGAGTATCCAGAGTGCCCTCCCCTGTTTGTCCACTTGTCGATGAAAACATGACCGGTTGTCGGTCAGCTGATTTCTCGGTTCCACCTTTGTTCGTACTCTTGAGGATGCCAGTATTGTCAATCACTGTCCTTGTAAGGGTACTGTTGCATCATGTACTCAAATCTGAACTTGTCTTTGGAAAATAACTCACATATATCCCTTTCTCCTTGGCTCTATGGTTTGGCTCTCCTTCTCTATGGTTATAACTTCCTGCCATTGTTTGCCTGTAGAAGTAGGTTGGTGGAGCAAAATTTCCGCCAAAAAAAATTTGTAACCTCTGCGACATGCCCTTTCTTCTATCCATTATAACTATTATGTTTAAAAAGCTCTCTGTGTGTGGGCGTGTGTGTGTGTGTGTGCGTGCGTACGCCTGTGTAAAACCACCAACTGGCTTACATTTAAACAATTCGTTAAATCTTAAAACACTAAACACTGATTTTTTAACAGTATATATAAAGAAAGAAAGTGATGACAATATATATAGTAGTATTAAGGTTGTGCTACTTTGACCAGGATTCTTTGAACTTGTAACAATCGTTTGAAAGCATGAAAGGAGAAAGGGGTAGTGTGCGATGTGTCTCACTGACGTATACGGCAAACGTTCGAAGAATGTTACTGTATAGATGTAATCATAGAAATACGGGTTGTGTATAAGAAGTACCCTAAGTCTGATAGCCAGAGAGATTATTGTGAAAGATCCCAGTATGTATCATCATTAAAGGACCAAGATACAAATACATGATATTTATCTATACGCTATGCCTCTTTTATAGATACAGGACATCGTTGTTACAGGTAGGCAAACACTTTCTTCCATGGGTGTCTGCCGGTTTCACGATACATACATATGTATTCATATTACTGAGAAAAGTAACGAGGCAAGTTCTCCATTACACATATGATTGTATAGATACCCAGCTAGAAGTGATAGAGTTGAAACAAATTATCATGACATACTGTAATCTGCAGTAGTAATGCCATACCTAGCATCGTATTTATTACTCTCTTACATAAGATGAAATATCACAGGGTTGTCACGGTAACGACAATTTGGCATACTAGGTATTGCCTTAATATTTAATCTGCAATTCGAATTTAAATAAGTTTTGACGTGAGCATGTTGAGAGAACAGAAATGTAAAGTGAAGTATTGTGATCGAACTTATAGGCTTTTGTAAACGCGAGTTTGAAGCCATCTGCAAAAAACTTGTCATGATACATCTGCTAATCCATGGTACGATTTCGACCATATCATGAACATGTGTTTGTCAGTCATAATCAAATAGTGATGTTACAGGGCATCAATGTAGCGTCATCAACACACGCACATGCACACGAATTGCAATAGACCCCTAAACCACTGATTCACCGTCACCTGGAGACACAAGCGATTGAGAGTATATATACCGAGGGGTACAAGAATTAAATGGATGCTCATGTTGTTATACTTGTGAATTATGTGTAAGCATTTGTTATAGCCTCGGGGCAATTGTATTTTTTTTATCATTTTCAAGCAAATGTTCGTTAACCACGAGCGTACCTCATCATTCCTTGATACAGCTGAAGAAATTTACTTTGGAACATTCAAGACTGAACCCAGTTTCGCCATACATCCATCAGTTTTATGTTAGTGACATGATCTGCACACTGATAATTTAAAACAGATATATATATAAATAATAACGATTAGCAATGTTTACCCAGTTTAGTTTTCCATTTATTTAGCAATTTTCAGTTTCGATTTCATGTAGACTGTACGACGATACATCTAACAGTTTCTCTCAGTTACAGAAGAGGATTGAGACAATAAGTTTCGTACTCTCGCAGATAATAAGTACACATTGTATTCCATGATGTTGGGATGCCTAAATGATTAACATAATTATATAATGATGTATACCAAATCAGACACTCGTCAGCAAAATTAAAAATGAAAACTCAAGAACAACACATATGCTGTCAGGTAGTAAGCTTTCAATACATAGTAAAACTGCTTAGTTATGTAACCAGTTGCAATCTCTACAGATTCTTCCCCAAGGATGAAATGAAAATAGGTGTACGGTATATTCCGTCGGGTAACTGAAATTTGAGTAAAACATCCGTATGGGATAACATCTGTATTCCGAATCAAAAAGGAGTCATATCACGTGCTTGCAGGTTTTCACATTTACAGCAGTAATTTACACCGGGAATCATTACTACATTGTGACCATCTTTTTTGAAAGTAAGGATATTACCTACTCATCAGAAAGGCTTATCAGGATCCTAATACCGATCCACCACCACCCCAACGCCACCACCACCCCACCCTCGGCCTACTACATCACACACACGCACGCACGCATGCACACACGTGTGTTCTTTACTTTAGCAAAAATGTGTGTAAATCTGAGAACCAGGTGATACGTAGATTTCAAAAGTTGCTCATATGGCCTCCGGATGACATGTATATTTCCCAACGTTACTAAATGTGGTTAATATTTTCATTTTGTGTGGTGTCTCTTGAGTCTGTGAGACAGACCTTGGCCTTTTGTGCACATGTGCACGACATGATCACATCGTGACTCGTTCACTCAGTAAGCATTGACAACCTGGGTTTCTAAATCAGTCAGTTGTGGGAATGTGACACTCGACAGTCGCAGTAAGTCTCGCTCTCTCGTGTCAGGTTTTAGAGAGATTGGATATTAACGTACAATCATCATGTGGGATTTTGAAGTTACAACAGTTGCCTTATTTCTGGTCGTGGTGCTGGTAGTGTTATGGCTGTCAATGCGGCGGGCACCTGGACTTCCCCCAGGTCCGCCTCTCCTTCCGTTCCTGGGGAACGCCCTCTCCATGCAGTCTGATTCTCGGGTCTTGTTTAAGAACCTCCGACAGAAGTATGGCGACATTTTCAGTCTGTATGTCTTCCACAAGCCTGTCATCGTCCTCAATGGCTACAACGTCCTTAAAGAAGCCATAGTCAAGGACGCAGACGTCTTCTCCGACAGAGGACACTCGTTTCTGACTGATTTCTACTCCAAAGGAAAAGGTGCGTTCTGTTTATATTTTAGCAAAACTGAAGGTGTTTCACAGTGAATCTAATCAGTGAATCAGGCTCCTGATCAGACGAGGACATGGAATACATGACAGCCACGACAGTCATAATGACTGTTAATTTTGTCGATGATTTTCATTGCTGAAAGCATGCCAATACATTGTAAGCAGAATGTGTGTGGTTCATGATACGATGTTAGTTGTCATTTACCTTATTGCACAGCGTTGTCCACATAAACACTTACACACACGCTTATGAAAGTGAAAATTTTGTGTACACGAACACAAACAACGTGCATTCAATTTTGACACGAACATTGTGACCGTGAATACTACTCCGAATAATGTCCTATGTTCAAGGGCATTAAGATGAAGTGACATTACAGGTCAGTCCATATTTGTTATGTTGTTGATCTTTCCCTGGCATCATCTTCTATGGACGGGCATTATCATCCATATACATGAAGTTAAGACCCGTTTACAGATCGATTTACACCGATCAGGGTATGTATGAAGAATGCAGCACATTCTTTCGCAAATAAAAAGGAAACCTTATGGATGTTCGTTCTGCACATATCACGACAAAAGGAAAATAAAACCCTTCTGAGACTAAATACGTTTATTACATTCTTAGGTCACTGCACAAGTAGTTGCCTTAAACTGTGACATTCTCCACAAGAGAATAAAGATAATCAATGTAACTGTAACCTCAGTGTGCATACAACTGCATGAAAACGTCACACTAAATCACCGAAGCCAAGTTTTCAGGGTTGATTTGAAACCAGAAATGTACTCACAAAATGGCCTTTTCCGTACCTCCACATTGACAGTATAAAGTTCAGCTGTGTTAAATTCAACTTAGCAAGACTTTATATAGCACATTTTAGAACTAAATGCATGCTTTTCATGTGTATAACTCAGGAGCTTTGTTTCCACATTAAGGAGGTGCGTTTGGGAGATTTGTTTCCAGATTAAGGTTAATATAAACCACAAATAACCTTGAGAAAAAAAAGCAAGAAACGTGACAACATTCCTGCCACATATTTTCTATGGGTGACTGTGTTCGGGTGATAAAATCAGATAAATCAAATTTACAGTCGCAAAAGGTTATGTATTCTTTGAATGTTTGCCCATCACTGACATGTAGGCAAAATCGCTATGAAAGATTGATATAGATGTTACACTGAAAATACTCGTTGCTTTATTTGTTTGTAAGCAGGATATTTCCATACTATCATAAACGTTTCGCACGTGCACAACATAAACAGCTAGCAGCAACATACAGCTTACCCATGTTACACTCGGACAGGACTAAACAGCTGACCCATATCATGCCTTTGTGGCACCGTACAGTTGTCACAGGTCATCACTATACAGCTAACCCTGTCATACTTTGGCTGCACTGTACACCTGACCCATGTCATACCCTTTGTGGCAACACGTAGCTGACCCATGTCATACCTTTCTGGCACCGCACAATTGACTCGTGCCATTCTTTGGTAGACCTGTACAACTGATCAATGGCATACATTGGCACCGCTATATTGCTGACCCATGTCATACCTTTCTGGCACCGCACAATTGACTCGTGCCATTCTTTGGTAGACCTGTACAACTGATCAATGGCATACATTGGCACCGCTATATTGCTGACCCATGTCATACCTTTCTGGCACCGCACAATTGACTCGTGCCATTCTTTGGTAGACCTGTACAACTGATCAGTGGCATACATTGGCACCGCTATATTGCTGACCCATGTCATACCTTTCTGGCACCGCACAATTGACTCGTGCCATTCTTTGGTAGACCTGTACAACTGATCAATGGCATACATTGGCACCGCTATATTGCTGATCCATGGCATACCTTGGCAGCACTGTACAGCTCACCCATGTTATACCCAGGTGCCACTATAAAGCTGATCCACATACCTTGGCAGCACTGTACAGCTCACCCATGTTATACCCAGGTGCCACTATAAAGCTGATCCACATACCTTGGCAGCACTGTACAGCTCACCCATGTTATACCCAGGTGCCACTATAAAGCTGATCCACATACCTTGGCAGCACTGTACAGCTCACCCATGTTATACCCAGGTGCCACTATAAAGCTGATCCACATACCTTGGCAGCACTGTACAGCTCACCCATGTTATACCCAGGTGCCACTATAAAGCTGATCCACATACCTTGGCAGCACTGTACAGCTCACCCATGTTATACCCAGGTGCCACTATAAAGCTGATCCACATACCTTGGCAGCACTGTACAGCTCACCCATGTTATACCCAGGTGCCACTATAAAGCTGATCCACATACCTTGGCAGCACTGTACAGCTCACCCATGTTATACCCAGGTGCCACTATAAAGCTGATCCACATACCTTGGCAGCACTGTACAGCTCACCCATGTTATACCCAGGTGCCACTATAAAGCTGATCCACATACCTTGGCAGCACTGTACAGCTCACCCATGTTATACCCAGGTGCCACTATAAAGCTGATCCACATACCTTGGCAGCACTGTACAGCTCACCCATGTTATACCCAGGTGCCACTATAAAGCTGATCCACATACCTTGGTGGCACAGTACAAATGGCGTACATACAAAGAACCACAAATACCACAGCTTGCATGTATGCACCATTCACCATGGTGGAAGCCAATTTTATGATGTTTCACAATGTAGAGTTTGGGAGATGTATGTGCAAAATATAAAGGTCTGAAACAACAAATAAATGTGAATAAATTAACAAATGTATTCTGAACTAATTACAGAGTAATAAACCGGTATAAAACAAATTCATTACAACTATAACATAATAGCAACATTGTGGCAACAAAGATAGTGATGATAAGATTCACATCGCTGCAACAGTGCTGGATCATTCAAAACAGGCCAAGGCTGAGTAGGCAGGGTGAAACGCGATAACTCCTGGCCTTGAAACGTGAAATGTGAGGTGAACAAAGACCAGATTCAGACCCCGTATAGATGAAAAGTTTCCTCCAATTCTTCAGAACCTTTCTCGATAGTCTTGTCGCCCAGTCTCAATAGAGAAACCGCGGTCTCCACGGCCCTGAACTGATTCATAGCACAAACACCTTGATTCAAATATTACAGCTAAATTTCAACAAGCACGACCACAATTGTGCAACGTCATAGAGCTGAATTCTATTTCACTCTATTTTTCAAACAGGAATAGTCGGAACTTCTGGGGACTTGTGGCATGAACAGAGGCGTTTTACTCTCAACACTCTGCGAGCGTTTGGGGCTGGAAGAACTATCATGGAGGACAAAATACACGAGGAAATTGCACACTTTGTGTTAGCCGTGGAGGAAAAGAAAGGACAGGGTTTCAATATAGAACGTCTTGTGCAGAACGCCGTGTCAAATGTCATCTGTTCCATTGTCTTTGGCAAACGTTTTGAATATACCGACCCTGTCTTCGTCAGGTTTCTGAAAGCAATGGATGAACTTTTTAAGAATAGCGCAATATCTGGAATACTCAGCGTTTTTCCTGCTGTGCGATATTTGCCTGGTGACCCATTCAAGTTCAGGAAAACAGTGGACAGCATAGATATGGTGGAAAATCTAATGATTAAACCTTCCATTAAGGATCACTTGAAGGATCATGATGAGGAAAATCGGGACGACTTCATCCATGTTTACTTGAAGGAGATTCAACGTCGCCAACAGAAACAAGAAACAACGACATTAGATTGTAAGTGACATTAGGTTTAGATTTAGATATTAGATTATTATCTGCAGATGTTCTTGGGATGTGCATTATTTATTTCCACGACAGAGATGTTTGATTTTGAATAGTTTTTTTTCTTTATTTGTTCAAACCTGTAACTAGTACTTCATTTTGGCTTCACGCTGTACAATCCGTATTATTTTACTCATATTGTTAAAGCATGACTTTGCTTTGGCTATTGTTTTTAACTCTGATGAAGAATTTTGTTGGTTCAGTAAACATTTGACAGACTGAGGAAGTTGAACTTTCTTTTGGAATCTACACTGAATCTACACAGAGCGAAGTAAAGGCATGGTTGATTCTGTCACAACATTTTCGCATTTCAACATGTTTTTCGTCGGCATGTAATTGTTGTGTTCGCGGTGATATGGGGGGCATTTGAGCTTATCATTCGTGTTGGCAGTGGAGAATCTGGCGAAGACTGTTGATGATCTGTTCACTGGGGGCTCTGAGACAACGTCCACCACAATACGTTGGGCGCTGGTCTACTTCCTGAACTACCCGGATGTACAAGAGAAGTGCTTCCAGGAGATTCTGGAAAACGTCGGTCAGAGCAGACCACCATCCATGAAAGACAAGACGAACCTTCCTTACGTAGAGGCCACCATTATGGAAACCTTGAGATACGGTAATATTCTTCCTGTTACTATCCCTCACACAGTTCCACACGATGTACAGTTCCGAGGATACACCTTCCCGAAAGGGATCTCAGTCGTATTGAACCTTGATTCAGTCCTCCAAGACAAGGATGTATGGGGAGACCCACAAAACTTTCGGCCGGACCGTTTTCTTGATGGTGAAGGCAAGATTCAGAAGAGAGAGGAATTTATCCCATTTTCTTTGGGTGAGTTATTTACATACGCACGCACCTATACGCTCGGCATCATATAGTAAGCAATAGACCTGTTAACACATGTGCACATACACACGCACACACGTACAGACACGCACACACTCACACACACATGTGTGTGTGTGTGTGTATATGTGTGTGTATATAATATATGCATGCATATATTATACGAAGTGAACTTTTGTTTTCATATTTCAAGGTCGAAGGGTTTGCCTGGGGGAGTCAATGGCCCGGATGGAGCTCTTCCTCTTCCTCACCACCATGATTCAGAAGTTCAAGTTCGTCCCAGTGAAAGGGGAAAAGCCTCCACTGGAAGGAATAATGGGGTTGTCACTCGCGCCATGTGAATTCCAACTGAAAGCTATTCCCCGAAAGTAATACTGTTCGGATCACCACGGTGACTGAAGTTGTATTGACTGTTGTTATACAAAATGACGCGAATGGCTCACCCTCTTAGTCATTTCATGAAATGACTGAATTATTTCGGTCATTCCACGAAATGACTGATTTCACAATCTGTAGGCATAGATACACCACTAACACACACACACACACACACACACACACACACACACACACACACACACACACACACACGCAAAGAAAAATACTTCTTCTGGTTCTTAATTCCACTTCTTAATTACGCTCCAGTACATCGCAATACGTATTCACCAATCGATTAGGGCGCCCTATATCGTTGTTAACTGCCTTGTCTAAGATTATTAGTACATGTATCACTAACAAACTGAAAGCTGTACTTGACCATCTGATACTTGAAATTCAAACAGGCTTCAGCCCTGTCAGATGTATAAGCAAAAAAATTTCTCGCCACATCTATTTTTGTTTGGAGCGGAGATCGTGGATATCGCGAGTCGTGAAAATGTTAATATTAAGGGTATTATTTTGATTTGCAAGGAATATAAACTAGGCCAATATGCTGATGACAACCAGTTCTTTTTGGATGGCTCCGATGTCAGCCTGAAGACTGGATATTCTTTTATTGCATGTCTGGACTAAAAATAAACACAGGCAAGACAAAGGTCCCGTGGATTCGAGCTGTGGCTAACAGTAAAGATATAATATGTAGTGAATTTGGCCTGGACTGGCGCTCAGGGTACTTGAGATTTTTGGTATCGTTTTAAATGCTGATCTGAATGACCTTATGGTTATTAACACCCGGAGAAGGCCAAAAGTTTTATCGAAAATCCTTGGGAATTGGCGAGAAAGAAACATTACTGATAAGACTTCTATCTACTTCAGTACACATTTTACATCGCTTTCTAATCCTCCCTAAAGTTTCCTGGATGGTACTGAAAACATGTTGTTCAGTCTTATCTGGAGTGGTAAACCTGATAAGATTAAGAGGATGAACATGAACAAGGATTACAGGGAAGGAGGAAATAGGATGATTGATTTAAAATCCCTTATTGCTGCATTGTAACAAGGCGCTATTAAGAGGTATATTAACAACGACGTTAATAACCCTTTCAATGTTCTTGTTCATCTGCTTGAGTCTGGCTCAGACATTGATCAGTTCTGCACTGTGGACAACCCATGTTGGAAAGGTGTTCTTCTATAATGAAAGAGAAACAGAAGTCTATTCATAACTGATCAGAATGATCTGTCTCAGATATTCCTTGAGAACCTTTGTCTAAGGGTTCCCTGAGAACCTTTGTCTAAGACTTTTTTTATTCATCCTTTTACCTTAAAAGTTGGTTCGAGTATGGAATAACTGAAGTAAAGGACCTCTGTAATTCTGACGGTCTACCTTCTTCTAATGAGTTCAAGAACCGATATTCAGTTAGTATGGTCAGTTCTATTAATGAGAACCAAAATCCGGGTCGTGACGCAGTGTATGGTCATATTATGCCTCCAAAGGTTGTAGAATGTTCTGTGACAAATTTATTAAATCATGTGAATTACCTGATGTGTGTAGGATGACACTGCCTTGTTACAAATTATAGGAAATGCTCTAATGGTCTATGCTCCGACTTTCTAAAAATGGCCCAATAGATTTATTTCACACGTTGAAAATCTACAGTTCTCTTATCCAATAAATAACCAGTTCCAACATGCAAACCCATGAGTTTGCTGCTGGAGGTCTACTCTCTGTGGCCAGTGTATAACCAGCATTACCCATGGAGTTTGCTGCTGGAATCATGCACTCCCTGGTTTTCTGTATCTGAATTATCTTTGTAGCTGATGTGTAACCAGCTCGAACGTGCATGTAACCCATGGAGTTCGAGTCGTGCATTCCCTGACTTTGTATACCTATAGTTTCACGCTTGCCAGTTTGTAACCAGCTCCAGCATGGAGTCGTGCACTCCATAGCTTATTATACCTATCTAAGATAAATAAAAAAGGTACCTGGTACATTATTCAAGTGCTAGAGATCCATTCAAACCAACTGGTTGAGATTGTTTCCCCAGAAAGTACCCTTGTTGTTGTTTCATTACCAATAAGCAACTATTGATGCCTTTGAAATAAAGTTGATACCACCCAATACTTAAGAGTCTGGGTTATTATGCAATGATAGCATGAACACACTGGAAGAAATTGTGTCAACTATAAAACAGGTGAACATAGATACCTGCGGTCTGTTCTGAACAACAAATTCATCAGGACATCTCGCATCTTCTTGCAGGCATTAAATCAGAGACAGGACTTGGTTTCGACTACATGCGGCTGATACCACAATGCGGTGTCCAGTTTGCTTTGTTTAACAGTATTTGGAAATCGTTTTGAAAGTAGTGATCCTCTGCTTGTCAGACTTATGGCCTTCCGGATGACAGTTTCGGCCAAGGTCGTAGACGTTTTACCTTTCTTACCTTCATATTCCCCATGATGTTCAGTTCCGTGGATCCACCTTCCCTAAATGTGTCTTTATCATAGTCAACAAAACGAACATGTTTGGGGGGTTCGGAAAACTTCAGAACTGTTCCAGACTGTTTCCCTGATAAAGAGGGAAAATAACCAAGAAAGAATTCGCTGTGTTTTCTCTCTGTGAGTGTAGGTAATAGACATTCGTTTCTAACAAAACAGTTTAAGTTCTTGAGAAAATAAACTGTTAGGAAAGAGTGTTGGTATATTTGCAAAGTTAATTATAACACTAAATACAGCCTCCCATTCGTACAGAAATTAGCTGGTTGATCAGATCAGTATTTCGCTTGATGAACCAATGACCCGCATGCTGCTCTTCGCATTGTTTACTGGTATGGTTTACACGTTCAAGATAATACGTAAGTCAAGTCGGAAAGTTCTAGTCGACATCTTCTCATTTTTGTGTCCTTTAGGCACAGTAAACCTTCCAGAAAATGTCCCATCATGAAAGGTCTCCAACGATCAAATCTGTCACATTTGTACAAAAGCACTAAAATTCATTATTTTATGGGTACGTCAACAATTTCGTCTCCCATATACACAGCTATGGTGTAGTATTAACCAACATACACTGACACATATTTCAGCTTTGAGAAAGTAAAGGGACAACGGATTCAGTTTCCGCACTTTTTGTCAAGGAGTTTCACCTACGTAAGCCCGCTCTACAAAATTTATCTATCAAAAGAATTATGTTATAAAGCCATTATTTAAAACAAACCCTGGAAAAAGAACTGTCACGGTTTTCATGGCGACCAAGAAAAAAAGTGAAAAAAGTAGGGGAGCCTGAACTTTGAAGTCTGGTAGAAAGAAAACAAATTAAGGAACGTTACAATGACATTCATCTTGTGATTGCAGCATCATTTCACGTTATCACCACACGCACGCACAATGCATGGGAAGCACGTGCACAACGTAGGAGCCTCCTACACGTGCATGGGGTGTCATTATGAATCTGGACACTTTACATGGCAGGTCGAGAAATCACTGTAGACCATGTTTTTCGATAATTTTCTTGCATCTGTGCATGGCCAGGGTTTTCAGGATCAGATCACACACTACTGACTTAAAATTGTACACCTGAAATTTTCATGCCATACTCCAATCACCTACCAAGGGGGATAACTGAACGAACAGCTTTGCTTTGAATGAAATTCATGTGGTGATGCATTCTCAAAACGTCCATTTTTATTGTATCAACATTGATTCAATCACATATATCTCCCAATTTCTACAATCGTACATTGAAAGTACAGTTCCTCTACGTTTTTGAAGAGAATATGCTTATGGTCTAACACTGATGACACGAGCGTGGACAAGCGGGGTAAAAGACTGGCGGCACTCTCGGGTAAATAATATACGCGGTCATGCACAAATTGTATCACATCATGGGAAACAGCTTCAACCACTCAGCGATATGCCGACACTCGCCTCGTATTACACACCTGCTCTAGTTCAGAAACATCGCGAGTTGACCTTCGTGGTGTTAGGTCCAGCTGCAATGGTGTTACCCGATATGCAGTTAGACTCATGCGTATAGCAACGAGACCCACTCCTCCTCACAAAAATAAAAACAATAATTTTCACTGTAATGTCTTTGTCATTCTTGATACCGATTTCTGCCGGTATGGTTCTGAAAGGAAACTATTCAAAGAAAGCATAACTTCTAGTGACTGTTAAATTGAGTTATCTGATAACATAGGTATCATTACCCGAACACAACCACCCAAACCATCACGTGCAAAATGTGCTACATGAATGTGCTCCACATTTCACACATACAGTCTGACCGGTTAAAACCTACCTGTAATCATTTTTCTGATGCCACATGTGGGTCCGAACTTCATATTTATGGATGATAGTGCCCGCCCGTGGATGAAAGTGCCTGAAAAAGAGTTGTTAATGATGTGTTGATCAACAACATCACACATTTGGACTGGCCTGCACCATCACCTGATCGTAATACTATTGAACATGCTTGGAACATTATAGAAACTCGTGTTAACTGTCTCCATGTTCACTCCCTGACTTGAACTTGAACAAGCGTTACAGAGAGAACTGCAGAGCATTCCATGAAAGCAGCCTTAGTGGTTCATTTCGTCAATGCAAAGATATGTGGAAGATATATACTACTCAAAAAAAAGAAACGCGTAACTGAAAATTGTTATCAGTTTATACACTTAAGGTTCAGTAGTACAGGGTAGTCATGAAGAAAACCTGAATGAACATTAACGGTTCAATGCTGCAAGAAACTGTACGTCACAAATGACAAGTGTTCCAAGGTCAAGGTTGCAGATCTAGAGCAGTCAGTATTTTGTGTTGCCACCATTAGCATCAACGGTTGCTTGGCATAAGCGTCCCATAGACAGAACCAGATTCCGGATGACGTGTCTGGGAATGAGTTGGCACTCATCCCTCAAGGCCACAAACAGAGCAGGTAACGTCTGTAGCTGTCAATCAAGGGCCAATCAAGAACCTGACCGTTGTTCCGAGCAACGAAATCCCTGCGGCCATGCTGAAAAATGACGTTCTGGTGGTTCATAGAAGGAAGAACATGAGGCCTGATGATTTCATCACGGTAACGTTGAACTGTCAAATTGCCCTGGACCTGAATGAGATCTGCCCTGCCACTGTGTGAGAATCCAGCCCAAATCACCACACTTCCATCACCAAGTCTGTCCAATTCCTGTACACAATTTGCAGCGTAGCGTTCGTTACGACTTGATATACACCTGCTCTTCTGTCGGGACGTCGCAGCATTGTTACCGATGTTGACATGTAAGGGCAGGTCCTCGCAAAGGTCGTCTGGAACGAATACCAGCCTCACGTAAGCGGTTCCTGGCGGTCTGATCAGAAATTGCTCTGAGTCCTGGCACTACCGATGTTGTTGAGGATGCCGTGGTGAACCTGTTCCGCAAATGTCGAAGCCGAATAAACCTGTCCTGAGTGGGTGTGGCCACACGGGGCTAACCTGACCTCGGGCGATCACGTGTTGATCCTTGCTGCCGAAAGCGATGCCAAAGTCATGGTATGGTACTCTGTGACACATTCAGTTGCTTTCAATCGCAGGCTGAGACTCCCCAGCCTCCAATTGACGAATCGCATTGTTGCGCTGAGCCTCAGTAAATCTAGGCATGACACCAAATATAAGATTGTCAACTATCGCAAGAGCACTGAACAATCATTTGACCTTCAGCACAAAATTTGGGGAAAGATTTCCCCAAAACCCTCTAAAGAGAATATGAGTCTGCAGTTAGCAGGATCAGCTGCGCTACCCTTTTCGTGAAATGGAATATTTCATGAAATGGAATAAGTACTCCCAAAATCCATTCTTTCTGGTAAACGCCAGTATACAGAGTCAAATTAAATAAGCTACATAGTAAATGAAGACACTTTTGTGGAGCATCCTTAAAAAATTCAATCCGTATTCCAGTTATCCGCATCATTAAGTGCATGACATGTTTCTTGCAGAGTACTATCACTGTCTACGTTATCAATCGTTTCAAGATCAAATGATCAGTTAATGCCTTTACAAAGTTCTCAACATAATCATAAAAATCCTTCTCGTCTGGTCGGCTTGTTATGTACCACCGAACACACTTTAAAAATGAGTTATCCGTATTCAAGTGTTCATTTTTGTTTTTAGCGAGAATGTTATATGAACATAGACCACTGGTATAAATTTCGCCATTCTTTCGACTCACGTGCAGTTGCTTCCTGTGCAAAGTCCATTCTCTTCCCACAGTGGTAACTTGTCACATCTTCGTATGTAACCTTTCATAGTGCGAGTATTCAAGACTAGTGATTGGAGGCAATCAGATTTAGTAGTGCAGTCAGCGACTTTGTTTCAAAAGTGATCGTTCGAAAGATCTCGGTAATTTCTGTGAAAACTAGAACCTCTTCCCGAGCGCGATACTCCAATGTTTCTTCTAGACAGAACTCAATCATGCCATTTATATTTCTCCACATTGCTTGCAATCTAAGTCGATGTAACACGTGTTCTGATTGGACAGATAAAAAGGGAGATAAATCTGACATATTTTGCCGCTAAGGGATTTTATGAGAACTGCGAAATATGGCCGTATTAGAACAGAGGTTCGTAGGAAGATATGACAAGTAACCTCTGTGGGAACGGAATGGGTCAAGTCATGGAGTTTTCAGAATCCTGTAGAATAATGACAGTGCGGTATTCTGGCCATGGGCCTCATCCCAAACGATATGTAAAGGACCAACCTGATCAATTATGACACTGCTGAATGTCTCTTCAAAGTTCGGAATGTTTTTAATGGTACAGTTGGTATTTTGCCATCCGTTTCGTAGAAATGATAGATGCTGCAAAGTTTTATCAACATCATACCACAAATTAGGCCAAAGGAATCTACAAAACATTTGCCACATGTTTTGTTAGATCCATTTATGATCAAAATGGCGGCCTCATCAAAGGCTCAGCAAAACTAATATCAAACTGGAACCGTGTCAGCTTCTAAAGAATTCCCTATCTGGGATTTAAGTTGTAAATATATGACTAATCAGAAAGACGCTATGGTACATTGTATATGTTACAGTCAGGTTGTGCAATCAGTCATTTCGTAAAATGACTAAGAGGGCCAGCCATTTTGCGTCATTTTGACACTTTGACACTTGCAGTGTCGAAAGCAGCCACACCAGACAATAACTGTGTACTGGTTGTTGTTACACTAAATGACATGAAATGGCTCGCCCTCTTAGTTATTTCACGAAATGACCGGCATTTTTAGTCATTTCACGAAATGACTGGTTTCACAATCTGACTGTAACATGTGGTAACCGATTTCACAATGTGCATCAGTGTATGAAGTAATGACAAAGAGTGAGGGTCCATCCACCCTAAGCGTATGACTGGTATGACGATAGGGGATAAGGGGGCAATTCACCTAGACACAACTAACCTAAGCAGGATATAGGATTAGAATTCGAACTTTCTCATTCATTGGAACAGTTGTCCTACCAAAATCAGCATTAAACATGACATTTGGAACACAGTTATACCTCAATGATCAGTTTCATCTGAAGTCCCTGAATGCACTGTAGCTAGACACAAAACCACTGTGCCGACGTTGCACTGGTCATAGTGCAGTAAATAGATCATTAGCGTGAAACGTCTTATAGGAATTTACCTTGGAAAAGATAAGAGTCTCTCATAATAGTGTCATGGCGAATGAATATTGTTTTTATATAACAATAATAGGTTGCCGTCTCTTAATGAGATCGTCGGGGCGGCGTGGTAGCCCTATGGTTAAAGCATTGGCTTGTCATGTCGGAGGCCACGTTTCGATCCATTCCTAATGTCTCCCGCCACAATATTGCTGGAATATTGCTAAAGGCGGCGTAAAACCCAACTCGCTCACACACTAAAGAGTTTGCTTGCTTCTGAGAAATACAACTTTCCTCCAACGACACCTTAGACAATGACGTATTTGTTTCCCTGGTATCGAAAGACACGCTCATACAACAATAGTCTTTGAAAAACGTCGTCTGGACCAAACAACCCAGTGGTTGATGCCATGAGCATCGATCTACGTATTCAGGGAACGATGAAATGAAGCTTTCGATCGATTATACACTTACAATGCATAATACTTTCTGAAGACGAATCTTTCGTGAATTTCTGCACCGAACTGATCATATTTCGACACAATTTAAATGTGGGTATTTCATTGCTGAAGTCAAATCCATACCCTGTCGCGATACATATGGAAGTTTAAGTATCGTAGTATCGCTTGAGTTAAAAGTGTAAATGAAGGCGCTTCTTTATATGCATTCATTGAGCAAAATTTCAGCTATATGGCGACGGCATGTAAATAATCAAGAGTAAGACCAGACAATTCGGTGATCAATAGCATGAGCATCGACCTTCGCATTTTGGAACCAATGACGTGTCAACCAATTCAACGAGCCCTACTTCTCAATCGCGTTAGTCGCCTCTTACGACAAGCATAGTCGCCTTTTGTTGGAAGCATGGGTTGCAGACGACATATTCGACCCCTGAAGACATATTCTACACGGGTCTCCTCCCTGGTGGAGGCACCTTGGTTCAGGTCCCAAGGTGGGCACACTTGCGTAGCACTCTTAGACGAGGTTTCTAGATCCACATTGTGTCAGTTCACCCAGCTGTAAAATGGGTGCCCGTGGGCATGTGCTGGTACTGTGAGTGTTCAGTTCATTGTGTCTACGAGACAGCATAGCTGTATGATCCCCAGTGAGCTGAAGAAGCATTGGGAAGTATGATAGCGTCCTTTGACTGGAGGTTAGTAATGTACATTGTGCCATGAGCAAGCAATGTGCCTGGATATGAGCTCCATATAAGCGGACTATTACTATATTACCATTATAACTAACTTCATTCCCCTTCCCTCTCTGCTACCCTCTGACCTCCGCTGAACCAAATACCCACATGTACAATGCCCCTGACAGGTTATACCCATTAAATGAGCTGATTGCCAGCTTGGGTGCCCAGTGGGGTTGAGTGGCTCCTTCCAAGGGGAGTTATGAATCATGATAAAAAACACGGGTCTTGTGGAGTGTCTAACCTGTGTAAAGCTGCACAGCGCACTGTAGCTAAGGTTCAGAGGAAAATTGAGTTATGAGCTAATTAGTTAAAGCCGCTTTTAGCAGTATTCCGCTTACATCACGTCGTTAGATCAATGTAGGAGGGCTCAAACTTTACCATTATGGTGAAAGAAACGTGGTGGCGACAAACCTAGAAACGAACTTATAGCAAACCAGGATCCGAAACAAAACTCATAGGTTTCATAGGTGTGCTCAAGGGACGCAACTCTACACCGCGAATAGCTGCAACTTAGACGACTGGATCACATGTCATTATGATACATAGTCTTGCTCTCTCCAGTCAGCTTTCACACAGGTTGGAAACCAGCGCACAATCATCATGTGGGATTCTGGATTTACAACAGTTGCCTTATTTCTGGTTGGCACCCGTGAACAGCCACCTCCTCTTGGTGGGTGCTGGGTAACGCTAAGAGCTGTTCAAACCCCCGTGTGGACCCGGGTCAAATAGGTCCATAGCACCCCATTGCTGGTCGCAAGGAGCGACCGAATTGGGCAACCTGTTTGCCGTGGGTTGCGTCCCGCGTCGGTGGAGGACGGTAGTCTGGTGGTTGAGGGCAGTAGGAGCCTGGAGCCGTGTTCCTGTTGCTCAACACACCACTTTGGCCCTTACTTCACCTAGACGGGTGGTAGAATCGGCCCGATTCTATCAATCGGCTGGTCACGCCATGCCCTGTGCATAGCAATTTTGTTTTGCACATTTATCTTATTGGGTATTGGTCATCTTGATTTCTAGTACAGAAATGATTGTAACATAAATTTGCCTCGAGTCCTGTGCCAGAAGGCGGTGGCTCATGGGCCAATCTGGCATTATTGACCTCCGGGTTCTACTTGTCATCAGGTAAATGTCTAGGGCGGAACCAGCCTTACTTTCACTCTGTTTGACTATTGTAGCTACCTGTGTCTCTTTTGCTGGAGTATAGCATCCCTGTAACCCTGGTGCTTGTAGGTGGCTTCCACTTCGACACCGTCCTTGTTGACACTCCATGGTGGGTGGGGAGCAGGGATGTTGAATCTTTTTCCATATTATGGCAACCTTACAATACACTGGTTCACGATCGAAAAGTAAAAGAAGGCATCTAGATACAGAAATCATTTCATCTGATGATGACAGTGTCTCACAGGATAATGCTGACTCATGGCCGCGGTTTCTGGTGGTCAATGGAATTAATGATACACCCCTTAAGATTAATCCTTTTGTTGTTTCTAAAGCTGTTAAAGGGATTTGTGGAGATGTTAAGAACGTATCGCGTTTACGAAATGGATCCCTGCTGGTTGAATGTTCAAGACGTCAACAGTCTATCAATTTACTCAAAGCAAGCCATTTTGGAACCACTGAAATTTCTGTCTCGGTACACAAATCTCTAAATTCTTGTAGAGGTGTAATCCGTGATCGCACTAGATGTCTGTCTGACATGTCCGAGGATGAGATAGCGATAGAGCTGAAGTCTCAAGGAGTAACATCTGTGAAGAGATTTACTAGGAAGGAGCAAGACAGGATTGTTCAAACGACAACATATCTCCTTACCTTTGCCTTACCAAAAGTACCATCATCAATTAAGGCTGGTTATTTCAACATTGAAGTCGATGTGTACATACCGACTCCACTCCGTTGTTATAACTGTCAGAAGTTTGGACACGGGGCCAGGTCCTGCACTAAATCTCCAACATGCTGTCGTTGCAGCAAAACTCATGAAAGTATGGATACCTGTACAGACGATATCAAGTGTGCTAACTGCAACGGTGACCACTTCTCTTCTTCAAAATCCTGTCCATTCTTTCAGAAGCAATCCCAGATTATCAAACTGAAGTATACAAATAATATTTCTTTTTCAGAGGCAATAAAATTACTGACAACTCAGACTCACCCAATTCAGTCAGCTTCTCACTCTTACTCTGCTGCTGTTACCTCTTCACAGAGCAAAGTTGACAGAGCATGTCAGACAGACATCTGCTGGGTCACTGATAAGCAATCAGTGACTCCTGAAGGCAACAAGTCATCAACATCAGCTTCACAGACTGTTCTTCAATCTGGACCTCAGCTTGCTCGAGGGCCCGAAACAGTGGAAAACTCACAAAATAGTGTAAAACTTACTAACAAGGAAAAGAAACAATCAAAGAAGAAAGGATCTAGGACCCTCAAACATGTAGAGGTCCCTTCCCCATTAACATCCCCTGTAGAGGTTCATAACAACTTTGAACCTCTAGACATGGAAGTCACTCCTTCTCCGACAACTCAGCGGAGAGGATCTTCCTCGAGATCACGATCTCCAGTTCAGCCTCCATGAGCTGTTCTTTCGATATCCTTCAGTGGAACTGTAGAGGCCTTAAAAACAATTTCAATGATTTGCAACTATTAATTCAAGACTTCAAGCCAGCAGCATTATGTTTGCAAGAAACATATCTAAAACCCACGGATAACTTTGATATCAGACAATATGATTCATACCACTGTTTCTCACCTCCCGGTAATAAAGCTACAGGGGGATCTTCTATCTTGGTGAAGCAGGGAACTATCCACAGTCTTGTTCCTCTCACTACCCCTCTTCAGGCAGTTGCGGTTCGTGTTACTCTGCATATTGTTATTACCTTGTGTTCATTGTATATTCAGCCATCATCGACTCTGCAGCAATCCGATCATCAGATCCTTTATGACCAACTCCCAAAACCTTGTATTATCATGGGGGACTTAAATGGTCATAACCCACTTTGGGGTAGCAGTAACACCAATGGGAAAGGAAAGATTCTTGAGGATTTCTTCACGAATACTGATTTATGTATTTTCAATGATAATTCTCATACATATCTTCATCCCGCGACAGGTTCGTACTCCTCTCTTGATTTATCTGTTGCTGATTCCAGTTTATACAATGAATTTGAATGGTCAGTCCACGATGATCTTTGTGGAAGTGACCATTTTCCCACTATACTTTCAGCCATAAACCCCAGTGACGCTGCACCATTGTCTAGATGGAACTTTAACAAGGCAGATTGGTCTTTATTCGAGACCTTATGCACTAACAGACTAAAACCAGAATTCTTTCTCAATGTGTCTGATCCTATTCAGATGTTTTCTGATGAATTAAACATGATTGCCGATGATTGTATTCCCAAGTCCTCTATGGTTCCACATATTCGGAAGCCATGGTTTACTATTGACTGTAAACAGGCTAGAAGGGCTAGAAAAAAGGCGGAAAAATATTTTCGTCGACATCCAACCGTCCATAACTTAAACCAGTTTAAAATCTCAAACGCCAAGGCTCGTCGTACATTTCAACAAAGTAAACGACAGTCATGGCGAAATTATGTTTCTAGAATTAACTCACGAACACCTATTTCTAAGGTATGGAATATGGTGAAGAAGATAAAAGGTAAAGGTTCCAAATGTAGTGTGCACCATCTTAAGGAGGGTGACACTCTTTTAACTGAAAAAGCTGATATTGCTAACAAACTAGGTGAAACGTTAGCTAAACAATCCTCCTCATCAAATTATTCACCGACTTTTCAGAAATTTAAAAACCATCAAGAAAAAAAGAATATTAATTTTAATTCAGATAATGGGGAGGATTATAATGAATTATTTTCTATTCATGAGCTCATTGCTGCTCTTGGACAAGCTCATGACACTGCTTCAGGCCCCGATAATATTCATTATCAGCTTCTTAAACATCTCCCTGAATCGTGTTTACAAACATTATTGAATATCTTTGACAGTATCTGGACTTCTGGTAATTTCCCACCATCTTGGCGAAATGCTATAATCATTCCTATTCCTAAACCTGGCCGGGATCATACCGATCCATCTAATTACAGACCAATTTCTTTAACGAGTTGTGTCTGTAAAACCATGGAGCGTATGGTAAACAATCGATTAACATGGTTTCTTGAAACTAACAACCTTATCACAAATATTCAGTGTGGATTCAGGAAGAATCGTAGTACCATTGATCATTTGGTACGTTTAGAATCCTTTGTAAAAAATGCATTTATAAATAAGCAGCATGCTGTATCGATCTTTTTTTATCTCGAGAAAGCATACGATACCACCTGGAAGCATGGCATTTTAAAGGATTTACATGATTTCGGTTTAAGGGGTCGTTTACCTCTTTTTATAGCGCAGTTTTTACAAGGCAGACAATTTCAAGTCCGAGTAGGTTCTACCCTGTCTGATCATTACAATCAGGATCAGGGTGTTCCGCAAGGCAGCATTTTGTCTGTGACCTTATTTAGTATCAAGATCAATAGTTTATCCAAGGTTTTAAACGATTCAAAAGATGGATCACTTTTCGTGGATGATTTTAATATTTCCTGTCGCGGTAAGAATATGCATACTATTGAACGGCAAATGCAAGTATGTTTAAACAAAATAAATAAATGGTGTCTTGAGAATGGTTTGAAGTTTTCTAAGACAAAAACTAATTGCATCCATTTCTGCCGTAAGTATAAACCACATAAGGACCCAGAATTATTTTTAAATGGCACTCCTATCAAAGTCGTTAAGGAGGCCAAGTTCTTAGGTTTGATTTTCGACTCTCATTTAACTTTTCTTCCGCATATCAAATCCTTGAAAACTAAATGTCTGAAGGCACTTGATCTATTGAAAATTGTGTCAAACTCAAAATGGGGAGGGGATCAAGCTACTCTCCTGCACCTATACCGTTCACTTGTCCGTTCGAAGCTTGATTATGGCTCCATCATTTATGGTGGAGCCTGTAACAGCAATCTAAAACTCCTTGATTCTATCCACCACCAAGGTCTGAGACTTTGTCTTGGGTCGTTCCGAACTTCTCCTATTGACAGTCTCTATGTCGAAGCCGACGAACCATCTCTTACACAGCGCCGTATCAAATTAGCTTTACAATATATTACAAAACTATACTCTAACGAATCCAACCCTGCTTTTAACTGTGTTTTCGATCCTCTTTATGAGCATTTATACAACAAAAAGCCTTCTCTTGTTCCGCCTCTTGGGCACAGAATTAAACCATTTATTTCTGCTGCCGGCATTGAGCTGAAAAGTATAGCGCCTTCTCGTCTTCTTTCTTCTCCTCCTTGGCAATTAGTGAGGCCACAGGTTGACCTCACCTTAACAAAGTTAAAAAAATCAGACACAAACGAATTACAATATAAACAAGGGTTTATGCAATTAAAAAATAATTATAGTACATACAAATCCTTATTTACAGATGAGTCCAAGGATGGTGGCACAGTTGCTTGTGCCACTGTCATTGGATCCAGGACAATATCTTCTCGATTACCTGATAACAGCTCCATTTTCACTGCAGAAGCAAACGCAATATTAACGGGTCTTCAATATATTCAAAGACATCCTAATCATGTACAGTATATAATTTTTTCTGACTCTCTTTCTTGCCTTCAGGCTATTAAAAATTGTCTTGTAAACATCCACTTTTAATTGACATAATTGAATTGTATAATGATCTTGCAACTGGCCAGTGCAACATCGTCTTTTGATGGTTACCCAGCCATGTAGGTATTTCTGGGAATGCAATGGCCGATCTTGCTGCTAAGGCTGCACTCAACAAATCTGTGACACCACTTCTTATTCCATACTCTGACTATAAAGCTAGCATTAGAACTTACATTCGTGATCTGATGCAAAAGAAGTGGGATACCCAAGTGGGAATAAATAAATTACATGCCATAAAACCTTATATTGGTTACACTCCCTTAGGCTGTCAGTCCAGATTTGAAGAGGTCATTCTGCGACGGTGTCGCATTGGCCATACGCGTTACACCCACAGTTATTTACTAAAAGGCGATGGTCCTCCGTTTTGTATCCCTTGTGATGAGAGAACCACGGTCAAGCATATCCTGCTTGACTGTGTTGAATTCTCCATCATAAGGGATAACTATTTCAATGTCAAAACAATGAAGGATCTTTTTAGCACAGTTAGTACTCATTTAATTCTTGGATTTTTAAAAGAAATTGATTTTCTTATTGAATTGTAATTGATATGTTCTGTAGATAGTTGTATTTTAATGATTGGTAGTTTAAATTAGTAACTTAGATTGTTAGTGGCGATACCCTCAAAGGGGGTTGAAGTATTGTAAAATTATTGTCCTCCTGAGAGGGTACGTAAGTCCAATACTCTCATAGTCAATTTAAATCTACTACTAGTTTTTAATCGTAGAATATTTGTTGTTTTAAGTCATAGCTAAATTTCAGGATAATCGCCAATAGCTGAAGGGATGGTGTAAATCCAACTAGGGTTCATGCAGGTAGCAGAAGTAATGTAAGTCCCCATGGACCTTAGTATGGTGATCTACCTTCAGTTGTTGGCGATCTATAGCCCCGGTTTTATGTTGTATTGTCTTCTTTAATTCCAATGTTTTAACTTTCAATGCTAGTTTTATGTTCTGTGATACTCTAGTGTTTTTACTGTCCTTCGCTGACAGGTTTTACTTTTTCTCTTTTCTCATCCTAACATTACTATAACTTATATTGTTCTCGTCACGATATGGCTGCAATATTGCCGATGTGACGTTAAATGTTAACTCACTCACTCACTTATTTCTGGTCGTGGTGCTGACAGTGTTATGACTGTCAATGCGGCGGGCAAATGGACTTCCCCTTGGCCCCCCTCTCCTTCCGTTCCAGGGGAACGCCCTGTCAATGGAGACTGATTCCCGTGTTTTGTTTAAGAACCTTCGACAGAAGTATGGCGATATTTTCAGTCTGTATGTCTTCCACAAACCTGTCATCGTCCTCAATGCCTACAACGTCCTTAAAGAAGCCATAATCAAGAACACCGATGTCTTCTCCGACAGGCCACACACATTTTTGACTGATTTCTTCGCAAGGAGAAAAGGAGCGTTTTCTTCAAATTTTAGCTGAAGTAAAGGTGTTTTAAGAGTGGCTCTAACCATTGGACCATGACGGGCACGACAGCCATAATGAAAACGTTAATAGTGCCAATAACCGTCATTGCTAAAACCATCGTCAAATCAGGTACATTGTAAGCAGTTTGTGTTTGGTTGTGTCATTTACCTTTTTGTACTGCATTGTTGGTGAAAGTGAAAATTTGTGTGTACACGAACACAGATAAGGTGCATTCAATTTTTGCTAGATGTAGGTATTGCAAAAACCGAATTCCATATAGTAGGTTTACAGAGGGCATCTGAACGAAAAAACGAGTGTTTAACGGCACGATGTCACGCTTTTTCGATAGTATTTTGGTCTATGCTATATACATTTGATACAAGCTTCCTACTGATGCAATAAAAGACTCATTATCCCTGCAACTTGCCTAAACTCGAGACTTGCTGTGTATGGAATTTAAACGATCGTAGCACTATACAGCTGACCCACGTCGTACCTTGGCTGCAACATACAGCTGACCCACTTCATACCTTGGCAGCAACATACAACTGACCTATGTCATACCTTGGCAGCACTATACAGCTGACCCACTTCATACCTTGGCAGCAACACACAGCTGACCCATACCGTGCCTTGGCAGCAACATACAGTTGACCCACTTAATACCTTCGCAGCACTATACCGCTGACCCATGTCATACCTTGTTGGTACAATACAGCTCACTAATGTCACACCTTTCCAGCATTATATACCTGAACAATGTTATACCCAGTTATACAAAGAAATTACAATGATGGTATGAAACAGCGTGGCAATACAAATGCAATATAACTTAATATAATAGAATTGACTGTGGACACAAAGATGTTGATGGTAAGATTCACGTCGCTGCAATATGTGAGTATGTGAGTTGGCAAAGACCAGATTCAGATCCCCCTCCAGTTCCTCTGACATCACTGGTATATTCCAGAGTAGGCCCAGAACCTTACTCTACAATCCTTTCTCCCAGTCTTAATATAGAAACCAGGTCACCGCCGTCCTGAAATGAGTCTTAACAGAAACAACGTGATTCACATACAACACTGTTCTACAAATGTCTCCAATATACATACATACAGTGCCATTTATGCTACGGCATAGGGTTGAATTCTATTTCACTATATTTTGCAAACAGGAGTAGTCGCATCTTCCGGGGACTTGTGGCATGAACAAAGGCGCTTTGCTCTCAACATTTTGCGAGAGTTTGGGGCTGGAAGAACGATCATGGAGGACAAAATACACGAGGAAATTGCACACTTTGTCTTAGCCCTGGAGAAACAGACAGGCCAAGGTTTCCACATAGAGCGTTTAGCGCAGAATGCCGTTCCATTGTCTGTTCCATTGTCTTTGGCAAACGTTTTGAATATACCGACCCTGTCTTCGTCAAGTTTCTGAAAGCACTGGATGTATATATACATGTATGATTTTATCCCATTTTCTTTGAGTGAGTTACTTATAAACGCTACATAGCGTATGCAACAGACCTGTATGCACATACATAAGTACATGCACATACGCTCCTTTCATAGAGTGGCATGGACACACACACACACACACACAAACACACACACACGTACGTGCATACATACATGAATACGTGCACGCACGCACGCACGCACGCACACACACACACACGCATACATACATACATACATACATACATACATACATACATACATACATACATACATTCATACATACATACATACATACATACATACATACATACATACATACATACATACATACATACATACATACATACATACATACATACATACATACATACATACATACATACATACATACATACGGTAATAGAACTGAACTTTTGTTTTCATATTTTAAGGTCGAAGGATTTGCCTGGGAGAAGCAATGGCCCGGATGGAGCTCTTCCTCTTCCTCACCACCATGATTCAGAAGTTCAAGTTCGTCCCAGTAAACGGGGTTAAGCCTCCACTGGAAGGAATACTGGGTTTAACAAATGCGCCACCTGAATTCCAACTACGAGCTATCCCCCGAAAGTAATACTGTTCGGATCATCACAATGTTAACAAGAACACTATGCCTAGATCCTCTCTATACTCGTGACCATCCGTGTTAGAACTGGTCTTCAGTTACCCAGGTTTGCCTGACGGGGTGTCTAATGGGATCGGGTGGTCATTGTATCACAACTGCGTGGAACGATGCTTATGATGTTGATCACTGGATTGTCTGGTCGATTATTTACAGACCGCTGCCGTACAGCTGGAATATTGCGGAGTGCAGCGATACACAACAAATTAAACAAACCAGCCAACCTACCAATCTACCAACGTTGCGATACAATAGGAACAAGAAGATCATTTGATCAGCGACATATAATCGCCGGCCCGGCGGTAATGAGAGTTCGTTGTCAGTGTATGGGGCTAGTAGTTTTAAACGTTTGCAGGCCAATGTGGCCTTCATTAATTATCTGTCCTTTTTCCAACTGGAACCTTTCCGATAAATTTTTAGCTTTCTGGAATCATCCATGATCCATTATGTTACGATAACTAAGAGTATTCTCAAGCTCTCTTAATATCAAGAACACACTGCTGGTGGTACAAGAGAAACATTATGAACACACACAATACATATACATAAAGGCAAGATGGCAGAAAGTACAAGCATAGTTTTACAACATAAATACGACATATATCATTCAGTTTCTTCTCACTTTTTAGCAACTAGGTTTAGGTAGTTTGCTATATCTTTTTTACTGCTCCAGGTTTTGCTTCATGAATATGCTTTATACGTTATTAGGTTAGGGAAAGATATTAAGCATTTAATGGGAATGTATTTATTTCTTTGTTCAGTAACAGCTTCGCATTTAAATAAATAATGAAAATTATCTGCTACAGCAAGTGATCTACAGAGACTGCAGGTTCTGTTTTGACGATCAATGCCATGGCAACGGCCAACTTCAACATATACGTTATGGTTACACGTTTCGTATTTTAAAACTGGTAAATATACATAGGTGGAAGAAGGAGATAATTTTCTAAAGATTTTTAATGTATCTGTAATAGAAACCTTCAGGGCTGTTGTCTATCTCAGCTTTCCAACTTCGGTAAAATTGACCCTCTAGGATTGATTCTACCTGAGAAGTTAACCACTGGCATTAAACATTGGATAGCGCCTTGGATAAGTGCATAATTATCTAAATCAACTTTGATGATTTTTGGAGTTGTTCCAACATAATATAGCTCATACCTGTAACAGATTACCCTTTGAGCGACTAATATATATATATATAAATCGTACACCCCACCCAGGGACAGAATCATCAAAAAAGGACAGTGACATCTACATACAGTAGTATCATAAATGAAATACATTGGTTCATATCAATATCTGGGAAGCTACAAAGACTCACAGATGTACATCTATCATTAGTAAGGATAGTACAAACGATTTCATATTATCATACATTATTTGAACAAGAGTTAAAAATCTACCATTAATTACACTGTTGAGTAGCCCAACCCTCCATACATTATCGAACGCTTTTGCTAGTTTTTAGTTGAGCATATTCATAACAAAGGTGTTATCTTTTGTTGAGTGGACATTTGTGAAACTCGTCTGGGCAAGATGTAATACGTTAATGTTTTATAAAAAGTGTTAAGTCTGTTATTCACAATACTTACCAATCAGGTTACCGAATCTGATGAATGTCGCATTTGGTTCATATGAGTTTGGCTCCATATGATTTATCTCCCTTTAGTTTGTAGACTTTACTTTGTGTAAACATTTTCGAAAGTTCTTTAGCCTTATCTTTTTGCCTTCCAGTAATCGGTTGATATATTTTTTATACTGCTTGATATGTTCATGCACTTCTTACACTCTTTAGAACACGTAAAGAGATGTTTTGCAATTGGAGTATGTGTGTTTTGATAAATGAAAATCACTACGTTAACGTGAGTGTACTGCAAGCGAAGGGTGTTGATCGGACAGTATTGTTACGACAGGGGAGTGTTCATGTACGGCTTTCGATTGAGTGCTTACTCCTGCTGAGTGATGACGTGCTGCTGCCGAGTCATGCTGAACCTAGGCCAAGTGATGATGTAGTGTAACCAAAAGATGTACTGTAGCCAAGTGATGATGTGCTGTAGCCAAGTGATGATGTGCTGTAGCCAACCGATGATGTACTGTAGCCAAGTGATGATGTACTGTAGCCAAGTGATGATGTACTATAGCCAAGTGATGATGTACTGTAGCCAAGTGATGATGTACTGTAGCCAAGTGATGATGTGCTGCAGCCAATTGATGATGTACTGTAGCCAATTGATGATGTAATTTAGCCAATTGATGATGTTCTTTAGCCAAGTCATGATGTACTGTAGCCAGGTGATGATGTCCTGTAGCCAGGTGATAACGTGTTGTAGGAAAGTGATGATGTGCTGTAGCCAAGTGATGATTTTACTGTAGACAGGTGATGGTGTGCTGTAGCCAGGTGATGATGTGCTGTAGCCAAGTGATGATGTACTGTAGCCAAGTGATGATGTACTGTAGCCAAGTGATGATGTGCTGTGGCGACCGATGATAGTACTGTAGACAGGTGATGTTGCAGTGTAGTCAATGACAGTCCATGTCTAAATCTAAATCAAGTAATCCAAATCTTTGGCTGTTGATTACGACGGGGTATATGATATTACTTGAGGACATACCATTATCCAAGGGGTACCAAATAACATGTTGTTTTCGTTTTCTGCAATTATTTTACAAATATTATACCCCAATGTGTTGTGGTAACTCAAATCTCGTGAACTACATTACCCACATATGTCAAACTTTGGATGTGGCTTTACTAAAGATTCCTTCACAATGAAATGGTAACTTTACACACATTAGACATTGAGAATAGAGTTTAGGCTCACTACTTTTTGACATCCCCTCGTACGACTGTCGTAGAACTAAGATGATCGTAACTCCCATACTTTAACATAGACTTATGACTCCTAGCGCTACAATCGCTTTGAGGACCGAGGCTCTGGTCTTTCAGTATGACGGCCAGGGATCGAACCCGACCCTCCGTGTACATGCACTAGCCACTGGATCGTGGAGGCAGTCTGACACTGGCATTAACACTCAACAAACCAGCCTACCATTTCTATGATTACACAATGCCATTTAGAAAGTGGTCAGTTATATTTAGGATAACACTTTCCTAGTAAAGTACAAATTCTAATACTTTTTGTGTTGAGCCCCATACGGGATTCGAACCCACACTCTCCGAGTCAAGTATCCAATCGTTAGCATGCAAAGCCACCTGACCCGCTCAGCCCCCGCGACTCACACAAAAATGAAAGTCGGACGACTGGTTGTCTAGACTGCGGACTTTGTGTATCTCTCTGATAACTGTTAACTGACACGGCTCCCACGACCGAAAGCTATGATCACACAATGTCATTTAGAAAGTGGACAAATGTAAAATATGTTACATTAGGAATTACACTTCCTTATGAAAGTACAAAAGTAATTCTATCACTTTTTCTGGAGTTGAGACCTATTTAGGATTCGAACCCACACCCTCACAGTCAGGCACTTAAACAAGTACATGAACATGTCACTACTGTAGGTAAGGTTCAGGGATAAACTACGTTAAAACCGCTTCTAACAGTAATCCACGTATATCACGTTGTGTTAGATTACTGTAGAAGGAAGCTGTAAAGTCACGCAGAGCTCAGGCTTAGAGCATTTTGGTGAAAAGAGACAGGTGTAGTTCTTGTAAACCTACAAACGAACTTGTGCAAACCTGTTGTGTTTAAGAGACACAAATCTACAAAGTATTAGACTGGACCGCGTCTGATTATGATTCTAGCACAACAACAAAGTATATATGTTGTTTACACGTTGAAAACATGAACAGAGTCATATTTATATCAGCTGTACACGAGAAACTCTGATTCATGCATGCACCCAATTAATGTTCTGCATCGAACTATAGACAGCAGATATTTCTTGCACACGCTTTGTTTAATGGCTCTTAAACGACCCATAAAATCAATCGCTCCACGCTGTTGTCAGTATATGGGACATCCGTAAACGCGAGCATTTTAGTCATATGTGTCCCCCATTACTGGCTGTGCATGTAGATACGTAATCTACACCAATGTGAAGGTAGTTTAAAGACTCATAAACGACCTATAAAAACGTCTCCAGCATATAGGACATCCAAATCTGAATGTGAGTATCCCATGCATTCGAGACAAAAGAAAACATTTTACACACTTCTTAGTTGGTAGCTGATAATACAATCTGCAATAAAAGCAGAGAATGCAAGATTAAAGAACAAAATATACATAAAATGATTAATGTTGTCATATGTTAACAAAACAAAGGTATGGTACTTTTTTAAGTGTGGCGTTCCCTGTGGCCACCATGACATTTAACCGGCCTATAAAATAACCTTTGTTCTATTACGCAATGTGATTCAATGTGCCAAACTGCGGAGACACGTCCTGGTGTTGGTATGGTAGCTGATTAGGGCCATCGTTTTCTCGGCTTAAAATTTGGAAGCGAGAGAGCGAGATCACACGACGAAAAAGCGATAGCACGAGACAAGAAAACGATAAAGTGATAGAGCGAGAAAACGATATAACAAAGTGAGAAAGCGATATAACAAGGCAAACAAGCAATATAACGAGGCGAGAAAGCGATAGAGCAATAAAGTGAGAAAGCGATATTTACCTTAATTCTGCCCTGTCTGCACATGTCTGCGTATGACCTAATCCAACAGGAAGCTCAAGCTCAATCGCCATTTGTTCTAGTCGGCTGTGGCATTTTTGTAATTAATCTTTTAACTTGTCCGGACAATACTCCAACAGTAACGCAAGAAACCGTTAGTGTTTCAGCTGAAATGAATGAGTGTTTTTAAAGCCTGTGAAAAGGATAACAACCATTATTGTTAAATCACTAATTATGCCAGGATTAATTCCTGGCTTACATTTCTTTCTTGTCATTTCCCTTCTTAAATGTCACCATTGTTATCTCATCACTCATGCCTAGATAAACAATCCCTGCTTTCCATTTGCCCATCCACCCCACCAATTTTGCGCTAATTAACTGCAGTCTTGCCTTGTTATCTTGGCACAATTGTTTCAAATGTTCGTATATAGCTTTTCCTAGTCTCTTCATGCACCTGGTGAAGGAATAAGAATTTACTCCGTAATATCCTGTTCCACCAATACAGAAGTATTTCTCATTAGGTATGTTACTAGTACTTTTTATTCCTTGGGCTAAAGCTACACATTTGCCATCACGCCATAAAGACAAGTATCAGAAAATGAGACAATACCCCGCAAAGTCTTAACAACCAGTATATTCCCTACTCCCCGTGTTACTGCGGTAACAAGGTGACCAACAGGATCGGGTGGTCAGGCTCATGTCATAGTAACCCAATCACGTACATCGATGCTCATGATGTTGATCACTGGATTGTCTTGTTCATACTCAATTATTTACAGGACGCCGCCATACAGGTGAAATAGTGCCGAGTGCGGTGTTAATGTTGGCAAAATCCTCTATCATATTCTCTCTCGACGTTGGGCTTTATTGTTTCAGTGATGGAATGTTATACACCCTGTACCTTTTATCAGTACCTTTTTACGCGTACATATTTCAAACATATATATTTCTACAAATATGTGGTGAAAAGGTATTGTTCCAAATGTTTATGACATAATACCGTTATTGTTGTCCATAATATTGTTGTACTTAAGGTAATACTTTAACAAACTGTCCCTCCCTATCTCCAGACTATACGCTTGAGACAGTGCCACAATTCATCGACGTGGTAGGTGGGTTAAACAAAAACGTAATATAATCATCACTTTGGGAATAAAGCACTATATCATGAAACTCCTGTAAAATGTGAAACTGGCATATTGATAGGGGTGTATTAATGAACACAAGATGAAGGAATATCAAAGAAAAAGTCGGGAGTTTTTGCCCCTTTTACTATTTTAAGGGCCTTCTATTGCTGGGAGTGTAGTTAATCATAATTGGCAGGGTACAGAGGAGGGGTGCGACGCAGCCCAGTGTAAACATGATAAGTGTTTTGTAGATGTGAAGGAGGATTTATTCGTCTGCAACCCAGTGAATGTCACCTATTGTTTCTTGTTAAATTCGAATCGTTTTGACAGGGGTTGACCAAATCATAACCAAGATAATATAGGTAGATAATTACAAATATTGAACGAGTTTCAAGTTTCGTCTGACAACGAAAATGTTACAGACTGAAAAAGGTTAACTGAATACACGCGTCACCAATCAGCTGATCAAACCCTACACGACCACGATATGTATACTACATGTATACAGAGATTGGAAAATCACTGTGTACGCATATGTTACAATGGCGGTCAAATATTTTTTACACATCAACTCTCGACAAAAAAATGTCATTTAAACTGTCTCAATGATATATTCATAACATACTTTTAGTGATGATATGTATGATATGAGATAAAAGTGCTACAGAGCAAAGGGTTGTTATTCACATGGGCGCTTGGCTTCATCATGCATCATTGTTAATGAGTAAACTTACTGAACAAACTTTACTCATGCATATAAATCTTTCCTGAAGTATTGTACATCACGTGTTTGATGACTGTCTACACCAAGACTTATACTAGACATTTGTACCTGTTGGCTTGTTCAAATGCTCAAACGTCGCTTATATTATAATAAAGAAGCTGCATATCCACAGAACTTTCCTCATTGTCCAACACATCAACTCCTAAATGCCACTCGAAGTTCACTATGGTCAGTTATACCAGCGTTTACCTGCGTACTAGTTTCAGCTTTGATTGGACGGATGTTTGACTGCATCCTTTCATTTGCCAAGGTTAGACCACTGACTGTGGCATGGTTCTGTTTCTACATTTAGGTACCAAGGTGTTTTACTGTCACGTGCGCCTCTTTCGTTCCTTGGTTTAATAGCGATTTGGGTTCATATACGTCAATATCGTCAGTTATTAAATATTAATCATCTTCAATAACTCATAGAAGGTAGAGCTGTATTGATGATAACCATGAAATACAATAAAGTGACATAAACATAAATGACTCCAATTTGCTGGATTATTGCTAAGAGCAACATAAATCCCAACTCACTCACTTAATGACGGTTGTTGCAGTGATTTTATTTTAGGATGATGGCTTGAATGTGGTTGAATATACTGTATTAGGCTGCGTTAGTGCTATCACAATGCCATTTTGTGATTGGTCCCTCTCTTTCATTTGACACTTCCGACACATTGGTAACACATCATATTTTGAATTGTTTGGTGTCATAAAGCTGGTTGAGACAATTCCAATTCAGTGATGGCATCAAATATTTAATTCCTTTAGTCACTTCACAAAATGAATGTTTCCGGTATTCTACGATATGACTTTTGCATACGTTCAAATAGTATGCCACAGGAAAGTCTACATCTATCTTAGATATTTTCTAAACGGCAAATTAAACAATGCTATTCACCTACAAGAACATTACTAAAAAGCATTTAATAGCGTAATATCGCTTATGTGCGTAATATCGCTCTCTCGCTCTATCGCTTTCTCACGCAATCATATTGCTTTCTCGTCTCGTGCTATTGCTTTCTCGTCTCGCGTTATCACTTTCTCGTCTCGCGTTATCACTTTCTCGTCTCGCGTTATCACTGTCTGGTCTCGTATTATCACTTTCTCGTCTCGCGACATTGTTTTCTCGTCTCGCGATATCGCTTTCTCGCCTGCAAATTTAAGGCCCTATTCAGCCACCATACTAAATGCACAACTGCTCTCTTTATCAAGTAGATTACAACCAATTTGTTGTATACAACGACAAAAACAATATAAAACACACTTGGAAAACAGCCTATTCTGTGTATAACACCTACTTATCTAAACGACCTGTTGTATCATGCAGAGAACGCACCCTTGATATTATACATGTACTAGTTGAGTCAGATTGTGACATCAGTAATTTCTTGAAATGACTATGAGGGCCAGCCATTTTGCGTCATTTTGAAACTTTGACACTTGCAATGTCGAAAGCAGCCACACCAGACAATAACTGTGTATTGGTTGTTACATATTCAAATATTCACTGTTTTAATGACTCGTCCTTTGTTTAACTAAAATATAATGGGCAGTTTCTTTATTTTCGTTGACGTTTTTAGTTACCATACATTAACATCAGTCTTCTGTTACAGGTGCAAATTCACGCGAGCGTCATTTTGACACTTTGACACTTGCAATGTCGAAAGTAGCCACACCAGACAATAGCTGTGTATTGGTTGTTGTTAAACAAAATGACATGAAATGGCTGGCCCTCTTAGTCATTTCACGAAATAACTGGTTTCACAATCTGACTATAACATGTGGTAACCGATTTCACAATGTGCATCAGTGTATGAAGTAATGACAAAGAGTGAGGGTCCATCCACCCTAAGCATATGACTGGTGTGACAATAGGGGATAAGGGGGCAATTCACCCAGACACAACTAACCTAAGCAGGATATAAGATTGGAATTCGAACTTTCTCATTCATTGGAACAGTTGTCCTACCAAAATCAGCATTAAACATGACATTTGGAACACAGTTATACCCCAATGATCAGTTTCATCTTCGACGTTAGACATGTAAAACAGGTTTCTCTTGTGTATTCGTTTTCACAAACAGTCATCTGTTTCTGCAAGCATCAACCGGAATGCTGTACAATGGTTGCCTTTCCTCCTGCCCCACACCGCGTGGTATGATAATCATTCGATACAGCCTTCTGGAAAACTAAGTTTGGTTACGCATAAAACTGAAGAGACATTTCCAAAATGGACCGTACAATAAGGTCCATGCATCTGAATCTGTTATGCGGTAGAATAATACAGACATCTCACGCGGATGGAGTAATTCATATGTGCTGCACTGATGGCTTTTGATTACCCACCACGGATGTGTGAGTAGTTACATCTCTGCACCGAGCATTGTGACACACTGGGCCCCGCCAGTCAAGTCCCTGAATGCACTGTAGCTAGACACAAAAGCCCTGAGCTGACGGTGCACTGGTCATAGTGCAGTAAATAGAACATTAGCGTGAAACGTCTTATCGGAATTTACCTTGGGAAAGATGAGTCTCTCATAATAGTGTCATGGCGAATGATCACGAATATTGATTTTATATAACAATAATAGGTTGCCGTCTCTTAATGAGATCGTCGGGGCGGCGTGGTAGCCCTATGGTTAAAGCATTGGCTTGTCATGTTGGAGGCCACGTTTCGATCCATTTCTAGAGTCTCCCGCCATAATAGTGCTTGAATATTGCTAAAGGCGGCGTAAAACCCAACTCGCTCATACACTAATGAGTTTACTTGCTTGTGAGAAATACAAGTTTCCTCCAACGACACCTTAGACACTGACGCACTTGTTTCCCTGTTATTGAAGGACACGCTCAAGAAATGTTCCAGCTGTACAACAATAGTCTATGAAAAACGTCGTCTGGACCAAACAATCCAGTGGTTGATATCATGAACACCCCTCTAAGTATTCAGGGAACGATGAAATGAAGCTTTCGATCAATAAGACACTTACAAGGCGTAATACTTTCTGAAGCCGAATCTTTCGTGACTTTCTGCACGGAACTGATCATATTACGACATAAGTGGAAACGTACCCCATTCAGGGAGGACTGTTTTAACTAGTCTTCTTTTTCAGGCTTTTTGGTTGAGACCAACAGACGTATGAGTGCCACTTTCTTTACAGGGGCACTGTTTCTCAAAATGAACCTAGAAACGTCTATAATTCAGAATTCCTGTAAAGACCAAATCTTTCACAGTGTTAGGGTTGTGCTTGTGTACAAAAATGTGTTACAGTGTTGATCTCTACATCTTAACATGAACAGATTTTATTATGTCATGTAAATACAACACACACAGGGCCACGTCAGACCGTTAATCCACTTCAAGAATAACGACTATGTATTGAATATGTAGCATTAAGTCCAGTCTTACGTGGATATTTATATAGTGTAATAGTGTGGATAGTGTAAATGAATGCGTTTCTTTACATGCCGCACTGAGCAATATTCCAGCTATATGGCGACGGCCTGTAAATAATCAAGAGTAAGACCAGACAATCCGGTGATCAATAGCATGAGCATCGACCTTTGCATTTGGGAACCGATGATGTGTCAACCAAGTCAGCGAGCCCCACAACGCAATCCCGTTAGTCACCTCCTACGACAAGCATAGTCGCCTTTTGTTGCAAGCATGGGTTGCAGAAGACCTATTCTACCCCGGGACCTACACGGGTCTCCTCCCCGGTGGAGGCACCTAGGTTCAGGTCCCAAGGTGGGCACACTTGCGTAGCATTAGTAGACAAGGTTTAAAGATGCACATTGTCTCAGTTCACCCAGCTGTAAAATGGGTGCCCGTGAGGATGTGCTGGAACTCTGAGTGTTCAGTTCATTGTGTCTACGAGACAGCATAGCTGTATGATCCCCAGTGAGCTGAAGAAGCATAGGGAAGTATGATAGCGTCCTTTTAACAGCCTTTGACTGGAGGACAGTAATGTACATTGTGCCGTGAGCAAGCAATGTGCCTGGATATGAGCTCCATATAAGCGGACTATTACTATATTACTATTATAACTAACTTCATTTCCTTCCCTCTCTGCTACCCTCTGACCTCCACAGAACCAAATACCCACAATGCCAACAATGTAGTTATACCCACTAAATGAGTTGATTGCCAACTTGGGTGCCCAGTGGGGTGGAGTAGTTCCTTCCAAGGGGGGGGGGGGATCATGACAAAAGCACGGGTCTTGCGGAGTGTACAACCTGTGTAAAGCTGCACAACGCACTGCAGCTTAGGTTCAGAGGAAATTTGAGTTATGAGCTAATTAGTTAAAGCCGCTTTTAACAGTATTCCGCTAACATCACGTCGTTAGATCAATCAATGTAGGAGGGCTCAAACTTTACCATTGTGGTGAAAGAAACGTGGTGGCGACAAACCTAGAAACGAACTTATGACAAACCAGGATCCGAAACAACACTCATAGGTTTCATAGGTGTGCTCAAGGGACGCAACTCTACACCGCGAATAGCTGCAACTTAGACGACTGGATCACATGTCATTATGATACTATCACAGAAACAAAGTACATTGTACACACATGAGAAAATGAACGTCCTGTATTTACATCGGCTGTAGACGATGTATATGAAGCAGTTGTTATACACACTCCTTAACGGCCTATAAAATGATCCGTGGCACATTGTTGTCAGTATATGGGACATCTATAGGTCAAAGTTTGAGCAAATTCATCAAAGTAAAGATAGCAGTTATTACACACGATTTATACATGAACGCCTAACTGATCCTTTAAATACCCCGCCCCATAATGTTATCAGTATAATGGACATCTGTGTGCTAAAAGTGTATACAAAAAAGACAAATACACAGCTTTTACACAGTTAATCCAGGTTGTTGTCAACAAACATGTGCAAAGTGTCTCTAGTTAATCCCGAATGAAAAGGACATTCACCTTAAATTTAAACATAAAAAGAACTGAATTATAAAAGCACTTCATAAAACATAAGGTATCAAATTGAAATGACTCAAAGTCGGAACTATTCACTGAATGTTCTTTAACTAACTCATTTTTATATAACAGCTACTATACATATAGAAACGTATGCTCTTTTTTCAGTGTGAAGCTGAAACGATAACCAACTTAATTTGGAAGCGTAAACAAATTTAAGGCTTCTAGAATTCACTACTGAGCTGACTTTATGAAACAAACAACCACAGTGTTTATTTCATTTAGTTGGAAGGTAAATACATACACTGACGGTGTGTTGCACCTATCCGTAACTGGGAGTCAGACCTTGGCCTCTTGACACATGCACAAGACTTCTCAATGCCTCTCAAGAACCCCACATGTACAAGGCATGTGCACGACATATACGCTGATTGGTTGACTCACTCTGCAAACATTGATAAGGGGCGTCCTTTTAAATCAGACAGTCGTGGTAATGTGCCACTCGACAGCTGTACTTAGTCTCGCTCTCTCCAGTCAGCTTTCACACAGGTTGGAAGCCAGCGCACAATCATCATGTGGGATTTTGGATTTACAACAGTTGCCTTATTTCTGGTCGTGGTGCTGACAGTGTTATGGCTGTCAACGAGGCGCGCCACTGGACTTCCCCCTGGTCCCCCTCTCCTTCCGTTCCTGGGGAACGCCCTGTCAATGGAGACTGATTCCCGTGTTTTGTTTAAGAACCTTCGACAGAAGTATGGCGACATTTTCAGTCTGTATGTCTTTCACAAGCCTGTCATCGTCCTCAATGGCTACAACGTCCTTAAAGAAGCCATAGTCAAGAACGCCGACGTCTTCTCTGACAGGCCACACACATTTTTGACTGATTTCTTCGCAAGGAGAAAAGGTGCGTTTTCTTCAAATTTTAACTGAACTAAAGGTGTTTTAAGAGTGGCTCTAACCATTGGACCATGACAGCCACGGCAGCCATAATGAAAACGTTAATAGTGCCAATAATCGTCATTGCTAAAACCATCGTAAGCAATTTGTGTTTGGTTGTGTCATTTACCTTTTTGTACTGCATTGATGGTGAAAGTGAAAATTCGATATAGTAGGTTTACAGAGGGCATCTGAACGACAAAAACAGAGTGTTTAACGGCACAATGTCACGCGTTTTCGATAGTATTTTGGTCTATGCTATATATATTTGATACAAGCTTCCTACTGATGACTCGTCACGATATGGCTGAGACTTTGCCGATGTGACGTTAAATATTAACTCACTCACTCCTACTGATTCGATAAAAGACTCATTATCCTTGCGACTTGCCTAAACTCGATAATTGAAACTTGGAGACGAACAGCTTCCATACAGGCGAGACTTGTCGTGTATGGAATGTACACGATGGCTCCGTACATCAAGAACTGTCGAATGCTGTGTTTTCGGTGTTACCCGAACCAGCCTCGGTCACAAGTTGCGATATATTGAACTGTAATCTTGATTTTTAGAGACGTGTGACGTTGTAGTGTGAATTTAACATCTACCATCAATAATCACAGAGATACGAAATTATTAAATTTTGACAGATGTGAAATGTTCTGGACATAACTCTTTTATCCAGTGAATAGGCTTTACTATGATAAACATTTAGAAGCCATGTTTACGCCCGTTGTTACCTTTATGTATTTCCATACCATCATAGGCATTTAGCACGTGCATACCATCAACGCACAGCAACACTAAACAGCCGACTCAGGTCATATATACCTCTACAGCACTATACAGTTGACCCATGTCATACTTCGGCAGCACTATACAGCTGACCCATGTCATACCTTCACAATACTTTCCAGTTGACCCATGTCATACCTTCGCAGCGACATACAGTTCACCCATGTCATACCTTGGCAGCAAAGTACAGCTGACCCATATCATACCTTCACAGCACTTTACAGCTGACCCATGTCATACCTTGGCAGCAACATACAGCTTACCCATGTCATACCTTGGCAGCAACATACAGCTGACCCACATACCTTGGCATTAACGTACAGCTGACCTATGTCAAACCTTGGCAGCACTATACAGTTGACCCACGTCATATCTTCACAGCGCTAGACAGTTGCCCTAATGTCATACCTTGGCTGCAACATACAGCTTACCCATGTCATACCTTGGCGGCAGCATACAGCAAAGCCACGTCATACCTTAGCAGCAACATACAGTTGACCCACGTCATACCTTAGCAGCAACATACAGCTGACCCACATCATACCTTGGCAGCAACATACAGTTGAACTATGTCATACCTTGGCAGCACTGTACAAATGACCCGTGTCACACCTTTTCAGCATTATACGGCTGATTCATGTCATACCTTGTTGGTACAATACAGCTCACTAATGTCATACCTTCCCAGCATTATATACCTGAACAATGTTATACCTCGTTATACAAAGAAATTACAATGACGGTATGAAACAGCGTGGCAATACAAATTCAATATAACTATAATATAATAACATTGACTGTAGCTACAAAGATATTGATGGTAAGATTCACATCGCTGCAACAGTGCTTTAGCATTCAAAATAGGCAAAACACCTGAGTATGTGAGTTGGCAAAGACCAGACTGAGATCCGTTTTGTGTACATGAAAAGTTTGCTCTAGTTCTTCTGACATCACTGGACTGGTATATTCCAGAGTAAGCCCAGAACCTTACTCGATAATCCTGTCTCCCAGTCTTGATATAGTAACCAGGTCACCGCCGTCCCGAAATGAGTCTTAACAGAAACAACGTGATTCACATACAACACTGTTCTACAAATGTCTCCAATACACATACATACAGTGCCATTTATGCTACGGCATAGGGTTGAATTCTATTTCACTATATTTTGCAAACAGGAGTAGTCGGATCTTCCGGGGACTTGTGGCATGAACAGAGGCGCTTTGCTCTCAACACTTTGCGAGAGTTTGGGGCTGGAAGAATGATCATGGAGGACAAAATACACGAGGAAATCGCACAGTTTGTCTTGGCCATAGAAGAACAGAAAGGCCAAGGTTTCCACATAGACCGTTTAGCGCAGAATGCCGTATCAAATATTATCTGTTCCATTGTCTTTGGAAAACGTTTTGAATATACCGACCCTGTCTTCGTCAAGTTTCTGAAAGCAATGGATGATTTTTTTAAATATAGCGCAGTAACTGGAATACTGAGCGTTTTTCCTTTTGTGCGATATTTGCCTGGTGACCCATTCAAGTTCAGGAAAATAATGGACAGCATAGATCTTGTGAAAAATTTGCTAATTAATCCTTCCATTAAGAATCACTTAAAGGATCACGATGAGGAAAATCGGGACGACTTCATCCATGTGTACTTGAAGGAGATGCGACGTCGCCAACAGAAGCAAGAAACAACGACTTTAGACTGTACGTGTGTTTTATAATCTGAAGATGTTCATGGTATGTACAGAGAGGTCCGCTGGATACTTACTTTTAAATTTTTTGTTTTCCTTTATTTGTTCAAACATATAACTAATACATCATTTTAGATAATGGTGTAATGAATTTGGTATATATATATACATTATATATATATATATAATTTGGTATATATACATATCTAACACATATTATTTCTTTTTATATTTGGCCTTTCATTTTAACTTTGATCGAGAATTTTGTCAATCTGACTGACTGGGGAAGCTGAACTTTCTTTTAGAATCTTTTAGTGAAAACATGGCCAATTCTGTTACAGTATTTTTGCATTTCCTCCGCATGTAGTTGTTGTGTTTCTGTGTTGTGTTTATATGGGTAATTTACATTTGTCATTTGAACTTAAACTAAAGATTACATTCATGTTGGCAGTGGAGAATCTGGCGCAGACTATTTCTGATCTGTTCACTGCGGGCACAGAAACAACGTCCACCACAATACGTTGGGCGCTAGTCTACTTCCTACACTACCCGGATGTACAAGAGAAGTGCTTCCAGGAGATTCTGGAAAACGTCGGTCAGAGCAGACCACCATCCATGAAAGACAAGACGAACCTTCCTTACGTTGAGGCCACCATTATGGAAACCTTGAGATACGGCAATATTGCCCCTGTTGCTGGCCCTCACACAGTTCCACAAGATGTACAGTTCCGAGGATACGCCTTCCCGAAAGGGGTCACAATCCTGTTGAACCTTGATTCAGTCCTCCAAGACAAGGGTGTATGGGGAGACCCACAAAACTTTCGGCCGGATCGTTTCCTTGATGGCGAAGGCAAGATTCAGAAGAGAGAGGATTTTATCCCATTTTCTTTGGGTGAGTTACATATAAAAGCTACATATCGTATGCAACAGACCTGTATGCACATACATAAGTACATGCACATACGCTCCTTTCATAGTGTGGCATGGACACACACACACACACATGCACACACACACACACACACACACACACACGAAAACACACACACACGTACGTGCATACATACATGAATACGTGCATGCATACACACGCACGTGCGCACGCGCGTACACACACACACACTCACTCACACACACACACACTCTCACACACACACACACACATACATCCATACATACATGCATGCATGCATGCATGCATGCATCCATCCATCCATCCATCCATACATACATACATACATACATACATACATACATACATACATACATACATACATACATACATACATACATACATACATACATACATACATACATACATACATACATACATACATACGGTAATAGAACTGAACTTTTGTTTTCATATTTTAAGGTCGAAGGATTTGCCTGGGAGAAGCAATGGCCCGGATGGAGCTCTTCCTCTTCCTCACCACCATGATTCAGAAGTTCAAGTTCGTCCCAGTGAACGGGGTAAAGCCTCCACTGGAAGGAATACTGGGTTTAACAAATGCGCCACCTGAATTCCAACTACGAGCTATCCCCCGAAAGTAATACTGTTCGGATCATCACAATGTTAACAAGAACACTATGCCTAGATCCTCTCTATACTCGTGACCATCCGTGTTAGAACTGGTCTTCAGTTACCCAGGCTTGCCGGACGGGGCGACTAATGGGATCGGGTGGTCATTGTATCAATTGCGTAGAACGATGCTTATGATGTTGATCACTGGATTGCCTGGTCGATTATTTACAGACCGCTGCCGTACAGCTGGAATATTGCGGAGTGCACCGATACACAACAAATTAAACAAACCAGCCAACCTACCAACGTTGCGATACAATAGGAACAAGAAGATCATTTGATCAGCGACATATAATCGGCGGCCCGGCGGCCCAGTGCTCGTTGTCAGTGTATGGGGTTTGTAGTTTTATGCTTTATACGTTATTAGGTTAGGGAAAGATATTAAGCATTTAATGGGAATGTATTTATTTCTTTGTTCAGTAACAGCTTCGCATTTAAATAAATAATGAAAATTATCTGCTACAGCAAGTGATCTACAGAGACTGCAGGTTCTGTTTTGACGATCAATGCCATGGCAACGGCCAACTTCAACATATACGTTATGGTTACACGTTTCGTATTTTAAAACTGGTAAATATACATAGGTGGAAGGAGGAGATAATTTTCTAAAGATTTTTAATGTATTTGTAATAGAAACCTTCAGGGCTGTTGTCTATCTCAGCTTTCCAACTTCGGTAAAATTGACCCTTTAGGATTGATTCTACCTGAGAAGTTAACCACTGGCATTAAACATTTACGGGGCAGAATCATCTATCATTAGTAAGGACAGTACAAACGATTTAATATTATCATACATTATTTGAACAAGAGTTAAAAATCTACCATTAATTACATTGTTGAGTAGCCCAAACCTCCAAACATCATCGAACGCTTTTGCTACTTTTTAGTAATTGGTTGAGCATATTCACAACAAAGGTGTTGTCATTTGTTGAGTGGACATTTGTGAAACCCGTCTGGGCAAGATGTAATACGTTAATGTTTTATAAAAAGTGTTAAGTCTGTTATTCACAATACTTACCAATCAGGCTACCGAATCTGATGAATGTCGCATTTGGTTCATATGCGTTTGGGTCCATATGACTTATCTCCCTTTCTTTTGTAGACTTTACTTTTTGTAAACATTTTCGAAAGTTCTTTAGCCGTATGCTTTTGCTTTCCTCGAATCAGTTGATAAAATCAATTTTTATATTGCTTGATATGCTTGTTCATGCACTTCTTATACTCTTTAGAACATCAGCTGCATTCAGCTTTATAAAGAGATGTTTTGCAGTTGGAGTATTTGTGTTTTGATTTAATAAAATCACTACGTTAACGAGAGTGTACTGCAAGCGAAGGATGTTGATCGGACAGTATTGTTACGACAGGGGAGTGTTCATGTACGGCTTTCGATTGAGTGCTTACTCCTGCTGAGTGATGACGTGCTGCTGGCGAGTCATGCTGAAAGTAGACCAAGTGATGATGTAGTGTAACCAAAAGATGTACTGTAGCCAAGTGATGATGTGGTGTAGCCAAGTGATGATGTGCTGTGGCGACTGATGATAGTACTGCAGACAGGTGATGTTGCAGTGTAGTCAGTGACAGTCCATGTCTAAATCTAAATCAAGTAATCCAAATCTTTGGCTGTTGATTATGACAGGGATATATTCTATATCATTCTGAACATATCTTATATGATATTTCTTGAGGACATACCATTATCCAAGGGGTACCAAATGACATTTTACTAATATTATACCCCAATGTGTTGTGGTGACTCATATGTCGTGAACTACATTACCCACATATGTGAAACTTTGGATGTGGATTTACTGAAGATCCCATCACAATTAAATGGTAACTTTACACACATTAGACATCGAGAGTATAGTTTAGGCTCACCATGTTCTGACTGTCGTAGAGCTAAGGTGATCGTAACTCATACTTTAACATAGACTTACGACTGTCGTAACGCTAAGGTGAGTGTAAATCCCATACTTTAACATAGACTGTTGATCATTACTCCCATACTTTAACACAGAATGACGACTGTCCTAGTGCTACAATCGCTTTGAGGAACGAGGCCCTGGTCTTTCAGTATGACGGCCAGGGATCGAACCCGACCCTCCGTGTACATGCACTAGCCACTGGATCGTGGAGGTGGTCTGACACTGGCACAAACACTCAACAAACCAGCCTACCATTTCTATGATTACACAATGCCATTTAGAAAGTGGTCAAATGTAACATGTTATATTTAGGATAACACTTTCTTAGTAAAGTACAAATTCTAATACTTTTTTGTGTTGAGCCCCATACGGGATTCGAACCCACACTCTCCGAGTCAGGTATCCAATCGTTAGCATGCAAAGTCCCGCTCAGCCCCCGCGACTCACACAAAAATGAAAGTCGGGCGACTGGTTGTCTAGACTGCGGACTTTGTATACCTCTCTGATAACTGTTAACTGGCACGGCTCCCACGGCCGAAAGCTAAGATCACACAATGTCATTTAGAAAGTGGACAAATGTAAAATATGTTACATTAGGAATTACACTTCCTTATGAAAGTACAAAAGTAATTCTCTCACGTTTTCTGGAGTTGAGTCCTATTTAGGATTCGAACCCAGACCCTCACAGTCAGGCACTTAAACAAGTACATGACCTTGTCACTGTAGGTAAGGTTCAGGGATAAATGGAGGTATAAACTACGTTAAAACCGCTTTTAACAGCAATCCACGTATATCACGTTGTGTTAGATTACTGTAGAAGGAAGGTGTAAAGTCACGCAGAGCTCAGGCGTAGAGCATTTTAGTGAAAAGAAACAGGTGTGGTTCTTGTCAACCTACAAACTAACTTGCACAAACCTGCCGTGTTTAAGAGACGTAAATCTACAAAGTATTAGACTGGGCTACGTCTGATTATGATTCTGGTACAGAAACAAAGTATATATGTTGTTCACACGTTGAAAACATGAACAGCGCCATATTTATATCAGCTGTACACGAGAAACTCTGATTCACGCATGCACACAATTAATGTTCTGCATCGAACTATAGACAGCAGATATTTCTTACACACGTTTTGTTTAATGACTCTTAAACGACCCATAAAATGACTCGCCCCATGCTGTTATCAATATATGGGACATCTGTAAACGCGAACATTTTAGTCACATGTGTCCCTCATTACTGGCTGTGCATGTAGATGCGTAATCTACACCAATGTGAAGGTAGTTCAAAGACTCATAAACGGCCTATGGATAACTGCAAGTGAATATCACGTGAATTCGTGAGGTATCGAAAGAATGCAAATTTCAAACATTATTTCAAATTTCAATAAATACTCAAACTGTTCCCATTTTTTTAAAAAAGACATCTAGGATTGTTCTTGTGCCAAAAAGAACCAGATCCCTCGATCAACAATGATTGCAGACAAATGACTGCAGACTTTTATTGCCATGAAATGCCTTGAACGTTTGATTAAAATATATTATGGAATCAAGTAAATCCGCTTTTAGACCGACTGCAATTTTCTTACAGAGCCAGCAGGGGTGTAGAAGATGCGACAATTACACTTTTGAACAGCATTTATCAACATTTAGAAAACTGTGGTACATATGTAAGAATTTTTTTTGCCAACGTCAGCTCGGTATTTAACACCATTCAACCTCATATATTAATGAAGGAACTGTTAGATATGAATGTTAACCCAAATTTGATCAGATGGATCGATTCTTGCCTTGTCGATAGACTGCAGTTTGTTTGTGTAAATGGTACTTTTTCATCACGTGTTGATACAGCCACAGGTGCTCAGCAAGGATGTGTTATTTCGCCTTTTGTATTCACTCCTTACACAAACAATTGTAGATGTACATGTATCTCTCAATTTGCCTTTACTGTTAAATTTGCGGATGATGCCACACTGGTGGGAATAATAAGTAAATCTGAGGCATATTATAGAAATTAATTTAGTGACTTTGTTGAGTGGTGCAATTTAAATTTTCTGTTTTTAAATGTAAAAAACAAAAGAAATAATAATTGATTCCGGGAAAGTTAAGTTATCTAACTCACCAGTAAACATAAATAATAAAGACACTGAAGTTGTTGATGAATACAAATATCTCGCGACTGGCATTATTTTAGATTCAAAACGATAATGAAATTCAACACTAACAAGTATATAAATAAATTCAAGCATCTGTGACATTTTCTATGGAGATTAAAACACTTCAAGTTAGACCATTATAGAAGTTTTATCCAGCCCGTCCTAACATTTGATTTTCTCTGCTGGTATGGGAACCTGTCTGTTCAAAACAAAACCAAATAGCTCAAAATTCTTAACACTTCATCAAAAGACTGGGTCTACCGAATGTATCGGATATTTTCAGGAGCAGCAAATTATCTAAATGACAAACAAAATTCTAACAGACCCGACTCATGTTCTATTTTCGGAATATTCCATTCTCTCTTCAGCCCGTAGACTGCGTGTACCGACATTACGAACAAACAGGGCCTGCCGTTCTTTTATACCTTCAAGCATACGTGAAATAAATAGGAAAAGGGATTGCATGTTATTCTCGAGATTGCTATACTTTGATGCTGTTGTTGTGTATATATGGATTTTTTTATGTTATTTTAATGCGATTGAGACCCGGAACTGTGCAATGAAACTACGTAACGTCCTACTTCTTGGAGTGACAGGCATTGATATACATGGGGACAACAGTACTATTAAATGCATGAATGCTCAGAAAACAGCCTACTCGACATATAATGTGTAACGTAACACCGACTTATCCAAAAGACCTGCAGTAACATGCCGAGAAGGTAGTCTTGATATAATACTAGTTGAGTCCATTCTGTACAAATAGCGTATTACATTATGCGGTCTTCATATGGTGGTGAACGATTCTAAATTTGGAACTCACGATTGATGAGTCTTGGAACATCTGAAGAACGTTAAGCTTCAGGCCCCCCTAAGTAATTGAAGGAATTACAGCAAATTTGAAGGAATTGCATCTCAAATGTAAACAAACGCAGCCCACTCGCGAAACAATTGCAGCGATATCGGTAGTTTAGCGGTAATAACAGAAACACATCGGCCCTATCGGAAGCAATGTCGGTAATACTGGAAACACGATCGGCCATCTTCGGAGATTTTTCGGTCGCGAGCGGAAACTCACGCAGCAAAACGTTGGAAGAAGCACCCGTCTCGGTGAGATTTGTTTTTAGTTTCTACTATTACATTTTTATACTTATCCATCTTTGACCACCCGTGTTGAATGCGTTTAGGTATGAGGTGTTGTCGGGGCAATAGCTTATTTTTTAGGAAAAGATAGTCACTCTAGGAGAGCGTCACAAGTCATGCCCCTGTAGTTTGTTTACATCTGAACATCGAGGTCGTGCCGATGATTACGAACGTGCGCCAGATATAACATCATTTTTTTTGTAAAATGTGTTTAAATTTGTCAATTGCACTTCGTAGCAAGAAAAATTATGGCTCATAAACTTCTTCATGGCGCACGTTCATGCTGTTCGTAATCATCGGCACCAGTATTACCGACATTGCTTCCGATAGGGCCGATGTGTTTCTGTTATTACCGCTAAACTACCGATATAAAGAACAAAATAAAGGTTTCCCGTTATGTTTGGTTCAACGGAGCTATCGAAATTTGAAAGGATTAAGACAAGTCCAGAGAAACTACTGAAATTAGTCAAATAATGACTGTCTTGGTCATGCAAACTGAGCATAAGAAGCATAATTTGTACATAAGCAAGACCTGTATTGTGGCTACCGTTTCTATACACAGTTAAAGGTCACATGCAACGTAAAACACAACTTTGCAGATTCTGGTACCTTTCGGTGTGCACTTACCGAAACAAATCATAAAAAATGCCAATTCAACCTATAAAGTTGAAAAAAAAGCCCGGGAAATTGGAGTTCAAACGTTTCACTAAATTCCCCCCAGCGCTGGGTGGAAAACTGGTTTCAACAGCTGTGCTACGCTGCGTCCATAACGCATGCGCAGTGAATAGGTTCGCGGAGCTTGAAACAGTATGCATGCCCAGCGTCTGAGGTCGTGAGCAGTAGTCTAATCTTGGTTGTGTACACAAACAAGTAAATAATCTGCTCGTTACGTAAAACAACTTGTTGATTGTGGTAAACAGTCTCTGTCACAGAGAAAGCTCAGTGTCTCAGGTTTATTCACACCAACATGTCTGTCTGCCTGTCTGCTAAAGACAACATGCAATACACAGCTTCAGTCACTGACCACGTGCAATTTGAACTTAACACCTATCAGACTACACGACATAAAGAAAATAAGTTGATTTATGACTCGTGCACCCGAGTCCCGTGTCTGCCACATTATGTAATTAGGCACGTGTGATACATATGACATGTTTTTATGTCTGTGGGTAGCAAACAAACTACATTCATTTTTTTCGGATGACTGGATCTGACGTAAACTGGTGCAAACTCTTGTCAGTTTCAAGTCCTGCTTTGTACTTGGACGAATGGCAGATTCCAGCCACGCAGTAGTTTACCATCTCTACTGACATGATTTTTGATTGGATCGAGCGCAAATTCAGAGAACATGTATTTTCCAAACCCAACATCTCTATATACACTCTTCATGTTACTACTTCTTTTCGTGTATATGATTTTGTTTGACGACAGTATATGAATCCATACTGAAACGACGCATCAAGTACACAAAAAGAAGTTGTTATCCATGAAGAATCTTACTCCCTTGTGACTGGCTATACTTCCAAAATGCCCATCAAACAGATCATCTTTCTGTACACACAATGAACCCTCAGCATATCAGCAAATGAAACAGCCAATCGGAAGCCGTCGTTACACTTGAGTGCATATCCACCCGCTATGACTGTGTTCGGTCTCCCGAGGACTTCGTTTCGGGGGAAGTAAGCCCAAGTACAAAATATTGTACTTCTGAATCGCGATTGTACGCTTATAATTGTGTTTATTTGTTTTTTTCAAAAGCAGCAATGTATATTATATGTCATGAATAAGTGATAAATGTGTTTTAAGTATGTTTGATTTTTTGGCTGCATGTGACCTTTAAGCAACAAAAATATTCGCTCTTACGACACAACGGATAAATCCAAACGATATTTAATTTCATATTTTATTTCTGTATTCTGCGAGTGTATGACGTCTAATGGTTTCTCTGTCACCATGTACACTCCATCCGGTTAAACTGTCATTTAATCCATCATAGGTTTAGGCTCCTTGGCACATGTCCACGACATGCACATTTTTTGGCTGATTCACTGTGTAAACACCGATAAACCGTATCACAGTCAATACTGAGAATGCGCCACTCGACCGATGTACTAAATCTCGTTCTGTCTCTGGTCTGGTCCAAGACAGATTGGAAACTAGCGGACAAAAATATTGGATTTTGGAGTTATAACAGTTCCCTTATTTCTGGACGTGGTGCTGGTAGTGCTATCAACGCGGCGAGCACCTGGACTTTCGCCCGGCGAACCTCTCTTTCCGTTCGTGGGGCACGCCCTGTCGATGGGTACTGATCCCCAGGTTTTGCTTAAGAACCTCGGACAGAAGTATGGCGACATCTTCAGTCTGTATGTCTTCCATAAGTCTCTCATCGTCCTCAATGGCTACATCGTCCTTAAAGAAGTCATGGTCAAGAACGCTTACGTCTTCTGCGACAGACAGCACTCTACTTTAATGGGCTTTGTAACAAAGGGAAAAGGTACGTGTTCTTTGTATTTTAGCCAAATTGAAAAAGTGTTTCAATAGTCACGACAGCCTTTTTGGAAATGTCAGTTGCGTTAATTATTTACTGAAAGGAGCATCAAATAAAGTATCAAGTACACTGGGTTTCTGTTTTTGGGATTTGTGTGTGTTTGTTTGGGTATATTTTGTCCAATATGTATGTATGTGTGTGTGTGTGTGTGTGTGTGTGTGTGTGTGTGTGTGTGTGTGTGTGTGTGTGTGTGTGTGTGTATGTATGTAGGTATGTATGAACGTCACAGTGACGTAAGGTGCACCTAATTGCCAGCACACATAGTCAACCGCCTAACCCGCTCAGCCGTCTTCAACAAAATCAAAGTCGGACAACTGTTATTTTAGACTACGGGCTTTGTGCACCTCTCTGATAGGTGTAGTCATAGTGTCCGTTTTATTGGTGTAAATTCGGGATATAATTAACAAAACACGAAATGCAAGTGCAAATGTCCACTGGGAATAGACATGTTGTGTGACTGACAATTATTTTAACAATTTACAATTGTTTTAGTTTGGTGGCGTTTCATTTGGCCGTTAGTCTATATATTTCATAAAATACATAAACATATCGTTTGAATGCACACACACACACACACACACACACACACACACACACACACACACACACACACACACACACACACACACACACACACAATCGTTTATCCCAAGGGGAAGCCACCCTAGCCCACCGGGGACTGCATCATAAGGGGTATAGCACCCAACTCCCAGAAAGAACCCACCTGCTCTGTACTGGACAGCGTTGATATAATGAAGCTTTTCTGACCTCATATTGCAGTTCCATATGTAATAATTGGTAAGACAACATTATCATACAACTTGGTGAAAACGTTGAAGTCAACTCCACCGATTCCCTTACACCTTGCAATCACCAATCACTGTGCTCTGCTTGTTGAGATACTGCTTTAGATGTAGTCCTGAGTGAGTGAGTTTAGTTTTACGCCACACACAGCAATATTCCAGCTATATGGCGATGGTCCGTAAATAATCGAGTCTGGATCAGGCAATCCACAAATCAACATCATGAGTCTCGATGCGCGCAATTCTGAACCGATGACATGTATCAGTCAAGTCAGCGAACCTGACCACCCGATCCCGTTTGTCGCCTCTTACGATAAGCAGTCGCTTTTCATGATAAGCATGGGTTGCTGAAGGCCTATTCTACCCCGGACCATAACGGGTCTGTAATCCTGAAGTGAAGATGTTCGTCCAGAAGCCTGCCAAGAAGTACAGCTCTCCGTTATTTCTAGTTCCAGATTACCAGCTGTAAAACGGTTTACAGATCTATGCTTTGTCCTCCCGAATATTTTGTAAGACGCAAAGTATCTTGAAAGCATGGGACATTCACCTTGATTTAGTCATATATGCATGTACTTTGGTAGAAATGAATGTAAAACACATAAAAAACAGCTTTAGATACCAAACTGAGATCGCTCCAATTCAGAATTATTCACAGGCGTTTATCAAAGTCATTCTTATAAAAAAAAACTACTTTAAGGACACCTCTCCCTTCAATATGTACTTGACATGATAACCCACTTATTTCGGGAGTGTAAACAAGTTCAAGGTTTCTGGAAATCACTAATGAGACTACTACATATACTGACGGTGTGTCTGACCCGTGAATGTCCGGGTTAGAATTGGCCTTCAGCAATCCATGCTTGTCATAAATGGCGACTATTCTAGTCGTAAGGGGCGACTAACGGGATCGGGTGATTAGACTCGCTAACTTGGTTGACACATGTCATCGATTCCCAGTTGCGTAGATCGATGCTCATGCTGCTGATTTATGGATTGTCTAATCGATACTCGATTATTTACAGACCGCCGCCATATAGCTGGAATATTGCAGAGTGTGGCGTAAAAGTGGGACAATTTGTACCAGCCGAATCACGTTAGATTTGAGCATTACTCTCTCATACTCTACACAGGACCAAAAGCCGGATAGTACACCACTGAAATAAACGTGCATACATTAAGAAATACATTCAATGACCGGGTTTTCGTATGTTTGCAGATATTTCTAAACTTTGGGCATATATTGCATACAAATCTATACCTTTGAAACATATGCTCACCGTACATTTTCGTACGTGCAAGCACTCCGTTCATGTATGCCCTGACTGCATTGTCAGGTATTTCCAAAGATGAATTGCAAAACAGTAAATACATGAGTATGCATTGCATGTGACTTTCCTTAATACTCTCATAGTGCCTGAACCATGTTATATCTCCATCCGCTCAACTTTTACTGTAATATAACAATACATAAACTTTATGGTTGTCCACATTTTCTTCACTAATGCAAAGGTATACGATAACAAGCAATGGCATATCAAATCATATATTCTGTGAGACTTTATAATGAAAAATAGTTTTTAATCGTGTAGCCATTATAACCAGAGAGCCCAGATAGCGTTCTCTGAGTATAGCATAGGCATGTTGGATGTTGCCTTTTGTGAAATTCGTCTTGATTGTCCGGTTCATAAACTCAGAGTTCTAGTAAGTATCACACAAGTAAATGTGTTACTGTAAATGTCCTCGTCGGATAGGTCATTGTCACAAGATAAATATTCCCTTCCTTGGAGCAGACCTATGACTATTTTGATTTTCAGAAATCTTTTGACAAAGTTGGACGCATTGGTTTATGGAAAAGGTTACCAGCACAAGGTATTGATGGCATGTAAATTTGAATTGTTGTTAACGTGTACAATGCTATCCATTCATGTCTGTTTTCAAATTTTACTTACTCTCCACAATGGTATTCTCACTGTTTTTTAACAACCGCAACCGTTTTTACATTCTCAAATTTGACCCAGTCATTCTGTTAAGGCTAAGTCACTCGACGGAATGTTAGATATGTCCTTCGTGTTATTCGCGCTTCTTTTTGCTGACCACACAGTATTATTACCCTTGAACCACCAAATCTGGAAATGATTTGAGGCACTTACACTTTACAGTAAAACATGGAGTTTAGCCATCAACGCGAGCAAAACAAAAAAAATCGTTTTTGTACAAAAGTTCTGTACAAAAAGAGATATGAGTAAAATCATGCTAATGAATGGTGCAGACATCGAATATGTCAAAGATTATACGTATCTTGTAACCAATTTTTACGAACAATAATTCTTTTAACACCTCTATAAAAGCCCTTTCGGAATCTGCTACTAAGCCAATGTATATCGTTCTGCGAAAGGTCGCATATTTAACCTAAAATGCCTTCTGCATCTCTTTGATGCCATGGTTAAGCCAATTCCGCTATACGGCTGCAAAATCTGGGGTTTTGAAAACTAAATATATACAATCCGTTCATGTTTACTTCTTAACTTCTTACGCAAACTTCTTCCCGTTAACAGAAGCACGCTATTATATGTCATAAACGGAGAGCTTTGAAGACCACCCCTTATTAACTACAGTCAAATCTCGATGAGCCAAATCGCTGGAGACCAAGTAATAAATCCGACTAATCGATTATTCGAGACATAGGTATGTCTATGAGGGTGAAAAAAATGTTCAAATATTGAGCAACTCCTTTTATTCAGCACATCCTATCAAAACAGAGCTCACCAATACAACAGGTGACAGAAAAAGAAAACAAATAGTATACAAATATGGATACGTTTCAGTACTAGCGCAATGAAATATAAAATACATGTGCCTCCTAAAATCCATGAACAAAATCTACTGGCATTCGACAAATCATGCTGAAACAAAAAGGCGAATTCACTTATGGAAAGTCTGACACTATCAAATTCCGTATGGTATGTTTCTTGGTTAGACTCGTATCTGGTAAAGAACAAAAACAGTCAAAACTTTTATACCAAATCTTATGTACTGAAGCTTGTACAAACAAAAGCAACCAAAAATGGATAAAATCGGTGGAAACCGTTCTAATGAAACTGGCTATAGCTCCTACTGGCCAAGTCAATAGCTGTTTTCCCCCACTGAAATTAACACTATCATCTCCTCACAGTTACATAATATATGAACTCAGACATGGTATTCAAAGATTTCTAATTTATTCTAAGGACAGACAGACAGACAGACAGACAGACAGATATCTTTATTCAGTATACCGGGCCATGGCCCATATTACAGAATAGATTATCAATATATATTTTTGTTCCATGCTGGTAAAAAGTGACTCTCTAGTGGTAATACACATTCAAAGTCTGGCAATTGTCCAGTACAAAGGGACACTATAAGTGTCTGACAAGTATCAACTGGATCTAAGTTGTAGAATAGTAACTGAAGTTTATGCACTTCTAATTTTACGTACCTTTTTCAAAAACTTAGCAATACTTATCAAAACGTTTACATCCTTACTTGACATAAGTCTTATAAAGGTTTCCCTACACGGGTTACTCATATAAATATAGTGTAAGCATTCATTTCTTGCATCTTTATAACGCTGACAGATCATCAAAAGATGGTATTCATCTTCAACTAATGACATGCCTTTGTCATGCCAATATGAACAAAGTCTATTACAGTAGGGTATATTATTATGCCTTTCCGTTTCAATTGCAAGTCTAAAATTATTACATCTGAACTGGCTTAAAACATGTTTGTAATGCCATGGAATGTCTAAAGATAAATATCTTTCAACATTCAACATTGTCTTAAATTGACAGTATATCTGACATTTGTTCAACAGTGAAACAGTATGGTGCCAATCTTGGTTCAAACAATCAGGCAATCTCTGCCTAAAGAGTGAGATAAACCCTTTTACATTTCCTATGTCTTGATTTATCCACAAAATACCAAAATCAAAATGAAATAAAATATTTCTGATATGGGATGCCCATGTAATTCTCCCTACATCATCAAGTGACTTAAGCATACTATAAGTTTGGTAAGGTATTCTGTTGTTACCCATCGTAATCAAATTACACCAGTATTTAACTGGCTTAAGCATGTAATTATACTGAAGGGGAACCCTGCCACATTCACCCAAGGCCATAACATTACATGTATATTTATTCAGCCTCAATACTCTCTTGCATTACTGTGTATGTACTTTTTCAACAATTTGTGAATACTGGACACCCCACAACTCTGCTCCATACGTAACTATAGGTAAAATCATTGTATCAAAAACTTTAAATACATCTATACAGGAGACTATTCCATATTTATACTGATAACCATAGAATGACATTAAGGCCTTATTTGCCTGAGATGCTATACAACTCTGAGCTCTAGTCCACGATATGGTAGGAGTAAACACAACACCAAGGTATCTATAGCTATTAACAACCTCTATTCTCTTCCCCTTATAGTACCATTTTTCACAGGACCTAAGAGGACCTCCATAATTTTAGTTTTATTTATGTTTACTTTCATTCCTGTCTCGTCACAAAACCTTTCCAAAACGTTTATTTTCCTTTGAAGCTGAGCAGCAGTATCACTAACACCGGCAATGTCATCCGCAAAAAATAATGCAACCACATTTGGGCACTCTTGGGACATGAAAAGACCATTTCCCCATTGCTCCTCAAGCATAACTGATAATTGATTTATGAAAATGATAAATATTATCTGACTTAAAATACAGCCTTGCCTAGTTCCAATATTACACTGAAAAAACTCTGTTATTCCACTGGGTGTTCTGGCAAAGGATGAAAGTGCTGAATACATTGAGATCATTAATTTCAGAAATCTACCTCTAACACCAATATCATATAAACTCTGGAACAATACACTATGATTTATACAATCAAATGCCTTCCTAAAATCAATGAATATACAATAGAATCTACCATTTTTCTTGGAGAGATACTTTTGGACCATTGCTTGTAAGGAAAATACTTGATCGACAGTTGAATGATTTGGTCTGAAACCAGCCTGTAAGTCTGAGATAATATTTTTCTTATCACACCAAGTTCTAAGCGCCTCTTATCTAAACCAGCAGCAAGGGTTTTACACAGAGTATCTATTAGTGAAATCCTTCTATAATTATCCACTTTTTATCTCCCGACTTGTATAATGGACAGATAATACTTTTACCCCATTGTGCTGGAAATATACCACATTCCAAAAGACTATTATAGATTTGTGTTAATAAGGGAACAATGTAGGTTTTAGTGCTTTTCAAAAGCTCACCTGGAATACCATCCTCCCCAGGTGATTTACCTTGTTTAAGATTTGCCAGACTCAGTAAAAGAAATGTTCAGTTCTTCTGGACCATCATCACTATATCTCCCCCATGATACGAACACAAAGCATCCTGTTCAAAGCAAAGATGAGATGTCTTATCTTTAACAGAGATAACATCGATACTGTCTCTAGAACCTACATGTAACAGTTTTTTAAAATGATTGAACCACTGGTATGCACTAATTCCTTTTGGCAGATCTATCGGAGTTCTATGTCTTTTCAGAATCTTCCAAAATGTTTTAGGATTCTTTCTGTTCTCCATAAGTAGTGACCTCTGTTGGGCGTGAAAAATGTCTCTTTTTGCTAAGAATAGGGACTTAAATGTATTCCATAGGCATCTGTAGCTACTAAAATCCATCCCGGACCACCTGCATCTATTCAGTGTCAAATGCTTCTTATGCTTGTAATACTCTAATTCCTCATCCCACCAAGGTGGCTGTTGGTGTTGGCGCCACGTGTTACTCTTCTATGACAAGAATAACTTACCCTCACACATAAAGCTGCTGATTGGTACAGTCTTGGAACACCAAGAACACATTGTACTACATCATCTTCCACAGATTTATATAAGGAGTCATATACTCATATGAACAGCTTTTGAAAATTAATCAGAAAGAGTGCCCCTGTTTTCCTCGTTCCATATATATTTATACCATGGCTCAACATTACAGGTGTCTGGACATATAACCGCATCAGTTCTTCCATTATCAGCATAATTATACCATGACAGGGTACATGAAAGTGGAAAATGGGAGGAGTCATCTCGTTCTAAAATCCTAAAGTCATTGAAGTACTGAAACAAATCACTGGAAACTATACAATAGTCTACTAAGCTTGAACCATTATGAGTCACACATGTCATATTACCTGCAAGATCATTGAAGAGTCTGCCATTTAAGGTGTGCACACCAAAAATACAACATAAATTTGCAAGTTTAATACCATAATTATTATAGTGCTTATTATCTCCTGTATTCCTCGGAATATCAAAATAATCAGATGGGTAGTCATCGCAATCTTGTAATATATGCGTCAAATTGTCACCTGGTATGTAGTCTAAAAACTCCCTCATTCTAGCATTAAAATCCCCTGCTAACAACACATGATGATTATCATAGGTCTGCATAATCAACTCCATGTACCCGGATAGTCGTGTCATTCCATCTGTATCCACGATGTCATATACTGGGGAGGATTCTGAGGGAATGTACACAAACATCAATATCATGTCACGATCAAGTCCTAACTTTGAGGTTTTTATAAGTAAAACAATTGCATCTGCAAAATTATCGAACACACGACTAACATAACCACCACTGACATGGTATCTTTTTACGAAAGCAGACACACCACCACTGTACCTACCCACTGTTTTCACTTTAACACGAACACAGTTGTACACATGATAGCCTTCTAAAAAATCCCTAAACTCCTCAGTATGCCGTACGAATGTTTCGCACAGACCTATCACATCATATAGCATACATAGGTTTTTAAAGTCTGAGAATTCATTATTTACATGTTTCCTCAGTCCTTCTACATTCCAGCATAGAATAGAGAGGCCAGGGCCCTATCTTACTTGTTTGTGTCGGCATCACCATAATCACGATGAGTATCCAGAGTGCCCTCCCCTGTTTGTCCACTTGTCGATGAAAACATGACCGGTTGTCGGTCAGCTGATTTCTCGGTTCCACCTTTGTTCGTACTCTTGAGGATGCCAGTATTGTCAATCACTGTCCTTGTAAGGGTACTGTTGCATCATGTACTCAAATCTGAACTTGTCTTTGGAAAATAACTCACATATATCCCTTTCTCCTTGGCTCTATGGTTTGGCTCTCCTTCTCTATGGTTATAACTTCCTGCCATTGTTTGCCTGTAGAAGTAGGTTGGTGGAGCAAAATTTCCGCCAAAAAAAATTTGTAACCTCTGCGACATGCCCTTTCTTCTATCCATTATAACTATTATGTTTAAAAAGCTCTCTGTGTGTGGGCGTGTGTGTGTGTGTGTGCGTGCGTACGCCTGTGTAAAACCACCAACTGGCTTACATTTAAACAATTCGTTAAATCTTAAAACACTAAACACTGATTTTTTAACAGTATATATAAAGAAAGAAAGTGATGACAATATATATAGTAGTATTAAGGTTGTGCTACTTTGACCAGGATTCTTTGAACTTGTAACAATCGTTTGAAAGCATGAAAGGAGAAAGGGGTAGTGTGCGATGTGTCTCACTGACGTATACGGCAAACGTTCGAAGAATGTTACTGTATAGATGTAATCATAGAAATACGGGTTGTGTATAAGAAGTACCCTAAGTCTGATAGCCAGAGAGATTATTGTGAAAGATCCCAGTATGTATCATCATTAAAGGACCAAGATACAAATACATGATATTTATCTATACGCTATGCCTCTTTTATAGATACAGGACATCGTTGTTACAGGTAGGCAAACACTTTCTTCCATGGGTGTCTGCCGGTTTCACGATACATACATATGTATTCATATTACTGAGAAAAGTAACGAGGCAAGTTCTCCATTACACATATGATTGTATAGATACCCAGCTAGAAGTGATAGAGTTGAAACAAATTATCATGACATACTGTAATCTGCAGTAGTAATGCCATACCTAGCATCGTATTTATTACTCTCTTACATAAGATGAAATATCACAGGGTTGTCACGGTAACGACAATTTGGCATACTAGGTATTGCCTTAATATTTAATCTGCAATTCGAATTTAAATAAGTTTTGACGTGAGCATGTTGAGAGAACAGAAATGTAAAGTGAAGTATTGTGATCGAACTTATAGGCTTTTGTAAACGCGAGTTTGAAGCCATCTGCAAAAAACTTGTCATGATACATCTGCTAATCCATGGTACGATTTCGACCATATCATGAACATGTGTTTGTCAGTCATAATCAAATAGTGATGTTACAGGGCATCAATGTAGCGTCATCAACACACGCACATGCACACGAATTGCAATAGACCCCTAAACCACTGATTCACCGTCACCTGGAGACACAAGCGATTGAGAGTATATATACCGAGGGGTACAAGAATTAAATGGATGCTCATGTTGTTATACTTGTGAATTATGTGTAAGCATTTGTTATAGCCTCGGGGCAATTGTATTTTTTTTATCATTTTCAAGCAAATGTTCGTTAACCACGAGCGTACCTCATCATTCCTTGATACAGCTGAAGAAATTTACTTTGGAACATTCAAGACTGAACCCAGTTTCGCCATACATCCATCAGTTTTATGTTAGTGACATGATCTGCACACTGATAATTTAAAACAGATATATATATAAATAATAACGATTAGCAATGTTTACCCAGTTTAGTTTTCCATTTATTTAGCAATTTTCAGTTTCGATTTCATGTAGACTGTACGACGATACATCTAACAGTTTCTCTCAGTTACAGAAGAGGATTGAGACAATAAGTTTCGTACTCTCGCAGATAATAAGTACACATTGTATTCCATGATGTTGGGATGCCTAAATGATTAACATAATTATATAATGATGTATACCAAATCAGACACTCGTCAGCAAAATTAAAAATGAAAACTCAAGAACAACACATATGCTGTCAGGTAGTAAGCTTTCAATACATAGTAAAACTGCTTAGTTATGTAACCAGTTGCAATCTCTACAGATTCTTCCCCAAGGATGAAATGAAAATAGGTGTACGGTATATTCCGTCGGGTAACTGAAATTTGAGTAAAACATCCGTATGGGATAACATCTGTATTCCGAATCAAAAAGGAGTCATATCACGTGCTTGCAGGTTTTCACATTTACAGCAGTAATTTACACCGGGAATCATTACTACATTGTGACCATCTTTTTTGAAAGTAAGGATATTACCTACTCATCAGAAAGGCTTATCAGGATCCTAATACCGATCCACCACCACCCCAACGCCACCACCACCCCACCCTCGGCCTACTACATCACACACACGCACGCACGCATGCACACACGTGTGTTCTTTACTTTAGCAAAAATGTGTGTAAATCTGAGAACCAGGTGATACGTAGATTTCAAAAGTTGCTCATATGGCCTCCGGATGACATGTATATTTCCCAACGTTACTAAATGTGGTTAATATTTTCATTTTGTGTGGTGTCTCTTGAGTCTGTGAGACAGACCTTGGCCTTTTGTGCACATGTGCACGACATGATCACATCGTGACTCGTTCACTCAGTAAGCATTGACAACCTGGGTTTCTAAATCAGTCAGTTGTGGGAATGTGACACTCGACAGTCGCAGTAAGTCTCGCTCTCTCGTGTCAGGTTTTAGAGAGATTGGATATTAACGTACAATCATCATGTGGGATTTTGAAGTTACAACAGTTGCCTTATTTCTGGTCGTGGTGCTGGTAGTGTTATGGCTGTCAATGCGGCGGGCACCTGGACTTCCCCCAGGTCCGCCTCTCCTTCCGTTCCTGGGGAACGCCCTCTCCATGCAGTCTGATTCTCGGGTCTTGTTTAAGAACCTCCGACAGAAGTATGGCGACATTTTCAGTCTGTATGTCTTCCACAAGCCTGTCATCGTCCTCAATGGCTACAACGTCCTTAAAGAAGCCATAGTCAAGGACGCAGACGTCTTCTCCGACAGAGGACACTCGTTTCTGACTGATTTCTACTCCAAAGGAAAAGGTGCGTTCTGTTTATATTTTAGCAAAACTGAAGGTGTTTCACAGTGAATCTAATCAGTGAATCAGGCTCCTGATCAGACGAGGACATGGAATACATGACAGCCACGACAGTCATAATGACTGTTAATTTTGTCGATGATTTTCATTGCTGAAAGCATGCCAATACATTGTAAGCAGAATGTGTGTGGTTCATGATACGATGTTAGTTGTCATTTACCTTATTGCACAGCGTTGTCCACATAAACACTTACACACACGCTTATGAAAGTGAAAATTTTGTGTACACGAACACAAACAACGTGCATTCAATTTTGACACGAACATTGTGACCGTGAATACTACTCCGAATAATGTCCTATGTTCAAGGGCATTAAGATGAAGTGACATTACAGGTCAGTCCATATTTGTTATGTTGTTGATCTTTCCCTGGCATCATCTTCTATGGACGGGCATTATCATCCATATACATGAAGTTAAGACCCGTTTACAGATCGATTTACACCGATCAGGGTATGTATGAAGAATGCAGCACATTCTTTCGCAAATAAAAAGGAAACCTTATGGATGTTCGTTCTGCACATATCACGACAAAAGGAAAATAAAACCCTTCTGAGACTAAATACGTTTATTACATTCTTAGGTCACTGCACAAGTAGTTGCCTTAAACTGTGACATTCTCCACAAGAGAATAAAGATAATCAATGCAACTGTAACCTCAGTGTGCATACAACTGCATGAAAACGTCACACTAAATCAGCGAAGCCAAGTTTTCAGGGTTGATTTGAAACCAGAAATGTACTCACAAAATGACCTTTTCCGTACCTCCACATTGACAGTATAAAGTTCAGCTGTGTTAAATTCAACTTAGCAAGACTTTATATAGCACATTTTAGAACTAAATGCATGCTTTTCATGTGTATAACTCAGGAGCTTTGTTTCCACATTAAGGAGGTGCGTTTGGGAGATTTGTTTCCAGATTAAGGTTAATATAAACCACAAATAACCTTGAGAAAAAAAAGCAAGAAACGTGACAACATTCCTGCCACATATTTTCTATGGGTGACTGTGTTCGGGTGATAAAATCAGATAAATCAAATTTACAGTCGCAAAAGGTTATGTATTCTTTGAATGTTTGCCCATCACTGACATGTAGGCAAAATCGCTATGAAAGATTGATATAGATGTTACACTGAAAATACTCGTTGCTTTATTTGTTTGTAAGCAGGATATTTCCATACTATCATAAACGTTTCGCACGTGCACAACATAAACAGCTAGCAGCAACATACAGCTTACCCATGTTACACTCGGACAGGACTAAACAGCTGACCCATATCATGCCTTTGTGGCACCGTACAGTTGTCACAGGTCATCACTATACAGCTAACCCTGTCATACTTTGGCTGCACTGTACACCTGACCCATGTCATACCCTTTGTGGCAACACGTAGCTGACCCATGTCATACCTTTCTGGCACCGCACAATTGACTCGTGCCATTCTTTGGTAGACCTGTACAACTGATCAATGGCATACATTGGCACCGCTATATTGCTGACCCATGTCATACCTTTCTGGCACCGCACAATTGACTCGTGCCATTCTTTGGTAGACCTGTACAACTGATCAATGGCATACATTGGCACCGCTATATTGCTGATCCATGGCATACCTTGGCAGCACTGTACAGCTCACCCATGTTATACCCAGGTGCCACTATAAAGCTGATCCACATACCTTGGCAGCACTGTACAGCTCACCCATGTTATACCCAGGTGCCACTATAAAGCTGATCCACATACCTTGGCAGCACTGTACAGCTCACCCATGTTATACCCAGGTGCCACTATAAAGCTGATCCACATACCTTGGTGGCACTGTACAGCTCACCCATGTTATACCCAGGTGCCACTATAAAGCTGATCCACATACCTTGGCAGCACTGTACAGCTCACCCATGTTATACCCAGGTGCCACTATAAAGCTGATCCACATACCTTGGTGGCACAGTACAGCTCACCCATGTTATACCCAGGTGCCACTATAAAGCTGATCCACATACCTTGGTGGCACAGTACAGCTCACCCATGTTATACCCAGGTGCCACTATAAAGCTGATCCACATACCTTGGCAGCACTGTACAGCTCACCCATGTTATACCCAGGTGCCACTATAAAGCTGATCCACATACCTTGGCAGCACTGTACAGCTCACCCATGTTATACCCAGGTGCCACTATAAAGCTGATCCACATACCTTGGTGGCACAGTACAAATGGCGTACATACAAAGAACCACAAATACCACAGCTTGCATGTATGCACCATTCACCATGGTGGAAGCCAATTTTATGATGTTTCACAATGAAGAGTTTGGGAGATGTATGTGCAAAATATAAAGGTCTGAAACAACAAATAAATGTGAATAAATTAACAAATGTATTCTGAACTAATTACAGAGTAATAAAACGGTATAAAACAAATTCATTACAACTATAACATAATAGCAACATTGTGGCAACAAAGATAGTGATGATAAGATTCACATCGCTGCAACAGTGCTGGATCATTCAAAACAGGCCAAGGCTGAGTAGGCAGGGTGAAACGCGATAACTCCTGGCCTTGAAACGTGAAATGTGAGGTGAACAAAGACCAGATTCAGACCCCGTATAGATGAAAAGTTTCCTCCAATTCTTCAGAACCTCTCTCGATAGTCTTGTCGCCCAGTCTCAATAGAGAAACCGCGGTCTCCACGGCCCTGAACTGATTCATAGCACAAACACCTTGATTCAAATATTACAGCTAAATTTCAACAAGCACGACCACAATTGTGCAACGTCATAGAGCTGAATTCTATTTCACTCTATTTTTCAAACAGGAATAGTCGGAACTTCTGGGGACTTGTGGCATGAACAGAGGCGTTTTACTCTCAACACTCTGCGAGCGTTTGGGGCTGGAAGAACTATCATGGAGGACAAAATACACGAGGAAATTGCACACTTTGTGTTAGCCGTGGAGGAAAAGAAAGGACAGGGTTTCAATATAGAACGTCTTGTGCAGAACGCCGTGTCAAATGTCATCTGTTCCATTGTCTTTGGCAAACGTTTTGAATATACCGACCCTGTCTTCGTCAGGTTTCTGAAAGCAATGGATGAACTTTTTAAGAATAGCGCAATATCTGGAATACTCAGCGTTTTTCCTGCTGTGCGATATTTGCCTGGTGACCCATTCAAGTTCAGGAAAACAGTGGACAGCATAGATATGGTGGAAAATCTAATGATTAAACCTTCCATTAAGGATCACTTGAAGGATCATGATGAGGAAAATCGGGACGACTTCATCCATGTTTACTTGAAGGAGATTCAACGTCGCCAACAGAAACAAGAAACAACGACATTAGATTGTAAGTGACATTAGGTTTAGATTTAGATATTAGATTATTATCTGCAGATGTTCTTGGGATGTGCATTATTTATTTCCACGACAGAGATGTTTGATTTTGAATAGTTTTTTTTCTTTATTTGTTCAAACCTGTAACTAGTACTTCATTTTGGCTTCACGCTGTACAATCCGTATTATTTTACTCATATTGTTAAAGCATGACTTTGCTTTGGCTATTGTTTTTAACTCTGATGAAGAATTTTGTTGGTTCAGTAAACATTTGACAGACTGAGGAAGTTGAACTTTCTTTTGGAATCTACACTGAATCTACACAGAGCGAAGTAAAGGCATGGTTGATTCTGTCACAACATTTTCGCATTTCAACATGTTTTTCGTCGGCATGTAATTGTTGTGTTCGCGGTGATATGGGGGGCATTTGAGCTTATCATTCGTGTTGGCAGTGGAGAATCTGGCGAAGACTGTTGATGATCTGTTCACTGGGGGCTCTGAGACAACGTCCACCACAATACGTTGGGCGCTGGTCTACTTCCTGAACTACCCGGATGTACAAGAGAAGTGCTTCCAGGAGATTCTGGAAAACGTCGGTCAGAGCAGACCACCATCCATGAAAGACAAGACGAACCTTCCTTACGTAGAGGCCACCATTATGGAAACCTTGAGATACGGTAATATTCTTCCTGTTACTATCCCTCACACAGTTCCACACGATGTACAGTTCCGAGGATACACCTTCCCGAAAGGGATCTCAGTCGTATTGAACCTTGATTCAGTCCTCCAAGACAAGGATGTATGGGGAGACCCACAAAACTTTCGGCCGGACCGTTTTCTTGATGGTGAAGGCAAGATTCAGAAGAGAGAGGAATTTATCCCATTTTCTTTGGGTGAGTTATTTACATACGCACGCACCTATACGCTCGGCATCATATAGTAAGCAATAGACCTGTTAACACATGTGCACATACACACGCACACACGTACAGACACGCACACACTCACACACACATGTGTGTGTGTGTGTGTATATGTGTGTGTATATAGTATATGCATGCATATATTATACGAAGTGAACTTTTGTTTTCATATTTCAAGGTCGAAGGGTTTGCCTGGGGGAGTCAATGGCCCGGATGGAGCTCTTCCTCTTCCTCACCACCATGATTCAGAAGTTCAAGTTCGTCCCAGTGAAAGGGGAAAAGCCTCCACTGGAAGGAATAATGGGGTTATCACTCGCGCCATGTGAATTCCAACTGAAAGCTATTCCCCGAAAGTAATACTGTTCGGATCACCACGGTGACTGAAGTTGTATTGACTGTTGTTATACAAAATGACGCGAATGGCTCACCCTCTTAGTCATTTCATGAAATGACTGAATTATTTCGGTCATTCCACGAAATGACTGATTTCACAATCTGTAAGCATAGATACACCACTAACACACACACACACACACACACACACACACACACACACACACACACACACACACACACACACACACACGCAAAGAAAAATACTTCTTCTGGTTCTTAATTCCACTTCTTAATTACGCTCCAGTACATCGCAATACGTATTCACCAATCGATTAGGGCGCCCTATATCGTTGTTAACTGCCTTGTCTAAGATTATTAGTACATGTATCACTAACAAACTGAAAGCTGTACTTGACCATCTGATACTTGAAATTCAAACAGGCTTCAGCCCTGTCAGATGTATAAGCAAAAAAATTTCTCGCCACATCTATTTTTGTTTGGAGCGGAGATCGTGGATATCGCGAGTCGTGAAAATGTTAATATTAAGGGTATTATTTTGATTTGCAAGGAATATAAACTAGGCCAATATGCTGATGACAACCAGTTCTTTTTGGATGGCTCCGATGTCAGCCTGAAGACTGGATATTCTTTTATTGCATGTCTGGACTAAAAATAAACACAGGCAAGACAAAGGTCCCGTGGATTCGAGCTGTGGCTAACAGTAAAGATATAATATGTAGTGAATTTGGCCTGGACTGGCGCTCAGGGTACTTGAGATTTTTGGTATCGTTTTAAATGCTGATCTGAATGACCTTATGGTTATTAACACCCGGAGAAGGCCAAAAGTTTTATCGAAAATCCTTGGGAATTGGCGAGAAAGAAACATTACTGATAAGACTTCTATCTACTTCAGTACACATTTTACATCGCTTTCTAATCCTCCCTAAAGTTTCCTGGATGGTACTGAAAACATGTTGTTCAGTCTTATCTGGAGTGGTAAACCTGATAAGATTAAGAGGATGAACATGAACAAGGATTACAGGGAAGGAGGAAATAGGATGATTGATTTAAAATCCCTTATTGCTGCATTGTAACAAGGCGCTATTAAGAGGTATATTAACAACGACGTTAATAACCCTTTCAATGTTCTTGTTCATCTGCTTGAGTCTGGCTCAGACATTGATCAGTTCTGCACTGTGGACAACCCATGTTGGAAAGGTGTTCTTCTATAATGAAAGAGAAACAGAAGTCTATTCATAACTGATCAGAATGATCTGTCTCAGATATTCCTTGAGAACCTTTGTCTAAGGGTTCCCTGAGAACCTTTGTCTAAGACTTTTTTTTATTCATCCTTTTACCTTAAAAGTTGGTTCGAGTATGGAATAACTGAAGTAAAGGACCTCTGTAATTCTGACGGTCTACCTTCTTCTAATGAGTTCAAGAACCGATATTCAGTTAGTATGGTCAGTTCTATTAATGAGAACCAAAATCCGGGTCGTGACGCAGTGTATGGTCATATTATGCCTCCAAAGGTTGTAGAATGTTCTGTGACAAATTTATTAAATCATGTGAATTACCTGGTGTGTGTAGGATGACACTGCCTTGTTACAAATTATAGGAAATGCTCTAATGGTCTATGCTCCGACTTTCTAAAAATGGCCCAATAGATTTATTTCACACGTTGAAAATCTACAGTTCTCTTATCCAATAAATAACCAGTTCCAACATGCAAACCCATGAGTTTGCTGCTGGAGGTCTACTCTCTGTGGCCAGTGTATAACCAGCATTACCCATGGAGTTTGCTGCTGGAATCATGCACTCCCTGGTTTTCTGTATCTGAATTATCTTTGTAGCTGATGTGTAACCAGCTCGAACGTGCATGTAACCCATGGAGTTCGAGTCGTGCATTCCCTGACTTTGTATACCTATAGTTTCACGCTTGCCAGTTTGTAACCAGCTCCAGCATGGAGTCGTGCACTCCATAGCTTATTATACCTATCTAAGATAAATAAAAAAGGTACCTGGTACATTATTCAAGTGCTAGAGATCCATTCAAACCAACTGGTTGAGATTGTTTCCCCAGAAAGTACCCTTGTTGTTGTTTCATTACCAATAAGCAACTATTGATGCCTTTGAAATAAAGTTGATACCACCCAATACTTAAGAGTCTGGGTTATTATGCAATGATAGCATGAACACACTGGAAGAAATTGTGTCAACTATAAAACAGGTGAACATAGATACCTGCGGTCTGTTCTGAACAACAAATTCATCAGGACATCTCGCATCTTCTTGCAGGCATTAAATCAGAGACAGGACTTGGTTTCGACTACATGCGGCTGATACCACAATGCGGTGTCCAGTTTGCTTTGTTTAACAGTATTTGGAAATCGTTTTGAAAGTAGTGATCCTCTGCTTGTCAGACTTATGGCCTTCCGGATGACAGTTTCGGCCAAGGTCGTAGACGTTTTACCTTTCTTACCTTCATATTCCCCATGATGTTCAGTTCCGTGGATCCACCTTCCCTAAATGTGTCTTTATCATAGTCAACAAAACGAACATGTTTGGGGGGTTCGGAAAACTTCAGAACTGTTCCAGACTGTTTCCCTGATAAAGAGGGAAAATAACCAAGAAAGAATTCGCTGTGTTTTCTCTCTGTGAGTGTAGGTAATAGACATTCGTTTCTAACAAAACAGTTTAAGTTCTTGAGAAAATAAACTGTTAGGAAAGAGTGTTGGTATATTTGCAAAGTTAATTATAACACTAAATACAGCCTCCCATTCGTACAGAAATTAGCTGGTTGATCAGATCAGTATTTCGCTTGATGAACCAATGACCCGCATGCTGCTCTTCGCATTGTTTACTGGTATGGTTTACACGTTCAAGATAATACGTAAGTCAAGTCGGAAAGTTCTAGTCGACATCTTCTCATTTTTGTGTCCTTTAGGCACAGTAAACCTTCCAGAAAATGTCCCATCATGAAAGGTCTCCAACGATCAAATCTGTCACATTTGTACAAAAGCACTAATTGCTACTGAAATTCATTATTTTATGGGTACGTCAACAATTTCGTCTCCCATATACACAGCTATGGTGTAGTATTAACCAACATACACTGACACATATTTCAGCTTTGAGAAAGTAAAGGGACAACGGATTCAGTTTCCGCACTTTTTGTCAAGGAGTTTCACCTACGTAAGCCCGCTCTACAAAATTTATCTATCAAAAGAATTATGTTATAAAGCCATTATTTAAAACAAACCCTGGAAAAAGAACTGTCACGGTTTTCATGGCGACCAAGAAAAAAAGTGAAAAAAGTAGGGGAGCCTGAACTTTGAAGTCTGGTAGAAAGAAAACAAATTAAGGAACGTTACAATGACATTCATCTTGTGATTGCAGCATCATTTCACGTTATCACCACACGCACGCACAATGCATGGGAAGCACGTGCACAACGTAGGAGCCTCCTACACGTGCATGGGGTGTCATTATGAATCTGGACACTTTACATGGCAGGTCGAGAAATCACTGTAGACCATGTTTTTCGATAATTTTCTTGCATCTGTGCATGGCCAGGGTTTTCAGGATCAGATCACACACTACTGACTTAAAATTGTACACCTGAAATTTTCATGCCATACTCCAATCACCTACCAAGGGGGATAACTGAACGAACAGCTTTGCTTTGAATGAAATTCATGTGGTGATGCATTCTCAAAACGTCCATTTTTATTGTATCAACATTGATTCAATCACATATATCTCCCAATTTCTACAATCGTACATTGAAAGTACAGTTCCTCTACGTTTTTGAAGAGAATATGCTTATGGTCTAACACTGATGACACGAGCGTGGACAAGCGGGGTAAAAGACTGGCGGCACTCTCGGGTAAATAATATACGCGGTCATGCACAAATTGTATCACATCATGGGAAACAGCTTCAACCACTCAGCGATATGCCGACACTCGCCTCGTATTACACACCTGCTCTAGTTCAGAAACATCGCGAGTTGACCTTCGTGGTGTTAGGTCCAGCTGCAATGGTGTTACCCGATATGCAGTTAGACTCATGCGTATAGCAACGAGACCCACTCCTCCTCACAAAAATAAAAACAATAATTTTCACTGTAATGTCTTTGTCATTCTTGATACCGATTTCTGCCGGTATGGTTCTGAAAGGAAACTATTCAAAGAAAGCATAACTTCTAGTGACTGTTAAATTGAGTTATCTGATAACATAGGTATCATTACCCGAACACAACCACCCAAACCATCACGTGCAAAATGTGCTACATGAATGTGCTCCACATTTCACACATACAGTCTGACCGGTTAAAACCTACCTGTAATCATTTTTCTGATGCCACATGTGGGTCCGAACTTCATATTTATGGATGATAGTGCCCGCCCGTGGATGAAAGTGCCTGAAAAAGAGTTGTTAATGATGTGTTGATCAACAACATCACACATTTGGACTGGCCTGCACCATCACCTGATCGTAATACTATTGAACATGCTTGGAACATTATAGAAACTCGTGTTAACTGTCTCCATGTTCACTGCCTGACTTGAACTTGAACAAGCGTTACAGAGAGAATTGCAGAACATTCCACGAAAGCAGCCTTAGTGGTTCATTTCGTCAATGCAAAGATATGTAGAAGATATATACTACTCAAAAAAAGAAACGCGTAACTGAAAATTGTTATCAGTTTATGCACTTAAGGTTCAGTAGTACAGGGTAGTCATGAAGAAAACCTGAATGAACATTAACGGTTCAATGCTGCAAGAAACTGTATGTCACAAATGACAAGTGTTCTAAGGTCAAGGTTGCAGATCTAGAGCAGTCAGTATTTTGTGTTGCCACTATTAGTATCAACGGTTGCTTGGCATAAGCGTCCCATAGACAGAACCAGATTCTGGATGACATGTCTGGGAATGAGTTGGCACTCATCCCTCAAGGCCACAAACAGAGCAGGTAACGTCTGTAGCTGTCAATCAAGGGCCAATCAAGAACCTGAACGTTGTTCTGAGCAACGAAATCCCCGCGGCCTTGCTGAAAAATGACGTTCTAGTGGTTCATAGAAGGAAGAACATGAGGCCTGATGATTTCATCACGGTAACGTTGAGCTGTCAAATTGCCCTGGACCTGAATGAGATCTGCCCTGCCACTGTGTGAGAATACAGCCCAAATCATGACACTTTCATCACCAAGTCTGTCCAATTCCTGTACACTATGTGCAGCGTAGCGTTCGTTACGACTTGATATACACTTGCTCTTCTGTCGGGACGTCGCAGCATGCAACGTGACTCATCACTGAAGATGTCTGTGTTGTTACCAATGTTGACATGTAAGGACAGGTCCTCGCAAAGGTCTTCTGGAACGAATTCCAGCCTCACGTAAGCGGCTCCTGGCGGTCTGATCAGAAATTGTTCTGAGTCCTGGCACTACCGATGTTGTGATGATGCTGTGGTGAACCTGTTCCGCAAATGTCGAAGCCGAATAAACCTGTCCTGAGTGGGTGTGGCCACACGGGGCTAACCTGACCTCGGGCGATCACGTGTTGACCCTTGCTGCCGAAAGCGATGCCAAAGTCATGCTATGGTACTCTGTGACACATTCAGTTGCCTTGCAATCTCAGGCTGAGACTCCCCAGCCTCCAATTGACGAATCGCATTGTTGCGCTGAGCTTCAGTAAATCTAGGCATGACACCAAATTTCAGATTGTCAACTGTCGCAAGAGCACTGAACAATCATTTAACCTTCAGCACAAAATTTGGGTAAAGATTTCCCCAAAACCCTCTAAAGAGAATATGAGTCTGCAGTTAGCAGGATCAGCTGCGCTACCCTTTTCGTGAAATGGAATATTTCATGAAATGGAATAATTACTCCCAAAATCCATTCTTTCTGGTAAACGCCAGTATACAGAGTCAAATTAAATAAGCTACATAGTAAATGAAGACACTTTTGTGGAGCATCCTTAAAAAATTCAGTCCGTATTCCAGTTATCCGTATCATTAAGTGCATGACATGTTTCTTGCAAAGTACTATCACTGTCTGAGTTATCAATTGTTTCAAGATCAAACGATCAGTTAATGCCTTTACAAAGTTCTCACCATAATCATAAAAATCCTTCTCGTCTGGTCGGCTTGTTATGTACCAGCGAACACACTTTAAAAATGAGTTATCCGTATTCAAGTGTTCATTTTTGTTTATAGTGGGAATGTTATATTAACATAGACCACTGCTATAAATTTCGCCATTCTCTCGACTCACGTGCGGATGCTTCCTGTGCAAAGTCCATTCTCTTCCCACAGTTGTAACTTGTCACATCTTCGTATGTAACCTTTCATAGTGCGAGTATTCAAGACTCGTGATTGGAGGCAATCAGATTTAGCAGGACAATCAGCGACCTTGTTTCAAAGTGATCGTTCGAAAGATCTCGGTAATTTCCGTGAACCTCTTCCCGAGCGCGATACTCCAATGTTTCTTCTAGACAGAACTCAGTCATGTCATTTATAGTTCTCCACACAGCCTGGTTCCCTGGGTCTGATGCGCCTGCGCTAACGCTCCAACACTGACCCAGGCAACCACTGCCGCATGGCGGCGTTCACTGCAGGGAGACGCGCCATGCATTTACTATAGAAAAATCCGAGGACGGGTGGTTAGAAGTTTTTCATAGCATTTTCATCGATACAGTGGCAAAGTGTATGCCACCAGAACAACGGCCATCGTTACTTTCAGTGTTGGAAAACGTTATTTAAGCAGTTTCGAGACACGAAAATCGTCGTTACATAGGCGATATGTAAACAATGACACACCTCCTACTTTCATCACCGACATGTGCTTTGATATTTCGTGTCAGCTCGCTATTACCACGAAATCGTACACATAAAACATAGATCTGAACGACCACACTGATTGGAAATAGTTAGCATCTTCATTTTGTGGGAATTTGATGACGTGTAATTCGTTGATTTGACCCTATTTTCTCCTGTTATGTGTGTTGGAGTGAGTGAGTGAGTTTAGTTTTACGCCGCACTCAGCAATATTACAGCTATATGGCGGCGGTCTGTAAATAATCGAGTCTGGACCAGACAATCCAGTGATCAACAACATGAGCATCGATCTGCGCAATTGGGAACCGATGACATGTGTCAACCAAGTCAGCGAGTCTGACCACCCGATCCCGTTAGTCGCCTCTTACGATGTGTGTTGGAAACAAACTGAAAGCCCAATCATTGTAACTAGAAAATGTTTTTACGTTACATTATTATAAGTAATGATAATTAGATCTAACACTTTGGGGCACCCATGAAGAGCCACCTCCTCGTGGTGGGTGCTGGGTAACGCTAAGTGCTCTTCTCCCGTGTGGACCCGGGGCAGAATGTGTCCACAGCACCCCATTGCTTGTCGTAAGAGGCGACTAAATTGGGCAACCTGTTTGCCGTGGGTTGCGTCCCGTTTCGGTGGAGGACGGGATCCTGGTGGTTGAGGGCATTTGGACTTTTAACTGCGTTCCATTGCCCAACACACCACTTTGGCCCTTACTTCACCTAGACGGGTGGTTGAATGGGCCCGATTCAACCGATCGGCTGGTCATGCCAAGCCCTGTGCATGGAAAGTATATGTGTCATTGCACAAATTTGATTTGAAATTGTTTTGAGTTTCGGCTTTGGCACTACTTGTGATCTTTAAGTGTTTGATTGTGAATTCTAATATGAACTTTGCCTAGAGTCTTATGCCAGAAGGCGATGGCTCATGGGCCAATCTGGTAGTTTAATTATTTATAATTCTTCTACTGGAGTATATCATCCGAGTATCCTTGGTGCTGCAAGCTGGAGGCCCGCTTGCTTTAGCATTGTCCTTGTGATACTCCGTGGTGGGTGGGGAGCTCGGATGATGAACCATATGACACCAATCATGGCTTATGAAATACCCCCCCCCCCCCCCCCCCCAAAAAAAAAACAACAACAAAAAAACAAACGTCCACTTGAAATTGATCCCGTTGATACTTCTCATAGACCGTCTCTATTGATTGAGTATTGGCCACGTTTCCTCGTTATTGAGACTACTGACAAGACACCACTGAAGTTGAACCCTTTCGCAGTATCTAAGGGCATTCAAGGTATTGCTGGGGGATGTTAAGAACATTAGACGCTTACGTTCGGGTGCACTGCTAATTGAGTGTGGCAAGAAACAGCAAGCAACCAATCTGATGAGCATTGAATCTTTTGTGGGCATCCCGGTCACGGTCTCTGCTCACAAGACCTTGAATACAAGTAAAGGTATCGTCAGAGATCGTGATCGGTTGTTTGCTGACATGTCCGAAATTGATATAGCATGCGAAATGAAGGATCAAGGCGTGCTGTATGTGAAGCGCTTTTCCACCCGAAAAAACAATGAAACATTCCAAACGAATACCTATCTGTTTTCGTTTTCATCGCCGAATGCTCCCAAATCAGTAAAGGCGGGTTACTGCAATATCCAAGTTGAAACCTACATTCCCAACCCGCTCAGGTGTTTTAAATGCCAGAAATATGGACACAGTGTATCTACCTGCACATTGTCTGTTGTGTGTGCTCACTGTGGTGAGAAGACACACACAACAGAAGATTGTGACAGTGACTTTAAAAAATGCACTAACTGCTCAGGCGACCATTCATCTTCGTCAAAACAGTGTCCAATATGGAAAGAGCAAATGGCTATTAACAAAATAAAGTTCACCCAAAATATCTCTTTTTCTGAGGCAAAGAAACTGGTGAAGAGATCTGACCTTCTAGAAAGTTATGCTACAGTAGCAAAATCATCATCTGAATCCAGCTCTAAAATAACAAAATCATCCACAGGATGCCAAACTACCTTGACTTGGGTCAGTTCCGACTCCCCACAGGTTTTATACCCTGCTATATCATCCCAGACTGAGGAATCACTTCCTACTACATCAAAGTCCTCTGATCATAAGTCATCTTCACAGTCACGCTCTGAGTCTCATTCAACAGCTGATAGACTGAGGAATCACTTCCTACTACATCAAAGTCCTCTGATCATAAGTCATCTTCACAGTCACGCTCTGAGTCTCATTCAACAGCTGATAGACAAACCTAAGTCTGATGCTTCAAAACAACAAAGTGGCAGAGCTCCTAAGGGGTCACAAAATAAAATTCAACAGTTTAATAAATATGGGTCTCTTGAAGATATGGACGTTTCTGAAAACGTCCATTCTAGGGCACATAGCTTGTCGCCCTCCAAAAGAGTGCGGGGTAGATCCCCAATAAATCCCCCCAAAAGATAGTTTATTCCAATAATATTGTACAGTGGAACTGCAGAGGATTGAGGACTAATTTACATGAATTACATCTATTAGTCCAAGATTTCACACCTTCAGCGTTATGTCTCCAGGAGACATATTTAAAGCAAACAGATACATTTGACCTTCGTCATTTTAATGCATATCATTGTTTTTCACCTCCGGGTGATAGGGCCACTGGCGGATCATCCATTCTAGTCAAACAAAACGTTATTCAAAGCCCTGTTTCACTTAATACTAATATGCAGGCTGTTGCAGTGAGAATTACTTTACATGTAGCTTTTACGCTATGCTCTCTTTATATTTCACCTTCTTCGGATTTTGCCAAAACCGATCTTCAAGCTCTATATGATCAGCTCCCGAAGTCCTGTATTATAATGGGAGATTTAAATGGACACAACCCACTTTGGGGTAGTGTAACTACAAACACTAAAGGTAAACTGTTGGAGGAGTTTTGTTCTGACAATGGTTTATGTATTTATAATGATGGTTCCAACACATATTTACACCCTGGGACAGGGACCTATTCTGCTCTCGACTTGTCACTCACAAATTCAGAACTACTAAATGAATTCGAATGGTCAGTCCACGATGACCTCTGTGGAAGTGACCATGTTCCTACTATATTAAAAGCTGTAACTCCATCCGATGTTCCTCCATCATCAAGACGAAATTTTGAAATGGCTAACTGGGCTTTATATGAAACACTGTGTGCTGAAAAACTTAAACCTGAACGTTTTATTGACGTTCCTCATGCCATCAAATGTTTTTTCTGATGAATTGAATTCCATAGCTGATGAGTGTATACCAAAATCATCTGTAGTTCCACATATTCGAAAACCATGGTTCAACGATGACTGCAAACAAGCTAGGAAGGCAAGGAAAAAAGCAGAACATTATTTCCGTCGCCATCCTATGGTGCTTAATTTAAATAAATTTTAAATTTTAAATGCTGAAGCACGGCGTACTTTTAAACAGAACAAACGCCAATCTTGGCAAAATTATGTATCCAAAATAAATTCTCGGACACCTATGTCCAATGTATGGAACATGGTCCAGAAAATTAAAGGTAAAGGTACTAAATCTAGTGTCCATCATCTTAAACATGGAGATCAATTACTTACTGATAAATCAGATATTGCGAATAAACTGGGTGAAACTCTCGCTAAACATTCTTCCTCTTCGAATTATACACCTAAATTTCAGCAATATCAAAAACAACAAGAAAAGAAAATTATTAATTTCAATTCTGATAACGGGGAAGATTCTAATGAAACGTTTTCTATTCATGAACTCCATACTGCTCTTGATCAAGCTCATGATACTGCTACAGGAGCTGAAAACATCCATTATCAACTCCTGAAACATTTACCAGAATCCTGTCTGGAAACTCTCCTAAGTATTTTTGATATTTGGACATCGGGTAACTTTCCTCCTTCATGGCGTGATGCCATAGTGGTACCAATACCTAAACCTGGACGTGATCATACAAATCCATCGAATTATCGTCCGATTTCATTAACTAGCTGTTTTTGCAAGACCATGGAACGCATGATAAATAATCGACTCGTTTGGTTCTTGGAAACAAATAATCTCATAACAGATATTCAGTGTGGTTTCCGTAAAAACAGAAGTACTATCGACCATTTAGTGCGACTGGAATCATTTGTTAAAAACGCACTAATTAATAAACAACATGCTGTGTCTATCTTTTTTTGATCTTGAAAAAGCATATGACACCACCTGGAAATATGGCATTTTGAGAGATTTACATGACTTTGGCTTGCGAGGTCGTTTGCCTGACTTTATTGCCAACTTTTTAAATGACAGACAATTCCAGGTCCGTGTGGGTTCTACCCTGTCTGATCATTACAATCAGGATCAGGGTGTTCCACAAGGCAGTATTCTGTCTGTCACTCTTTTTAGCATCAAGATCAACAGTTTATCAAAAGTTATAAACGATTCAATTGATGGATCGTTATTTGTGGATGATTTTAATATTTCTTGTCGTGGTAAAAATATGCATACCATTGAAAGACAACTACAGTTGTGTTTAAACAAGATTAATAAATGTTGTCTTGAAAACGGCTTTAAATTTTCTAAATCGAAAACTAACTGCATACATTTTTGTCGTAAATACAAACCCCATAAAGACCCTGAACTGTCTCTAGATGGGACGCCCATTAAAGTTGTGAAGGAAGCCAAATTCTTGGGCCTAATCTTTGATTCACATTTAACTTTTTTACCACATATTAAATCACTTAAAACTAAATGCCTGAAAGCACTTGACTTGTTGAAAGTTGTTTCAAATTCAAAATGGGGAGGAGATCAAGCTACCCTTCTCCATCTCTATCGATCAATAGTTCGTTCTAAACTTGATTATGGCGCAATTGTTTACGGTGGAGCCTGCAAAAGCAATCTTAAACTTCTTGATCCTGTCCATCATCAAGGTCTGAGACTTTGTCTTGGATCTTTTAGAACTTCACCTATTGACAGTCTCTATGTTGCGGCCGATGAACGTTCTCTTGAGCAGCGCCGTATAAAGTTAGCTTTACAATACATTACTAAATTATACTCTAATCATTCTAACCCTGCATATAACTGTGTTTTCAATCCCCTTTATGAGGATTTATACAACAAAAAGTCCTCTCTTGTCCCGCCTCTAGGACATAGAATTAAACCTTTTCTTTCTGCTGCTGGGATTCAGCTGGAAAACATAGCTCCTTCCCGTCTTCTTTCTTCTCCTCCTTGGCAATTGGTTAGGCCACAAGTTGACCTAACATTATCATCATTCAGAAACAAATGACTTACAATATAAACAAGAATATCATCAATTAAAACATCAATATAGCAATTACAAACCCTTATTTACAGATGGGTCCAAGGACGGTGGCGCTGTGGCTTGTGCCACTGTCATTGGATCCAGAACAATATCTTCTAGATTACCAGATAATAGTTCTATTTTTACAGCAGAAGCTAACGCCATATTAACAGCTCTCAAATATATTCAAAGACACCCGAAACGTAAACAATATATAATCTATTCCGATTCTCTTTCTTGCCTTCAGGCTATTAAAAATATTTCTTGCAAACATCCACTTTTAATAGAAATTATTGAATTGTATAATGATCTTGCTATTGGCCAATACGACATCGTCTTCTGTTGGTTACCCAGCCATGTAGGCATTTCTGGTAACACATTGGCTGACCTTGCTGCTAAAGCAGCACTCAACATCTGTGACACCACTTCTTGTTCCTTATAGTGATTACAAAGCCACCATTAGATCTTATATCCGTGATCTGATGCATAAGACGTGGGACACCCAAGTGGGTATCAATAAATTACATGAGATAAAACCTTACATTGGTTATACCAACTTGGGTTGTCAGTCCAGATTTGAAGAGGTTATTTTACGAGACGATGTCGTATTGGCCACACTAGATATACTCATGTGTACCTTTTGAAAGGGGTGGGGGGTCCTCCGTTTTGTATCCCTTGTGATGAGAGAGTCACGGTCAAGCATATTCTGCTTGACTGTGTTGAATTCTCCATCACAAGGGATAAAGTTTTCAATGTCAAAACTGTCAAGGACCTTTTTAACACTGTTAGTTGTCATTTAATCATTGGTTTTTAAAAACAAATTGATTTTTTTGTGGAATTTTGAAAATTATGTTGTGTAAATAGATGCATTTTAATGATTCGTAGTTTGAATTAGTAACTTGAATTGTTAGTGGCTGTAACCTCAAAGGGGGTTGAAGTATTGTAAAATTATTGTCCTCCTGAGAGGGTACGTAAGTCCACAAACATTCACAGTAAATTTAAGTCTACCAGGATTTTAATCGTAGTATTCATGTTCTTTTAATTTCGGCTAACGTTTCGTACAATCGCCAGCAGCTGAAGGAATGGTGTAAATCCAACTAGGGACCATGCAGGTAGCAAAGGTACTGTAAGTCCCCATGGTTCCTAGTGTGGTGATCTAACTTCTGTTGTTGGCGATCTATAGTCTGTTTTTATATTGGATTGTCTACATAGTGCTATTAGTTTTAACTTTCCATGCTAGTTTTAATTGAATTTGTGATATTCTAGTTGTTTTACTGTCCTTCGTTGACAGGTTTTTACAATGTTTATATGCTCTTTTTCATTGTTGAATGTTCTCGTCACGATATGGCTGAGATATTGCCGATGTGACGTTAAATATTAACTCACTCACTCACTCTAACACTTTGGAAACACATAAATGATTCGCTCAACAATGTTTTTGCATTTATTATTTGTATTCATTTGGTATATTATTGGTATTCATTTGGTATATATCATTTCAATATAACACTGGGCCACATCATAGTGGCATTGATCTTCAAAAGTTTAACAGTACTTATGGTATGGTAATATCTGGGTGATGCTACTGGGAGGTTGATTACATATTGGAGCATTATATATAATATTGAATATACTCAGTTCCCCAACCCATATATAGCTACAGTTTTGTATACAATAGGAAAACTGATACATCATGAAATATTTATAACTGTGTGTGTATTTGCTAGTTTTGAAAGAGCCCATTCATAAAAGGAAAGTGTGCTTGTCTAAAAGACACTGATACACAACACTCCAAGATGGGGTTCATGTTTGTTGAAGACATGTTAAGTAAAAAAAAACAGTCATTGATATTTCATAATGTGTCCATTTCCTATTACATAAAAGCACTGTAGCTATATCTGGGGTTGGAGAGGGGTGGGGAGAGGGATACACTCAATTTTGATACCTCTTGTTATTAAAATCACAATAAACAGTTTAATACAGACAATGCTGGATTGCATGACACAAGCATGTCAGTGAAGCAATCTATTACAATTCCCTTGGCATTTTAACATAAATATAGACCTGACTTATATACAGCATCAGAGGTCTGTCTGTCAAAGTTTTCAAATAAAAGATGTTGGTTGGTTTGTTGTTTATGACTGCACTCGGCTCTAAAAATGTTATAATGCAGGGCTGTACACATAATTGTTTAAGATACATACAAAATTCTTATGGTTGAGTAGTGGTCACATACAAGCAATATATGCATATGAAACTCATATTCAACAAAATATCTTCCCCTTAATATACAAAATATAAAGTCATTCAGTGTTTTGGACATTTGTGTATCTTCCAAAATCGACTGGAAGTTTAAACCTACTACACCTGAAAAGAACCGTGGGTAGTCTAACGTGTATGGGGATAGGGAATGTAAGATTGTTTTCCACATTTAACAGTGATATAAAATGCTGTTAATAGAAGGAATCAGACAAACTATTGATAGAACTACACCATTGTTGTTGTAGGTTTTTAAATGATCTTTGTTTCAAAGAATGAATAGTTATCTTCACACCTTGTGCTAATCACATATGTTCAAACACAAATCTAAACAGAATATTTTAATGAGCAGCCCATCCTGGCGAGATAGTTTGCGTTCATCGAGTTACAGCAGTCTGCACCAATACTGTAGCTGAAACATTTAATCGTTTCGGATTGGGATACATATTTTGTAACTGAAAAAGTTAATCGTTTCGGATTGCGATCCATATTTTGTATGCCCAAGGGGCAAGGGAGGTAACTTGAAAGATGGGCATGATAGTGGACCATGTGCTTCGCTGTGGCGAAGATGCAACTTTGTGGGTTTACAAAACTTCTTGAACCGGCTGCCGCGATGACGGCGGCGATGATGATGATGATGAAATGTGAAGGAACACGAGAATTAATGAACACTGTGGTGTATGTAATGATGATGAGATGTCGAATACAAGAAACAAAACTGAACCCATTTGTTTGTTGAATTATAATAAAGTTCAAGAAAATTTGAAGTAACATAACAACATAACAGAAGCTTTCTCAAGATGTCCTTGAATGACTCTAACAAGTCATCAGTCAACAATAACAGAAGCTTTCTCAAGATGTCCTTGAATGACTCTAACAAGTCATCAGTCAACAATACATCAGTATCAATAAATCCGGAAGATTCGGTTAGTCAGGTATCTGCGGTATCTGCCTCGAGTCGACTGTCCACAAACTCGTTAATTGCTAGAGTTGCTGCTACGAAGGCTGCATTACATGTTCGTGCTGATGCATTGAGAAGAGCACAAGAACTGAAACGCCGTCAATTGGAGCTGGAAGAATTGCAGGAAACACTCAAATTAGAGACAGATATTGCAGCGATAGAAGCTGAACAGTATGTATATATGGAAGCCTATGAAAGTGATACTTTGTCAACGGGTAAACGTCAGATGTTATCTTATGAGATACCACAGGGGTTACAGTGCAAACCTGAAACGACTGATACTTTTGAACAAAACGTTGACAATGTTGATCAGCCACCAAATCCAAGTGCCGATGTGGATTCAGGTGACAGGATGGATTCAGATAGATGGAGTCATGCAGCATTATTAAATGTAATTCATGAACAAAATCAGCTGATAAGAGCTCTTCAATTGCAGCAGCAAACCAGTGTTTCGTCTCATGCAGATGGTTTACCAAAATATGAGAGTGCAGATCCAGTGGATAAAGTGGACCATGTCAATAAGCACAGTGAGTCAGATAATCATCATAGTGACGTCCAATATTTGGCAATGCTGAAGCAAATGCTCAACTTACTTCAGTTACCTAAAACAGAACTTATGACATTTGATGGAGATCCACTGAAATATTGGATGTTTGTACGCATATGTTAGTAATAGCGTCAAGTTGAATTGACTGCTGCAGTATTGCACTGGGAAGGCTTTGTCAGTCATTGAATGTTGTGCAGTAATGGAACCTAATGCTGGGTATTCAGAAGCAAGACGACTTCTAAGTGAGCGCTTTGGAAATCAGTTTGTCATCTCAAAGGCTTGGGTACAGAAGGTTACGGAGAGACCTTGTTTGAAATATGCAAACAATATAAGGAGTTGTGTTGTCACTTTAACAACCATGGGTCATCTTAATGAAATTGATAATCAGATGCGGATGGGTAAGATAGTGGAAAAGTTACCACCTTTTCTTCAAAGTAGATGGCAGAGGAAAACTGTTGGTGTTCTGAGGGCAACTGGTTATTAACCTGACATTACTCACCCTGCTGGATTCATAGAGACAGCTGCAGAGGAGGCGAATGATCCAGTGTTCGGAACTATTAACTTCTCAAAGGACGTCAAGAAGAATCCAAAGATGAATTCAAGGAGGAATTCCGCATCGAACTTTAATATTCAAACCCAAGTTGGCTACGAAGGATATAGAGGACAAACACAATTGGGTAGAAAGAGGTTACCTGCTTGCAAGTATTGTACTGGTGACCATGCAATATACACATGTACACTGTTCAAGCAGATGAGTCCAGAAAAACGGCAGGAGTTTGTTACTGAGAAGCATTAGTGTTATAACTGTTTCTCCGATCAACATGTATCATACAATTGTTTATACCCAAGCAAATGCGGTGTGGATGGGTGTAAACGTAAGCATTCAAGACTTTTGCATTTTAATGGAAGCCAGTGGAGTAAGGCTCATGATGCGGAAAAGAAATATCAGGAAATATCTACACAAACAACAGTCCAGTCTCTTCACAATTCAGTGTGTGGGGTTAATGGGGCCGGAGTGAGCAGGTTAGCTCTTCCCATTGTGCCAGTTACAATTAAAGGCTGTGAAAATAACTGCATCAGGACTTATGCCTTATTTGACCCAGGTAGCACAAATACCTTCTGTACACAGGACATTGTTAAACAGTTTGGTCTTCAAGGTAGTAGGACAACTTTATCACTGACCACACTCACCAGTGATAACTCAAAATCTGACATGAGTATGGTAAATTTGGATGTTGCTGACTTGAGTGGTAAACACTGGATAAAGATGCATCATGTTTTTGTGATTCCTGACATTCCAGTTTTCGCAAGCAGTATAGCATCTCAAAAAGACTTAGACAAATGGCCACATTCAAAAGATATCAGTCTGCATGAACTTGAAGGTGCAAAGGTAGAACTTCTAATTGGACAGGACAATGCCTCAGCGCTGGTGGCACCAATCGACATTTGTAGAGGAGGTTTGGATGAACCCTATGCGTCAAGAACAATGTTAGGCTGGGTCATAAATGGACCACTGGAGCGTGGCAGCCCAGGTGCTGTAACTTCTCATTATATCCAAGCTGTACAAAAGGATTGTGAGTTACAGTCTTTAGTGGAGAAGTTCTGGAAAATGGATTCATATGGAATGGAGAGTGAAGTTGCTATGTCAGTGGATGATGAGACAGTTATCAACTTATGGGACCAAAGTGTGGAAATTGAGCATGGACATTATAAAATGGACATTCCCTTTAAGTCTGATAATCCAGAGTTGCCAAACAACTATGCTATTGCAGAAGCAAGATTGGAATCTCTGTATAGGAGACTTTCTAAAGATAAGAACATCTTCTGGAAAATATCAAGATGGAATAAGAGACCTATTCGAAAAGGGATATGCAGAAAAGGTGCCTGATGATGATATCATTACAAGAGATAAGCCAGTTTGGTATATTCCTCACCATGCAGTAGTTACTCCACGAAAACCTTACAAATTGAGAATTGTATTTGACTGTTCTGCACAGTGTGAAGGAACAAATTTAAATAAGGAAGTCCTACAGGGACCTGACCTTACCAATAAACTGATTGGTGTACTTCTGAGATTTCGTCAACACAAAGTAGCTTTCATGGGAGACATTGAAGCTATGTTTCACCAAGTGAAGGTTAGTGACAAGCATAAGGATGCACTGAGATTTTTGTGGTGGCCTAACATGGACAGAACTAAACCACCTCAGGTGTATAGGATGACTGTACATTTGTTTGGTGGGGTATGGAGCCCCAGTTGTGCTTCGTATGCTGTCAGACGAACATCAGAGGACAATGCCAATGACTATGATCAGGAAACAGTTCAAACAGTGCATGAAAATTTGTATGTAGATGACTGTTTAAAGTCAGTGTCTGCAGAAGATGAAGCCATTCGACTCATTAAGCAGCTATGTAAGCTACTGTCACAGGGAGGCTTTAGGATGACAAAGTGGGTGAGTAACAATAGAGCTGTGTTTGATTCTATTCCAAATGAAGAGAGAGCGAAAGAGATAAAAAACATTGACTTAACTAGAGGCTTTCTGCCTCAAGAGCGTTCTCTTGGAGTAAAATGGAGTACAGAATATGACACACTTGGATTTCGAACCACCAATTATAAATCTAAGCCGGTTACGAAGAGAGGATTAATGAGCATTATTGGTTCAGTGTATGACCCTTTAGGATTCATCTGCCCTGTTGTCCTGAAGGCAAAGGTTATCTTTCAAAGTGAATGCTGATTACATAAACAAGGGGATGACCCACTGGAACAAGACAATGCTCAGAAATGGTCTGTCTGGCTTGAGAAATTGCCATTGATAGAAACTTTCGTGGTTGATCGATGTTTAATCCTCTCAGGGTTTGAAAACTTCAAGTGCGATTTGCATCACTTTGCCGATGCATCATTGACAGGATATGGCACAGTGTCCTTTTTACGAATAGTCAACAATGAACGACAGATACATTGTGCTTTTGTGATGGGAAAATCTCGACTTGCGCCTTTGAAGCAAATGACAGTACCTCGTCTTGAATTATCTGCTGCTTTGATGGCTGTTAGAATTGATCAAATGTTACGCAGAGAACTGAGATTGGACATTGGGGAGTCCATTTTTTGGTGTGACAGTATAACTGTTTTGCATTACATCAAGAGTAAGTCTCTGCGTTACGCAACATTTGTGGCGAATCGACTGAGTGCTATTCATTCAGGGTCTTCGCCGGACAGTTGGCGATATGTTGGATCAGACTTGAATATAGCTGATGATGCATCCCGTGGCTTAGATGCCGATGAAATTCTTCATCGTGATCAATGGATTCAAGGTCCAAGTTTCTTATGGCAAGAGGAGCATAGATGGCCAGTAATGCCTCAGATATTACAGGTATTAGAAAGTTGGAGAATTCCAGAACACAGCAAAATGTTTTGTCCAGCTGAATGCAACAGTGTGTGGTATGGACAGATTACTGGAGAGGTTCTCATCATGGCTGAAACTGAAAAAAGCCACAGCATGGCTTCTGAGATTCAAACAGTGGCTGTTTCAGAGATCAAAAGGGACAAAATTGACATCAACTAATAATCAGAAATATTTGACTGTACAAGAGCTGAAAACTGCAGAGGTTCAGCTTGTGAAGTATTTACAGAAATGCCATTTTCGTGAGCAAATAGATTGTCTCACTAGAGGTGACCAAGTAAAGAAATCTAGTAAACTTTACAAACTTAATCCAGTCTTGAATGGTCATGGAGTTTTGTGTGTTGGAGGCCGTTTGGGTCACGCCCCTGTTCCAGAAGAATCCAAACACCCTTTGATCATTCCGAAGAATCATCAGGTTGAAAATCTCATATCATGTCACTACCATGAGGTCCTTGGACATTCTGGACGAGAACATATTCTGTCCCACATGCGGCAAAGGTTGTGGCTTATCAACGCACGTACTACAATTAACAAAATACTCCGAAAACGTGTCCAATGTCGTCGACATCAGGGTATCCAGAACTCACAACAAATGGCAAATTTACCCAAAGAAAGGGGGACTCCTTACAAACCACCATTTACTTATGTTGGAGTTGACTGTTTTGGTCCTTTTCTGGTGAAAAGGGGTAGAAGTTTGGTGAAGCGATATGGATGTTTGTTCACATGTCTGACTGTGAGGGCGATACACATTGAGAAACTTGACTGTATGGAAACAGATTCCTTCATTAATGCTTTCACAAGATTTGAGGCACGTCGAGGAAAACCAGAGATTATTAGATCAGATAATGGGACAAACTTCAAAGGAGCAAATCAAGATCTTCGACAAGCTATTCATGAGTTGGATCAACGAAAGATCTACAATTCTATACTGGACAGAGACATACAGTGGATTTTCAATCCACCCACAGCCTCTCATATGGGTGGTGTGTGGGAAAGGCAGATCCGCACGGTGCGCAAAGTTCTGTCTGCTCTATTCAGCAAAGAGACTAGCCTCAGTGATGAAGGTCTCAATACCTTATTTTGTGAAGCTGAATCTGTCATTAACAGTCGACCAATAACTGTTGTGTCAGATTGTGTGAACGATTGTGAGCCACTGACGCCAAATCACCTACTACTACTACGTTCAAATGTGTCATTACCACCAGGTAAATTTGGAAAGGAAGATGTTTAAGGTCGAATGTGGAGACATGTACAGTTTCTTTCTGATAGTTTTTGGAGACGATGGATAAAAGAGTATCTACCTACTTTGCAGTTACGCCAGAAGTGGTTAAAGCCCAGTGAGAACTTGAGAGTTGGTGACGTTGTCTTAGTGATGGAAGAAAACACACCTCGAAAGATATGGCCTTTGGCTAGGGTCACAAAGACATTTCCTGGAAAAGATGGACTGGTGAGATCCGTGGAAGTGAAGTTGAGGGGTTCATTGTTTTTGAGACCCATTCATAAACTTTGTCTGTTGGAACATGTTGAATGAGCTATTACAGAGATTCTGTGATTGAACTGTGTCACTGAGACTAGTTTGTTCCGTGAAATTGAGGCCTTGGGAGTCAGATTTGGTTTGATTTTTTCTATTGCCCATGCTTGTGGGGGATCATTTGACAGATTCATTGGTTATCACCAAGTCATGTTATGTATGGCATTATATTGCCATTGTTAAAAAGGGATAAATGTTTGCTTTCTGGATTTTGCTGCACATTTAGGGGCCGGGAATGTAGCTGAAACATTTAATCGTTTCAGCTTGGGATACATATTTTGTAACTGAAAAATTTAATCGTTTCGGATTGCGATCCATATTTTGTATGCCCAATTGGCAAGGGAGGTAACTTGAAAGATGGGAATGATAGTGGACCATGTGCTTCGCTGCGGCGAAGATGCAACTTTGTGGGTTTACAAATTTTCTTGAACCGGCTGCCGCGATGACGACGGCGATGATGATGTTGATGATGATGATGAAATGTGAAGGAACACGAGAATTAATGAACACTGTGGTGTATGCAATGATGATGAGATGTCGAGTACAAGAAACAAAACTGAACCCATTTGTTTGTTGAATTATAATAAATACCTTAAAGCCCTTGTGGTGTGCACAAGCTTTTTAACTGGGAGAGGGGTTCTGCCACATTCTCCTCAAACAATAGCATTCTTTGTAGTTTTGAGAAACCTTTCACGCACTGTTGCTGTACATCTTCAATAATTTCACAGCATGAGGTCCCCTATACTTCTGCACACTTACACACCATAGGAACAATCATAGCATTAAATATCATATTAATCTTGTGGTTATTTTATTTTCTACTTTCTTTTGACTTGTGTACAATGCCATAACATCCTTTTTACTGTGTGCACCAAGAGTAGTTAGTGCTTTAGTACAAATAAGTTTAGGTGTTAACATACTACCCAGTATCTATATCAAGATATAATTTCTAGATACACACCATAAAATTAAGATGTAAAAAAAAATAAAATCACAATAATGAACTGGTCAACAAGTACTGAGCAAAATACTCAAAATTCAAAAGCAAAATCACTGATGGTGAGTTAATTTATGTATGCACTGATGTAAAGTATAATAAAGTAAAGCAAAAAGTCCAGAGCAGCCTTTAACTTTTTTTATTTTGTTTAGTAACTGATATCTATCTGAATAATTGCTGATGTCAGATGATTTGTATCAGATGTACTCTTAGAACACCAGGGTTATCATGCTCAAAATAATCAAAGTACACAAAAAATACAGTACCCATGACAGGTTTCATGGGTAAAAATCACCCTTAATTCAACAGTTCAGAAACATGGAATGTTTATCTATCTCATTCTTCCCTTATATGGGCACCCGTGGCGAGCCACCTCCTCGTGGTGGGTGCTGGGTAACGCCAAGAGCTCGCCATCACCCCCGTAGTGGACCCGGGGGAATATTTGGTCCACCAACCCGTTTGCCGTGGGTTGCGGCCCTGTGTCGGCGGAGAAAGGGATCCTGGTGGTTGAGGAAAATAGGGGCCTGTAACCGTGTTCCTGTTGCTCAATACACCACTTTGGCCCTGACTTCGCCTAGACGGGTGGTTGAATGGGCCCGGTTCAACCAATCGGCTGGTCATGCCAAGCCCATGTGCATTGTATTTGATATTGCACACTTTTGATTTAAATAAATGATCCTGATAAAGGTATTGATCAAATACTTCACTAAATTTCTATTGATTTAAAGCTTTAACAAATACATATTTTGCCTAGAGTCTTAATGCCCAGAAGGCGGTGGCTCATAGGCCAATCTGGTAGATCAATTCTTCTGCTGGAGTATATCATCTGAGTATCCTTGGTGCTGCAAGTCGGAGGCCCACTTGTTTTTAGCATTGTCCGTGTGATACTCCGTGGTGGGTGGGGAGCTCAGATGATGAACCATATTAAACTAACTATGGCTTACACAACCCCATTAAAAGAAACAAGCGTCAACTTGACAATGATGATGATGAACTACGACCGTCCAATCCGACCGTGGAATACTGGCCACGATTCCTAGTGATCGAGACACTTGACAAGTCACCTATCAAATTAAACCCGTTTGCGGTATCAAAAGGTATACAGGGTATCGCAGGCGAGGTACGAAATATCAGACGACTGCGTTCAGGTTCCCTACTTGTAGAATGTAGCAGGAAACAGCAATCAACCAACCTGTTGTCAACTGAGCTGTTTGTTGGAGTTCAGGTCGCAGTTACTCCACACAGGACTCTGAATACGAGCAAAGGGATTGTCAGAGACCGAGATCAATTGTTCGCTGATATGACTGAATTTGATATCGTATCAGAAATGAAAGATCAAGGGGTTACTTTCGTTAAAAGATTTACAACCCGGATAAACTCAGAAACAAAACCAACTAACACATATCTCTTCCACTTCGCTTCTCCAAGTATTCCAAAATCAGTAAGAGCAGGATATTGTAATATCAGTGTTGATACTTACATTCCCAATCCACTGCGATGCTTCAAATGCCAAAGGTACGGGCACGGTGTCACTAACTGTACTAACTCAGTAACATGCGCTCATTGTAGTAAGAAAACTCATGTTACTGAGGACTGCAATAACACTCTTAAAAATGCGTCAACTGCTCTGTGACACATTCTGCTTTTTCTAAACAATGTCCAATCTGGAAGCAACAAATGGAGACGAACAAAATTAAATTTACACAGAATATCAGTTTTGCTGAAGCTAAGAAACTTGTTTCCACACCAGACGCTGTTGCATTTTATGCCTCAATTACGAGAGCACCCTCAACTATCAGCCACATGACAGCCGTGTCCACTTCATCAACACTGTGTCAAACTGATCTGACATGGGTGGATACAGAAAAACCTGAAGTATATTCACCAAATCAGTCCACTCAGACTGCTGAGTCCATTCACATTACTGAATCCCTTCCAAAAACACTAGTTCAAGTTCAGTCACGGTTGTCTCAGGAACCGTCATCGTCATCATCATCACGATCCATAGCGAAACATGAATCTCAAAATAGTGGGAAACATCTTACTAAAACTAAAATCAAAACCAGAAATGACTTACAAAAATGTCAAAGTAGCAGAGCCTCAAAGGGTTCGAATGACAAAGTCCAACTTTATAATAAGTTCGGATCTTTAGAGTACATGGATGTGTCTGAAAACATCCAAATTAGGGCACATAGCTTGTCGCCCTCAAGGAAAACAAGGGGCAGATCCCCAATAAACCCTCCGAAGAAATAATTTCTTCACATATAATTCAATGGAACTGCAGAGGCCTGAAGACAAATCTGAATGAACTACACCTGTTAGTCCAAGACTTTAAACCTGCAGCATTCTGCTTGCAAGAAACATATTTAAAACAGATGGATAATTTTAATCTTCGTCACTATAATGCGTCTCATTCTTTTTCTCCACCAGGCGATAAAGCCACAGGAGGATCGTCAATCCTTGTAAGGCATGATGTTATCCATAGCCCTGTGACTCTCAAAACTAATCTTCAAGCAGTTGCAGTGCGAATTACTTTGCACGTTACTCTTACTTTGTGTTCATTGTACATTCCACCTTCATCGACTCTTCTCCAGGCTGATCTACAAACTCTCTATGATCAATTACCCAAACCATGTATACTCATGGGTGATTTAAATGGGCACAATCCTCTTTGGGGTGGTGTGACCACAAACACAAAAGGTCAGGTTCTGGAAGATTTCATCTCGAATAATAATTTATGTATATACAATGATGGTACAAATACATATTTACATCCTGGCACAGGAACATATACAGCTGTTGATTTGTCACTAACTGACTCCAACTTACTTTGAATGGTCAGTCCACAATGACCTGTGTGGAAGTGACCATTTTCCTACTATACTAAAATCTACAACACCAGGCACCCGTGGCGAGCCACCTCCTCGTGGTGGGTGCTGGGTAATGCTAAGAGCTCGCCGACACCCCCGTAGTGGACCCGGGGGGATATTTGGTCCACCAACCCGTTTGCCGTGGGTTGCGTCCCGTGTCGGTGGAGGACGGGATCCTGGTGGTTGAGGGCACTGGGGCTTTTAACTGTGTTCCATTGCCTAACACACCACTTTGGCCCTGACTTCACCTAGACGGGTGGTCGAATGGGCCCGGTTCGACCAATCGGCTGGTCATGCCAAGCCCTGTGCATGGAGGATATGTGTCATTGCACAAATTTTATTTGGATTTTTACTTTCGGTCTTGGCTTATTTGTTCATTGAGCTTTTCGAAATTTAAAATGCATTTTTGAAGTTCTGAACTTTTGCCTAGAGTCTTGTGCCCAGAAGGCGGTGGCTCATGGGCCAATCTGGTAGATTAATTATTTCTAATTCTTCTGCTGGAATATATCATCCGGGTATCCTTGGTGCTGTAAGCTGGAGGCCGCTTGCTTTAGCATTGTCCTTGTGATACTCCGTGGTGGGTGGGGAGCTCGGATGATGAACCGTATTACACTAACCATGGCTTATGAAACTCCAACAAAAAAAACAAAACGTCCACTTGATATTGACCCTGTTGATACTGACCATAGACCATCTACATCGATTGAGTATTGGCCACGTTTCATTGTGATTGAGACTCCTGACAAGACACCGTTGAAATTGAACCCCTTTGCTGTATCCAAAGGTATTCAAGGCATTGCTGGGGATGTGAAGAGCATAAGACGTTTACGTTCGGGTGCCCTGCTAGTCGAGTGCGGGAAAAAGCAGCAAGCAACAAATCTGATGAATATTAAATCTTTCGTGGGCATTCCCGTCACGGTTTCTGCACACAAAACCTTGAATACAAGTAAAGGTATCGTGAGATATAGAGATCGATTGTTTGATGACATGTCGGAACTTGATATAGGATCTGAAATGAAAGATCAAGGTGTACTATATGTCAAGCGCTTTTCAACTCGCAGAAACAACGAAACCGTCAAAACAAATACGTATCTGTTTACTTTCTCATGTCCAAATGCTCCAAAATCAGTGAAGGCAGGCTACTGCAACATACAAGTTGATACCTACATCCCCAACCCACTCAGGTGTTTTAAATGCCAGAAATATGGACACGGTGTAAATACGTGCACATTGTCTGTTGTGTGTGCTCACTGTGGTGAGAAGACACACACAACAGAAGATTGTGACAGCGATTATAAAAAATGCACCAATTGCTCAGGCGACCATTCGTCCTTTTCTAAACAGTGTCCTATTTGGAAAGAGCAAATGGATATCAATAAAATAAAATTTACTCAAAATATCTCTTCTTCGGAGGCCAAAAAACTGGTAAAGAGATCTGATCTTCCACAAACTTATGCTACAGTAGCAAAAACATCATCAGGATCTAAATCTAACACTACATCAACCACAGGCTGCCAAACTACGTTGACTTGGGTAAATTGCGATTCTCCACAGCTTTTGTACCCAGCTATATCATCACAGACTGAGGAATCACTTCCTAGTACCTCAAAGTCGTCTTCTGATCACAAATCATCATCTCAGTCACACTCAAAGTCTCAATCCACAGCTGATAGTCAACAAACTGTGAAAAATAAATCGAAGCCAAAGCCTGATGCTTCAAAACAACAAAGTGGTAGAACTCCTAAAGGGTCACAGAACAAAATTCAATTGTTCAATAAATACGGGTCTCTTGAAGACATGGACGTTTCTGAAAACGTCCATTCTAGGGCACATAGCTTGTCGCCCTCCAAAAGAGTGCGGGGTAGATCCCCAATAAATCCCCCCAAAAGATAGTTTATTCCAATAATATTGTACAGTGGAACTGCAGAGGATTAAGGACTAATGTACATGAATTACATCTATTAGTCCAAGATTTTATACCTTCAGCGATATGTCTCCAGGAGACATATTTAAAACAAACAGATACATTTGACCTTCGTCAGTTTAATGCATATCACTGTTTTGCACCTCCGGGTGATAGGGCCACTGGCGGATCATCCATTCTAGTCAAACAAAACGTTATTCAAAGCCCTGTTTCACTTAATACTAATATGCAGGCTGTTGCAGTGAGAATTACTTTACATGTAGCGTTTACGCTATGCTCTCTTTATATTTCTCCGTCGACGACGTTTGCCAAAACTGATCTTCAAGCTCTGTATGATCAGCTCCCGAAGCCCTGTATTATTATGGGAGATTTAAATGGGCACAACCCACTCTGGGGTAGTGTAACTACAACCACTAAAGGGACATTGTTGGTGGACTTTTGTTCTGACAATGACTTATGTATTTATAATGATGGTTCCAACACATATTTACACCCTGGGACAGTGACCTATTGTGCTCTTGACTTGTCATTGACAACTTCCGAACTACTAAATGAATTCGAATGGTCAGTCCACGATGACCTCTGTGGAAGTGACCATTTTCCTACTATGTTAAAAGCTGTAACTCCATCCGATGTTCCTCCATCATCAAGACGAAATTTTAAAAAGGCTAACTGGGCTTTATATGAAACACTGTGTGCTGAAAAACTTCAACCCGAACGTTTTATTGACGTTCCTGATGCTATTGAATGCTTTTCGGATGAACTGAATTCCATAGCTGATGAGTGTATACCAAAGTCCTCTGTAGTTCCACAGATAAGAAAACCATGGTTCAATGATGAGTGCAAACAAGCTAGGAAGGCAAGGAAAAAAGCAGAACATTATTTCCGTCGCCATCCTATGGTGCATAATTTAAATAAATTTAAAATTTTAAATGCTAAAGCACGGCGTACTTTTAAACAGAACAAACGCCAATCTTGGCAAAATTATGTATCCAAAATAAATTCTCGGACACCCATGTCCAAGGTATGGAACATGGTCCAGAAAATCAAAGGCAAAGGTTCTAAATCTACTGTCCATCATCTTAAACATGGAGATCACTTACTTACTGATAAATCAGATATTGCGAATAAACTGGGCGAAACTCTTGCTAAACATTCTTCATCTTCTAATTATGTACCTAAATTTCAGCAGTATCAAAAACAACAAGAAAAGAAAACTATTAATTTCAATTCTGATAATGGGGAAGATTCTAATGAAACGTTTTCTATTCATGAACTCCATACTGCTCTTGATCAAGCTCATGACACATAACATACATTATCAACTCCTGAAGCACTTACCAGAAACCTGTTTAGAGACGCTCTTATCTATTTATGATGATATTTGGACTTCAGGTAAATTTCCTTCTTCATGGCGTGATGCCATAGTAGTACCAATACCTAAACCTGGACGTGATCATACGGATCCGTCCAATTATCGTCCGATTTCATTAACTAGCTGTGTTTGCAAGAGCATGGAACGCATGATAAATAATCGACTTGTTTGGTACTTGGAAACCAATAACCTAATCACAGATATACAGTGTGGTTTCCGTAAAAACAGAAGTACTGTCGATCACTTAGTGCGACTGGAATCATTTGTGAAAAACGCACTAATTCATAAACAACATGCTGTGTCTATCTTTTTTGATCTAGAAAAAGCATATGACACAACCTGGAAATATGGCATTTTGAGAGATCTACATGATTTCGGTTTGCGAGGTCGTTTGCCTCAATTCATAGCCAACTTTTTAAATGACAGACAGTTTCAAGTTCGCGTAGGTTCTACCCTGTCTGATCATTATAATCAGGATCAGGGTGTTCCACAAGGTAGTATTTTGTTAGTCACACTTTTTAGTATCAAGATAAATAGTTTGTCAAAAGTTTTAAACGATTCAATTGATGGATCATTATTTGTGGATGATTTTAACATTTCTTGTCGTGGTAAAAATATGCATACTATTGAACGGTAACTGCAGTTGTGTTTAAACAAAATAAATAAATGGTGTCTTGAAAACGGCTTCAAATTTTCGAAGTCCAAAACTAACTGTATACATTTTTGCAGAACATATAAGCCACATAAGGACCCAGAACTATCTCTAGATGGCACTCCCATCAAAGTTGTAAAGGAGGCCAAGTTCTTGGGATTAATTTTTGACTCACATTTAACGTTTCTACCACATATCAAATCCCTCAAAACTAAATGCCTGAAGGCACTTGACTTGTTGAAAGTCGTTTCAAATTCTAAATGGGGAGGGGACCAAGCTACCCTCCTGCAACTTTATCGATCACTGATCCGGTCAAAACTTGATTATGGCTCCATTGTATATGGTGGAGCCTGTAAAAGCAACCTGAAACTTTTAGATTCTGTTCACCATCAAGGTCTAAGACTTTGTCTTGGCTCCTTTAGAACTTCACCTGTTGACAGCCTGTACGTTGAGGCCGATGAGCCATCTCTTGAGCAGCGACGTATCAAATTAGCTTTACAGTATGTAACAAAATTATATTCCAGTGAGTCAAACCCTGCATATAACTGTGTTTTCAGTCCTCTGTGTGAGGACTTATACAATATGAAATCTTCGCTTGTACCGCCTCTTGGTTTAAGAATTAAACCATTTCTTGCTGCTGCCGGCATTGAGCTAGAAAACATAGCTCCTTCCCGTCTTCTCTCTTCTCCTCCTTGGCAGTTGGTTAGGCCCCAAGTGGACCTAACACTGACCACATTTAAAAATCAGAAACTAATGAATTACAGTATAAACAAGAATATAATGAATTGAAACATAAATATAGCAGTTATAAATCCTTATTTACAGATGGGTCCAAGGACGGTGGCGCAGTAGCTTGTGCCACTGTCATTGGATCCAGAACAATATCTTCTAGATTCTCAGACAACAGTTCTATTTTTACCGCTGAGGCTAACGCCATATTAACAGCTCTTAAATATATTCAAAGACGCCATAAACATAAACAATATATAATCTATTCCGACTCTCTTTCTTGCCTTCAGGCTGTTAAAATCTTTCTTGTAAACATCCACTTTTAATAGAAATTATTGAATTATATAATGATCTTGCTACTGGCCAATACGACATCGTCTTCTGTTGGTTACCCAGCCACGTTGGCATTTCCGGTAACGCAATGGCCGATCTTACTGCTAAGGCAGCACTTAACAAATCTGTGACACCACTTCGTATTCCTTATTCTGACTACAAAATTAGCATTAGAGCTTACACTCGTGATCTGATGCAGAAGAAGTGGGACACCCAAGTAGGTATAAATAAACTACATGAAATAAAACCCTTCATTGGTTATACATACTTGGGTTGTCAGTCCAGATTTGAAGAAGTCATTTTGCGACGATGTCGTATTGGCCATACAAGATACACTCATGCATACCTTTTGAAAGGTGAGGATCCTCCGTTTTGTATCCCTTGTGATGAGAGAGTCACGGTCAAGCATATTCTGCTTGACTGTGTTGAATTCTCCATCACAAGGGATAAATTTTTCAATGTCAAAACTATCAAGGACCTTTTTAGCACTGTTAGTTGTCATTTAATCATTGGTTTTTTAAAAGAAATTGATTTTTTGGTGGAATTTTGAAAATTATGTTGTGTAAATAGATGCATTTTAATGATTGGTAGTTTGAATTAGTAACTTGAATCGTTGGTGGCTGTACCCTCAAAGGGGGTTGAAGTATTGTAAAATTATTGTCCTCCTGAGAGGGTACGCAAGTCCACAAACATTCACAGTAAATTTAAGTCTACCAGGATTTTAATCGTAGCATTCATGTTCTTTTAATTTCGGCTAACTTTTCATACAATCGCCAGCAGCTGAAGGGATGGTGTAAATCCAACTAGGGACCATGCAGGTAGCAAAGGTACTGTAAGTCCCCATGGTTCCTAGTGTGGTGATCTACCTTCTGTTGTTGGCGATCTATAGTCTGTTTTTATATTGTATTGTCTAAATAGTGCTATTAGTTTTAACTTTCCATGCTAGTTTTAATTGAAATTGTGATATTCTAGTTGTTTTACTGTCCTTCGTTGACGGGTTTTTATGATTTATATATGCTCTTTTTCATTGTTGAAAGTTCTCGTCACGATATGGCTGAGATATTGCCGATGTGACGTTAAGTATTAACTCACTCACTCACTCTACAACACCATCTGATGTACCCCCATCAACAAGATGGAATTTTAAAAAGGCTGATTGGCCTTTATATGAAACGCTGTGTGCTGCGAAGCTTCAACCTGAATATTTTATTACTGTTCCTGACGCTATCAAATGCTTTTCTGATGAACTGAAATCTATAGCTGATGAATGTATACCAAAGTCCTCTGCAGTTCCACATATTCGAAAACCATGGTTCAGCGATGAATGCAAACAAGCTAGGAAGGCAAGGAAAAAGGCAGAACATTATTTCCGTCGCCATCCTATGGTGCTTAATTTAAATAAATTTAAGATTTTAAATGCTAAAGCACGGCGTACTTTTAAACAGAACAAACGCCAATCTTGGCAAAATTATGTATCCAAAATAAATTCTCGGACACCTATGTCCAAGGTATGGAACATGATCCAGAAAATTAAAGGCAAAGGTACTAAATCTACTGTCCATCATCTTAAACATGGAGATCTGTTACTTACTGATAAAAAAGATATCGCAAATAAACTGGGCGAAACTCTCGCTAAACATTCTTCCTCTTCTAATTATATACCTAAATTTCAGCAATATCAAAAACAACAAGAAAAGAAAACTATTAATTTCAATTCTGATAATGGGGAAGATTATAATGAAACGTTTTCTATTCATGAACTCCATACTGCTCTTGATCAGGCTCATGACACTGCTACTGGAGCTAATAACATTCATTATCAACTCCTGAAGCACTTACCAGAATCCTGCCTAGAAACTCTCCTAAATATTTTTGATGATATTTGGACATCGGGTAACCTTCCTCCTTCATGGCGTGACGCCATAGTAGTACCAATACCTAAACCTGGACGTGATCATACGGATCCGTCCAATTATCGTCCGATTTCATTAACAAGCTGTGTTTGCAAGAGCATGGAACGCATGATAAATAATCGACTTGTTTGGTATTTGGAAACTAATAACCTTATCACAGATATACAATGTGGTTTCCGGAAAAACAGAAGTACTGTCGATCACTTAGTGCGTTTAGAATCATTTGTGAAAAACGCACTGATTAACAAACAACACGCTGTGTCTATCTTTTTTGATCTTGAAAAAGCATATGACACTACTTGGAAATGTGGCATTTTACGAGATTTACATGACTTCGGGTTGCGAGGTCGTTTGCCTGACTTTATTGCCAACTTTTTAAATAACAGACAATTCCAGGTCCGCGTGGGCTCTACCCTGTCTGATCATTACAATCAGGATCAGGGTGTTCCACAGGGCAGTATTTTGTCAGTCACACTTTTTAGTATAAAGATAAACAGTTTATCAAAAGTTTTAAACGATTCAATTGATGGATCGTTATTTGTGGATGATTTTAATATTTCTTGTCGTGGTAAAAATATGAATACCATTGAACGACAACTACAGTTGTGTTTAAACAAGATTAATAAATGGTGTCTTGAAAACGGCTTTAAATTTTCTAAATCGAAAACTAACTGTATACATTTTTGTCGTAAATATAAACCACATAAAGACCCTGAACTATCTCTAGATGGCACACCAATTAAAGTTGTGAAGGAAGCTAAGTTCTTGGGTCTCATTTTTGACTCACACTTAACGTTTTTACCACATATTAAATCACTTAAAACTAAATGCCTGAAAGCACTTGACTTGTTGAAAGTGGTTTCAAATTCAAAATGGGGAGAGGATCAAGCTACCCTTCTCCATCTATATCGATCTCTCGTGCGTTCGAAACTCGATTATGGTTCCATTGTCTATGGTGGAGCCTGCCAAAGCAACTTAAAACTATTAGATTCAGTCCATCATCAAGGTCTAAGACTTTGTCTTGGCTCCTTTAGAACTTCACCTGTTGACAGCCTGTATGTCGAGGCTGATGAACCATCTCTTGAGCAGCGACGTATAAAATTAGCTTTACAGTATGTAACAAAACTATATTCAAATGAGTCAAACCCTGCATATAACTGTGTTTTCAATCCCCTGTATGAGGATTTATACAAAACGAAATCTTCTCTTGTTCCGCCTCTTGGTTTAAGAATAAAACCACTTACTTCTGCTGCCAGCATTGAGCTGGAAAACATAGCTCCTTCCCGTCTTCTTTCTTCTCCTCCTTGGCAGTTGGTTAGGCTACAAGTTGACCTAACATTAACGACTTTTAAAAAAACAGAAACGAATGAATTACAGTATAAACAAGAATATAATCAACTGAAACATAAATATAGCAATTATAAATCCTTATTTACAGATGGATCCAAGGACGGTGGCGCAGTTGCCTGTGCCACTGTCACTGGATCCAGATCAATATCTTCTCGATTACCCGATAATAGTTCTATTTTTACAGCAGAAGCTAACGCCATATTAACAGCTCTCAAATATATTCAAAGACACCCTAAACGTAAACAATACATAATCTATTCCGACTCTCTTTCTTGCCTTCAAGCTATTAAAAATATCTCTTGTAAACATCCACTTTTAATAGAAATTATTGAATTGTATAATAATCTTGCCACTGGCCAATACGACATCGTCTTTTGTTGGTTACCCAGCCACGTAGGTATTTCCGGTAACGCAATGGCCGATCTTGCTGCCAAGGCAGCACTCAACAAATCTGTGACACCACTTCTTATTCCATACTCAGATTATAAAGCCAGCATTAGAACTTACATCCGTGATCTGATGCAGAAGAAGTGGGACACCCAAGTGGGCATAAATAAATTACATGCAATAAAACCCTATATTGGTTACAGCTATTTGGGTTGTCAGTCCAGATTTGAAGAAGTCATCATGCGGCGATGTCGTATTGGCCACACCAGATACACACATGAATACCTTTTGAAAGGTGAGGATCCTCCGTTTTGTAACCCTTGTGATGAAAGAATCACAGTCAAGCATATCTTGCTTGACTGTGTTGAATATTCCATCACAAGGGATCAGTATTTTAATTCACATACTATGAAGGATCTTTTTAACAGTGTTAGTCCTCATTTAATTATTGCATTTTTAAAGGAATTAAATTTGTTAACTGAACTGTAAATAGATAAATATTTTAAAATTGGAAGATTAAATTAGTAACTCAAATCGTTAGTGGCTGTACCCTCAAAGGGGGTTGAAGTACCGTAAAATAATTGTCCTCCTGAGAGGGTACGTAAGTCCAAAAACATTTGACGTAAATTTCAGTTTTCCAGCTTTTTAATCGTAGAATAAGTGTGTTTTTACTTTATGGCTAGATTTGTCTAAATTGCTAACAGCTGAAGGGATGATGTAAATCCAGCTAGGGTCCATGCAGGAAGCAAATGTACTGTAAGTCCCCATGGTCCTTAGTATGGTGATCTACCTTCAGTTGTTGGCAACCTGTAGCTCATTTTTATATTGTACTGTCCTCTATAGATACATTGTTTTAGGTCTATTCACTAGTTTTATATTCTATTCTGTGATATTCTAGTCAGTTTTACTGTCCTTCATTAACAGGGTTTTACAATGTCCGTGCTAGTAATTCATTTGTATTTTTATAATTAATCATTCTCGTCACGATATGGCTGCAATACTGCCGATGTGACGTTAAATACTAACTCACTCACTCACTCACTCACTTCCCTTATATGTATGCCAATGTATTAACATACTAATCATACCATTATTTTTGTGTATTCAGTTTAGGAATATAAAGTACCAAATTCATTTTTTGAGCTGTAGATGTGTGTATTTTGTAGATTGATAATTTGATTCATTATGTTTATTATAATAATAAACATTTCTGAATGATACTGGTATATACGTTAACCGTTTCATTTTCTTTTGCAGAGGCTAAATATCAGTATGCCAAACCCTAGCTGTCACTAACTTCATTCATATCAATCTAAGCGCTTTACCTTGTAATTTCACAAGGCCGTCGAAAAACATATCCGCTAAACCTACCCTGACGCGATGGATGACACGGGACGTAATGGGCGATATTTTCGTCATCAAATGTGCCAAAAATGAAGATGCTAACTATTTCCAATCAGTGTGGTCGTTCAGATCTATGTTTTATGTGTACGATTTCGTGGTAATAGCGAGCTGACACGAAATATCAAAGCACATGTCGGTGATGAAAGTAGGAGGTGTGTCATTGTTTACATATCGCCTATGTAACGACGATTTTCGTGTCTCGAAACTGCTTAATTAACGTTTTCCAACACTGAAAGTAACGATGGCCGTTGTTCTGGTGTCATACACTTTGCCACTGTATCGATGAAAATCCTGTGAAAAACTTCTAACCACCCGTCCTCGGATTTTTCTATAGTAAATGCATGGCGCGTCTCCCTGCAGTGAACGCCGCCATGCGGCAGTGGTTGCCTGGGTCAGTGTTGGATCGTTAGCGCAGGCGCATCAGACCCAGGGAACCAGGCTGTGTGGAGAAATATAAATGACATGACTGAGTTCTGTCTAGAAGAAACATTTGAGTATCGATCTATGTTTTATGTGTATGATTTCGTGGTAATAGCGAGCTGACACGAAATATCAAAGCACATGTAGGTGATGAAAGTAGGAGGTGTGTCATTGTTTACATATCGCCTATGTAACGACGATTTTCGTGTCTCGAAACTGCTTAAATAGCGTTTTCCAACACTGAAAGTAACGATGGCCGTTGTTCTGGTGTCATACACTTTGCCACTGTATCGATGAAAATCCTGTGAAAAACTTCTAACCACCCGTCCTCGGATTTTTCTATAGTAAATGCATGGTGCGTCTCCCTGCAGTGAACGCCGCCATGCGGCAGTGGTTGCCTGGGTCAGTGTTGGATCGTTAGCGCAGGCGCCTCAGACCCAGGGAACCAGGCTGTTTCTCCACATTGCTTGCAGTCTAAGTCGATGTAACACGTGTTCTGAGTGGACAGATAAAAAGGGAGATAAATCTGACATATTTTGCCGCTATGGGATTTTATGAGAACTGCGAAATATGGCCGTATTGGAACAGAGGTTCGTAGGAAGATATGACAAGTAACCTCTGTGGGAAGGGAATGGGTCAAGTCATGGAGTTTTCAGAACCCTGTAGAATAATGACGGTGCAGTATTCTGGCCATGGGCCTCAGCCCTAACGATATGTAAAGGACCAACCTGATCAATTATGACACTGCTGAATGTCTCTTCAAAGTTCGGAATGTTTTTAATGGTACAGTTGGTATTTTGCCATCCGTTTGGTAGAAATGATAGATACTGCCAAATGTTATCAACATCATACCACAAATTAGGCCAAAGGAATCTAGAAAACATTTGCCACATGTTTTGTTAGATCCATTTATGATCAAAATGGCGGCCTCGTCAAAGGCTCAACAAAACTCATATCAAACTGGAACCGTGTCAGCTTCTAAAGAATTCTCTAACTGGGATTTAAGTTGTAAATATATGACTGATCAGAAAGACGCTGTGGTACATTGTATATGTTACAGCCAGGTTGTGAAATCACTCATTTCGTGAAATGACTAAGAGGACCAGCGATTTTGCGTCAGTTTGACACTTTGACACTTGCAATGTCGAAAGCAGCCACACCAGACAATAACTGTGTATTGCTTGTTGTTACACAAAATGACATGAAATGGCTGGCCCTCTTAGTCATTTCACGAAATGACCGGCATTTTTAGTTATTTCAAGAAATGACTGGTTTCACAATCTGACTGTAACATGTGGTAACCGATTTCACAATGTGCATCAGTGTATGAAGTAATGACAAAGAATGAGGGTCCATCCACCCTAAGCGTATGACTGGTATGACGATAGGGGATAAGGGGGCAATTCACCCAGACACAACTAACCTAAGCAGGATATAGGATTAGAATTCGAACTTTCTCATTCATTGGAACAGTTGTCCTACCAAAATCAGCATTAAACATGACATTTGGAACACAGTTATACCTCAATGATCAGTTTCATCTTCGACGTTAGCCATGTAAAACAGGTTTCTCTTGTGTATTCGTTGATCACCGGGTTTGATTGTTGTGTGACCGAGCTCTGCAATTCCAGCCAATTACAGCAATAAGTGTCACCTTTAAACGAACTTTGTGCATACATCATACTTCAAGGACGACTCAAGAATCGTCTGGTTGGAAATGGGCATTCCAACTGAGCTTTGGAGGTGCAGAATCGGGATATTTTGTCCGTACAGGAGGCGACCGACATGTAAACATCACGGTATAGCGATACCTACAGGTACCCGTTTATGTTGCAGGGTTGCATTGCTGTTTCTGACATTGCTACTTGTATCAGGGGATGTGGAATCCAACCCAGGACCAGGACCAGGGCTTCGTGGTGGTGTACAAACTCGATTATCAGCCAAGAATGTATCAGGCGAGGTAGAGTCACCAGAAAGTAGCCACTCAACCCTAAATGATCTCGCTATAACACTACAAGCTATCCAGTCAGAGCTTACATCCCTTGACAATAAATTTGATATGTTCACATCTGAGTTCAACAAGAAGTTAAATTCAGTATCAGAGGAAAATACTGTCTTGAAAAAGAGATTGGAAACTATGGATGCAAAACTTGACACCCTAGAGGCACAGTCAAGGCGAAATAACCTACTGTTTCATGGCATTAAAGGTAAACAGGGTGAAACTTGGGAGGAGTGTGAAAATAATGTCAGGGACTTTTTTAAGGATGTTTTGAAGATTGATCCAGCTGATATATCATTTGAAAGAGCGCATCGTCTCCCATCAAAGTCGGGAATTAAACCTGTCATTGTGAAATTCACCTTCTTCAAGGACAAGAGTTCTGTTCTTGACACAGCTCGGAAAATATTGAAGGGCCATAAAATATTTCGGGTATCTGAGGACTTCACAGAACGGGTACGCAGAGTGAGATCCCAACTATTCCCATTTATGCAGAAGGCCATAGATGAAGGGAAGACCGCTTTCCTGAGTTATGATAAACTGATTATCAGTGGTGACATCTTTGTTTCTGAAAGTGATACGGGTGACATACGTAGGATTGGCAAGCGTCGGCATTGGGTATCAAGGCAAACCTCTACTTCAACGTCATCGCAGATGGAAGAACAGTGCGACGGAATAGGATCTCGGCACTGGTCCCAATGTATCCCACCAGTTGTCCTCAGACATTCTGACTGTACCAGGTTGTCAAGAAAGTTTATCAGTATGTACTAGGAACATACATGGCTTAAAATCTAAAGTAGTTTGTGGCGATTTTGTGTCTTTTCTGAAAACATTTGCCATATTTTCAATGATTGAAACAATGTGTCCCGATGCTTTAAAGCTATATGACTTGAATACTATTTTTTATGGGTATGATATCTTTGTCAATGATGCAAGAAGGCTTGAACTTCGAGGGAGAATCTCAGGAGGGATAGTGGTAGGAATCAGGAAGTCTATATCTTCATATTTCAAGAGGGTGTATGCGAAATGGAATAATTGTATCTTTTTCCAGATAAATTCAAACTCCACGTTGTCTCAGACAATCATAGGTTTTGTTTACATTCACCCAGAGAGGTCCATTGTATATAATCATTCTGATGACAGTGGAATTAGCTCCCTTGAAAATCAATTGTTTCATTTTTTCCATGACTTTGGTGACAACTGTAAATTGATATTATGCGGAGACTTTAATGCTCGCACGTCAGCTGAGAGGGATTATATCATCGATGATGATACAGACTTCCTACCAATATATGATCAATATGTTGTAGATACGTTTTCACTTACATGTAAATCATCTGATCCAGTGGTAAATAATTAAGGAAGACAACTTTTAGAGCTCTGTAAAAAGTTGTGTATTCATATTGTTAATGGTCGAAAGGAAAACGATATCGATGGAATGTCTACGTATATATCTCCGTCAGGAGTCAGCGTAATCGACTACTTCCTTGTGTCAACTTCTTTGTTCCCATGTGTAGTTTCAATGGACGTGATGTCCCGAACCGAGTCAGACCATCTTCCCATTGTGTGTCGACTTAGCAACATATTACCCAAGAGAACGCAACTACAGGCTGATGTTCCATGTGCGTTATATGATGTACCAAAGTATAAATTACTCAAAGAACAAACAACACACTTCAGAGACTTGTTCCAAAGCGACACAGTTTCATCTATGTTAAGTGCTTTTATGTCATTAATTGAATATGATACCGATCGAGTTGTGCAGAAATTATCGGACATCTTCATTTTCTGTGGATCTGAAGTATGGGGAAGCAAATCCAAGCAAGAATATCACCAACCATGCCCAAAACAACCATCTTGGTCCCACAAAGATTGTCGTGGACTAAAGTCAGAAAAATACAGGTTATTAAACAGATACAGAAGATATCAGTGCGAAAATAATCTTAAGGCTAAGGCTGAATTCAAACATTGTTGTAGTTCTACAAAGATATTATACGACCAGAAAACAGCGGAGCATATTTCATGTCAGGCACTACTTGGAGACTGTGAAAGTTTTTGGCAAACTGTTAAACGTGCCCTTTCTGGTAATTCTAATATAGGTGATTCTTCAATTTCGCCGCAAACTTGGTTGTCTTACTTTAAAAATCTTCTTAACCCAGTCACAGTTACCGAATCGGATTTTGATAAGACAGTGAAAGACTTTATTAATTCTCACACATGTGATACTTGTTTAGATTTTCCTGTAACTGAAGATCTTCTTTCATGGGAAATTACTATAGCAGAAATAGATGACGCTATAAATTACCTTAAGAGTGGAAAAGCCCCAGGTGAAGATGGAATACCACCAGAATTCCTGAAGTGTTCCGATGACTTACTCTTATACTATCTTTATGCTTTGTTTAATAAAATTTTTGAATCTGGAAACTTCCCTTCAGCTTGGAATATAGGTATGATTGTTCCACTTCATAAGCCAGGAGATAAGACAAACCCAAACAACTACAGGGGGATTTCCATATTGAACGACATAGGGAAAATATTTACAACTGTCTTAGAAAAACGTTCGAGGACTTGGATTGAACTGAACGATTTAATATCCGAAGTCCAAGCTGGCTTTAGGTCTAGTTACTCTACCACTGACAATATATTCACTTTACAAGCATTGATTTCTAAATATCTGTGTAAACCACGTGGTAGGTTTTATTGTGTATTCATTGACTTCAAGAAAGCCTTTGACTATGTAGACAGAAGCAAGTTATTATTTAAATTAGCACTAAAGGGTTGCCATGGGAAAATGTTTCATTTACCTAAGAATATGTATTCGTCAGTTAAGTCATGTGTGAGATCAAACTCAAAAAGAACCAGTAACTTTAATATTTCAGCAGGTGTTCGACAAGCATGTGTTCTCAGTCCTATACTTTTCACCTTTTTCATAAATGAGCTTGTAACTGAAATGTATGATAAATGTGATCATGGTATATTTGTCACACAAAATATTTATGATATAATGCTGCTTTTGTTTGCAGATGATGTTACAATGTTCTCTTACACTGTTTCGGGGTTGCAAAAGCAATTGAATGTGCTCCAATCTTTCTGTGAAAGATGGGGGTTCCAAGTCAATTTAGATATAACTAATGTTATTGTATTCAGAAATGGAGGTATCGTTGCTAAACGTGAAAGCTGGGTTCTAAACAACATAACTCTAAAAATTACACCGTATTATAAGTATCTAGGTATTCTGTTTTCATCAACGTTAAATTGGGCAAAAGCGTGTCAAACGTTAGCAGCTCAAGCATCACGAGCAATGATACCTCTGTACACATTGTTTCAAAAAACACTTGCATATCCTTTTCTGCGGCTTGTAAAATATTTGATAGCAAAGTTTCACCAATTTTACTGTATGGGTCTGAAATATGGGGGACAAGATACTTTGAAGTTATAGAAAAAATCCACACCCAGTATTTAAAACGTTTCTTACATGTTGGCAAATTCGCATCAAATAAGGCTATACTTGGTGAAACAGGGCGACACACGATGTATGTTTTAACACAGACAAGGGTTATAAGATACTGGATAAAAATACTCCATATGAATTGTACTAGATATCAACACCAATGCTATTTAATGTTGAAAAGATTAGATGATGCGGGAAAGCAAAACTGGGTGTCAAATCTCAGAAATTTACTGTTTTACACAGGCTTTACACACGTTTGGTTATCACAAGATGTGGGTGATTCTATTATGTTTACAAATATATTCAAACAAAGGTTGAAAGATATTGATTACCAAAATTGGCATAGTTTTGTATCATCTTCACACTATTTAAGTAATTATAGTAGCATTAAGTCCTTGCTGCAGCCTGAAAAATATTCAATGTGTCTCTCTGATAGATCTTTGCTAAGAGCCTTATGTAAATTTAGAATATCTCTCCATGATTTTAATATTAACAACATACGTAGAAACAAAAATGAGCAGGTATACAAATCACTCTGTTTACAGTGTGATCTCAACGTTATGGAGGACGAATTTCACGTTCTGTTTATTTGTGAAAAGTATCATGATCTGAGATTAAAATATCTCCCAAGCCTATCCAATGTAAAGCACTATTCAGTGAAACTCTTGCGTAATACATTAAACACAAATAATGAGGATACCTTACGAGCTCTCGCCACTTTTCTTAAAAATGTGTTTATATCGAGGCATCAATGGAAATAGAAATATTGCTGTATTGTTACCACGTGACATGTGTTCTGTCAAATATAATTGTATTCTAGGCTATGACGCCGAACTACTGAATAAATGTGTATGTATGTTTTCACAAACAGTCAACTATTTCTGCAAGCATCAACGGGAATGTTGTACAATGGTTGTGTTTCCTCCTACCCCACAACGTGTGGTATGATAATCATTCGATACAGCCTTCTGGAAAACAAAGTTTGCTTACGCATAAAACTGAAGAGACATTTCAAAGATAGACAGTACAATAAGGTCCATCCATCTGAATCTGTTTTGTGGTAGAATAACACAGACATCTCACGCGGATGGAGTAATTCATATGTGCTGCACTGATGGCTTTTGATTACCCACCACGGATGTGTGAGTAGTTACATCTCTGCGCCGAGCATTACATCAAAACCCCTGTGCTGACGTTGCACTGGTCATAGTGCAGTAAACAGAACATTAGGGTGAAACGTCTTATCGGAATTTACCTTGGAAAAGATAAGAGTCTCCCATAATAGTGTCATGGCGAATGAATATTGTTTTTATATAACAATAATAGGTTGCCGTCTCTTAATGAGATCGTCGGGGCGGCGTGGTAGCCCTGTGGTTAAAACATTCGCTTGTCATATCGGAGGCCACGTTTCGATTCATTTCTAGTGTCTCCCGCCACAATATTGCTGGAATATTGCTAAAGGCGGCGTAAAACCCAACCCAACCCACACTAAAGAGTTTACTTGCTTCTGAGAAATACAACTTTCCTCCAACGACACCTTAGACAATGACGTACTTGTTTCCCTGGTATCGAAAGACAGGCTCAAGAAATGTTCCAGCTGTACAACAATAGTCTTTGAAAAACGTCGTCTGGACCAAAGAATCCAGTGGTTGATATCATGAGCACCCATCTAAGTATTCAGGGAACGATGAATTGAAGCTTTCGATCGATAAGACACTTACAAGGCATAATACTTTCTGAAGACGAATCTTTCGTGAATTTCTGCACCGAACTGATCATATTACGACACAATTTGAATGTGGGTATTTCATTGCTGAAGTCAAATCCATACCCTGTTGCGATACATATGAAAGTTTAAGTATTGTAGTATCACTTGAGTATCGTAGTGTAAATGAATGCGTTTCTTTATATGCCGCACTCAGCAATATTCCAGCTATATGGCGACGGCATGTAAATAATCAAGAGTAAGACCAGACAATTCGGTGATCAATAGCATGAGCATCGACCTTCGCATTTGGGAACCAAAGACGTGTCAACCAACTCAGCGAGCCCTACTTCTCAATCCCGTTGGTCGCCTCTTACGACAAGCATAGTCGCCTTTTGTTCCAAGCATGGGTTGCAGAAGACATATTCTACACGGGTCTCCTCCCTGGTGGAGGCACCTAGGTTCAGGTCCCAAGGTGGGCACACTTGCGTAGCACTCTTAGACGAGGTTTTTAGATCCACATTGTGTCAGTTCACCCAGCTGTAATATGGGTGCCCGTGGGCATGTCCTGGTAAAGTGAGTGTTCAGTTCATTGTGTCTACCAGACAGCATAGCTGTATGATCCCCAGGGAGCTGAAGAAGACTTGGGAAGTATGATAGCGTCCTTTGACTGGAGGTTAGTAATGTACATTGTGCCATGAGCAAGCAATGTGCCTGGCTATGAGCTCCATATAAGAGGACTATTACTATATTACTATTATAACTAACTTCATTCCCCTTCCCTCTCTGCTACCCTCTGACCTCCGCTGAACCAAATACCCACAATGCCCCTGACAGGTTATACCCACTAAATGAGCTGATTGCCAACTTGGGCGCCCAGTGGGGTTGAGTGGCTCCTTCCAAGGGAAGTTATGAATCATGACAAAAACACGGGTCTTGTGGAGTGTGTAACCTGTTAAGCTGCACAGCGCACTGCAGCTAAGGTTCAGGGGAAAACTGAGTTATGAGCAAATTCGTTAAAGCAGCTTTTAGCAGTATTCCGCTTACATCACGTCGTTAGATCATGCAGGAGGGCTCAACTTTACCATTTACTTTTTAGCAACTAGGTTTAGGTTGTTTGCTAGATCTTCTTTACTGCTCCAGGTTTTGCTTCAAGAATATGCTTTATACGTTATTACGTTAGGGAAAGATATTAAGCATTTAATGGGAATGTATTACTTTCTTTGTTCAGTAAAAGCTTCGAATTTAAATAAATTATCAAAATTATCTGCTACAGCAAGTGATCTATATAGACTGCAGGTTCTGTTTTGACGATCAATGCCATGGCAACGGCCAACTTCAACATATACGTTATGGTTACACGTTTCGTATTTTAAAACTGCTAAATATACATAGGCGGAAAGAGGAGATAATTTTCTAAAGATTTTTAATGTATCTGTAATAGAAACCTTCAGGGCTGTTGTCTATCTCAGCTTTCCAACTTCGGTAAAATTGACCCTTTAGGATTGATTCTACCTAAGAAGAAGTTAACCACTGGCATTAAACATTTAAGGGGTTATGAAATATATAGTTACGATAGCGCCTCGGATAAGTGCATAATTATCTAAATCAACTTTGATGATTTTTGGAGTCGTTCCAACATAATATAGCTTATACCAGTACACCCCACCCAGGGACAGAATCATCAAAAAGGACGGTGACATCTGCATACAGTAGTATCATAAATGAAATACATTGGTTCATATCAATATCTGGGAAGTTACAAAGACTCACAGATGTACATCCATCATTAGTAAGGATAGTGCAAACGATTTAATATTATCATACATTATTTGAACAAGAGTTAAAAATCTACCATTAATTACATTGTTGAGTAGCCCAACCCTCCATACACTATCGAACACTTTTTCTACTTTTTAGTAATTGGTTGAGCATATTCATAACAAATGTCTTATCATTTGTTGAGTGGACATTTGTGAAACCCGTCTGGGCAGGGGTAATACTGAAGTCGGGCTTGGTTTGTCACCAAGCTACTTCGTACCAAGAATTGGGGAATTAGCCGGGGGGATCTCCACACCTTGATACAAACAGAAGGGTTCCAGGGTCAGACTTTTTATTCAATACATGGATTCAATGTTATACAAAATCATTCAACCACAATGATATAAAATGTCACCGATGCTCTTGAGAAGAGTAGAATAAACATCTAAACCTTACTTTATATAATACATCATTATAAATTTAAGTTAAATTCAATACAATGTCCATTCCCGTTACGACGGCGTAATACAAACAAATTTAAAGTTATAATTAACAACTGCATGTCTGTACTAACAATATCTGACATAACATAATCTGTAATCATTTATCATGTGCATTTTACTCATAAACATTGCGCCATTCTTGAACAGCGACCATTTTTCGATATAGGGGCGTCCTTTACCTTAAATACGATACGCCCGTACAGTGTTGAACGTGTACTGTTATAATCCGATGTACGGTAAATTTAACATAACAGTTATAGATGATCCGTGATATATTAGACAAATAAATATCTCTGGACCAGTTCAGAATATTGACTGACACACAGCTATATAAATGAAAACCTATGCAACTGATAATTAGAGCGCGCTGAGACTGACTACGGTGCGTTACGTCACAAGTAAACAATCTATCCGCGTACTAGCTGTGCAGACCAGTGTGGCGGCATGCTAATGAACCGTTGCCGTTGCGTTGCTGCACAGATTCTATAGCGTTAGCCTTTATTCATTAAATCCACTGAAGTGCTTCAAACTGACAATGTAAACAACTCACTAAAATATTATAACGACTAAACTGTTAACAGGATAAATATAGAAAGTTATGAAGAATATATCTGTAAGTTTGGAATTCTGAACATCCATCATTAGTAAGGATAGTATATACGTTTTAATATTAGCATACATTATTTGAACAAAAGTTAAAAATCTACCATTAATTACATTGTTGGGTAGCCCAACCCTCCAAACATCATCGAACACTTTTTCTACTTTATAGTAATTGGTTGAGCATATTCATAACAAATGTCTTATCATTTGTTGAGTGATCATTTCTAAAACCCGTCTGGGCAAGATGTAATACGTTAATGTTTTATAAAAAGTGTTAAGTCTGTTATTCACAATACTTACCAATCAGGCTACCGAATCTGATGAATGTCGCACTTGGTTCATATGCGTTTGGGGCCATATGACTTATCTCCCTTTCTTTTTGTAGACTTTACTTTGTGTAAACATTTTCGAAAGTTCTTTAGCCTTATCCTTTTGCTTTCCAGTAATCAGTTGATATATTTTTTATACTGCTTGATATGTTCATGCACTTCTTATACTCTTTAGAACACATAAAGAGATGTTTTGCAATTGCAGTATTTGTGAAAATCATTACGTTAACGAGAGTGTACTGCAAGCGAAGGATGTTGATCGGATAATATTGTTACGTCAGGTGAGTGTTCATGTACGACTTTCGAGTGAGTACTTACTCCTGCTCAGTGATGACGTGCTGCTGCCGAGTCATGCTGAACCCAGGCCAAGTGATGATGTAGTGTAACCAAAAGATGTACTGTAGCCAAGTGATGATGTGCTGTAGCCAAGTGATGATGTGCTGTAGCCAAGTGATGATGTGCTGTAGCCAAGTGATGATGTGCTGTAGCTAAGTGATGATGTGCTGTAGCCAAGTGATGATGTGCTGTAGCCAAGTGATGATGTGCTGTAGCCAAGTGATGATGTGCTGTAGCCAAGTGATGATGTGCTGTAGCTAAGTGATGATGTGCTGTAGCTAAGTGATGATGTGCTGTAGCCAAGTGATGATGTACTGTAGCTAAGTGATGATGTACTGTAGCCAAGTGATGATGTGCTGTAGCCAAGTGATGATGTGCTGTAGCCAAGTGATGATGTACTGTAGCTAAGTGATGATGCACTGTAGCCAGGTGATGATGTACTGCAGACAGGTGATGATATACTTTAGCCAAGTGATGAAGTACTGTAGCCAGGTGATGATGTGCTGTAGACAGGTGACGATGTACTGTAGCCAAGTGATGATGTGCTGTAGCCAAGTGATGATGTACTGTAGCTAAGTGATGATGTACTGTAGCCAAGTGATGATGTACTGTAGCCAGGTGATGATGTACTGCAGACAGGTGACGATGTACTGTGGCGAAGTGATGATGTGCTGTAGACAGGTGATGATGTGCTGTATCTAAGTGATGATGTACTGTAGCCAAGTGATGATGTACTGTAGCCAGGTGATGATGTGCTGTAGCCAAGTGATGATGTACTTTAGCCATCGAGAGTAGAGTTTAGGCTCACTACCTTTTGACTGTCGTAGAGCTAAGGTGATCGTAACTCCCATACTTTAACATAGACTGTTGATCATTACTCCCATTAATGATCTTTAACACAGACTTACGACTCCTAGCGCTACAATCGCTTTGAGGAACGAGGCCCTGGTCTTTCAGTATGACGGCCAGGGATCGAACCCGACGCTCCGTGTACATGCACTAGCCACTGGATCGTGGAGGTGGTCTGACACTGGCACAAACACGCAACAAACCAGCCTACCAATTCTATGATTACACAATGCTATTTAGAAAGTGGTCAAATGTAACATATGTTATATTTAGGATAACACTTTCTTGGTAAAGTACAAATTCTAATACTTTTTTGTGTTGAGCCCCATACGGGATTCGAACCCACACTCTCAGAGTCAGGTATCCAATCGTTAGCATGCAAAGTCAGCCACCTGTCCCCCTCAGCCCCCGTGACTTAAACAAAAATGAAAGTCGGACGACTGGTTGTCTAGACTGCGGACTCTGTTTTACCTCTCTGATAAGTGTTAACTGGCACTGCTCCCACGGCCGAAAGCTAAGATCACACAATGTCATTTAGAAAGTGGACAAATGTAACATATGTTATATTAGGAATTACACTTTCTTATGAAAGTCAAAAAAAGTAATTCTATCACTTTTTCTGGAGTTGAGACCTATTTACGATTCGAACCCACACCCTCACAGTCAGGCACCTAAACAAGTACATGAACATGTCACTGTAGGTAAGGTTCAGGGATAAATGGAGGTATAAACTACGTTAAAACCGCTTTTAACAGCAATCCACGTATATCACGTTGTGTTAGATTACTGTAGAAGGAAGGTGTAAAGTCACGCAGAGCTCAGGCATGGAGCATTTTGGTGAAAAGAGACAGGTGTGGTTCTTGTAAACCTACAAACGAACTTGTACAAACCTGTTGTGTTTAAGAGACACAAATCTACAAAGTATTAGACTGGACCGCGTCTGATTATGATTCTAGAACAGAAACAAAGTATATATGTTGTTCACACGTTGAAAACATGAACAGCGCCATATTTATATCAGCTGTACACGAGAAACTTTGATTCATGCATGCACCCAATTAATGTTCTGCATCGAACTATAGACAGCAGATATTTCGTGCGCACGCTTTGTTTAATGGCTCTTAAACGACCCATAAAATCACTCGCTCCACGCTGTTGTCAATATATGGGACATCCGTAAACGCGAGTATTTTAGTCATATGTGTCCCCCATTACTGGCTGTGCATGTAGATGCGTAATCTACACCAATGTGAAGGTAGTTTAAAGACTCATAAACGACCTATAAAACGTCTCCAGCATATAGGACATCCAAATCTGAATGTGAGTATCCCATGCATTCGAGACAAAAGAAAACATTTTACACACTTCTTAGTTGGTAGCTGATAGTACAATTTGCAATAAAAGCAGAGAATGCAAGATTAAAGAACAAAATACACATAAAATGATTTATGTTGTCATTTGTTAACAAAACAAAGGTATGGTACAGTTTTAAGTGTGGCGTTCAATAGGGGGCACCATGACATTTAACCGGCCTATAAAATAACCTTTGTTCTATCACGCAATGTCATCAAGACCTGATTCAATGTGCCAAGCTGCGGAGACACGTCCTGGTGTTGGGGACTAACTTATGGTAGCTGATTAGGGCCATTGCTTTCTCGCCTTAAAATTTGGAAGCGAGAGAGCGAGATCACAAGACGAAAAGGCGATAGCACGAGACAAGAAAACGATAAAGTGATAGAGCGAGAAAACGATATAACAAGGCATACAAACTATATAACGAGGCGAGAAAGCGATAGAGCAATAAAACGAGAAAGCGATATTTACCTTAATTCTGTCCTGTCTGCACATGTCTGCGTATGACCTAATCCAACAGGAAGCTCAATCACCATTTGTTCTAGTCGCACAGACACAAAATGCATATGTTGTGGCATTTTTGTAATTAATCTTTTAACTTGTCCAGACAATACTCCAACAGTAACTCAAGAAACCGTTAGTGTTTCAGTTGAAATAAATGAGTGTTTTTTAAAGCCTGTGAAAAGGATAACAATCATTATTGTAAAATGACTAATTATGCCAGGATTAATTCCTGGCTTACATTTCTTCCTTGTCATTTCCCTTGTTAAATGTCACCATTGTTATCTCATCACTCATGCCTAGATGAATAATCCCTGGTTTCCATTTGCCCATCCACCCCACCAATTTAGCGCTAATTAACCGTAGTTTTGCCTTGTTTTCTTAGCACAATTGTTTCAAATGTTCGTATATAGCTTTTCCTAGTCTCTTCATGCACCTGGTGAAGGAATAAGAATTTACTCCGTAATATCCATTAGGTATGTTACTAGTACTTTTTATTCCTTGGGCTAAAGATACACATTTGCCATCACGCCATAAAGACGAGTATCAAAAAATGAGACAATACCCCGCAAAGCCTTAACCAGTACATTCCCTACTCCCCGTGTTACTGCGGTAACAAAGTGACCAACAGGATCGGGTGGTCAGGCTCGTTGACACATGTCATCGTAACCCAATCACGTACATCGATGCTCATGATGTTGATCACTGGATTGTCTTGTTCATACTCAATTATTTACAGGACGCCGCCATACAGGTGAAATAGTGCCGAGTGCGGTGTTAACGTTGGCAAAATCCTCTATCATATTCTCTCTCGACGTTGGGCTTTATTGTTTCAGTGATGGAATGTTACACACCCTGTACCTTTTATCAGAACCTTTTTAAGCGTACATATTTCAAACATATATATTTCTACAAATGTGTGGTAAAAGGTATTGTTCCAAATGTTTATGACATAATATTGTAATTGTTGTCCATAATACTGTTGTACGTAAGTAATACTTAAACAAATTGTCCCTCCCTATCTCCAGACTATACGCTTGAGACAGTGCGACAATTCGTCGACGTGGTAGGTGGGTTAAACAAAAACGTAATATAATCATCACTTTGGAAATAAAGCACTATATCATGAAACTCCTGTAAACTGTGAAACTGGCATATTGATATGGGTGTATTAATGAACATTACATGAAGAAATAGCAAAGAAAAAGTTGGGAGTTTCTGCCCCTTTTACTATCTTAAGGGCTTTATATTGTTGGGAGTGTAGTAAATCATCATTGACAGGGTATAGAGAAGGGGTGCGACGCAGCCCAGTGTAAACATGATAAAGGTTTTGTAGATGTGAAGGAGGATTTATTCGTCTGCAACCCGGTGAATGTCACCTATTGTTTCTTATCAAATTCAAATCGTTTTCACACGGGTTGCAAATCATAAGCAAGATGATATAGGTAGATAATTACATATATTGAACGAGTTTCAAGTCCTCGTCTGACAACGAAAATGTTACAGAGTGAAAAAGGTTAACTGAATACACGCGTCACCAATCAGCTGATCAAACCCTACACGACCACGATATGTATACTACATGTATACAGAGATAGGCAAATCACTGTGTACTTATATGTTACAATGGCGGTCAAATAATTTTTACACATCACCTCTCAACATAAAAATCTTATTTAAACTGTCTCAATGATCTATTCATAACATACTTTTAGTGATGATATGTCTGATATGAGATAAACGTGATACAGAGCAAAGGGTACCGTATTAGGCTGCGTTAGTGCTATCACAATGCCATTTTGTGATTGGTTCCTCTCTTTCATCTCCCACTTCCGACACATTGGTAACATATCATATTTTGAATTGTTTGGTGTCATTAAGCTGGTTACGACAATTCCAATTCAGTGATAGCATCAAATATTTAACCCCTTTAGTCACTTCACAAAATGAATGTTTCCGGTATTTTACGATATGACGATTGTACACTTTCAAATAGTATGCCAAAGGAAAGTCTACATCTATCTTAGATATTTTCTAAACATCAAGTTAAACAATGCCATTCACCAACAAGAACATTACTAAAAACCAATTAATAGCACTGAGAAACTACGAATGACGATTGAGTTCCAGTTTGTAGTCAGTCATGCCCAGACAGGACTCAATTGTGCGTAATATCGCTCTCTCGCTCTATCGCTTTTTCACGCAATCATATTGCTTTCTCGTCTCGCGTTATCACTGTCTGGTCTCGTATTATCGTTTTCTCGTCTCGCGATATCGCTTTCTCGCCTGCAAAATTTAAGGCCCTATTCAGCCACCATACTAAATGCACTACTTTCTTTATCATGTAGATTACAACCAATTTGTTGTATACAACGACAAAAACAATATAAAACACACTCGGAAAGCAACCTATTCTGTGTATAACGTGTAATGTAACACCGACTTATCTAAACGACCTGTTTTATCATGCAGAGAACGCACTCTTGATATTATACATGTACTAGTTGAGTCAGATTGTGACATCAGTAATTTCTTGAAATAACTATGAGGGCCAGCCATTTTGCGTCATTTTGAAACTTTGACACTTGCAATGTCGAAAGCAGCCACACCAGACAATAACTGTGTATTGCTTGTTGTTACACAAAATGACGTGAAATGGCTCGCCCTCTTAGTCATTTCACGAAAAGGCTGGTATTTTTAGTCATTTCACGATATGACCAGTTTCACAATCTGACTGTAACATGTGGTAACCGATTTCACAATGTGCATCAGTGTATGAAGTAATGACAAAGAGTGAGGGTCCATCCACCCTAAGCGTATGACTGGTATGACGATAGGGGATAAGGGGGCAATTCACCTAGACACAACTAACCTAAGCAGGATATAGGATTAGAATTCGAACTTTCTCATTCATTGGAACAGTTGTCCTACCAACATCAGCATTAAACACGACATTTGGAACACAGTTATACCCCAATGATCAGTTTCATCTTCGACGTTAGCCATGTAAAACAGATTTCTCTTGTGAGGTCGTTTTCACAAACAGTCATTTATTTCTGCAAGCATCAACCGGAATGCTGTACAATGGTTGTTTTTCCTCATGCTCCGCAACGCGTGGAATGATAATCATTCGATACAGCCTTCTGGAAAACTCAATTTGGTTACGCATAAAACTGAAGAGAGATTTCCAAAATATACCGTACAAAGAGGGCAATGCATCTGAATCTGTTATGTGGTAGAATAACACAGACATCTCAAGCGGATGGAGTGATTCATATGTGCTGCACTGATGGCTTTTGATTACCCACCACGGATGTGTGAATAGTTACATCTCTGCACTGAGCATTGTGACACACTGGCCCCCGCCAGTCAAGTCCCTGAATGCACTGTAGCTAGACACAAAACCCCTGTCCTGGCGTTGCACTGGTCATAGTGCAGTAAATAGAACATTAGCGTGAAACGTCTTATCGGAATTTACCTTAGAAAAGATAAGAGTCTCTCATAATAGTGTCATGGCGAATGATCATGAATATTGATTTTATATAACAATAATAGGTTGCCCTCTCTTAATGAGATCGTCGGGGCGGCGTGGTAGCCCTGTGCTTAAAACATTGGCTTGTCATGTCGGAGGCCACGTTTCGATTCATTTCTAGTGTCTCCCGCCACAATATTGCTGGAATATTGCTAAAGGCGGCGTAAAACCCAACTCGCCCATACACTAATGAGTTTGCTTGCTTCTGAGAAATACAACTTTCCTCCAACGACACCTTAGACAATGACGTACTTGTTTCCCTGGTATCGAAAGACACGCTCAAGAAATGTTCCCGCTATACAACAATAGTCTTTGAATAACGTCGTCTCCACCAAACAACCCAGTGGTTGATACCATGAGCACCTATCTAAGTATTCAGGGAACGATGAAATGAAGCTTTCGATCGATAATACACTTACAAGGCATAATACTTTCTGAAGACGAATCTTTCGTGAATTTCTGCAACGAACTGATCATATTACGACATAAGTGGAAACGTACCCCATTCAGGGAGGACTGTTTTAACTAGTCTTCCTTTTCAGGCTTTTCGGTTGAGACCAACAGACGTACGAGTGCCACTTTCTTTACAGGGGCACTGTTTTTCAAAATGAGCCTAGAAACCTCTATAATTCAGAATTCCTTTAAAGCCCAAATCTTTCACAGTGTTAGGGTTGTGCTTGTATACAAAAATGTGTTACAGTGTTGATCTCTACATGTTAACATGAACAGATTTTATTATGTCATGTAAATACAGCACACACAGGGCCAATTCAGACCGTTAATCCACTTCAAGAATTACAACTATGTATTGAATAAGTAGCATTAAGTACAGTCTTCCGTGGATATTTATATGAACACGAGTCAATTTGAATGTGGGTATTTCATTCCTTAAGTCAAATCCATACCCTGTCGCGATACATATGGAAGTTTAAGTATCGCAGAATCGCTTGAGTATTGTAGTGTAAACGAATGCGTTTCTTTACATGCATTCATTGAGCAATATTCCAGCTATATGGCGACGGCCTGTAAATAATCAAGAGTAAGACCAGACAATCCGGTGATCAATAGCATGAGCATCGACCTTCGCAACTGGGAACCGATGACATGTCTGTCAAGTCAGCGAGCCCCACCACGCAATCCCGTTTGTCACCTCTTACGACAAGCATAGTCGCCTTTTGTTCCAAGCATGGGTTGCAGAAGACATATTCTACCCCTGAAGACATATTCTACACGGGTCTCCTCCCTGGCGGAGGCACCTAGGTTCAGGTCCCAAGGTGGGCACACTTGCGTAGCATTCGTAGACAAGGTTTAAAGATGCACATTGTCTCAGTTCACCCAGCTGTAAAATGGGTACCCGTGAGGATGTGCTGGCACTGTGAGTGTTCAGTTCATTGTGTCTACCAGACAGCATAGCTGTATGATCCCCAGGGAGCTGAAGAAGACTTGGGAAGTATGATAGCGTCCTTTGACTGGAGGTTAGTAATGTACATTGTGCCATGAGCAAGCAATGTGCCTGGCTATGAGCTCCATATAAGAGGACTATTACTATATTACTATCATAACTAACTTCATTCCCCTTCCCTCTCTGCTACCCTCTGACCTCCGCTGAACCAAATACCCACAATGCCCCTGACAGGTTATACCCACTAAATGAGCTGATTGCCAACTTGGGCGCCCAGTGGGGTTGAGTGGCTCCTTCCAAGGGGAGTTAGGAATCATGACAAAAACACGGGTCTTGTGGAGTGTATAACCTGTGTAAAGTTGCACAGCGCACTGCAGCTAAGGTTCAGGCGAAAATTGAGTTATGAGCTAATTAGTTGAAGCAGCTTTTAGCAGTATTCCGCTTACATCACGTCGTTAGATCAGTGTAGGAGGACTCAGACTTTACCATTGTGGTGAAAGAAACGAGGTGCAGACAAACCTAGAAACGAACTTATGACAAACCAGGATCCGAAACAACACTCATAGGTTTCATAGGTGTGCTCAAGGGACGCAACTCTACACCGCGAATAGCTGCAACTTAGACGACTGGATCACGTGTCATTATGATACTATCACAGAAACAAAGTACATTGTTCACACGTGAAAAAATGAACGTCCTGTATTTACATCGGCTATACACGAGAAACTCTGGATTCATATATGTACCCGATTATCAAATACAGATGCATTATCTGCAGAAATGTATATTAGGAAATTGTTATACACACTCCTTAACGACCTATAAAATGATCTGTTGCACATTGTTGTCAGTATATGGGACATCTGTAGGTCAAAGTTTGAGCAAAATCATCAAAGTAAAGATAGCAGTTATTACACACGATTTATACATTAACGCCTAACGGATCCTTTAAATACCCCGCCCCAATAATGTTATCAGTATAATGGACTGTGGATCTGTGTGCTAAAAGTGTGTGCAAAAAGACAAATACACAGCCTTTATACACTTAATCCAGGTTGTTGTCAACAAACATGTGCAAAGTGTCTTTCCTGAATGAAAAGGACATTCACCTTAAATTTAAACATAAAAAGAACTAAAGTATAAAAGCACTTCATAAAACATCAGGTACCAAATTGAAATGACCCAAAGTCGGAACTATTCACTGAATGTTCTTTAACTAACTCATTTTTATATAACAGCTACTATACATATAGAAACGTATGCTCTTTTTTCAGTGTGAAGCTGAAACGATAACCCACTTAATTTGGAAGCGTAAACGAATTCAAGGCGTCTAGAATTCACTATTGAGCTTACTTTATGAAACAAACAACCACAGTGTCTATTTCATTTAGTTGGAAGGCAAATACATACACTGACGGTGCGTTGCACCTGTCCATAACTGGGAGTCAAACCTTGGCCACTTGACACATGTACAAGGCATGTGCACGACGCTTATTGGCTGACTCGCTGTGCAAACATTGATAAGGGGCGTTCTTATAAATCGGAGAGTCGTGGTTCTTATAAATGCGCCACTCGACAGCTGTACTTAGTCTCGTTCTCTCCAGTCAGCTTTTACACAGGTTGGAAACCAGCACACAATCATCATGTGGGATTTTGGATTTACAACAGTTGCCTTATTTCTGGTCGTGGTGCTGACAGTGTTATGGCTGTCAACGAGGCGGGCCAATGGACTTCCTCCTGGCCCCCCTCTCCTTCCGTTCCTGGGGAACGCCCTGTCAATGGAGACTGATTCACGTGTTTTGTTTAAGAACCTTCGACAGAAGTATGGCGACATTTTCAGTCTGTATGTCTTTCACAAGCCTGTCATCGTCCTCAATGGCTACAACGTCCTTAAAGAAGCCATAGTCAAGAACGCCGACGTCTTCTCCGACAGGCCACATACATTTTTGACTGATTTCTTCGCAAGGAGAAAAGGTGCGTTTTCTTCAAATTTTAACTGAACTAAAGGTTTTTTAAGAGTGGCTCTAACCATTGGACCATGACAGCCACGGCAGCCATAATGAAAACGTTAATAGTGCCAATAATCGTCATTGCTAAAACCATCGTCAAATCACGTACATTGTAAGCAGTTTGTGTTTGGTTGTGTCATTTACCTTTTTGTACTGCATTGTTGGTGAAAGTGAAAATATGTGTGTACACGAACACAGATAAGATGCATTCAATTTTTGCTAGATGTGGGTATTGCAAAAGCCGAATTCGATATAGTAGGTTTACAGAGGGCATCTGAACGACAAAAACAGGGTGTTTAACGGCACAATGTCACGCTTTTTCAATAGTATTTTGGTCTATGCTATATATATTTGATACAAGCTTCCTACTGATGACTCGTCACGATATGGCTGAGACTTTGCCGATGTGACGTTAAATATTGACTCACTCACTCCTACTGATTCGATAAAAGACTTATTATCCCTGCGACTTGCCTAAACTCGATAATTGAAACTTGGAGACGAACAGCTTCCAAACAGGCGAGACTTGCCGTGTATGGAATGTAAACGATGGCTCCGTACATCAAGAACTGTCGAATGCTGTGTTTTCGGTGTTACCCGAACCAGCCTCGGTCACAAGTTGCGATATATTGAACTGCAATCTTTATTTTTAGAGACGTGTGGCGTTGTAGTGTGCCTTTAACATCTACCATCAATAATCACAGAGATACGAAATTATTAAATTTTGACAGATGTGAAATGTTCTGGACATAACTCTTTTATCCAGTGAATAGGATTTACTATGATAAACATTTAGAGGCCATGTTTACGCCCGTTGTTACCTTTATGTATTTCCATACCATCATAGACATTTAGCACGTGCATACCATCGACGCATAGCAACACTAAACAGCCGACGCAGGTCATACCTCTACAGCACTATACAGTTGACCCATGTCATACCTTCACAGCACTTTACAGCTGACCCATGTCATACCTTCACAGCACTTTACAGTTGACCCATGTCATACCTTGGCAGCGACATACAGTTCACCCATGTTATACCTTGGCAGCAAAGTACAGCTGACCCATATCATACCTTCACAGCACTTTACAGCTGACCCATGTCATACCTTGGCAGCAACATACAGCTGACCCATGTCATACCTTGGCAGTAAAGTACAGTTGACCCATATCATACCTTCACAGCACTTTACAGCTGACCCATGTCATACCTTTTCAGCACTATACAGCTGACCCATGTCATATCTTCACAGCACTATACAGTTGCCCTAATGTCATACCGTGGCAGCAACATACAGCTTACCCATGTCATACCTTGGCAGCAACATACAGTTGACCCATGTCATACCTTGGCAGCTACATACAGCTGACAAACGTCATACCTTGGCAGCACTATACAGCTGACCCACGTCATACCTTAGCAGCAACATACACCTGACCCACATCATACCTTTTCAGCAACATGCAGTTGAACTATGTCATACCTTGGCAGCACTGTACAAATGACCCGTGTCACACCTTTTCAGCATTATACGGCTGATTCATGTCATACCTTGTTGGTACAATACAGCTCACTAATGTCATACCTTCCCAGCATTGTATACCTGAACAATGTTATACCTCGTTATACAAAGAAATTACAATGACGGTATGAAACAGCGTCTCAATACAAATTCAATATAACTATAATATAATAACATTGACTGTAGCTACAAAGATATTGATGGTAAGATTCACATCGCTGCAACAGTGCTTTGGCATTCAAAATAGGCAAAACACCTGAGTATGTGAGGTGGCAAAGACCAGATTGAGATCCGTTTTGTGTACATGAAAAGTTTCCTCCAGTTCTTCTGACATCACTGTACTGGTATATTCCGGAGTAGGCTCAGAACCTTACTCGATAATCTTGTCTCCCAGTCTTGATATAGTAACCAGGTCACCGCCGTCCTGAAATGAGTCTTAACAGAAACAACGTGATTCACATACAACACTGTTCTACAAATGTCTCCAACATACATACATACAGTGCCATTTATGCTACGGCATAGGGTTGAATTCTATTTCACTATATTTTGCAAACAGGAGTAGTCGGATCTTCCGGGGACTTGTGGCATGAACAAAGGCGCTTTGCTCTCAACACTTTGCGAGAGTTTGGGGCTGGAAGAATGATCATGGAGGACAAAATACACGAGGAAATCGCACAGTTTGTCTTGGCCATAGAAGAACAGAAAGGCCAAGGTTTCCACATAGACCGTTTAGCGCAGAATGCCGTATCAAATATTATCTGTTCCATTGTCTTTGGCAAACGTTTTGAATATACCGACCCTGTCTTCGTCACGTTTCTGAAAGCAATGGATGATTTTTTTAAGTATAGCGCAGTAACTGGAATACTGAGCGTTTTTCCTTTTGTGCGATATTTGCCTGGTGACCCATTCAAGTTCAGGAAAATAATGGACAGCATAGATCTTGTGAAAAATTTGCTAATTAATCCTTCCATTACGAATCACTTAAAGGATCACGATGAGGAAAATCGGGACGACTTTATCCATGTTTACTTGAAGGAGATGCGACATCGCCAACAGAAACAAGAAACAACGACATTAGACTGTAAGTGTGTTTTATTATCTGAAGATGTTCATGGTATGTACAGAGAGGTCCGCTGGATACTTACTTTTAATTTTTTTGTTTTCCTTTTCAAACATATAACTAGTACATCATTTTAGATAATGGTGTAATGAATTTGGTATATATTGGTATATATATATAAAACACATATTATTTTTTTATATGTTGGCCTTTCATTTTAACTTTGATCGAGAATTTTGTAAAAAAGCATTGTTGGTTCTGTAAAAAGTCAATCTGACTGACTGGGGAAGATGACCTTTCTTTTAGAATCTTTTAGTGAAAACATGGCCGATTCTGTTACAGTATTTTCGCATTTCGCATGTAGTTGTTGTGTTTCTGTGTTGTGTTTATATGAGTAATTTACATTTGTCATTTGAACTTAAACTAAAGATTACATTCATGTTGGCAGTGGAGAATCTGGCGCAGACTATTTATGATCTGTTCACTGCGGGCACAGAGACAACGTCCACCACAATACGTTGGGCGCTAGTCTACTTCCTACACTACCCGGATGTACAAGAGAAGTGCTTCCAGGAGATTCTGGAAAACGTCGGTCAGAGCAGACCACCATCCATGAAAGACAAGACGAACCTTCCTTACGTTGAGGCCACCATTATGGAAACCTTGAGATACGGCAATATTGCCCCTGTTGCTGGCCCTCACACAGTTCCACAAGATGTACAGTTCCGAGGATACACCTTCCCGAAAGGGGTCACAATCCTGTTGAACCTTGATTCAGTCCTCCAAGACAAGGATGTATGGGGAGACCCACAAAACTTTCGGCCGGATCGCTTCCTTGATGGCGAAGGCAAGATTCAGAAGAGAGAGGATTTTATCCCTTTTTCTTTGGGTGAGTTACATATAAACGCTACATATCGTATGCAACAGACCTGTATCCACATACATAAGTACATGCTCATAGGCTCCTTTCATAGAGTGGCATGGACACACACACACACGCACACACACACACACACACACGAAAACACACACACACGTACGTGCATACATACATGAATACGTGCATGCATACACACGCACGCGCGCGCGTACACGCACATACATACATACATACACACACGCACGCACGCACGCACGCACGCACGCACGCACGCGCACACACACACACACACACACACACACACACACATACATACATACATACATACATACATACATACATACATACATACATGCGGTAATGGAACTGAACTTTTGTTTTCATATTTTAAGGTCGAAGGATTTGCCTGGGAGAAGCAATGGCCCGGATGGAGCTTTTCCTCTTCCTCACCACCATGATTCAGAAGTTCAAGTTCGTCCCAGTAAACGGGGTTAAGCCTCCACTGGAAGGAATACTGGGTTTAACAAATGCGCCACCTGAATTCCAACTAAGAGCTATCCCCCGAAAGTAATACTGTTCGGATCATCGCAATGTTAACAAGAACACTATGCCTAGATCCTCTCTATACTCGTGACCATCCGTGTTAGAACTGGTCTTCACTTACCCAGGCTTGCCGGACGGGGCGACTAATGGGATCGGGTGGTCATTGTATCACAATTGCGTAGAACGATGCTTATGATGTTGATCACTGGATTGTCTGGCCGATTATTTACAGACCGCTGCCGTATAGCTGGAATATTGCGGAGTGCAGCGATACACAACAAATTAAACAAACCAGCCAACCTACCAACGTTGCGATACAATAGGAACAAGAAGATCATTTGTTTAGCGACATATAATCGCCGGCCCAGCGGCCCAGCGCTCGTTGTCAGTGTATGGGGCTAGTAGTTTTAAACCAATGTGGCCTTTTTTCAACTGGAACCTTTCCGATAAATTTTTAGCTTTCTGGAATCATCCATGATCCATTATGTTACGATAACTAAGAGTATTCTCGAACTCTCTAATTATCAAAAATATACTGCAGGTGGTGCAAGAGAAACATTATGAACATATACAATACATATACATAAAGGCAAGATGGCAGAAAGTACAAGCATAGTTTTACAACATAAAGACGACATATATCATTCAGTGTTTTCTCACGTTTTAGCAACTAGGTTTAGGTAGTTTGCTAGATCTTCTTCACTGCTCCAGGTTTTGCTTCAAGAATATGCTTTATACGTTATTAGGTTAGGGAAAGATATTAAGCATTTAATGGGAATGTATTTATTTCATTGTTCAGTAAAAGCTTAGCATTTAAATAAATAATGAAAATCATCTGCTACAGCAAGTGATCTACAGAGACTGCAGGTTCTGTTTTGACGATCAATGCCATGGCAACGGCCAACTTCAACAAATACGTTATGGTTACACGTTTCGTATTTTAAAACTGGTAATTATACATAGGTTGAAGAAGGAGATAATTTTCTAAAGATTTTTAATGTATCTGTAATAGAAAACTTCAGGGCTGTTGTCTATCTCAGCTTTCCAACTTCGGTAAAATTGACCCTTTAGGATTGATTCTACCTAAGAAGAAGTTAACCACTGGCATTAAACATTTACGGGGCAGAATCATCTATCATTAGTAAGGATAGTACAAACAATTTAATATTAGCATACATTATTTGAACAAGAGTTAAAAATCTACCATTAATTACATTGTTGAGTAGCCCAACCCTCCAAACACTATCGAACACTTTTGCTACTTTTTTAGTAATTGGTTGAGCATATTCATAACAAAGGTGTTGTCATTTGTTGAGTGGACATTTGTGAAACCCGTCTGGGCAAGGGGTAATACGTTAATGTTTTATGAAAAGTGTTAAGTCTGTTATTCACAATACTTACCAATCAGGCTACTGAATCTGATGAATGTCGCATTTGGTTCATATGCGTTTGGGTCCATATGACTTATCTCCCTTTAGTTTGTAGACTTTACTTTGTGTAAACATTTTCGAAAGTCCTTTAGCCTTATGCTTTTGCTTTCCACTAATCAGTTGATATAATTTTGATACTGCTTGATATGCTTGTTCATGCACTTCTTATACTCTTTAGAACACATAAAGAGATGTTTTGCAATTGCAGTATTTGTGAAAATCATTACGTTAACAAGAGTGTACTGCAAGCGAAGGATGTTGATCGGATAATATTGTTACGTCAGGTGAGTGTTCATGTACGACTTTCGATTGAGTGCTTACTCCTGCTGAGTGATGACGTGCTGCTGCCGAGTCATGCTGAAAGTAGGCCAAGTGATGATGTAGTGTAACCAAAAGATGTACTGTAGCCAAGTGATGATGTGCTGTAGCCAAGCGATGATGTGCTGTAGCCAAGTGATGATGTGCTGTAGCCAAGCGATGATGTGCTGTAGCGACTGATGATAGTACTGCAGACAGGTGATGATGCAGTGTAGTCAATGACAGTCCATGTCTAAATCTAAATCAAGTAATCCAAATCTGTGGCTGTTGATTATGACGGGGATATATTCTATATCATTCTGAACATATCTTATATGCAACATATGTCATATTTGGGATTTCACTTTCTTAGTAAAGTACAAATTCTAGTACTCTTTTTCGGTTGAGTCCCATCCGGGATTCGAACCCGCACCCTCAGAGTCAGGCACCTAATCGCCAGCACACAAAGTCAGCCGCCTAGCCCGCTCAGCCACCACAGACTTACCACATGGAAGTCGCGGTGGCTGAGCGGGCTAGGCGGCTGACTTTGTGTGCTGGCGATTAGGTGCCTGACTCTGAGGGTGCGGGTTCGAATCCCGGATGGGACTCAACCGAAAAAGAGTACTAGAATTTGTACTTTACTAAGAAAGTGAAATCCCAAATATGACATATGTTGCATTTGACCACTTTCTAAATGGCATCGTGTAATCATATCTTATATGATATTACTCGAGGACATACCATCCAAGGGGTACCAAATAACATTTTACAAATATTATAGCCCAATGTGTTGTGGTGACTTATTTGTCGTGAACTACATTACCCACATATGTGAAACTTTGGATGTGGCTTTACTAAAGATCCCATCACAATTAAATGGTAACTTTACACACATTAGACATCGACAGTACAGTTTAGGCTCACCATGTTCTGACTTTAACATAGACTTACGACTGTCGTAACGCTAAGGTGAGTGTAACTCCCATACTTTAACATAGACTGTTGATCATTACTCCCATACTTTAACACAGACTTACGACTCCTAGCGCTACAGTCGCTTTGAGGAACGAGGCCCTGGTCTTTCAGTATGACGGCCAGGGATCGAACCCGACCCTCCGAGTACATGCACTAGCCACTGGATCGTGGAGGCAGTCTGACACTGGCACAAACACTCAACAAACCAGCCTACCAATTCTATGATTACACAATGCCATTTAGAGAGTGGTCAGTTATATTTAGGATAACACTTTCTTAGTAAAGTACAAATTCTAATACTTTTTTTGTGTTGAGCCCCGTACGGGATTCGAACCCACACTCTCAGAGTCAGGTATCCAATCGTTAGCATGCAAAGTCAGTAACCTGACCCGCTCAGCCCCCGTGACTCACTCAAAAATGAAAGTCGGGCAACTGGTTGTCTAGACTGCGAACTTTGTGTACCTCTCTGATAAGAGTTAACTGGCACGGCTCCCACAGCCGAAAGCTAAGATCACACAATGTCATTTAGAAAGTGGACAAATGTAACATATGTTATATTAGGAATTACACTTTCTTATGAAAGTACAAAAGTAATTCTATGACTTTTTCTGGAGTTGAGACCTATTTACGATTCGAACCCACACCCTCACAGTCAGGCACCTAAACAAGTACATGAACATGTCACTGTAGGTAAGGTTCAGGGATTAATGGAGGTATAAACTACGTTAAAAACCGCTTTTAACAGCAATCCAAGTATATCACGTTGTGTTAGATTACTGTAGAAGGAAGGTGTAAAGTCACGCAGAGCTCAGGCGTAGATTTTGGTGAAAGAGACAGGTGTGGTTCTTGTAAACCTACAAACAAACTTGTACAAACCTGTTGTGTTTAAGAGACACAAATCTACAAATATTAGACTGGACCACGTCTGATTATGATTCTAGCACAGCAACAAAGTATATATGTTGTTCACACGTTGAAAACATGAACAGCGCCATATTTATATCAGCTGTACACGAGAAACTTTGATTCATGCATGCACCCAATTAATGTTCTGCATCGAACTATAGACAGCAGATATTTCGTGCGCACGCTTTGTTTAATGGCTCTTAAACGACCCATAAAATGACTCGCCCCACGCTGTTATCAATATGTGGGACATCTGTAAACGCGAAGAGTTTAGTCACATGTGTCCCCCATTACTGGCTGTGCATGTAGATGCGTAATCTACACCAATGTGAAGGTAGTTTAAAGACTCATAAACGGCCTATGGGTAACTGCAAGTGAATATCACGTGAATTCGTGAGGTATTGTATCGAAAGAATGCAAATTTCAAACATTTTTTCAAATTTCAGTAAATACTCAAACTGTTCCCATTTTTTTAAAAAACATCTAGGATTGTCCTTGTGCCAAAAAAAACCCAGATCCCTCGATCAACAATGATTGCAGATCAATGATTGCAGACTTTTATTGCCATGAAATGCCTTGAACGTTTGATTAAAATATATTATTGAATCAAGTAAATCCGCTTTTAGACCCCCTGCAATTTTCTTACAGAGTCAGCAGGGGTGTGTAGAAGATGAGACAATTACACTTTCGAACAGCATTTATCAACATTTAGAAAACTGTGGTACATATGTAAGAATTTTGTTTGCTAACGTCAGCTCGGTATTTAACACCATTCAACCGCATATATTAATGAAGGAACTCTTAGATATGAATGTTAACCCAAATTTGATCAGATGGATCGATTCTTGCCTTGTCAATAGACTGCAGTTTGTTTGTGTAAATGGTACTTTTTCATCACGTGTTGATACAGCCACAGGTGCTCAGCAAGGTTGTGTTATTTCGCCCATTTTATTCACTCTTTACACAAACAATTGTAGATGTACATGTATCTCTCAATTTGCCTTTACTGTTAAATTTGCGGATGATGCCACACTGGTGGGAATAATAAGTAAATCTGAGGCATATTATAGAAATGAAATTAGTGACTTTGTGGAGTGGTGCAATTTATATTTTCTGTTTTTAAATGTGAAAAACAAAAGAAATAATAATTCATTTCGGGAAAGATAAGTTATCAAACTCACCAGTAAACATAAATAATAAAGACACTGAAGTTGTTGATGAATACAAATATCTCGCGACTGGCATTATTTTAGATTCAAAACGATAATGAAATTCAACACTAACAAGTATATAAAAAAAATTCAAGCATCGGTGACATTTTCTATGGAGATTAAAACACTTCAAGTTAGACCATTATGGTGCTTTTCTATAGAAGTTTTATCCAGTCCGTCCTAACATTTGATTTCCTCTGCTGGTATGGGAACCTGTCTGTTCAAAACAAAAACAAATAGCTCAAAATTCTTAACACTTCATCAAAAGAATTGGTCTACCGAATGTATCGGATATTTTCATGAGCAGCAAATTATCTAAAAGACAAACAAAATTCTAAGAGACCCGACTCATGTTCTATTTTCGGAATATTCCATTCTCCCTTCAGCCCGTAGACTGCGTGTACCGACATTACGAACAAACAGGGTCTGCCGTTCTTTTATACCTTCAAGCATACGTGAAATAAATAGGAAAAGGGATTGCATGTTATTCTCGAGATTGCTGTACTTTGATGCTGTTGTTGTGTATAAATGGATTTTTAATGTTATTTTAATGCGATTGAGACCTGGAACTGTGCAATGAAACGACGTAACGTCCTACTTCTTGGAGTGACAGGCATTGATGTACATGGGGACAACTGAAGTTGTTGATGAATACAAGTATCTCGCGACAGTACTATTAAATGCATGAATGCTCAGAAAACAGCCTACTCGACATATAATGTGTAACGTAACACCGACTTATCCAAAAGACCTGCAGTAACATGCCGAGAAGGTAGTCTTGATATAATACTGGTTGAGTCCATTCTGTACAAATAGCGTATTACATTTTGCGGTCTTCATGTGGTCGTGGACGATTCTAAATTTGGAACTCACGATTGATGAGTCTTGGAACATCTGAAGAACAAATTTAATATCTATATGGCATCTGGCCAATAAAATCACGTGACTGCGTAGGTTGTTTGATATTGCAGCAAATAAAATACACACAGTAGAAAGTTCATATGTTATGTTCAATAGTCCACTAACGAGATTGATGAACCGTCTGATAGTTGGACACTCGATATACACAAGATAGATGTGTTCACTTACTGAATGATATAATGAACATGCATTAATAGCAACCAATTTCATTTTAAGCAACTCACTTTGTAGAAATGGATTTCTATATAAATCTATATTGAAACTCTAGAAATTTTGTCTCTGTTAGATGGTCTTCCAATTTAAGTGATTACTAGTATTCAGTTCGTTGCCCCATTTATGACATACTTTGGGAAAAGTAATTTCAGTCATGAAATTATCATAAATAATCTTGAGCTTTTACTGGGGTTGTTCCGATCATTCCAAGGCAACATACTCACAATTTCTATTTATTTGGATGTTTAGTCGTTCGTAGACAATTATTGGGTATCACGAAATAATTAGATCGGAACACGGTAGAACGATTGTCGCAGTTACAGTATATGGAGCTTGTGGGATCCTACCAAGAAACAATGTGGTACTTGACAGGTTAAGGATTCTATCACAGTAATGCATGTTACTCTGCACAGCAGATTGCAAACCTATGTTCTCAGGACAAAACTAACAGAAGAACAAAATAAAGGTTTCCCGTTATGTTTGGTTCAACGGAGCTATCGAAATTTGAAAGGATTAAGACAAGTCCAGAGAAACTACTGAAATTAGTCAAATAATGACTGTCTTGGTCATGTAAACTGAGCGTAAGAACATAAATTGTACATAAGCAAGACCTGCACCGTTTCTGTACAGAGTTAAGCAACAAAAACATCCGCTCTTACGACACAACGGATAAATCCAAACGATATTTAATTCCATATTTTATTTCTGTATTCTGGGAGTGTATGACGTCCAATGGTTTCTCAGTCACCATGTGCACTGGGGGCGTGTCACACCATCCGGTTAAACTGTCATTTAATCTATCATAGGTTTGGGCTCCTTGGCACATGTCCACGACATGCATATTTTTTGGCTGATTCACTCTGTAAACACTGATAAACCGTATCACAGTTAATACTGAAAATGCGCCACTCGACAGATGTACTAAGTCTCGTTCTGTCTTTTCTGTCTCTGGTCTGGTTCAAGACAGATTGGAAACTAGCGGACAACAATATGGGATTTTGAAGTTACAACAGTTGCCTTATTTCTGGACGTGGTGCTGGCAGTGTTATCAACGCCGCGAGCACCTGGACTTTCGCCCGGCGCCCCTCTCTTTCCGTTCGCGGGGAACGTCCTGTCGATGGGTACTGATCCCCAGGTTTTGCTTAAGAACCTCGGACAGAAGTATGGCGACATCTTCAGTCTGTATGTCTTCCATAAGTCTCTCATCGTCCTCAATGGCTACATCGTCCTTAAAGAAGTCATGGTCAAGAACGCCGACGTCTTCTGCGACAGACAGCACTCTACTTTAATGGGCTTTGTAACAAAGGAAAAAGGTACGTTTAAATTTTCTTTGTATTTCAGCCAAATTGAAAAGTGTTTCAATAGTCACGACAGCCTTTTTGGAAATGTCAGTTGCGTTAATTATTTACTGAAAGGAGCATCAAATAAAGTATCAAGTACACTGGGTTTCTGTTTTTGGGATTTGTGTGTGTTTGTTTGGGTATATTTTGTCCAATATGTATGTATGTATGTATGTATGTATGTATGTATGTATGTGTGTGTGTGTGTGTGTGTGTGTGTGTGTGTGTGTGTGTGTGTGTGTGTGTGTGTGTGTGTGTGTGTGTGTGTGTGTGTGTGTGTGTGTGTGTGTGTGTGTGTGTGTGTGTGTGTGTGTGTGTGTGTGTGTGTGTGTGTGTGTACGTCACAGTGACGTAAGGTGCACCTAATCGCCAGCACACATAGTCAGCCGCCTAACCCGCTCAGCCACCGCGACCTCCACAAAATGAAAGTCGGACAACTGTTATTCTAGACTACGGGCTTTGTGCACCTCTCTGATAGGTGTAGTCATAGTGTCCGTTTTATTGGTGTAAATTCGGGATATAATTAACAAAACACGAAATGCAAGTGCAAATGTCCACTTGGAATAGACATGTTGTGTGACTGACAATTATTTTAACAATTCACAATTGTTTTAGTTTGGTGGCGTTTCATTTGGCCGCTAGTTTATATATTTCATAAAATACATAAACATATCGTTTGAATGCACACACACACACACACACACACACACACACACACACACACACACACACACACACACACTCGTTTAACCCAAGGGGAAGCCCCCCCCCGGGGACTGCATCATTAGGGGTATAGCACCCAACTCCCAGAAAGAACACACCTACTCTGTACTGGACAAGTCTTTCTGACCCCATATTGCAGCTCCATATGTAATAATTGGTAAGACAACATTATCATACAACTTGGTGAAAACGTTGAAGTCAACTCCACCGATTCCCTTAAACCTTGCAATCTCCAATCACTGTGCTCTGCCTGTTGAGATACCGCTTTAGCTGTAGTCCTGAGTGAGTGAGTTTAGTTTTACGTCACACACAGCAATATTCCAGCTATATGGCGACGGTCTGTAAATAATCGAGTCTGGATCAGACAATCCACAAATCAACAGCATGAGTCTCGATGCGCGCAATTCTGAACCGATGACATATGTCAACCCATTCAGCGAACCTGACCACCCGATCCCGTTAGTCGCCTCTTACGACGAGAATAGTCGTCTTTTATGTCAAGCATGGATTACTGAAGGCCTGTTCTGCCCCGGACCGTAATAAAGCTCTCCGTTATTTCTAGTTCCAGATTACCAGCTGTAAAACGTTTACAGATCTGTGCTTTGTCCTCCCAAATATTTTGTAACGCGCTCTATCAGGCTGAATTGAGGGAGAGCATACAGTCTAAGTAAACACAGTCTCATTCTATAATGTTTTACTGAGGACACACACGCAGTTAGTAAAACTTCAACAGATGTGTCATCTGCATCAAAGTAAAGACTGCAGTTGTTATACAGGATTCGCCCAACGACCCATAAACACACACCCAAAATGTTATTATACTTCTGTGGGACAAAGTGAGTGCAAAAACACATTCTTTGCACAATTAGTCCAGGCTGTTGTCAACAAACATGTGCAAAGTATCTTGAAAGCATGGGACACTCACCTTAATCTAATCATATATGCATGTACTTTGGTAGAAATGAATGTAAAACACATAAAATAACTTTAGATACCAAACTGAGATCGCTCCAATTCAGAATTATTCACAGGAGTTTATCAAGTCATTCTTATATAAAAACTACTTTAAGGACACCTCTCCCTTCAATATGTACTTGACATGATAACCCTCTTATTTCGGGAGTGTAAACAAGTTCAAGGTTTCTGGAAATCACTAATGAGACTACTACATATACTAAGGGTGTGTCTGACCCGTGAATGTCCGGGTTAGAATAGGCCTTCAGCAATCCATGCTTGTCATAAATGGCGACTATTCTTGTCGTAAGGGGCGACTAACGGGATCGGTTGGTTAGACTCGCTAACTTGGTTGACACATGTCATCGGTTCCCAGTTACGTAGATCGATGCTCATGCTGTTGATTTATGGATTGTCTAATCGATACTCGATTATTTACAGACCGACGCCATATAGCTGGAATATTGCTGAGTGTGGCGTAAAGGTGAGACAATTTTTACCAGCCGAATCACGTTAGATTTGAGCATTACTCTCTCATACTCTACACAGGACCAAAAGCCGGATAGTACACCACTGAAATAAACGTGCATACATTAAGAAATACATTCAATGACCGGGTTTTCGTATGTTTGCAGATATTTCTAAACTTTGGGCATATATTGCATACAAATCTATACCTTTGAAACATATGCTCACCGTACATTTTCGTACGTACAAGCACTCCGTTCATGTATGCCCTGACTGCATTGTCAGGTATTTCCAAAGATGAATTGCAAAACAGTAAATATATGAGTATGCATTGCATGTGACTTTCATTAATACTCTCATAGTGCCTGAACCATGTTATATCTCCATCCGCTCAACTTTTACTGTAATATAACAATACATAAACTTTATGGTTGTCCACATTTTCTTCACTAATGCAAAGGTATACGATAACAAGCAATGGCATATCAAATCATATATTCTGTGAGACTTTATAATGAAAAATAGTTTTTAATCGTGTAGCCATTATAACCAGAGAGCCCAGATAGCGTTCTCTGAGTATAGCATAGGCATGTTGGATGTTGCCTTTTGTGAAATTCGTCTTGATTGTCCGGTTCATAAACTCAGAGTTCTAGTAAGTATCACACAAGTAAATGTGTTACTGTAAATGTCCCCGTCGTAGAGGTCATTGTCACAAGATAAATATTCCCTTCTTTGGAGCAGACCTATGACTATTTTGATTTTCAGAAATCTTTTGACAAAGTTGGACGCATTGGTTTATGGAAAAAGTTACCAGCACAAGGTATTGATGGCATGTAAATTTGAATTGTTGTTAACGTGTACAATGCTACCCATTCATGTGTGTTTTCAGATTGTACTTACTCTCCACAATGGTATTCTCACTGTTTTGAACAATCCACAACCGTTTTTACATTCTCAAGATTGACCCAGTCGTCCTGTTAAGGCTAAGTCACTCGACGGAATGTTAGACATGTCCTTCGTGTTATTCGCGCTTCTTTATGCTGACCACACAGTATTATTACCCTTCAACCACCAAATCTGCAATTGATTTGAGGCACTTACCCTTTACAGTGAAACATGGAGTTTAGCCATCAACGCGAGCTAAAGTTCTGTACAAAAAGAGATATGAGTAGACGCATGCTAATAAATGGTGCAGACATCGAGTATGTCAAAGATTATACGTATCTTGTAACCAATTTTTACAAACAATAATTCTTTTAAAACCTCTATAAAAACCCTTTCGGAATCTGCTACTAAGCCAATGTATTTCGTTCTGCGGAAAGGTCGCATATTTAACCTAAAATGCCTTCTGTATCTCTTTGATGCCATGGTTAAGCCAATTCCGCTATACGGCTGCAAAATCTGGGGTTTGGAAAACTAAATATATAAAATCCGTTCATGTTTACTTCTTAACTTCTTACGCAAACTTCTTCCCGTTAAGAGAAGCACGCTATTATATTTCATAAACGGAGAGCTTGGAAGACCACCCCTAATTAACTACAGTCAAATTTCGATGAGCCAAATCGCTGGAGACCAAGTACTAAATCCGACTAATCGATTATTCGAGACATAGGTATGTCTATGAAGGTAAAAAAGATGTTCAAATATTGAACAACTCCTTTTATTCAACACATCCTAGCAAAATAGAGCTCACCAATACAACAGATGACAGATAAAGAGAACAAATGGTATATAAATATGGATAGGTTTCAGTACTAGCGCAATGAAATATAAAATACATGTACCTCCTAAAATCCATGAACAAAATCTACTGTCAATCGACAAATCTTGCTGAAACAAAAAGGCGAATTCATTTCTGGAAAGTCTGACATTATGAAATGTCGTATGGTATGTTTCTTGGTTAGACACGTATCTGGTAAGACCCGTGAAGGTCCCGGGGTAGAATAGGCCTTCAGCAACCCATGCTTGCCATAAAAGGTGACTAGGCTTGTCGTAAGAGGCGACTAACGGGATCGGGTGGTCAGACTAGCTGACTTGGTTGACACATGTCATCGGTTCCCCATTGCGCAGATCGATGCTCATGTTGTTGATCACTGGATTGTCTGGTTCAGACTCGATTATTTACAGACCGTCGCCATATAGCTGGAATATTGCTAAGTGCGACGTAAAACTAAACTCACTCACTCACTCACTCACGTATCTGGTAAAGAACAAAAGCAGCCAAAATTTTATACCAAATCTTATGTACTGAAGCCTGTACAAACAAAAGCAACCAAAAATGGATAAAATCAGTGGAAACCGTTCTAATGAAACTGGCTATAGCTGCTACTGGCCAAGTCAATAGCTGTTTTCCCCCACTAAAATTAACACTATCATCTCCTCACAGTTACATAATATATCAACTCAGACATGGCATTCAAAGATTTCTAATTTATTCTAAGGATACTGTTGGATCGTGTTGGATCTCCTTGGCTCTATGGTTTGGCGCTCCTTCTCTATGGTTATAACTTCCTGCCATTGTTTGCCTGTAGAAGTAGGTTGGTGGAACAAAATTTCCGCCAAAGAAAGAATTTGTAACCTCTGCGACATGCCCTTTCTTATATCCATTATAACTATTATGTTGAAAAAGCTCTCTGTGTGTGTGCGTGCGTGCGTGCGTGCGTGCGTGCGTGCGTGCGTGCGTGTGTGTGTGTGTGTGTGTGTAAAACCACTAACTGGCTTACATTTAAACAATTCGTTAAATCTTAAAACACTGAACACTGAGTTTTTAACAATATATATATATGCATGTTTTGATATATATGTTTAAGAAAGTGATGAGAATACCGAGCGTACAGTTGTAGATATATAAGAAGTAGTTTCCGAAATAAGAACACAACACGGATATATATATAGTATGTATCATCCCAGTATGTATCATCATTAAAGGACCAAGATACAAATACATAATATTTATCTATACGCTATGTTTCTTTTCTAGATACAGCACACCGTTATTACAGGTAGGCAAACACCTTCTTCCATGGGTGTCTGCCGGTTTCACGCTACATACATATGTATTCAGATTATTGAGAAAAGTAACGAGGCATGTTCTCCATTACATTATATGATTGTATAGATACCCAGCTAGCATTGAGAGAGTTGAAACAAATTATCAAATGTCACGATATACTATCATCTGCAGTAGTAATGCCATACCTAGCATTGTATTTATTACTCTGTTACATAAGATGAAATATCACAGGGTTGTCACGGTAACGACAATTTGGCATACTAGGTATTGCCTTAATATTTAATCTGCAATTAGAATTTAAATAAGTTTTGACGTGAGCATGTTGAGAGAACAGAAATGTAAAGTGAAGTATTGTGATCGAACTTATAGGCTTTTGTAAACGTGAGTTTGAAGCCATCTGCAAAAAAACTTTTCATGATACATCTGCTAATCCATGGTACGATTTCGACCATATCATGAACATGTGTTTGTCAGTCATAATCAAATAGTGATGATACAGGGCATCAATGTAGCGTCATCAACACGCGCACATGCACACGAATTGCAATAGACCCCTAAACCACTGATTCACCGTCACCTGGAGACACAAGCGATTGAGAGTATATATACCGACGGGTACAAGAATTAAATGGATTCTCATGTTGTTATACTTGTGAATTATATGTAAGCATTCGTTATTGACTCTGGGCAATTGTATTTTTTTATCATTTTCATGATCTGCACACTGATAATTTAAAACAGATATATATATATATATATATATATATATATATATATATATATATATATATATATATATATATATATATATATATATATATATATATATATATATATATATATATATAATTTTCAGTTTCGATTTCATGTAGACTGTACGAAGATACATTCAACAGTTTCACTCAGTTACAGAAGAGGATTGAGACAATAAGTTTCGTACTCTCGCAGATAATAAGAACACATTATATTCCATGATGTTGGGATGCCTAAATGATTAACATAATTGTGTAATGTATACCAAATCAGACACTCGTCAGCAAAAGTAAAAATGAAAACTCAAGAGCAACACATGTGCTGTCAGGTAGTAAGCCTTCAATACATAGTAAAACTGCTTAGTTATCTAACTACTTGCAGTCTCTACAAATTGTCTGTAATCTTCCCCAAGGATGAAATGAAAATAGGTGTACGGTATATTCCGTCTGAAATTTGAGTAAAACATCCGTATGGGATAATACCTGTATTCCGAATCAGAAAGGAGTCATATCAAGTGCTTGCAGGTTTACACATTTACAGCAGTAATTTACACCGGGAATCGTTACTACATTGTAACCATCTTTTTTGAAAGTAAGGATATTATCTACTCATCATGCACACACATGTGTTCTTTACTTTACCAAAATGTGTGTAAATCTGACAGCCAGGTGATACGTAGATTTCAAAAGTTGCTCATATGGCCTCCGGATGACATGTATATTTCCCAGCGTTAGTAGATTTGGTTAATATTTTCATCTTGTGTGGTGTCTTTTGAGTCTGTAAGACAGACCTTGGCCTTTTGTGCACATGTGCACGACATGATCACATCGTGACTCGTTCACTCAGTAAGCATTGACAACCTGGGTTTCTAAATCAGTCAGTTGTGGGAACGTGACACTCGACAGTTGCAGAAAGTCTCGCTCTCTTGTGTCAGGATTTAGAGAGATTGGATATTAACGTACAATCATCATGTGGGATTTTGAAGTTACAACAGTTGCCTTATTTCTGGTCGTGGTGCTGACAGTGTTATGGCTGTCAATGCGGCGGGCACCTGGACTTCCCCCAGGTCCACCTCTCCTTCCATTCGTGGGGAACTCCCTGTCCATGCAGTCTGATTCTCGGGTCATGTTTAAGAAGCTCCAACAGAAGTATGGCGACATTTTCAGTCTGTATGTCTTCCACAAGCCTCTCATCGTCCTCAATGGCTACAACGTCCTTAAAGAAGCCATAGTCAAGAACGCAGACGTCTTCTCCGACAGAGGGCACTCGTTTCTGACTGATTTCTTCTCCAAAGGGAAAGGTGCGTTCTGTTTATATTTTAGCAAAACTGAAGGTGTTTCATAGTGAATATAATCACTGAATCAGGCTCCTGATCAGACTAGGACATGGAATACATGGCAGTCACGACAGTCATAATGACTGTTAATTGTGGCGATGATTTTCATTGCCGAAAGCATGCCACTACATTGTAAGCAGAATGTGTGTGGTTCATGATACGATGTTGATAGTTGTCATTTACCTTATTGCACAGCGTTGTCCACATAAACACTTACACACACGCTTATGAAAGTGAAAATTTTGTGTACACGAACATAAACAACGTGCATTCAATTTTGACACGAACATTGTGACCGTGAATACTACTCCGAATAATGTCCTATGTTCAAGGGCATTAAGATGAAGTGACCTTGCAGGTCAGTCCATATTTGTTATGTTGTTGATCTGTCTCTGGCATCATCATCTACGGACGGGCATTATCATCCATATACATGAAGTTAAGACCCGTTTACAGATCGATTTACACCGATCAGGGTATGTATGAAGAATGCAGCACATTGTTTTCGCAAATAAAAAGCGAACCTTATTGATGTTCGTTCAGCACATATCACGACAAATGGAAAATAAAACCCCTCTGAGACTAAATACGTTTATTACATTGTTAGGTCAGAGTAACTGATAAATCAGTGTAACTGTAACCTCAGTGTACATACAACTGCATGGAAATGTCACACTCCACAAGATACTATATCACCGTCTCCAAGCTTTCAGGGTTGATTTGAAACCAGAAATGTACTCACAAAATGGCCTTTTCCTTACCTCCACATCGACAGTATAAAGTTCAGCTGTGTTAAATTCAGCTTAGCAAGACTTTATATAGCACATTTTAGAACTAAATTCATGCTTTTCATGTGTATGACTCAGGAGCTTTGTTTCCACATTAAGGAGGTGCGTTTGGGAGATTTGTTTCCAGATTAAGGTAACCGTTCATAGAAACCACAAATATCCTTGAGAAAAAAAGCAAGAAACGTGACAACATTCCTGCCACATATTTTCTATGGGTGATTGTGTTCGGGTGATGTCGATATAATAAGAGAAATCAAATTGACAGTCGCAAAAGGGTATGTATTCTTTGAATATTTACCTGTCATTGACATGTAGGGCAAATCGCTACAGAAGATTGATATAGATGTTACACTGAAAATACTCGTTGCTTCATTTTTTGTAAGCAGGATATTTCCATACTATCATAAACGTTTTGCACGTGCACAGCATAAACAGCTAGCAGCAACATACGGTTTACCCATGTTACACTCGGGCTGGACTAAACAGCTGACCCATATCATGCCTTTGTGGCACCGTACAGTTGTCACAGGTCATCACTATACAGCTGACCCATGTCACACTTTGGCTGCACTGTACACCTGACCCATGTCATACCCTTTGTGGCATCACGTAGCTGACCCATGTCATACCTTTCTGGCACCGCACAGTTGGCTCATGCCATACTTTGGCAGACCTATACAGCTGACGCATGGCATACCTTGGCAGCACTATACAGCTGATTCACACCATGCCCTTTTTGGCACCATATAGCTGACCCATGTCATACCATTGTAGCACCGTGCAATTGACTCGTGCCCTTCTTTGGTAAACCTATGCAAACCTATGATGGCATACATTGGAACCGCTATATTGCTGATCAATGGCATACCTTGGCAGCACTGTACAGCTCACCCATGTTATACCCAGGTGCCACTATAAAGCTGATCCACATACCTTGGTGGCACAGTACAAATGACATACATACAAAGAACCACAAATACCACAGCTTGCATATATGCGCCATTCACCATGGTGGAAGCCAATTTTATGATGTTTCACAATGAAGAGTTTGGGAGATGTATGTGTAAAATATGAACGTCTGAAACAACAAAGAAATTTGAATGAATTAACAAATGTATTCTGAACTAATTACACAGTAATAAAACGGTATAAAACAAATTCATTACAACTATAACATAATAGTTGACGTTAGATTGTACGTTAAAACATCGTGGCAACAAAGATAGTGATGATAAGATTCACATCGCTGCAACAGTGCTGGATCTTTAAAAACAGGCCAAGGCCGAGTATGCAGGGTGAAACGCGATACCTGCTGGCCTTGAAACGTGAAATGTGAGGTGAACAAAGACCAGATTCAGACTCCCTCCGTATACATGTAACGTTTCCTCCAATTCTTCAGAACCTTTCTCGATAGTCTTGTCGCCCAGTCTTAATAGAGATACCGCGGTTTCCACGGTCCTGAACTGATTTATAGCAGAAAAGCCTTGATTCAAATATTACTGCTAAACAACTTCAACAAACACGGCCAGATTTGTGCAACGTCATAGAACTGAATTCTATTTCACCGTATTTTTCAAACAGGTGTAGTCGGAACCTCCGGGGACTTGTGGCATGAACAGAGGCGTTTTGCTCTCAACACTCTGCGAGCGTTTGGGGCTGGAAGAACTATCATGGAGGACAAAATACACGAGGAAATTGCACACTTTGTGTTAGCCGTGGAGGAAAGTAAAGGACGGGGTTTCAATATAGAACGTCTTGTGCAGAACGCAGTGTCAAATGTCATCTGCTCCATTGTCTTTGGCAAACGTTTTGAATATACCGACCCTGTCTTCGTCAAGTTTCTGAAAGCAATGGATGAACTTTTTAAATATAGCGCAGTATCTGGAATACTCAGCGTTTTTCCTGTTGTGCGATATTTGCCTGGTGACCCATTCAAGTTCAGGAAAACAATGGACAGCATAGATATGGTGGAAAATCTAATGATTAAACCTTCCATTAAGGATCATTTAAAGGATCATGATGAGGAAAATCGGGACGACTTCATCCATGTTTACTTGAAGGAGATTCAACGTCGCCAACAGAAACAAGAAACAACGACATTAGATAGTAAGTGACATTAGATTTAGATTTAGACATTAGATTAATATCTACAGATGTTCTTGGCATGTACATTATTTATTTCCACGACAGAGATATTTGATTTTGAAGAGTTGTTTTTTCTTTATTTGTTCAAACCTGTAACTAGTACATCATTTTGGCTGTACACTGTACAATCCGTATTATTTTACTCATATTGTTAAAGCATGGCTTTGATTTGGCTATTGTTTTTAACTCTGATGAGGAATTTTCTCAAAACGCATTGTTGGTTCAGTAAACATTTGACAGACTGAGGAAGTTGAACTTTCTTTTGGAATCTACACTGAATCTACACTGAACGAAGTAAAGGCATGGTTGATTCTGTCAGAACATTTTCGCATTTCAACATGTTTTTCGTCGGCATGTAATTATTGTGTTTGCGGTGATATGGGGGTCATTACATCTGTCATGTGGGCTTATCATTCGTGTTGGCAGTGGAGAATCTGGCGCAGACTGTTAATGATCTGTTCACTGGGGGCTCAGAGACAACTTCCACCACAATACGCTGGGCTCTGGTCTACTTCCTGAACTACCCGGAAGTACAAGAGAAGTGCTTCCAGGAGATTCTGGAAAATGTCGGTCAGAGCAGACCACCATCCATGAAAGACAAGACGAACCTTCCTTACGTAGAGGCCACAATTATGGAAACCTTGAGATACGGTAATATTGCTCCTGTTACTATCCCTCACACAGTTCCACAAGATGTACAGTTCCGAGGATACACCTTCCCGAAAGGCGTCACAGTCATATTGAACCTTGATTCAGTCCTCCAAGACAAGGATGTATGGGGAGACCCACAAAATTTTCGCCCGGATCGTTTTCTTGATAGCGAAGGCAAGATTCAGAAGAGAGAGGAATTTATCCCATTTTCTTTGGGTGAGTTATTCACATACGCACGCACCTATACGCTCAGCATAATATAGTGAGCAATAGACCTGTTAACACGCACGCACGCACGCACGCACGCACGCACGCACGCACGCACGCACGCACGCACATACATATATATACTAGTATACATACATATACATACATGCATATATTAATGGAACTGAAGTTTTGTTTTCATATTTCAAGGTCGAAGGGTTTGCCTGGGGGAGTCAATGGCCCGGATGGAGCTCTTCCTCTTCCTCACCACCATGATTCAGAAGTTCAAGTTCGTCCCAGTGAACGGAGAAAAACCTCCACTGGAAGGAATAATGGGTTTATCACTCGCGCCATGTGAATTCCAACTAAAAGCCATTCCCCGAAACTAATACTGTTCGGATCACCACGAGTTATATTGACTGTTGTTATACAAAAATGACGTGAATGGCTCACCCTCTTAGTCATTTCATGAAATGACCAGTCATTCCACGAAATCACTGATTTCCCAATCTGTAAGCATAGATACATCACTAAAACACACACACACACACACACACACACACACACACACACACACACACAAAGAGAAAATACTTCTTCTGCTTCTTAATTCCACTTCTTAATTACGCTCCAGTACATCGCAATACGTATTCACCAGTCGATTAGGGCGCCCCATATCGTTGTTAACTGCCATGTCTAAGATTATTAGACTTAGTACATGTATCACTAACAAACTGGAAGGTGCACTTGACCATCTGATACTTGAAATTCAAACAGGCTTCATCCCTGTCAGATGTATAAGCGAAAAAATTAGACTGTTATATGTCACGTTTGAAACTAGAAAACAAAAGAAGAATGACCTTTTGAAAAAAGCTTTTGGAAGTTTCCAAAACATATGTAAGCAAGGTTTTACAAAAATGTGTATTTGGTTCATACTTGCTGAAATGGACATCTGTACCAACGAAAACTGCTACCTTCTGAATTATTCAAAATGGACATCTATCCGAATTCTTTCCTAATAATAGAGGCTGTAGGGGAGGGAAACCCATCTCGCCACATCTATTTTTGTTTGGAGCGGAGATCGTGGTTATCGTGAGTCGTGAAAATGTTAATATTAAGGGTATTATTTTGAATTGCAAGGAATATAAACTAGTCCAATATGCTGATGACAACCAGTTCTTTTTGGATGGCTCCGATGTCAGCCTGAAGGCCACTTTGGATACTCTGTTATCGCATGTCCGGACTAAAAATAAACATAGGCAAGACAAAGGTCCCGTGGATTGGAGCTGTGGCTAACAGTAAAGATATAATATGTAGTAAATATGGCCTGGACTGGCACTCAGGGAACTTTGAGATTTGGGGTATCGTTTTAAATGCTGATTTGAAAGCCCTGTGGGTTATTAACGCCTGGAGAAGGCCAAAAGTTATATCGAAAATCCTTGGGAATAGCCGAGAAAGAAACATTACTGATAACACTTCTATCTACTTTAATACACATTTTACATCGCTTTCTAATCCTCCCTAAAGTTTCATGGATGGTATTGGCAAAATGTTTTTCAATCTTAATGGATAAGATTAAGAGGATGAACATGAACAAGGATTACAGGGAAGGAGGAAATAGGATGATTGATGTAAAATCCTCTATTGCTGCATTGTAACAAGGCACTATTAAGAGGTATATTAACAACCACGTTAATTACCCCTTTCAATGTTCCTGTTCATCTGCTTGAGTCTGGCTCAGACATTGATCAGTTCTGCACTGAGGACAACCCATGTTGAAAAGATGTTCTTCTATAATGAAAGAGAAACAGAAGTCTATTCATAAGTGATCAGAATGATCTGTCTCAAATATTCCCTGAGAACCTTTGTCTAAGAGTTTTTTATTCATCCTTTTTTCCTAAAAGTTGGTTCGACTTTGGAATTACTGAAGTAAAGGACCTCTGTAATTCTGACGGTCTACCTTATCTTAATGGGTTCAAGAACAGATATTCAGTTAGTATGGTCAGTTCTATTAGTCAGTTCTACCCAAAATCCGGGTATTGACGCAGTGTATGGCCACATTATGCCCCCAATGTTCTATGACAAACTTATTAAATCATGTGAATTACCTGATGTGTGTAAGATGACACTGCCTTAGTGTATTGTTACAAATTATAGGAAATGCTCTAATGGTCTATGCTCTGACTTTCTAAAAATGGCCCAATAGTTTTATTTCACACTTTGAAAATCTGCAGTTCTTTTTTCCAATAAATAATTAGTTCCAACATGCAAACCCATGAGTTTGCTGCTGGAGGTCTACTCTCTGTGGCCAGTGTATAACCAGCATTGCCCATGGAGTTTGCTGCTGGAATTATGCACTCCCTGGTTTTCTATATCTGAATTATCTTTGTAGCTGATGTGTAACCAGCTCGAACGTGAATGTAACCCATGGAGTTCGAGTCGTGCATTCCCTGACTCTGTATACCTATAGTTTCACGCTTGCCAATATGTAACCAGCTCCAACATGGAGTCGTGCACTCCATATCTTATTATACCTATCTAAGATCAATAAAAAAAAGGTACCTGCTACATTATTCAAGTGTCAGAGATCCATTCAACCCCCATTCAATTCCCCCAGAAAGTACCACTGCTGTTGTTTCATTACCTTGTTTTATAACTGTAACTGAGACAATGAGCAACTATAGATGCATTTGAAATAAAGTTGATACCACCCAATACTTAAGAGTCTGGGTTATTATGCAATGATAGCATGAACACACTGGAAGAAATTGTGTCAACTATAAAACAGGTGAACATGACATACCTGTGGCCTGTTCTGAACAACAAATTCATCAGGACATCTCGCATCTTCTTGCAGGCATTAAATCAGAGACAGGACTTGGTTTCGACTACATGCGGCTGATACCACAATGCAGTGTACAGTTTGCTTTGTTTAACAGTATTTGGAAATCGTTTTGAAAGTAGTGATCCTCTGCTTGTCAGATTTATGGCCTTCAGTTTGACAGTTTCGGCCAAGGTCGTAGACGTTTTACCTTTCTTACCTTCATATTCCCCATGATGTTCAGTTCCGTGGATCCACCTTCCCTAAATGTGTCTTTGTCATAGCCAACAAAACGAACATGTTTGGGGGGTTCGGACAACTTCAGAACTGTTTCAGACTGTTTCCCTGATAAAGAGGGAAAATAACCAAGAAAGAATTCGCTGTGTTTTCTCTCTGTGAGTGAGGGTAATAGACATTCGTTTCTAACAAAACAGTTTCAGTTCTTGAGAAAATAAACTGTTAGGAAGGAGTTTTGGTATATTTGCAAAGTTAATTATAACGCTAAATACAGCCTCCCCGTCATACAGACATTAGCTGGGTGATCAGATCAGTATTTCGCTTGATGAACCAATGACCCGCATGCTGCTCTTCGCATTGTTTACTGGTATGGTTTACACGTTCAAGATAAGACATAAGTCAAGTCGGAAAGTTCTAGTCGACATCTTCTCATTCTTGTGTCCTTTAGGCACAGTAAACCTTCCAGAAAATGTCCCATCATGAAAGGTCTCCAACGACCAAATCTGTCACACATCTGTAAATAAGCTCTCACTGCTACTGAAATTCATTATTTTATGGGTACGTCAACAAATTCGTCTCCCATATACACAGCTATGGTGTAGTATTAACCAACATACACTGGCACATATTTCAGCGTTGAGAAAGTAAACGGACAACGGATTCAGTTTCCGCACTTTTTGCCAAGGAGTTTCACCTACGTAAGCCCGCTCTACAAAATTTATCTATCAAAAGAATTATGTTATAAAGCCATTATTCAAAACAAACCCTGGAAAAAGAACTGTCGCGGTTTTCATGGCTACCAAGAAATCATGGCGATAGTGATATATACTCTTCAAAACAAGTAGGGGAGCCTGAACTTTGAAGTCTGGTAGAAAGAAATCAAATTAAGGAACGTTACAATGACATTCATCTTGTGATTGCAGCATCATTTCACGTTATCACCACACGCACGCACAATGCATGGGAAGCACGTGCACAACGTGGGAGTCTCCTACACGTGCATGGGGTGTCATTATGAATCTGGACACTTTACAGGGAGGTCGAGAAATCACTGTAGACCATGTTTTTCGATAATTTTCTTGCATCTGTGTATGACCAGGGTTTTCAGGATCAGATCACACACTACTGACTTAAAATTGTAAACCTGAAATTTTCATGCCATACTCCAGTCACCTACCAAGGGGGATAACTGAACAAACAGCTTTGCTTTGAATGAAATTCATGTGGTGATGCATTCTCAAAACTTCCATTATTATTGTATCAACATTGATTCAATCACATATATCTCCCAATTTCGACAATCGTACATTGAAAGTACAGTTCCTCTACGTTTTTGAAGAGAATATGTTTATGGTCTAACACTGATGACATGAGCGTGGACAAGCGGGGGAAAAGACTCTCGGCACTCTCGGGTAAACAATATAAGCGGTCATGCACAAATTGTATCACATCATGGGAAACAGCCTCAACCACTCAGCGATATGCCGACACTCGCCTCGTATTACACACCTGCTCTAGTTCAGAAACATCGCGAGTTGACCTCCGTGGTGTTAGGTCCAGCTGCAATGGTGATACCCGATATGCAGTTAGACTCATGCGTAAAACAATAAGACCCACTCGGTATCGTTGCCAATTTGCTCCTCACAAAAATACAAACAATAATTTTCACTGTATTCACTGTAATGCCTTTGTGATTCTTGATAGCGATTTCTGCCGGTATGGTTCTGAAGGGAAACTATTCAAAGAAAGCATAACTTCTAGTGACTGTTAAATTGAATTATCTGATAACATAGGTATCATTACCCGAACACAAACACCCAAACCATCACGTGCAAAATGTGCTACATGAATGTGCTCCACATTTCACACATACAGTCTGACTGGTTTAAACCTACCTGTAATCATTTTTCTGATACCACATGCGGGTCCTAACTTTTTAACATTTTTATGGATGAAAGTGCCTGAAAAAGAGTTGTTAATGATGTGTAGATCAACAACATCACACATTTGGACTGGCCTGCACCATCACCTGATCGTAATACTATTGAACATGCTTGGAACATTACAGGAACTCGTGTTAACTGTCTCTATGTTCAGTCCCTGACATGAACTTGAACAAGCGTTACAAAGAGAAATGCAGAGCATTCCACGAAAGCAGCCTTAGTGGTTCATTTGGTCAATGCAAAGATATGTAGAAGATATATACTACTCAAAAAAAAGAAACGCATAACTGAAAATTGTTATCAATTTATACATTTAAGGTTCAGCAGTACAGGGAAGTCATGAAGAAAACCAGAATGAACATTAACAGTTCAATGCTGCAAGAAACCGTACCTTATAAATGACAAGTGATCCAAGGTCAAGGTTGCAGATCTAGAGCAGTCAGTATTTTGTGTTGCCACCATTAGTATCAACGGTTGCTTGGCATAAGCGTCCCATAGACAGAACCAGATTCCGGATGACGTGTCTGGTGGCACTCATCCCTCAAGGCCACAAACAGAGCAGGTAACGTCTGTAGCTGTCAATCAAGGGCCAATCAAGAACCTGAACTTTGTTCTGAGCAACGAAATCCCTGCGGCCATGCTGAAAAATCACGTTCTGGTGGTTTATGGAATGAAGAACATGAGGCCTGATGATTTCATCACGGTAACGTTGAGCTGTCAAACTGCCCTGGACCTGAATGAGATCTGCCCTGCCACTGTGTGAGAATCCAACCCAAATCATCACACTTCCATCACCAAGTCTGTCCAATTCCTGTACACGATTTGCAGCGTAGCGTTCGTTACGACTTTATATACACGTGCTCTTCTGTCGGGACGTCGCAGCATGTAACCTGACTCATCACTGAAGATGTCTGTGTTGTTACCGATGTTGACATGTAAGGACAGGTCCTCGCAAAGGTCTTCTGGAACTAATACCAGCCTCACGTAAGTGGTTCCTCGCGGTCTGATCAGAAATTGTTCTGAGTCCTGGCACTACCGATGTTGTGATGATGATGCTGCCGAAAGCGATGCCAAAGTCTTGCTATGGTACTCTGTGACACATTCAGTTGCCTTTCAATCGCAGGCTGAGACTCCCCAGCCTCCAAATGACCAATCACATTGTTGCGCTGAGCCTCAGTAAATCTAGGCATGACACCAAATATAAGATTGTCAACTGTCGCAAGAGCACTGAACAATCATTTAACCTTCAGCACAAAATTTGGGGAAAGATTTCCCCAAAACCCTCTAAAAAGAATATGAGTCTGCAGTTAGCAGGATCAGCTGCGCTACCCTTTTCGTGAAATGGAATATTTCGTGAAATGGAATAATTACTCCCAAAATCCATTCTTTCGCCAGTATACAGAGTCAAATTAAATAAGCTACATATTAAATGAAGCCACTTTTGTGGAGCATCATTAAAAAATTAAATCCGTAATCCAGTCATCCTGGACATTTGCCACAGTCCGCATCATTAAGTGCATGACATGTTTCTTGCAGAGTAATATCACTGTCTACGTTATCAATCGTTTCAAGATCAAACGATCAGTTAATGCCTTTACAAAGTTCTCAACATAATCATAAAATTCCTTCTCGTCTGGTCGGCTACGTGCGGTTGCTCCTTGTGCAAAGTCCATTCTCTTCCCACAGTTGTAACTTGTCACATCTTCGTACGTAACCTTTCATAGTGCGAGAATTCAAGACTCATGATTGGAGGCAATCAGATTTAATAGTGCAATCAGCGACCTAGTTTCAAAAGTGATCGTTCGAAAGATCTCGGTAATTTCCGTGAAAACTAGAACCTCTTCCCGAGCGCGATACTCGAATGTTTCTTCTGGACAGAACTCAGTCATGCCATTTATATTTATCCACAGTGCTTGCAATTGTCAAGTTGAATCCAAGTCGATGTAACACGTGTTCTGATTGGACAGATAAAAAGGGAGATAAATCTGACATTTTTCCCGCTAGGGGATTTTATGAGAACCGCGAAATATGGCCGTATTAGAACAGAGGTTCGTAGGAAGATATGACAAGTAACAATTATGACACTGCTGAATGTCTCTTCAAAGTTCGGAATGTTTTTAATGGTGCAGTTGGTATTTTGTCATCCGTTTGGTAGACATGATAGATACTGCAAAATGGTATCAACATCGTACCACAAATTAGGTCAAAGGAATCTAGAAAACATTTGCCACATGTTTTGTTAGATCCATTTATGATCAAAATGGCGGCCTCGTCAAAGGCTCAACAAAACTAATATCAAACTGGAACCGTGTCAGCTTCTAAAGAATTCTCTAACTGGGATTTAAGTTGTAAATATATGACTGATTAGAAAGGCGCTATGGCTCATTGTATATGTTACAGTCAGGTTGTTAAATCAGTCATTTCGTGAAATGACTAAGAGGACCAGCCGTTTTGCCTCATTTTGACACTTTGACACTTGCAATGTCGAAGGCAGCCACACCAGACAATACCTGTGTATTGGTTGTTGTTACACAAAATGACATGGAATGGCTGGCCCTCTTAGTCATTTCACGAAATGACTGGTTTCACAATCTGTCTGTAACATGTGGTAACCGATTTCACAATGTGCACCAGTGTATGAAGTAATGACAAAAAGTGAGGGTCTATCCACCCTAAGCGTATGACTGGTATTACAATAGGGGAAAGGGGCAATTCACCCAGACACAAATAAACTAAGCAGGATATAAGATTAGAATTCGAACTTTCTCATGAACAAGCAATGTGCCTGGATATGAGCTCTATATACGCGCACTATTACTATATTACTATTATAACTAACTTTATTCCCCTTCCCTCACTGCTACCCTCTGACCTCTGCTGAACCAAATACCCACAATGCCCCAGACAGGTTATACCCACTAAATGAGCTAATTGTCAACTTGGGTGCCCAGTGGGGTGGAGTAGTTCCTTCCAAGGGGAGTTATGAATCATGACAAAAACACGGGTCTTGTGGAGTGTATAACCTGTGTAAAGCTGCACAGCGCACTGTAGCTAAGGTTCAGGGGAAAATTGAGTTATGAGCTAATTAGTTAAAGCAGCTTTTAGCAGTATTTCGCTTACATCACGTCGTTAGATCAGTGTGGGAGGACTCTGACTTTACCATTGTGGTGAAAGAAACGTGGTGGCGATAAACCTATAAGTGCAGACAAACTTATGACAAACCAGGATCCGAAACAACACTCATAGGTTTCATAGGTGTGCTCAAGGGATGCAACTCTACACCGCGAATAGCTGCGACTTAGACGACTGGATCACATGTCATTATGATACTATCACAGAAACAAAGTAAATTGTTCACACATGAAACAATGAACGTCCTGTATTTACATCGGTTGTACTCGAGAAACTCTGGATTCATATATGTACCCGATTATCAAATACAGATGCATTATCTGCAGAAATGTATATAAAGCAGTTGTTATACACACCCCTTAACGGCCTATAAAATGATTTGTGGCACATTGCTGTCAGTATATGGGACATCTGTTGGTCAAAGTTTGAGCAAATTCATCAAAGTAAAGATAGCAGTTATTACACACGATTTATACATTAACGCCTAACGGATCCTTTAAATACCCCGCCCCATAATGTTATCAGTATAATGGACATCTGTGTTTTAAAAGTGTGTGCAAAAAGACAAATACACAGCCTTTACACAGTTAATCCAGGTTGTTGTCAACAAACATGTGCAAAGTGTCTCTAGTTAATCCTGAATGAAAAGGACGTTCACCTTAAATTTAAACATAAAAGAACTAAAGTATAAAAGCACTTATAAAACATGAAGGTACCAAATTGAAATGACTCAATGTCAGAACTATTCAATGAATGTTCCTTAATTAACTCATTTTTATATAACAGCTACTTTACATATAGAAACGTATGCTCTTTTTTCAGTGTGAAGCTGAAACGATAACCCACTTAATTTGGAAGCGTAAACAAATTCAAGACTTCTAGAATTCACTACTGAGCTTACTTTATGAAACAAAAAACCACAGTGTTTATTTCATTTAGTTGGAAGGCAAATACATACACTGACGGTGTGTTGTACCTATCCGTAACTGTGCAATCTATTACCCTCACATACCTTATTCGGTAGTGTCTGCGAGTCAGACCTTGACCACTTGACACATGCACATGTACAAGGCAGTGTGCACGACATATATGCTTATTGGCTGACTCACTCTGCAAACATTGATAAGGGGCGTTCTTTTAAATCAGACAGTCGTTTTAATGCGCCACTCGACAGTTGTACTTAGTCAGCTTTTACACAGGTTGGAAACCAGCACACAATCATCATGTGGGATTTTGGATTTACAACAGTTGCCTTATTTCTGGTCGTGGTGCTGGTAGTGTTATGGCTGTCAATGAGGCGGGCCACTGGACTTCCTCCTGGTCCCCCTCTCCTTCCGTTCCTGGGGAACGCCCTTTCAATGGAGACTGATTCCCGAGTTTTGTTTTAGAAAACCCCGACAGACGTATGGTGACATTTTCAGTGTGTATGTCTTTCACAAGCCTGTCATCGTCCTCAATGGCTACAACGTCCTTCAAGAAACCATAGTTAAGAACGTCGACGTCTTCTCCGACAGGCCACACACATTTTTTACTGATTTCTTCGCAAGGAGAAAAGGTGCGTTTTCTTTAAATTTTAGCTGAAGTAAATGTGTTTTGAGAGTGGCTCTAAAGATTGGACCATGACAGCCACGACAGCCATAATGAAAACGTTAATAGTGCCAGTAATCGCCATTGCTAAAACCATCGTCAAATCAGGTACATTGTAAGCACTTTGTGTTTGGTTGTGTCTTTTACCTTTTCATACTGCATTGTTGGTGAAAGTGAAAATTTGTGTGTACACGAACACAGAAAAGATGCATTCAATTTTTGCTAGATGTAGCGATTGCAAAAACCAAATTCCATATAGTAAGTTTGCAGAGGGCATCTGAACGAAAAAAACAGGGTGTTTAACGACACAATGTCACGCGTTTTCGATAGTATTTTCGTCTATGCTATATCACAATGTCACGCTTTTTCGACAGTATTTTGGTCTATGCTATAGATATTTGACAGAAGCTTCCTACTGATACAATAAAAGACTTATTATCCCTGCGACTTGCCTAAACTCGATAATTGAAACTTGTAACAAAGTTAAGCCTGGCCCAAGTAATTTTCACGATGTGGTCGGTCACACAGATCGGCCAGTGGTCAAATACAGAAACATGAAGTCTGACAGGCTTGTTGGACAAGTTCACCCCAGGGCCACCGCACGGGACCCACAGTGACCATAAATGTCTGTAGGAAAGATTTCAAAGCCATAAACTTGTTTGTGTGCAGAGTTTACTAGGAGTCAACAGCTCGTTAAAGGGTATTAATTACCAACATCAATCACGGTGATGGACAACTTGACACTAGTTGTTTTAATGACCACTGACCGATATGTGACCTGCCAACAGAGGGCTATGGATAAAAGCCCCCCTGACTGATGGCCAGACAGAACTGAGCTTCTCAGCCGTCCTAACAAGACGTACAGGTCGGTTCGCCGGCCTGAGCAGTACCTGGGCTACATGGACCGGTAACTTGTTGTATATACTGTTTATATATCTTATGTAAGCAATAAAGTCGCTGCTATTGAGGAAACCCTCAACTGCGGCCGAGTAGACCATAAGGCGCGTGACTGTCGAAGTCGCCCTCAACACCGGGTCAATGCAGTGTCCAGGGGCAATACGGACACACCAGCAGAAAGACTTTGCTGGTCATGCGGGAAACCAGGCCACTTCAAACATAACTGACCCAAACGCTGTCACCAATCACCACGGTTAAACTAAAACCTCTTCCCCATGAAGAAGCCCATGAGGAAGAGCAAGATTGTTTAACCACATATTCTATCAATGTAGTCGGTAGACCTAACTCTTGTACAGTGAAGATAGGAAACACAGACTTAGGTGTCTCATAAATTCAGACGTAGAGGTCTCAATTATCCACAAGAGGGTTTTCGATCTAGTTAAAGACAAATTTCAATTAAATAAGAAGAAAGTAGCATTACAAGCGGTAAGTGGTAATTCTCTAAATGTTGAGGGCAGTGTTACTGTTGACTTCAGTTTAAGAGGTATGCCGTTAAAACACACGTTTTATATAGTCAGTAACATGAACAGAAATATTATCTTGGGACATGACTGGTTAACAGCAGCAGGGGTCAGAGTTTATTTTGATCTGGGTAGCCTACGAGTAGGAAAAACCTACGTTCCATTAGAGGATGATATTCACATCTCATCTATTATACGCTTGGCTAGAGACACTATTATCAAGCCTCAAAATAAGAGCCTTGTCAAGGCAAAGGTCAAGAATGGGACACCCTTCGAAGTGAATAATGTGTATCAAGCAACAGGGACTGACAGTGGTTACTTAGGCAATGAGCCAGGACTACTAGTAAGTAACTCCTTAATCAAACTGAACAAACAAATGGAAGTGCCTATGATGATTGTAAACACAACCAATCGCATGTACAGACTTAAGAGAGGATATATCCTTGGTACACTGACGGATGTGCCATCAACTAACTTGTGACGATCCCTCGGGGTCTTAAGAAAGAAGAGCCAAGTGATGTTGACAGCAAAGATATCAACGCCCCTGATGACCTCAGACAACCCATCCAAGCAATCGTATCTGACAACAGGGATCTGTTTGCTGAATCCGACTTGGACCTTGGCCATACGGAGACAGTCACCATGAAGACAGACACTGGTAGACACCCACCAATTAAACAGAGACCTTATCGTGTGCCCTTGAACAAGAGGCAAGTAGTGGAGAAAGCCGTTGATGACATGTTGGATGCCAACATTATTCGACACTCCCGGTCCCCATGGAGTTTTCCTATCGTAGTTGTGGATAAGAAAGACGGGTCAAAAAGATTTTGTGTGGACTTCCGTGCGCTGAATAAGGTCACGAGACCCATTTCGACGCCTCTGGCCTTGATCGATGACATTTTGACACAACTGGGACATTCCACGTTTCACAACATTGAATTTGAAGTCTGGGTACTGACAGGTAGGAATGGACCCCCAGGACCAAGAGAAGACAGTCTTCGCCTGCCATGGTGGACTCTTTGAATTCTCCGTGATGCCTTTCGGGTTGTGTAATGCCAGTAGGGATGGGCACCTTTGCAATCGCTTACCTCGATGATATATTGATATTCTCCTGGACGCAAGAAGAACACTTGGAACACATTAAAATGGTTTTCAAGAGATTACGTGAGCACCCGCTGAAACTGAAACTTTCAAAATGTGTCTTTGCTCAAAGAGAGACCAAGTATTTGGGTTTCACCATCAACTCTGATGGGATCAAACCAGATGAACAGGAAGTAAGGGCCATACAAACCATGGGAGCCCCCACGACAGTAAAAGAGGTAAGGAGTTTCATTGGTATGTGTAGTTACTACCAAATTTTTCCAAGATAGCAGAACTGATTATCAAACTGCCCAAGAAGTTTGCAAGGTTTTGGTGATCTGAAGATTGTCAGTGAGCATTTGACTTTCTCAAAGAAAGCCTCACTGTCGTTCTGCTGTTGACGTATCCTGACCCGAATAAATCCTATACATTGTACACAGATGCCAGTGATACTTGCATCGGAGCCTGTTTAACGCAAATGTACCACAAAGAGACAGGTGAGGTCGAAAAACTCATCCACTTTCTATCCCATAAGCTCACGGATACCCAACGTCGCTGGTCAACCATCGAAAAAGAGGCATATGCCATCCACTATGCCCTGCAGAAATTACATCATTACCTCCACAATGCACAGTTCAAGATCAAGACAGACCACCAACCATTGCGTTATCTGTTGGAATCACCAATGCAGAATCGAAAGGTGCAGCAATGGACACTGGGGATAAGTGGATACAACTGTACTGTTGAGTACATTAAAGGAGAAAACAACACCTGTGCAGACCTGCTGTCACGAATACCTACTCAATATGATGATGTTCAGGCTGGCAATTCAGAGGTTGAAATTGTCAGGGTTGACAACAGCCTCCAAATCAATGTTTTCGACTCAAGCAAATTCACCGTTCAGGACTTCAGTCGAACCTGAAGAAGCCCAACCACTCCCCAAGATGGACGCAGACATTGACATGGTGGTGGAACAAGGTAAGGATGATGACATCCAAAATATCAAGGAGCAACTTGAGACAGGTACTGATAGCAAGGCCCAACTCAAGAAATTTCTGATGATCAACGGAATCCTGTACTACATTACTGACTGATGACGAACCATGTACCAGACTGTATGTGCCACGACACATCAAGCAACTGGTTGTGGACCAATACCATGACAATATGGGACACATGGAAGTAGATAAGTGTTTTGAGTCAATAAAAAGGAAGTACTATTGGCCAAACTTGCACAAGGAACTGTATCAGTATGTATCGAAATGTGTCACATGTCAAAGCCAATCCATAAAAAGTCAGAGATGTCCCCTACAAGAAACGGAAATACCTCCCTACCCTTTCGCAAAGATCAGCATGGACTTGTCCGGCCCATACCCAACTACTCTCTTTGGCAACAAGTACATCATCAGTTTCGTCAACCATTACTCAGGATGGCCAGAGGCCTTAGCAGTCCCTGATAAAACTGCAGCCACAGTGGCCCATCTGCTGATAGAGGAGATATTTCCACGCCATGGATGCCCACTGGAAATTGTGACTGACAATGGCACAGAAAACATCAACCACACAGTGAAGGAGACCCTAGAGACTTTGGGAATACATCATGTCCGAACGTCATTCTATCACCCCAAATCGAATGCATGGGTTGAACGATTCCACAGGACTCTCCACGATGTCCTAGCCAAAAAACTTGAGGACTCCATCACGACTTGGGACCTCTATTTGAACCAGACAGTGACAGCCATTAGATTCTTCACATCTCCGAATCTTCAAAGTTCTCACCCTTCATCCTCTTATACAACCGTTTTACTAGTTGACAATTTGCTGAAACCCCAGAGGAAGTATACAGGAGAAGAGGAAGACAAGATTGCCCTACAACAACAGCATAAGGCCTTCGTACTTGTACATCAGAACATGAAGAAAGCAAAACGAAGACAGGCTAAGTATGCCAACAGAAACAGCAGCCCTAATACTATCAAGATTGGAGATCCTGTTTAGTACCGCCTGCACCAGAGAAAGAGTAAGCTACAAAACAAATGGCAGCCATATTCCCGAGTACTGGACCAGACCTCGCCTGTCACTTATATCATATGTAACCAACTGGATGGTATGACAACCAAGGCCCATGCGGAACATCTACGTGTTGCTCAGCTGGACCAATGGGAAATCCCCAAGGATAAGCAAGATAAGCCAAGACAACACACAAGGTCCAGTTCTGAGGATTGTTAAGAGGTACCGGCAGGAAAGATCTGATTCAGACGAGGAAGACAACATTCCACTAGCAGAATTAGCAAAACGCATGAGGCTGAAGCCCATGGACATGGATGTTGTTCCCGATCTGGAATCCAGTGATCCTGAGGAACCAGTTGAGAGTGATCGGCCTCAAATGAACATTGATGCTGTTTCCCAGACAGAAAAAACAACTCAGCCCAAGGAGTCAGTCAAAGCATTACTCTGGGAGGTAGCCCAGCTGCTGTAAGACTTCATAGCAGCAAAGTTACGGAATCATGGTATATAGTCATCTTATGAATAGTTGTTTTATAGTTACCCATTATGAGAACATCATGGTGATAGTCAAAATAGTCGGTAGTTCTGGTTAGGGTATGGTACAATATTATATTAACATGGTGAAACGAGTAATAATATCAATTGTGATTTTCATGTATTTTTCAGATACAATGGATGTGTATCTGTGTATGCTTGTCTTAGTTTTTGGCACAAGTCATGGGTCTATAGTTCTGGAGAATGTTGTTTTTGAGAAGGTGAATGATATATCTGTCACTAGGTCTAAGTGGATAGTGACTTTAGTTATCGACCTTAAGCCACATAGTCATTTTATAGATATGTGTAGGAGTGACCTCAATAGGGCCACAGGAGTCATACCTCACATCCTTGACCAATACCATCAAGATAAACTAACTGGTGTGGAAAGCATGTTTATGAAGTTGGATAAGGAGGCTATCGGACTGGAGTACACCTTGAGCAATCTTGAACAACAGTTCACCCAATATCATCAGCTTGTTAGACCAAAGAGAACCTTGTTGCCTTTTATCGGTGATGCCCTAAGTTTTCTGTTTGGTACCGTGTCTGAATCAGACCTAACCGCGATCAAATAGGGTGTGAACAATTTAGCCAGAAATCAGAAGGTATTAACACATGTTATTCATGAAGGGCTTAGCATATTGAATGTATCTAGAGTGTCCATCAATAAAAACAGGCATGCAATCAATTCAATTATAGACAATCTTCATCAAGTTGATGAAAAGTTGATGCAACTTCTATGTATCTCAAGATAGAATTAGTCATCGAAGAGCTATGACAGGCTCTTCTGACACTCATGTCCTACGTCGAACATGTCCAGAATCAGTTAAGCATCCTTTCACTCGGACATTTATCACCACATACCGTCACGCCGAGCGAACTACTGGTCCTCCTAAAGGATATCCAGAATAACTTACCCGCTAGGTTTACTTTGGCAACCGACCCGGAGGATAATTTATGGAACTTTTACCAGACGGTGACATGTTCAACAGTCTTGTATGCTAATAAAATTCTAGTTGTCACGTCTTTTCCACTTCTAGATCTCACTGATCACTTTGAGGTCTATAAGATCCATAACTTGCCGATGCCACTGGTATTAAGTAACAATCCATGTAACACGGACAACAGCTTAGTTGCGAGGTACAAACTTGAATCGACCATGATTGGCATTACCGTAGAACGCACCAAGTACAAATTGCTTGAAGGTTTAGAACAGCGTACCTGCACCAAGCCTGTGACACAATATTGTCATGTTGTCAGCCCTTTGTATCCTGTAAATTTTAGTCAGTTATGTGTCATTGCACTGATCACTAGGAACCGCGATAAAATAAAAAGTAGATGTAGTTCTGAAGTGAGCCCAAAGGCGATATTACCAATGGCTCACTATATAAATAATGGTCAGTGGATTGTCACTACTGTAGATGTGTTGGACTTTACTATAGTATGCAGGCAAAATATCGAACATCCACGAACTGTTAGAGTAACACCCCCTTATGGCCTCATACAGTTGAATGTCACACGCTCGGGATCCAATGACCATCTTATACTGATGCCTTACTATCATAATGAGACTAAAATTAAGGTAAAGAACTCGTGGATTGATATAATTAAGTTACCTAACGTCTCAGACACATTAATCTGGGAACCTTTTCACTCCACGTTCAAGAACACCACAGAACTAAACTTGCCTCCGCACCTGAAGGATTTACAGTCTCTGCCTATGAAGCATCTTATTAGAGAACTGTCACTGGTACATAACTGGGGTGGGAATCTTGAGACGGGAAGTTGGAAACATAAGGCTCTCATAACATTTGGTATTGCCATTACCCTGGAAGTCATCACAATGATTATCCTAGGCATTGTTTATAGACCCTGGTTCGCCAAAACGTTGAGACTTGGTTGACACTGTCAAACCACTCCAGACTTAGAGATGGTGCCAACTGGCGTTGACCGAGCGGATAGTTTCAGAAGAGAGCAATTACCCTCCTCACTATTGCTGTCAGGAAGAATGACGGAGGTGAATGGCATCCTACCGTCGGCAGTACGGTCATTGTACCCAGGTCTGGACGCTACGCAGACACAACGAAACTAGACACGTATAGACGACATCCAGGCAGAATCTATGGACAAAGACACAACGCAAAGCAGAATCCACCGACGATCCACGACTCGCACAACGAATCACCGGAAGATCCAGGAGCTGATCAGCTGATTGTGCATCCTGTTGAAGAGAAATATTTGGATTATTCCCAGGAATAATCCTCGGTGGACGGTGGCGAGCGTAACAAAGTTAAGCCTGGCCCAAGTAATTTTCACGAGGCAGTGGGTCACACAGATCGGCCAGTGGTCAAATACAGAAACATGAAGTCTGACAGGCTTGTTGGACAAGTTCACCCCAGGGCCACCGCACGGGACCCACAGTGACCATAAATGTCTGTAGGAAAGATTTCAAAGCCATAAACTTGTTTGTGTGCAGAGTTTACTAGGAGTCAACAGCTCGTTAAAGGGTATTAATTACCAACATCAATCACGGTGATGGACAACTTGACACTAGTGGTTTTAATGACCACTGACCGATATGTGACCCGCCAACAGAGGGCTATGGATAAAAGCCCCCCTGACTGATGGCCAGACAGAACTGAGCTTCTCAGCCGTCCTAACAAGACGTACAGGTCGGTTCGCCGGCCTGAGCAGTACCTGGGCTATATGGACTGGTAACTTGTTGTATATACTGTTTAAAGTCGCTGCTGTTGAGGAAACCACCCCTGGCGTCCGCCATTTGGTCGTGAAATCTGGAAAACCTGGCTGCAGACTCGTGTAGTGTTACAACAGAAGAAAAAAATGGTGATTTACAAAAATTTACAAAATTTAAATGTCATGTTTACAAACATTTACAACGGTTGTAAAGGTGATGTTTACAAGGCTTGTAAATTTTTGTAAATTTAGGAAGGATTTTACCACTACTTCTTTCAATTTTGCCATTTCTCAAGAAACCCCACGACTCTGTAAACTTATTAATGTGTTATTTCTTTTGTTCTGTTAGAGTTCTTCCTGTTGATATGCATAATGGATCTCGCATGTGACATGTTTATTCAGGAAAACTGAAGGAATAAGCCATATTTTGTATAGTCCATTTGTGCTTTATATCAATGGAACTGCGTCTGGTGCGTGAAAACATGAAAGTTGATGTGTACGGCCAGCATTGATCTATATACCAAATAATTGTGCCTATTAAAACAGATGTCTTGCCTTTGTTCGAGATCATCATCCCAAGCTCATTCCGGTGATTGTACCACTCTAGTCCGTGGGAACTATATGCATTCTCTAAATAACACCTGTCACTAGACCTTTTATGTTGGTGCTCAGTAACGGTGTTACGCAATTGGCGTATTCACGAAATCTCATAAACATGTCAATAGATAATTGGTTGTGATGTCAGTATGTGTGGATTGGAGCAAATACTCAAATGAATTAATAAATATCATTGTGTAACAAGATTTATATAATCATTTACAAGAAGTATGTTACAGAATATTTAAATGATGCGTGCCGGTCTATCATTTGTTTGTTTATGTTCGGCATACATAAATTTTTAATTTATCATTCATACATAAAACATAACTTACATAACTGTACACTCTGCTTTGCATTTGGTAACTGCGTAAATATAAGAAATTCTTAAAGTGCTACACAATCATACATCATCAGTGTCAACAGTGATAGTTCACTTCATACACAACTGACTCAACAAGATGGGAAAAAACTTTTCCACACTCTGTCATGGTCTTCCTTTCTGCTTGAAGATGTTTTTGTCTTAAGTCTATGGTTACTTCGGTGAGCATCCACAATTTTACCATCAAGACACCAAAAATAAATATCTTACCAATAAATGCTCTATATTGATACAATTAGTTTGTATGTGCGGAACGCACTTTACAAAGGTAAATAAACCAAAGTTCTAATACAAGATTATCATATGACAAGACCACGAGGTTAATTCTTCAATCATATTTAGTATGAAATCTAAAAGAAGCAGTGACGAAGAGGTAGGCAGATCTTAAGATGGACAGATTATTAAGATCAGATAATTCACTATTTTCGTATAAGATTGTCTTCAAGCTTTACCCATGTTTGTAGTTCAAATTTATATACATATGTGACTACACATGCTTTATTTAAATTTTGTATTGTATGTTGTATGGTACCGGTGTCGATATAAACTGTAAAGCTGTTCACAATCCCATTTCATTTTTTATCAATAAAAAACAAACACAATAATTAAGCACAACAAATGAGATGTGTTGCACACCAACATACGGACATTTTTGCTATTGTGAATTTGAGACTTTACATCTACAAAGCAGTTCAGAGTGTCTGTCAGCGATATTTCTTCAGAGGGCACATTCAGCTCAGGTGAGTATATTGGAGATGACGCAAGTATATTATTTGTAAAATCAGCGAGGTAATCTTGATGACGCCATGTGTTCCTTCAGCAGCACTCAGGAATACCATACCATTTAGCAGGGAGCTCAATACAGAGAGTCGTAGAGTATCCCTGCATTCAGTAAGTGTTTAGTATATTGAATCACGATATGAGAACAACAGCCCGACTAATTGGCTGATCAAAGGTTTATTACATGTCATAAATATCCTTCCTGGGACTTAATCAGGCTATGGGGATGGAATATATACCCCATGTAACACCAACTGTTTTTTGTGGTTGAGCTGAAGGCATTAGGCCTTGTTAATTAATTAACCCTTACTGACATGACTTGCTCATCAATGAACAAGGGATTAGGCCTTGTTATGTGTTGAGGCTTTGTTCAAGGCTGGGAGATACAGTAACAATCACCCCACACTATTAATCCGTGTGATCTTTCAAAGGAGAAAAAAGGCTGTACCATACAACACCTGTGTTCTAATGCACTAAATACACAACTATCAATAATACTTGCAATGAGATTAACCATTGATTCTATTTTCACATTGGTTTACCTTTCACTTAATGCAAGTATAATCATATTGACTGTTTTCCTCAGAAATCGAGTCGAAGGGATGCGACAGGCACACCTCCCCAGGCATAAGAAAGCAAAATATGAACAAGTATTAAAGAATGCACAACTACAATGCTACCCCATTGTTTTTGATTGTATATTTAATAATAACGTGTAACGTATTTTCCGTAAATTTGTAAATGGAATGTGTTTGGATGAAATTTAATCTTCCTCTTTCTTGTTGTAATCTGATAATTCCTTCACGAAGGTAAATAAACATCTAGTGTAAGCTTGACACTGTCCATTTGTTTTGGGGTAATTTAAAGACGGGAGTATTATAAAAGTGAAAGAAATTCCGCATTATAGAATACCATTTCCATCAACAGTGCAGTATTGATCATGGAGCACTATCAAGCGAACATCAAATTTATTTCAATGTTATGATATGCTAAATTCCTTGTTCACGCGTCATAAACCAAATTCAGCACAGTACAACTTTCACCACCTAAACAACCCACAACCCACTTATCGCGATGATGACACTGCAAGATGTCAAACCAGCCTACAACTCAGCAGAAACAATTTCAAAGTGTTTTTTTTTTAATCCAATTGTTTATCCAATAAAAATGCAGCAGAGTAGAGAGTGAAATGGAAGCAGTGTGACTCGTCACACCTCAAACATGGTTCCTATGCCATGTGAATAAAATGACAATGCACAAAGTCGAACGAAGACCACTCTGTGTTTTTACAGGCACAAGGTGGATAAGAACTTACTGGTATTTGGCGTTACCACTATTGATCACGAGATAAAAAAGCCCCAAAACATAGGAAATATCAACATGTCAAATATTGCACCATTATTAGTACTAGTAACATACACTCCATTATATCAGTTCTGCTGTTTGGGAGAAAATAAATTAAATTACAAGCGTACAATCGCGATACAGAAGTGCAATATGTTGTACCAGGGAGCCTATATAGAGTATTGTAGAGTATCCCTGGTTCTACTTGGACTTTCGTCCCTCGTACCGAAGCCCGCGGGAGACCAAACCCAGTCATAGCTGGTGGATGTGCACTCAAGTGTAACGACGGCTACCGATTGTCTGCTTCATTTGCTGATTCGCCGATTGCCCATAGTGTGCTCAGAAAGATGATGTGTTTGATGGGCATTTTAGAAGTAAGGCGAGTCACAAGAAAGTAAGATTCTTTATGGATAACAACTTTTTGTAGTGTATATGATGCGTCGTTTCAGTATGGATTGATATACCGTTGTCAAACAAATATACACAATGTTGTTATCCATAAAGAATGTATGTGGAAATGTTGGGTTTTGTAAATCCATCTCTGAATTTGCGTTCGATCCAATCAAAAATCATCTCAGAAGAGATGGTGAACTACTGGAAACTGTCATTCGTCCAAGTACAAAGCAGGACTTGAAACTGACAAGCGTTTGCACCAGTTTCCGTGAGATCCAGTCAACCGAGAAAAACGGATGTAGTTTCTTTGCAACCCATAGACATAAAAACATGTCATATGCACAAGTATCACACCTGCTTAATTACATAATGTGGCTGAGACAGGACCCGGGTGCATGAGTCATCAATCAATTTATTTTGTTTATGACGTATAGCCTGATAGGTGTTAAGTTTAAATTGCATGTGGTCAACGATTGAAGCTGTGTATTGCACATTGTATTTAGCAGACAGACAGCCATACATATAGGTGTCAATAAACCAGACAACAAGTTTTCTCTGTGATAGAGGCTGCTTCTTACAATCAACATGTTTTTTATGTAACGAGAAGATAATTAGTGAATCGCTTGAACTCCGAATTCGCGGCTTTTTTCCATTGCGTTTTTTTTCTTTATAGGTTGAATTGGCATTTTTTATTATTTGTTATCTGCAAAGTTGTGTTTTCCTTTTTATGTGACCTTTTAGAAAGCTTCGTTCAATGAGATAACCTATCAAAATAATACAACATATCAATAATGCCCTATGTTCCGGAGTGGGCAGTTCTCTCTGGTGGTCTTGATGTTTCTTTTTCTTTGGGAGCAGCGTCTGGCCAGCACTATGTTGCACCATGTTCAGTTTATTAATTTGCGTCTCCAGTCAAACATGAAATGTATCATCTCGAAAACGTTGGGATGGGCTTTTCCAACAAGTTACTTTAACCTCCCATGCCAACCTCCAACCTGTTATTTGTCCAGGGCACATTTCTGTCATGGGGTTCAATTCCTGAAGGTTATTGTGTAGTTATGTTAAATACAGCAGTATGTGTTAACTGCAACTAGCCCGTGTACAACAGGTGTAGTCTCACGAAGCCTAAAATTATTCAGTTAGGTGCAGTTCATTCGGCTTATGGGACTTCATGCCTCAATGATTTTATGGGATTATGGTAGATTGTTGCTGGGCTGACCACAGAAAGGAAGAATCATCAGAAACAACAAAAATCAAATTTGATTGTGAAATATTTCAAAAGGTGATCTATCCAAATACAAATTCAATATGTTGTTACGAGTGTGTATTTCCTGTATATTTTGGTATTAATTCAGTAATTAATTCAGTCAAATGTTTAGTGTTTTTGAATATTAAATATGATGGTTCACATTTCGTTTTAATAGCTGGTCAACACTTTTATAATTCTTGTTTTCCGGAATTTACCTGCTCCTAGTTTTCGATGTTTACTTTCGGGAGACTTATTCTAGGGCATTCTACAGTGTTGACGATGTTCGTTTGTGCCCGAACTTTCGGGAAATGACTTTGTAAATATATATAAATGATGGTTGCCGTGCGGAGGGGGGACACTCACACTCACATTCATTCATATTTGCTGGAGTTACTGCCACGCTTACCCGTCAATGCCAGACCAACATTATCTGCTGTCGCACCGATCGTTGTGTTGACATTCTGCCATAATTGATTCTCTCTCACACCAAGACTTTGGTAAGTTTGCTATATTCTTTTTTGTGACTCACTGACTTAAATTTTCTCTCTCTTGAATTGTACCTAAAATCTGCATTGTTATATTGACTTGTGACTTTGTATACCTTGCTCTCGTTACATATCAATATAAAATTTGAACGTAAACAACTTGTCTTTGTTCTGTTTTGCTGGTTTACAAGGGGATTTCTTAAATTGTTGTCACGGTAAATTCTTAACCGTAACAATAACTATAATATAATAGCATTCACTGTAGCTACAAAGATGTTGATGGTAAGATTCACATCCCTGCAATAGTGCTGTAGTTTTCAAAATAGACAAAACCTGAGTATGTGAGGTGGCAAAGATTGAGATTCGTTTTGAGTACAGAAAAAGTTTCCTCCAGTTCTTCTGACATCATAGGTAAATTCCAGAGTAGCACCAGAATCTTACTCGATAATCTTGTCTCCCAGTCTGAATATCGTAAGCAGGTTACCGCCACCCTGAATTGAGCCTTAACAGAAACAACGTGATTCACAACACTTTTCTACAAATGTCTCACACACACACACACACACACACACACACACACACACACACACACACACACACACACACACATATATATATATATATATATACACACACACATATATACACATATATACTATATATATATATATATATATATATATATATATATATATATATATATATATATATATATATAGCAATATTACCCCTGTTGCTGTCGCTCACACAGTTCCATAAGATGTACAGTTCCGAGGATACACCTTCCCTAAAAGACGTCACAGTCATGTTGAACCTTGATTCCGTCCTCCAAGACAAGGATGTATGGGGAGACCCACAAAACTTTCGGCCGGACCGTTTCCTTGATGGCGAAAGCAAGATTCAGAAGAGAAAGGATTTTATCCCTTTTTCTTTGGGTGAGTTACATATAAACGCTACATATCGTATGCAACAGACCTGTATCCACATACATAAGTACATGCTCATAAGCTCCTTTCATAGAGTGGCTTGCACACACACACACACACACACACACACACACACACACACACACACACACACACACACACACACACACACACACACACACACACACACACACACACACGTGTGCATACATACATGAATACGTGCATGCATACACGCACGCACACATACACCCTTCACACACACACACACGCACGTACGCATGCACCCACGCACCCAGCCAACCTCCAAACCTACCAACCTACCGACGTTGCGATACAATAGGAACAAGAAGATCATTTGCTCAGCGACATATAATTGCCGGCCGGCGGCCCAGCGCTCGTTGTCAGTGTATGGGGCTAATAGTTTTAAACACTTGCAGGCCAATGTGGCCTTCATTAATTATCTGTCATTTTTTCATTTTTTTTTTCAACTGGAACCTTTCTGATAAGGTTTAGCTTCTGGAATCATCCATTATGTTACGATAACTAAGAGTATTCTCAGACTCTCTTATCATCAAAAACATACAGCTGGTGGTACAAGAGAAACATTATGAACATATAAAATACATATACATAAAGGCAAGATGGCAGAAAGTACAAGCATAGTTTTACAACATAAATACGACATATATCATTCAGTTTCTTCTCACTTTTTAGCAACTAGGTGTAGGTAGTTTGCTAGATCTTTTTACTGCTCCAGGTTTTGCTTCAAGAATATGCTTTATACGTTATTAGGTTAGGGAAAGATATTAAGCATTTAATGGGAATGTATTTCTTTATTTAAAGAAATAATGAAAATCATCTTCTACAGCAAGTGATCTACAGAGACTGCAGGTTCTGTTTTGACGATCAATGCCATGGCAACGGCCAACTTCAACATATACGTTACGGTTACAGGTTTTGTATTTTAAAACTGGTAAATATACATAGGTGGAAAGAGGAGATAATTTTCTAAAGATTTTTAATGTATTTGTAATAGAAACCTTCAGGGCTGTTGTCTATCTCAGCTTTCCAACTTCGGTAAAATTGACCTTTTAGGATTGATTCTACCTGAGAAGTTAACCACTGGCATTAAATATTTACTGGATTATGAAGTATATACGATAGCGCCTCGGATAACTGCATAATTATCTAAATCAACTTTGATCATTTTTGGAGTTGTTCCAACATAATATAGCTTATACCAGTAACAAATTACCCATTTACAAACAAGAGTTAAAAATCTACCATTAATTACACTGTTGAGTAGCCCAACCCTCCATACATTATCGAACGTTTTTGCTACTTTTTAGTAATTGGTTGAGCATATTCATAACAAAGGTGTTATCTTTTGTTGAGTGGACATTTGTAAAACCCGTCTGGGCAAGGGGTAATACTGAAGTCGGGCTTGGTTTGTCACCAAGCTACTTCGTACCAAGAATTGGGGAATTAGCCGGGGGGATCTCCACACCTTGATACAAACAGAAGGGTTCCAGGGTCAGACTTTTTATTCAATACATGGATTCAATGTTATACAAAATCATTCAACCACAATGATATAAAATGTCACCGATGCTCTTGAGAAGAGTAGAATAAACATCTAAACCTTACTTTATATAATACATCATTATAAATTTAAGTTAAATTCAATACAATGTCCATTACCGTTACGACGGCGTAATACAAACAAATTTAAAGTTATAATTAACAACTGCATGTCTGTACTAACAATATCTGACATAACATAATCTGTAATCATTTATCATGTGCATTTTACTCATAAACATTGCGCCATTCTTGAACAGCGACCATTTTTCGATATAGGGGCGTCCTTTACCTTAAATACGATACGCCCGTACAGTGTTGAACGTGTACTGTTATAATCCGATGTACGGTAAATTTAACATAACAGTTATAGATGAGCCGTGATATATTAGACAAATAAATATCTCTGGACCAGTTCAGAATATTGACTGACACACAGCTATATAAATGAAAGCCTATGCAACTGATAATTAGAGCGCACTGAGACTGACTACGGTGCGTTACGTCACAAGTAAACAATCTATCCGCGTACTAGCTGTGCAGACCAGTGTGGCGGCATGCTAATGAACCGCTGCACAGATTCTATAGCGTTAGCCTTTATTCATTAAATCCACTGAAGTGCTTCAAACTGACAATGTAAACAACTCACTAAAATATTATAACGACTAAACTGTTAACAGGATAAATATAGAAAGTTATGAAGAATATATCTGTAAGTTTGGAATTCTGAAAAACCCTGGTTCTTTACGAACTGATCTACAATACACACAGACTAAATTTCGTAGCTTCCAAATGATTGCTATTTACCGGAGATTTTCCGAGTTAATAACTCACGATAGTGAAGGACAATAGCGTATATCAAATGGAAAATATATATTCACTTAGGCTTTGCTAATGCTGTACGTTCAAGTATTTCTTCTGAACATATATGCAGTCACAACGTTAACTTAGTTACCTAAAATTACAATATCTACGAAAGCAACTAGTCACGATATAAAACATATACTTGCACTGACTTGGTTTTTGGTTTCGACAATATGCGATGGTAAACTCAACTGAAGTGAACTAATAACTCTGTCTGTCAGGCAGGAATTGTACATGAAACTGAACAGTGAATTGACGCTAGTGCTTCATGTTATTCAACATTTTCCATTATATTTGAAAAGACAAATTCTACACATATGAATATTACAATCAGTGCCCAAGAGGCGACTTAAAACACATTCTCACAGCGTGCAACCTGCACATATTCTAAATTACAGAACGCACGTATATACATTGTTAACGAAAAACTTCCAGGACACATATTGCGATAGTTTTAAAAAATAATAGAAGCCTAACTTGTAAACCCTGTCTGTCATACAGCCGAATTGTGCGTTTAAGTTATAACTATGTTAGTCTTACAAAGTGACAGCATACAGATCTTACAAAGTGTCGGCATACAGAACTGCAAAGTGACGGCATACAGAACTACCGTAGTAATGATACCAAATTACATTAATCATAACCACGCGGCCAAGGTACAAGATTAGAACATGACTTTGATAAAGTGCAGAACTAGTTTGTTGTTCAAGTAAGGCGCATTTTAAGCAAAAATATGAAAACAGAAAAGCATAAAGTAACTATGGCTTACCTTGATACAAACAGAAGGGTTCCAGGGTCAGACTGATGTATGTTTCAGACCCTGGTGCTTATATAGCTGAACCCTCTGCTTGTACGGTATAACCAGTTTCCCTAAAATGGAGACGACGCTTTGTCTATCTTTTGAAAAGTTATGGCATCGAGATATTACTCAATTTTGGCAGATAGCTTTCGAGATTGTAATTGCTTTGGCCGTGTGTTGTCGGAAAAGTTGAGTTATAACCAGTAATGTACGTGGTTAAGCCTCTACATCTACATCTGTGTAATTTGACAGCGTGTACAGGCGTGAATATTTGACCATTAAGTTGTGGTCGGAGCGGTCAGTACAAACACTGGAGTGTATACTCAATCAGGCTTTTAGCGGCATGGGGCGATGCCAGTAGCATAGACAGCTGTCAGTTACGTAAGTTACCGATAACAAGTCTGCTACAACGTGAATACTTTAACAAAATGTACTAAATATAACATTGACTTTGGTGAGAAATATCTGAATAATTTTAGGTACAAATATGCACATTTTGCAACTGTTATAATACGTTAATGTTTTATAAAAAGTGTTAAGTCTGTTATTCACAATACTTACCAATCAGGCTACCGAATCTGATGAATGTCGCATTTGGTTCATATGCGTTTGGGTCCATATGACTTATCTCCCTTTAGTTTGTAGACTTTTCTTTTTGTAAACATTTCCGAAAGTTCTTTAGCCTTATGCTTTTGCTTTCCTCTAATCAGTTGAATAAAATTAATTTATATATTGCTTGATATGCTTGTTCATGCACTTCTTATACTCTTTAAAATATCAGCTCCATTCAGCTATATAAAGAGATTATTTGTGTTTTGATTTAATGAAATCACTACGTTAACGAGAGTGTACTGCAAGCGAAGGGTGTTGATCAGATAATATTGTTACGTCAGGTGAGTGTTCATGTACGACTTTCGAGTGAGTACTTACTCCTGCTCAGTGATGACGTGCTGCTGGCGAGTCATGCTGAACCTCGGCCAAGTGATGATGTAGTGTAACCAAAAGATGTACTGTAGCCAAGTGATGATGTGCTGTAGCCAAGTGATGATGTAGTGTAGCCAACTGATGATGTACTGTAGCCAAGTGATGATGTGTTGTAGCCAAGTGATGATGTACTGTAGCCAGGTGATCATGTGCTGTAGCCAACCGATGATGTGCTGTAGCCAAGTGATGATGTGCTGTAGCGACTGATGATAGTACTATAGACAGGTGGTGATGCAGTGTAGTCAATGACAGTCAATCTAAATCAAGCAATCCAAATCTTTGGCTGTTGATTATGACGGGAATATATTCTTTATCATTCTGAACACATTTCACATGATATTACTTGAGGACATACCATTATCCAAGGGGTACCAAATGACATATTGTTTTCGTTTTCTGCAATTATTTTACAAATATTTTTCCCTGATGTGTTGTGGTGACTTAAATATCGTGAACCACATTACCCACATATGTGAAACTTTGGATGTGGCTTTACTAAAGATTCCTTCACAATTAAATGGTAACTTTACACACATTAGACATCGAGAGTAGAGTTTAAGCTCACTACCTTTTGACTGTCGTAGAGCTAAGGTGATCGTAACTCCCATACTTTAACATAGACTGTTGATCATTACTCCCATATTTTAACACAGACTTAGGACTCCTAACGCTACAATCGCTTTGAGGAACGAGGCCCTGGTCTTTCAGTATGACGGCCAGGGATCGAACCCGACCCTCCGAGTACATGCACTAGCCACTGGATCGTGGAGGCAGTCTGACACTGGCACAAACACGCAACAAACCAACCTACCATTTCTCTGATTACACAATGCCATTTAGAAAGTGGTCAAATGTGACATATGTTCTATTTAGGAAAACACTTTCTTAGTAAAGTGCACAGTCTAATCTTTTTTTGTGTGTCGAGCCCCATACGGGATTCGAATCCACGCTCTCAGGATCAGGCATGAAATCGTTAGCATTCAAACCTGACCACAGGGTGGTTCAGTCACCTAACCCGCTCAGCCCCCAAGACTTAAACAAAAATGAAAGTCGGACAACTGGCAGTCTAGACTGTGGACTATGTGTACCCCTCTGATGAGTGTAAATTGGCACGGCTCCCACGGTCGAAAGCTATGATCACAAAATGACATTTAGAAAGTGGACAAATGAAACATATGTTATATCTGGAATTACACTTTCATAGGAAAGTACAAAAGTAATTCTATCACTTTTTCTGGAGTTGAGTCCTATTTAGGATTCGAACTCACATCCTCACAGTCAGCCACCTAAACAAGAGAGACACAAATCTACACCGAGTATTAGACTCGACCACGTCTGATTATGAAACAACATAGAAACAAAGTATACATCACAGAAACAAAGTATACATGTTGTTCACACGTTGTTGTGACCTACATTTTGCAGCGAGAGACATAGGGTATACACAGGGACAACAGTCTGTATTGAAGAGGGTGTGAAGGAGAGGTGTTCACGAGGTGAAGATATGATCTTGGGACTAACTTATGGTGGATGGTTAGGGCCTTTGCTTTCTCGCCTTAAAATTTGGAGGCGACAAAGCGAGAGAGCGAGATCACAAGACGAGAAAGGGATAACACGAGACGAGAAAGCAATAGCACGGGACGAGAAAGCGATAAAGTGGCAGAGCGAGAAAACGCTATAATCGGCGAGAAAGCGATATAACAAAGCGAGAAAGCGATAGAGCGAGAAAACGACACAGTCGAGAAAGTGATAAAGCAATGAAGCGAGAAATTCATATTTACCTTAATTCTGCCCTGTCTGCACATGTCGTTTTGACTGCCTATGACTTAATCCAACAGGAAGCTCAATCACCATTTGTTCTAGTCGCACAGACACAAAATGCATATGCTGTGGCATTTTTGTAAGTAATCTTTTAACTTGTCCAGACAATACTCCAACAAAAACTTCAGAAACCGTTAGTGTTTCAGCTGAAATGAATGAGTGTTTTTAAAAGCCTGTGAAAAGGATAACAATCATCATTGTTAGATCACTAATTATGCCAGGATTAATTCCTGGCTTACATTTCTTTCATGTCATTCCCCTTGTTAAATGCCACCACTGTTATCTCATCACTCATGCCTGGATGAACAATCCCTGCTTTCCATTTGCCCATCCACCCCACCAGTTTAGTGCTAATTAACAGCAGTCTTGCCTTGTTATCTTAGCACAATTATTTGAAATGTTCGTATATAGCTTTTCCTAGTTTCTCCATACACCTGGTGAAGGAATATGAAATTAATCCTGTTCCACAAATACAGAAGTATGTCTCTTTAGACATTTTATTAGTACTTTTTATTCCTTGGGCTAAAGCTACACCTTTGCCATCACGCCATAAAGACGAGTATCAGAAAATGAGACAATACCCCGCAAAGCCTTAACCAGTACATTCCCTACTCCCCATGTTACTACGGTGTCCTCCCAATACGACTACTCTCCAACTGGACTACTTCCCAACTCGACTACTGTTGAAATACTCATTTCAATTAGGCACCCTTTATAATAATGGACTCATTCCACTGACTTAGTTAAGTAAAGAACATAACATTTAAAAAAAAATAATTAAATAACCAGGAAACAGGACGGATTGATAATCCTCACTTGTTTGATCAGCTATTTGTTTATACAAACATTAGTTTTATCTGATTGCATCTTTAAAGTTGTGTTTGTGATGATCCTTAAAAGAACTGATCAAAGTATTCTTGTATAAACAAACAAACAAGCTTCAATGCAAAACAAAGGAGTAGTAGCAAGAGGTAGTAGAGAGTTAAATGTCTCAACGTCTCAGTTTTTCAAAACTTAACTATATAAGATTGGAATGGAAATTTCATGTTATAACTATGGCGAATGTTCAGAGAGCAGAGTTTGTGATATCACAGAGAGGAGCCCGGCAGGTTATACATCAGAGCTATAGATACAAGCTGAACCGCACTGGAGATACTGCAGTCTACTGGAGATGTGCTCAGACTGGATGCAAAGGAAACATCTCTACAGTTGGCGAATTCATTCGTACTGTTACAGGAGCACACAACCACCCACCAGAAGATGAGACATCAATGAAGTTGATCAGCAACCTCCGCAAGCGCTCCCGTGAAGAAACGACTGCAATTCAACAAATCTACAACGACGAAATCAACAACATCCCTGTAGAAGCTGCCGCCACTGTCCCGCCCCTGTGCTCTGTGAAGTCTGGACTGTATCGTCACCGACGCAAGACAACGCCTGCACTTCCAAAGGACCTAGCATCGGTCAACATAGAGGGTTCCTGGGCTAACACCAAAGACGGTCGCCTATTCCTGGCAGTTAACAGTGGCAGAGAAGACAAGATTCTTGTATTTGCGACGGATGAAACACTTGAGATGGCCCAACAAGCGAACATTCTGTATATGGATGGCACTTTCTATTCTTGTCCAGGACTGTGGCACCAGCTGTATGTCATCCACTCCATGGCCGGCGGCAAGATGTTTCCCCTCATGTTTTGCCTCTTACCAGACCGTCGCCGAGAGACTTACACTCGCTTGTTCCAGCAACTGAAAGAAGTTACCCAGGACAGAGTAGGAAGACCCCTCAGCCCAGACGTCATCCAGGTAGACTTCGAGTATCCTGTGCACCAGGCTATTCACGCAGAGTTTCCTACCACCGCAGTCCGAGGTTGTTATTTCCACTACTCCCAGTGTGTCTGGAGAAAGGTGCAGGACTTGGAACTTGTACGTGCCTATAAGGACAACCCTGAAGTTGGACGTTTGGTTCGCCGTGCTGCTGCACTGGCACTGTTGCCTGCAGGGAATGTCCAAGATGTGTGGGTGGACTGCATGAATGACGGCCCTATTGGTCATGCCAAGTGCGAGCAGTTTAAAGACTACATCGTGAACAACTGGGTGGACTTCGGTGCTAGATTCCCCATTGCTGTCTGGAACCACAACAACACTGAAGGGCCGAGAACAAACAACCACCTAGAGGGTTGGCACCATCACCTGAACCAAACTGTGCAGCGCTGTCATCCCAACATCTTCAGTTTCATCTCCACCATCAAGTCCTTGGAATCCTCAAACAGAAGACTGCTTCCTCAGATGATGCATGGTGCCAACCCTCCACCCAGGAAGAGGAAGTATGTTCAACTGGACACTCGTCTGCAGAACCTGAAGACCCAGCTGCAGAACAACCAGAAGACACCCTTGGAGTTCGTGGACGCTGCAGGAAGATTGCTGAAATTAGACTGAACACTGTGCACATGATATACCTGTACCTAGCAACAATGGCTATGCGACAAATTAAATGCGCTGTGTGATAAATGTGTAATGTGTTGTATGTAAAATAAACATGAGATTACACGTGTGTTTATATTTTTGTTGAAAATGAACTGATCCAAGAGTCGCATGATAGGGGTGACAGGTAGTAATTAGAAATCAGTCGTCCATTAAGTTTGTGTATTTAATGAGTAGTCCAGTTGGAGAGTAGTCGTAATGGGAGGGAACCGTTACTACGGTAACAAGGTGACCAACAGGATCGGGTGGTCAGGCTCATGTCATCGCAACCCAATCACGTAGATCGATGCTCATGATGTTGATCACTGGATTGTCTTGTTCATACTCAATTATTTACAGGACGCCGCCATACAGGTGAAATAGTGCAGAGTGCGGTGTTAATGTTGGCAAAATCCTCTATCATATTCTCTCTCGACGTTGGGCTTTATTGTTTCAGTGATGGAATGTTATACACCCTGTACCTTTCATCAGTACCTTTTTAAGCGTACATATTTCAAACATATATATTTCTACAAATGTGTGGTAAAAGGTATTGTTCCAAATGTTTATGACATAATATTGTTATTGTTGTCCATAATATTGTTGTACGTAAGGTAATACTTAAACAAACTGTCCCTCCCTATCTCCAGACTATACGTTTGAGACAGTGCCACAAGTCATCGACGTGGTAGGTGGGTTAAACAAAAACGTAATATAATCATCACTTCGGAAATAAAACACTATATCATCAAACTCTTGTAAAATGTAAAACTGACACATTAATAGGGGTGTATTAATGAATATTAGATGCAGAAATAGCAAAGAAAAAGTTGGGAGTTTTTGCGCCTTTTACTATTTTTAGGGCTTTATGTTGTTGGGAGTGTAGTAAATCATCATTGACAGGGTATAGAGAAGGGGTGCGACGCAGCCCAGTGTAAACATGATAAAGGTTTAGTAGATGTGAAGGAGGATTTATTCGTCTGCAACCCGGTGAATGTCACCTATTATTTCTTATCAAATCCGAATCTTTTTTACACAGGTTGACCAAATCATAAGCAAGATAATATAGGTAGATAATTACATAAATTTAACGAGTTTCACGTCCTCGTCTGACAACGAAAATTTTACAGACTGAAAAAGGTTAATTGGATGCACGTGTAACCAATCAGCTGATCAAATCCTACACGACCACGATATATATACTACATGTATATAGAGATAGGCAAATCAGTGTGTATGTATATGTTACAATGGCGGTCAAATATGTTTTACACATCAACTCTCGACGTATAAATGCCACTTAAACTGTCTCAATGATATATTCATAACATACTTTTAGTGATGATATGTATGATATGAGATAAATGTGATACAGAGCAAAGAGTTGGCTTCATCGTGCATCATTGTTAATGAGTAAACATCAATCATCTTACTGAACAAACTTTACTCATGCATATAAACCTTTCCTGAAGTATTGTACATCTCGTATTTGATGACTGTCTACACCAAGAGTTATACTAGACATTTGTATAGTGGCACATCCAGTTGGCCTGTTCAAATGCTCAAACGTCGCTTATATTATAATAAAGAAGCTGCATATCCACAGAACTTTCCTCATTGTCGAATACACCAACTCCTAAATGCCACTCGAAGTTCACTATGGTCAGTTATACCAGTGTTTACCTGCTTACTATTTTCCGCTTTGACTGGCCGGATGTTTGACTTCATCCTTTCATTTGCCAAGGTTAGACCACTGACTGTGGAATGGTTCTGTTTCTACATTTAGGTACCACGGTGTTTTACTGTCACGTGCGTCTCTTCGTTCCTTGGTTAGGAGCGATTTGGGTTCATACAGGTGAATATCGTCAGTTAAAAATTTTATCATCTTCAATAACTCATAGAAAGTAGAGCTGTATTGTTGATAACCATGAAATACAATAAAATGACATAAACATAAATGATTCCAATTTGCTGGATTATTGCTAAGAGCAACATAAATCGCAACTCACTCATTTAATGACGGTTGTTGCAGTAATTATATTATAGGATGATGGCTTGAATGTGGTTGAATATACTGTTAGTGCTACCACAATGCCTTTTTTGCGATTGGTCCCTCCCTTTCATCTGGCACTTCCAACACATTGATAACACGTCATATTTTTATTGTTTGGTGTTATTAAGCTGGCTAAGACTGGTTAATTCCAATTCAGTGATGGCATCAAATATTTAACTCCTTTAGTCACTTCACAAAATGAATGTTTCCGGTATTTTACGATATGACTATTGCATACTTTCAAATAGTATGCCAAAGGAGAGTCTACATCTACCTTAGATATTTTTAAACGTCAAGTTAAACAATGCCATTCACCGACAAGAACATTACTAAAAACATTACTAATACTAATAGCACTGAGAAACTACGAATGACGGATTGAGTTCCAGTTTGTAGTCAATCATGCCCAGACAGGACTCAATTGTGCGCAATATCGCTCTCTCACGCAATCATATTGCTTTCTCGTCTCGTATTATCGCTTTCTCGTCTTGCATTATCACTTTCACGTCACGCGTTATCACTGTCTGGTCTCGTATTATCGCTTTCTCGTCTCGTGATATCGTTTTCTCGTCTCAGGATATCGCTTTCTCGCCAACAACATTTAACGCCCTATTCAGCCACCATACTAAATGCAAAGCTACAACTACTTTCTTTTTCAAGTAGATTACAACCAATTTGTTGCATACAATGACAAAGACAATATAAAGACACACTCGGAAAACAGCCTATTCTGTGTATAACCTGTAATTTAACACCGACTTATCTAAACGACCTGTTTTATCATGCTGAGAACGCACCCTTGATATTATACTAGTTGTTGTTGTTACACAAAATGACATGAAATGGCTGGCTCTCTTAGTCATTTCACGAAAAGACTGGCATTTTAGTCATTTCACGAAATGACTGGTTTCACAATCTGACTGTAACATGTGGTAACCGATTTCACAATGTGCATCAGTGTATGAAGTAATGACAAAGAGTGAGGGTCCATCCACCCTAAGCATATGACTGGTGTGACAATAGGGGATAAGGGGGCAATTCACCCAGACACAACTAACCTAAGCAGGATATAAGATTAGAATTCGAACTTTCTCATTCATTGGAACAGTTATACCCCCAATGATCAGTTTCATCTCCTCCTGCCCCACAACACGTGGAATGATAATCATTCGATACAGCCTTCTGGAAAACTCAATTTGTTACGCATAAAACTGAAGAGACATTTCAAAGATAGACTGTACAATAAGGTCTATGCATCTGAATCTGTTATGTGGTAGAATAACACAGACATCTCAAGCGGATGGAGTAATTCATAAGTACTGCACTGATGGCTTTTCATTACCCGCCACGGATGTGTGAGTAGTTACATCTCTCCACCGAGTATTGTGACACACTGGCCCCCTCCAGTCAAGTCCCTGAATGCACAAGTTGACTGTAGCTAGACACAAAACCCTTGTGCTGACGTTGCACTGGTCATAGTGCAGTAAATAGAACATTGGCGTGAAACGTCTTATCGGACTTTACCTTGGAAAAGAAAAGAGTCTCTCATAATAGTGTCATGGCGAATGATCATGAATATTGTTTTTATATAACAATAATAGGTTGCCCTCTCTTAATGAGATCGTCGTGGCGGCGTGGTAGCCCTGTGGTTAAAACATTCGCTTGTCATGTCGGAGGCCACGTTTCGATTCATTTCTAGTGTCTCCCGCCACAATATTGCTGGAATATTGCTAAAGGCGGCGTAAAACCCAACTCGCTCATACACTAATGAGTTTGCTTGCTTCTGAGAAATTCAACTTTCCTCCAACGACACCTTAGACAATGACGTACTTGTTTCCCTGGTATCGAAGGATGCACTCAACAAATGTTCCAGCTATACAGCAATGTTCTTTGAATAACGTCGTCTGGACCAAACAATCCATTGGTTGTTATCATGAGCACCTATCTAAGTATTCAGGGAACGATGAATTGAAGCTTTCGATCGATAAGACACTTACAAGGCGTAATACTTTCTGAAGACGAATCTTTCGTGCATTTCTGCACGGAACTGTGTTATGAGTGTGTATTTTCTGTATATCTTGTTATTAATTAAGTGATAATTATTATTGGGTCACAACATTTCGTGTTTTAAATAATAATTCCACCTCAGTATTCCGTATTTCGGAATCACGTGAGATGTGCGCATGCGCTGAGTAATCAGTTCGTGTCAGTTGTTTAAGGAATGGCCTAAAAGTCGGGCCGGGCCGGGCCACGGCGGACCAAATATATTATTGGATAATGAACCCATTAATGAGCACCATGTCTACAAATGATTAATGCAACATACATCTTTGATAATAATAATTAATTTTAAGCCACAAACGCGGGCCATATACAGTTTACTACGAATAAATCGGCTAAAACTCATGAAGACGAGTTTCCTGCGAGCTGGCTGACCGAGGTTACGTCTAAAAGTGGAATCGATAAACGAAACATGATTTAAAATTCATAAATATTTGACTTCATACGGACACAGGTTTCTATCGGCACGAGAATGTTTCCTATGTCTACATCCAATTAATACCATCCCATAAATTCAATATTCATAGTATTTACAGCATGCAAGATATGAACTCTTCCCCACACTCTAAAAACATCATCTCAACCACAATAGTTCGGCCCGGCTTGGCCCGAGCTCTCAAAACCAGTTTAAACCTAGAACATGCATCTCCACCTATAATTAAATCCATAGACCGGCTTCATATCCACCTAAATAATACTTCATAATGTTATCTAGTGCAACATGTAAAGAAAACTGGCCCCTGAAAGTGAAGCCCTTTTCGCTCTCCATTCTAACATAGCCTCAATCAAAAGTGTTACGTCTCTGTTCGGCCCGACTTGGAAGACCTCTCAAACACAGCTTTAACCTAACACAATTGTACTGTTTTGTGTTTACAATGACAGATGACTGTTCTATCTACCTAAATACCTATTTGTTGAGTCTCAAAACGTAGTATTTGAAGCAAGCACGTTGCTTAAAGTCAACCCTATTTTCTAGACATTCCCAGTAAAGACACAGTATCACAAGCTTTCGGTTCGGCTTGGCCCGTCCTCTCAAAAGCAGCTTAAACGTAACCAATGTATCTTTAATTGTAATTCAATCCATAGATTAGATCTACATGTACCTAAATATCACTTTTACATGTTACAAAATGCAACATGTAGAGATAACCGGTCCATTAAAGTGAAGCCCTTTTCGCTCTCCATTCTCAACATAGCCTCGACCAAAAGTGTTAAGTCTCTGTTCGGCCCGACTTGGCCCGACCTCTCAAAAGCACCCTACGCCTCACAGATGTATCTTAAGTTCTATTTAAACCCATAGTTTAGTATCATATCTACCGAAATACGCCTTTACAAAGTTTCAAAGCGTTGTATTTGAAACATATGCGTTGCTTAAAGTCAACCCTTTCTTCTATACATTCTCAATAAAGACACAGTATCACAAGCTTTCGGTCCGACTTGGCCCGACCTCTCAAAAGCAGCTTAAACGTAACCCATGTATCTTGAATTCCTATGACATCTGCCTGAATATGACATGTAAATATTTACATGAAATACGTAGCTCTTTTCCTCACTATCATAATAGTTTGAACTGACTTTCATTTTCTACGTTTCCTTGCTTTTGCCTATTCCGGAGTTTTGATATTTCGCATTTGTTAGGCCAGAAATGAATGTCGGAATAGTAACCAGGCCAGGCCACGAGGAGTCACAATGAACTCCTGACCCAAAAAGTTATTTTTTACTGTAAGCTCCAGGACCACAAGTTCTCACCAGAATGATTAAGCTACAAAACCAACGTCACTAAGTGTTCACATTTTGCACTCTCCATAAATTAGTTCTACACTGTTTCATCGTCATTATGAAACTGATACTTATCGAAAGTTACCATTTAGTAATTATGTCTGACACACAGGTGAGCAAGCGGCAGTGGTTGGTGTGATACTTTTGTAAAAAGTACTATCACGTACGAATTTCAGTGCAATGCATCATTAGCACTCTCTCAAACAGAGTATACTACCTTACCTTGGCAATCGTCGTCGGGTTGGGAGTTTGTATTGTGCTTTTGGGAAGCGGGTGAGGTAGCCAATCTGGAAGCACTGTAGTAGATGCTGTCGCATTTTCGGGATGTCATAAGCTACTTTAAAGTCTACCGGTAACATTTTAGGGGCAAAGCAAAATTCAACTGCATTAGCTATTGCGAATACACCGCAATCACTTCCATTGTTCTGGCGCATGATATCGGGCATTCTAACATGAAGATTTCGTTCTTGATTAACATATATTTGGGCTAACTGGATTTCCAAACTCTCGGTTGGGGTGCATTGGAGACTGTCAAGAAGGTAAATCGAGTCGTCTAATTTATCGTCTCTACGTAACGATAAAACCCAATGAGAACTGGAATTATGGTGTATTTGAACTGATGGGATCTGGGGAACTTTTTTAAATGAGGGTTGGGTAATCCACAGTTTCTGTTTATTCCGGGATGGGACAAGCTCTGTTAGCTGAAGACCGAAAATGTTGGGAAACTGTTTCCTTAAGAGAATGTTAACAGCTTCCATGTGACGAGAGCTCAGCCAAGCGCCGGACAAAAGGTCGTCTCTATCACTTGAACAAAGATATAATTCCGGTAGCCACTGTCCATCACTAGATGGATTTGGTTCTGGGACAGACGCTTGCACAGGTTCCTTACTGGGTGGTGATGACGGTTCGGAAACACAAGAAATCTCTGTTCTGGCTGATGACGTGTTCGACTTTGGAGATGGCGTCCGACAAACATCCCTGAAACGGTAATTATGAAATTGTAGGTAATCAACTGTAGGTAATCAACCAGCAAAAGAGAGAGTAAATTTTGGTGTACTCAGAACGAAAGAACTACAATGTACTTCTTCAAAAAACGAGAGTAGAACAGAAAACGTACCTTTCATTGGAGGGAAAAAGTTCCCGAACACCATTTTGACTCCCTGGAGATGTGCAGGAAAGGGCGAAGGATATTTTTCGACGCGAGGAAAAAACTGGACTCTTAGTTGGCGTTTTAAGGATAGAATGCAATCTAGTGTACGGAGAAGGCGCTGACGCATCTTCCCTGGGTGGACTGTTTGCTGAAGCTTGCGAGTCGGGGGCTGGCTCAACGTTACACTGATCGGCATCAAAGTTACGTGGAGTCTTCCTACCAGATTTCTTATCCTGACGTTTGTGACTATTTTTCATTAAAGTTGTTAGATTTATGGACTTGTTGCCTTGATCTATTCGCTGACCTACTGATAACTTTGTAGCCAAGATATGGTAACAGACTGTCGTCGATGGACACTGGCAGGTCTCCTTTGGGTGCAGCCGGACAGCATACGGATCACCTTTGCTCCCAGTTGCCACAAAACAAGCCGTCTCTGGTACATGAGTTACATCACCAGACTGGTATAATGTCCGGGCTAAGTGTATCTGTGATAGGCGTGGACCCTGGGTGGACTGTAGCTTGGCTGGACTCTCAGAAACAGCTGTCGTGCTGAGTGGTACCTGATCTGAGCCGTGATTTTTCTCCGGTTCAGGTATGTTGAGGCCAACCGAGGATTTAATTGATTCCACAATCTTGTTCGGGTGCATTGCAGCTTGTGGCACGGTTATATCAGACGGTTCTAGTGTGAAGTCTGCCATGTTCGATTTTAGCTGGAAGTCGCCTACACCTGCCCGACCACGTTGAATCTCTAAGTAGAAGAAGTTTTGCAGATGGAATAGGGCTAACAGTACTTGATCGTGTCTGTGTTCTTTGAAATCAAACAGTTGTTTGAGCATAGAATTCTTTCTTCTTCTTCTTCTTTCATATTGTGGTCGAAGTAATTTTTCACTAGTTGTGTCCAACTGGATGTGAGTTCTTTATATTGGAGGTTGAACTCTTCCAGGGTTTTCGACAATAGAAGAGTCTCTAAATGACTGGAGTAGACAGCTATCTGGTCACCAGTGACCTTTTGCTTACGCAGCCAGAAGCAAAAATCCTGTTTTATGTGATTCCAGCAGTATACTATCTTCGCCTGTGGTAGCTCTTTCTGTATAGAAAGAAATATTGATGGACCCTCGTAAATTTACGTTCATGAATAAGGAATGCCAATGGGATCACTGGTTCTTTTTTTTAAATTGCCGTGATGATAAACTATAGTAGTTACATAAAAATCTCCCAAATTGAATGTGGTGTCATATCCAAGAATGATAGGTGTTGTGGGTTTCCTGTCAGCCATGACTTTGAGGTCGTCCATGATATTATCTAATGCCAATACTATTCGGAGATCTGGATAGGTGGTGATACCAAGGACAAAAGGTTCAAGGTGATAAGCAAGTTCTTGAACACTGTATATAGTATCTTGATTAAGTCTCTGTTGATTTTGTCGAAGTTCCCCTTGGTTCCGGATCTGCTTTTTATTTCTTGGGTTCAAGATGCCTTGGAATGTGCCTCAAACGGATGGATCACTTACTAAATCGCGATACGTTGCTGAAGGGCATTTGGTGGATTCCCGGGCCTTTGCTAGGACAGACGAAGCAGTTCTGCGATGTTCCTGATTCCCGTGGACTTGGGCTTGTATGCTAAATGGTCACCTTTGTAATACACCAGAACCAAATGGGGGATATCTGGATGGCGGAATTCCTGTTTAGTGAATGGGGGTGGGACTTCTTCAGAGTCTACTGAAAAATAATATTTCTTGAGTATTTGCTTGCCTGCTTTTATCGTTTTGGAGCCTTGATTTTTCCACTTATATTGATCTGCTCGGACGTCAACTGAAAATAAGTAGGATGTTTCATCAGTGCCATGTGGTAATTTGAACCAGTTGTAGACTCTAATAATGATCTGCAAACTTACACATTTTGTAGGGGTCACCACCAGTAGAGAACAGGTACACTTCCGTACCCTTTGGCCTGCATGGTGGAAAGAATGTGATTCTCTCGTGCTCTGGATGTTCTGAAAGTAGTCAAAAAACATTTCACACATCTCATGGACAAATGAATGTTGTCTGGTAGAGGGAGGTATATGTAGGGAATAATACTATGTTTGTACGGAACGTGTCTCACCTAAAATAGAAAGGACATCATGGGGTTTGGGTTCGGTATCCGTTACGAGATATACAGGCACATGACTGCCGCCGTAAAGCATCGAGGAATCCTGAAAAATAAAAATACATAACTAATGTCACATACACATGCAAGCTAATAATGACTGGATTTCGCAGGTATTGAAAGCAAATGCATGCTACTTTATGTGTTGCAAGTATCTTACCTTCACTGGCTGCTTACTGGCGGCGGGGCGTGAAGCGGCTGTCAAGTGGGTCTGGAACACCTTGTCAGCCATCTTATTCTTCACTGCTGACCGTACAAGGGGTGGGAAGTGAACCTGTAGTATATTGTGATGTTTAGATGGGTATAAAAACAACAACGAGTTAATGTTATGAAGTTCAATATATTGCATACGATTGATCTGTTTACCTCAGAAGCGATATCCAGCAAAGGTGTGACTCCAACAGATGTTTCTTCGCAGGCTTGTGCGTAAGTCACTCTCGATGTGGCAGTAGTCGCTGGTGCAGTGTGAGATGACAACGGTTCTTTAGTGGGACTTTTCAACGAGTCCGTACACTGGACAAAAGAAACAATCAGTTGGAAATGGCCTTGCTATCTTGAACAGACCAATTTAGATAGCTATGTTTATAAAAAAAAATAAGAAATATACGTAAGAGAATGGGTGATAAAAGGTTCGACGTTGAATTTGCAAGTGTTCATGTCAGTAGAACAAACCTGTGAACTCCACATGAATATAGAAGGCAAGTAGACGGTAAATGAAGGCTCTGCATCAAACCGGCGTTTTTACCCTATGGCAGTAAGTATTGAGGACAAGATGATTCCCACGGCCTTCTCGCCATCTATTCCGGCATCTAGGAGTGACACCGGAAAGGAGTAACCCAGCTCTGTGAAATATAGTATGCAAAACATTATGTGCACCCATCCAATCTTTTCCCCACCCGCTGAAATCTGAAATATCGAACTAATAATATCAATAACTAATATGTAGTCGGATAAATGCCTTGGCCTTTAGACCTTACTTTGCAACCGCTTGTATAAGTAAATGTCAGATCAAACAGTTCTTATTCATAAAAACGTAACAGGCATTCAAATGTTATTTTTTTAAAGAGATGCATAAAACTAGTTGAAATACCTTGGGTTCCGTTTCCTTATAATGTCAACCAGTTTCGAATAGTTGTCCAAGACCTGTCCAGGCGTCCTTGACATGTATGCCAGGTCATTAATCCCTGCGTGGACGATGATGAACTGGAAACAATTTAGAATTACAAATTACTTCAGAAATGAATCCATATGGGCAATCAAAATATAATATGCGCTTTGTGGCTTGCAGATTAATGATATATTACGACTACGCGCGTGAAATAATCCTCATTCTGTGCAAATTCCTACATTCTTCAACTGTTTCCTACCTTATAGTTCTCAATGTCCCACAAAAGATCGGGAATGTCAGCCACCTTGGCTCCGGACAGAGACCTTGTCACGATCCCTTCTTTCTCCGTATAACGTCCAACATACTTCAACAACGAGTCGCCAACAAGTAATGCAGACATTTTCAGATCAGATGATTTGAAAACAGGCTGATACTGCCCAGCTCGGCCAGTTTTATAGGGATACATTTGGAGAAAGTTAGGTGAGACTCTGAGGGTTAATGAAAACATACTTCTCCCACGGCCCGCTTTAATGCTTTTATTGTCTGTGTGTGTGTTCAGGAAAGCAAGTTTATCTGAAAGGCTGGAAGTATACAACATCCGGAAACAGCATCTCCGAGTAGCCTTTGTGTTGCAAAGCTCATGCAGTGAAAACAAATTTCTCCTGGTCCGAAGCTGGACAACCTAGAGACGTACTGGATATGTTTTCATAGTTTCGTATGTTCAAATAATGTAACCATAATATGTCATACTCAAATTCCGTAAGATGTCGCTTGCTACCTATCTTATGATAGATATTAAGTTTCTGATATGTTTAAATCATGCCATGAATAGCCTCACTCGTCTATCTGTATCTGTGATAGTATTCAGTGATGTCTATGCTATAAAAAATGTGCGGAAAAGTTCTATATTCTTAACCACTGAAAAAAAAACCAAGACTTTCAAGCGTTTCATGTCATATAATTGGGTGTAATATCTTCTACTATTTTTCAGTTTATTATATCTGTATATGTTTATATATATAATGAAACAAATGTCTCATTTTAGTAATTGTAATTTAGTCAGTTATTGTGAAAAACGTTATAAAAAATGGTGAAGTAATCAATAACACTGAAGGCCTCTGACAGGTAATTAAGGGCAACAGTATGTTGATTGAATCACAACACCTAGCTGATTGCAATTAGACAAGGGTAATTAAGCAAGCTGGATGCAGGTGTAATTAACAGGTCCACCAGGTTCATTAGCACGCGCAGTGCAGACCAAACACTTGGCGTCACTTTAATCAAGGTGTTTGCTTCAAATACTCCGTTTTGAGACTCTATAAGGAACTAGTAAGGTACATATAATACTATTCTATGGATGTAAACATTAATCAGTATACGTGTGGGGTTTAAGCTGTTCTTGAGAGAACGGGCCGAGTGTAAGCAAAGTGTTTGTTTCTAATACAACGATCTAAAACACTATAAAGAGATATATAGGTAGATACTAATCTATGGACAAAAATAGAATTTAAGTTACATCTATGGGGCGTAAGATGCTTTAAATTTGACGGCCAGGGAAAATCCTGACCAAACGCTCGTAGAGAGTGCTTTTGTTGAGAATATATATGGAAGAGAGTGCTGCACTTTTAGCAACGTTTTTTCCATCAAATACTTCGCTTTGAGACTCTAGAGAGGATTAGTCAAAAAGATGTCATGTTGTTCTGAGTATATAAAAACACTCATCAGTATCCATGCGTGGGGTCTGAGCTGTGTTTGAGTGCTCGGGCCAAGTCGGGCCGAACAAAGACTGTGCACTGTTGATCGAGGCTATGTTGAGAATGGAGAGCGAAAAGGGCTTCACTTTAAGGGACCGGTTATCTTTACATGTTGTATTACAAATTAATCTTAAGGTAGATATAATACCAATCGACGGAATTCAAAATATGTCTGGATACATGTGTCAGGTTTAAGCTGCTTTTGAGAGGTCGGGCCAAGCCGGACCGAAAGCTTGTGATACTGTGTCTTTATTGAGAATGTATAGAAGAAAGGGTTGACTTTAAGCAACGTGTTTGTTTCAAATACAACGCTTTGAAACTTTGTAAAGGCGTATTTCGGTAGATATGATACTAAACTATGGATTTAAATAGAACTTAAGATACATCTGTGAGGCGTAGGGTGCTTTTGAGAGGTCGGGCCAAGTCGGGCCGAACAGAGACTTAACACTTTTGATTGAGGCTATGTTGAGAATGGAGAGCGAAAAGGGCTTCACTTTAATGGACCGGTTATCTTTACATGTTGCACTTTGTAAGATGAAAAGGTGATATTTAGGTTTATGTAGATCTAATCTATGGATTGAATTACAATTCAAGATACATGGGTTACGTTTAAGCTGCTTTTGAGAGGTCGGGCCAAGCCGGACCGAAAGCTTGTGATACTGTGTCTTTATTGAAAATGTATAGAAGAAAGGGTTGACTTTAAGCAACGTGTTTGTTTCAAATACAACGCTTTGAAACTTTGTAAAGGCGTATTTCGGTAGATATGATACTAAACTATGGATTTAAATAGAACTTAAGATACATCTGTGAGGCGTAGGGTGCGTAGGTCGGGCCAAGTCGGGCCGAACAGAGACTTAACACTTTTGATCGAGGCTATGTTTGAAAGACAGGTAATTCTCCTTAAGGGACCGGTTATCTTTACATGTTGCATTTTGTAACACTGCAATGTGATGTTTAGATAGATATGATACCAATCTATGGGATTTAAATACACTTCAAGATCTATTTGAGAGATGAAAGATCCTTGTGACGGAACTTGCATGCAGAGCCGGATCGAACGCTTGTGATACAGTGTGTATGTTGAGACTATATTGAAAAAAAGTGATGCGCTTTGAGGAAACGTGTTTGTACATGTTCTGTTAAGTGTTATTTGGGTAGATTTTATTGCATTTTGTCTGTCATGTGTACTTGTAAATTTAAGCATTTACATACTCGGATTATACTGGATTTTTGCTGGATTTGTGCTTTTTAGAATACAGTGGCAATACATACGATTTTCGCGCGTGCGAATGCATTTTCCCTTTTGTTATCCTGTACAACATATTACAAGAAGTTGTGATTTAATATATATGTCTTTTAACACATGTCACAGTTGCCCACTGGCTATCACCAATGCCTGCTCCTCTTTAACATAAACATCCTTTGCTGATTCAACATGAGACAATAAAGGTTAATTAGGAAACCCCAACTGTTTTAATTAAGGAAACAAAAGCTGTAAAAACAGTGTCACTTCCTGCCCAGAACCCCAGGATGTCACACCTCACGCGCTAAGAGAAGTAAGTAACCTTCCAACACAGACATATCAAAGACAAAACATAACAACAAGACAATGTCTTTTCTGTGGGACTCTCGGTATGTTATCAATTTTGGTTTTTCATCGTTAACTATACATTTTCAACCAAACCATACTTGGAATTCTAGCTACCCAAATGCGCAGATTTCGTTTTAATATTCTGCATTCCATTTTTAGTTGTACCCGGTGGCCCGGCCCGGCCCGACTTTTCTTGGCCCGACTTTTAGGCCATCCCGTTGTTTAATCAGTCTACATTGTTTGAGTTAATGAGGTGAAAATTTGTCATCTACTACGTTTTCAAGAAGTTTTGGAAGAATCCATTTGACATAGTGCTTGTTCATCTCCCAAAGGGTTGCTGCGACGAAGTGAAACTTCGACAGAAAACCTCCAGGATTTGGAGTTTTCAAGAATTGTTTTGACCCATACGGCCACTGGTCGTGGTCTGCCAAAATGGCGATGTCAGGGGTAAAAGAACCCAGCGGGCGACCCGGTGCCAAAGAGCACAGAGACATGTTTGACTTCGTTGAAAATCTCACTGAGGTAAATTGTGGTGCATCAACTTCAGACACGACCTCCACTGGAGGAAAGTCTATCTCTAAACGAGATTCCTATTCAGTTCAGACTGAGGGTGATCAGGGAGGCAGTGACCTAGATTCCGTCGCACAATCCCAGTTGGGAGACACCCTGAAGGCGATCCTTGCGGGACAGAGCGCTCAGACAGCGGCCATGCGTGAAATCAGTGAATCTCGCGCTAAATTTAGAAACAAACCGGAGCTCAGCGAGAAAGGCCGAGGACGGGCGAGTGCTTCCGAGCGAAAGAAAAATGGCGGCGCCCATGTACATGACAGCGGGTCGTCCGACGAAGACATGATTGACTCTCTTGTGAACGACTGCATAGACAGTGGTAGAGATTGTGATTCTCATGCTGACGACAATGAGGAAACAACCGATTTCGACAGTTTGTTGATGGACATGACAGATTTTTTTGCAGAAGATGATGGCACAGGTCCGATGATCTCGGATAGCCTAGCCAAGTCCGTGAATGATGGATTATCAAAGGCACCGAATATGGACAAACTCAAGGCCGTTTTAGAAACCTACAAGAGACCAAAGAATCTTGAGTATCTCGTTGCACCAAAAGTGAACGAAGTTATCTGGAACGAAGCCCGTGCACAGACACGTACTCGGGACATTAAACTGCAAAATACTCAAGGAATGATAGCAAAGGCTATCGTCCCGGTGGTCCAAATCATGGACACGTTGATGACGGCAGTGGTAAAAAAAGAACAAGTTAACCCAATCGAAATTCTTGGCCAAGCTAAAGATTCTTTGAGGATTTTGATTGGAGCACAGACAGACTTAAATGTGAAAAGGCGAGATAATTTCAGACCTGATCTACAAGGACCTTACAAGCGCTTATGTGGGCCAAACATTGTCACAACAACCAGTCTCTTTGGTGATGAATTGCCCAAGAACATAAAAGACATTACAGAGAGTAAAGAACTCGGCAATAAGTTACATGCATCTGTGAAGCCAAACTACAACAGTAAGGGAGGCTACCAGTACCAACATGGTGGGAAAAGATTCCCAAGGAACAGATTTAAACCATATGAACCTTTTGCTAACCGGAAAAGTGACTCCGGGAAAGGCAAGTACCCTCTTTCAGGAATGGGTAGAGGGAAGATGGCAACCAACAACAAGTCAGGTCCTTTTTTAGGGCGACATCCAAATTGGCCCAGACAAGAGAGGAAACATTGATAAAGGGTGACACTTGTCTCAATGAGATGAGATATGAAAATCAAAATTTAGCCCTTATAAACACTCCTTTCAAATGTCACAGCGGGAAAGCTGAGTAAACATTATGAGACTTGGGAATGTTTAACTTCTGACTCTTGGACCCTGTCTTGTGTGGCAGGAGCAAGCATTGAATTCCTCAATATGCCTCTACAAACCAGTGTTCCTACTCCCCTCAATTTTGATACCAAAGAGAAGGAAAAGATTGATTTTGAGGTAAAGGATATGCTTATTAAAGGTGTAATTGAAAAATGCTGTCATGAACCTGGAGCGTACATCTCAAATATTTTCTGCCGGGAAAAAAGGACAATTCACTTAGAATTATTCTCAATCTGCGCAGCCTTAATGAAGATGTTGATTCGTCTCATTTTAAGATGGACACCTTTAAATCAGCTCTATATTTGGTTGAGAAAGACTGTTATTTTGCATCAGTTGATCTTAAGGATGCATATTATTCTGTTCCAATCTGTACTAGAGACAGGATATACCTTCGGTTCTATTGGGGAAGTGATTTGTATCAATTTACATGTTTGCCAAATGGTCTAGCTTCTGCCCCAAGACTCTTTACTAAGCTTTTGAAACCAGTTTTTTCTTCATTGAGAAAGCAGGGGTTTGCGAATACTGCCTATATTGACGATTCTCTACTCATGGGTAAGACCAAGGATCAGTGCTCAGAAAATGTGAGTTCCACTGTCAAGTTACTTGACAATTTGGGATTTACAGTGCACCCTGTGAAGTCAGTTTTACAGCCCACCAAAGTGATCACTTACTTGGGCTTTGTTATAGATAGTAGTACCATGACAGTAAATTTGACTTGTGAGAAGATCAACAAAATCAAGACCATGTGCCATGACATACTGAAAGCGACAAAACTGACTGTCCGAGACTTAGCGGTAGTGATTGGCCAAATGAATGCGAGTGCACATGGAGTGAACTACGCATCTTTACATTTCAAACATTTGGAAATAGTGAAAAACACTGCCTTAAAACAGGCCAAGGGAAATTATGATGGACCTGTTAATTTGGATGAAACTTGTGTGAGGGACCTAAAGTGGTGGATACAAAATGTGGGAAAATTACCTGTATCACTTGACTACCATCAACCAGACTTTGTTGTTAAAACAGATGCATCCAAAACAGGTTGGGGGGAGTGTGTGGTGATGAGAGTGCTAGTGGTCACTGGTCACAAGAAGAAAGCACAATGCACATTAACTGTTTAAAGCTTACTGCTGTTGCTATGGTATTAAGATCCTTGTGTGGACACTTATCTCACTCTCACATCAGAATAATGCTAGACAACACAACCGCTGTGGCATACATCAACCACATGGGTGGTACCAAGTTGGAATGTAACTCTATCAGCAGGGACCTTTGGGAATGGTGTATAGAGAGACAATTGATGATTTCAGCAGCACACTTACCAGGTGTTAGCAATACTGAGGCTGACTGGCATTCGAGGAACATCTCTGATGATAAGGAATGGAAACTAGATCACGTTTTTGGAGAGATTACAAACATATTTGGTGTTCCATGTATAGATTTATTTGCCTCTCGCCTAAACCACCAGATAAAACGCTATGTTTCATGGCATTATGACCCTGGTGCTGAGGCAATTGATGCTTTCTCGTTGTTTTGGGGCACCTCATATTGCTATGTTTTCTGTCCCTTTAGTGTTATTGGAGCAGCTCTGAGGAAGATTCAGCAAGAAGAGGCAGATGTGCTGATGATAATGCCACTGTGGACAACCCAACCCTGGTTCACCAAGCTGCTTCAATTGTTGACAGACTGTCCAAGACTGCTCCCCAAGTCATTGAATCTGCTGCAACTGGTCAATCGGCCAGAAATCACACATCCACTCCACAGAAAGCTTCAGCTTGTAGCCGTGAAATTATCAGGGAAAGTCTGCAAAGTGAAAACTTTTCACAACCAGTTGAGGACATTATCCTGCAGTCATGGCGAAATTCAACACACCAACAATATGGGAGTTATCTCCAAAAGTGGATGTGTTTTTGCAATGGAAAAAATGTTAATCCCTTTTCACCTTCTCTAAGGCATTGCCTCGACTTCCTGGCATCACTATACAAGAAAGGGTTAAGCTATTCTGCAGTTAATACGGCTAGATCTGCTTTGTCAACTGTTGTAAAGATTCAGGGTGTGCCATTTGGACAACATGTCACTGTGACACGGTTTATGAAAGGTGTATTCAACATAAGACCAGCATTACCTAGATATAACGTCACATGGGATGTTCGGCAAGTCACTAATTTTCTAAAGGCTTATGATGAAGCGGAATCATTAAGACACCTTTCAATGAAGTTGACTACGCTTATCCTGTTGTTGTCAGGCCAAAGACTTCAGTCACTTCACATTATTGACTGTAGAAATGTGGACATATCAGAGACATGCGTCAAGATTCGGTTTGGAGACCTTCTTAAGCAGAGCCGCCCAGGATACCATCAAGAGGAACTGTCTCTAGCCAGCTACCCTGAGAAAGAACTGTGTGTTGTCACTCTGATGAGGATGTATCTTAATCTCACCACACACATTCGTGGCAGTGAAACAGCATTGTTCATTACAACACAAAAGCCCATCGGAGAGTTTCTAAGGACACCATAACCAGATGGGTAAAAACAATACTGAACAATGCTGGAATTGACATGAACATTTTTAAACCACACAGTATAAGATCTGCATCAACCATAAAAGCAAGCGCTGCCAAAGTACCACTAAAAACTATCCTACATACTGCTGGATGGAGTAATGACTGTACTTTTGCAACTTTAGCGAGGCAGTTATGTTATCTGAATAGATGTATTAACATCTGAAGGTATATATCTCGATACTGGGATGTGACCATGATTTTAAGAACTCTAAGAGTGGTTGACTTTACTATCCCTACAGTGTACAGTATGCTGAAAGATTGTTACTTTCTCTTGATAACTTTGCATTTTATACTACCTGATGTTTGTAGTGAGTCGAGGTAAATTGTGTTTTAGACACATGATCCTCCAGTAAATCATTAAATAGTTGAATATGACATCTTGACTGATACTTTACAGAAATTTGATTCCTTCTCTAAATTCTCACGTGATTCCGAAATACGGAATACTGAGGTGGAATTTAAAAATTAAACGAGACTTACCTGTAAGTTGAAGTTTAATTCTAATTCCACCGATGTATGGAGTATTGAGGGATTACGTGCCCTCCACTCCCAACCCTTGGACACAAGGAATCAGCATTTCTACTTTAAAGACTGATTACTCAGCGCATTTGCACATCTCATGTAATCCCTCAATACTCCATACATCGGTGGAATTAGAATTAAACTTCAACTTACAGGTAAGTCTCGTTTAATTTTTAAATTATGATGGGTCACATTTCGTTTTAATAAATGGTCAACACTTTTAGGATTCTGGTTTTCCAGAATTTATCTGTTCCTAGTTGTCTGTGTGTTTACTTCCAGGAGACTAATTCTAGGGCATTCTACAGTGTTGACGATGTTTGTTTATGCCCGAACTATTGGGAAATGGCTAAATATATGTAAAGTAGGCTGGTCGTCGTGTTGAGACACGGACATACATCACTGGAGTTACATCACCGTCATCATCTGCATCCATCAACGCCTGAATCCACATTATCTGATGTCACACCGATCGCTGTGTTTACATTCTGCATAGTTGATTTTCTCTCACACCAAGACTTTGGTGAGTTAGATACTATATATATACTTGTGACCCATTGCCTTAGATTTTGTCTCTCTCATGTGTATTGTATTGAAACTGGTATTGTGAAATTGACTTGTGACTTTGTATACCTTGCTCTCATTGCATAATAATACATTATTTGAACGTTTATGACTTGTCTTTGTTCTGTTTCGCTTGTTCACGGGGGATTTCATATGTTGTTTGTCACGGTAAATTCTTAACCGTAACAAAATTGGGGGCTCGTCCGGGATAGAATTCATTTGACATTTGAGACCATTTGTGAAATTTGTTTCAAATTTTTGCAATTTTGCAACACGTCAATTGAGGAACCAGCGAAATGGTGTTTGAACTTGAGCGGATTGTATTGCCCCCTGACTCTGAGACAATTAGTCAGTTGAGGAAATCAGATTTATTGCAAATTTCTTCACATAGAGCACAGAAATTGCTCTGAAAAAACTTGAAAACCCTTCTCAACCCTCAGATTATTGCAAGGCATGCTAGGCTTGTGCCCCCTTTTAATGAGAAAGAAGTAGACAAATATTTTCTACATTTTGAGAAAGTTGCTGTAAATCTTAAGTGGCCTAGGGAGTCATGGACTATGCTATTGCAAACTGTTTTGAAGGGTAAAGCTCAGGATGTTTATTTAGCTTTGTCAGTACAACAAAGCTCAGATTATGATCTTGTCAAGAAAACAATTTTGAAAGCTTGTGAATTAGTACCTGAGGCTTATCGTCAGAAATTCAGAAATGCTCACAAAAGGGACAATGAGACTTTTGTAGAGTTTGCTAGAGAGAGGGAAACATTGTTTTATAGGTGATGTGGGTCTAAGGAGGTCACAGATTTTGATGGTTTGAGACAGTTAGTGTTGATGGAAGATTTCAAGCAGAGTGTTCATCCTGACCTTAAGACTTATCTGGATGAACAAAAGGTTGATGACTTACATAAGTGTGATGAACTTGGCAGCAACGACAAACAGTTGTTTTCTTTAACAGTGTATTCCATCATTAACTCCAAATTAAGTACAGTCTGCAGCCGTGTAGTCTGCAAACAGGACATACTGTCTGGATAACAGAAAACTGGTCTTGCCTTATCAATACGCTACATCCCCCCCCACCCCCCCTTAGGGTCACAAATTGTTGTTTAACCAATACCGAACAATTTTAATAACAAAACATTCTGTCAACTGCTGAGAATTCTGAAATAAAACGTGTGCTTCAAAATTCAGTATTTTGAAATGACAACAAATACACAAGTTCACAGAGTAAGTCTATCTGGAGCTCGACGTTCACGAGTTGATCTTCTTAACTCCACTGAAGTAGACAGTTCTGGTTTAGTGCCACATGCAGGTGATGTAGCACTCTGAGCTGGTTTGTCAGGCAAGGACACAAAACACTGGAAGTTCTGGTTAGAACGTGACAGGCGATTTGTGAACTTTACATTCTTCCAAAACGTCTGGAGATTCTTATTTAGTCAAATCAGAGTCAACATGACGCTTATTTAGGTGATCCACATGTCTCCTCGCCACTTTGTTGTTTTCAAGACTGACTTTGAAGGAGACAGGGCCAGTAGACTGAATTATCTCCCCTGGTAACCATTTGGGTTTACCCAGAAAACTCCTAACACACACTAGATCACCAACAGTGAAATCTCTATGTTGAGCATGCATATCATGGTTGCCTGCTCCTGTTGTTTTTGCTGAACTCTTGCACCAGTGTCAGGGTGAAGTAAATCAAGATGGGAACGAGGACGTCTCCCTAACAGTAACCGTGCTGGGGATGACCCAGTGGTAGTCTGTGGTGTATTGCGATACCTGCACAGAAATCTTGAGACCCGGGTATCAATGGAACCTCCACTCAGTTTCAAAAATCCTTGTTTGAAAGTCTGTACTCTCCTCTGCCAAACCATTAGATGCTGGATGGTAGGGTGATGTGCATATATGTTGAATACCATTTCTCTTGACAAACAATGCAAACTCATCGATAGTGAAGCATCTCCCATTATCTGAAACAATTATCTGTGGTAGATCATGAATAGAAAACGTTCTCTGAAGACACTCCAGCGTGGCACTTGTTGCACTAGTGACAGGAAACACATCCATCCACTTAAAGTGAGAGTCCACAATAATGAGAAACATTTTACCTTGCAGGGGCCCTGCATAATCAATGTGGAGGCATGACCATGGGTTAGACGGGCAGTCCCATGGATGCAACCTTGCTCCACTAAGTGCAGAGCGACTTTCCTGACATATGGAACAAGTTCTCGCCTTGTTCTCCAACTCTATCTATGCCTGGCCACCATACAAGACCTCTTGCAATAGCTGTCATCCTTGCTATTCCAGGATGTGCTTCATGTAACACATCAACACACTGTTTCCTACCCTGTGGTGGAACAATTACTCTGCTACCACAGAGTAGCACATCATCCTGAACACTCAGCTCTGTGTTCCTCTGTAGGTACGGCTGGAGATCTGTGTCTGACTTTAGGTTTCCAGGAAACCAACATTCAACCAACTTCTTCACTCTCGCTAACAAGGGATCCTTCCTTGTCCAAATCTGAATTTGTGTAACATTCACTGGGAATTCAGCCATGTTCTCCAGAAGCATAATAGTGTCCCCTGGAACAGGCGGTACAGACACAGAGGTCTGCAGAGGCAATCTGCTCAAACAGTCTGCATTCGCTAACTTGGAGCCTGGTTTGTACACAATGCTGTAATCATATGCCACAAGCATTAACGCCCATCTTTGCAGTCTAGCGGAGACCATCACAGGGATACCTTTCTCAGCATCCAGTAAACCCATGAGGGGTTTGTGATCCGACATCAGTTGAAACTTGAGCCTGAACAGGTATTGATGGAACTTCTTAATTCCAAAAACTATCACTAGAGCCTCTTTATCAAGCTGTTAATGGTTCTTTTCTGCAGGAGACAAGGAACGAGATGCAAACGCCACTGGTTTCTCGGTACCATCTGGTATGATGTGTGACAGCACTGCACCTACTCTGTAGGTGAAGAATCCGCCTCCACGTTGAGAGAAAGGTCTGGATTGTAATGAGTCAATAGCTTACATGAAGACAAGTGAGACTTCACTTTCTGAAATGCTGTATCATGCTTCTTGGTCCATGACCATGGAGTATCCTTCTGTAGTAAGTTGTGTAATGGTGCCAACGTAGTGGAGAGATTGGGTAGAAATCTCTGATAGTATTGGATCATCCCAAGGAATGACTTTAATTCTGTCACATTCTGAGGTGCTGGTGCGGACACGATGGCACTGACCTTTTCCTCTAGTGGATGCAATCCTTGTGCGTCAATCCGGTGTCCCAGGTAAGTCACTGAATCTCTCCTGATGTAACATTTGCAAGCGTTGAGACTCAACCCTGCTCTCTGCAACCTGTCAAGAACTTCACTGACATTCCGGTTGTGTTCCGCATCATCCACACCTGCAATGAGGTTATCATCCAGGCATACACACACGAGGTAAGTCACTCAGAAGACATTCCATCGTTCACTGAAAGATGGCAGGAGCCGCAGAGACCCCAAAAGGTAAGCGCATATACTCATAAAGACCTTTGTCAGTATCAATGGTGGTGAGTTTCTTGGATTCGTCATCCAACACTAATTGCTGGTAGGCATTACTCATGTCCAATTTTGTAAACTTTTGACCACCCGAGAGAGATGCAAACAAGTCCTCAATTCTAGGGATTGGATAACAATCCGGTTTGGCTACCTGGTTAACGGTTAACTTATAATCTCCACATATGCACACAGAAGATTGATCAGACTTCAAAACTGGATGCAGCCCATTCTGAATATTTTACTGGTTTAATGACACACTACTGTTCTAAACGTTTGAGTTCGTTCTCTACCTTGTCCCTCAAGGCATATACAATGTTCCTGTGCTTGAAGAAGCGTGGTTGTGAAGAAATGGTTATGTCAATCTTCACCTTTGTCTCTTTCATTTCACCAAGTTCCTCCTTGAAGACATCTGGATGAGAGTTAAGTATGCTCTGAACATCATCACAGTCCACTCTAAGCACTGTTCCCCAGTCTAGGCGAACATGCCGTAGCCAATCACGACCAAAGAGATTAGCTCTTCTCCCTTGCACTACTATCACTTGTAGTTCCACTGCCTGTTTACCATAACCTACTTCAACTGTGCAGGAACCCAGGAGTGGTATCTTCTCACCTAAGTATGTACGTAACAGGGTATGGGCAGGTCCAAGTTTGGGTGGACACTTACCTAAAGATCTGTAGGTATTCTCATTGATCACTGAAAATGTTGCACCTGTGTCCAGTTCTATGCTTAATGGCTGACCATTAAGTGATACATCAACATACATTGGTGGTTGCCTCTCTCTCTCTTCCCAACAGATGGTGCAGAGCAAGTCTCCAACTTATAAATGTCATACACCTCATCTTCATTTTCAGCATCATCATTGTTATCTGAAGTGACCTGATTAGTGGCAGAACTCTTGGGGTTGTCCTGACCCCGGCCTCGGCCCCTATACCGATGCCGGCCATGACCCTGACGCGATCCTCTAATGGCCTGTGATGATCAGCACACCTTGCCCATGTGGCCAATTTTACCACAAGCGTAACACTTTGGAGTGCGAAAACGACAGTCCAGAGACCTATGATTCCGTAAACCACATCTGTCACATGGTGGATAGACAGGAGCCTGTTGAGATGAAGTCATCTTGTGCATGTTTCCCCCTGTAGATGCTGCACTACTTGAACCACTCCCTTTAATATCTTCAACACTCTTTGCTGCTAGTTCCATAGACTGAGATAATTGAAAAGCCTTATTGTAATACAAAGCATTTTCCAATAACAACCTTCTTTTAATTGCATCATTGTTGATGCCACATACAAGTTGGTCTCAAAGAGAATCATCGAGGTTATCCCCAAAGTCACACGTGCTTGCCAGTTTCCGTAATTCAGAAGCATAGGCAGCCACACTCTCTTGAGGCTTCCAATCCCTTTTGTGAAATTTCAGTCTCTCAACTATAACTGACGGCATAGGGTGTTGATGATCATGCATCACTCTCACTATATGGGCTAAACTCATTTCCTTACGTTTCATCGGAGCACACAACTTCCGGAGAAGTGTGTAGGCTGCTTTACCCATTTCACTAAGTAGAACAGCTCGCTTCATGGCATTATTGTCATCCTTGATACCTCTAGCTATGAAGTACAACTCTAATCTCTCATAATATATGTCCCAGTTGTCACCTTCTGGATTAAATTCGTCGATCTTCCCGGAGGTAGGCGACGCCATTTTGTTACAGGTGAAAAGCGACGGACGCAATACACCAAATATCCAAAAAGTTCTCTCAGAGACACAGTTATTTACCTCGTCTCCAAAATATGTGATGAACTTGGCAGCAATGACAAACAGTTGTTTTCTTTAACAATGTATTCCATCATTAACTCCAAATTAAGTACAGTCCGCAGCCATGTGGTCTACAAACAGGCCGCTACATTCATCCACACCCGGCTTGTCCATGTGCACGCTCGTTCATATGAACTACATACTGTCTGGATAACAGAAAACTGGTCTTACCTTATCAATACGCTACAATAAGGCAGCATTGTTGGCAGAGGATTATTGTTTGACTCACAGGAGTTCTTTTAGGTCTCCGGGTAATACAAAGTTTTCTGGCCAAAAGGGCTTTTCCCCGGTTAAGACTTCAGGACATGCAGGTTACAGTGGTGTTAGAACAGGTTCAAATTCTAGTGGCAAGCAGTCACATACTTTTCAGTCTAAGAATAAGACTATCAGTGGTTCGGATCCTGTTTGTGCGTATTGTAAGAAGCCAGGTCATTTGATTTCTGCATGTTACAAACTCCAGTTTAGAAATCAGGTTACAGGTTCCCCAAATGCTTTTGTGTCCACCGCAACTAAGCCTTTCTTTCCAGGTGATTCTGAGGAGAGTTTTGTCTGTGAGAGTAAGTCTCCAGATTCTGTAGTTTGGAGGGAGTTTTTGCCCTTTGTGTATAAGGGTCCTGTGTCACTTATGGGAGATAATTCTACCCCACGGCCCCTTATTATCTTGAGGGATACTGGAGCTCTTTAATCTCTGATTTTGAAGGATATTTTGCCTTTTTCTGATGAGTCTTCAGCTAACTCAGATGTCTTGCTTCAGGGTATAGGTGGCAATTCTTCTGCTCCTCTCCATTTTGTGAATTTGACCTCAGATCTGATTTCAGGTGAGGTGAAAGTTGGTGTTCTTGACTCCCTCCCAGTTCCGGGTGTCGATTTGTTGCTCAATAATGATTTTATGGGGCTAAAGTTGGTGCTGATCATATTGTCACTGTTTCTCTGGAGAGTTCAAATAGTACAGAAAAGTTGGAGGATGAATTTCCAGGTAGAAAATTTTGGCACATTTCTTTTGGCCCAGTTTGAGACAAGATGTGGCTCAATTTTGTAAGACCTGTAAAGCATGCCGAATTGTTGGAAAAACAAATCTGAATATTCCTTCCGCTCCCTTGAAACCTATACCCACTTTTGAGGAACCTTTCAGTAGAGTTATTATTGATTGTGTTGGTCCACTACCTAAGACCAAGTCTGGTAATCAGTACGTAGTTACTCACAATTATGTGTGCTTCTACCAGCGTCTCCTTGCATATGTGAGGGTTGTGGCCGAACACCACATTGCTCGGGAGTACCCACTCCTTGGGAGCGATGGCATCTAGTAAGCTAAGGGGTTCAGGAGAACCCACCACTAGTATAGGTTCTATGCTAGTTGGATGCGACCTCTCTTGTTCATTGCTGCTTACGGTTGTCATTAGCCTATACAGTAATACTGTCAGTGCTTTGAGACAGGGTAATCTGTCCAACCGTGGGATAAGTGCAAATCGTGATATAGGATAAGTTTAAAAATTTGGAAATTTTAACTATAAATTGTATATTCATATACTTATCCTATCTCACGTGATGTATGACCACCCAGCCTCCCTACTACACAGATTTACACGTGGGCTCCGAGAAAGAATGATCTCTCTGAGGTAGTCACGTGGGTAGATAGGGGAGCATGCTGCATGCTCTGAATGGGCTAAGGGACTCGTCCTGTAAGGAGAGCAGCCTGGGGAACACGGGCATATGGACAAGAGAGGCCTACAGGAAAGTTCTAATTCGTTCCACTTAGCGTCGAAGCAAGAGAGAGAAGTGCAAATCGTGAGATAGGATAAGTATATAAATATACAATTTATAGTTAAAATTTCCAATATAGTATCAAACTCACCAAAGTCTTGGTGTGAGAGAAAATCAACTATGCTGAATGTAAACACTGCGATCGGTGTGACGGCAAATAATGTAGATACAGGCATTGACGGATGCAGATGATGACGGTGATGTAACTCCAGTGATGCATGTCTGTGTCGCAACATGACGACCAGCCTAATTTATATATATTTAGCCATTTCCCAAACATTCGGGCATAAACAAACATCGTCAACACTGTAGATTGCCCTCAAATAAGTCTCCTAGAAGTAAACACATTGAAAACTAGGAGCAGATAAATTCCGGAAAACCAGAATCCTAAAAGTGTTGACCATTTATTAAAACGAAATGTGACCCATCATAATTATTATTCAAAACACGAAATGTTGTGACCCAATAATAATTATTTCTTAATTAATAACAAGATATACAGAAAATACACACTCGTAACACTCTCCCCCTTGAGGAAAAGACAATCATAGCAATAATAACATAATAACATGACATGATAATAATATGAGCAGTATGAAAACTTCCTGCAGAATTACAATGAAAAAATGCAGATACATACATACGTCATACATTTATACCCTGGAAAGTGCATCAGCACAAACATTGTCTTTGCCTTTAATGTGCTTGATCACAAGATTGAACCCTTGCAAGGTCAAACTCCACCTCATAAGTCTCGGATTCTTGTTCTTCATTTTGTGAAGAAAAGTCAAGGGATTGTGATCAGTTAAAACTTCAATTGGTACCAAGGTACACTTCAAAATGCTGTAAAGCTAACAAAAGACCTACTGTCTCTTTCTCAATGATAGAATAATTTCTTTGGTGCTTGTCAAATTTCTTTGAAAAATAACAAACTGGATGTTCAATTCCTGAATCATCCTCTTGAATCAGGACAGCACCTGCACCAACATCACTTGCATCAATATGCAATTTAAATGCTTTCCCAAAATTTGGTTACCTGCAATACTGGAGAATGCATGAGTATGGACTTGACTTTTTCAAATACAGTCTGACAACTGCTATCCCACTGAAATTTTACCTTTTTCCCAAAAAGGTTAATAAGTGGAAATACAACATCTGAGAAGTTTTGACAAAACTTTCTGTAATAGCCAGCATGCCCAAGAATCTCGTGAGTTCTGTCTTAGATTGAGGTACTGGAAAATGTATAATTGCTTCAACTGTAGCATGAACTGGTTGTACCTGGCCGTGCCTTACAACATGCCCTAAAAGTTCCACTTGTGCCTTTCCGAATTCACACTTGGTGAGATTCACTGTTAACTTTGCCTCAGACAGTCTTTTGAAGAAAGCATGAGTCCTTTTCAGATGGTCATCCCACTCCATGTCATAATCGATGACACCATCCATGTAATCCTTGACACCATCAAGGCCTGATGTGACATTGTTGACGAGTCTCTGAAACATCGCCCGTATCCCCCCCCCCCCCCCCCCCCCCGACCTCATCACAAAGAGGGGAAAAGGAAACTGAATCGGAAAGCTCACAAGTTTAACGTTCAGAATCAAAACAACACCACATGGCTTCTACTTACCACAGTAAGACCACAAAGGTGTGCATAGGAACTTAGGAGCTATGAACGCTACGAAATCCGTAAAGGAAATTGGGAAGGACTCATTACAATGACGTGATTGCTCCAAGGACTAGAGGTCAGCAAGCGAGATTGTTGAACTCTTCTACATCGCAAAAACAGGATCTAACTACTGTAGATCCGTATAGACACCAATAGCAATCACCCAATAAATTGAGTAAAGAGTTCAATTCCCAGAAGAATCCAGAACAAAACTCAGAAACAAAGTTCAAAATTTTATTCAGTATGTACACGAGAAAGAAAGCGTTGATGGGCCGATGACAACTGCTGGGCCAAGAGAAGGGGTTCGAACTGGTGAAGACCTTGGACATCAGTGACCGACAAATCCTTCAGATGATGCGAAGAAAACACTGTATCAGAGCGCCAAAAGCAACCCTCCATGATGGACGTCAAGGAACAGTTGCTGTGTAGAGCCATCGTAGAGGCAAACGCACGGGTCTCATGAGGATTGAATGCTGCTTGGGGTGGCAGTCCAGCAAAAGCATACTCCCTCAGTATAGTAGCACGCATCCAAAAGGATAACATTGTCCATGAGACCTCAGCCTTGGATGTAGATGACAGCGGGATGAATAGCCTCTTACGAAGACGACGGCAATCTTGGGAGGCAGCTAGGAAGATCCGTAGAGCTCTGACAGGGCAGAGAAATGAATCTTCCACATCATCAGGCCCAAGAATCGTTGACATTGGAGGGATAGTAAAACGTCTATCTGGTTGTCCTGGTAACTGGTTTATTGTGACAAAGTCCCAACGCAATCCCAGAAATACTCTGCCATGCCATTTTCGTTCAAACTGTACACGATTCACATCAAGTGCATGCAACTCTGAAATACGAACCGCAGTAGCCAATGCTACTAAAAAGAAAGTTTTGAACGTTACCTGTTCAAACTCCTTATCATCTAGTGGTTCATAGTCAGTGGACACTAAATGATGGAGTACAACTGACAAATCCCATGCAGGATGTCTGAACTTCCTGGACTGGTCAGCAAGCCTGAACGAGCGAAGCAGAGACTGGAGCTCGGGAGTAGTAGACACCTTTGTTCCAGCAGTTGTAGCAAGAACCGAATTAATGGCAGCCAAACAGGTTGACAATGTAGTATCTTTAAGCTTCCTCGTAGTTCGTAAATGCTGTAGAAATTCTGCAACAACCTGAGGTGATGCAGCGGTGGGAGAAATAATTCCCCTAATACCACAATAATGTTCAAATTTCTTCCATTTATTGTCATACAATGATCGAGTTGAAGTCATGTGTGCAGAAGTTATAGCTGCAGCTACTCTGTGAGAGTAACCCTTGGCTCTCAGAGATTTCTGTAAATGCGCCATACATGCAGGTCCAGGGTCTGTGGTGACCCGTGGTACACGTCTGAATGATGATCACAAAGTAAGTCCTTGCTGGCGGGTAGCGGTACTGGATTCTGAACAACTTTGGGAAGTAGAGCACGGGCAGGAAACGCGTAGGCGTTCAGTCCCTCCCAAGATATTGCTATCGCATCATGGTCCCATGCCTGAGGATCCGGAATAGGTGATACGAACCTTGGAAGCTGATGGCTGTACCGAGTGGCGAATAGATCTAATTCTGGTTGAGATATTGGGTAGATCATTGACTGAAATACCAGAGGCAGTAACATCCAGTCTGTTGGTGCCGGCCGTTTGGGACGAGACAATGCGTCGGCTATGACATTTCTCACTCCGGGAATGTGTCGGGCTATTGTCACAATGTGAAGAGAATCAATTAGGTGGTAAAACCGAAGCAGAGCTGCTGACCCTGTCGAGCCTTGATGGTTGATGTACCATACCACTGTTGAATTGTCCGATTGAATCAATAGATGGGACGAATGGAGTTCTGCTGCCCAATTTCGCATGGTTAGAAATGACCGCACTGAATTCCAACTCGTTGATGTGAAGGGTCTCTTGTGCAGATGACCACTGCCCGGCCACTCGATGATGGAGAAAGTGGGCACCCCAACCCTCGAGGGATGCGTCGACGAACAGGTGAAGAATCGGTGTGAATGGCACCATAGAGACTCCGGCACAAACATTCTGTTCATTGAGCCACCAACGAAGAACTGGCCGTAGCTGCTCTGGAAGACGAATCAACTGTCTGGGGTTGTCGTTCCGGATGTATGGGCACAAAACATTTGGACAGGGCGAAGTTGTAGTTGGCCCCTGTAAGTCAGTGCTTGTGCCGACGTTAACAACCCTAGTAACTCTTGCCATTGGCGGAGGGTTCTGGGTGAATTCAATGCTAGGGGTGGAATGCGCCGAATCTGTCCTGAGGTACAAATAACATGCCCTGATGCATGTCGAATATCGCCCCTATGAATTGTAATCTCCGAGTCGGTATTAATTCCGACTTCTCGTAATTCAGGAGCCACCCTAATTGCATTAGCAACTTGATGGTGAACTGCCTGTGGAGATGAAGGACAACTGGATCCTGCTGAGCTTGAACACAGTCGTCGATGTAGCTCTCGTAAGTGATTCCCCGACAATGCAGATAGCTTGTTATCGGTTTGGTTACCCGAGTAAAAAGCCATGGGGCCGTAGATATTCCAAATGGTAGTACCATCCACTGGTAATGACGTCCTTGGAACGTGAACCGAAGATACTGCCGGTGATCTGGATGCATTGGTATGTGAAAATAGGCATCTTGCAGGTCGAGGGAAATCAGATAGTCCCCTTTCTTCAAAATGGTGCGTAGCAGGTTGACTGACACCATCCGAAAGTGGGGTGGTGGTGACAGAAACCGGGCATTGAACACTTTCATGTTGAATATCAAACGAAGTTTGTTTGAATTCTTTTTTGGCACCAGAAATATTGGGGATTATAACCGTGGAGTAACAATGAGTGGGTCGAGCTGTTCTACAGCATGCTTGTCCAGAAGTGTCTCTATGGTGGCCTGAAGAAGCAAATTTTGATCCGGAGGATAAGTGCGTTGAAGAGGAGTGACTGTGAGAGGGGGATTCCCGACAAGCGGATATCCGTGAGTGAGAATCGCCGAAACATATGGATCTCTGAGAATCTCCCAGTTGGGTGCAAACTTTCCTAATCTTCCGCCCACCGGTGAGTCGAAGATCGGGACGATTGGGGATGGTAGGACCAAGTCGGGCAGCAATCTCTGCAAGTCACTGCTTAGAGGTGCCACTTCCAGTGGTGCCACCCCAGGAAGGTTTTCTACTCCTTTTCCGTGTTTGGGTAAAGGGTCTGTCACGAAAGCAGTCTTTCAAATCTGGGTAGGTTGGAGAGATTTTGAGGCGTTCTGCGTTGTTTCAATGAACTCTGCAGCTGAGATTTCTGCATTTTCAGTAATTCAACAGAGACCTTAAAATGAGTGTCCTGATGCACCTTGTTTGAAACTTCTCAATGTTACCACCGAAAAGCATATCTGAGGAAACAGGCTGTCTAAACAATTCAGCTTTGAAGCGTTCATCCCAAGATGAAATGATGCAAGTACGTACCCGAAGCAGCACGTTTGCCACATAGGGTAGAAATATCCTCGTCAACTGATGGAGATGAAGCCAACACAGTAAACCCATGGCCGTGAGCAATGGATGGCATAAACTTGGGTGAAGACAAACCATCCTTCACACGTTTCAATTTCAGAATGCACGGTCGTGGTGGCAAGGTAATGGTCACTAGGTCTCTATTCTTCAGAGCATAAGAAACATTAAGGTCATCCGGAGATCTGCTCACCGACAGTTGAAGCTTTTCAACAATCCAGACAAGTACATGTGAAGGTTCTGCTAAATCAAAACTACCCTCTGGGGTAGAAATATCCGAATTATTTGGAGAGCGGGATGAGGGTTGATGAGATACACCAGTGGAAGACAGGTTACCAGTTGATGCAACTGGAACTGAACTTGACGTTGTTGAAGGTTGACATTGATTCCAAGCTACTGCAATATCCTGAAGCATTGTATTTAAATCTGGCCCTTGAGAGGAATCCTGATTAGGGTTCCATGATTCACGTAGAATTGTCACCCCCTTAATATGATCCGAATCAGTTTGACGTGAAGGAGAGTGACAGTCCCTGGAACTATACCGGTGTCTGGATGGGGAGCGAACTGGTGAAATCAAACGAACCATAGCATGTTGACTAGTCGGGGAGACAGAAGGATGGGATGACCTAACTCGATCTGGCGATCTGGATCGATTAGTAGAGTCTGACCTACCATCCCTGATTCGATCGGGTGAATTGATTCAGCCTGCTGAATCAGTTCGGCGACTTGAATCCAAATGGGAGGAAGTGCCGATATCACCATTTGAATCAATACATATTTTGGTACGATCAATAGAAACATAATTACGACCAACGCCACTCTGCTGGGGTGAACATGACCGCTCAGTCGATCTAAGAGATGGATTCAAGACAAACCTGTCAGGCGATCTAGACCCGACCGAACGTTCCAACGAAACAGATCGATGAATCGAACGTGATCGCCTTGAATGACTAGGAGAAACAGAATTATTTGGTAATGCAGGTGATGCAGATCGGTGAACCGAAGCGGGAATTTCAAACGACGAGGGGTGAGGGTAGGACGATCCAGGCGTGGTTTCTTGGCAGGAGTGGGGCCTTGGTCAACAGATGCATTCCTAGCTCTATCTGCAATCCTACGAGCACAAACCCTCTTATAAGCCTTGAAATCTGCAGTTAATAAACCTGCACACTTCTCACAACGTTTCTCCTTCTCTTGAACGTTTATGACTTGTCTTTTTTCTGTTTTGCTGGTTCACGGGGGATTTATGTTGTTTGTCACGGTAAATTCTTAACTGTAGCAACTGATCATATTACGATACAAGTGGAAAAGTACCTCATTCAGGGAGAGCTGTTTTAACTTCCTTTTCAGGCCTCTTTGTTGAGACCAACAGACATATGAGTGCCACTTTCTTTGCACTGGCACTGTTTCTCAAAATGAGCCTAAAAACCTCTATAATTCAGAATTCCTTTAAAGCCCAAATCTTTATTACAAAAATGTGTTACAGTGTTGATCTCTACATGTTAACATGAACAGATTTTATTATGTCATGTAAAAACAAACAACACAGGGCCACTTCAGACCTTTAATCCACTTAAAAAATTACAACTGTGTATCGAATATGTAGCATTAAGTCCAGTCTTTCTTGGATATTTTTATGAACACGAGTCAATTTGAATGTGGGTATTTCATTGCTGAAGTCAAATCCATACCCTGTCGCGATACATATGAAAGTTTAAGTATCGTAGTGTAAATGAATGCATTTCTTTATATGCCACACTGAGCAATATTCCAGCTATATGGCGATGGTCTGTAAATAATCAAGAGTAAGACTAGACTATCCGATGATCAATTGCATGAGCATCGACCTTCACATTTGGGAACCGATGACGTGTCAACCAAGTCAGTGAGCCCTACCACTCAATCCCGTTAGTCGCCTCTTACGACAAGCATGGTCGCCCTTTATTGCAAGCATGGGTTGCAGAGGACCTATTCTACCCCTGACTTTCACGGGTCTCCCTGACGGAGGCACCTAGGTTCAGGTCCCAAGGTGGTCACACTTGCGTAGCATTCTTAGACGAGGTTTTTAGATCCACATGCACATTGCCTCAGTTCATCCAGCTGTAAAATGGGTGCCCGTGGGCATGTCCTGGTACTGTGAGTGTTCAGTTCATTGTGTCTACCAGACAGCATAGCTGTATAATCCCCAGGGAGCTGAAGAAGCATTGGGAAGTATGATAGCGTCCTTTGACTGGAGGTTAGTAATGTACATTGTGCCATGAGCAAGCAATGTGCCTGGATATGAGCTCCATATCAGCAGACTATTACTATATTTCTATATTACTATTATAACTAACTCTATTCCCCTTCCCTCTCTGCTACCCTCTGACCTCTACTGAACCAAATACCCGCAATGCCCCTGACAGGTTATACCCACTAAATGAGTTGATTGCCAACTTGGGCGCCCAGTGGCATGGAGTAGCTCCTTCCAAGGCGAGCCATAAATCATGACAAAAACACGAGTCTTGTGGAGTGTATAACCTGTGTAAAGCTGCACGGCGCACTGCAGCTAAGGTTCAGGGGAAAACTGAGTTATGACCTAATTAGTTAAAGCAGCTTTTAACAGTATTCCGCTTACATCACGTCGTTGGGTGAAAGAAGCGTGGTGCAGACAAACCTAGAAACGAACTTATGACAAACCAGGATCCGAAACAACATTCATAGGTTTCATAGGTGTGCTCAAGGGACGCAACTCTACACCGCGAATAGTTGCAACTTAGAGGACTGGATCACATGTCATTATGACACTATCACAGAAACAAAGTACATTGTTCACACGTGAAAAAATGAACGTCCTGTATTTACATCAGCTATACACAAGAAACTCTGGATTCATATATGTACCCTATTACCGAATACAGATGCATTATCTGCAAAAATGTATATTAGGCAGTTGTTATACACACTCCTTAATGGCTTATAAAATGATTTGTGGCACATTGTTGTCAGTATATGGGACATCTGTTGGTCAAAGTTTGAGCAAATTCATCAAAGTAAAGATAGCAGTTATTACACACGATTTGCTCATTGACGCCTAACCGATCCTTTAAATACCCCACCCCATAATGTTATCAGTATAATGGACATGTGTGTGCTAAAAGTGTGAGCAAAAAGGCAACTACAACGCCTTTACACAGTTAATCCATGTTGATGTCAACAGACATGTGCAAAGTGTCTCTATTTTATCCTGAATGCACTAGTCACAGAATGTTCATCAACTAACTCATTCTTATGTAACAGCTACTTTACATATAGAAACGTAAGCTATATTTTCAGTGTAAAGTAGGGAATGTAAACAAATTCAAGGCTTCTGGAAATCACTATTGAGCTTACTTTATGAAACGTGCCCAAACAACCACAGTGTTTATTTCATTTAGTTGGAAGGCAAATATATACACTGACAGTGTGTTGCACCTATCCGTAACTGTGCAATCTATTCCCTTCACATACCTTATTTGGTACTGTCTGTGAGTCACACTTTGGCCACTTGACACATGTACACGTACAAGGCAGTGTGCATGACATATACGCTTATTGGCTGACTCACTCTGCAAACATTGATAAGGGCCGTTCTTTTAAATCAGACAGTCGTGGTAATACGCCACTCGACAGTTGTACTTCGTCTCGCTCTCTCCAGTCAGCTTTTACACAGGTTGGAAACCAGCGCACAATCATCATGTGGGATTTTGGATTTACAACAATTGCCTTATTTCTGGTCGTGGTGCTGGTACTGTTATGGTTGTCAACGAGGCGAGCACCTGGACTTCCCCCTGGCCCCCCTCTCCTTCCGTTCCTGGGGAACGCCCTTTCAATGGAGACTGATTCCCGTGTTTTGTTTAAGAACCTTCAACAGAAGTATGGCGACATTTTCAGTCTGTTTGTCTTTCACAAGCCTGTCATCGTCCTCAATGGCTACAACGTCCTTAAAGAAGCCATAGTCAAGAACGCCGACGTCTTCTCCGACAGGCCACACACATTTTTGACTGATTTCTTCGCAAGGAGAAAAGGTGCGTTTTCTTTAAATTTTAGCTGAAGTAAAGGTGTTTTGAGAGTGGCTCTAAAGATTGGACCATGACAGCCACGACAGCCATAATGAAAACGTTAATAGTGCCAGTAATCGCCATTGCTGAAACCATCGTCAAATCAGGTACATTGTAAGCAGTTTGTGTTTGGTTGTGTCTTGTACCTTTTTATATTGCATTGTGGTGAAAGTGAGCGTTTGTGTGTACACAAACACAGAAAAGATGCATTCAATGTTTGCTAGATGTAGGCATTGCAAAAACCGAATTCCATATAGTAAGTTTACAGAGGGCATCTGAACGAAAAAAACAGGGTGTTTAACGACACAATGTCACGCGTTTTCGATAGTATTTTCGTCTATGCTATATCACAATGTCACGATTTTTTGACAGTATTTTGGTCTATGCTATAGATATGTGACACAAGTTTCCTACTGATACAATAGAAGACTTATTATCCCTGCGACTTGCCTAAACTCGATAATTGAAACTTGTAACAAAGTTAAGCCTGGCCCAAGTAATTTTCACGATGTGGTCGGTCACACAGATCGGCCAGTGATCATATACAGAAACATGAAGTCTGACAGGCTTGTTGGACAAGTTCACCCCAGAACCACCGCACGGGACCCACAGTGACCATAAATGTCTGTAGGAAGGATTTCAAAGCCATAAACTTGTTTGTGTGCAGAGTTTACTAGGAGTCAACAGCTCGTTAAAGGGTATTAATTACCAACATCAATCACGGTGATGGACAAGTTGACACTAGTGGTTTTAATGACCACTGACCGATATGTGACCCGCCAACAGAGGGCTATGGATAAAAGCCCCCCTGACTGAGGGCCAGACAGAACTGAGCTTCTCAGCCGTCCTAACAAGACGTACAGGTCGGTTCGCCGGCCTGACCAGTACCTGGGTCATATGGACTGATAACTTGTTGTAGATACTGTTTATATATCTCATGTAACCAATAAAGTCGCTGCTATTGAGGACCCCCCCCCCCCCCCCCCCCTCGGCGTCCGTCATTTGGTCGTGAAACCTGGAAAACCTGACTGGAGACTCGTGTAGTGTTACACGAGGGGAAGTCGTCCCTGCGGAAGTGGTGCCATGATCCGGATCTGGAACTTCTAGGAGTCTTACCAAATGGCAGAACTAGGGGACTTTCTTCAAGGGATAGCAAATCCAATAACTGGACAGCTGAATCATTTGACCAAAGCCTTTGGTGCACATGGGGTAGCACAGATAATAAAACCGTTTGATGGAGAACAAAAGAAATTTAAAGAATGGATAAATCTGTTGAAAAGTATGCAGTCTTGTCAGGTGTGGTGAATAGACAAGTCAAACTAATCGCATATCAAGCTAGTGTAGGGACTGTAAGTGACTTCATGCAGAGGTACTTTACGGACCACCCTGAGGCTGCATGGGAAGCAGAAACATAATGAAAGTGTGCAAATGTTTGAGGAGAGACTATTGAACATGGCCAGTGAGGCATATATTGACTTAGACAAGATGGCGGCAATGGTGCCGCCATTGAAAGGCAGTTGGTAGGGTTTTTTATAGACGGGTTGAGTCACAACTACCTGAAAATTAAAGTCATGCGGGAGAACCCAGCTAATCTGGCGACAGCAGTAATCGTCGCTACAAATGAGCAAAACATTATGGCTCTGCGTGTCGGAAGGAACAATGCAAATGAAACTCATGACAGACAAGTTGAGCCAATGGAAGTAGATCACTTCCGACCCCGCCCACGTTGCCTCAATTGCGGCCGAGTAGGCCATAAGGCGCGTGACTGTCGAAGTCGCCCTCAACACCGGGTCAATGCAGTGTCCAGGGGTAATACGGACACACCGGCAGAAAGACTTTGCTGGTCATGCGGGAAACCAGGCCACTTCAAACGTAACTGCCCCAAACACTGTCACCAATCACCACGGTTAAACTAAAAGAGCAAGATTGTTTAACCACATATTCTATCAATCTAGCTGGTAGACCTAATTCTTGTACAGTGAAGATAGGAAAACACAGATTTAGGTGTCTCATAGATTCAGGTGCAGAGGTCTCAATTATCCACAAGAGGGTTTTTGATCTAGTTAAAGACAAATTTCAATTAAATAAGAACAAAGTAGCATTACAAGCGGTAAATGGTAATTCTCTAAATGTTGAGGGCAGTGTTACTGTTGACTTCAGTTTAAGGGGTAAGCCGTAAAAACACACGTTTTATATAGTCAGTAACATGAACAGAAATATTGTCTTGGGACATGACTGGTTAACAGCAGCAGGGGTCAGAGTTTATTTTGATCTGGGTAGCCTACGAGTAGGAAAAACCTACGTTCCATTAGAGGATGATGTTCACATCTCGTCTATTATACGCTTGGCTAGAGACACTATTATCAAGCCTCAAAGTAAGAGCCTTGTCAAGGCAAAGGTCAAGAATGGGACACCCTTCAAAGAGAATAATGTGTATCAAGCAAAAGGGACTGACAGTAGCTACTTAGGCAATGAGCCAGGACTACTAGTAAGTAACTCCACAATCAAACTGAACAAACAAAGGGAAGTGCCTATGATGATCGTAAACACAACCAATCACACGTACAGACTTAAGAGAGGGGGTATCCTTGGTACACTGACAGATGTGCCATCAACTAACCTTGTGACGATCCCTCGGGGTCTTAAGAAAGAAGAGCCAAGTGATGTTGACAGCAAAGATATCAATGCCCCTGATGACCTCTGACAACCCATCCAAGCAATCGTATCTGACAACAGGGATCTGTTTGCTAAATCTGACTTGGACCTTGGCCATACGGAGACAGTCACCATGAAGATAGACACTGGTAGCCACCCACCAATCAAACAGAGACCTTATCATGTGCCCCTGAACAAGAGGCAAGTAGTGGACAAAGCCGTTGATGACATGTTGCATGACAACATTATTCGACACTCCTGGTCCCCATGGAGTTTTCCTATCGTAGTTGTGGATAAGAAGGACGGGTCAAAAAGATTTTGTGTGGACTTCCGTGCGCTGAATAAGGTCACGAGACCCATTTCGACGCCTCTGCCCTTGAACAATGACATCTTGACACAACTGGGACATTCCACATGTTTCACAACATTGGATTTGAAGTCTGGGTACTGGCAGGTAGGAATGGACCCCCAGGACCAGGAGAAGACAGCCCTTGCCTGCCTCGTGGACTCTTTGAATTCTCCGTGATGCCTTTCAGGTTGTGTAATGCAACCTCCATCTTCATGGAACTGATGAACAAAGTCTTAGAAGGGATGGACACCTTTGCAATCGCTTACCTCGATGATATCTTGATCTTCTCCCGGACGCAAGAGGAACACTTGGAACACATTAAGATGGTTTTCAAGAGATTATGTGAGCACTCGCTGAAACTCAAACTTTCAAAATGTGCCTTTCCTCAAAGAGAGACCAAGTATTTGGGTTTCACCATCAACTCTAACGGGATCAAACCAGATGAACAGAAAGTAAGGGCCATACAAACCATGGGAGCCCCCACGACAGTAGAAGAGGTAAGGAGTTTCATTGGTATGTGTAGTTACTACCGGCGGTTCATCCCAAATTTTTCCAAGATAGCAGAACCAATTATCAAACTGACCAAGAAGTTTCGGTGGTCTGAAGATTGTCAGCGAGCACTTGAGTTTCTCAAAGAAAGTCTCACTGTCGTCCCACTGTTGACATATCCTGACCCAAACAAACCCCATACGTTGTACATGGATGCCAGTGATACCTGCATCGGAGCCTATTTAACGCAAATGTGCCACGAAGAGACAGGTGAGGTCGAAAAACTCTTCCATTTTCTATCCCATAAGCTCACGGATACCCAATGTTGCTGATCAACCATCGAAAAAGAGGCATATGCCATCCACTATCCCCTGCAGAAATTAGATCATTACCTCCACAATGCACAGTTCAAGATCAAGACAGACCACCAACCATTGCGTTATATGTTGGAATCACCAATGCAGAATCGAAAAGTGGGCACTGGGGATAAGTGGATACAACTGTACTGTTGAGTACATTAAAGGAGAAAACAACACCTGTGCAGACCTGCTGTCACGAATACCTACTCAATATGATGATGTTCAAGCTGGCAATTCAGAGGTTGAAATTGTCAGGGTTGACAACAACCTCCAAATCAATGTTTTCAACTCGAGCAAATTCAACGTTAAGGACTTCAGTCGAACCTGAAGAAGCCCAGCCACTCCCCAAGATGGACACAGACATTGACATGGTGGTGGAACAAGGTAAGGATGATGACATCCAAAATATCAAGGAGCAGCTTGAGACAGGTACTGACAGCAAGGCCCAACTCAAGAAATTTCTGATGATCAGCGGAGTAGATTAAGTGTTTCGAGTCAATAAAAGGGAAGTGCTATTGGCCAAACTTGTCCAAGGAACTGTACCAGTACGTATCAAAATGTGTCACATGTCAAAGCCGATCCATGAAAAGTCAGAGACGTCCCCTACAAGAAACGGAAATACCTCCCTACCCTTTTGCAAAGATCAGCAACGACTTGTCTGGCCCATGCCCAACTACTCTCTCGGGCAACAAGTACATCATCAGTTTCGTCAACCATTACTCAGGATGGCCTGAGGCCTTCGCGGTCCCTGATAAAACTGCAGCCACAGTGGCCCATCAGCTGATAGAAGAGATATTTCCACGCCATGGACGCGCAATGGAAATTGTGACTGACAATGGCACAGAAAACATCAACCACACAGTGAAGGAGACTCTAGAGCCTTTGGGAATACATCATGTCCAAACGTCATTCTATCACCCCCAATCAAATGCACGAGTTGAACGATTCCACAGGACTCTCCACGATGTCCTAGCCAAAAAACTTGAGGACTCCCTCACGACTTGGGACCTCTATTTGAACAAGACAGTGGCAGCCATTAGATTCTTCACATCTCCGAATCTTCAAAGTTCTCACCCTTCTTCCTCCTCTATAACCGAGACGTAGTTTGACTAGTTGACAATTTGCTGAAACCCCAGAGGAAGTACACAGGAGAAGAGGAACACAAGATTACGCTACAACAACAGAATACATCCTAGACCAATACCATCAAGATAAACTAACTGGTGCAGACAGCATGTTTATGAAGTTGGATAAGAAGGCTACTGGACTGGAGTACACCTTGAGCAATCTTGAACAACAGTTCGCCCAGTATCATCAGCTTGTCAGACCAAAGAGATCCTTGTTGCCTTTTATCGCTGATGCCCTAAGTTTTCTGTTTGGTACCATGTCTGAATCAGACCTAACTGCAATCAAAAAGGGTGCGAACAATTTAGCCAGAAATCAGAAGGTATTAACACATGTTATTCATGAAGGGCTTAGCATATTGAATGTATCTAGAGTGTCTACCAATAAAACAGTCATGCAATCAATTCAATTATAGACAATCTTCATCAAGTTGATGAAAATATAGGTAATGTAACTGCTCAGTTGTATCAACGCATTGACAGGTTAGAATGGGCAACTTCTATGTATCTCAAGATAGAATTAGTCATCGAAGAGCTTTGACAGTCTCTTCTGACACTCATGTCCTACATCGAACATGTCTGGAATCAGTTAAGCATTCTTTCACTCGGACATTTATCACCACATACCGTCACGCCGAGCGAACTACTGGTCCTCCTAAAGGATATCCAGAATAACTTACCCGCTTGGTTTACTTTGGCAACCGACCCGGAGGATAATTTATGGAACTTTTACCAGACATGTTCAACAGTCTTGTATGCTAATAAAATTCTAGTTGTCACGTCTTTTCCTCTTCTAGATCTCACTGATCGCTTTGAGGTCTATACGATCCATAACTTGCCGATGCCACTGGTATTAAGTAACAATCCACATAACACTGACAACAGCTTAGTTGCGAGGTACAAACTTGAATCGACCATAATTGGCATTAACGTAGAAAGCACCAAGTACAAATTGCTTGAAGGTTGAGAACAGTGTACTTGCACCAGCCCTATGACAGGATATTGTCATGTTGTCAGCCCTTTCTATCCTGTAAATTTTAGTCAATTATGTGTCATTGCACTGATCACTAGGAACCGCGATAAAATAAAAAGTAGATGTAGTTCTGAAGTGAGCCCAAAGGCGATATTACCAATGGCTCACTATATAAATAATGGTCAGTGGATTGTCACTACTGTAGATGTGTTGGACTTTACTATAGTATGCAGGCAAAATATCGAACATCCACGAACTGTTAGAGTAACACCCCCTTATGGCCTCGTACAGTTAATGTCACATGCTCCGGATCCAATGACCATCTTATACTGATGCCTTACTATCATAATGAGACTAAAATTAAGGTAAAGAACTCGTGGATTGATATAATTAAGTTACCTAACATCTCAGACACATTAATCTGGGTACCTTTTCACTCCACGTTCAAGAACACCACAGGACTAAACTTGCCTCCGCACCTGAAGGATTTACAGTCTGTGCCTATGAAGCATCTTATTAGAGAACTGTCACTGGTACATAACTGGGATGGGAATCTTGAGACGGGAAGTTGGAAACGTAAGGCTCTCATAACATTCGGTATTGTCATTACTCTGGAAGTCATCACAATGATTATCCTAGGCATAGTTTATAGACCCTGGTTCGCCAAAACGTTGAGACTTGGTTGACACTGTCAAACCACTCCAGACTTAGAGATGGTGCCAATTGGCGTTGACTAAGCGGATAGCTTCGGAAGAGAGCAATTACCCTCTGCACCATTGGTGTCAGGAAGAATGATGGAGGGACCAGTGAATGGCATCCTACCGTTGGTGGTACGGTCATTGTACCCAGGTCTGGACACTACGCAGACACAACGAACCTAGACGCGAATAGACGACATCCAGACAGAATCTATGGACAAAGACACAACGCAAAGCAGAATCCACAGACGATTCACGACTTGTACAACCAATCACCTGAAGATCCAGGAACTGATCAGCCAATTGTGCATCCTGTTGAAGAGACGTATTTGGATTATTCACAGGAATAATGCTCGGTGGATGGTGGCGAGTGTAACAAAGTTAAGCCTGGTCCAAGTATTCACGATACGGTGGGTCACACAGATCGGCCAGTGGTCAAATACAGAAACATGAAGTCTGACAGGCTTGTTGGACACGTTCACCCCAGGGCCACTGCACGGGACCCACAATGATCATAAATGTCTGTAGGAAAGATTTCAAAGCCATAAACTTGTTTGTGTGCAGAGTTTACTAGGAGTCAACAGCTCTTTAAAGGGTATTAATTACCAACATCAATCATGGTGATGGACAACTTGACACTAGTGGTTTTAATGACCACTGACCGATACGTAACCCGTGGACTATGGATAAAAAACCCCCTAACTGAGGGCCAGACAGAACTGAGCTTCTCTGCCGTCCTAACAAGACGTACAGGTCGATTCACTGGCCTGACCAGTACCTGGGCTATATGGACTGGTAACTTGTATATACTGTTTATATATCTCATGTAACCAATAAAGTCGCTGCTATTGAGGATAGCCTTCACAGCATTATACAGCTGATCCGTACAAATACAAATTCAATATAATGTTACGAGTGTGTATTTCCTGTATATTTTGTTATTAATTCAGTAATAATTATTATTGGGTCACGATGCTTAGTGTTTTTGAATATCAAATATGATGGTTCACATTTCGTTTTAATAGCTGGTCAACACTTTTATAATTCTTGTTTTCCGGAATTTACCTGCTCCTAGTTTTCGATGTTTACTTTCGGGAGACTTATTCTAGGGCATTCTACAGTGTTGGCGATGTTCGTTTGTGCCCATACTTTTGGGAAATGACTTTGTAAATATACATAAATGCTGGTTGTTGTGCGGAGGGGGACAGTCACACTCACATTCATTCATATTTGCTGGAGTTACTGCCACGCTTACCCGTCAACGCCATTATCTGCTGTCGCACTGATCCCTGTGTTGACATTCTGCCATAATTGATTCTCTCTCACACCAAGACTTTGGGGAGTTTGCTATATTGTATTTTGTGACCCACTGACTTAGATTTTGTCTCTCTTGAATTGTACCTAAAATCTGCATTGTTATATTGACTTGTGACTTTGTATACCTTACTCTCGTTACATATCAATATAGAATTTGAATGTAAACAACTTGTCTTTGTTCTGTAACAATAACTATAACATAATAGCATTGCCTGTAGCTACAAAGATGTTGATGGTAAGATTCACCCCCCTGCAATAGTGCTGTAGCTTTCAAAATAGGCAAAACCTGAGTACGTGAGGTGGCAAAGATCAGACTGAGATCCGTTATGAGTACATGTAAAGTTTCCTCCAGTTTCCTCCATCATTGGTATATTCCAGAGTAGGCCCAGAACCTTACTCGATAATCTTGTCTCACAGTCTTAATATCGTAAGCAGGTCACCGCCGTCCTGAATTGAGTCTTAACAGAAACAACGTGATTCACATACAACACTGTTCTACAAATGTCTATAAACATACATACATACACACACACACACACACACACACACACACACACACACACACACACACATGCATACATACATACATACATACACTGCCATTTATGCTACGTCATAGAGCTGAATTCTATTTCACTGTATTTTCCAAACAGGAATAATCGGAACCTCCGGGGACTTGTGGCATGAACAGAGGCGTTTTGCTCTCAACACTTTGCGAGAGTTTGGGGCTGGAAGAACCATCATGGAGGACAAAATACACGAGGAAATTGCACACTTTGTGTTGGCCCTGGAGGAACAGAAAGGCCAAGGTTTCAACATAGAGCGTTTAGCGCAGAATGCCATATCAAATATTATCTGTTCCATTGTCTTTGGCAAACGTTTTGAATATACCGACCCTGTCTTCGTCAAGTCTCTGAAAGCACTGGATGATTTTTTTAAACATAGCACAGTAACTGGAATACTGAGCGTTTTTCCTTTTGTGCGATATTTGCCTGGTGACCCATTCAAGTTCAGGAAAATAATGGACAGCATAGATCTTGTGAAAAATTTGCTAATTAATCCTTCCATTAAGAATCACTTAGAGGATCACGATGAGGAAAATCGGGACGACTTCATCCATGTGTACTTGAAGGAGATGCGACATCGCCAACAGAAACGAGAAACAACGACATTAAACTGTAAGTGTGTTTTATTATCTGAAGGCAATCATGGGATGTACATTATTTATTTCCACGACGGAGAGGTCTGCTGGATGCTTACTTTTAAAGGGTTTCTTTTTCTTTATTTGTACAAACATATACCTAGTGTATCATTTTAGATAAGGGTGTAATGAATTTGGTATATATATACATAGCTATTGCATTCAACAATCCATATTGTTTAACATACATTATTTTTTTCATTTGGCCTTTGATTTTAAATTTGATCGAGAAATTTGTCAAAAAGCATTATTGGTTCTGGAAGCATCTCATAATTTGACAGACTGAGGAAGCTGAGCTTTCTTTTAGAATCTTTAAGTGAAAACATGGCCAATTCTGTTACAGTATTTTCACATTTCCTCGGCGTGTAATTGTTGTGTTTCCGGTTTTATATGGGTAAGTTACATCTGTCATTTGAACTTAAACTAAAGATTACATTCATGTTTGCAGCGGAGAATCTGGCGCAGACTATTTATGATCTGTTCATTGCGGGCACAGAGACAACGTCCACCACAATACGTTGGGCGCTGGTCTACTTCCTGAACTACCCGGATGTACAAGAGAAGTGCTTCCAGGAGATTCTGGAAAACGTCGGTCAGAGCAGACTACCATCCATGAAAGACAAAACGAACCTTCCTTACGTGGAGGCCACCATTATGGAAACCTTGAGATATGGTAATATTGCTCCTGCTACTATCCCGCACACAGTTCCACAAGACGTACAGTTCCGAGGATACACCTTCCCGAAAGGCGTCACAGTCATGTTGAACCTTGATTCCGTCCTCCAAGACAAGGATGCATGGGGAGACCCACAAAACTTTCGGCCTGACCGTTTCCTTGATGGCGAAGGCAAGATTGAGAAGAGAGAGGATTTTATCCCATTTTCTTTGGGTGAGCTACATATGTACAATAAATATCATATGCAACAGACCTGTATGCACATACATACATACATACATACATACATACATACATACATACATACATACATACATACATACATACATACATACATACATACATACATACATACATACATACATACATACATACATACATACATACATACATACATACATACATACATATGGTAATAGAACTGACGTTTTGTTTACATATTTCAAGGTCGAAGGGTTTGCCTTGGAGAAGCAATGGCCCGGATGGAGCTCTTCCTCTTCCTCACCACCATGATTCAGAAGTTCAAGTTCGTCCCAGTGAACGGGGAAAAGCCTCCAATGGATGGAATGTTGGGTTTAACATATGCGCCATGTGAATTCCTACTAAAAGCTATCCCCCGAAAGTAATACTGTTTGGATCATCACAATGTTAACAAGAACACTATGCCCAGATCCTCTCTATACTGATGACGATCCATGTTAGAACTGGTCTTCAGTAACCCAGGCACAATTGCGTAGAACGATGCTTATGATCTTGATCACTGGAACTTAACTGGAACCTTTCCGATAAATTTTTAGCTTTCTGGAATCATCAAACTCTCTTATAATCAAAAACACACTGCTTGTGGTGCAAGAGAAACATGAACATATGCAATACATATGAATAAAGGCAAGATGGCAGAAAGTACAAGCATAGTTTACTACATAAATGCAACATATATTATTCAGTTTTTTCTCACTTTTTAGCAACTAGGTTTAAGTTGTTTGCTTCAGGAATATGCTTTATACGTTATTACGTTAGGGAAAGATATTAAGCATTTAATGGGAATGTATTTATTTCTTTGTTCAGTAAAAGCTTCTCATTTGAATAAATGATGAAAATCATCTGCTACAGCAAGTGATCTATATAGACTGCAGGTTCTGTTTTGACGATCAATGCCATGGCAACGGCCAACTTCAACATATACGTTACGGTTACAGGTTTTGTATTTTAAAACTGGTAAATATACATAGGCGGAAAGAGGAGATAATTTTCTAAAGATTTTTAATGTATCTGTAGTAGAAACCTTCAGGGCTGTTGTCTATCTCAGCTTTCCAACTTCGGTAAAATTGACCCTTTAGGATTGATTCTACCTGAGAAGTTAACCACTGGTATTAAATATTTACAGGGTTATAAAGCATATACGATAGCACCCTGGATAATTATCTAAATCAACTTTGATGATTTTTGGAGTTGTTCCAACATAATATAGCTTATACCAGTAACAGATTACCCTTTGAGCGACTAATATATATATAATTCGTACACCCCACCCAGGGGCAGAATCATCAAAAAAGGACAGTGACATCTACATACAGTAGTATTATAAACGAAATACATTGGCTCATATCAATATCTGGGAAGTTACAAAGACTCACAGATGTACATCCATTATTAGTAAGGATAGTACAAACGATTTAATGGTAGCATACATATTTCAAACAACAGTTAAAAATCTACCATTAATTACATTGTTGAGTAGCCCAACCCTCCAAACATTATCGAACGCTTTTGCTACTTTTATAGTAATTGGTTGAGCATATTCATAACAAAGGTGTTATCTTTTGTTGAGTGGACATTTGTGAAACCCGTCTAGGCAAGGAGTAATACGTTAATGTTTCATAAAAAGTGTTAAGTCTGTTATTCACAATACTTACCAATCAGGCTACCGAATCTGATGAATGTCGCATTTGGTTCATATGCGTTTGGGTCCATATGACTTATCTCCCTTTCTTTTTGTAGACTTTACTTTGTGTAAACATTTTCGAAAGTTCTTTAGCCTTATGCTTTTGCTTTCCTCGAATCAGTTGATAAAATCAATTTTTATATTGCTTGATATGCTTGTTCATGCACTTCTTATACTCTTTAGAACATCAGCTGCATTCAGCTTTATAAAGAGATGTTTTGCAGTTGGAGTATTTGTGTTTTGATTTAATAAAATCACTACGTTAACGTGAGTGTACTGCAAGCGAAGGGTGTTGATCAGATAATATTGTTACGACAGGTGAGTGTTCATGTACGACTTTCGATTGAGTGCTTACTCCTGCTCAGTGATGACGTGCTGCTGGCGAGTCATGCTGAAAGTAGGCCAAGTGATGATGTAGTGTAACCAAAAGATGTGCTGTAGCCAAGTGATGATGTGCTGTAGCCAAGTGATGATGTGCTGTAGCGACTGATGATAGTACTGTAGACAGGTGATGATGCAGTGTAGTCAATGACAGTCCATGTCTAAATCTAAATCAAGCAATCCAAGTCTTTGGATGTTGATTATGACGGGAATATATTCTATATCACTATGAACATATTTCATATGATATTACTTGAGGACATACCATTATCCAAGGGGTACCAAATGACATTTTACAAATATTATACCCCAATGTGTGTGGTGACTCATATCTTGTGTACCACATTACCCACATATGTGAAACTTTGGATGTGGCTTTACTAAAGATCCCATCACAATTAAATGGTAACTTTAGAAACATTAGACATTGAGACTATAGTTTAGGCTCACTACTTTTTTACATGTCCTCCCACAACTGTCATAGAGCGAAGATGATCGTAACTCCCATACTTTAACATAGACTTACGACTGTCGTAGCGCTACAATCGCTTTGAGTAACGAGGCCCTGGTCTTTCAGTATGATGGCCAGGGATCGAACCCGACCCTCCGAGTACATGCACTAGCCACTGGATCGTGGAGGCGGTCTGACACTGACATAAACACTCAACAAACCAGCCTACCATTTCGATGATTACACAATACCATTTAGAAAGTGGTCAGATGTAACATATGTTCTATTTAGGATAACACTTTCTTAGTAAAGTACTTCGAATTCTTTTTTGTGTTGACTTCATACGGGATTCGAACCCACACTCTCAGGGTCAGGTATCCAATCGTTAGCATGCAAAGTCAGCCACCTGACCCACTCAGCCCCCAAGACTTAAACAAAAATGAAACTCGAAACAACTAGTAGTCTAGACTGCGGACCTTTCTGATAAGTGTTAACTGGCACGGCTCGACCAGCCGATAGCTATGATCACACAATGTCATTTAGAAATTGGACAAATGTAACATATGTTGTATTAGGAATTACACTTTCTTAGGAAAGTACAAAAGTAATTCTATCACTTTTTCTGGAGTTGAGCCCTATTTAGGATTCAATCCCACTGTAGGTAAGGTTCAGGATGCGTGGAGGTATAAACTACGTTAAAACCGCTTTTAACAGCAATCCACGTATATCACGTTGTGTTAAATTACTGTCAAAGGAAAGTGTAAAGTCATGCAGAGCTCAGGCATAGAGCATTTTAGTGAAAGGGACAGACGTGGTTCTTGTAAACCTGCAAACGAACTTGTACAAACCTGACACAAATCTACACTGAATATTAGACTGGACTACGTCTGATTATGATGCTATCACATAAACAAAGTAGTAGTATAGGGAATAGGGGTACGAGCTCACAGAGCAAATCGCCTGCAAATTCGCATAGCTCGTGCCCCTATTCCCTATACTACTAAAGTATATATGTTGTTCACATCTTGAAACATGAACACTGCCATATTTATATCAGCTGTACACAAGAAACTCTGATTCATGCATGCACCCAATTAACGTTCTGCATCGGACTATAGACAGCAGATATTTCTTACACACTCTTTGTTTAATGGCCCTTAAATGATCCATAAAATGACTCGCCCCACGCTGTTGTCAATATATGGGACATCTGTAAACGCGAACATTTTAGTCATATGTTGTCCCCCATTACTGACTGTGCATGTAGATGCGTAATCCAGACCAATGTGAAGGTAGTTTAAAGACTCTTGAACGACCTGTAAAAACGTCTCCAGCATATAGGACATCCAAATCTGAATGTGAGTATCACATGCATTTGAGACAAAAGAAAACATTTTACACACCTCTTAGTTGGTAGCTGATAATACAATCTGCAATATGAGCAGAGATGCAAGATTAAAGAACAAAATCAACATAAAAAGATTAATGTTACTAAAACAATTTTAATCCATTGTAATCAATGAGAGGCGCATATATGTAATAAAGGCATTAATTCTCTTTATCATAGTGGTTTTTGGAATGATTCACAGCACCGAGGTTTGTACTTGAAATGTGGCTTCAGCGGCAAATGGTACTTTTTTTTAAGTGTGGCGTTTCCTTTGGTCACCATGACCGGCCTATAAAATAACCTTTGTTGTAGAGGTATTACACAATGTCACCAAGACCTGATTCAATGTGCCCGCACCAAGCTACAGAGACACGTCCTTGCGTTGTGACTAAAATTTTGCAGGAAGAGACATAGGGTATACACAGACAACAGTCTGTATTGAAGACGGTGTGTAGGAGAGGTGTTCACGAGGTGAAGATATGATCTGGGGACTAACTTATGGTGGCTGATTAGGGCCATTGCTTTCTTACCTTAAAATCTGGCGGTGACAAAGCGAGAGAGCGAGACAAGAAAGCGATAAAGTGATAGAGAGAAAACGATATAACCGGCGAGAAAGCAATATAACAAAGTGAGGAAGCGATATAACAAGGCAAACAAGCAATATAACGAGGCGAGAAAGTGATAGAGCAGTAAAGCGAGAAAGCGACATTTACCCTAATTCTGCCCTGTCTGCACATGTCGTTTTGCCTGGTATCACTTAATCCAACAGGAAGCTCAATCGCCATTTCTTCTAGTCGCACAGACACAAATTGCATATGCTGTGGCATTTTGTAAGTAATCTTTTAACTTGTCCAGACAATACTCCAACAATAACTCCAGAAACCGTTAGTGTTTCAGTTGAAATGAATGAGTGTTTTTTAAATCCTGTGAAAAGGATAACAATCATTAATGTTAAATCACTAGTTATACCAGGATTAATTCCTGGCTTACATTTCTTTCTTGTCATTTCCCTTGTTAAATGCCACCATTGTTATCTCATCTTTAATGCCTGGATGAACAATCCCTGGTTTCCATTTGCCCATCCACCCCACCAATTTAGTGCTAATTAACTGCAGTCTTGCCTTGTTATCTTAGCACATTTGTTTGAAATGGCTTTTCCTAGTTTCTTCATACACCTGGTGAATGAATAAGAATTTACTCCTGTTCCACAAATACAGAAGTATTTTTCATGAGGTATTTTACTAGTACTTTTTAATCCTTGGGCTAAAGATACACATTTGCCATCACGCCATAAAGAGAAGTATCAGAAAATGAGACAATACCCAAAGCCTTAACAACCAGTACATTCCCTACTCCCCAATGTTACTGCGGTAACAAGGTGACCAACAGGATCGTGTGGTCAGGCTCATGTCATCGCAACCCAATCACGTACATCGATGCTCATGATGTTGATCACTAGGCTGTCTTGTTCATACTCAGTTATTTACAGGATTCTGCAATACAGGTGAAATAGTGCCGAGCGCGGTGTTAATGTTGGCAAAAACCTCTATCATAATCTCTCTCGACGTTGGGCTTCACTGTTTCAGTGATGGAATGTTATACACCCTGTACCTTTCATCAGTACCTTTTATCAGTACATGTTTCAAACATATATATTTCTACAAATAAGAGGTAAAAAGGTATTGTTCCAAATGTTTATGACATAATATTGTTAATGTTGTCCATAATATTGTTGTACGTAAGGTAATACTTAAACGAACTGTCTCTCCCTATCTCCAGACTATACACTTGAGACAGTGCCACTATTCATCGACATGGTAGGTGGGTTAAACAAAAACGTAATATTATCATCACTTAGGGAATAAAGCACTATATCAAGAAACTCCTGTAAAATATAGTTAAAGTGTAGTTAATCATAATTGATAGGCTATAGAGGAGGGGTGCGACGTAACCCAGTGTAAACATGATAAGTGTTTTGTAGATGTAAAGGAGGATTTATTCGTCCGCAACCCAGTGAATGTCACCTATTGTTTCTTATTAAATTCGAATCGTTTTTACACGGGTTGACCAAATCATAAGCAAGATGATATAAGTAGATAATTACATATATTGAACGAGTTTCAAGTCCTCGTTTGACAACGAAAATGTTACAGACTGAAAAAATCAAGTCAAATCCTATGCGACCACGATATATATACTACATGTATACAGAGATAGGCAAATCAGTCTGTATGTATATGTTACAACGGTGGTCAAATATGTTTTACACATCAACTTTCGACATATAAATGTCATTTAAGCTGTCTCACTAATATACTCATAACATACTTTTAGTGATAATATGTATGATATGAGATAAACGTGATACAGAGCAAAGGGTTGTTATTCACATGGGCACTTGGCTTCATCATGCATCATTGTTAATGAGTAAACATCATTCATCTTACTAAACAAACTTTACTCATGCATATGAACCTTTCTTGCAGTATTGTAATCACGTGCTTGATGACCGTCTACACCAAGACTTATACTAGGCATTTGTATAGCGGCATATCCAGTTGGCCTGTTCAAATGCTCAAACGTCGCTTATATTATAATAAAGAAGCTGCATATCCACAGAACTTTCCTCATTGTCCAATACATCAACTCCTAAATGCCACTCGAAGTTCACTATGGTCAGTTATACCAGCGTTTACCTGCGTACTAGTTTCAGCTTTGATTGGACGGATGTTTGACTGCATCCTTTCATTTGCCAAGGTTAGACCACTGACTGTGGAATGGTTCTGTTTGTACATTTAGGTACCAAGGTGTATTACTGTCACGCACGTCTCTTCGTTCCTTCGTGTTATGAGTGTGTATTTTCTGTATATTTTGTTATTAATTAAATAATAATTATTATTGGGTCACAACATTTCCTGTTTTGAGTAATAATTATGATGGGTCACATTTCATTTTAATAAATGGTCAACACTTTTAGGATTCTGGTTTTCCGGAATTTATCTGCTCCTAGTTTTCTATGTGTTTACTTCCGGGAGACTTATTCGAGGGCATTCTACAGTGTTGACGATGTTCGTTTGTGACCGAACGTTTGGGAAATGGTTAAATATACCTAAATAGGCTGGTCGCCATGTTGTGACATGGACATTCATTACTGGAGTTACATCACCGTCATCATCTGCATCCGTCAGTGCCTGAATCTACATTATTTCCTGTCATACGAATTGCTGTGTTTACAATCTGCATAACTGATTTTCTCTCACATCAAGACTTTGGTGAGTTTGCTACTAGATATATCTTGTGACCCATTGCCTTAGATTTTGTCTCTCTCACTTGTATTGTATTCAAACTGGTATTGTGCAATTGACTTGTGCAATTGACTTGTATACCTTGCTCTCATTGCATAATAATACATTATTTGAACGTTTATGACTTGTCTTTGTTCTGTTTTGCTGGTTCACAAGGGATTTCTTATGTTGTTTGTCATGGTAAATTCTTAACCGTAACAAAATTGGGGGCTTGTCCGGGATAGAATTCACTTGACATTTGAGACCATTTGTGAAATTTATTTCAATTTTTTGCAATTTTGCAACACGTTAGTTGAGGAACAAGCAAAATGGTGTTTGAACTTGAGCTGTTTGCATTGTCCCCTGAGTTGAGGAAATCAGATTTATTACAAATTTCTTCACATCTCAAACTTGATACTTCTATTTTTTCATTTCCAACTGGTCTGAATATTCCTCTGGCACCATTTCCAAAACATCATCTTTAAAACTTCCCTCATCGATATAATGATTCAATACAATTTTCAAAATCTGAAATTACCTCATTGCAGGTTTGGTATTAGATCTTTTTTTAGCTTTACGGCATTTTGAACTGTACATTGGTACCACCACTTTGTCAATTGAAATTTTAACTGATCACAATCCCTTGACTTTTCTTCACAAAATGAAGAACAAGAAACCGAGACTTATGAGGTGGAGTTTGACCTTGCAAGGGTTCAATCTTGTGATCAAAAACATTAAAGGCAAGGACAATGTTTGTGCTGATGCACTTTCCAGGTCACATTTCGTTTTAATAAATGGTCAACACTTTTAGGATTCTGGTTTTCCGGAATTTATTTGTTCCTAGTTTTCTATGTGTTTACTTCCAGGAGACTTATTCGAGGGCATTCTACAGTGTTGACGATGTTTGTTTGTGACCAAACTTTTGGGAAATGGTTAAATATACCTAAATAGGCTGGTCGCCGTGTTGCGACATGGACATAACTGGCGTTACATCACCGTCATCATCTGCATCCGTCAATGCCTGAATCTACATTATTTGCTGTCACATTGATCGCTGTGTTTACTCTGATTACTGTGATTTTCTCTCACACCAAGACTTTGGTGAGTTTGCTACTGTATATATCTTCTGACCCATTGTCTCTCTCACTTGTATTGTATTCAACCTGGTATTGTGCAATTGAATTGTGACTTTGTATACCTTGCTCTCATTGCATAATAATACATTATTTGAACGTTTATGACTTGTCTTTGTTCTGTTTTGCTGGTTCACGGGGGACTTCTTATGTTGTTTGTCACGGTAAATTCCTAACCGTAACAACTGATCATATTACGATACAAGTGGAAAAGTACCTCATTCAGGGAGAGCTGTTTTAACTTCCTTTTCAGGCCTCTTTGTTGAGACCAACAGACATATGAGTGCCACTTTCTTTACAGGGGCACTGTTTCTCAAAATGAGCCTAAAAACCTCTATAATTCAGAATTCCTTTAAAGCCCAAATATTTCACAGTGTTAGGGTTGTGCTTGTATACAAAAATGTGTTACAGTGTTGATCTCTGCATGTTAACATGAACAGATTTTATTATGTCATGTAAAAACAAACAACACAGGACCACTTCAGACCGTTAATCCACTTCAAGAATTACAGGCACCCATGAAGAGCCACCTCCTCGTGGTGGGTGCTGGGTAACGCTAAGTGCTCTTCTCCCGTGTGGACCCGGGACAGAATGTGTCCACAGCACCCCATTGCTTGTCGTAAGAGGCGACTAAATTGGGCAACCTGTTTCCCATGGGTTGCGTCCCGTGTCGGTGGAGGACGGGATCCTGGTGGTTGAGGGCAGTTGGGCCTTTAACTGTGTTCCATTTGCCCAACACACCACTTCGGCCCTTACTTCACCTAGACTGGTGGTTGAATGGGCCCGATTCAACCAATCGGCTGGTCATGCCAAGCCCTGTGCATAGACTACATGTGTGTCATTGCAGAAATCTCATTTGGAATTATTTTGAAGTTTGGTCTTGGCACTATTGTTAATCTGTAAATTTAAGTATTGTGAATTATGATCATATGAACTTTGCCTAGAGTCTTGTGCCAGAAGGCGATGGCTCAAGGGCCAATCTGGTAGATTAATTTCTTATAATTCTTCTACTAGAGTATATCATCCGGGTATCCTTGGTGCTGCAGGCTGGAGGCCCGCTTGCTTTAGCATTGTCCTTGTGATACTCCGTGGTGGGTGGGGAGCTCGGATGATGAACCAAATTAAACTAACCATGGCTTATGAAATTCCACCCAAGAAAACAAAACGTTTACTTGAAACTGACCCTTATGATACTGACCATAGACCGTCTGCATTGATTGAGTATTGGCCGCGTTTCGTTGTGATTGAGACTCCTGACAAGACACCTTTAAAGCTTAACCCCTTTGCTGTCTCCAAAGGTATTCAAGGTATTGCTGGAGATGTGAAAAATATTAGACGGTTACGTTTGGGTGCACTATTAGTTGAATGTAGTAAAAAACAACAATCCACCAACCTGATGAACAACAAATCTTTCGTGGGCATTCCCGTCACAGTGTCTGCTCACAAAACCCTGAACACAAGCAAAGATATCGTTAGGGATCGAGACCGATTGTTTGACGATATGTCGGAACTTGATATAGGATCAGAAATGAAGGATCAAGGTGTACTCCACGTCAAGCGCTTTTCAACCCGGAGAAACAACGAAACCATCAAAACCAATACGTATCTGTTTACGTTTTCCTCTCCAAATGCACCCAAATCAGTGAAGGCAGGCTACTGTAATATTCAGGTTGATACATACATCCCCAACCCGCTCAGGTGTTTTAAATGCCAGAAATATGGACACGGTGTATCTACCTGCACATTGTCTGTTGTGTGTGCTCACTGTGGTGAGAAGACACACACAACAGAAGATTGTGACAGTGACTTCAGAAAATGCACCAACTGCTCAGGCGACCATTCATCTTCGTCAAAACAGTGCCCAATATGGAAAGAGCAAATGGAAATAAACAGAATAAAATATACCCAAAACATCTCTTTTTCTGAAGCAAAAAAACTGGTGAAGAGATCTGACCTTACAGAAAGTTACACTACAGTCGCAAAACCACCATCTGAGTCCAGATCTAAAATAACAAAATCATCTACAGGCTGCCAAACTACCTTGACTTGGGTCAACTGCGATTCTCCACAGCTTTTATCCCCTACTACGTCATCTCAGACTGAGGAATCACTTCCTAGTACCTCAAAGTCGTCTTCTGATCATAAATCATCATCTCAGTCACACTCAAAGTCTCAATCCACAGCTGATAGTCAACAAACTGTGAAAAATAAATCGAAGCCAAAGCCTGATGCTTCAAAACAACAAAGTGGCAGAGCTCCTAAAGGGTCACAGAACAAAATTCAATTGTTCAATAAATACGGGTTTCTTGAAGACATGGACGTTTCTGAAAACGTCCATTCTAGGGCACATAGCTTGTCGCCCTCTAAAAGAGTGCGGGGTAGATCCCCAATAAATCCCCCCAAAAGATAGTTTATTCCACTAATATTGTACAGTGGAACTGCAGAGGATTAAGGACTAATTTACATGAATTACAGCTATTAGTCCAAGATTTTATACCTTGAGCGATATGTCTCCAAGAGACATATTTAAAACAAACAGATACATTTAACCTTCGTCATTTTAATGCATATCACTGTTTTGCACCTCCGGGTGATCGGGCCACTGGCGGATCATCCATTCTAGTCAAACAAAACGTTATTCAAAGCCCTGTTTCACTTAATACTAATATGCAGGCTGTTGCTGTGAGAATTACTTTACATGTAGCGTTTACGCTATGCTCTCTTTACATTTCTCCGTCGACGACGTTTGCCAAAACTGATCTTCAAGCTCTATATGATCAGCTCCCGAAGCCCTGTATTATAATGGGAGACTTAAATGGGCACAGCCCACTCTGGGGTAGTGTAACTACAAACACTAAAGGTAAATTGTTGGAGGACTTTTGTTCTGACAATGATTTATGTATTTATAATGATGGTTCCAACACATATTTACACCCCGGTACAGGGACTTATTCTGCTCTTGACTTGTCACTCACAAATTCAGAACTACTAAATGAATTTGAATGGTCAGTCCACGATGACCTCTGTGGAAGTGACCATTTTCCTACTGTACTAAAATCTGTAACTCCAACTGATGTTCCTCCATCATCAAGGCGGAATTTTAAAAAGGCTAACTGGGCTTTATATGAAACACTGTGTGCTGAAAAACTTAAACCTGAACGTTTTATTGACGTTCTTGATGCTATTAAATGCTTTTCTGATGAATTGAATTCTATAGCTGATGAGTGTATACCAAAGTCCTCTGCAGTTTCCCATATTCGAAAACCATGGTTCAACGATGAGTGCAAACAAGCTAGGAAGGCAAGGAAAAAAGCGGAACATTATTTCCGTCGCCATCCTATGGTGCATAATTTAAATAAATTTAAAATTGTAAATGCTAAAGCACGGCGTACTTTTAAACAGAACAAACGCCAATCTTGGCAAAATTATGTATCTAAAATAAACTCTCGGACACCCATGTCCAAGGTGTGGAACATGGTCCAGAAAATTAAAGGTAAAGGTACTAAATCTACTGTCCATCATCTTAAACATAGAGATCAATTGCTTACTGATAAATCAGATATTGCTAATAAACTGGGTGAAACCCTTGCTAAACATTCTTCCTCTTCAAATTATGTACCAAAATTCCAGCAATATCAAAAACAAGAAGAAAAGAAAACTATTAATTTCAATTCCGATAATGGGGAAGATTATAATGAAACGTTTTCTATTCATGAACTCCATACTGCACTTGATCAAGCTCATGATACTGCTACAGGAGCTGATAATATACATTATCAACTCCTGAAACATTTACCAGAATCCTGTCAGGAAACTCTCTTAAATATTTTTGATGGTATTTGGACATCGGGTAACTTTCCTCCTTCATGGCGTGACGCCATAGTAGTACCAATACCTAAACCTGGACGTGATCATACGGATCCATCTAATTATCGTCCGATTTCATTAACTAGCTGTGTTTGCAAGACCATGGAACGCATGATAAATAATCGACTTGTTTGGTACTTGGAAACAAATAATCTCATAACAGATATACAGTGTGGTTTCCGCAAAAACAGAAGTACTGTTGATCACTTAGTGCGTTTAGAATCATTTGTTAAAAATGCACTAATTAATAAACAACACGCTGTGTCTATCTTTTTTGATCTCGAAAAAGCATATGACACAACCTGGAAATATGGTATTTTAAGAGATTTACATGACTTTGGCTTGCGAGGTCATTTACCTCAATTTATAGCCAACTTTTTAAATGATAGACAGTTTCAAGTTCGAGTGGGTTCTACCCTGTCTGATCATTACACTCAGGATCAGGGTGTTCCACAAGGCAGTATTCTGTCTGTCACACTTTTTAGCATAAAGATAAATAGTTTATCAAAAGTTTTAAACGATTCAATAGATGGATCGTTATTTGTGGATGATTTTAATATTTCTTGTCGTGGGAAAAACATGCATACCATTGAACGGCAACTGCAGTTGTGTTTAAACAAAATAAATAAATGGTGTCTTGAAAACGGCTTTAAATTTTCTAAATCGAAAACTAATTGTATACATTTTTGCAGAAAATATAAGCCACATAAAGACCCTGAACTATCTCTAGATGGCACTCCCATCAAAGTTGTAAAGGAGGCCAAGTTCTTGGGCCTAATCTTTGACTCCCACTTAACATTTCTGCCTCATATTAAGTCCCTTAAAACTAAATGCCTGAAGGCTCTTGACTTGTTGAAAGTTGTTTCCAACTCAAAGTGGGGAGGGGATCAAGCAACCCTCTTACATCTATATCGATCACTCGTGCGTTCGAAACTTGATTATGGCTCCATCGTATATGGTGGAGCCTGCAAAAGCAATCTTAAACTTCTTGACTCCGTCCACCATCAAGGCTTAAGACTTTGTCTTGGGTCCTTCAGAACGTCACCTATTGATAGTCTCTACGTTGAGGCCGATGAACCATCTCTTACTCAACGTCGTATAAAACTGTCTTTACAATATATTACTAAATTATATTCTAATGAATCTAACCCTGCCTTTAACTGTGTGTTCAATCCCCTTTATGAGGATTTGTATAACAAAAAATCTTCTCTTGTTCCACCTCTTGGGCACAGAATTAAACCATTTATTTCTTCTGCCGGTATTGAGCTGGAAGGTATATCACCTTTCCGTCTTCTTTCTTCTCCTCCTTGGCAATTAGTTAGGCCACAAGTTGGCCTAACATTAACTACATTTAAAAAATCAGACACTAATGACTTACAATATAAACAAGAATATCATCAATTAAAACATAAATATAGCAATTACAAACCTTTATTTACAGATGGATCCATGGACGGTGGCGCAGTGGCTTGTGCCACTGTCATTGGATCCAGAACAATATCTTCTAGATTACCCGATAATAATTCTATTTTTACAGCTGAAGCTAACGCCATATTAACAGCTCTTAAATATATTCAAAGACACCCTAAACGTAAACAATATATAATCTATTCCGATTCTCTTTCTTGCCTTCAGGCTATTAAAAATGTTTCTTGTAAACATCCACTTTTAATTGAAATCATTGAATTGTATAATACTCTTGCTACTGGCCAATACGACATCGTCTTCTGTTGGTTACCCAGCCACGTGGGCATTTCTGGTAACGCAATGGCCGATCTTGCTGCCAAGCCGGCACTCAACAAATCTGTGACACCACTTCTTATTCCATACACTGATTATAAAGCTAACATTAGATCTTATATCCGTGATCTGATGCAGAAGAAGTGGGACACCCAATTGGGTATAAATAAATTACATGAGATAAAACCTTACATTGGTTATACCCACTTGGGTTGTCAGTCCAGATTTGAAGAGGTTATTTTACGACGATGTCGCATTGGCCACACTAGATATACTCATTCATGCCTATTGGAAGGTGAGCATCCTCCGTTTTGCATCCCTTGTGATGAGAGAACCACGGTCAAGCATATCCTGATTGACTGTGTTGAATTCTCCATCATAAGGGACAAATATTTCAATGTAAAAACAATTAAGGACCTTTTTAACACCGTAAGTACTCATTTAATTCTTGGCTTTTTAAAAGAAATTAATTTCATCACTGAATTTTGATTATTATATTCTGTACATAGCTGCATTTTAATTCATGGTAGTTTAGATTAGTAACTTGAATTGTTAGTGGCTGTACCCTCAAAGGGGGTTGAAGTACCGTAAAATTATTGTCCTCCTGAGAGGGTACGTAAGTCCCTACACATTTCCTGTACGTTTAAACTTCCAGTGTTTTTAATCGTAGCATATGTGTATTTTTAATATTTGGCTAGATGGGACTAAATTGCTAACAGCTGAGGGGATGATGTAAATCCAACTAGGGTCCATGCAGGTAGCAAAGGTACTGTAGGTCCCCATGGCCCCTAGTATGGTGATCTACCTTCAGTTGTTGGCAATCTATAGCCGGATTTTATGTTGTATTGTCCGAATAGTGATATTAGTTTTATCTTTCCACGCTAGTTTTAATTTAAATTGTGATATTCTAGTTCTTTTACTGTCCTTCGCCGACAGATTTTATAATGTACATATAATCTTTTCTTTGTTAAATGTTCTCGTCACAATATGGCTGAAATATTGCCGATGTGACGTTAAATATTAACTCACTCACTCACTCAAGAATTACAACTATGTATCGAATAAGTAGCATTAAGTCCAGTCTTTCTTGGATATTTTTATGAACACGAGTCAATTTGAATGTGGGTATTTCATTGCTGAAGTCAAATCCATACCCTGTCGCGACACATATGAAAGTTTAAGTATCATAGTATCGCTTGAGTATCGTAGTGTCAATGAATGCGTTTCTTTATATTCCGCTCTGAGCGAGCAATATTCCAACTATATGGCGACGGTCTGTAAATAATCAAGAGTAATACCAGACAATCCGGTGATCAATAGTATGAGCATCGACCTTCGCAATTGGAAACCGATGACGTGCCATCCTTACCACTCAATCCCGTTAGTCGCCTCTTACGACAAGCATAGTCGCCTTTTGTTGCAAGCATGGGTTGCAGAAGACTTATTCTACCCCTGACCTTCACGGGTCTGCTCCCTTGTGGAGGCACCTAGGTTCAGGTCCCAATGTGGTCACACTTGCGTAGCATTCTTAGATGAGGTTTTTAGATCCACATTGTCTCAGTTCACCCAGCTGTAAAATGGGTGCCCGTGGGCATGTGCTGGTACTGTGAGTGTTATGTTCATTGTGTCTACCAGACAGCATAGCTGTATGATCCCCAGGGAGCTGAAGAAGCATTGGGAAATATGATAGCGTCCTTTGACTTGAGGATAGTAATGTACATTGTGCCGTGAGCAAGCAATGTGCCTGGATATGAGCTCCATATAAGCGGACTATTACTATAGTACTATTATAACTAACTTCATTCCCCTTCCCTCTCTGCTACCCTCTGACCTCCGCGCAACCAAATACCCACAATGCCCCTGACAGGTTATACCCACTAAATGAGCTGATTGCCAACTTGGGTGCCCAGTGGGGTGGAGTGGCTCCTTCCAAGGGTAGTTAGGAATCATGACAAAAATACGGGTCTTGTAGAGTGTGTAACCTGTGTAAAGCTGCACAGCACACTGCAGCTAAGGTTCAGGGGAAAATTGAGTTATGAGCTAATTAGTTAAAGCCGCTTTTAGCAGTATTTCGCTTACATCACGTCGTTAGATCAGTGTAGGAGCACTCAGACTTTACCATTGTGGTGAAAGAAACGTGGTGGCGATAAACCTATAAGTGCAGACGAACTTATGACAAACCAGGATCCGAAACAAAACTCATAGGTTTCATAGGTGTGCTCAAGGGACGCAACTCTACACCGCGAATAGTTGCAACTTAGACGACTGGATCACATGTCATTATGATACTATCACAGAAACAAAGTACATTGTTCACACGTGAAAAAATGAACGGTTGTAGTTACATCGGCTATACACGAGAAACTCTGGATTCATATGTGTACCCTATTATATATTTATTTCTGGTACTGAAAGGCCACAGGCCTGTAGCACAACACATTTTAAAAAATCACTATTTACACGCACATGTGATATACGTAAAGAAAGGGAAATAATCAGCTGTAGGTTACAATGTGTTTTGACATATATTCTGTCCTATACAACATAGCACAATGGGTAAACATGGACAAGTTTTGAAGTATAGTATGGTTTGTGTTATTCAACAATGCAAAGAATTTATAGAGGTTTGGATGGACTTGGTACTATTTCTTAATATACAACTTTCTGATGGAATTACATGCTGAGCAAATTAAAAGAAAATGATATTCATTTTCTATTTGATTAAGATCACATAGCTTGCAAGTTCTGTTTTCTTTTTTGACATTTTTAAATCTTCCACTTTCGATAAGTAAATCATGTGAAGAACATCTCAGTCTACTTAACGCTATCCTATACTTTTTTACGTTTAGACACGAAAGATACGTTTCGGCGACAAAAGTACATTTAAACATCGTATAATACAAACATTTACTGGAAAGGGACATCTTTTCAGACCATTCTTGTAAATAGATATCTTTTAGTCTTTGTGTTAGTTCTGAAATAAACTTGCCCTCAGAATCAACACACTGATTGCCCCATGCAAAACCAAACCCTTTCGAAAATAGAAAAGTTCTAACAGAAGAAACCCAATTTGTATGTCCATTTTTGTCGAATAGCATCATCATATTGTAAGATTTCTTTGGTAGCCTATAGGACGGCATCTTCAGTAATTTTAGCCAGTATTTCATAACTCTGATATTTGTAAATATGTGTATCGGGTATATACCACATTCTCCATACACCACTGCATTCCTCGTATTGGGTTTAACCCCAAGAAATCTTTTACATGCTTTCAACTGAACTCGTTCAATATCGCTGTAATAATTGAAACCCCATATTTCGGCTCCATACAATAAAATTGGCTTAATTTTGGCATCATTGTGGTGAAAGAAACGTGGTGGCGACAAACCTAGAAACGAACTTATGAGAAACCAGGACCCGAAACAACACTCATAGGTTTCATAGGTGTGCTCAAGGGAAGGCAACTCATATATGGATTCATATATGTAAAGGATTACCGAATACAGATGCATTATCTGCAGAAATGTATATTAGGCAGTTGTTATACACACTCCTTAACGGCTTGTAAAATGATCTGTGCCACATTGTTGTCAGTATATGGGACATCTGTTGGTCAAAGTAAAGATAGCAGTTATTACACACGATCTATACACTGACGCTTAACCGATCCTTTAAATACCCCGCCCCATAATGTTATCAGTATAATGGACATCTGTGTGTTAAAAGTGTGTGTAAAAAAAACAAATACACAGCCTTTACACAGTTAATCCAGGTTGTTGTTAACAAACATGTGCAAAGTGTCTCTAGTTAATCCCGAATGAAAAGGACATTCACCTTAAACTTAAACATAAATGCACTTTGGAAGAATTAGAGTATAAAAACACTTCATAAAACCTAAGGTACCAAATTGAAATGACTCAAAGTCGGAACTATTCACAGAATGTTCATCAACGAACTCATTCTTATATAACAGCTACTTTACATATAGAAACGTAAGCCATATTTTCAGTGTAAAGTAGGGAGTGTAAACAAATTCAAGGCTTCTAGAAATCACTATTGAGCTTACTTTATGAAACGTGCCCAAACAACCACAGTGTTTATTTCAGTTAGTTGGAAGGCAAATACATACACTGACGGTGTGTTGTACCTATCCATAACTGGGGCTATCTATTACCCTCACGTACGTTATTCGCTAGTGTCTGCGAGTCACACCTTGGCCACTTGACACACACGTACAAGGCATGAGCACGACATATACGCTTATTGGCTGACTCGCTCTGCAAACATTGATAAGGGGCGTTCTTTTAAATCAGACAGTCGTGGTAACGCGCCACTCGACAGCTGTACTTAGTCTCGCTCTCTCCAGTCAGCTTTTACACAGGTTTTAAACCAGGACACAATCATCATGTGGGATTTTGGATTTACAACAGTTGCCTTATTTCTGGTCGTGGTGTTGGTAGTGTTATGGCTGTCAACGAGGCGGGCCACAGGACTTCCCCCTGGTCCCCCTCTCCTTCCGTTCCTGGGGAACGCCCTTTCAGTGGAGACTGATTCCCGTGTTTCGTTTAAGAACCTTCGACAGAAGTATGGTGCCATTTTCAGTCTGTATGTCTTCCACAAGCCTGTCATCGTCCTCAATGGCTACAACGTCCTTAAAGAAGCCATAGTCAAGAACGCCGACGTCTTCTCCGACAGGCCACACACATTTTTGACTGATTTCTTCGCAAGGAGAAAAGGTTCGTTTTCTTAAAATTTTAGCTGAAGTAAAGGTGTTTTGAGAGTGGCTCTAACCATTGGACCATGACAGCCACCATGACAGCCACGACGTATATTGTAAGCAGTTTGTGTTTGGTTGTGTCATTTACCTTTTTGTACTGCATTGTTGGTGAAAGTGAAAATTTGTGTGTACACGAACACAGATAAGATGCATTCACGTTTTGCTAGATGTAGGTATTGCAATAACCGAATTCCATATAGTAGGTTTGCAGAGGGCATCTGAACGACAAAAACAGAGTGTTTAACGGCACAATGTCACGCGTTTTCGATAGTATTTTGGTCTATGCTATATATATTTGACACAAGCTTCCTACTGATGACTCGTCACGATATGGCTGAGACTTTGCCGATGTGACGTGAAATATTAACTCACTCACTCCTACTGATGCGATAAAAGACTTATTATCCCTGCGACTTGCCTAAACTCGATAACTGAAACTTCGAGACGAACAGCTTCCAAACAGACGAGACTTGCCGTGTATGGAATGTAAACGATGGCTCCGAACATCAAGAACTGTCGCATGCTGTGTTTTCGGTGTTACCTGAACCAGCCTCAGTCACAAGTTGCGATATTAATAATAATAATATTATTAAATGCAATCATGATTTTTAGAGACGTGTGGCGTTGTAGTGTGCCTTTAACATCTACTATCAATTATCTTAGAGATACGAAATGATTATATCAGGACAGATGTGAAATGTTCTGGACATAACTCTTTTATTCAATGAATAGGCTTTACTATGACTGTAATCAACATTTAGAGGCCATGTTTACACCCGTTGTTACCTTTATGTATTTCCATACCATCATAGACATTTAGCACGTGCATAGCATCAACGCATAGCAACACTAAACACCGACGCAGGTCATACCTCCACAGCATTATACAGCTGACCCGTGCCATACATTGGCAGCACTATACAGCTGACCCATGTCATTCATTGGCAGCAACATACAGCTGGCCCACGTCATACCTTGGGAGCACTGTACAGCTGACCAATGTCATACCTTGGGAGCACTATACAGCTGACCCATGATATACATTGGCGGCACTATACAGCTGACCCATTGCATACCTTGGGAGCACTATACAGCTGACCCACGTCATACCTTGACAGCACTGCACAGTTGACCCATGGTATACCCTGCCAGAACTATACAGCTGACCCATGTCATACCTTGGGAGAACTATAAAGCTGACCCTGTCATACCTTGGCAGCACTATACAGTTCACCCACGGTATACCTTGAAAGAACTATAAAGTTGACCCATGGTATACCTTGGCAGCATTGTACAGCTGACCCATGTCACACCTTTTCAGCATTATACGGCTGATTCATGTCATACCTTGTTGGCACAATATAGTTTACTAATGTCCTAGCTTCGCAGCATTACATACCTGACCCATGTTGTACCCCGTTATACAACGAAATTACAATGACGGTATAAAACAGCGTGGCAATACAAATTTAATATAAATTAATATAATAGAATTGACTGTAGCTACAAAGATATTGATGGTAAGATTCACATCGCTGCAACAGTGCTGTAGCTTTCAAAATAGGCAAAACACCTGAGTATGTGAGTTGGCAAAGACAAGATTGGGATCCCTTTTGTGTGCATGAAAAGTTTCCTCCAGTGCTTCTGACATCACTGGTATATTCCAGAGTAGGCCCAGAACCATACTCGATAATCCTGTCTCCCAGTCTTAATATAGTAAGCAGGTCACCGCCGTCCTGAAATGAGTCTTAACAGAAACAACGTGATTCACATACAACACTGTTCTACAAATGTCTCCAACATACACACACACACACACACACACACACATATATATATATATATATATATACATACATACATACATACATACATACATACATACATACATACATACATACATACATACATACATACATACATACATACATACATACATACATACATACATACATACATACATACATACATACACTGCCGTTTATGCTACGTCACAGGGCTGAATTCTATTTGACAGTATTTTGCAAACAGGAGTAGTCGGAACCTCCGGGGACTTGTGGCATGAACAAAGGCGCTTTGCTCTCAACACTTTGCGAGAGTCTGGAGCTGGCAGAACCATCATGGAGGACAAAATACACGAGGAAATTGCACAGTTCGTCTTTGCCATAGAAGAACAGAAAGGCCAAGGTTTCAACATAGAGCGTTTAGCGCAGAATGCCGTATCAAATATTATCTGTTCCATTGTCTTTGGCAAACGTTTTGAATATACCGACCCTGTCTTCGTCAAGTTTCTGAAAGCACTGGATGTTTTTTTTTTAAACATAGCGCAGTAACTGGAATATTGGGCGTTTTTCCTGTTGTGCGATATTTGCCTGGTGACCCATTCAAGTTCAGGATAATAATGGACAGCATAGATCTTGTGAAAAATGTGCTAATTAATCCTTCCATTAAGAATCACTTAGAGGATCACGATGAGGAAAATCGGGACGACTTTATCCATGTGTACTTGAAGGAGATGCGACGTCGCCAACAGAAGCAAGAAACAACGACATTAGACTGTAAGTGTGTTTTATTATCTGAAGATGTTCATGGGATGTACATTATTTATTTCCACGACGGAGAGGTCTGCATTCAACAATCCATATTGTTAAACACATTATTTTTTTAATTTGGCCTTTGATTTTACCTTTGATCGAGAATTTTGTCAAAAAGCATTGTTGGTTCTGTGAGCATAATTTCAGAGACTGGGGAAGCTGAACTTTCAGTGAAAAAATGGCCGATTCTGTTACAGTATTTTCGCATTTCCTCGGCATGTAATTCTTTATGTTTCCGGTTTAATATGGGTAAGTTACATCTGTCATTTGAACTTAAAGTAAAGATTACATTCATGTTGGCAGTGGAGAATCTGGCGCAGACTATTTCTGATCTGTTCTTTGCGGGCACAGAGACAACGTCCACCACAATACGTTGGGCGCTCCTCTACTTCCTACACTACCCGGATGTACAAGAGACGTGCTTCCAGGAGATTCTGGAAAATGTCGGTGAGAGCAGACTACCATCCATTAAGGACAAGACGAACCTTCCTTACGTAGAGGCCACCATTATGGAAACCTTGAGATACGGCAATATTGCTCCTGTTGCTGTCCCTCACACAGTTCCACAAGATGTACAGTTCCGAGGATACACCTTCCCGAAAGGCGTCACAGTCATGTTGAACCTTGATTCCGTCCTCCAAGACAAGGATGTATGGGGAGACCCACAAAACTTTCGGCCGGACCGTTTCCTTGATGGCGACGGCAAGATTGAGAAGAGAGAGGATTTTATCCCGTTTCCTTTGGGTGAGTTACATATAAACGCTAAATATCGTATGCAACAGACCTGTATGCACATACACACACACACACACACATACACACATACACACATACATGCACACATACACACATACATGCGGTAATGGAACTGAAGTTTTGTTTACATATTTCAAGGTCGAAGGGTTTGCCTGGGAGAATCAATGGTCCGGATGGAGCTCTTCCTCTTCCTCACCACCATGATTCAGAAGTTCAAGTTCGTCCCAGTAAACGGGGTAAAGCCTCCAATGGATGGAATATTGGGTTTAACATATGCGCCACGTGAATTCCTACTAAAAGCTATCCCCCGAAAGTAATACTGTTCGGATCATCACAATGTTAACAAGAACACTATGCCCAGATCCCCTCTATACTCGTGACCATTCATGTTAGAACTGGTCTTCACTTACCCAGGCTTGCCGGACGGGGCGGCTAATGGGATCGGGTGGTCATTGTATCACAATTGCGTAGAACGATGCTTATGATGTTGATCACTGGATTGTCTGGTCGATTATTTACAGACCGCTGCCGTATAGCTGGAATATTGCGGAGTGCAGCGATACACAACAAATTAAACCTACCAACCTACCAACCTACCAACCTACCAACCTACCAACCTACCAACCTACCAACCTACCAGCCTACCAACCTACCAACGTTGCGATACAATAGGAACAAGAAGATCATTTGATCAGCGACATATAATCGCCGGCCCGGCGGCCCAGCGCTCGTTGCCAGTGTATGGGGCTAGTAGTTTTAAACATTTGCAGGCCAATGTGGCCTTCATTAATCTTTTTTTTTCAACTGGAACCTTTCCGATAAGTTTTCAGCTTTCTCGAATTATCCATGATCCATCAAGGTACGATAACTAACAGTATTCTCAAACTCTCTTAATATCAAAAACACACTGCTGGTGGTGCAAGAGAAACATTATGAACATATACAATACATATACATAAAGGCAAGATGGCAGAAAGTACAAGCATAGTTTTACAACATAAATACGACATATATCATTCAGTTTTTTCTCACTTTTTAGCAACTAGGTTTAGGTAGTTTGCTATATCTTTTTTACTGCTACAGGTTTTGCTTGAAGAATATGCTTTATACGTTATTAGGTTAGGGAAGGATATTAAGCATTTAATGGGAATGTATTTATTTCTTTGTTCAGTAAAAGCTTCGCATTTAAATAGATAATGAAAATCGTCTGCTACAGCAAGTGATCTACAGAGACTGCAGGGTCTGTTTTGACGATCAATGCCATGGCAACGGCCAACTTCAACATATACGTTATGGTTACAGGTTTTGTATTTTAAAACTGGTAAATATACATAATAGAAACCTTCAGGGCTGTTGTCTATCTCAGCCTTCCAACTTCGGTAAAACTGACCCTTTAGGATTGATTCTACCTGAGAAGTTAACCACTGGCATTAAACATTGGATAGCGCCTTGGATAAGTGCATAATTATCTAAATCAACTTTGAAGATTTTCGGAGTTGTTCCAACATAATATAGCTTATACCAGTAACAGATTACCCTTTGAGCGACTAATATATATATAATTCGTACACCCCACCCAGGGGCAGAATCATCAAAAAAGGACAGTGACATCTACATACAGTAGTATCATAAATGAAATAAATTGGTTCCTATCAATATCTGAGAAGTTACAAAGACTCACAGATGTACATTCATCATTAGTAAGGATAGTGCCAACGATTTAATATTAGCATACATATTTCAAACAAGAGTTAGAAATCTGCCATTAATTACATTGTTGAGTAGCTTTTGCTAGTTTTTAATAATTGGTTGAGCATATTCACAACAAAGGTGTTATCGTTTGTTGAGTAGACATTTCTAAAACCCGTCTAAGCAAGATGTAATACGTTAATGTTTTATAAAAAGTGTTAAGTCTGTTATTCACAATACTTACCAATCAGGCTACCGAACCTGATTAATGTCGCATTTGGTTCATATGTGTTTGGCTCCATATGACTTATCTCCCTTTCGTTTGTAGACTTTACTTTGTGTAAACATTTCCGAAAGTTCTTTACCCGTATGCTTTTGCTTTCCTCTAATCAGTTGATATAATTTTTATATTGCTTGATATGCTTGCTAAGGTGTTGATCAGATAATATTGTTACGTCAGGTGAGTGTTCGTGTACGACTTTTGATTCAGCGCTTACTCCTGCTGAGTGATGACGTGCTGCTGGCGAGTCATGCTGAAAGTATACCAAGTGATGATGTAGTGTAACAAAATGATGTAGTGTAGCCAAGTGATGATGTGCTGTAGCGACTGATGATAGTACTGTAAACAGGTGATGATGCAGTGTAGTCAATGACAGTCAATCTAAATCAAGCAATCCAAATCTTTGGCTGCTGGGAATATATTCTTTATCATTCTGAACATATTTCATATGATATTACTTGAGGACATACCATTACCCAAGGGGTACCAAATGACATATTGTTTTCGTTTTCTGCAATTATTTTACAAATATTTTTACCCAATGTGTTTCCCACATATGTGAAACTTTGGATGTGGCTTTGCTAAAGATCCCATCACAATTAAATGATGACTTTACAAACATTAGACATCGAGAGTAGAGCTTAGACTCACTACTTTTTGACATCCCCTCGTACGACTATTGTACGGCTAAGATGATCGTAACTCCTATACTTTAACATAGACTTACGACTGTCGTAGCGCTAAGGTCAGTGTACCTCCCATATTTCGACATTGACTTATGACTGTTGATCATTACTCCCAAATTCTAACAAAGACTTATGACTGTTGATCATCACTCCCACACTTTAACATAGACTTATGACTGTTGATCATTACTCCCATACTTTAACACAGACTTACGACTGTTGATCATTACTCCCATACTTTAACACAGACTTACGACTGTTGATCATTACTCCCATACTTTAACACACACATATGACTGTTGATCATTACTCCCATACTTTAACATAGACTTGTGACTGTTGATCATTACTCCCATACTTTAACATAGACTTGTGACTGTTGATCATTACTCCCATACTTTAACACAGACTTACGACTGTTGATCATTACTCCCATACTTTAGCACAGACTTACGACTGTTGATCATTACTCCCATACTTTAACATAGACTTACGACTGTTGATCATTACTCCCATACTTCAACATAGACTTACGACTGTTGATCATTACTCCCATACTTTAACATAGACTTGTGACTGTTGATCATTACTCCCATACTTTAACACAGACATACGACTGTTGATCATTACTCCCATACTTTAACATAGACTTACGACTGTTGATCATTACTCCCATACTTCAACATAGACTTACGACTGTTCATCATTACTCCCATACTTTAACATAGACTTATGACTGTTCATCATTACTCCCATACTTTAACATAGACTTACGACTGTTCATCATTACTCCCATACTTTAACATAGACTTGTGACTGTTGATCATTACTCCCATACTTTAACATAGACTTGTGACTGTTGATCATTACTCCCATACTTTAACACAGACTTACGACTGTTCATCATTACTCCCATACTTCAACACAGACTTACGACTGTTCATCATTACTCCCATACTTTAACATAGACTTACGACTGTTCATCATTACTCCCATACTTTAACATAGACTTACGACTGTTCATCATTACTCCCATACTTTAACATAGACTTACGACTGTTCATCATTACTCCCATACTTTAACTCAGACTTATGACTGTTGATCATTACTCCCATACTTTAACATAGACTTACGACTGTTCATCATTACTCCCATACTTCAACATAGACTTACGACTGTTCATCATTACTCCCATACTTTAACATAGACTTACGACTGTTGATCATTACTCCCATACTTTAACACAGACTTACGACTGTTGATCATTACTCCCATACTTTAACATAGACTTACGACTGTTGATCATTGCTCCCATATTTTAACACAGACTTACGACTGTTGATCATTACTCCCATGCTTTAACATAGACTTACGACTGTTGATCATTACTCCCATACTTTAACACAGACTTACGACTGTTGATCATTACTCCCATACTTTAACATAGACTTACGACTGTTCATCATTACTCCCATACTTTAACTCAGACTTATGACTGTTGATCATTACTCCCATACTTTAACATAGACTTACGACTGTTCATCATTACTCCCATACTTTAACATAGACATACGACTGTTCATCATTACTCCCATACTTTAACATAGACTTACGACTGTTGATCATTACTCCCATACTTTAACACAGACTTACGACTGTTGATCATCACTCCCATACTTTAACACAGACTTACGACTGTTGATCATTACTCCCATACTTTAACATAGACTTACGACTGTTGATCATTGCTCCCATATTTTAACACAGACTTACGACTGTTGATCATTACTCCCATGCTTTAACATAGACTTACGACTGTTGATCATTACTCCCATACTTTAACACAGACTTACGACTGTTGATCATTACTCCCATACTTTAACATAGACTTACGACTGTTGCTCATTACTCCCATACTTTAGCACAGACTTACGACGGTTGATCATCACTCCCATACTTTAACACAGACTTACGACTGTTGATCATCACTCCCATACTTTAACACAGACTTACGACTGTTGATCATTACTCCCATACTTTAACACAGACTTACGACTGTTGATCATCACTCCCATACTTTAACACAGACTTACGACTGTTGATCATTACTCCCGTACTTTAACATAGACTTACGACTGTTGATCATTACTCCCATACTTTAACACAGACTTACGACTGTTGATCATCACTCCCATACTTTAACACAGACTTACGACTGTTGATCATCACTCCCATACTTTAACACAGACTTACGACTGTTGATCATTACTCCCATACTTTAACACAGACTTACGACTGTTGATCCTTACTGAACAAACCAGCCTACCATTTCTATGATTACACAATGCCATTTAGAAAGTGGTCAAATGTAACATATGTTCTATTTAGGATAACACTTTCTTAGTAAAGTGCACAGTCTAATCTTTTTTGTGTCGAGCCTCCTACGGGATTCGAACCCACTCTCTCCGAGTCAGGCATGAAATCCTATACTTTAACACAGACTTACGACTGTTGATCATTACTCCCATACTTTAACACAGACTTACGACTGTTGATCATTACTCCCATACTTTAACACAGACTTACGACTGTTGATCATTACTCCCATACTTTAACATAGACTTACGACTGTTGCTCATTACTCCCATACTTTAGCACAGACTTACGACGGTTGATCATCACTCCCATACTTTAACACAGACTTACGACTGTTGATCATCACTCCCATACTTTAACATAGACTTACGACTGTTGCTCATTACTCCCATACTTTAGCACAGACTTACGACGGTTGATCATCACTCCCATACTTTAACACAGACTTACGACTGTTGATCATCACTCCCATACTTTAACACAGACTTACGACTGTTGCTCATTACTCCCATACTTTAACATAGACTTACGACTGTTGATCATTACTCCCATACTTTAACACAGACTTGCGACTGTTGATCATCACTCCCATACTTTAACACAGACTTACGACTGTTGATCATCACTCCCATACTTTAACACAGACTTACGACTGTTGATCATTACTCCCATACTTTAACACAGACTTACGACTGTTGATCATTACTGAACAAACCAGCCTACCATTTCTATGATTACACAATGCCATTTAGAAAGTGGTCAAATGTAACATATGTTCCATTTAGGATAACACTTTCTTAGTAAAGTGCACAGTCTAATCTTTTTTGTGTCGAGCCTCCTACGGGATTCGAACCCACTCTCTCCGAGTCAGGCATGAAATCGTTAGCATGCAAAGTCAGCCACCTGACCCACTCAACCCCCAAAACTTACACAAAAATGAAGGTCGGACAACTGGCAGTCAAGACTGCGGACTATGTGTACCCCTCTGATGAGTGTAAATTGGCACGGCTCCCACGGCCGAAGGCTATGATCACAAAATGCCATTTAGAAAGTGGACAAATGTAGCATATGTTATATTTTGAATTACACTTTCTTAGGAAAGTACAAAAGTAATTCTGTCACTTTTTCTGGAGTTGAGTCCTATTTAGGATTCGAACCCACATCCTAACAGTCAGGCACCTAAACAAGAGAGACACAAATTTACGCCGAGTATTGGACTGGACCACGTCTGATTATGATTCTATCACAGAAACAAAGTATACATGTTGTTCACACGCTGTTGTGACCTACATTTTGCAGCGAGAGACATAGGGTATACACAGGGACAACAGTCTGTATTGAAGAGGGTGTGAAGGAGAGGTGTTCACGAGGTGAAGATATGATCTGGGAACTAACTTATGGTGGCTGATTAGGGCCACTGCTTTCTCGCCTTAAAATTTGGAGGCGAGAAAGCAAGAGGGCGAGATCACAAGACGAGAAAGCGATAACGTGACAGAGCGAGAAAACGATATAACCGGCGAGAAAGCGATATAACAAGGCAAGCAAGCGATATAATATGGCGAGAAAGCGATAGAGCGAGAAAGCGACACAGACAGTCGAGAAAGTGATAGAGCAATAAAGAGAGAAAACGATATTCACCTTAATTCTGCCCTGTTTGCACATGTCGTTGACTTAATCCAACAGCAAGCTCAATCACCATTTGTTCTAGTCGCACAGACACAAAATGCATATGCTGTGGCATTTTTGTAATAACTTGTAAATTGTCCAGACAATACTCCAACAAAAACTTCAGAAACCGTTAGTGTTTCAGTTGAAATGAATGAGTGTTTTTAAAAGCCTGTGAAAAGGATAATAATCATTATTGTTAAAACACTAATTATGCCTGAATTAATTCCTGGCTTACATTTCTTTCTTGTCATTTCCCTTGTTAAATACCACCATTGTTATCTCATCTTTAATGCCTGGATGAACAATCCCTGCTTTCCATTTGCCCATCCACCCCACCAATTTAGTGCTAATTAACTGCAGTCTTAGCACCATTATTTGAAATGTTCGTATATAGCTTTTCCTAGTTTCTACATACACCTGGTAAAGGAATAAGAATTTACTCCGTAATATCCTGTTCCACAAATACAGAAGTATTTCACATTAGGTATGTTATTAGTACTTTTTATTCCTTGGGCTAAAGATACACACTTGCCGTCCCGCCTTAAAGACGAGTATCAGAAAATGAGACAATACCCCACAAAGCCTTAACCAGTACATTCCCCACTCCCCGTGTTACTGCGGTAACAAAGTGACCAACAGGATCGGGTGGCCAGGCTCGTTGACACATGTCATCGTAACCCAATCACGTACATCGATGCTCATGATGTTGATCACTGGATTGTCTTGTTCATACTCGATTATTTAGAGGACGCTGCCACACAGGTGAAATTGTGCCGAGTGCGGTGTTAACGTTGGCAAAATCCTCTATCATAGTCTCTCTCGACGTTGGGCTTCACTGTTTCAGTGATGGAATGTTATACACCCTGTACCTTTCATCAGTACCTTTTATCAGTACATATTTCAAACATATATACTTCTACAAATATGTGGTAAAATGTATTGTTCCACATAATATTGTTAATGTTGTCCATAATACTGTTGTACGTAAGGTAATACTTAAACAAACTGTCCCTCCCTATCTCCAGACTATACGCTTGAGACAGTGCCACAATTCATCGACGTGGTAGGTGAGTTAAACAAAAACGTAATATAATCATCACTTTGGGAATAAAGCACTATATCATGAAACTCCTGTAAACTGTGAAACTGGCATATTGATAGGGGTGTATTAATGAATATTAGATGAAGAAATATCAAAGAAAAAGTCGGGAGTTTTTGCGCCTTTTACTATTTTTAGGGCTTTATATTGTTGGGAGTGTAGTAAATCATCATTGACAGGGTATAGAGAAGGGGTGCGACGCAGCCCAGTGTAAACATGATAAGTGTTTTGTAGATGTGAAGGAGGATTTATTCGTCTGCAACCCAGTGAATGTCACCTATTGTTTCTTTTAAATTTGAATCGTTTTGACACGGGTTGACCAAATCATAAGCAAGATGATATAGGTAGATAATTACATATACTGAACGAGTTTCAAGTCCTCGTCTGACAACGAAAATGTTACAGACTAAAAAAGGTTATTTGGATGCACGTGTAACCAATCAGCTGATCAAATCCTACACGACCACGATATATATACTACATGTATATAGAGATAGGCAAATCAGTGTTTGTATATGTTACAATGGCGGTCAAATATGTTTTACACATCAACTCTCGACGTATAAATGCCACTTAAACTGTCTCAGTGATATATTCATAACATACTTTTAGTGATGATATGTATGATATGAGATAAACGTGATACAGAGCAAAGAGTTGGCTTCATCGTGCATCATTGTTAATGAGTAAACATCAATCATCTTACTGAACAAACTTTACTCATGCATATAAACCTTTCCTTAAGTATTGTACATCTCGTATTTGAAGACTGTCTACACCAAAACTTATACTAGACATTTGTATAGTGGCATATCCAGTTGGCCTGTTCAAATGCTCAAACGTCGCTTATATTATAATAAAGAAGCTGCATATCCACAGAACTTTCCTCATTGTCCAACACACCAACTCCTAAATGCCACTCGAAGTTCACTATGGTCAGTTTTACCAGCGTTTACCTGCGTACTAGTTTCAGCTTTGATTGGACGGATGTTTGACTGCATCCTTTCATTTGCCAAGATTAGACCACTGACTGTGGAATGGTTCTGTTTCTACATTTAGGTACCAAGGTGTTTTACTGTCACAAGTCATAAATGTTCAAATAATGTATTATTATGCAATGAGAGCAAGGTATAGAAAGTCACAAGTCAATTACAAATTCAATACAAATGAGACAAAATCTAAGGCAATGGGTCACAAAATATAATATAGCAAACTCACCACAATCTTAGAGTCAGCAATGCACAATGTAAACACAGCGATCGGTCTGACAGGAGATAATGTAGATTCAGGCGTTACTTACGAACATGGTCAGCACTGTAGAATGCCCTAGAATAAGCCTCCCGGAAGTAAACACATAGAAAACTAGGAGCAGATAAATTCCGGAAAACCAGAATCCTAAAGTATTGACCATCTATTAAAACGAAATGTGACCCATCATAGTTATTAATCAAAACACTAAATGTTGTGACCCAATAATAATTATTACTTAATTAATAACAAATATACAGAAAATACACACTCGTGACATTTGGCTTGGAGCGATTTGGGTTCATATAGGTGAATACCGTCAGTTAATAAATTTTATCATCTTCAATAACTCAGAGAAAGTAGAGCTGTATTGTTGATAACCATGAAATACAATAAAGTGACATAAACATAAATGATTCCAATTTGCTGGATTATTGCTAAGAGCAACATAAATCGCAACTCACTCACTTAATGACGGTTGTTGCGGTGATTTTATTTTAGGATGATGGCTTGAATGTGGTTGAATATACTGTATTAGACTGCGTCAGTGCTATCACAATGCCATTTTGTGATTTGTCCCTCTCTTTCATCTCCCACTTCCGACACATTGGTAACATATCATATTTTGAATTGTTTGGTGTCATTAAGCTGGTTAAGACAATTCCAATTCAGTGATGGCATCAAATATTTAACTCCTTTAGTCACTTCACAAAATGTATGTTTCCGGTATTTTACGATATGACTATTGTACACTTTCAAATAGTATGCCAAAGGAAAGTCTACATCTATCTCAGATATTTTCTAAACGTCAAGTTAAACAATGCCATTCACCAACAAGAACATTACTAAAAACCATTTAATAGCACTGAGGAACTACGAATGGCGATTGAGTTCCAGTTTGTAGTCAATCATGCCCAGACAGGACTCAATTGTGCGTAATATCGCTCTCTCGCTCTATCACTTTCTCATTCAATGATATCGCTTTCTCGTCTCGCGTTGTCACTTTCGCGTCTCACATTATCGCTGTCAGGTCTCGTATTATCGCTTTCTCGTCTCGCGATATTGTTTTCTCGCCTACAAAATTTAAGGCCCTATTCAGCCACCATACTAAATGCACAGCTACAACTACTTTCTTTTTCAAGTAGATTACAACCAATGTGTTGTATACAACGACAAAGACAATATAAAACACACTCGGAAAATAGCCTATTCTGTGTATAACCTGTAATTTAACACCGACTTATTTAAACGACCTGTTTTATCATACTGAGAACGCACTCTTGATATTATACTAGTTGAGTCAGATTGTGAAATCAGTAATTTCTTGAAATGACTATGAGGGCCAGCCATTTTGCGTCACTCTGACACTTTGACACTTGCAATGTCGAAAGCAACCACACCAGACAATCCCTGTATATTGGTTGTTGTTACACAAAATGACATGAAATGACTGGCGCTGGTTTCACAATCTGACCGTAACATGTGGTAACCGATTTCACAAAAGGGAGCAATTCACCTAGACACAACTAACCTAAGCAGGATATAGGATTAGAATTCGAACTTTCTCATTCATTGGAACAGTTGTCCTACCAAAATCAGCATTGAACATGACATTTGGAACACAGTTATACCTCAATGATCAGTTTCATCTTCGACGTTAGCCATGTAAAACAGGTTTCTCTTGTGTAGTCGTTTTCACAAACTGTCATCTATTTCTGCAAGCATCAACCGGAATGTTGTACAATGGTTGTTTTTTCCTCCTGCCCCACAAACCATGGTATGATAATCATTCGATACAGCCTTCTGGAAAACTCAATTTGGTTACGCATAAAACTGAAGAGACATTTCCAAAATAGACCGTACAATAAGGTCCATCCATTTGAATCTGTTATGTGGTAGAATAACACAGACATCTCATGCGGATGGAGTAATTCATATGTGCTGCACTGATGGCTTTTGATTACCCGCCACGGATGTGTGAGTAGTTACATCTCTGCACCGAGCATTGTGACACACTGGCCCCCGCCAGTCAAGTCAATGAATGCACTGTAGCTAGACACAAAACCCCTGTGCTGACGTTGCACTGCTCAGAGGTCAGTAAATAAAACATTAGCGTGAAACGTCTTATCGGAATTTACCTTGGAAAAGATAAGAGTCTCTCATAATAGTGTCATGGCGAATGATCATGAATATTGTTTTTATATAACAATAATAGGTTGCCGTCTCTTAATGAGATCGTCGGGGCGGCGTGGTAGCCCTGTGGTTAAGGCATTCGCTTGTCATGTCGGAGGCCACGTTTCGATTCATTTCTGGTGTCTCCCGCCATAATATAGCTGGAATATTGCTAAAGGCGGCGTAAAACCCAACTCGCTCATACACTAATGAGTTTGCTTGCTTCTGAGAAATACAACTTCGCTCCAACGACACCTTGGACACTGATGTACTTGTTTCCCTGGTATCGAAATTTTCCAAATGTCTTTGAATAACGTCGTCTCGACCAAACAACCCAGTGGTTGATATCAAGAGCACCTATCTAAGTATTCAGGGAACGATGAAATGAAGCTTTCGATCGGTTATACACTTACAAGGCATAATGCTTTCTGAAGCCGAATCTTTCGTGAATTTCTCCTCGGAACTGATCATATTACGACATAAGTGGAAACGTACCCCATTCAGGGAGGACTGTTTTAACAAGTCTTCCTTTTCAGGCTTTCCGGTTGAGACCAACAGACGTACAAGTGCCACTTTCTTTACAGGGGCACTGTTTCTCAAAATGAGCCTAAAAACGTCTATAATTCAGAATTCTTTCAAAGCCCAAGTCTTTCACAGTGTTAGGGTTGTGCTTGTGTACAAAAATGTGTTACAGTGTTGACCTCTACATGTTAACATGAACAGATTTTATTATGTCATGTAAATGCAACCTACACAGGACCACTTCAGACCGTTAATCCACTTCAAGAATTACAACTATGTATCGAATAAGTAGCATTAAGTCCAGTCTTTCTTGGAATTTTTTATGAACACGAGTCAATTTGAATGTGGGTATTTCATTGCTGTAGTCAAATCCATACCCTGTCGCGATACATATGAAAGTTTAAGTATCATAGTATCACTTGAGTATCGTAGTGTCAATGAATGCGTTTCTTTATACGCCGCACTCAGCAATATTCCAACTATATGGCGACGGTCTGTAAATAATCAAGAGTAAGACCAGACATTTCGGTGATCAATAGCATGAGCATCGACCTTCGGAACTGGGAACCGATGACGTGTCAATCAAGTCAGCGAGCCTTACCACTCAATCCCGTTTGTCGCCTCTTACGACAAGCATAGTCGCCCTTTGTTGCAAGCATGGGTTGCAGAGGACCTATTCTACCCCTGACCTTCACGGGTCTGCTCCCTGGTGGAGGCACCTAGGTTCAGGTCCGAAGGTGGTCACACTTGCGTAGCATTCTTAGACGAGGTTTTAAGATCCACATTGTCTTAGTTCACCCAGCTGTAAAATGGGTGCCCGTGGGCATATGCTGGTACTGTGTGTTCAGTTCATTGTGTCTACCAGACAGCATAGCTGTATGATCCCCAGTGAGCTGAAGAAGCATTTGGAAGTATGATAGCGTCCTTTTACTGGAGGTTAGTAATTTACATTGTGCCATGAGCACTCAATGTGCCTGGATATGAGCTCCATATAAGCGGACTATTACTATAGTACTATTATAACTAACTTTATTCCCTTCCCCCTCTGCTACCTTCTGACCTCCGCTGAACCAAATACCCACAATGCCCCTGACAGGTTATACCCACTAAATGAGCTGATTGCCAACTTGGGCGCCCAGTGGGGTGGAGTGGCTCCTTCCAAGGAGAGTTAGGAATCATGACAAAAATACGGGTCTTGTAGAGTGTATAACCTGTGTAAAGCTGCACAGCACACTGCAGCTAAGGTTCAGGGGAAAATTGAGTTATGAGCTAATTAGTTAAAGCCGCTTTTAACAGTATTCCGCTTACATCACGTCGTTAGATCAGTGTAGGAGCACTCAGACTTTACCATTGTGGTGAAAGAAACGTGGTGGCGATAAACCTATAAGTGCAGACGAACTTATGACAAACCAGGATCCGAAACAAAACTCATAGGTTTCATAGGTGTGCTCAAGGGACGCAACTCTACACCGCGAATAGTTGCAACTTAGACGACTGGATCACATGTCATTATGATACTATCACAGAAACAAAGTACATTGTTCACACGTGAAAAAATGAACGTCCTGTAGTTACATCGGCTATGCACGAGAAACTCTGGATTCATATGTGTACCCTATTATATATTTATTTCTGGTACTGAAAGGCCACAGGCCTGTAGCACAACACATTTTAAAAAATCACTATTTACACGCACATGTGATATACATAAAGAAAGGGAAATAATCAGCTGTAGGTTACAATGTGTTTTGACATATATTCTGTCCTATACAACATAGCACAATGGGTAAACATGGACAAGTTTTGAAGTATAGTATGGTTTGTGTTATTCAACAATGCAAAAAATTTATAGAGGTTTGGATGGACTTGGTACTATTTCTTAATATACAACTTTCTGATGGAATTACATGCTGAGCAAATTAAAAGAAAATGATATTCATTTTCTATTTGATTAAGATCACATAGCTTGCAAGTTCTGTTTTCTTTTTTGACATTTTTAAATCTTCCACTTTCGATAAGTAAATCATGTGAAGAACATCTCAGTCTACTTAACGCTATCCTATACTTTTTTACGTTTAGACACGAAAGATACGTTTCGGCGACAAAAGTACATTTAAACATCGTATAATACAAACATTTACTGGAAAGGGACATCTTTTCAGACCATTCTTGTAAATAGATATATTTTAGTCTTTGTGTTAGTTCTGAAATAAACTTGCCCTCAGAATCAACACACTGATTGCCCCATGCAAAACCAAACCCTTTCGAAAATAGAAAAGTTCTAACAGAAGAAACCCAATTTGTATGTCCATTTTTGTCGAATAGCATCATCATATTTTAAGATTTCTTTGGTAGCCTATAGGACGGCATCTTCAGTAATTTTAGCCAGTATTTCATAACTCTGATATTTGTAAATATGTGTATCGGGTATATACCACATTCTCCATACACCACTGCATTCATCGTATTGGGTTTAACCCCAAGAAATCTTTTACATGCTTTCAACTGAACTCGTTCAATATCGCTGTAATAATTCAAACCCCATATTTCGGCTCCATACAATAAAATTGGCTTAATTTTGGCATCAAATATTTTGAAGTATGAACTTATTTTTATGTCTCCAAGTACATTTAATTGTTTAAAGATACCTATCATGACCTTTTGTGCTTGCAAGCAAGCGTAATTAACATGAGCTGTCCAGGATAAACAATTACTAAAGAACATTCCCAAATATTTGTATGAACTAATGCATTCTAATTCTTTATCTTTATACAACCATTTCTCGGTTTTTGACAAACGCACCCCCCCCCCCCCCCCTCTCCTTTTTAAAGGCTATTACTTTCGTTTTATTTCTGTTTACAGTTAATTTGTATTTGTCACAATAACTCTCAAGTTCTTGTATGAGTTTCTGAAGACCCGCAACGGTGCTTGAAAATAGCACGATGTCGTCTGCAAAAAGCAGGAGAAATATATGTACTAGGTCCGGGTGCAGTTGTATTCCATACTCACAATTGCTGTCAATTTGTGTTGCTAATTCATTTATGAAAAATGAGAATAAAAATGGGCTAAGTATGCAACCTTGTCTTACCCCGAGTTGTAGTTCAAAAGAATCTGACAATTCATTGTTATTTTTAACACAAGCTTTGACATTTTCGTACATATTATGAAGCATTTTTTTCATTTTAGAACTTAGGCCGTGGGTATTAAAAATAGACCATAATTTTTGTCTGTCGACTGAATCAAATGCTTTTTCGAAATCCACAAAAAGTGTACACTGTTTTCCCCCTTTGGTATTAATATATCTCTGTATAATACTTTGTAATATGAACATATTGTCGGTAGTCGTATAACCATGTCTAAATCCTGCCTGAGATTCAGTTTTTTTATTCAATGCCTCTTCCCATATTACTAATCTTCTGTTGACGATAGAGGTAAAAACCTTGCTAAAACTACTCAAAAGAGTAATGCCTCTGTAATTGTTTGGATTATTGATACTGCTTTGTCCAACTATTTGGAAATATACCATTTTCTAATATTACATTGAACAATAATTCTAAATATGGTGCTAAAATATCCGCCGAATTCTTAATTAACTCGGGTATTATGTCATCGATGCCTGGTGATTTATTCGCTTTTAAACATTTAATGCTGTCCAAAATCTCCTGCCTACTAATAGGAGAATCTAGCATATCTTTTGTTAGCTCAAGATTTGAGTCAGGGGATGTTGATGAATTTGCACCGTCAGCAAAGTTATCAGTGTTATCATCCGTTTCTAAATTGAAAAGATTTCTAAAATGTCGATGCCAATCATTCATACTAATATTGTTTTTAGCTACGGTAGAAGTGTTCAAGGTTTTCAGTTTCAGCCAAAGCATTTTTGAGTCTGATATGCTCAAATGTCTACCCGCTTTTCTTTAAAGTAATCAAGTCGCTTTTGTTTACACACTGCATTGTATTCGTTTCTTATCTGACAATATTCTTCAATGCCTTCTTATCTTTCGATTTTCTAAATTTATTTAACAGCGTACAGCGTTTAGTTTTAAGGTTCTCACATGCCCCATCATATCATTTGTTTGATATTTTCTTTGAAGTACAAATCTTTCTTTTCATATTTTCCGCAGCTAAACAGAGTGCATTAGTGACGTATTTAATGCTGTCATCAATATTTGTGAATGCGCTATCAACTGATTTATCAAGTATGGACTGAACATGATCTGACAACAGATTCCCTCTAAATCGTTCTGCTTTATCATTTTCCCAGAAAAACTTATAAGCATTATTTAGGTTTTCGTCAAACCCTTCAGAATATGATTACACGATGCCATTTAGAAAGTGGTCAAATGCAACATATGTCATATTTGGGATTTCACTTTCTTGGTAAAGTACAAATTCTAGTACTTTTTTCGGTTGAGTCCCATCCGGGATTCGAACCCGCACCCTCAGAGTCAGGCACCTAATCGCCAGCACACAAAGTCAGCCGCCTAGTCTGTCTTTATTGACAGTGTTATTGGTAAATGGTCTGACTCGATACGAGATTGGATAGTGAAATCACCAACAAAATCAAATAGTATTGATGATGATATAATATAGAATATTAGGCTTTTGCCATTATTGCCTATATAGGTAAAATCTCCAGTTTCTAGGTCGCTGCCACATCGCCCATTCATTATATGGATATTCAAAGTAGAACATAATTCTAGCAAAGTTTTACCAAAATTGTTTAGAGTTCTGTAAACGGAAAAACGTCTTGGATTTAAAAAGTCAATTAAAAAGTCCCAACAGGAGTCTTGTTGATTTTCTGTGTACTCTAGTAAATCATCTTCTACAAAGTCACAACTTGTGCCAATTCGAGCATTAAAATCTCCACCACAGAGAATATAAACATCTGGTAGATGGGACAAAATATCTAGTAAGGAGCCTGGGAATAGAATTACTCCGTTTTTACAATGTGGATATAGTTTACTATACCATGTCGAGCCTTCTGGCTGGATGTATACACATGAGTAGAGAATATCTCTCTCCGAACCAAATAATGCACGATCAAATAATATATACACAAAAAGGTGGGAGATTCCTCACTACCCGGCCCTTATTGAGAACTGCTAAAACCTTATCTTTACTCTCCGTGTATGTCCCGTTTTCTGTTGTTTCTGTCCATTTCAAATATTTACAGAACTGGTCACGTATTAAGACCAATATCCCACCGGAAGGTCCTCCACAGGTAGCTATTTTATCTGCTGCTTTTACAGCCACCTCATAATCCGGGAAAGTATCATGGACATTTACATTCTCACTCCATGTTTCACTAAGTCCATTGACGTCAAAAGATTTGACATAAGTAATAAAATCATTGTTAGATAAGTTATGCGTTATTCCACCAATATTCCTAAACACAAAGTTCACAAAGTCAAGTGAAGTATCACCGCATGCGGAGGTCTCTTCTTTCTGTTTCGATCGTTTCCGATGCGCCGTAAAATGTTTAGAATAATCATGGCATTGGCCCCACCCCTAATGAGAGCGTTCTCTGGGAGGACGACGCGAATCCGACCTGAGACCACGTCGGGAGCGTCCCTGGTTGCTACTACGTTCCCGTGAGGTGTTCCTAGCATGGTGTGAGAGAGACTGAGTGGGTGCAGATGTGTCAGTCGTCCTATCGTCCCAGGGAGCTTCCATCAGTTCATTAGCCTTGAGGTAATAACGTATGTTAGGGTTTTCACGGCGTCTTCGTTGAAGCTCTTTGCGTTGATAAGTTGTGAGATCGTTAGCAATCCCTACCCCCTGGTCCTTTAAGACACTCCTCATTTTCACAGACTGCCACTTATCCTCCCAGTGACACATGCGAGCTATAATGGGTCTAGGCTTATCCCCCCTTTTAGTAGAAAGTCTGTGTGTCCTTTCTATGTCCCTGGGGACTAAAGGTGGGAGATTCCTCACTACCCGGGCCTTATTGAGAACTGCTAAAACCTTATCTTTACTCTCCGTGTATGTCTCTCGTTGACCGTTCTCTGACACATTATACAGCACGACATTGTTTCGTCTGCAACGTTGCTCTTGCTCCTCCAGTTTAGTGTCTAGTTCTTCCAGGTATTTTTCGATACCCTCTGTCCTGTCATTCAAAGCCTCAACATCTAGTTTTATCACGTCCTGCTCTTGTTTAATACTTTTTATGTCCTCTTTGAGCTGGTGGATGTGAGATTTCATATCTCTGATGTCATCTTTGATAGATCTTATATCCCTAGATAATCTATCTTCACTCGCCTTTATCTGTTTCACAATGTCCCTCCTCATCTCATCTAGACCATCAATAGGGCCGGGGTTGAGTTCTATATCTCCTGACAGATGTAACGTTGAAGGAATCAGTTTCCTTACAGGTAGAGTTGCTGTTATCAGATGGTTATAGCACAGAGTGCTTGTCAATCTTGAACTATCAGTGACGTCATTGTTGTCAAACAAATGTAAACAAACATTTTCCCCAGTCAGTAGATCAAACTCAAGCGGGCCGGTATCAGCACAAACCTCCAGATATCTCACAAGGGAAAAGGACAAGATGAGATGTACCGAGAATAGCACAGCACATATAGCCAGTCTGCAGGGAATATCAGAGCTGGCGGTGTACGGGGTGTAGGTCTCACAATGGCCGACCTGTCGACTACCCCTCGGGTGTGTAAACAGCCCGATCCTGGCTCTATAGAGCATTAAGTCAACCATAATTAGTTCATATATATACACTAGTCCCGTATAAGGTAGGATTGACAGTTAGTTGTCAAATTACACAAGGGAGTTTGATAATTACCTAAATTTGCTCAGGTGCTGTGTTACGTGACAGTCTTGGTAGGGGCGTGTAACTCTCAATATTACCGAATACAGATGCATTATCTGCAAAAATGTATATTAGGCAGTTGTTATACACACTCTTTAACGGCTTATAAAATGATTTGTGGCACATTGTTGTCAGTATATGGGACATCAGTTGGTCAAAGTTTGAGCAAAATCATCAAAGTAAAGATAGCAGTTATTACACACGATCTATACATTAACGCCTAACGGATCCTTTAAATACCCCGCCCCATAATGTTATCAGTATAATGGACATCTGTGTGCTAAAAGTGTGTGCAAAAAAAACAAATACACAGCCTTTACACAGTTAATCCAGGTTGCTGTCAACAAACATGTGCAAAGTGTCTCTAGTTAATCCCGAATGAAAAGGACATTCACCTTAAACTTAAACATAAATGCACTTTGGAAGAATCAGAATATAAAAACACTTCATAAAACCTAAGGTACCAAATTGAAATGACTCAAAGTCGGAACTATTCACAGAATGTTCATTTCTTATATAACAGCTACTTTACATATAGAAACGTAAACTATATTTTCAGTGTACAGTAGGGAGTGTAAACAAATTCAGGGCTTCTACAAATCACTATTGAGCTTACTTTATGAAACGTCCCCAAACAACCACAGTGTTTATTTCATTTAGTTGGAAGGCAAATACATACACTGACGGTGTGTTGCACCTATCCGTGACTGGGGCTATCTATTACCCTCACATACGTTATTCGCTAGTGTCTGCGAGTCACACCTTGGCCACTTGACACATGTGCAAGGCAGTGTGCACGACATATACGCTTATTGGCTGACTCGCTCTGCAAACATTGATAAGGGGCGCTCTTTTAAATCAGTCAGTCGTGGTAATGCGCCACTCGACAGCTGTACTTAGTCTCGCTCTCTCCAGTCAGCTTTTACACAGATCGGAAACCAGCGCACAATCATCATGTGGGATTTTGGATTTACAACAGTTGCCTTATTTCTGGTCGTGGTGCTGGTAGTGTTATGGTTGTCGACGAGGCGAGCACCTGGACTTCCTCCTGGTCCCCCTCTCCTTCCGTTCCTGGGGAACGCCCTTTCAATGGAGACTGATTCCCGTGTTTTGTTTAAGAACCTTCGACAGAAATATGGCGACATTTTCAGTCTGTATGTCTTTCACAAGCCTGTCATCGTCCTCAATGGCTACAACGTCCTTAAAGAAGCCATAGTCAAGAACGCCGACGTCTTCTCCGACAGGCCACACACATTTTTGACTGATTTCTTCGCAAGGAGAAAAGGTGCGTTTTCTTCAAATTTTAGCTGAAGTAAAGGTGTTTTGAGAGTGGCTCTAAACATTGGACCATGACAGGCACATCAGCCATAATGAATTGTAAGCAGTTTGTGTTTGGTTGTATCATTTACATTTTTGTACTGAATTGTTGGTGAAAGTGAACGTTTGTGTGTACACGAACACAGATAAGATGCATTCAGATTTTGCTAGACGTACGTATTGCAAAAACCGAATATCATATAGTAGGTTTACAGAGGGCATCTGAACGAAGAAACAGGGTGTTTAACGGCACAATGTCACGCCTTTTCGATAGTATTTTGGTCTATGCTGTGTCACAATGTCACGCTTTGTCGATAGTATTTTGGTCTATACTATATATATTTGATACAAGCTTGCTACTGATGCAATAAAAGACTTATTATCCCTGCGACTTGCCTAAACTCGATAACTGAAACTTGGAGACGAACAGCTTCCAAACAAACGAGACTTGCCGGGTATGGAATGTAAACGATCGCAGCACTATACAGCTGACCCACGTCATACCTTGGCAGCAACATACAGCTGACCCCTGTCATACCTTGGCAGCACTGTACAATTGACCCGTGTCACACCTTTTCAGCATTATACGGCTGATTCATGTCATACCTTGTTGGTACAATACAGCTCACTAATGTCATACCGTCCAAGCATTATATACCTCAACAATGTTATACCCCGTTATACAAAGAAATTACAATGACGGTATGAAACAGCGTGGCAATACAAATTCAATATAACTTAATATAATAGAATTGACTGTAGCTACAAAGATGTCGATGGTAAGATTCACGTCGCTGCAACAGTGCTGTAGCTTTCAAAATAGGCAAAACACCTGAGTATGTGAGGTGGCGAGGACCAGATTGAGATCCCTTTTGAGTACATGAAAAGTTTCCTCCAGTTCTTCTGACATCACTGGACTGGTATATTCCAGAGTAGGCCCAGAACCTTACTCGATAATCTTGTCTCCCAGTCTTAATATAGTAACCAGGTCACCGCCGTCCTGAAAGGAGTCTTAACAGAAACAACGTGATTCACATACAACACTGTTCTACAAATGTCTCTAACATACATACATACAGACAGACATACAGCCATACATACAGACATACATACACACACGCGCGCACACGCACACACACACACACACACACACACACACACACACACATACATACATACATACATACATACATACATACATACATACATACATACATACATACATACATACACTGCCGTTTATGCTACGTCACAGGGCTGAATTCTATTTCACTGTATTTTGCAAACAGGAGTAGTCGGAACCTCCGGGGACTTGTGGCATGAACAAAGGCGCTTTGCTCTCAACACTTTGCGAGAGTTTGGGGCTGGAAGAACCATCATGGAGGACAAAATACACGAGGAAATCGCACAGTTTGTCTTGGCCCTGGAGGAACAAAAAGGCCAAGGTTTCAACATAGAGCGTTTAGCACAGAATGCCGTATCAAATATTATCTGTTCCATTGTCTTTGGCAAACGTTTTGAATATACAGACCCTGTCTTCGTCAAGTTTCTGAAAGCACTGGATGATTTTTTTAAATATAGCACAGTAACTGGAATACTGGGCGTTTTTCCTGTTGTGCGATATTTGCCTGGTGACCCATTCAAGTTCAGGAAAATAATGGACAGCATAGATCTTGTGAAAAAATTGCTAATTAATCCTTCCATTAAGAATCACTTAAAGGATCACGATGAGGAAAATCGGGATGACTTCATCCATGTGTACTTGAAGGAGATGCGACATCGCCACCAGAAACAAGAAACAACGACATTAGACTGTAAGTGTGTTTTATTATCTGAAGATGTTCATGGGATGTACATTATTTTTTTTCCAAGACAGAGAAGTCTGCATTCAAAATCCATATTGTTTAACACATAACATTTTTAAATTTGGCTTTTGATTTTACCTTTGATCGAGAATTTTGTCAAAAAGCATTGTTGGTTCTGTTAACAGTCAATTTGACTAACGGGGGAAGCTGAACTTTCTTTTAGAATTTTTTAGTGAAAACATGGCCGATTCTGTTACAGTATTTTCGCATTTCCTCGGCATGTAGTTGTTGTGTTTCTGTGTTGTGTTTATATGGGTCATTTACATTTGTCATTTGAACTTAAACTAAAGATTACATTCATGTTGGCAGCGGAGAATCTGGCGCAGACTATTTCTGATCTGTTCGTTGCGGGCACAGAGACAACGTCCACCACAATACGTTGGGCGCTCCTCTACTTCCTACACTACCCGGATGTACAAGAGAAGTGCTTCCAGGAGATTCTGGAAAACGTCGGTCAGAGCAGACTACCATCAATGAAGGACAAGACGAACCTTCCTTACGTAGAGGCCACCATTATGGAAACCTTGAGATACGGCAATATTGCTCCAGTTGCTGTCCCTCACACAGTTCCACAAGATGTACAGTTCCGAGGATACACCTTCCCGAAAGGGGTCACAATCATATTGAACCTTGATTCAGTCCTCCATGACAAGGATGTATGGGGAGACCCACAAAACTTTCGGCCGGACCGTTTCCTTGATGGCGAAGGCAAGATTCAGAAGAGAGAGGATTTTATCCCGTTTTCTTTGGGTGAGTTACATATAAAAGCTACATATCGTATGCAACAGACCTGTATGCACATGCATAACTCTACAACATGCACATACGCTCCTTTCATAGAGTGGCATGCATACACACACATACACACACACACACACACACACACACACACGTACGTGCATACGTGCATGAATACGTGCATGCATACACACACATACACACACACATACACACACACACACATACATACACACACACACACACACACATACATACATACATACATACATACATACATACATACATACAAACATACATACATACATACATACATACATACATACATACATACATACATACATACATACATACATACATACATACATACATACATACATACATACATACATACATACATACATACATACATACATACATACATACATACGGTAATGGAACTGAAGTTTTGTTTTCATATTCTAAGGTCGAAGGATTTGCTTGGGAGAATCAATGGCCCGGATGGAGCTCTTCCTCTTCCTCACCACCATGATTCAGAAGTTCAAGTTCGTCCCAGTAAACGGGCAAAAGCCTCCAATGGATGGAATATTGGGTTTAACAAATGCGCCACGTGAATTCCTACTAAAAGCTATCCCCCGAAAGTAATACTGTTCGGATCATCACAATGTTAACAAGAACACTATGCCCAGATCCCCTCTATACTCGTGACCATTCGTGTTAGAACTGGTCTTCACTTACCCAGGCTTGCCGGACGGGGTGGCTGATGGGATCGGGTGGTCATTGTATCATAATTGCGTAGAAAGATGCTTTGATGTTGATCACTGGATTGTCTGGTCGATTATTTACAGACCGCCGTCGTATAGCTGGAATATTGCGGAGTGCAGCGATACACAACAAATTAAACAAACCAGCCAACCTACCTTGCCATACAATAGGAACAAGAAGATCATTTGATCAGCGACATATAATCGCCGGCCGGCGGCCCAGCGCTCGTTGTCAGTGTATGGGGCTAATAGTTTCAAAAAATTGCAGGCCAATGTGGCCTTCCTTAATTGTCTGTCCTTTTTACAACTGGAACCTTTCTGATAAATTTTCAGCTTCTGGAATCATCCATGATTCATTATGTTACGATAACTAAGAGTGTTCTCGAACTCTCTTATTATCAAGAACACACTGCTGGTGGTACAAGAGAAACATTATGAACATATACAATACATATACATAAAGGCAAGATGGCAGAAAGTACAAGCATAGTTTTACAACATAAATACGACATATATCATTCAGTTTCTTCTCACTTTTTAGCAACTAGGTGTAGGTAGTTTGCTATATCTTTTTCACTGCTCCAGGTTTTGCTTCATGAATATGCTTTATACGTTATTAGGTTAGGGAAAGATATTAAGCATTTAATGGGAATGTATTTATTTCTTTGTTCAGTAAAAGCTTCGAATTTAAATAAATAATGAAAATCATCTGCTACAGCAAGTGATCTATAGAGACTGCAGGTTCTGTTTTGACGATCAATGCCATGGCAACGGCCAACTTCAACATATACGTTATGGTTACACGTTTCGTATTTTAAAACTGGTAAATATACATAGGTGGAAGAAGGAGATAATTTTCTAAAGATTTTTAATGTATTTGTAATAGAAACCTTCAGGGCTGTTGTCTATCTCAGTTTTCCAACTTCGGTAAAATTGACCCTTTAGGATTGATTCTACCTGAAAAGTTAACCACTGGCATTAAACATTTAAGGGGTTATGAAATATATAGTTACGATAGCACCTCGGATAAGTGCATAATTATCTAAATCAACTTTGATGATTTTCGGAGTTGTTCCAACAGAATATAGCTTATACCAGTAACAGATTACCCTTTGAGCGACTAATATATGTATAAATCGTACACCCCACCTAGGGGCAGAATCATCAAAAAAGGACAGTGACATCTGCATACAGTAGTATCATAAATGAAATAAATTGGTTCCTGTCAATATCTGGGAAGTTACAAAGACTCACAGATGTACATCCATCATTAGTAAGGATAGTATATACGTTTTAATATTAGCATACATAATTTAAACAAGAGTTAAAAATCTACCATTAATTACATTGTTGAGTAGCCCAACCCTCCATACATTATCGAACGCTTTTGCTAGTTTTTAGTAATTGGTTGAGCATATTCATAACAAAGGTGTTATCTTTTGTTGAGTGATCATTTCTAAAACCCGTCTGGGCAAGATGTAATACGTTAATGTTTTATAAAAAGTGTTAAGTCTGTTCTTCACAATACTTACCAATCAGGCTACCGAATCTGATGAATGTCGCACTTGGTCCATATGCGTTTGGGGCCATATGACTTATCTCCCTTTCTTTTTGTAGACTTTACTTTGTGTAAACATTTTCGAAAGTTCTTTAGCCTTATGCTTTTGCTTTCCTCTAATCAGTTGAATAAAATTAATTTATATATTGCTTGATATGTTCATGCACTTCTTATACTCTTTAGAACACATAAAGAGATGTTTTGCAATTGGAGTACTTGTGTTTTGGAGTGTTTTGATATATGAAAATCATTACGTTAACGAGAGTGCACTGCAAGAGAAGGATGTTGATCGGACAGTATTGTTACGACAGGGGAGTGTTCATGTGCGGCTTTCGAGTGAGTGCTCACTCCTGCTGAGTGATGACCTGCTGCTGGCGAATCATGCTGAAAGTAGGCCAAGTGATGATGTAGTGTAACCAAAAGATGTGCTGTAGTCAAGTGATGATGTGCTGTAACCAAGTGATGATGTACTGTAGCCAGGTGATGATGTGCTGTAGCCAAGTTATGATGTACTGTAGCGACTGATGATAGTACTGTAGACAGGTGATGATGCAGTGTAGTCAGTGACAGTCCATGTCTAAATCTAAATCAAGTAATCCAAATCTTTGGCTGTTGATTATGACGGGGATATATTCTATATCACTATGAACGTATCTTATATGATTTTACTTGAGGACATACCATTATCCAAGGGGTACCAAATGATATATTGTTTTCGTTTTCTGCAATTATTTTACAAATATTATACCCCAATGTGTTGTGGTGACTCACATCTCGTGAACTACATTACCCACATATGTCAAACTTTGGATGTGGCTTTACTAAAGATTCCTTCACAATGAAATGGTGACTTTACACACATTAGACATCGAGAGTAGAGTTTAGGCTCACTACTTTTTGACTGCCGTAGAGCTAAGATGATCGTAACTCCCATACTTTAACATAGACTTATGACTGTTGATCATTACTCCCATACTTTAACATAGACTTATAACAGTCCGAGCGCTAAGGTGAGTGTAACTCCCATATTTTAACAGTGACATATCACTGTTGATCATTACTCCCATACTTTAACATAGACTTACGACTGTCGTAGCGCAAGGAACGAGGAACGAGGCCCTGGTCTTTCAATATGAAGGCCAGGGATCGAATCCGACCCTCCGAGTACATGCACTAGCCACTGGATCGTGGAGGTGGTCTGACACTGGCACAAACACTCAACAAACCAGCCTACCAATTCTATGATTACACAATGCTATTTAGAAAGTGGTCAAATGTAACATATGTTATATTTAGGACAACACTTTCTTGGTAAAGTACAAATTCTAATACTTTTTTGTGTTGAGCCCCCTAAGGAATTCGAACCCACACTCTCAGAGTCAGGTATCCAATCGTTAACATGCAAAGTCAGCCACCTGACCCGCTCAGCCCCCGCGACTAACACAAAAATGAAAGTCGGACGACTGGTTGTCTAGACTGCGGACTTTGTGTACCTCTCTGATAAGTGTTTACTGGCACGGCTCGCGCGGCCGAAAGCTATGATCACACAATGTCATTTAGAAAGGGGACAAATGTATTGGAATTACACTTTCTTAGGAAAGTACAAAAGTAATTCTATTACTTTTTCTGGAGTTGAGTCCTATTTAGGATTCAAACCCACGACCTCACAGTCAGGCACCTAAACAAGTACATGAACATGCCACTGTAGGTAAGGTTCAGGGATATGTGGAGGTATAAACTACGTTAAAACCGCTTTTAACAGCAATCCACGTATATCACGTTAGATGTTAGTGTTAGATTTCTGAAGAAGGAAGGTGTAAAGTCACACAGAGCTCAGGTGTAGAGCATTTGGGCGAAAGAGACAGGTGTGGTTCTTTAAACCTACAAACAAACTTGTACAAACCTGTTGTGTTTAAGAGACACAAATCCAGAAAGTATTAGACTGGACCACGTCTGATTATGATTCTAGCACAGAAACAAAGCATATATGTTGTTCACACGTTGAAAACATGAACAGTGCCATATTTATATCGGCTGTACATGAGAAACTTTGATTCATGCATGCACCCAATTAATGTTCTGCATCGAACTATAGACAGCAGATATTTCTTGCACACGCTTTGTATAATGGCTCTTAAATGACCCATAAAATCACTCGCTCCACGCTGTTGTCAATATATGTGACATCTGTAAACGCGAACATTTTAGTCATATGTGTCCCCCATTACTGGTTGTGCATGTAGATGCGTAATCTACACCAATGTGAAGGTAGTTTAAAGACTCATAAACGACCTATAAAAACGTCTCCAGCATATAGGACATCCAAATCTGAATGTGAGTATCCCATGCATTCGAGACAAAAGAAAACATTTTATACACCCCTTAGTTGGTAGCTGGTAATACAATTTGTGAAAAAAAGCAGAGAATGCAAGATTAAAGAACAAAATAAACATAAAAATATTAATGTTGTCATTTGTTAATGTAGTACACCTACGTGGTGTATAGGTTAGTTGTTTACTTACCTGTAGTATCCACCACTCAAACATAGGTAGTGTGGGTATCCCACTCACCTGTCGTATTGTTGTATACCAGTAGATATTATACCTGCCGTGTATACATTTCTTCATACCATTGTGGTCATCAGTTCAGTTACTATGGCGTCCGATGGTATGTCTAAAGAAGAAATAGACCAACTTGTGTCTACTCTCAATGCACTGAAGTTACGCCCAAAGTCTGACTCCCCAGAAGACTTTATGAATTGGATGCGTGAATGCTCTGGTACCCCCGTGGTAAAGACCGAATCGGAGGATCCAGAAGATGCCAAGATCAAGACCAATACCATAATCAAGGTGGCAGAGGTACCACGCCTTCCATTCTTTTTCGGAGAGGTAAATAAGGATACCACATATGATATTTGGCGCTATGAAGTACAGTGCGTCTTCCAGGACAAGATACACTCTGAGGACAACATCAAGCAAGCCATCAGGAGGTCACTCAAAGGGACTGCTGCTAGAGTTTTACTTAGGTTAGGCCCACATGTTGATGGAAGCACTATTCTAGCTAAAATGGACAGCGTCTTCGGAGAAGTAGATGCCACAGAGACACTTCTTGCCAAATTCTACTCAGCTAAACAGACAGAGACGGAGTCAGTTGCTACCTGGGCTGTACGTCTAGAGGACCTCTTGGGCCAGGCCATCGATGCAGGAGAAGTTGCCTCTCACAAACAGGACAGGATGCTTAAATCCATGCTATGGACGGGACTTCTGCCCAAGTTGAAGGATGTTTCTGGACATAAATATGATCAGAGCCACACCTATAGTGATCTTCTCATCAGCCTTAGAAGAATAGAACAAGAACTCAAGATGCGTGAAGAGTCGCCCGCCCTACTTTCCCACTTGATGAATACAAAGAAGAAGTCTACTCTTGGTATGGCAGCTGTCTCTAAGGAGAATACGGAACTGGCAGAGATCAAGGGGATGATCAGGAAGCTTACTGGGGAAGTAGCTGATCTAAAAAAAAAGGCACAACCACAAGTTGAGTATTCAAGCAACTGTTACACACCATTTCAGGGATTTCACACGATGCCACAACATACCCAGAGTCCTCCAGCTCAACATTCACTCCCTACTACGTTTTGGAACGCTCAGAACAGCAACGTCCAGGGACAGCAAGCCTTTATACCCAGGACAGTCAGGCCAAGACAAGGATGGACAACTGATGCCTATGGACAACCTACTCCCATCTGCTACCGCTGTGGTCAACCCGGACACATCAGCTACAAGTGCACAGTTAGGATGGATCACAGTTGGGGTCCGTTAAACTGAGGAGGATCCATAGTGCGGGGCGAACTATGGATTTTAGTGTACAGAGCCCCAAAGATGATGACATAATCGGTCTCGTGGGCACTGCATCAGAAGTAGAAATTGCCGTTCACGGAGTGGATACTAAAGCCCTTCTGGATACTGGAGCAACTGTATCAACCATGAGTGAGTCTTTCCATCGTGATAATCTGTCTCATATCACTATACAGCGACTACAAGGTATCCTACATGTAGAGTGTGCGGATGGTAAGCCGCTACCATACCTCGGATATGTTGAAACATCCATAAAAGTCACAGGTATGTTACCAGTTGACCAGCAAGGTCTATTCTTAGTTGTTCCCGACAGTGAATACAACGAAGCGGTACCTGTTCTTATTGGCACTAACATTTTGAATTCACTTATGGTCAAGTGTAAAGAACAACATGGAAACCGATTCTTACAGTCTGCTAATCTCTTCACCCCATGGTACCTGGCTTTTAGATGCATTGTACTTCGAGAGAAGGAGTTAGCAAAGCGTCAGAACAAGTTAGCCATAGTGAAGAGCGCTGAGTGCAAGAGGATTATCATTCCACCTAACAGCGAAGTGAAGATTCACGGATATATGGATAAACGGCTTAATTATCACCCCACTTGTGTTGTACTACAAGCCACGAGAACTTCAGCAATACCAGATGACCTTGACATAGCTCCAAGCTTAGTCACTTACAATGACCAACAGAAGAAGGGGGTTGAAGTCTATGTTTGTAATATTACCGCTAGGACTGTTGCTGTACCACCTAATGCCATACTATGCGAATTACAACCAGTGACCGTTGAAGATGTTCCTCAGATAAATGACTCTGTTGATGAACCATTGATTGAGAAGACGGACTTTGAGGAAGCTGCCGTAACTCCTGATGAACTGGCCCGAGGCAAAGATGTTATCCGACAACATTTGGACATCTTTTCAAAAGGGGATATGGATGTTGGCTTTACTGACAAGGTAGTTCATAGGATCGAGCTGACGGATGAGTGTCCATTCAAGCAACGACATAGGCGGATTCCGCCTCCAATGTATCAAGAAGTAAGAGATCATCTCCAACAACTTCTCCTTGGTGGGGTCATTCGCAAGACACATTCACCTTGGTCATCTAATGTTGTACTGGTACGAAAGAAAAATGGCAAACTTAGGCTATGTGTAGACTTCAGACAGCTCAATAATAGGACCATCAAGGACAGCTATTCTTTGCCGAGAGTGGAGGAGATGTTTGATGCCCTTGTTGGATCCAAATACTTCACAACGTTGGACATGAAGAGTGGGTATCATCAGGTTGAGTTGGCTGAAGAACACAAAGAAAGGACAGCTTTCACAGTCGGACCACTCGGATTTTATGAGTATGTCAGGATGCCCTTTGGTCTGTGCAACAGCCCCGCCACTTACCAGCGACTGATGAACGAGTGCTTTGACGGACTTCATCTCAAGATCTGCTTAATCTACATAGATGACATCATTGTGTTCTCGGACACTTATGAAGAACACTTGAATCGACTTGCCAGAGTCTTCCAGAGGATCAGAGAGTGTGGGCTGAAGTTGACACCCGACAAGTGCTCTTTCTTCAAGGAGAGGATAAAGTTCCTGGGACACGTGGTGTCATCGGAAGGGGTTGAAGCAGATCCACACAAAGTACAGCGTATCAAGGATTGGCCACGTCCTACAACGCCAGAGCAAGTCCGTCAGTTCCTTGGTTTCGCTGGTTACTATCGTAAGTTTGTGAAGGATTTCGCAAGGATTGCTCACCCACTCTCAAGCCTGATGCCAGCTCCAAAGGAATCCAAGAGGACTAAGAAGAAGAACTATGCTTGTAAGCCTTGGTCTTGGGGTACAGAACAAGAGTCGGCTTTTCAGAAATTGAAGGAGGTCCTATCGTCACCACCTGTGTTGGGATACCCTGACTACACTAAAAGGTTTGAGCTACACACAGATGCCAGTACATGTGGGCTTGGTGCAGTTTTATACCAAGAGACAGAAGATGGGAGGAAACAAGTAATCTGCTACGGGAGTCGTGGATTAAGTAAATCAGAGAGGAATTATTCGGCACACCGTTTAGAGTTCTTGGCTCTCAAATGGGCAGTGACAGAGAAATTCAAGGATTACTTGTATGGAAACACTTTCACCGTATATACGGACAATAATCCACTGACTTATGTGCTCACCACTGCCAAATTGGATGCAACAGGTCATCGCTGGTTAGCAGCACTTTCAGCTTATAACTTTGACATTATCTATCGTCCAGGCCAGAGTAATGCTGATGCAGATGGATTATCCCGGCTACCAGGATTGACAAGGGAGGAAGAGGAGGAATCACAAATTCCTACAAAATCTGTCAAAGCTGTGTGCAACATTATTCATTCCCAACCGTTTGTGGAATCCCTATGCCTATCAGCTGAGGTCATCGACATGGATCTGGACCAAGGACAAGATATCCGCAACATGACCAAAAGAGACTGGAGGAAGATGCAATATCAAGATCCAATTCTCCGACCGTGGATTGCAAGTGTGAGATCTGGAGTTAAGCCAAGGAAACAAATGATTCCACCTACAACGTCTGATGCTTGCCTCTTCAGAGTTTTTGACAGTCTAATCTTGGAGAATGGGGTTCTATATCGGCAGATAATCACAGGGGAAAAGAAGAGACTACAGCTGGTACTTCCGAGCTCTTGTGTAGATAGAGCGATGACAGGATGCCATGACGAAGTGGGGCACCCTGGACGGGACCGTACCCTTTCACTGATCCGGGACAGATTTTTTTGGCCAGGAATGGCAAAAGATACTGACGCCTGGGTACGTGCTTGTGGAAGATGTCTCCAAAGAAAGTCTCCCACCAATGCCAGAGCACCTTTAGTGAGTATCAGCACCAGCCAGCCGCTGGAGTTAGTATGTATGGACTTCCTTTCCCTGGAATCGTCACGAGGATACGAAAATGTTCTGGTAATTACAGACCATTTTACCCGGTATGCCATGGCTATTCCCACACGGAACCAGACAGCAAAGACGACTGCAGAGACCTTCTACACCAATTTTGTTCAACACTATGGAATGCCACAGCGTCTCCACACAGATCAAGGAGCCAACTTTGAGGGCAAACTCATTAAGGAATTGTGTGACATATTGAATATCAAAAAGTCAAGGACCACTCCATACCATCCCATGGGCAACGGCATGTGTGAGCGGTTTAACAGGACCCTCTGTGACATGCTGGGCACCCTATCACCTGATAAGAAACGGGATTGGAAGAATTATGTAGGACCTTTAGTTCACGCATACAATTGCATTCGCCATGAGACCACCGGCCAGACCCCATTCTTCCTCATGTTTGGACGTGAACCTAGATTACCCATCGATCTTGCTTTTGGCTTAGAACTCAATAGAGAGAGGAAGTCAGTGTATCAGTATACCAAGGCCCTCCGGGAAAGACTCAGGAGTGCTTATGAGCAGGCATCTAAGACTACCCGCAGTGCTCAAGACAGACAGAAGGTCGGATATGATCTGAAGGTTAGAGGAGGAACCATTGAAGTAGGAGACCGAGTGCTGGTAAAGGTTTTGGCGTTTGATGGACGACATAAACTGGCAGACCGATGGGAGGAGGATGTACACATAGTCCTGGAACAGCCTAACATGGACATTCCTGTATTTGTTGTCCGTAAGGAATCTGGAGAAGGACGTAAGAGGACTTTACATCGCAATCATCTACTATACCTATCGGAGCTATATTACCAGCAGAGGATGCTAAGCCTAAAATGAGACCAACTCCCATTCCTAGACAAAGGACCTTGATTGTACCATCTCCCTTTCAAGAGACGACATCAGAGGTGATAAATGAGAAGGAGAGTGATACCATAGAACTTGGAACAATTACAGTGCCTGTTCAGACGTTTCAAGAAGCAGCAGAAGTTCATGGCTCCCTTGCGATGAACACAGTGTCTGCTGAAGATAAGTTATCTACCCAAGAGAGGACCGGTGACGACCAAGAATTTCTTGAAGTAGGGGGATCTTCTTCTGGTGGCGACGGCCATATGTCAGTGTTGTTGGAGGAACAGCAGGACACAGAAGAAAATCAAGAAGTTGATGCAACTGCGAACAATGATGGGGACGTAACTGGACAGGAGATAGCTGGAGTCCAGATAGCTTCCGCCGCTGCATCTACACCGAGATCTCCACCTGAACCTGCTCCAAGGCGTTCAGGAAGACAAATTAAGAAGCCTCCTTGGATGACGTCTGGGGAGTATGTCATGAGTCACAGAGTGCCACCTTCAAATGCTAATATGGACAGGAGATCCAGAGCCATTCAAGAGCTTGCAGCTAGTGGCGTTCTAGAAAGACTGAGTGGCAGCCTTTCTCAAGCTTTTATTTCCATTCTGGATGGAACTTCCAAATGACGAGGACGTCATTTCATGGGGAAGGGAAGTATGTGGCCAGGTCATGTTTTAATCGTTATTAGTTTCATAGTCTATACGTTTCAATATTAAGAACTTGTATATAGTTAATATATAGTGTATAGGTGTCAGCTTTTATGTGTACAAATAAAATATAACAAACCCTCTCAGTTAAATGTATCCCTGCACCCACAATCACTCCAATTAACAATAGTCTCTCTACTGGGTCAGGCCAGCTTCTGACCCATGCGCTTCCACTCTGCACATGCTTCTTTTGTCTTTCTGTCTCAGTTTCTCTGGTCAGCTTGCCACCTATTGTCTGCTAAGTTTTAAAGGTTTGTGTTACACACAGCTTAGTGGCAGTCAATAAAGATCATAAAAAGAGGAGGATCAGTTCAGTATATTGGATGTTTTATGGAGTTAATGAGGAGTTTATCAGGTCAGTACATATATTGTATGTGTATTTATGATATTGTATATAGTGTACCCCTTACGGAAGTGTTATATTAATGCTTCCGTGTATAAGTAAATGTATCTATTGTACAACTAAATGTATCACCATGTTCCCAACTATCAGTACCGTCGGTTGGACGAGTATGTTAAGTGAAATTTATCTAAATTACGTCATCGAATATAAATTACATATTTACATTAAATATGGCATATACATTTGGTCTCTACCAGGCTAAAACTAACTAGACAAAATTAACAGATGGTGTGAATGTATAATCGTGTGAATGTGATATGAAGTGGTGAGGGTAGATGTGAGATTTGTGGATTTTATCATAACGTATCTTATATACCATTATTAGTATTATCAAGGTTGTATTTTAATTTTTTAGAATGATCTTCGACAACTCGACTGCATGAGAGGTCGTAGTCACTCATTGCCACACAGTGGTAAGTGTACATTATAGGACCTTATAAGTATTAAACTAAATGCATTTTCCTCAGGTATATGTGCAACATACTTATTGAATATCCTAAATGATTTATGTATGTATGAATAGTTTTCATGTTGTTATTTATATTTTGCAATGTATTTGTGCTAGAGCAGTATCAGGGCTAGTTATATCCCGTTAATAAATGGAAAATGCAATACTTCCATATGAATGCCATGTTATGAATGCTACGCTCAAATATGTAGTTACGTGTATGTATGTTTTCAGGGTCACCTCAACTATTCATTTTAATTGAAATAAACGGCTGTCAACTATAACCACAAGTAGCGTTGTGTTGCGTGCACCCCTCCACCAACATTACCCCTCTACCCGCTACTACATTAACAAAACAAAGGACATGTTACTTAAACAATTTCAATCCATTGTAATCAATGAGAGGCGCCCTTTTGAAATAAAGGTATTGATTCTCTTCGTCATTGTGGTTTTCGCGGTTCGAGGTTTGTACTCGAAATGTAGCTTCAGCGGCAAATGGTACTTTTTTAAGTGTGGCGTTCCCTGTGGCCACCATGACATTTAACCGGCCTATAAAATAACCTTCGTTCTAGAGGTATTACGCAATGTCACCAAGACCTGATTCAGTGCGCCAAGCTACGGAGACACGTCCTGGTGTTGTGACCTACATTTTGCAGCGAGAGACATGGGGTATACACAGGGACAACAGTCTGTATTGAAGAGGGTGTGAAGGAGAGGTGTTCACGAGGTGAAGATGTGATCTGGGGACTAACTTATAGTAGCTGAATGACTAACTTATAGTGACCTACATTTTGCAGCGAGAGACATGGGGTATACACAGGGACAGCAGTCTGTATTGAAGAGGGTGTGAAGGAGAGGTGTTCACGAGGTGAAGATATGATCTGGGAACTAACTTATAGTAGCTGAATGACTAACTTATAGTGACCTACATTTTGCAGCGAGAGACATGGGGTATACATAGGGACAGCAGTCTGTATTGAAGAGGGTGTGAAGGAGAGGTGTTCACGAGGTGAAGATATGACTGGGGACTAACTTATAGTAGCTGATTAGGACCATTGCTTTCTCGCCGAGCGAGAAAGAGCGAAAGGGCGAGAAAACGATATAACCGGCGAGAAAGCGATATAACAAGGCAAACAAGCGATATAACGAGGCGAGAAAGCGATGGAGCAATAAAGAGAGAAAGCGATATTTACCTTAATTCTGCCCTGTTTGCACATGTCGTTGACTTAATCCAACAGCAAGCTCAATCACCATTTGTTCTAGTCGCACAGACACAAAATGCATATGCTGTGGCATTTTTGTAATTACTTGTAACTTGTCCAGACAATACTCCAACAGTAACTCCAGAAACCGTTAGTGTTTCAATAGAAAAAATGAGTGTTTTTAAAAGCCTGTGAAAAGGACAATAATCATTATTGTTAAATCACTAATTATGACAGGATTAATTCCTGGCTTACATTTCTTTCTTGTCATTTCCCTTCTTAAATGTCACCATTGTTATCTCATCACTCATGCCTAGATGAATAATCCCTGGTTTCCATTTGCCCACCCACCCCACCAATTTAGTGCTAATTAACTGTAGTTTTGCCTTGTTATCTTAGCACAATTGTTTCAAATGTTCGTATATAGCTTTTCCTAGTCTCTTCATGCACCTGGTGAAGGAATAAGAATTTACTCCGTAATATCCTGTTCCACCAATACAGAAGTATTTTTCATTATTTTTCATATGTTACTAGTACTTTTTATTCCTTGGGCTAAAGCTACACACTTGCCGTCACGCCATAAAGACGAGTATCAGAAAATGAGACAATACCCAGAGCCTTAACAACCAGTACATTCCCTACTCCCCATGTTACTGCGGTAACAAGGTGACCAACAGGATCGGGTGGTCAGGCTCGTTGACACATGTCATCGTAACCCAATCACGTACATCGATGCTCATGATGTTGATCACTGGATTGTCTTGTTCATACTCGATTATTTACATGACGCCGCCATACAGGTGACATAGCGCCGAGTGCGGTGTTAACGTTGGCAAAATCCTCTATCATATTCTCTCTCGACGTTGGGCTTTATTGTTTCAGTGATGGAATGTTACACACCCTGTATCTTTTATCAGTACATATTTCAAACATATATATCTCTACAAATAAGAGGTAAAATGTATTGTTCCAAATGTTCATGACATAATATTATTAATGTTGTCCATAATATTGTTGTACTTAAGGTAATACTTTAACAAACTGTCCCTCCCTATCTCCAGACTATACCCTTGAGACAGTGCCACAATTCATCGACGTGGTAGGTGGGTTAAACAAAAACGTAATATAATCATCACTTTGGGAATAAAGCACTATATCATGAAACTCCTGTAAACTGTGAAACTGGCATATTGATATGGGTGTATTAATGAAAATAAGATGAAGGAATATCAAAGAAAAAGTCGGGAGTTTTTGCGCCTTTTACTATTTTTAGGGCTTTATATTGTTGGGAGTGTAGTTAATCATCATTGACAGGGTATAGAGGAGGCATGCGACGCAGCCCAGTGTAAACATCATAAGTGCTTTGTAGATGTGAAGGAGGATTTATTCGTCTGCAACCCAGTGAATGTCACCTATTGTTTCTTTTAAATTCGAATCGTTTTGACAGGGGTTGACCAAATCATAAGCAAGATGATATAGGTAGATAATTACATATATTGAACGAGTTTCAAATCCTCTTCTGACAACGAAAATGTTACAGATTAAAAAAGGTTAATTGGATACACGCGTCACCAATCAGCTGATCAAATCCTACGCGACCACGATATATGTACTAATAGAAAAGTAGACAGGATACTTTTTTATTCACTTCAGTTGGATACAAAGAGATTTTCTGAGCCACCCAGTGAGTGACAGCATTCATCGAAAGGTACACTTACACATTATACAAATACATGTTGTGCTGGAAATAGATGACTAAATGCAAGATCGTGGAGTCACAATGTAATGTAAGTATTGCGTCATCCTAGGATGACGTCATAACAGTGACAATGCTGCTGATGCTACATCCCATTTTCTATTTAAAGAATCCGTGTTGATATTTTCGAAGAAATATTTGTTACACATCTTTTAATACTGCTTTATAGATACTAAAACTAGGGTTCAAACCATTTCTGTTCATTACACATATATGGACAGTAAAATCATGTTGTCTCCAAGTGTAAAATATACACCCTATCCAATTCAGAATAACCAAACTGTGTTCTTAATCTTTATTTGAGCAGTGCAGTTGATCAGGTAGGTAGCGATGGATTAATTAAGGCTTAACTATCCAATCCAACAAGTATTTATGCCAGTCATATATATCTCCTTCTTTTAATGTACAATGTATTAAAACATTTCCTTTCTCCATGTGTACAATATAAACCCTATCCAATCCAAAATGAAAAAACAAATGTGTTCATAATCATTAATTAGATGGGCGGGGTAATTGATTAATTCATTTTCACACAGAATTAATTAACCCAATTTCATTTTCACACAGACCAATTAGTCGTAATTAATGATGGTAGTTGTCCCAATTCTGACATTGCGATGTCAGTAAGTCCCATTTCTGGCAGTGCAATGTCAGTAAGTCCCATTTCTGACAGTGCGATGTCAGTAAGTCCCATTTCTGACAGTGCGATGTCAGTAAGTCCCATTTCTGACAGTGCGATGTCAGTAAGTCCCATATTTCTGACAGTGCGATGTCAGTAAGTCCCATTTTCTGGCAGTGCGATGTCAGTAAGTCCCATTTCTGGCAGTGTGATGTCAGTAAGTCCCATTTCTGACAGTGCGATGTCAGTAAGTCCCATTTCTTACAGTGCGATGTCAGTAAGTTCCATTTCTTACAGTGCGATGTCAGTAAGTCCCATTTCTGGCAGTGCGATGTCAGTAAGTCCCATATTTCTGGCAGTGTGATGTCAGTAAGTCACATTTCTGACAGTGCGATGTCAGTAAGTCCCATATTTCTGACAGTGCGATGTCAGTAAGTCCCATTTCTGACAGTGCGATGTCAGTAAGTCCCATTTCTGACAGTGCGATGTCAGTAAGTCCCATTTCTGGCAGTGTGATGTCAGTAAGTTCCATTTCTGGCAGTGTGATGTCAGTAAGTCCCACTTCTGACAGTGTGATGTCAGTAAGTCCCATTTCTGGCAGTGCGATGTCAGTAAGTCCCATTTCTGGCAGTGCGATGTCAGTAAGTCCCATTTCTGACAGTGCGATGTCAGTAAGTCCCATATTTCTGACAGTGCGATGTCAGTAAGTCCCATTTCTGGCAGTGCGATGTCAGTAAGTCCCATTTCTGACAGTGCGATGTCAGTAAGTCCCATTTCTGGCAGTGCGATGTCAGTAAGTCCCATTTCTGACAGTGCGATGTCAGTAAGTCCCATTTCTGGCAGTGCGATGTCAGTAAGTCCCATTTCTGGCAGTGCGATGTCAGTAAGTTCCATTTCTGACACTGGATAACACCTCCCTACTTACGCCACCCGGTTTTGGGATCTTACCAATATCCATTCTAGAAAGTTCGTTCATATGTGATGTTCATGTTCAGCATTCCACTATAGAGTTTGATGAAGTCTTTGCGAAACCGTCTGATAGTTGGACATTGCATATATTCACCATAGATGTTCCCGCTATCTGAACGACATGATGAACACAAATTTCATTTTAAGCAACTCCATTTTCTTAGAAATGGGTTTATATATAAATCTATATTGAAACTCTTGGAGTTTTGTGTCTCTGTTAGATGGTCTTCCAATTTAAGTTGTTATTAATTTCGTTGGCCTACTTATGACATGCTTTCGGATAATTATTTTCAGACAAGAAATTACCATAAAGTAATCTTGAGTCTTTACTGGGGTTGTTCCGAGCACCCGAAGGGAAGATACTAAAATTTTTATTTATTTGGATGTTTAGTCGTTCGTAGACAATTATTAAGTATTAGGAAATTAGACAGGAACACAGCAGAACAACTGTTGCAGTAGTTACAGTGTATGGAGCTTGTGGGATCCTATCAACAAACAAAGTGGTTATTTGTGAAAACAACACGGAGGTCTTGACAAAAGCTACTAGCTCTCATACCGATCAAATTGAATCAGAAATGAAAATTCTAATACTTAACAGGTTAAAGATTCTGTCACAGCAATGCATGTTACTCTGCACAGCAAATTGCAGAGTTCTGTCTCCAGGACGGAAATCAACATTTTGCTCTACACATTGTTAACTCGATTTTGTTTCTATGTTGCTCGGGCAAGTCGTCTGCAGTCTCAACCTTTCGAAACTCACAATGGTCGAAAAATCAAATGAAGGATTCCCGTTTTGTGTCTTAACGTTGATGGTTATTTGCCACCAAAGCACATGGGATGAAAATACACATCTGAGTATCTCTCAGTCACCGCCACATATCAGCGCAAACAAGTTTTGGGTAGACTGGCGCAAGTCTCTAATAAGTTTTATCAGAAACCGTTCATGCACTGCCCCGCGCCAGACTAACCAAACAGTATTGCCATCCAATTACGAGTTTCAACGAGTTTAACCGTTAGGGTCGGCTTAAAGCAATGCTAGGCTGCATTTAAACACGTGGTGACCCACATTGCTCTAGCGAGGAGGGGTTATTATGTTTCTGTCGACTGTTACACTGGCGACTGTATGGTGGCTGATTTGGGCCATCGCTTTCTCGCCTTATATTTTGGAGGCAAGAAAGCGAGAAAGCGATAGCACAAGACGAGAAAGCGATATCGCGAGACGAGAAAGTGATAACATGAGACGAGAAAGCGATAACGCGAGACGAGAAAGCGATAGCACTAGATGAGAAAGCGATAAAGCGATAGAGCAAGAAAGCGAGCGAGCGATAAAACAAGGCGAGAAAGCGATACAGCCAGTCGAGAAAGCGATAAAGCGACAGAGCGAGAAAGCGAGAAAGCGATATTTACCTTAATTCTGCCCTGTCTGTGCATGTCGCCTTCCCTGCGTATGACTTGATCCAACAGGAAGCTGAATCACCATTTGTTTTAGTCGCATAGAATATAATGCATATGCTTTCAAATTCTATGGCAATTTCGTCATTAATCTTTTAACTTGTCTAGCCAATAATCCAACGGCGTGTCCTCTTTTTGCCGGCAGGTATTGTTCTTAAAACAAACAGATTAGGCAGGGTTCATCTCACACTTCACACCATGCTTTAATAGAATCACATTTAAATTTACACATACAAAGAAAATTTACTTCAAGACTTCACAGTCAGATTTTAAAATGCAATATATCACGGACAATTTCATGAACTTTACATCACTCACACATAAATGTACATATATATCACTTATTATTGAGTTGCATTTCAATTTACAATCCCACCAATCCCAAAAAAGTGGTGAGATGGTGCCAGTTAAAAGTCTATATTTCTGGATGTCGTTCCTCCCGTGGAGTTGTCGATATTTTCTGGTTTTTGGTCGAAGAGAAGCATTGTTCAGGTTTGATGATGTTAATCAGCTTGAACGTATTTTGCTGACTGGCAGCTAAAAGTATCAATATCTACAATAATGATTACAAGACTTACTGTTTCTCTCTTCTTGGAAGATGGTTGGCACTGGTCTATGATCTACTGTCACCAGTTCCTTCAAGCCATTGATAAATAAACCTTTAGTTTGACCTTTGACCCAATGTCACCTTTAGTTTGACATTGAAAGTCAAAATTCTCTCTTATAACTGGTCTCGCCACGTCATATTTGATTACTGGTGATTACTGGTGATAAGTGAGTTCACTAATTATTATGAACTGTGTTCAGAGTACATGGCATGTGAGCGAACTCAGGTGTGTGAGACGACCCCAGGACAGCCTCTGCTGACCTTTAATCCTAATGTGCTTATAGCCAATGAAAGTGCCGGCAAAAAGAGAATAAACCAATCCAACAATAACTCCAGAAACCAAGAGTGTTTTTGTTAAAATAAATGAGTGTTTTGAAAGCCTGTGAAAAGTTTATCAAGGCCTGGATTAATTCCTGGTTAACATTTCTCTATTGTCATTTCCCTTGTTAAATGTCACCATTGTTATCTCATCACTCATGCCTGGATGAACAATCCCTGGATTCCATTTGCCCATCCACCCCACCAATTTAGTGCTAATTAACTGCAGTCTTAGCACAATTGTTTCAAATGTTCGTATATAGCTTTTCCTAGTCTCTTCATGCACCTGGTGAAGGAATAAGAATTTACTCCGTAATATCCTGTTCCACCAATACAGAAGTATTTCTCATTAGGTATGTTACTAGTACTTCTTATTCCTTGGGCTAAAGGTAAACACTTGCCGTCACGCCATAAAGACGAGTCCACCCTACCAGTTTAGCACTATTAACAACCGGCTTCCCTTGTTATCTTATCACGGTTGTTTCAAATGTTCGTATATAGCTTTCCGTTTCATAGTTTCTTCATACACCTGATGAAAGCAATAAAAATATACTCCGTAACATCGTGTACCACAAATACAGAAATATTTCTCTGGAGGTTTTTTGCTAGGATTTTTTATGCCCTATCCTAAAGCTACACCTTTGCCGTTACGCCATAAAGAAGAGTATCAGGAAATGAGATAATACCCCGTAAAGCCTTTACAACCAGTACCTTCCATACTCCCTATTTTACCGGGGAACAAGATCGGGGTTACATAAGTCTTCAGCAACTTATGCTTGTTGTAAGAGGTGACAAACGGGATCAGGTAGTCAGGCTCGTTGACACATGTCATCGGAACCCAATCATGTAGATCGATCCTCATGATGTTGATCACTGGATTGTCTTATTCAGACTCGATTATTTACAGACCGTCGCCAACACTGTGAATGCCATCTGTTGCTGTCATTAGATTCGAATAGTTTTGACATAAATTGACCAAATTATAAATACTAGGTTAATATAGGTAGATCATCACATATATTGAAGGAGTTTCAAGTCTGAAAAGTCTTCAGACTGAAAAAAAGGTTAACTGGATACGCGCGTCACCAATCAGCTTATCAAATGCTGCGCGACCACGACAGCTGTACCCTTTGAGATATATACCTGTAATACATGGTATACAGAGATAGGTAAAACAGTGTATTTATAAGTTACGACACTGTCAGATATGGCAAACAGAATGTTTTACACATCAACTTTCGACATATAAACACCATTTAAACTGTCTCAATAATATATTCATAACGTACTCTTAGTGATGATATGTATGATATCAGATAAACGTGCTACAGAGCAAAGAGTTGTTATTTGCATGGGCACTTGGCTTCATCATGCATCATTGTTAATGGTTCCAGTTGGTTGGTTTTTTGCTAAGAGCGACATAAATCGATCGAATCTCACTCACTTATGCGTTTCCTACAGTATTGTACATGGCGTTCTTCATAACAGTGTCTACACCAAAACGTTGTTTATATTATAATAAAGAAGCTGCATATCCATAGTACTGTCCCCACTGTTCAGCACACCAACTGCTAAATACCTCTCGAAATTCACTGTGGTTAGTTAGCCCAGCGTTTAACTGCGTAGTGTATACTGTATATTTTCAGGTTTGACTGGACGAACGTTGGACTGCATCCTTTTGCTTAGGTTAGACTACTGACTGTGGTTCTGTTTCTACATTTAGGTACCAATTTAAGGTGCATTACTGTCAAGCACGCCTCTAAGCTTCATGGGTAGGACCGATTTAGATAGAGTTCATAAAGGTGAAGATCGTCAGTTAATATATTTTATCATCTTGAAGAAATTAAAGAAAGTACAGCTGTAATTTTTGATAACCAAGAAAATTATAAATGGTTCCAGCTTTTTTTATTATTGCTAACAGCGACGTAAATCGAATCTCACTCACTTTATGGGGTTGTTGCACTGATTTTATTTTAGGATGAATGTTTGGATGTGGTTGAATACACCGTTTTAGGTTGCGCTAGTGCTATCACAATGCCTTATTTGTCATTACCCCCCTCCCCAGTAATAATAATTGCTTGATCTCATTAAGTTGGTTAAGACAATTCTAGTTCAGTGATGGCATAAAATATGTAATTCCTTCAGTCACTTCACAAAATGAATATTTCCGGTATTTCACATTTAAATACAATGCCAAAGGAAAGTCTACATCTATCTTAAATTTCTCTAAATGTCAAGTCAAACAATGCCCAAAACATTACTGAAAACCATTTTATACCATTGAGAAACTACGAATAGCGATTAAGCTACAGTTTGTAGTCATTCATGCCCAGACAGCACTGAATTGTGGGAAATATCGCTTTCTCGCTTTCGCGCTCTTTCGCTTTCTCGCACAATGATATCGTTTTCTCCTCTCGCGTTATCGCTTTCTCGTCTTGCGCTATCGCTTTCTCGCCTCGTGTTATCGCTTTCTCGTCTCGCGATATCGCTTTCTCGCCTGAAAAACTTAAGGCGATAAAGCGATGGGCCAAATCAGCCACCATACGACTGACAGCACTGAGTGTATGCGTACGAGGCTGCTCGCAGTGTTACTAGGATGGAATTATGAATTTGCTCTGGCTAAAGAGGATTGAATGAATGTCTCATGATAAGACATTTTAAATACATAAATGAATAATTTTAATATACTCATATAGATAAGTATAGCATTTGTTCTAACTTTGCTCTGTCCTATAGCTGCCGTGTACGTGCGCGTCCTTGGACTTCCATCAGGAAAGTTTTAAAGTGTCAGACAACGCATTGGTGTAAATAGTTGCATGTTCCCATGTTCAATGGACATCTCCCTGGGGAGCATCCACTTGGCACACACTTTGTGACTAAAGGTGGGTACCACACATTAAGAAACACAAAAGATATATAGATTTCATGGTTTATTTGCTCCGTTTTCAAATGAGTAAAACTATGGGATAGGAGCACGCCCAATATTCTACTGTACATGCCATTGTCCTTCATCATCCTCCTGTCCTTCGTTCTCTGTCTCAGATAGGGAGTCTGTATCATCATCATCATCATCATCATCATCATCAGTCAATCCTTCCACCCAAGCCTTGTATTTGAACAATTTGAAAAAAAACACATCATCATACATATTATTACCATCTGTTACTTCTGTTAATATTCCTTGTGTGTTTGGGCCCCACTGCATATGATACATATAAGTAATAAAGCGAGCATACGTCTCCTTAAACGCGATCCAGGTTAATTTGTTCAGTCTGGGTTGGATTACGTCCTCGCTAAAACCTCTCTTCGTGTACAGCTGGCGCTTCTCATCCAGTACATCGCTATTCAGCTCACGTGTACATGAATGCATATGCCGGATACCTTGCCCTTCGAGATCAGCCATCTTACTTTTCCTGTTGTTGACATTGCTTAATGATTCATCATCATCATAATCATCCGGTTCCATTTCAGGACACAGCCACCAAAAATTATACAATGAAACTAATCTAAAGTCACTTAAAGAAAGAAGAAAGAACGCTAAATTGGTACTATTCTACAAAATGTATAACAACATGGTTCCTGACTACTTAAGTAACCTTATCCCACCCGCTGTCTCAGAATAGGGCAATTACAACCTTAGAAATAGTAAGCGATCAAATACTTTAATGTGCAGGACGCAACTGTATTCACGCTCCTTTCTCCCAGATACAGTTAGAGTTTGGAACACTCTGAGCGTAAAACTTGCAAACTCTCCTTCACTGGGAGAGTTCAAAAGAAATCTCCAGCACTCCAGCTCACACATCTATGATGTATACTACGGAAAACGATTCTGTCAAATAATACATTGTCGCCTCAAGCTCGGGATCAGTGACCTTAACGCAGATAGAGTAAAAAGACATATCTCTGATAACGCCCAATGCAGTTGCGGCTACCATAACGAAGATGTCCTTCATTACTTATTTTGTTGTAAAAAATACGAATTAATCAGACGTCAAATGTATTTCTATAACAACGGTTTTTCCCTACACGCAGTTTTGAATGGAAGCCAATCAGAAAGTGGCCACACAAATCAGAAAATTCTAGAATCATTACATAACTTTATTACTCTGAGTAAAAGATTTGATAAATTTGAATAAGGCATCGTAAATTGAAATCTAAGTTAAAACGAAGCTTAACAGCTGTCAGTCATTATGGTCTTGATGGTGCTTATCATTTCAGTTGCATGCAATTCAGCATTGTTCCAGCTGTTGTGTATATAACTGTTATAATGTAATGGAGCGGTATTTAAATAAGCTGTTGCTTGTTTACCAATCCAAATTCAGTTTTCTGAATAAAAATATGTTTTAACCAAATGTCGTTGTAAGTTATGGTTATACACTCGACCACAACAGTCACATTCTGACAGAGGACGTGGTCTCTTCACATCAGAGTTGTCTTCCTCCCATTTCCTTTTAACTTGGGGTATTCCAGGAAGGCCCACTTGGGACTTTTCGGGACACCAGCTTCGTCTGTGTTTTTGCAAATCAGAAGGATCTTGAAACACGAGTCTGCAGTCATCACAATATGGCATGACTGAGAGCTGTTCTTCACACGTCTGCTCACGATGAACGTCGAACTCTGACTGAATCGTCCTAGCTTGGAGGTTTCCTCGTAAACTGAATGCATTAGGACAAAGTCGCAAATGGGGAGGTGTTTGGGGTCTTAGATCAACCAGCAAGTGTCCATACGTGTTCTGAGTTGCCCCTTGAAACTGGTCTATGAAATGGTCTGTGTTTCCTGGATACATCTGCCTCGACAAAGTCATGATGGGTTGTTGATCAATAGGATTATTGAACAGAAGTAGATAATGACAGTTCCTTCGTTGTGTGGGATCCTTACTGTAATACAAGTTTTGGTTCAATTTGGCAATTACTGAGAGATTCCGATGATGACTTCCTTCCGTAAACAGATCTGTAATGCGTGGATCTTTGCTGACTGTGGACATTAAGTCATCAAGCACAACGACGTTCATCTCCTGGGGGTCCAGAAACGCATCCCTTTCCAGGTCAGTAGGAATGCCATGATGGAATTCAACGTAGGGATAAACTCAGGTTTGAATGGTTATACAAGGGTTGCCATCGTTTGTAGAGCCATAGAATACGATAAGGTTTAATGTTCATCCGTTCTAGAAGCTGCTTCACTAAGTAGGTTTTTCCACAGGAGGTCGGCCCAGAGATAATCATGGTAAATGGGTGTCGCAACCTAAATTCATCACCCACATGGAGCTTCTGCTGCTTCTACTCTTGCTTCTGCTTCTGCTTCTGCTGCTTGAGATCATCTCCTGAATGTTTTGTTCGAATTTGACGGGACAAGTCATGAGCCCAAACATATTGTTTGGAGCACACGGGACAGGAATACATGTTCACACAGCGACAGTCCTACTACAAATGACACGTTGAACCTTTTGTCTCTATTTAAAAACCTGTTTTCATTCGTTTTGTGGGCACTGCTTCCATGGTGTTTTCCCTATGGATGACACTTTTTTCCTTCAACTTGGCTTTCGCCTGTTGAACGACTTGTTGGGTGGGAGACATGAGAGCAAACATGTCTCTAGAAGTAGATAAGTCCATCTTGACCCCTTGTTTCTCGTAACAGATCACATAATCGTCTACAGTTGTGAAAGAACTGGGATAGCCCTTGGCCTGCAAGCATTAATATTTGGTCCATTTCTTAGGGTCATCCAGATAGAGTCACCAGTATCTCCCGTTCATTGTTTCTGCTCACACAGCGGTTTCAGATGAAGTGTCACTATCACGGGTCCATGGCTAAATGAAGCTAGATTGCCCTTGTAGTCCTTCATATAGAAATCCCCTCGTGTTCAAAAAGGAGCACAGCATGGTTTCAATCCACGGTCCTCTGGGTTATGAGCCCAGTGTGCTTCCACTGCGCCACTCTGCTCTACTTGCATCTGCTTTTTTGTTAAGACATTTATATCAACCAATGACAACCAAATAGTCACAAATACATTCAGTCCATCTCTTAAACATGTAAATCCACATGACTACCCCACGGGCCATCTCTGTCCGAGGTACTCCTACCAGGGCCAAATAGGGACAGTCTGGAGACCACTTTTCATGTTCACTCCAAGGATTATCCTCTTCGTCCCAGTTCTTGAGAATGACATCACATTGAACATACTAAAAAATCTCTTTTCATGAAACCGTTTCCACCACTTCATTCAGAATGAGGTCGGGGGATGATTGTTCTGAGACAAAAGAATAAAAAACCAGCATGAGTCAGTGACTCTGTAACCGGCTTCGCGCTCTCCATGCTTAGGGGGTCTAAGACAGCTCTCCTAGTCTTAAGACTTGTAGACCTAAGACCTCTACGCAACCTCTACACAGGCCAAAGTGTAACTCAGTAAGTAAACCGCACTTACGGGGAACTAGGAGGGGAGTCCCTTTTCCTGATGGGTGTCCAATCTTCCTCCTCCTCCCTGGTTGGGGTTCTAGTGTCGACCACCTCTTCTACTCTCTGTATCGCTTGCACAAGCCCAGAATAATTCTTCCTCAGGGTATCCCGGTGAGTAGCTTCCATCTTCAAGAGGAAGAGAGAGCCCTGGATGTCGTCTGAGTATTCAGGAATGAAACTGATGCCTAATCCAAAATGAAAGGGGTTTTATATATTCTATATTCCCAATGTCAAGCCGGATGAAACCAGTTAATCTATCTGTATGGTTGCTAGGCATCAGACCTAAAAATACACCCATGACTGTGAGGACCACTCAAGGTAGTGGTGAAAATGACGTCATCGCTATAGTGTTTTCCAAGGTGATTGACGAAATGAGGTCACGCATGTGTTTGATGACGTCAGAACCAACATGGAGGAGTTTTGGACTTTCTGAGCCGGTATACAACATATATTTAGATCAGATCGGAACACTTGATCTTGTGTATGTTTGGAGAGAGCGTAACAAGGATTTAATAAAATATACATGGCGGAAAAAGAAACCCTAGACAACGAGCAAGACTGGACTTCTTTTTGTTATCACGAGATGTATTTAATCTTGCACTTGATTCTGATAACTTACCTGGATATAAAACAGATTAATCAGGAAAGAGGGCGTGGTTATTGGAAATTTAACACTTTCTTACATTTACATCCTGAATATGCAGATTTAGTTAGATCAATCCTGAAAAAAACAATTGAGGAATACTCAGATACTGACAGCAAGGTGAAAAATATAAATGATTCAGAATTTAAACTTAAGATTAATGACAATCTACTTCTGGAACTATTTTTGATGAAAGTTAGAGGAAACCCCATTTCTTTTGCATCTTTTCTTAAAAAGAAAACAAGAAATAAGGCCAAGGAATTAGAAGTTAGAATTAAAGACTATGAAGATACAATTTGAAAAGATTTTCAACATGTAGATGACACCTTACTTTCGGAACTTGCGAAACTGAAATCAGAAGTGCAGCAGATAAAAGAAGAAGAAATGAAAGGAATCAAACCCAGATTCTTATGCTATGAAGAAGGAGAGAAAAAGATCAAAATATTTCTGCCATTTAGAAAATAGAAACTATGTCAGAAAATCAATAAACAAAATTATTACTGATAATGGTGAAGAAATTACTGACAGTGATTCAATCTTAAATGAACTTAAGGAGTTTTGTAGAAAAGTTTACTCTTCAGATAATAAATATGAAACAGGCTGTCATTTTGAAAATGTCATAACCCTAACATTGGGTGACCAATTGAGAGACAAATTAGAAAAAGACATTGACACGAATGAAATATCACTGGCTGTAAAAAGCATAAAGAATAACAAAAGCCCAGGTATAGATGGATTTCCGATCGATTTCTTCAAGTACTTTTGGAAGGATCTTAATATTTGAATTTATAGATTTATTAAAGATGTTTCTATAAGAAATACAATGTCTCTTACCATGAAGAGAGTACTTATAACCTACATACCAAAGGGTAGTAAAAACAGAAACTAAAGAAAGAACTACAGACTAATTACCTTATTAAATGCTTTGTATAAAATAATAAGTGCCTGTATCTCTAACCAATTGAAAATTGCCTTAAATTCTCTACTACATTATAACCAGAATGGATTCATGCCAGGCACTTAGTGAAAACATAACATTACTGTCTGGTATAATGTTTGAAACTAAGTAATGAGATATACCAGGTTTATTGATTCTTATTGATTTTGAAAAAGCTTTCGACACAGTTCCTAAAGATTGTATCAACTCTGTCTTATTAAAATTTGGTTTTGGTCCAGAGATTATATGCTGGATTAATTTGTTAACTTATTATACAACTTCATGTGTTATTCAGAATGGACACCTCTCTCATTTCTTCCCTAATGAGCAAGGGTACAGGCAAGGTGATCCATTATCACCATATTTGTTTCTTTTGTGGCTGAAATCCTTGGATGTATGGTACGACAAAAAAAAACAGAATAAAGTGTATTGTAATTGATGAGCAAGAATATGAATTAGGCTAATATGCTGAATACTGAATTATTTTTGTATGGCTCGGAGTCTATTCGCTGCGATAACTGCAATTAATACTTTCTACAATATGTCAGGGTTAAGAATACTAGTAAATGTAGGTAGCGTTTTGAGTATGTGCTTTGATTAATTGTTGACTTCCGGGAGACTACGAGAAAATTCTACGTTAATGGCGATGGTGGCACGTGCTCGAATATTCAAGAATCAGTGACTGTGTATATAAAGGCTGGTTGTGTTGGCATACACACGACACACATACAGATAACTGGAGTACATTAAACTGTCTGCCTTCGTTAACGCTTGAACTACATAAGCGCTGCCTGACCGATCACTGTGTAACATTCATTATTACTGTTTCTCACTCTCAAACCAAGACTTTGGTGAGTTGATATCATATTTGTTACCCATTACTTTAGTTTTGACTAAGTTGCATAGTACATGAAACCTCTCTTATGAATGAATCATTGTATCTTGTTCTTTGCTCAATACAAAATAATTGAATATTTCAGACTTGTCAGTGTCGTATTTTGCTGGTTCCGAGAGGATTTCGTATACCTTGTAACTTTTAACCGTAACAAACCCCCAACCAGTTTATCAGGCACTGGGCCAACAAAGGAATTTTAGCTATTAATCTCTTGTCTTATGAACAAGATTTGGGAAATATATATGGGATAAGGGGTACATATTTAGATCTTGAAGATATTCCATATATTTTAACTGAATCATGAAAAAAGACATTAAACTGCTACAGATATATGTATACAGATGACCTCAATATACATATGATATAAGGGATTTCATTACTTCAGCTAAAGGTTCAAGAACGTTTCATGATAAATTGACATCTGATAGTGTTTTACCACACACCTGCCATAAATGGGAATATATATTAAAAGATACTGATTTTGAATGACCCTTGATCTTTAATCCATGTAGGAAAAATGTAAAAGATGTTAAACTGTTAGGTTTTCAATATAATGTTTGGCATGGAATTATATATACCCAAAGAGAACTTTTCAAGATGAAATCGGTTGATAATTTTAAATGTACTTTCTGTAACGAAGTGGATGAAAACATTTTTCACATATAATGGGAATGTGAGGAAACAAAAAAATGCTTGGAATAAAATTCAAATCTGGATTAATCAAAACAGACAGGAACTACAACTGACAAATTTCACGTTTGGTTTGGTTCTCTTAATGTTAACCCACTACTTTATCACACGACACTTTCTGCTAAAAGAAAAATGTATATTTGCACAGTGAAAAAAATAATACCCAACTTTATGAAGATTTTGAAAGACATTTTCATGGTGGAAAAATTATTTCCAAAAGAAACAATGGTTACTCTGTCACTATGTACACCGGGGAAGTGTCAGACCGACTGGATAAAGTGTCCTTCAGTTCAAAATACATATACATGTATATACATGTACACCTGAAGCCAACTCCAAAACATCTTCGAACTGATCATAACTTTTATTTAATCTATCACAGGTTAGGGCGACTCGGCATATGTGCACGACATGCATACATTTTGGCTGACTCACCCTGTAAACACTGATAAAACGGTGGTGTTATCACAGTCAGCATTAGGAATGAGCCACTCTACAGTTGTACTCAGCCTCGTTCGCTCTTACCAGTCAAACAGGCAGGGAATTACTAGCGTACGACGATGTGGGATTTTGGAGTTACAACTGTTGCCTTATTTACGGTCGTGGTGTTGGTAGCGTTATGGCTGTCAACGAGGCGAGCACCTGGACTTCCCCCTGGCCCTCCACTCCTTCCGTTCGTGGGGAACGCCCTGTCCATGCAGTCTGATCCCCGGGTCTTGTTTAAGAACCTCCAACAGAAGTATGGCGACATTTTCTGTCTATATGTCTTCCACAAGCCTCTCATCGTCCTCAATGGCTACGACGTCCTTAAAGAAGCCATAGTCAAGAACGCCGACGTCTTCTCCGACAGACCACACTCCTCTTTAATGGACTTTGTAGCAAAGGGAAAAGGTACGTTTTCTTTATATTTTAGCCAAATGGAAAGTGTGATGCGGTGGGATGACAATACTTGGATAGATAAGACGTCGGGTGGAGCTTAATTTTTCCTCCAACAATAAAACGTTCTCGAAACAACCTACCACACCAGTTTTGTCTCCGAGTTCTAATGTAGTAATTGGGTCACCACTGACCTAAACTGAGTCTTAACAGAAACAACAATGTCATATCCCTGATTCTATGAGTATTTAACTATGTTTCGGAACAGGAGTAATCGGAACCTCCGGGGACTTGTGGCATGAACAGAGGCGATTTACTCTCAACGTTCTCCGAGAGTTTGGGGTGGGAAGAACAATCATGGAAGATAAAATACACGAGGAAATTGCACATTTTGTCTTGGCCCTGGAGGAACAGAGAGGCCAAGGTTTCAACATTCAGCGTCTTGTGCAGAATGCCGTATCAAATATCATCTGTTCCATTGTCTTTGGCAAACGTTTTGAATATAGCGACCCTCTCTTCGTCAGATTTCTGAAATCTTTGGATGAGAATTTTCAAATGACTAAAGCATCTGGAGTATTGAACGTATTTCCTGTTGTGCGATTTCTGCCTGGAGATCCATTCAAGTTCACGAAAACAATGGACAATGTCGATTTAGTGAACAATCTACTGATTGCGCCTTCAATTAAGGACCACTTAAAAGATCACAATGAAGAAAATCGTGACGACTTCATCCATGTATACTTGACCGAAATGCGACGTCGCCAACAGAAACAAGAAACAACGACATTAGACTGTAAGTGCGATCTTGTATTGCGATGTGCATAATGTATTACAATCACTGAGTTTTGTTGGATATTTACTAGCAAAGCTAAATAATTCTTTTTAATTGATTCCGTTTATATTCGAAGTACTAAACATATTAGTACTCTGTGCTAATCAGTGTTAATTCGTGGAAACATTAGAGTTCATGTTCCTTGCCCATGAAGGGTTGGGTATTTTATTACGATATTATTTGATTATTTAATATTAGGTTTAAACATAGTATGCTGTAAAATCGTATTCTGAACACATTTAAAAACGTATGTTCACATGTAAAAACTTCAACTTTAACCCACCTGAAAATCAAGTGGGCATATGTGGGCATCCACAGGGGCTTGTAACGCTGAAAACTGTCATCAAGGTATATATTGTCCAGAATGTAACGCTGAAAACTGCCATCAAGGTATATATTGTCCAGAATGGGTATTACAAGCCCCTGTGCCGTCATCAGTAAACATCATATATACTGATCTTAAATTATGTCATCAATAGCATTTTAGTTAGAGCTGTATTCCAACTAATCCACTTTTCTGGATTTTTTGCAAGAGGTGTTAAGTTTGTTATAAATATGAAGCAGTAGAATTGGTCTGAAACCAGTAAATTGTAAATGAAACTACTTTTTCTCAGGATGTAATGAACGAGGTGTAGATGTAATTAATAGTAGCATTCATTGGTCCGTATTGTTGTTATTTAGATATGTGGGAGTCAGTCAGCTTAGGTTTAGGTGGCATTTAGCCATATTCCAACAATATCACAATCAGGGACACAAGCAATGGGCTTCACACACTGTACCCATGTGGGAAATTGAACCGTGGCTAGCGAATACTTTGGCCTTTGTGCTTGGGCCTTGATCTGAAATTCTATCAAAATGCATTCTAGTTCTGTACACTTCTCTTACCATGACAAACTGTGGAAGCTGAACTTTTTTCAGAATCTACATTGACTGAGATACAAGGGCTGGTGATTGTGTAAGTTTAGCCTATTAACAGGTATTTCGTTGGAATGTAATTGTGGAGTTTCCGGTTTTAGATGTGTCATTTTACGTGGCAGTTTGAACCCAGCACTTACTCTATATTTATATTGGCAGTGGAGAATCTGGCTCGGACTATCGCTGATCTGTTTGTTGCGGGCACAGAGACAACGGCCACTACAATACGTTGGGTACTAGTCTACTTCCTTAACTACCCAGATATACAAGAGAAGTGCTTTCAGGAGATTCTGGAAAACGTCGGTCAGAGCAGACGACCATCCATGAAGGACAAGACGAACCTTCCCTACACGGAGGCCACCATTTTGGAAGCACTTAGATATGCTGACATTGTCCCTACTGCTGTCCCTCACGGAGTTGCACAAGATGTACAGTTCAGAGGATACACCTTCCCGAAAGGCGTCACAGTCATGTTGAACCTTGATTCAGTCCTCCAAGACACGGATGTATGGGGAGACCCACAAAACTTTCGGCCGGACCGTTTTCTGAATGGCGAAGGCAAGATTCAGAAGGTGGATGAATTCATCCCATTTTCTTTAGGTGAGTTATTTACATACGCATGCACGCATGCACGCACGCACGCTCGAACGAAACTACATACATACTCTCGCGCGCACGCACACCATACATACACACACATCCATACACACAGAGAGAGAGAGAGAGAGAGAGAGTCGGTAATGGAACTGAACTTTTTGTTTTCATATTTCAAGGTCGAAGGGTTTGCCTTGGGGAGGCAATGGCCCGGATGGAGCTCTTCCTCTTCCTCACCACCATGATTCAGAAGTTCAAGTTCGTCCCAGTGAACGGGGAAAAGCCTCCAATGGATGGAATAATGGGCTTCACACATTTGCCATGCGAATTCCAAGTAAAAGCTATTCCCCGAAACTAATACCGCATGGATCATCATCATGCCAACAGCATTCGTTGGTTGTTGTTTTTTGTTTTGTTTTTGTTGTTGTTTTTGCTGCTGTTGTTGTTAACGCCGCAATCACCAGTATTTCAGCTATTTTGCGCCGGTCTGTAAACAGTCCAGACAATCCAGTGATCATCATCATCAGCATCGTTCTAATGGGGCTTTGATGACGTGTATGGGTTGCTGAAGACTAATTCTAACCCCGAGTAATGTCAAAAAGAACACAAGTCATAGACCGCAACGTTGTGATACAAAAGGAAGAAGATCTGAAGCTTCAGCATGACAACATACCTATTTTCATAATAAAAGTATTGCCTCAATCAGCGATGTCGGGCTTCATTGTCCTTTTTGGCGTTGAATCGAATGAACTTTAGAACTCAGTTCCCATTTTTGTTTCCTTCTTTGCACATTTTGCAACCAAACGATTATCCTTTCAATAGTCAAATTACTCTGGGGAAATGTTTTGTTTCTCTATATTACAACGGGAAATATGTAAATATAAACGAAAATATCTTTTCACATCAACAAACAGTCTATGCTAAAAGTTGAGTCGAGTTTAAACTTGGCGAATTTTAGACAAAATTTTACACCAAAATGCTGCTGTTTACGTGCAGGATACTTGCACATACCCTTGCACATACCCTTGCACATACCCTTGCACATACCCTTCTGCAATTTGATGTATAATGATCGTGCAATTCATCTACAGAAGGTTAAGCATTTCCCAATTTTGCGATTATGAGCACTGCTTTAGGAGGAGCTATGGTTGGTACGAACAATAATAATAGATAATCCCCAAAACTTCCGCCCTATCACATGTCTAAATACTGAATACAAATTATTCGTAGGGTGTTTGACGAACCTTGTGTCATCTTATTGCTCACCCAGTGACATAATTTACAGAGAGCAGAAGGGGGCGAGAAAGGGATGTTGTGGGTGCAAGGATCAACGTCTTGTACAGAAGTGATTTTGGAGGAGGCTAAAACGTATCACCGCAACCTCTCTATGTGCTAGATTGACTACAAAAAGGCATACGACTGTTCCTCACGGGTGGATTCTGAAGTCTCTTCAGTGTATTGACCTCCCTGTGCGACTACTTCATTTACTCAAGTCCTTAATGAGTTGCTAGTCGATTCAACTTGAGATGTACTCGCAAGGGCAGGTGCAGAATTTTCCAGGGGGACTCCGTCAGTCCTTTACTTTTTTGTCTGTCTCTAAATCCTTTGACTTTTCTGCTCAATAGGGAGGAGGGTTACCATCCCGGACCTCCTCAGCACAGATCCCAAAAAACTTTTAATCATCTCCTCTACATGGATGACATCGAGCTCCTTGCCAAATGAGAGACCAATTTGAAAGAACAGGTTCTCCTTGTCGAGTCCTTTTCTAGTGGTATTGGCATGACATTTGGACTCGACAAATGTAATACTCTTCATTTGAAACGTAGCAAGGTAAACAATGATGGATCGGTCAGGTCGGGGGTGGGGGGTGGGGGGGGAGTTATTGAGCATCTTGTGGAAGATCAGACCTACACCTATCTCCGAATGCAAGTTCGAGACAAGCTCCAGAATGCCCAAATTGAAGATAAACTTCGGGCCGAGTATAAATCTCGTTTAAAGAAAATCTTGAGTCTTGACCGCTTGACCAGAAGGATCATGTCTAATAACAGAGCACACCACCCTCGTTGCTCTCTTAATCGTTTATATATGCCAATTAATTCTGGAGGACGGGGTTTGATTAATGTTTAGGCTCTTCATGATAGAATTTTAATGTGTACTTTTGCACATATTTATTTGTCGGATGATCCTCTGGTGATGCATGTCAGGACTCATGATGAAAGCAAGGAATTCCACAGCTATTTTAAGCGTGCCAAGGTTGTTGGACACAATCTGAAATCTGAAGTTGATTTTGTTGATGGTGATGTACTGCTGGACGGTACAGTGATGGAAGTAAACCAGGTGAAGTCCTTTACCAAATCTGCCCAGAGTCGGCCCTTTGTGGAGAAGCTGTCTGAGAAGCCATTGCATCGTGTGTACATGCAGTGTGTGAAACAGAACAGCAATCCAACTGACTCCTTTGCCTGGATGAAGTAGGCTGGTCTCAAATGTGAAACCGAGGGCTTCCTTTTTGCTGCTCAGGACCACTCACTTCCCAGTGGCAATCACCAGAATGTTATTCTTAAAGAAAATATCAATATGAAATGTCGTCTTTGCAATGAATTTAAACACCTTGTCAGTGGATGCTCTTCCTTGGCAAAAACAACATTTCTTAAAAGACATGATGGCATGGCTCGCTGCTTTTACAATCGTCTCCGCCATGCCTGTGGCTTTGACCCCGAGGTCCATCCATGGTGCGACCCTGAACATGTCCAGGGCGTCCTGGAATATGACCGCTATAAACTTTAAGCCAATAAACCTGATGGTTGATAGAACCAATGAAGTTATTTATATCATTGAATTTTCTGTCCCTTTTGACAGCAATGTGATTGGCAAGATTCAGGAAAAGCATGATAAATATGCTGATCTCGCCTTTGAAATGTCTCGCTTGCATCCCAAGTGCACTGTCGACAGGCTCCCCGTTGTTCTCGGTGATCTCGGTTTGGTACCTCCTGGTCTCTTGGCGCAGATGAGGAGAGTGCCAGGCTTCTCCACCGGGAGCACAGCCCTTCTGACAATCTGGGTAATGCAGATGGCTGCAGTGTTGGGGAGCCTTCATATTCTCCGGAAAGTTCTTGGTGGGTTCGACTAGGCAGTGTTTCCTGGGAAGAAGTCCCATTCGTTGTCTGGGCTGCGTGTAGAGGGGCCGAGGGCCCTGAGCTGATGATGAGCCTTACCAGCCTGACTGTGCTAGGATCACCCAAACCCTCTCTGATGCATTTCTATCTTAATCTGTAAATAATAATTCGAACAATTACCTTGGGGCATGGAGCCCTGATAATGTCTCTCTAATTTTGTTGTGGACTTCACTCATCTTACTGAAATCAGATATCAGTTGTTTGCGACCGTCATGCAATCATCGGAAGAGATCACATTTACATTCCACGTTAGTGATAATCTTATACGAAAAACAGGCCCCTTTAGAAGACAAAAAACATAATATCGTTTGAATACATTATTCGTTTAGAAGTTCCACTTTGATATGTTTTGCCATTCTTTCGCCTCATACTCAATTACTTCCAGTGCTTGTTGAATAAAGTCCTTTGAACCCCCGAATAATCGCGATAGAGGATTTCATCGTGACAAGTGAGTGAATATAGTTTTACACCGCACTCGACTATATTCCAGCTATATGGCGGCGGTCTGTAAATAATCGAGTCTGGGAAATACAATCCATTGACCAACAGCATGAGCATCGATCTGCGTAGCTGGGAACCGATGACATGTGTCACCCAAATCAGCGAGCCAAACATGGGTTATTGGAGTCCAGTTTTCCATCCCCGGCTTTCTCAGGTGTGATCATGACAACGTTTGTGACACTAATATTGATCTAACATATGTTGGGCCGCAGATGGTAATTGCTCCAAGTTATTGGTATGCGGAATGCTAGCACGTCTTTGGGTGCTGTTGCAAGAGATGCTGGGTGTCATCCATCGACAGAGGCCGACCGGATAGCAAACCAATGACTTTAGGGATCACTTTGATCCCAAAGTGACACCTCTTAGGCAGGACACAGTCCTTCTCCGAATATCATCAGTTCATCTCAGGTGGACATACCGAAACAAGAGTTTCATTAACCTATTCAGACAATGACCTATTTTTCAGCCCATCTGATTTTTTTCGTACCGTGTGAAAGTGAAAATTGACATCGCAGACAACTCTGGTTACACCCAATTCCAACTCCTTGTTTCATAAGAAAACGGTCTTTACAAATGAATTTTAGTTTTAAACTTTAATAACACCGTATTTTTATGTTTTATGGACTGTCCCTGTTTGATGAGGTTGTAGAATGATTCGCATTGCATCTGTTGTATAGGGACTCAAATAGTCCCAAAATGACGTCATCAAACACCTGCGTGACCTCAGTTCATGACATCACGTCATGATTTTGGACTAATCAGCGTAGAATTCAATTTTCAGTAAGACAAACTGGTTTGATCCGCTTTGACAATTTGAATATACAAACCCTGTGACAATGACAATGACACTACATGACTTTTTTAACAAAATATTGACATTTTCCATACTCAATAACCTTTTCTGTCGCATGTGAGAAAATCTGTTATCTCAAAGCGCGCACCGTCGAGGCATGGGGCACTTTCAGCCTCCAGCCGCCGAAGGACTCCCTCATCCAAGGTGTAATCTTCAAGCTGAACTCTAACATTAGGTCCCTGAACCATAAAGTCTGCCTTGGGCTCCTATTCAATTTAAATAGGTTTGTTTGGGACATATTCAAAGATTAAACATTAGTGCACGCAAATGTGTAAATATACGGGTTCACTTCACGGGTTTTATGACATTATTTATTAAATGCCATATGCAAATAGGTGAAATTTGTCTTCATCACCAACCAATCAAAACGTTGCGACGTTGCATTGTGTAGACTGTTAATTTCAAACCTTATATAAAATATCGCTCTCAGCAGCGATGTAGGTTCTCTGGCTTTCATTCTCTCGAGACTTTGTATGTAGCATGTAGCTGTCTCACGAAGGGCACGTCATGGACATTGTATGAGCGCTTCCACGGAACTTGATAAACTCCCGCCAAGAAGGGGGTGTCATACTATAGTGGTAAAGTGTCAGACACCACATTGGCGTAGATTATTATTACAACTATGGCCCATTCTGCACGCATGCTCCCATGCTCATGGAAGTCAGCCAACTCCCTGGGGATCATACAACATCCACCAAGTCACTGAGTTTATTGTGGTTAAAGGTGGACACAATACATTGAGAAACAAGAGTGAGTGAGTGAATGAGTTTAGTTTTACGCCACCCTCAGCAATATTACAGCTATATGGCGGCGCTCTGTTAATAATCGAGTCTGGACCAGACAATCCAGTGATCAACAACATGAGCATCGATCTGCGCAGTTGGGAACCGATGACATGAGTCAACCAAGTCAGCAAGCCTGACCACCCGATCCCGTTTGTCGCCTCTTACGACAAGCATAGTCGCCTTTTATGGCAAGCATGGGTTGCTGAAGGCCTATTCTACCCCCGGAACCTTCACGGGTGAGAAACAAGAGAGATATACTGATTTCACATTTCTTAGCTCAGTTTCAAATGATAGCACTATAGGATAAGAGCACGCCCAGCAGTCTACAGTACAATATTATTCTGTCCTTCACCATCACCACTTCCACCATCTTCATCATCAAAATCATGTTTGCATAGTTTGGAAACCACACTGTCAAACAACTTGTTCAAGTCTTGTATTTGCTTGAGTAATTCACGTGTGTGCGGCCCTGTCGGGGTTTAAGGGCTCAACACACGTTGGATCCCGCTGCATATGTTACAAGTAAGACACACGTCTCTTTACACGTGCTCCAGTTGAATTTCCTCAATTTGGCTCAGATGGGATGTGAGATCAACGAACAAGTATCCAAAAGGGTTCTGGTTAGCCCTTTGAAACTGGTCCAAACCTTAGATGGGTCGTTGACGAAGGGGCAAGTAATAGCCAAAAAACGTTGTGTAAACAATAAAGAAGAAGTTGACATCCAAAACATTCTGTCTTATATATTCTCCAGGTTGATAGGACGTTTGGCTATTTAAAATGTATCCTTTGGCATATGTGGATATGGTTCATGGTAGCGAGCACTTTGATTTTCTTTAGTAACACTGTCCTTATTCAAGAGGCATTGCTTGCTGTTGTTGTGTATTCATGGTGGTGCTAATGTTACATGCTTCGTCCACTTACAAATCAACTGATTAGGGGTGAAAGTGATCCAAATTGGAGGGGTCTTTTATAGTTAAATGGAAACCGGATGAAACCAGTTGATGTATCTGTCTCATGTAAACGGACGGGCAAAAGAAACTATACTAAATTTCGGATTCTAATATCTTGAATATTTTAACTGAATTTTGTTTTCAGGTTACATAAACATGTCACAAAAACACCACACACAACACTTTAAGCACGAGTATGGTCTGGGGTGGCACATGCAGAGATTTGACGACACAGCTGGTAGTTTCCGATGCAAACTTAACGACCCAGCGTTACATTGTTCAAGCTTTGTTTCCATTTGTTTGCGCCATTTTTACGGCAACATATGCGTGTCATGTTTCAGCAAGATAACGCCATACTGCCGGGATTTTACAGGACCTACTCCAACGTGAATGTTCTGCTATGACCCGTTCGATCCCTGGACCTCCCGCCGATTGAACACTTGTGGTATCATCTAGACAGACAAATTCGTTCACGTAGCCCACCACCAGCAAATCATCAAGACTTGGTAAATGCATTGATAGTGGAGTTGCAGGCCATTGGAAAGAACGTTATTCGGAGATTGATTAACTTTGCTATATGCATATGGAGGAGATACCCGTAACTGACATTGAATTGTGTCTGATAATGACTCCTGTCACGTGATCTGGTCATTTCAACAAGCTCCAATAACTCTCTTAACAAACTAGAAGTTTCCAGATCACACCTCCTTTATTTAAACCTCTATATATCTCTAATGTCAACCCCAAATGCTGTAAATTTTATGAAAATCCATTGACAAATGACTGGCTCAGCAATGAATTACACAACTTTAAGAGAAAGAGAGAGAGAAAGAGAGAGAGAGTAGATTTCACTGCAGTTTGAAAGTTTGAAGAGCTGAATCAATGGTTGGGATGGACCTCTTCTTATTCCATACCAGCAAGGTTCCGATGTTCAAGTTCTCCCCGTCAACAGATGAAATATTGCACCTAACGCAATCGACGACTCCGTTTCAAGTGAGTTCTAACAGGCGATACTAAAATTGTTTGGATCAGCGTATGATCAGTCCTTTTCATCAGTAGTTTTCTAATTTTCCAATCGTAAAGTTAAACCCAGACATTGATCTGTACAGAACGAAGTGCGCAGCTGGCCTCTCACGATCAGCAAACAATCCCATAATTCAATAGACAGTTTCAGGTTCACTCAAAAACTGGCCAAATGGGGGCATCAACAATTAGTAACAGACACTAGAAGCGATACGCGTATGTTCACAAATGTTAGGAATTTTGCCGTTGTCAAAAACCTTGAAAGAAGCTCGTATCCGTTCTTAAACAGAGAATAGTGTAGAATACGATCTTTGACAAGCGTGTATACAACCCCCTTTTAACTCTTCTATGACTTTGGTAGAATCGGTCTTCCTGTCATGAAACTTCCGACCGACCCAGTCCAATTAGGGAGGAAACAATTAGGGGGAAATATTGCTATACATTCTGCGACTAAAACATCGATATTTTACGCCGAATTCATTATCTTGCTGACAACTACTGCGTTTTAATTTACGACCACCTGAGGATCATCCGTTTGACTTGAAATTTTGTCAAATGATTATTGAAACTCAGGTGAAAATGAAGTGTGCAACCCCTCATCCCCCTCCCCCCACGCCACCATCCACCTGTATGTCAATAGTGTCACACCCACCCACCCCACCATCCACCTTTATGTCAATAGTGTCACACACACACACCCAAACATCCACATTTATGTCAATAGTGTGGAATTATCCAAAAGCATCAGGCAAGTGGAATTAAAGGGAATTTACTAAATGGTTTGAAAGTTACTTACAAGAGAACAAGAGGTTGTTATTAATGGTTTCAGTTCCAAATTAATACCCGTAATGGCTCTTTATCATATACATAAATGACACAGTAGATGGGATTATGTTATCGTTTCTATTGGAAGCAACTAACTGCTTAAATGACGCACGCACATAAATCTTCTCAACCCCTAAACCGAACTTATGCGGTTATGCGGTATTGCCATCCAAGATGTTAAAAGTCACATACACCTGTTAAAAGGGACAGACAGATGTGCGAGACACGATGAAGACAGTACAGCAAAGGTTAATGCATAAATAATTTTGTCGGCATTTGTGCTCGTGCTCGTGTTTCTCATTCACCTGGCTGTCCCTTTCTCTGCACTCCTCCCGCGTAACAAACAGTGAACTGTGTCAATATTTTAATGATAGCTTGTTGAACAACCTTTACATTTCAAAACTCCAAAGACCAAAGACCAAAACTCTGCAAAAGCATCACAGAGTTGGTGTGATGTTTTCATTATGATCAGAATCATAGCCTTTCATTGAGTAGTTGATGTTTAATATATTCTAGTTAGATTGCAATTCATCGGATATCATTCGATTAACAAAGTAGCAGTGTGACCTCTCGCTTCATACATGGATTTGTGTATCCCACGTGTATCGTTTGTCCCAATGAAAAACACTTTCGTAGGAGTAGTTTATGTTTACTAGTTTTCGAGTTAGATTGCAATTCATAGGTCCACTTTTGATCTACACGGACTATAGTTAGATTACAAACGCCTGTATTCGTGGTCTCTCCACAATCAAGAGTGTAACTCTTAAAGTTTAAAAATAGTTTTTACCCGTCTGTGACCCTGACACCGCAGCGACCTGGATCGGCGACTGTACAGTGACGCGTGCAACTGGCCTGGCCACATTCATGTAGGTACAAGTAGTGTTACATGAACACCCTTCCACCCTTGACAGGTAGCGTCACTACTGTAATGTACAGCTAGACGGATACAGTTTGGGACAGAGATTTTGTGTGTCGGTAGTTGTTAGGCGCTGCACACTGCTGACAGTGAATTCTGTGCAGGTTAGCTACAAATAGATGATGTTGGATGTATTCAGCCCTTCGACCTTCTTGGTGCTCGTTGTCGTGCTGGCTGTACTGTGGCTGTTGACACGGCGGCACCCACGACTTCCCCCCGGCCCTCCTCTCCTCCCGTTTGTGGGGAACGCCCTGTCCATGAGCTCAGATACAAAAGTCACATTTAGGAATCTGCGCAGGAGGTATGGTGACATATTCAGTGTGTATGTCTTCAACAAGCCCGTTATCGTTCTCAACGGCTACAACGTACTCAAAGATGCACTAGTGAAGAACGCCGACGTCTTCTCAGACAGACCATACACCTTACTGAACGACTTCGTATCAAGAGGGAAAGGTTCGTTTCTTTAAACTTATGACATATATTATTTCATATCATTTCTTGCAGTATATGTTTATGTGTTTAGAGAGAATCATCCGAGGTCGTTGACTTTGTCAACTTATCCCGATAATCACTGGATGGTTAGACCACAACTCAATCATTTACCGATATACAGCAAGAATACTGTTAAATAGAACAACAAACAAATCTCACTAATATGTCCACCTTTTCCCCCTTAAAACAGGGATAGTCGGAACATCCGGTGAAGTGTGGCGAGAACAAAGAAGATTTACGCTCAACACTCTGCGAGAGTTTGGGATGGGAAGAAACATTATGGAGGACAAAATCAACGAGGAAATATCGCAGTTTCTCGCAGCTATTGATGAAAAGATGGGACAAGGGTTTGACTGTTCACGCTTAGTGCACAACGCAGTATCCAATGTCATATGTTCCACTGTGTTCGGCAAACGGTTTGAGTATACGGATTCTCTGTTTGTCAAGTTTCTAAATGCACTGGAAGAGAATGGGGTTCTTCTCGGAAGTTCCAGCGTGGCAAATGCCTTACCTCTGGTGAGATTTATACCTGGAGACCCATTTAAGTTCAAGAAAATCGTCCATAATTCTTCTCTAGTCGAGACCCTTCTCACCCAGCCCAGTATGGAGGAACACCTCAAAACACACAACGACAACGACGTGCAGGACTTCCTCGCTGCATACATCAAGGAAATGCGATATCGCCAACAACAAAACGAAGACACAAGCATGAACTGTGAATATCCTTAGAAATACTTTTATGATAGTTAAAAGTGACAAGAGAGACAAGTAATCTCTCACAAAAGCAAAGCCTCTTAAGCTATTGCGGCAATAAGTCATAAGCATGAAATGGTACTGACCACACCTGTCACAAGTACGTTCACGAATCACTTCACATGTCTTCACGGTATTCTCTTATTAATGCCATACTTTCCTTTTAGATTATTTTAGTCAGTTCTATGCTTGATGTATTTCCCTGATTAGCGTCTGATCCTGGTGTAAATAATCAGGTAATCCTCTTCTATTCCAGTCGAAAATCTAAACAGGGTAATTGCAAATCTGTTCGCTGCTGGAACAGAGACCACGGCCACTACAATACGTTGGGCGCTGGTCTACTTCCTGAACTACCCAGATATACAAGAGAAGTGCTTTCAGGAGATTCTGGAAAACGTCGGTCAGAGCAGACGACCATCCATGAAGGACAAGACGAACCTTCCCTACGTAGAAGCCACCATTACTGAAGTTTTGCGACACTCGAACATTGTTCCATCAAACCTCCCGCACACTGTTCCCCATGATGTCCAGTTCAGAGGCTATACGTTTCCTAAAGGCGTCATGGTCTTACCTAACCTGGATTCCGTTTTGATGGACAACGACGTTTGGGGGGACGCCGACAACTTCAGACCCGAGCGTTTCCTGAACGACGAAGGGAAATTCCAAAAGAAAGAAGAATTCGTTGCCTTTTCTCTTGGTGAGTTTGAATGACAAGGGGCTTCTTAATTTACAGTCATTCTAGATTAAGAACCGCAATATATGTACCCATGTGGTCCCCTGAATACCCCTTGCTTCCGCCAACACCCCACCACCTCTAAAACAAAAAACAATGTGGTCTTATGACATTTTCGAAAGGGGGATTGAAACATCACCATACTTAGCGTCTTCCCTCACGACAGCAATACGCGATCTTGTCTTTCATCTGCGGCTGAGACGGTTATTTACCTGCTTTATAGCTTGTGATGTTTCCCTAAAATTCATCTATTTCAGGTCGAAGAGTGTGCCTCGGCGAAGCGATGGCCCGAATGGAACTGTTTCTTTTCCTCACCACCATGATCCAGAGGTTCCAGTTCCTGCCTGTGAATGGACAGAAACCGTCCATGGACGGACACCTTGGTCTAATTCACACCCCTAAACCTTTCACGGTGAAAGCTGTTCCCAGGAAATAATGTTGGCTTCCACTGTTACTGACATTATTATAGACGATAACCACGTATTGTCACTCTCGGCAGTATATATTCTCTTGTATACTCGAAAGTACAAGTGTTCATCTAATCATTTCCAGAATGTCATTCACAATGCAATACAAAGCATACGAAGAAACCTGGAGTAGAGTATTGGAATAGTTGTACTTTCATGTGTTCCCTTATTCGTTTTTAATGAGTATACATAGTATTGTAATGAGATTCAAGAAGTTGCCATGGGTCCTGGTCGAGGCGGCAAACGTTTGATGTTGAAGGGCACTCAGCTGAACTCCAGCTAAATGACATCAGCTTCCATATGGCCTTGTTCAATTAACTTTTGATATAGGGAATTATCCAGTCAGACTAGCAAGCAATTTGACCAGGGAGACTATATACCGATTATCCCTGATTTAACGCAGCAAACTGAGGTAACGTCCGTACTCCAAGAAAACTGCCACACTTGCCACACTATTTATACAGGATCATTCATGTACATTCGACTATTTGTGATTTTCACAAAATGAAACTTCCTGAGTATTGTAGAAGTATTTTTATGACTTGAAGCCCGTATCACAGTATACATTTGTTATATATTGATCATTTTGAGCTTTATGACCCTGGTGATATTAGTTAATCATACAATAATCATATAATTTGCATTCAGCAGTTATTCAGCCAGACATCAGTTAACAGGTTTGACTAGATGCTGCAATGCACTCTTTTTGCTTTACTTTACATGCATACATTCACAGTGCAGTGATTTTGCTTTGAATTTGGGAGAATGAGCTCTGAATTTGTTTACCAGTTCAATATAAAAGTTTATGGTGTGTATCTCGAAATTATGTCTTTTTATAGGCATTTGGGTATTGTGATGAGACCTTTATTTATTACGAGTAAAGCAATTACTAAGTTCGGTGAAGAGAGTAAAAAGGCTAGTAAGGACATTGTATAGGTATTAAGAGTGAGTTGGAAATGTACAATGTCAAGATTATTTATGATATTTGATGCTATGGTTGTTCCTACTGTATGCTATGGCGCAGAAGTATATGGGACCTCATAGTGTATAACTATTGAAGATGTATTGCGTAAATTGTGTAAATGTTTTCTCAGAATGTGTAAAGCAACAAACAGTGCTATGGTTTGGGGAGAATGTGCCAGCGCCCCTCTCCATCTTGTCAACACCAATTATTAGTGCAGACCAGACCAGACTACTGTATTTGGATGAACGCAGACTGCCAGCGCTGCCTAACGGATGACACATGGGCATATAACACCATGTAAAATGGAAGAATAGATATGGATGTTATATTGAAAATATATATGCCAAATTAACAAAAAATAATCAATATGTTCTTTCTTGTTAATATTTCATTTCTGAAAGCGCGTACATTTTTAAAACTACTAGGTGGAATTAATCAGTTATGTGTTAGAGCTATTTAATATTAAATATATAATGTCGTAAACAACCATTTTCCATTTTTTCTAGTTACTGTCGTTCAGTTCATTCCCAACATACAACTGGAGCAAATGGGACTACATTATTATACATCTCATCGGCAAATTTGCTTAAACTAAAGGTGCTAAACCACGTACACACACAGAGAGAGAGAGAGAGAGAGAGAGAGAGAGAGAGAGAAATACTTGTATAAGCGCCAAGACCCATAATATCACATCCTCGATATCTCCAGGGTATACGTTCCGATAAGCCTCCACTATAGCCTGGACGCATCTACGGCTCTGCCCGATAAATTTATTACCTCCCTTTGTTGGCTCCGCCTTCTCACAGTAGCCAATCAGCTAGGCCGCCGTTATAACCGAGCTTGCCAGTGTCAACAAAGGTAGCGGTCGCAACTGCGAAGGTTTGCTCGCAGTGCGTCCCAGATTTTAGGGAAGTCATACAAACAAATTGACAGGGCCGAAACTTTAAAACAACATGTGCAAGAAAGCCTTCTACCTCTTCCAGAGAACTTCTGCATGGTTTCTGTTGCCAAGTATAATCGGTTAGATAATTCAAAAAACGAAAGTGAGTTGTGATTGGTTCGCTCAACTTCCCAGCGTAGACACCTGATTGGATCAAAAGACAGTCAAGGGAGGTAATACATTTATCGGGCAGAGCCGTAGATGCGTCCAGGGTATAGTGGAGACTTATCGGAACGTATACCCTGGAGCACAGGCAAACTGTAGCTCAAGTGGGGTTGCGCAGCGTAGAGAATATGACCAGTCTTCATATATGCGAGCGAAGCGAGCAAAGGTTGGCAACACACTTCCCTCGCTTCGGTTCAAAAAGTATTTTTTTTGTCAACATAAAATATCGCCACCATCAAAGGTACACTCCAAATTCCTCACTAGGTTGTGATTTCAGACTTCCAACTCCATATTTAACAATTACTCACGTGAAATATGTTTTATTCAACATTTTAAGCGCCACTCGTGGTACATCAGACCGTTCTTCGCCTCCATTACCCCTGCCAGCTTCCGGTTCAAAGCAGTGAAGGAACAAGTTATTATTCCGTATGAAATACATAAAGAGTTACCTCCCATGCTTCGTACGCCTACTACTCCAGAAGTGTGTTTATTGTAGAATAAATGTTACAAAAGATCTAACAACAACGCCGACACTTGAGACAAATACATTCCAACAGAATCATGATAAACTTAGGCAATATGGTATATCTTAATAATTTCTGCTTATTCTTGTTCCTTCACTCCGTTGAGCCGGAAGCTGGCAGGGGTAATGGAGGCGAAGAACGAACTGAATACCACGAGTGAATAAAACATATTTCACGTGAGTAATTATTAAATATGGGGTTGGAAATCGAAGAGCACAACCTAGTGAGGAAATGGGAGTATACCTTTGATGGTGGCGATATTTTATGTTCACACGAAAAATACTTTTTGAACCGAAGCGAGGGAAGTGTGTTGCCAGCCTTTGCTCGCTTCGCTCGCATTTACGAAGACTGGTCATTTTCTCTACGCTGCGCAACCCCACTTGAGCTACAGTTTGCCTGTGCCTGGAGATATCGAGGATGATAATATCAATGCTGATATCATATAGAGTGCCAAGTCCAAATACTTGAGCAAAGAGACAAGCTAAATCTGGTTGTGTTCTGAGGTGATTTGGAAGATTGTTCCAAGGATAAGGGCCAGTCGTCTCGAGTGATATGTCACCTATGTTTTTGTCCTAGTTACAGGAATTGTCAAAAGACACTGGTCATTTGATCAGAGCGAACGGACAGGAGTATAAAGGCGGAACAGATACCGAGGAGCTAGACCATGTATACTTTGAAAATATGGAGCAGAGTTTATATTTTATGCGGTACTGGATGGGAATCTAATGAATTGAGAAAAGAACGTGGGTAATGTGGTCTTGTTTCTTTGACTTAGAGACTACTCTGGCTGCAGTGTTCTGCACCTTCCGAAGCCTGAGTATAGGATAATGTGGAAGACCCACAAGGAGCGCACTACAGCAGTCAAGACGAGATGTTACATATGCCTGAATAAGAGTTACTGTAGTCTTGACGTACAGGTATCGTCAAATCGCGCCGATGTTGCGAATGTGGCAGTACGCCCTTCTGCAAATGTTAGTGATGTGTAGCTCCATGGACAGTGGGTAATCAGTTCTCCAGTCAGTGATGGTTGCCCGAGTCTGACTTGAACGATTTACTGTGTGAAAACTGGTCATTCAGCTTGGGCAGAGTTAAATGGTACAAATCCAGTCATGCCTGTATATTCTGTGGCTTTCCACAAATAACACACCTTGAAGTTGATATTTCGAACAACTTTTCATTTCGAAGTTTTATTTGAACTGTTTCGAGACTTTAGCGAGCTAACACGAAACACACGTGTCGGTGTTGAAAATTGGGTCTGCGTTATTGATTACTTTAGTTTCATGTATAAAATGTATGTTCTCAAAATGTATGTCTCAAAAGTGCATAAATAACGTTTTCATACACTAAAAGATTCATGGAAACTATTTAGCATCAACACTTACCGGAGACAACCTGACGTTTGTTCAACGCAGAGGGCTATAGGGCTAATGCTAGGGTCAATTTTTAATAATAAAGCAGTTGCACAAATTGACTACAATCAAGAAACTTACAAGCTCAAAATATATATCCTTTTCTGTTTTTTGTTAAGAACTTAAGGTTGATTGAAGCGCACGTAAAAATATTCGGGATGTACGGTTTTCGATCAGGTTTTTAGCATCGCCAGTGTCAACCCTTGTGTATATAATGTAACGAGAACTGGTTAATAATTTCCTCAAATTTTCATTTCTTCGCCAATTTCATTCAAACTTGAAATAAACGTTAATCATAACATATAAAAATAATATACCATTACAAAAGATTTTTATTTAAAACAAAATAACTGCCAAACAGTGATTCGAACCCCTGGGCTTGAAATATAAGGCTCCACACAGTCCACGTCAGCAGGAAATATTTGACGTTTATGCATGACTCAAGACTTTTAAGGATTCTATGGACTATGGTGGAATAATGTCTGGTTTGCTTAACATCGCATTTTACAATATTTCAGCTCTGTGACAAGTCTGTACATTAAGTCTTGTAAAAACATTCCAGTGGTAGACATTAACAAGGAGCCATTATGTCACAGTAAGTTGACGACAGTCTTAATATAGTAACCAGGTCACCGCCGTCCTGAAAGGAGTCTTAACAGAAACAACGTGATTCACATACAACACTGTTGTCACACACACACACAGACACACACACAGACACACACACAGACACACACACAGACACACACAGACACACACAGACACACACACACACACACACACACACACTTTGGAAGTGTTGGAACAATTAGTTCTTATGAAATTTGCTGTTGGGTCTGGAGCCTAGAGATTTTTAACGGGAAAATCTACACCTCAGTGGGCATTTGGTGGACTTCTTGCAAGCGATTCGAAGCATTGGTTTAGGAGGTATGGTTGCTACAAAAATCAGTGAAATAGTAAATAGAGGATACTCAACAATCTTTTGTGTAACACCATAATTATTAAACAAGGTAATAATTTGGTATCAAATGAGTGAAAGCGACTTTGATACTACCTGGTAATTCTTTCATGAGGTTATTATGAAAATGGTACTTCACAGAAGCAAGTTTAGTATTGTTTATTTCTCTCCAATACAAACTGATAAAAACTGTGGCTACATTGCCCAGAGTGTGATGATTCTCATCTTTACCCCAGTCAAGCAATATCTAGTACCACTGTGACAGTAGCATTAGCATTGTGACGTCAAAACTCTGAATCATTATGACATCATAGTCTAGCGTAATATTACACTTATATAACCCTTCGGTAAAAATATTACACCACAGTATCTTCCATCGGGAAGTAATAAATATAAATAAAAATGCGAATGATTACAATAGGTCTTCCTGCCTTGAGGCATGGAGCCCAAGAAACAAAAACATTAAGATTCCCCACAGAAATTTATTTCTCTTTGTACATGTCTCACTGATACCCAAAGCTCTCGATGAGTTGTTGCTCTTTCTTCACCTTGGGTTGGACATTTTTCCTGGCTTGTTCTCGGAGACGCTGTAACACAAAAGAGAATATCAAGCTTATTCCCCAAGTTAAGTTCATTATAGTTTAAAGGTTATCTACCAATGTTTGTAAATTTCAAATGTCCTTGAAAGAGTATTAACAGTTTTAAGACAAATCTGCATATCACATTTCCAGTTGAAGTAATACTTTTCCACAACTTGATCAGAAGGTGCATTTTTCAGACAAACATTTAAACATTCTAAATTTACACAAGTACACCCATTTCTGTCAGTCTCAGCTGGTAGTGCATGTTGCTCTTTTCATCAATATCAATACCAGGGTTTTATCATCACTGACCAACAAGGGACCAATTTAAAAGAAGTACAGATGTAATCAACAAGAGGGAAACCATACTGTCAACAAATAAAGATTGTGTGTACATTGTCCGAAGGTTTGTCAACACAGCAATGTTTTTTAAACTACAAAAGACATTCAGTTAAGTCTCATTCACCCGACCTCTGATTATCGGACAATCTGTTTCATACAACGCTTTTGTTAGTAACAAATTGAATAAACGTAACTTAGTCTCATTTGTTTAGTCCGACATCTTCGTTAATCAAACAATTTAGTGTGGAAGGACATCAGTTTAACTTGACTGTACCTTCAGGGAAGTGGATTGGGATTGGAACAAACAAGCTCATCTGAATTCTGTTCTTGAGTGAAAATGTATTTCTTGCTCACACAACATATTTTTGAATTGATGATCGTTGAACATGACTGAAAACATTCTGCTAGCAAATACTTGCACACTTATGATACACAACCACTGTTATGATCAAACTTACAAGGATGGACTTTCTCCTCTTGAAGTAATCATTTGATTTGACCTTCCTCTTGTCTTCAAGCTTGGCCACCACATCCCTGTACATCCAGCCGACCTCACTGGACAGGCGATTCAGCTGACAGTACTGGAGCACAAACACAAACAACATCACGATATCTCCCCACAGGCATGAAACTATGGTGGAAAGTCTGTACTTGTCTCAGATGGTAGTGCATGTAAAAGCTTTTTCATCAGCTTCAAAACGCTATGGGATGAGTAAACATCACAGACAAGTTCTCCACAATCTCCTCAAAGCACCAGACAGGGAATTACACAACTTGACGCCAGTTGAAGCGAGTGTTGTTGACAATACTTCAACAAATACTTTTCAAGAGAAAGGAAGTCTCAATTAAGCAAATGAATATTATACACAGTTAATGAAATGTGTATTTACATTCAGTAAAATTCCAGCTGAGTAATTTATGTAAGCCTGAACCCTGTTTTACTCATCTCGCCTGAGATCTCGTATATTTTCTTGTAGCAAATCTTGCATGTGCCTGACTTCTCGTACATAGCAACTGTACTTTCTGTGTTGGAGTATAGGAGGTACAAATTCTAAGAGAAAACGTAAAAGATCTTCAGCCTACAAGAACTTTGTGAAACAGGGCCCTGGACCACATAAAGCAATGAGGATTTGTAACGAGTAACAAATACAGAAGGCACCAAGGTCCTACCCTGCTTGTTGGCTTCAGACGGAGCACTTTGAGGGCAGATGGGACAACCTGCCTCTTCATTTTGTCATAGGGTCCAGGGATCCCCTCAAACATCTTCAGCTTCCTGAGGGCAGCTTTGCCGCGAGGCTGTTTGTGGGGAAGCATACCTACAAGACAATATGGCAGTCACAGCAGTGAGTCAAAGGGTGAAATGACATTACCTTCATAAACACCAATAAAGATAACCAATGAATTGATTACACTGTTTTACAAAAAATACTTCATTTCCTCAGGTCTGTGTTTGTCTTCAGGTTTCTGACAATGTAGGTAAAGACATCACTGGAAATGTAACTAAGTGGAAAAAGGAAATTTCAAGTTCGACAACACATCCTACATGAACATGTAAGCTCTCCGCCCTGCCGGATGTGTTTTGATACATGACTGAACTGCAAGTTCTCGGAAATAAATGAAGTGTTGTACACCATAATTACACATACAGCTGATGGTAAATCCTCCGACAAAAAGATCAAAACAAGTGACTTGTAAAGTGATTTCAATTAAACAATTGGACTTTTTGTGAAGCCAACGTCTTACTCGATGAAGACCACTAAATTACCCAATAACTCACTTAAGTGGCAATAAGAATGTTAACCTTAGGATCCACCTTGGCAAGATACTGGACATGGCAAAACTTAGCACTAGGTAAGTTTGATAGAGAGGGGGCAGGCATATTTTACATGGGCTCCTTCATAGCTGTCTCAGATGGTAGTGCATGTGAAGTGGTTTCATCAACTTCAAAACGCTATGGGATGAGTAAACATCATTGACAAGCTATGAAAACTAACAACTTCAATGTAGTAGAGATGTCTATATCAATATTTGACCTTCAATAACCTTGGACATGAGCAACTATGTGAAAATGCCATATCAAAGACCATTAGGAATGGCCAAGTGAGATTTTACTGTGCTTTTAGCAATAACCGGGCAATATCACAGCAGTGAGACTAAAAAATTGACTTCACACATTGCAAAAACCTACGCAATTATACCTGGGTCTTTGGCATAATGAACAAATGCTTACATGACTAGGCTTACCAACAACCCTCCTGGAATGGATCTCAAGGAGCTATTTAGACAAAATAACCAAGTCACCCCAATAGCAGCAGCAACCATTACTTTACATTATGAAGGTTTTTCTATAGCTGTCTCAGATGGTAGTGCATGTGAAGTGGTTTCATCAGCTTCAAAACGCTATGGGATGAATAAACATCATTGACTAGCTATGTCTTGATAAGTGACAGTAGAAATGCAATCATGAAAAATTCATCTACAATTAGTTCTGGCCCATGAGGCAAATATCAACACAGGGTCAAACAATCTTGAATGGGTCTCAAGGGGCAATTTAGGCAATGCACAACACACATCATGACCAAGACTCCCAACACTGAATAGCTTAGTACAATGGCAGCAGCAACAATTACACACTGTTATTATAAATATGTTCTGTAGCAATTTGAAACGGCAGAGCATGTGAACTGGTCTCATCAACCTGAAAATATTTGGGAACAATACACTCCAGACAATTGCAGAAAACAAAAAAAAAAAAAAAAAAAACACTTAAAAGCTTCCAACAGTAGCACAGCAGATGTCACACTTAGTATAATCAGGTGGTTTCCATAGCTGTCTCAGATGGTAGTGCATGTGAAGTGGTTTCATCAACTTCAAAACGCTATGGGATGAGTAAACATCATTGACAAGCTATATTATTTGACAACAGTAGTTGCCTTCTACCATAGCTGCATTTCCTAGTATGTCAGAACAGCATTTGAGGATTGCTATGTTTACAGACAGGTTACAAAATGCTGGAAACATCTTGAACTTGTTCTTACACAAATTGCTTACAATTCCTTAGCAGGAAAAGTAATTATTTTGAGTACAAAGAGGACATGTAAGATCTTTTTCAACAAGAGATGAAAGGATGAGGCAACAAGACTGGCTATTCATCTGGTTGCGAGGTTGGATGACCCGATAGACTTGACATCTACTTCTGGCACCATGTCATCCCAAGTAGCCCCCAATGAAAGCTATGTGTCATGGGAACATAATGTTGTAATGGAGATGTGATACACTGGACAACTAATGGAAGACAAAGGCTTAGAAAGACAACATTCTGACAAGGCTCAGTGGTTCAGCAGTTTCTATCAGACTTTGACTATTTTCATAATTATTCAATGTAGGTAAGGATAATCATCATTTAGAAACTGCTGGGTTTGTAATGCATCACAATTCAATGAATTGAGACACACTGCAACTGCATTTTCTAAACATCCATATTGCTTCCGTTATGTTCTTGTTGGAATTTGAACGCTACTTATGGATAACATACCAAATGAAAGAATTTTCCCACAAATTCACATTAAATTGGGTTTCTTTTTGTTTAACTTGAAGCTAAGAAAGGAAAAGCAAGCTATAATACAAGCATATTTCCAAAATGAAAGTACCAGCCTAGACAAATAATGTGTATTATTTCAAAGCATAGAAACTAAAAAAGCATCATTAGATGTCTTGAAAATGAACACTTATCAAATTTCAAATCCTTCCTACTGAACTGATAATCACCTCTCCAGTTAATTTCTTAAATGAACACAAAAAGGTGGTTTATCCATCCTCAATGAATACACAAACTTTGAGTGAATGGATATGTTTGTTTAATGGTGCTATCCCACAGTATGACAGCTAGGGATGCTACAACTGGTCTACATAACATTCCTTGCATCAAGGCATCTGCAGGGATGACAAGTGGGTGAAACAATATCTTTTTGCCATGTCATTTCCTCAGATTTGTGTTTGTCTTCAGGTTTCAGACAATGTAGGTAAAGACATCACTGGAAATGATTGACTGAAGTCTTTGAAAAAGTTGGAAGTTGGACAATTCAGCATGTGAAAAGTTTCAACTTTTTATCACTTCACTTCTGATGGGATTCTGGTCATTTTGGGCTTCCATTAAATTTCTGACGCCAGAAATGATTTCACTCCCTGCTGTAACATACGCCTTGCATCTTAAGCCTAACAATTAAACCGCAAAGTTGAGTACAAATGCTGAAAGGTACCTCGGACAGTCCTCCAGAAGATCATTCTGGGAGCCCGGAAGTGGAATGGGCCACGTGCAGGGTTTACGTTGCATCTCTTCTTCAGGAAGTCTAGGTACTTTACTGCAACACAAAGATCACTTGGTCACAAGTACAACACCTTCATGTAGTTTCTACAAACACATATATGCAAGGTATTTGTACATGTGTAATATTTAGCATGTAGTTTCCATCTGCAAAATTTTAACGCAAAAACCTTTGTCTTAATGCAAGCAAGAGTCCCTCGAGTCTTACAGCATTCACACTATGCATTATGAATGAATTATGTTTCAGCCATACACTTCAACACATTATTCATTATGACAATGGTACTATCATCAAAATAGAAATACCATATCCAAATGGAACTTACAGGGTGTTCAAGTCTAGAACTCGTGTGTAAAGCACATGGCAAAATCATGGGTCTTGCAACAGCTCAGATAAAAACACTTACATTTGTTTCTGTAGAAGTTGCCAGATATGCAGATGCCTTCACATCGTACAACAACAACTCGTTGACCTGGAAAATGTAATGTAACTGAATCTAAATTCTGCACTTACGATCATTATTTGTCATCTAATATTCACTGCAGTTACTGTGATACATGTTCGGTTTCAGCCTGATGACTAAAAAGTCAGCATTAGTTTGTTCTGTCTGATAAAATACCTTGATATTATTCAATACATGGGTAAAAGATGAAGTACAAACCTTTATGAATAAAAAGGTAATTCACACTTTTAATGACAACTTCAGTGGCAATTTTCTATGTGGAATATGCTATTTCCTCAGGTTTTGGTAATTGTCATTTCAGACAAGATAGGATATGTCATTATAGTATAAATTATAGGATACCATATTCAGTTTTGTACTAGTACAACAGAGGACTGCCCAACATTTTAGGGTAGTTGAATAACAGTATTATCATTTCAGTAATACTCCATTCTTTGGTTGTTGTGAACAAGAGAGATTTTTATCGAGCTGTTCAATATTTACCTTGCAGTAATGTCTTGGCAACAATTGAGGCCAGACGCCCAAGCAGATGGCCTCGGGCATCAATCAAAATGGGCTGAAAGCAAAAACATCAACCATCAGTTTTATTTATAACAATATCAATTCAAGTTGAGCATGAAGTGATCCAGTAGCAGGGACAAAGCTCTTAAGGACTTCAACTTAAAAAACAAAATTTGGTAAAAGTTCCCCCCATATCACAACACCACCATCAAAAACCAGAATCACACACTGACATGCATACCTCACCCTAAATATACATTCAATAAACTAGAACAGGTATAAAACAGTATTTCAGCGTTTGAGAATTACACTGGGGAAGAACTCTCCTGGAGCAAATTTACTATACAAAAAGAGGAGGGTACATGAGGAAATCTTTCCCAAAATTCATAAGCATCACACTGCTGGGACAAATTAGCTGATCACAAAATCAGCTATCCAAATTATGACGTGACCAATAGCATCACTGAGGTCTAACCTGCTATCAGGAAGTCACCAAGTCTGAACACAATTAGTGTCAACATAAGAAAATATCTTGCACAAGGACAAAGAACCTGATCACTGCCTAGTCCTTAGACAATTCACTAGTACTGAAAACCATTACACATAATTTTTTTCATGGGATTTTCAATGAGATGAGATCATGCAATTCTACTGAAAATGCTTTTGACATGATCTTCCAAGCCACTTGTCATTAGAACATAACAATCATATTGGGAGTCTTATACCGCAGGGATAATCGAAAGACAGTGTAATTTTATTCACATAAATTTTATATGCTGACAGTGAAATTCTGTATCTTATTAGCCTATGACTTCAAATTCATAGATGTGTTCAACGTTCTAAGGCTCAATTATAAATATTCACTTTTACTGTTCAGCAGAATGTTTCTTAATATTCCTTTCTGACTACACTTAAAAGACAAAACATGCTGAGAAGTTGTGAAAATACAATATTCACAATTTGTTTGGTCTGCTATGTGAATCCACAGACAAAAATATAGTGACGAGTATTTTAGACACATACTAATTTACCTGTAGTCATATTTTACTAATATTATCAAATGTGCCACAACAGTAAAAAGCTAAATATTTCGCAATTATAAAGATTTGTGCAAGGGGATATATGATAACTAATGTTTAACCTCAAATGATAACTGTTCATCCCAAGACAGAGCTACTTGACTGTCACAATAAATGCATAGAGATCATAGAGATTCAGATCATCTGTAGATCTATATGTTACAACTTATACAAGCCTGAACCTGTGGTCTTTTCATCCATTTATCAGACTATAGCTAGGTAATTGGTATGTAAATGCTTTTTCATAAATCTCAAAGTTGAAGGATTAAGCGACAAAGAAGTGTGTTATTCCACTGCAATCATGACATGACATTACAGATATCTCTTAACTAAACAATCCTGACAGTGACAATAGTGACAGAAAACAGAGATAAATGACCTACATGACTTGTACACTTTTAGGCTGGTACAAACTTTGAATCTGGTTATTACAAATATCGCTCTTATATCCCTCACAAAACCATCTTGTGACTTGTGATCTAAGTCCTACACACACTGGGACACAGTCTCATATTCCATATCCATATTCACACGTGGGTTGTTCTAGCCTTAAATCAAGCAGAACACGCACGAAGGGCTTTCAGCTTGAATATTGCACTAGTTCATGTTATAATGATGATTTGCTATGCACTGAATGGCAATTCAGCGTTCTTGGGCTTCCAAAAGGACTATAATGTTAGCACAGTGTTGTCAACTACCTTGTTCTGAAAACCCATGATGGCTAAAAGGCAGATTAAGGGGGTTACACGTGGTTTTCCACGGACAAATCGGAAGTTGACCGGGCATCTGTCTACATATCACATGTAAAAGCGGTTTGCTTGCGCCGCGTACACATAATAGAACCGGTTTAACACGGAAGAAAAACAAAGGGAGGCCATTCATTTTCAGTGTGTAGGAAACCCGCTCGGATTTATTTCACAACATGCCGCCTGTTTGTCGATTGCATTTTCCTTTCTTTGGGAAAAGTAAATGTTATCAGTTAAGCGTTACAACGAAATATATTATGCCAAGGTGCATGTTCGAATGCAGACGAATAGTCACCACTATTGAACTAATATATCGTCTGTCCTTTATGTAAGACCAGAGACCATATAATATGGTCCCTGGTAAGACATACAATGTATCATAGAGTGATACAGTCGTCTGAGGCAGTGCGATTCACTGTACATGCATCTGTTGAGTAAGTCAGAATCGATCATGTTTGTGTGTTGGAATCCTGGAAATAAATCTTAGCTGTCTAAGAGCCTAGTCAGAGCACAGTGCCGATCCGTCGAATGCATTTTACCAGAGACCATATAATAGATAAATTATATGGTCTCTGATTTTACTACTCTGAAATCAGAATCGGTACACGTCGCACACACGTCCCTTTCCTCGACCCAGAGAATCGTTCTCCGTGACTCGTTTTAATTGCTTGAATTGTTTTATGTCTACTGAACAGAGGCTGTTGACGTGAGACGTTATTCTTAATAACCCACTCTGACAGTAGGGGACAGGATGTCAACATTTAGGGGTGGTATCCAAACTCTTCCGGACTAGAATCTGAGGAAATTCCTGATTCACTTCCACTACTTTCAGATTGTACATTTATTTGATGACTGTTTGAATGGTGGCAGTATCTAATTTTATCGAGTATTGATTCTCTAGTTCATGTTAAACTTTCCATATACAGTTTTGTCAGATTGCATGATACCCCAGATCAGTTCTATTGGATGAGATTGCAGTGGTAAGGCGGTAAACGTAAAGCTTCATGGCCATGAGATTTGATATATTGATGTACGTGTAAGTTACAGATTGCTGTTGTTTTGTTGTGCTTTATTGTATCATAAAATCATGGACGGAAACGAAATATCTTGTTTTCTAGTAATGTTACCATATCAGTGTTCCACCTTTTGTGATGTCGGCACTTTTGCACCTGGGTCCTGCAGCCTATGATAAGGTGTGCTGCCCACAACAATGAAACATTTCTGAGGAAGTGCTAGAACCAGCTTTTTTATTATTCAAGTTAAGAAAACGTCCCCAAACCATTCTAATGTTAGTCCAGCGGATAATGGTATCATTATGCATTTTCATGTTACAAGCATGAAAACTGGCAGATATGTTGCTTATACTATGAAAATGAGATACAGATAGAGAGGCATTCAATCTTTGTTGTCTTCGCGAAGAATTTGAAAGAAACCCTACAGTTTTACAACTTGCGTGTAATACGACTCATTCACCCTTGCCCAATGGCAGTGTCTTGTTACATGGTTCTGTAGTGGTTCTCGAATTGAAAAGTCTCTTTTCTTTTTGTTCAGTATAGATAGATAGATAGATGGGATGATAATGCACATTCGAGTACATATTAATGAAGACATCGCCTTGACATTAAAGTCGTGGCTGCACGTATATATGTTGGTTCACGTGGCACAATATTATATGCGTCATACACACACGCGCACGTTGTTATATGTGAACATGTGGTGTCGTACATGATCCTGTTGCAAACTGTGAAGACGTTGATCTGCTTGTTCTTCTCAGTACCAGTGCTGTATTCGTTTGAGCTCTTACTTCACCATGTCAGAAGTGTTGACGTATCCTGCCGTGACTACCAATCGCTTCAAAAGTCATAACGCTTCCAGCAAACCCAGCGGTACATCTGCTGACCTCAACAACGCGGTACAACGTTCTCCACGTCGACCCCGGACCTTGACCATGACTGATATGAAATCTAAACTCGTCAGTGAAGAGAGCACTTACGCGCATGCAGTTCTAGCTACCACAATCGCCTTCCGCGGACAGACGATACATCTTCTTCCACGAATGATATTGTCTGTTCTGAACGTTGACTTGAACCTGTTATTAAATGAAGGATGACTACATGACGATCTCTAGCAGAGGTCGTGACGACACGTGGTTGCCCGGATGTAGAGTGGTTGTCTATTTGACTTGATACAAACCAGTCTAAAGAATCCAAACAGTAGCAGGCGAAACCGTGATTTTCAGCAACTGATGGTTCGGATGATCACATAAAAATGCCTATGCGTCCCAGTGTGCGCCATGTTAATCTGTCATAGTATACTTCAAGCATAGTTTCTGTTCAAAGCTCGTTTTGCATATCCCATGAACCATGGTAATAGGGTGATGCGTTTTTGAAGTAGTTCAGCATATCTTTGGAGACTGTATCTTGAGCAGAACACATTATTTGTGATGTCGTGTCAAGACAAAATTTAGTTTCGACATAAACGAAACCTATACCAGAGTACCAAACTACAACTCGCGCTATCACTGGGTTGAGACCATTTATTGGCAGAATGGTTCGGGAGAAGAGCTATGTCAACCAAATTTCCCACTGCGGTGTGTTGCTATACACCCGTCTGCACTGCAGTACGTTTCGCAATATATTGTGAAAGAAAGGTTCATGAGATCTGTCTATTTTGTAGTGTTCTTTTAACTTCAGATTGAATCACAGTATATATGAGTAACCATTGAGCATTGTATTGCTTCTTGCAAAGAAAACAGGAAAACTGGGCCATTCTTATGTTTTCTGTTTAATACTCACTAACAGTAATTTTAGACACAAAAGAGTCAAAACAAAATATGCCTTTACCTGAGACTACAAACTAAAGTTAAAAGTAAATAATAATTTTTTTTTCAACACAAACACAATTATCTGAACACAAACTATCACCAGAGAGAGGAACATGTTTAGATTGCCAGTGTGTCTTGTACATACTACTATTAACACTGACATACTGTATTTTTTTTTTTTTAATCAGAAAGAGAATGTCTACATTTTAAGGCTTCATTGAGGAAAAAGCCGTCCGCTTGTTGCCGGTGCACATAACACTATCTTCGCCATCTGTGCCAGACGAAGGTACTTGCCCTCACCCATCTTCCACCAAGAAAGGCTGCTCCCACTCAGTAGGATACTTGGCTCAATGCTGTATTGGCCCATATCACGTTTAGCTAACTCATTTGGGGACTGACTAAGATTGGTTTGGTGCAGCCAATGGCTGAATGACTTGATTTCAGATCCTCATTGTTAGATTCTCAGACTGTTTTCACTGGTGCTTCCGGGCGTAGGTGTGGCAAAGTCTTCAGCGTTGAATCCCTGTCACTTTTATCAGGTTCAGATTTGATAATAGGACGTGTTGTTTTTCTCTATGATTTTGGCAGTTTGTGGTGTGGCATTCCCGAAAACATCACATTTCTCTTCATCTGAGGGGAAAGGAAGATGTTTGCATGTTTGATCAACAGGTGAGGCCGCGTCCAGGATTTGTGCTTGTTTTATATAGATTGGTTGAAAATATGTTGCCACTATGCGCTTTATTTCAGCAACTGTGAGAAAGTCGTAATCTTGAAGAAAGACAGCAGCATTCATCAAATGTCTCAATGGCATGATGACGTAGACCAAAGGCGAGGTTTCTGTCCATATCATTGCAGTTTTGTCCTTCGTCGGTTTCAAAAACTGTAGCACATCTTCTGCCAATCGTGCTTCCTCGTCAGATAGTGTGGCTAAATCACTCTGCACTTACCCCCGTTTTTAGTCCATCAGCAATGTAACTTCAGTATATGACATTTCTTGGAATCTTGCTATCATGGCATAAGCAGTTTTCCATGGGGTCATCCATTTTAACTTCATAACAAGAAAGTGATTGCAGGATAGCTTTGTCCTTGGACATCGCAAAAGCCCTTGGACTTTTTCACAATGGCAACATAGGCTCGGTAAATGGATGAGCAAGATCAGTTTTATGCCAGTTACACTTGAACATAATATTTTTCAGTATAACGGTATTGCGATAAGTAATTGTTGCAATTTTGTATGTGGTGATGCTGTGCGGCCCTATTGTTGAGTAAATACACATGAACTGGAGTGGTTGTCTCAGTGAAGATCTGTGTTCTATTCCCAGCAGGAATACAATGTGTGAAGATCATAGTGGTTTCACCAGATACGACAGTAATGAAACACTGATGTCAGCGTCAATGCCAAAATGAAACGAAAAAATAAGACAGAAACTATTTTATACATTTTATTTGCAATATATATCCTAAAATTGAAATACTCACCGATTAAAGATAATAATCTGAATCACAATTTCACAAAACTCTGAGTATTGTCTTGATAAGGAAACTAGCAAAGAAAGAACGAAAAGAGTAAATTATGAAAGTAAACAGTCTCTCTTTCAGGCACACATCCTTCATTCAAGTCAACAAGCTCCAGGCTATTTACAGTGATAGCTGTCAGTATCATGCAAAGAATCTTTGTACAAGTAAGATATTAACTCATTTGTGCGGTCACAGTACAGAGATCATCAACAGTCTTCCTTCCCTACATCTGGCCTTGACAGACATCTTGACACCCAGAGGAACACAATCTAAGTACCAGAAAAGGGCATTCTCTCTGTTTTAATGCATACAATTCATGATGCCACAGAGTAGAAAAGAAACTAATTACATATATTACATTGTGAGTCTTCCAAAACTAGTACATGATTGAAAACAAATTTTACAGCAAACTCAGAAGCATGTGGTTAGAATCAAAAACATGAATAATCAGTTTCACCTTATATGTACATGTCCAAAGGTCAACAGACTATATACATGAGATTTCAGCATTCAAATTTCCTCAACATCAATTAGAATTTGATAAATGTTTCGGGAGGGTCCTTTTAACAAAACAGCTTACAAATTCAAAGGCTCTTGGGCATATACAGTCATCATACAATCTTTTCAGAGACTACACATACACAAGGCAAAAGTTCATGCATGTTTGACATCAAGAAGAAATTACACTTTAGCCCAAACAATGCTTCACAAGCACTCTATTGAAATATGTGACACCGAACAACTGGACTGGAGTAGAGGCTAGTTGGTGGCAGTGGCCTTCTCCCCATCAGGTGTGTTCTTCACCTTGTAGTCATTTAAAGCAGCCTTGATAGCATCTTCAGCCAACACTAAAATAATAACAAAATTCAGTCAGTAAGAGAGTTCAGTGTTATCAATCTGCAGTTCAGCAGTCTGTAATTTAAGATCCTGCTTTTATCAAAAGAACTTTTCATTAGATAAGAACATTTTCTATGATATGAGATCAAATATTGTCATGTAAATATTTGCAGACTCAAACTCAGTGACCCTACAGTATCAACTTCAACATAAAAATCAGAACTACTATGAAAACGTAGATAACCAACTGGAGCAGTGCAGCTTGACTGGTGGAAGAGACAGTTCCTTAGCTATGTCTGTGTTCTTAATCTTCAGCGCTTGATCCAGCTGGAAAAAAACACACCATGCAATGAGCATACAAGGGTTGGAATGCCCCAACAAGTTCAAACTGCCAACAGCTGTGAGTGTCATAAATTCAAGGTAGCAACAACAGAATATTGGAAAAGGCTTATTTGTCATATACTCATGTACTTAAAGTAATCATTTTAGTGGACTCTTGATGACAAAGACTAAACAGTGCAAGCTTGTTTCAGTTGGCAACTTACAGTTTTTCCTTTCACCCATTCTGTAGCAAGAGAGCTTGAAGCTATTGCCGATCCACACCCGAAAGTTTTGAATTTTGCTTCAACAATCTTGCCATCATCATCAACCTTGATCTGTAAACGGAGAACAACATTTCACACATTTCAAAAGGTTGTTGAAGTTGATGGTGTAAGTCCAAGAAAATGTCTGTCAACAGTAAAGATGCAAGATTCCATGACAATAAACATGATAAACAGTGTGACACTTAAAACTTGTTGTTGTATCAAATTCCTTATTTAAGTGAATGACCTTATTTAACAGCAACATGACATATACTAACATGTTCTAGATACATGCGGTGAGAATGTCTGTGCTGACAACTCTCGTATCTTAGTACTAAGATTCATGATCAATAGGTAAAATCTTATTCTGAATACCCTGGACACCTGTTCCTGCTTTATTTGTACTGAAGGTAAATGAATATTGTAAATAAAGGTGATCGCCACGATCACAATTGAACTGTTGACAATGTTTAAGAGGAGCAATTCACAATACCTGCAGTTTCATTACATCCCCACATGCTGGGGCTCCAACTAGGCCAGTTCCAACCTTCTTGTCAGCCTTATCCAAAGAACCAACATTTCTTGGATTTTCATAGTGGTCGATCACCTTCAAATAAACAGTGTCTTGTCATCTTCAAAACAATTTAATATTTTGTCACACACTCTTCATGTGTGGCCATTTTGGCCGGTACCATTGTTACAGACAGTTATACAAACAAGAGTCAGTTGTCAAATTGTCATAATTAAACATAACTGACAGTTTACATACATACTAAAGCTCTTCAGTGTCCTGTTTCACAAAGACAAGTGTCTGTTCTTAGACACCATGTGAAACATGACCAATTTGGATATCAGTCATGAATGACTAATTTGAAGCATGATTATTAACAGCTCTCATAACGATTTTCCAGCAGTGAACACTAAAAACAGGCTTTACACAGGGTACCTATGTAGGGAGTCAAATCCTTTCCTTCAAGTTTATAACAGGACAGGATACCTCATCTATTAAGCAAAATCCATGACCATTAATTAATGTGCATCTGATTATATTGAATACTGTTGAATTAATATTTCACTTGAATAAATATGCATACCATGAGATGATGTTAAGGATTGTGTTAATAGTATGACATCTGTGCTCTAAACCAAACAAAATGTACAACCTCAACTCATATGTCTAAGTGTCCATAATTTGTGTTCATATGCAACTCAAAACTCAAAGTAAACAGTTCAATTTGAAAAAAAAATCACATTTATGCTTGTGTTTTGAAATTTTCAGTTATTGTTTTATTCCCAATGGTGACCTACAAGAATCTAGTTTGACAATTCCATGCCAAAACACATGCATTTTGTGTTAAATCATTATTACAAAAGTGTCAACACAATAATTTGAAAAATATCATATTTTCAGCAGAGGTTTCGAATTTTCAATTACTTTTTATTTCCAGTGGTGACCTGCAAGACTCAAGCTTGGCAATTCCATCCCTGCCCCCAAAGACATGCATTCTTCCTTGAATGATTACTAAAATACCACACAAGGTGCACAATTTGAGGGTATGCAAGAATTATACTGGATACATGCCATACTACTGATATTCAATTGCTTTACTCATTGTTATCAGACAAATAACGCTCAAAACATTATCTGTAGCCATGATTATAAAAATATTATAGCTAGAATGCAGTTTACAGAACGCAGCACCAGCTAGCCACCATCCTTTACGATCCTTAGGGTTTAGGTACAGGGTTAGACACCCTTTCCGATTCTCAGGGTTAGGGTTTGGGTTTGCCACCCTTCCAATCTTTAGACACCGCTAATTAATTTGAAAAAGTACGCCCGGTACTCCCCACTGAGGGAATGTGGCACACTTTTGTTGCTGGTCAACAGAATGTATTATCATACTGCTTTACATAAATATGGTCTGAGTACCACGTTAGAGCTCCAGTTAAATCGTAGATACTGGCTTTAATTTAGCAAAGCTGTTACACTAAACAACGCTGAATGGTAACCAGAATTTAACCGAGTGATGATGACGTTTTCTGGTTTTCAGTGAAGAACATGTGGACATGTTACATAACGACATTTTTTGTTCATACATGTACAATGACCACGTACATGTTAAATCTGGTGAATGTGCAACTGTTAAAACTGTTATTGAAATCAGTTCTCACATTTTTATGATAAAGTGCAACCGGAGTGGCATCAAACACAGACTTCAACGAATTCCCCAAACGAGACGTTACTCTGAACAGCGCCATGTTAGTTGTTTACGGAACAAGTCAAACATTCATCCGCAAAGGTTAGAGATAAATAATGAGAACATTATGTTATGTCAAATATCGTAGGAAGGGCATTGTATCTATTGATCCACACATCTGGAACCAGGTCCCTTTTTCTCATTGTTTACTGAGCTGTAATCAAGTTATATCATTGTACTATTTTCAATGCGTTATATGTTCCGAATAGGCAGCAATGCAGTATTGTATGAAAAGTTGAAATGAGTTAAGTTACGGAATTGATATAATTTTTGCTGGTATTATTTCTAAAGATATTGGTTTGTTTGTTTACTTTTAAACACAAAAGTGATGTTATCATAGATAATGTACAAATATTTCCGTATTAAGATTTAGCTTGCAATACAGAGTACTCATGGTTCGTGATTCATTATATTTCACATTTTGGTAAACTCTTGGAAAATAACAACAAGTCGAGTGTCAAGCACGTGTTTTCTTGTCACAGAAGGACGGGTTTACTTGTTTAGTTTTCGTTTTCGGATGTGGACTACACAAAATTGGCGACACCGAAACACTCCAAGGTGTATGTTTTTCTGTCTATTAGCAGATGACAAGTGTGCCAAGTTATGCTTTTGATCGCATAACTGTGATAACGACTAAGTCTAGATAGAGGCAATGCAGGAAGTTGTTTGACAGCCACATTTACGGAACATAGAACGCATTATATGCAGCGAATGAACATGGTGTAATATTATCCACATAACTTGAATCATGATTACCGTGAACGTAAAATTTCACAGTAACTGTGCAGTTCTCGTTGAAATTAACCCCGACAGCAGCTTGTCTGAAATCAAAAGAGAAATATCAAAGAAGGTCAATTTGCCACTGGAAGAAGTCAGGATTATTTTCGGAGGGAAACTGCTGACGGACGATTGCGAGTTTCAAGTGAGCATCCTTGCTTTAATTGTTTGAACAATCTTTACTTTTCATAGTTGTCACATGGATGACTGAGTATTTTATTCATGGGGGGAAGGGTAGCCTCGTGGTATAAGCGTTTGTCACGGCAAAGTCCCAGGTCTCATCCCCCACATGGGTACAATGTTTGTAGTCCATTTCTGGTGTCTCCTGCCATGATATTGCTGGAATATTGCTAAAAGTGGAGTAAAACTAATTTCGCTCACTCATCCATGTGGTAAAACTCATAGCAGGCACATATCGCATCAAAAAACATTACATTTGTCATATATGGTTGTTGGAATAGGGATATTTTGTGTGTGTGTGTGTGTGTACATATATATACATATTGATTTATCTTCATATGACAACGATATCTAAAAACGTTCTAAGCTTTTCTTAGAGAGTTCCATTCAGTTTGAAACATGTCTGTCATGGTATGCCTGTAGGTAAATTCGTTGACCAGACTGGTTTGTGGAGATGTGGAAATCTGCTTGATTCATTGGCAGATTGAGTGGTGGCTTTATAGATGTTATTTAAATGGGAAAACATCACAGATGATGAAAATCAGGATTATGACATTTGTGTAAATGAAATGTGAGATATGTGAAATGAAAAAAGAATATGTTAGGTATATATGATCATTTATGAAAAAAAATAGATCAATTTTCAACATTCATCTATGCAGACCAGCAGAGAAGTGAAAGTGGAGAAAAAGGATCGGTGGGTCGCGGACAAAGTAATGAAGAAAACACCTCAACATACACGCAGTATCTCGTCATCAAAACAACTCACTCCTTCCAAATTAACATTCACAACAACTCAGTGCAACCTGGTTTCAATGAATAGGCCAGTTTATTTTAATCCACCAAAACCTAAACGACAGTGAAAAACTGTTTAACAATTTCATTATTTTCTTTTTATCCTAACTAGCTGTCGTGAGTTTTGTATCACTGAAAACAAAGCATAACAAAGCTTCACTATACACAATCCAAGTGTTTACAAAATACTATTATTCAATTATTTATCCATTTCTACAACATTTTCATGTAAGAACCAGTCTGGGCTGCGAATCCACTGCATCTACAAACTGGTTCAGGCCACGAAAATATGGTCTCTCCATGGTATTCTCTCATCCATTCAGATAATACTGAGTCTTGGGATCAGGGCTTTGGAGGATTTGAGAGTAACAGGCTTGCTGTTATCTTTATGGCAGTTCATGAGGGAGAAGCATGGAATGAGAGAGGGATATTGAGGAAGTAATGACACTTCAAGAGCACAAAAAACATGCATCTTGTCTGAAGTGACTAACAGGACTAAGTGCTCAGGCTCACTGGCTTGGGTGATGTGTGTCGTCATATCCAAATTGCAAGATGCACATGCTGTCAGTGATTGGATTTTCTGACCAAAACATTATTATTTGCAGCATTCTATCACGTAACTGATGTATTGCTGAGTGCAACTTTAAATGACAAACAAACTAAAAGGAATTTTTTAACTTTGTAATTGTATGCACAGAGGCTTTTAGCAGCTTTGGTTTTACACAGTGCTAAGGCCCCATTAATGACAATACATCCCTTGACGGCAGTTTTTAGCGTTTCAAGCCCCTGCGATTTTATGATACACCAAAGACTGAAAGGTTGTGTTGATATGAAAAAAAGTCTACTTCAAAGACACATGTAAATCACGTAAGTTAGAAATATTTTATTATTCAGGATTTGGATATTGGTGATCAAAGCACTCTTCATATCTTCAGACAGATATCAGGGAATGAAAAAACTCGGCCATCAGGAGGTAAGATTTATCTTTGCACTGTTAAGGGTTAACTGCAGTCAGTTGACCAAGTGGTTAACTAATCAAGGTTTCCACCGCTTAGATTTCACATGGGCAGTTGATTTATGTGTACACTAAATAATGACTGCTTCAGGATCCGGTTTTGTCACCCAGGCTTGCCTCTCAGTCTGTCATCCAGTTAGGTTACTGAAATCATGTTTTGGTATTGTGTGAACCTACCACAACATACCTGGTAGGCACACTTGTAGGATACAGAAATAGTGCTGTCCATAACATTTTGTGTCAACTTTTCATTATTTTGTGCAAGTAAAATTTCAAACCCTGATTTTTATAAATGTTTCTCAGTTTATTAACATTTGACTGCAAGGACGCAGGAAAACATTTTATGCAGATGCTCAGGGAAATGCAACATTTACTTTGTGATATTCTATTTTCTCTTGAGCAGGTTTAGAGAGTGTGTTCTATATCTGAGCAGGTTTAGAGAGTGTGTTCTATATCTGAGCAGGTTTAGAGAGTGTGTTCTATATCTGAGCAGGTTTAGAGAGTGTGTTCTATATCTGAGCAGGTTTAGAGAGTGTGTTCTATGTCTGAGCAGGTTTAGAGAGTGTGTTCTATATCTGAGCAGGTTTAGAGAGTGTGTTCTATATCTGAGCAGGTTTAGAGAGTGTGTTCTATGTCTGAGCAGGTTTAGAGAGTGTGTTCTATATCTGAGCAGGTTTAGAGAGTGTGTTCTATATCTGAGCAGGTTTAGAGAGTGTGTTCTATATCTGAGCAGGTTTAGAGAGTGTGTTCTATGTCTGAGCAGATTTAGAGAGTGTGTTCTATGTCTGAGCAGGTTTAGAGAGTGTTTTCTATGTCTGAGCAGGTTTAGAGAGTGTGTTCTATATCTGAGCAGGTTTAGAGAGTGTGTTCTATATCTGAGCAGGTTTAGAGAGCGTGTTCTATATCTGAGCAGGTTTAGAGAGCGTGTTCTATATCTGAGCAGGTTTAGAGAGTGTGTTCTATATCTGAGCAGATTTAGAGAGTGTGTTCTATATCTGAGCAGGTTTAGAGAGTGTGTTCTATTTTATCTTGAGCAGGTTTAGAGAGTGTGTTCTATATCTGAGCAGGTTTAGAGAGTGTGTTCTATGTCTGAGCAGATTTAGGGAGTGTGTTCTGTATCTGAGCAGGTTTAGAGAGTGAGTTCTATTTTCTCTTGAGCAGGTTTAGAGAGTGTGTTCTATATCTGAGCAGGTTTAGAGAGTGTGTTCTATTTTCTCTTGAGCAGATTTAGGGAGTGTGTTCTATATCTGAGCAGGTTTAGAGAGTGAGTTCTATTTTCTCTTGAGCAGGTTTAGAGAGTGTGTTCTATATCTGAGCAGGTTTAGAGAGTGTGTTCTATATCTGAGCAGGTTTAGAGAGCGTGTTCTATATCTGAGCAGGTTTAGAGAGCGTGTTCTATATCTGAGCAGATTTAGAGAGTGTGTTCTATATCTGAGCAGGTTTAGAGAGTGAGTTCTATTTTATCTTGAGCAGGTTTAGAGAGTGTGTTCTATATCTGAGCAGGTTTAGAGAGTGTGTTCTATGTCTGAGCAGATTTAGGGAGTGTGTTCTGTATCTGAGCAGGTTTAGAGAGTGTGTTCTATATCTGAGCAGGTTTAGAGAGTGTGTTCTATATCTGAGCAGGTTTAGAGAGTGTGTTCTATATCTGAGCAGATTTAGAGAGTGTATTCTATATCTGAGCAGGTTTAGATAAGTGTATTCAAACACCAGTACTTATTCTGTGAGGAATCTCTATCTATATAGTCAGGCAAATATCATTTTGATCCCCCCGGCATGTAATGCAGAGGAATGTAGACATCGCCTTGTCCATCCACCCGTCTGTTCATCCATAATCATGTTGTTCAATATTTTTCACCAAAAATTGGTAGATATAACAATCAGTACCTAAGATGGTGCCTCTTGCAATTTACAGATGTTAGTCATTATTCCGTGCTCCGCCAGTCCGTCCGTGCACATTCATCTTTTCCAGACCAGAACTTCAAATCCGTTCACTATTTCTTCACCAAACTTGGCACTTAGATAGATCTGGTTGTTTACTTGTGCCTTTTGGTAGTTATGGATTTCTGAATAAAATATTTTTTTGTCATTTCTATGGCAGCAAGTTTGACTTTGACTGAATAATGAATTTGATGGGTGTGCTCTTTTTGGAAGGGAAGCTTGAAAACTGTTCACTATTTTTAAACCAAATTTGGCACAAGCGTAGGTCTGATGGTGTACTGGTACCTGTTGGTAGTTTAGGATTTCTGAATAGAATTATTTTTGTGCTCCCATGCCAACAAGTTTGGCTTCAACTGAATTTGGTGGGTGTGCTCCTTTCTGGAGCAGAACTTAAAACCTTTCAGTATTCTCCACTTTGCCATATACACGTACACACCAAAACATTTGGCATCATCATAACTTGTAGACGTATCTATGAAGAGTATTTTGCTATTGTGGGGGATATTGATGACTTTGTCTTCTTGTTTTTATTTTCCTCGGTTTCCTTGGAAATGTTTTTGACTTAGTCCTAAACGGATGGGTGAGTTTTCCAGAACATAACTCGAAAGCCATTAAATATTTTCATGCAAAACTGGGTAGATATATCAAACATAACCTAAAGTGGTGCATTTTGCCATTTGCAGATTTTCATCATTTTTATTTTTCCGGGTTTCCATGGAAATGATCTGGACTTAGTGTCTAAAGTGAGAGGTGGGCTTCATCTTAGGAGCAAAACTGAAAAACGTATTATTATCTATCAGCAAAACTTGGCAGATATGCGAGGCAGGTCCCAAAGTCACGCCTTTTGCTATTTAGAGATTTTGTCATGTGTATTTTTCCCATGTTCCATGGAAACCATTTGAATTTAGAAAGGTAGGGGTGGGTTTCGCTTCTGGAGCACAACTCAAAAACCTGTAAATATCTTTCAACATAACTTGAAGTGGTGTCTTTTGCTATTTCCAGATTTTTGTCATTTTTATTCTTCATGATTTCCATGTTAACAATTTGGACTTCAAGCTGTGCTCCGTTGTTCAAAACAACCTTATCTCTAAGGTCAACCTTATCTCTAAGATTTCAACTTTAGACCTTTACTAAGGTTAGCCTCCCATTGCACGAAACAACCTCAGCTAAGGTTAACCTTAAGTTACGGTTGATAACTAAGGTTGGTTCAACCCAACCTTAACGTCTTTAAGGTTGGAAAGGGAATATGGCGGCTGCTTTTGTTTTGAGGAAGCAGAGAGTGTACAGAAATGGGAATGTCAAAAATAGCATATTAATGATCACTGATATCAAGTTTCCATGAAAACCAGTTATGATAATTCTGAAACGTCACCCATGAACCAAGAATTGGTTGGGATGTTTTCGAAAATACACTTAGTGCGCTTTCCGCCATATTGGATAGTGTTTACAAAATCACGTTTCGACAAGGCCGATATTGAGACGCCTATTATATGACGTATACTTCATAGTCTGCTGCGACAAATGCATCATTGAATTCTCCACACATCATAGAATCAAATTACAAATGGTCTTTATCACCAACACCAATAGTCTACATAAAACGAACGAGAACGAACGCGGTGCTCGAAAGACTGTGCGTTTCAAATGTAAACAAAGAAAAAATCTGATTTTACACTACGTGACATTTTCGGAAATTTTCCAGCATCCAGCCGTGTAATCATTGCTTACAATGGTTAAGTACGCCTAGAATATTAAGTTGAAGAGTATCACAGCAAGAAATAGCAAGTTAAAAAAATATACAATGCAATCATTTAATGATTCATAAGCAACTGTCAAAGTTTCCATGCAACGTGACGCCATGACTGACGCAAAATCAAGCAGAACGACAACGGTACTTATCGGCATTTCTGGCTTCTCCCGTCATTTACATTGAAAACGATAAAAACATATAACAAAACACAGATACTTAGAATAATTCTGATTAGTTACATCTCAAATTCATGTTCAAAAGATCCCTGAATCAAGGCAAGAGTCCTCGCAAAATCCGATGTACCCTTGTCAGCAAAGCCGCCATTTTGAAAGAAATCGGTCATGGGTAGTGATGTCACACGTCAACATTGTTGCACATATTAGGCAATTTCTTTGAGGTGAAGGTCGGTTGAACAAGAGTAAGCACAATGTTCATATCATTCCGATTGCACTTTCAGTATTGTGATGTATATTTTGCGTATTTTGACCAGGTGAGAGTTTGTCAAAAACGTTTTGAAACATATTTTGATAGCAACTAGGATATCTAACTCAATATTTATACGAAAACTGCTTAAGAATATATAACAGGTCATGTCTTAATTTGGACAAACCTTACGTACACAATCTAATAGTTCTCTCTTTTTACCTTTCATTACATACCTATGAAGAGAAATAACATAATCATAAATGTTTATATCCTAAATGAACAATCATTTACGCTAAATTGATGCCACGTGTGCACGTGTTGCACACAATAAGATACGTGGTAAAACCGTCTAATCGTTGATATATTCAGGACACTATTTCGTTTTGTCTAAAGTGTGTTGAATTCTGGCATAGTAGCCGAGACCTTTGACGTATTCAATGGAAATTAGATGAGATATATACAGCAAAGCAGTGTCGTCTTTTTCCGACGTCACAAAATGCACAAAACATGCCATGACGTCAACTAAAATGTTGCATCGTTTTCAGTTATGTTATTATATAATGTCATTTCATTTGAAGATGTGTCTGTTACACCGTTAGTAGTGATGTAAAATTAATCAAAATACATCTACACAAACAGGAGAATTTGGGAATCGAAGAACTAAATTATGTATTACCATCCAAATCGATTTCACATGTAGTACATTGGTATCTTTCCTTACAAACTGTGAAACTACCAAAAAGTCTCCGCTCACATTGGGGAACTTTGTATTGGAATAGGTTTGTTCATTGTGTACAAAACATTACGAAAATATACTGTCCGTATTCACAGCAAATTCTCTCCATGTGATCTTAGTTACACTGACCTTATGTAAAGCATAGCGGGGTTATGTCCCTTATGTTTATGCGTGCATCATCTCCCTGTGGACGTCATAGAAGAGAATCCATTTTTGACATTTATTGCGGACCATTTTTAATATTGAGTGTATAACGTTGTGCATTAACACATAGATTCATTTCATATTCACTTATGTCGTTCTGACATTAGGCTGTATTTTCTTCGCTCACACTTTTCGTAAAGATGATAAATTTAAAAAATCGTAGCAGAGTGCTTTTATTGGTACACGATGAAAACGGAGAAATTTAATGATTTTTAACGCACACAAAAGTTTTGGACAACATTTAGCGGTATCTATTTCTCAAATCCTTGAGGTTGTCGTAGTTATATTTATACCAACGGATGGGAAATTAAATATTCTACATTTCTGTATAATTTTATAGCCGTACACAGATCCATGACCACGCTAGCATAATTCTCGCACAACGTTCACTTTTCAAACCTTATGAAAATGTGCGCCTGAAAAAGAAAATCGGCCTCCACAGGTTAAGGTTACAGCTAGGGTTGGAGCCCAAGTTAAGGTTGCCCTAAGGTTGTTTTGTGCAACAGGCGTATCTTTTTCTTAAGGTGATCGTAACTGTAACCTTAGTGCTTAAGGTTGATCTTAGCTAAGGTTGTTTTGAACAACGGGGCGCTGGACTTTAAGTAACTGTCTGATGATTTGTCCTTTCCTTTCAGATATGTGGGAGCTGGGGGATATGTCATCTTCTGATTACTCTTGTATTTTTCTAACACCAGGTTAATGTATTGTTGTATTTTATGTCAGGGTCATACATTTTTGTCATCTTCCAAATTTGTAACATACAATGTATTGTTTATTTCACTTTTTGAAAATATAGTATTTTATCTTACAATAGGGTAATAAGTTGTCATGCTATATACCATGGTGCTATGCTCTTTTATGCTACACTTTGGCAATGTATTGTTTTATCTTACACCAGGGTAGTATATAATTATAGTTTACACCAAAGTAAAATGGTTTTATCCAATCAAGACACTTGCCCATTATAAATTATATTTTTAATATTTTCTAATTCTTACACAAAAGAAATACGTTGTTTTATCACATAGGGTAATATAGTGTTTTGTCTCACAGTGGATAGTGTAATGTTTTATTTTGTAGTAAATGAGGAAAGGGAGCTGAAGAACCAGTACTATGTATACTGTAAAGAATGTCGATCTATACAGCCCGGCAAGCTCAGAGTCAAGTGTGCCATGTGCCAAGATGGGGCTTTTGTTCTGAGCAGGGTAAGTACAGAATATGTGTTTTCAGAAACATTTGTGAAAGGAATCTTTCTAGTAAAAAATTCATGTTAGAACAGGTCCTCACCAAAAATGTTGGTGATTCTTTTCAGAATTTAATAATGAAAGTTTTGACAATCCCATCAGTTGCTCTGTGTTTTATTGAACATGGATTAAATGTGTGTGAGCTTAGAGCTGAAAATCATAGCCTTTTAAGGAGATTGTCCGAATACTATACTTTATTGCAGGACCCCGAGGGCTGGAGCGATGTTCTGCAGTCAAGGTGCATGGGCGGGGAGTGTCGGAATGACGGTTGTGAAGGGACAGCTGCTGTAAGTGATTTCTGGAAATATAAGACCAGTATGTGGATGACGACTTCTTTTCTTTATTGTGTAATGTAATATTTGTGGACTGTTATTTGCCCATTCTTCAGTCACCTGAGGAAGGGGCCAGAAGTAGCCCAGCAACATTGTGTTATACATTGAAGAACAACTTGACATCCATATACTGGTCTTATATATTCAATAGCTTCTACAAGACCTCAAGGATTTCTGGAAAGTTTTTTTCAGTCTTACCACCTCATGGCATGACCCTCGCCTTACTTCAGGTTACTCTGAAGCTGAAGGTCATGAAATGAAACGGAAAGTGCAGACCTGAATATGAATTTTCATTTTCTTAAAGATGACCTTCCTCATCTGTGTTTGTGGGATCAGTATACATTAGTGTGAGGTTTTGTTCATTTAGTTACATGTGTAATTGAAATGTCAGGATAACAAATGACTTGACTGGCTGGTCAGGTTACTATATCTGAAGAGTCCCTTTGACTGAGCATATTCTAGGAGATGTTCCTGATAGTCAGTTGGTTATTACACAGCTAAATGGACCATGTTAAGGAAGATAGATTCAGTTTTGTGTTCCAGCAGCTTCTGTAGATTACGTGGCAACATGTCTGTGTTCATGATATCATTTCAGGAATTTGTGTTCAAATGTGGCAAGTCCCACCCTGATGGCATATCGGCTGCTGTTCTGCGACATGTACGACCGAACAGACGTGAGGTTGAGTGCATTACCTGTGCAGATGTGAGGTAACTGGGTTTAAATCATGGCCGGGATGGTATTTTCAGAATACTTTAAAATCATTGTTTGCAAATTTGTTTCAATATATGCTCAAAAGGAGTCAAAGAGCTTAAAATTCATTCTAGTACCTAATACTATAGTTAATTTGTTATGTCATGACTTCTAACCTGTGGTTAAGGTGTTACATGTGAGGCAGGTCAGAAGCTGTTCAGAACTATTGCTCAGTTCCAACAATAATTGGAAGTCGCATTTTCATGCCACCCAACATCTAATACATTATTTTCAAAACGTACTGGAATGCAAGATCTGTCAATGGTGAGGGTACACACATGGATCGAGTCCCTTTGCAGCCGAAACTGGTGGTGGGAGGCTGGTCCAATTGAAGGACTTTGTTGATGATGTTCATCATACACTGGCAACTTAGATCGTTGTTCTCATTATCCACAGTTGGTTTATCTAGTCTGGACAGACAACTGTAGTACAGCAGGGATATTGCTGGGTGCAGTGTTTGACAGTTAAACAGTTTTCCTTCGTTTGATTATGATGTTTAATATGGAAATACTTCTTCAGATCTCCAGTGCTTGTGTTCCCCTGTGAGTCGGGACATGTGATGTGTATTGAATGCTTCAGGGTGTATGGAATCACCCAGTTGAGTGAACGCAGGTTCATCAAGCACCCAGAGTATGGATACACCCTGCCTTGCCCAGGTTAGTGAAACATTCAGGGCTAACCACACCATGCCTTGGCTAGGTTAGTGAAACATTCAGAGCTAACCACACTCTACCTTACCCAGGTTAGTGAAACATTCAGGGCTAACCACACCATGCCTTGCCCAGGTTAGTGAAACATTCATGGCTAACCACACCCTGCCTTGCCCAGGTTAGTGAAACATTCAGGGCTAACCACGCCATGCCTTGGCTAGGTTAGTAAAACATTCAGGGCTAACCACACTCTGCCTTAGGTAAGTTAGTAAAACATTCATTGCTAACCAAACCCTGCCTTGGCTAGGTTAGTGAAACATTCAGGGATAGCCACACTCTGCCTTGGCTAGGTTAGTGAAACATTCAGGGATAGCCACACTCTGCCTTGGCTAGGTTAGTGAAACATTCAGGGATAACCACACCCTGCCTTGGCTAGGTTAGTAAAACATTCAGGGCTAACCACACCCTGCCTTGGCTAGGTTAGTAAAACATTCAGGGCTAACCACACCATGCCTTGGCTAGGTTAGTGAAACATTCAGGGCTAACCACACTCTGCCTTAGGTAAGTTAGTAAAACATTCATGGCTAACCACACCCTGCCTTGGCTAGGTTAGTAAAACATTCAGGGATAACCACACTCTGCCTTGGCTAGGTTAGTGAAACATTCAGGGATAACCACACCATGCCTTGGCTAGGTTAGTAAAACATTCAGGGCTAACCACACCCTGCCTTGGCTAGGTTAGTAAAACATTCAGGGCTAACCACACCATGCCTTGGCTAGTTTAGTGAAACATTCATGGCTAACCACACTCTGCCTTAGGTAAGTTAGTAAAACATTCATGGCTAACCACACCCTGCCATGGCTAGGTTAGTAAAACATTCAGGGATAATCACACCATGCCTTAGCTAGGTTAGTTAACAGCAGAGACAAGATACTGGTAAGTAAACGGTAGAAACGTTGATGCACCTTGCCACACTGTGCTAGCAAAGTGAAATTTTGAGTACATTAGCTATTTTCTTGACCAAATAAATGTATGATCCTCTCCACCAGACTAGCTGTAACCAGATGTTGTATTAGACCTGGTTTATTTCAGCTGGCTGTCCGAGCTCGGAGATCCAGGAAAGCCACCACTTCCACTTACTGGGAGACGAGCAGGTGAGAAGCTGAGAAGCTTTTTTATGTTATTTAAGTGAGAGGGTTTCTTATGTTACCAGGCTGAAAGGGGATTCTGTTACCTGAATTAGAGAAATGTTGCAAACTCCTGCCTGCCTGACTGTCCAGGATGGTCTCTTTTGCGACCGGACGGTCAGATTTAACGAGTTGCATGCCTGATGATGAATCTGACTTTGAGTATTATGACTAAAGTCTTGACTGAAAAGAAATCTCTTCTTTTTAACCTTATTATTATTCATCTTAACCCCAAAACTTCTGTCCAGGCAATTTTCCACTGATTTGGAACTTTTCAAAATTACCAGACCAACTGTCTGGCCGAAAATTTTCAGGAGAGGGCTTTGTGTTACCTGGATGAGAGTGGTTCATGTTACCTAGGTCAGAGAGGTTCATGTTACCTGGTTGAGAGTGGTCTCTGTTACTTGGGTGAGAGGGTTCATGTTACCTGGTTGAGAGTGGTCTCTGTTACTTGGGTGAGAGGGTTCATGTTACCTGGTTGAGAGGGTTTGTGTTAACTGGTTGAGAGGATTTGTGTTCCCTGGGTGAGAGGAGGTCATTGTGCCTGTGTGATGGGTACTGGGTACTTATTCTGATGTGGAATCCTCACTGGGGAGAGGAGAAGCATGGAGTGCTAGGGACCAATTGTAGACCATCAGGGTAATCAAGGATGGAGTGTGGATCTAACCCAGATGCCTCACATGGAGACGGGAAATGTAGTGGGTCGGTTTCTGACATGGCTTGCTGTAGCAGAAAGCAAGTGATTAAAATTTTCATTTCACCATTATCTTATGAAAATGTTTATGAATGTTGCAGTATGAACGGTTCAACACATTCGCTGCAGAGGAGTATGTACTACAAGATGGCGGCGTCTTGTGTCCAGGACCAGGATGTGGGATGGGCTTTGTCCTTGACACAGCCGGGAGGAAAGTTACCTGTGTTGCCAAGGACTGCATGGTAAACATGTCATGTCCTAACTGATGATAAGGTTTTTAGTACAGCTGTTTTCCTTGATGCAGAAACAAGTTGTGCAAAATGTCAGACAACAGTGGTATGTACCAGGTGTTGTCAGAGTTTTAACTGAACAACAAGGAAATTGTTACAATGTCATGGACAGTACATCATTTCAGGAACTGCTTTCCTGACTTTTTATCAGCTTTCAGCTTGACGTAGGTACATTATGTGAGTCTCATTTCTCATGTCTTTTGCCATGATATAGCTGAAATGTTACAACAACTCACTCACTCACTGACTCACTCACCCACCCACTCACTTTCCCGACTGACTTTATGTTAGCTAGAATATTACTTCAACTCTCTTACTCACTCACCCACCCACTCACTTTCCTGACTGACTTTATGTTAGCTAGAATATTACTTCAACTCTCTTACTCACTCACCCACCCACCCACTCACTTTCCTGACTGACTTTATGTTAAGTAGAATATTACTTGAACTCACTTACTTACTCACTCACTCACTCACACCCAGTTACCCACTTACTGTGTCTTCCATCCTCTGGTGTTACAGATGACATTTTGTCGTGACTGCAAGAACGAGTACCATGAGGGGCCATGTGATGACAATCCTCTCCTTCGACTTTCAGCCCAGGTAAGTGACAGTGAGAATAATTCCAGTGACAGGACATTTTCATAAAATCAGACCCCCTTCCTGGTTTTAGTTTTAGTCCTGCTTTTATGCTCAACTCTGATACACTCTTGTCTTATAGAAACAAACAACACTGATTTATAGGCAGACCCAGATGGTGGTTCAGGCGTGTGTCTCTCTCTTTCAATGCAAGTTTGTGATAACATTCACAGTACATGATATCTAACCATTTGTATAGGGTGTGCAGTAGTCATGACTGTGGTGTTGAGGAATTATTCAGTATTTGGTGACTGTCTGTCCAGGACTACTCGGTGGACCCGTTCCAGGCTGACCGGTCTCGGTGGGAGGACCAGTCTCGGACCCTAATAGACCGCACCACCAAACCCTGTCCCAAGTGTGGCACAAGGACAGAGAGAAACGGTTAGTCTGGATCTCAGACATCTATACTGGAAATTCAAACCAACTGTTAGGCAGTTCACATTTACCATGGAGAAGAATATTTAGTGATCTCATATTAGCTTAATACCGATAACAAAAGCACAGTGGAAATAATCTTCAAGAGGTCATCTTATCATGCCATATTGGATTCTGGGGCAGAACAGGTTTCCATGGCTTATGGTAAGTTCTATAACGTAGAATGGAAGATATATTTTTTTCATCTGAAAGAGTAGCATTGCATCATGCTCTAGCTATTGACCACTAAATCAAACAGATTCTGAAGGTTTTCTGGTAGCTGTGGTGTTGGAGTGTGGGAGTAGGTCAGTTACCTCTCTCCCAATTATCATCGTGAAGAAGCATGATCTGTGACACTGTGTGACCCTGTGTGTGTGACCCTGTGTTACAGGCGGTTGTATGCACATGCTGTGTCCACGGTGTGGGGAGGACTGGTGCTGGGTGTGCAACAAGGTGTGGGACCGTGACTGTCAAGGCCAGCATTGGTTTGGATAGAGTTCAGCATATCCTTCAAGAGTCTTTAGAATAACAATATACAGGATATATCATTCAGGAAGAAGCCCCCTATATTTCCATACCCTCTGAACCGCCACCATTCATATGTAGAAATGATGTTGATATCATGTTGATACATGAGTGAAATATTCCAGAGACCTGCTGAAATGGTATTTAGTAGCTACATTACATGTGATGCCAAATGTGAGGTGCTATGTTGATGCCAGGGAAACTCACAAAACACGATATTCAGGGCTAGATTTAAGCATTTTGAACTTGCACTGGTGCAAACTAAAAGTGCAAAATGCAACAGAATGGCAATGGCAGCACTGCGAGTGAGAGAATGACTGTTCGTGTTCTTGTCATGAAAAGTTGTGAAGTGAGATAAATAGACCTCATCAGACCCACAACAATTTTGTTATTTATTTTTGTGGCAATTCTAGAGCTAATACATGCGGATTAATTTTATTGATTATTATCTAAAGCAGCTGTTTTATGATCCACTCTACCAGTAGATCAGTTTTGTCAGTTCAGTCATGGGAACAACTGCTTTAGTGACCTCACCACAGAAACCTATCTGATGGGTTGGAACAGGTCAGTGTATCAGATTGTAAACTTACATTTGATTTTAACGACTGTCACGCTACAGAACTGATACCTCTTGTTTTGGTATGGAACAAAGAGCTTTACTGAGTGAGTGAGTGAGTGAGTTTGATTTTACCCCGCTTTTAGTAATATTCCAGCAATATCATGGCAGAGAACACCAGAAATGGGCTCGGCTACCCCATCACCCCATAGAAACTAAAGCTTTGATGTTGATTGTCAGAAGCATTCTTGAGATGTTTGGCTATGAGGAGGTAAGACCTCTGGTTGTCAGTGGTTACATGTCAGTTTGTGACAGCTGCTGGACATCTTTCAGCTTGATGGTAATCTGGGGTGTGCTTAATAGATGCAGTAGACATTTTCCAAATTCACAATAATTCAATCACGTCCATGAGAACCGTTTTGCATTTGAATCTACAAGGTAATTTCTTTGTATTTAAGTAACAGCAGTTACATTATGTAATGCCCAACTTGAAAAAGTTGCACCACTTTGGGATTTCCTTTTTGAATGAGGTAGTTGGGATGAAGCCTTATCAAACTGTTTGTGTTGTTGGACGTGCTACATCTTAACTTTCAGAAAGCAAAACACCAACTGATGCTTCCTCTACTAAGGTATTTCTGTAGTTTTGACAATGGTGACTCCATGTTCTCTTTATTTCTAGCAAATCCTATAATGTGTTTTCTGGATAAAAAACGTGAAAAAGAAATAATGACTAAAGTATTGACCCCTTAAACCAGTTGTAAAGTGGTTCTTCCTTTAGACGTTAGCACCATTGCCACTCTTTCAAACCCAAGTAATTTGTGGATTATTTTCGCCAGACACTTTATACAAACAATGACATATGATGTCAGTCCATCAACTGGGGTCCTCTAGTGTTAAAGACTCATTCTTTATAGGCACAATATTCTGAGTATGTCTTTATAAAGTCAGTTTTTTTGCCACCATTACTGTTTATCCAGGGAGCGGAGGTGTATTCTGTTTCTAGCCTTGTGATTGGTCCACTTAACTTCTCAGCGTATGCAGCTGATTGGATAAAGAAGCAGCAAAGGGAGGTGATAAAAGTTTTGGGCCAAGCCGTAGATACATCCAGGATATAGTTGGGAGTTATCGGAACATATAGCCTGAAGATATGAACATGCTGAATACCATGGAATTAATGAATGGTAAATAGTGTACTGAGAAAAGATATTTGCTTTTAATACCAGCTCCACCAAAGATGATTATAATCATTGGTGCCTTACAGTAGTTTAGGGCTTAAGAGGTATTGACACTTGCACCTCTGTAGTTAAGCTTTCTTACGGTATTGGCCTGTTAACATATGAGAGAGTTTTAAATGGCATCAAGCTTTTCAACTTCATCTGAATGGCAAACGTGTATGATAATATCAAAAAATTGATTGAAACTGTTTGGGATGTCAACTGAGCAGCTAACTCAGAGTACACTTTTGTTATGAGAAAAATGTCTATATTTTTGCTGTGGGAAGTTGATCTCCTGCTCTGAATGAGTTGAAGACTGGTATAAATATTTTCTTATTTGGACTTTTAGTTAACTTTGAACTACAGTTCTGATTTTGAGTGAACGAGAGTATGGATCATGGCTAATATGTTAGATTTTAAACATTTTGAATTAGATTTAGAACTACCTTACATTTGATTGAGTAATGCTGGTATGACTTTTTGTTAAACGTCTCCAGTGTTATTTGAATGTAACATGGCTTGTTTAGCCAGGGCTTCCATTGTTGTGAACTCTTATGTGAGTGACATGATCGTGTTATGGTATGCTGTGATGTATGTTTTATATTATACACTGTTGTTGATTTTTAAAAAGAAGATATTCTTTGATTAATATGAAATAAATAGTATTACTGTTTTTATTTGTAGTTTCAGTTTGTCGGACATTAGATTTGTGGGTGGAGATTCAGTGCACATGCTTCCAGTCTTGTCTGTAGATGTACTGACCAAACTCCCCTCACTCTTGTATTTATTCTTGTACATATTTTTGCCATCTTACTATCAGTGTTCATACTAACAACAGGAACTCAAATAGAAGTCCAGGAAATATTTCCATCCACCTTGCTTGATGTGAATTCCTTAGATTCTCATCTAGTCACCACTTTGGAATGACAGAAAAAATTGAAAACCGATTTGTATTGAAGAAAAGGAAACAAACATGTACTGGCATGAAATGAGGTGAACTGATGAAATCATAGTATGGGACTAGGCAGTATTCCAGCAACATCACAACTTGGGATGCCAGATAAGGGCTTCACACATTGTACTCGTGTGGTCTTTTGAACCCGGGTCTTCAGCTTGAGAAGACAAAGCTTTAACCACAAGGCTACCCCTAGGTACTATCCACCTATCTGGCCAAGTAGCTTGCCCAAACTGGGCCACATTTGTGTATTTTGTACACACCCTGCCCAAGAACCTGTAAAGATCCAGGTTAGAATTCATCTTCAGCAACCAATGCTTCGTGTAAATGGCAACTAGCAGGATCGAGTGGTCAGACTCACTGACTTGGCTGACACGTCATTGTACCCCAGTTGCATAGATTATTGCTTATGCTGTTGATCACTGGATTGTCTGGCCAGATTTGATTATTTACAGACCAGTGGAGTGAGTGAGTTTAGTTTTATGCCACACTCGGCAAAATTCCAGCTACTAGTATATGGCAGTGGTCTGTAAATAATTGAGTCTGAACCAGACAGTCCAGTGATCAACAGCATAGTGCCGAGTGTATTCTAAACACACACATATATATATGGCTGTTGTATGAAGCAATGGAATCTGGACCAGACATTCCAGTGATCAACAGCATGATCATCCATCTTCACAACTGGGATACGATAACATGTCAACCAAGTCAGCGAGCCTGACCACCTGATCCTGTCAACTCTTGCAATAAGCATGGGTTACCAAATTCTAAGCAATATCTTCTCTGTGTTAGCTGTATTTGAACCTTCAATTGTAAGTTTCATGTGGGCCCAAGGTATTTAACTCTGCACAACAACTGCACCAGATGAGACTCTTGGGACAGCCAGACCCTCCCAGCAAACACAACAGGACAAATAAAATAACATGAATGATCATAATTCAACATTTTAATAGTATTGCAGGTATGGATGAACCAGGATGTCTGAGAACATGATGAATGGCAAGAAATCAGTGAGTTAAAGCCTACAGTATATACTACTCAACTTAAGACAGGGTTATCCAATTCCACAACATGTCATACCATTTACTTGGCAGTCAGTGGTGGAAGGATTCAATAGCTCTTAACCCTTTCATGAGTTGAACAGTGCTCACCCTCACAAAGGAGATAAAGAAGAGGGAGTGAGTATGGTTTTACACCTCCTTGCAATATTCCAGCAAGCAATATCACCAGAAATGGGCCTCACACAATGTACCCATGTGGAGAGTGCATGTGGGTCTTCACATGACAAGCCGGCACTACAACCACTGGGCTACCCAAAATGCCCCAAGTTACAGAAGAAATGAATGGCATGATAATAACAAAAAGAAGACTGTTTTACATGAAAGTAAATATTTAGTTCTTCAGGCAATGTTTAATAGGTCTTTCAACATATTCAAATGATCCAATATGTAAGATGACTTGAAATGTGTTTACCCTGTGACTGAATGCTAGCATCCATATTTTAATCATAGAAAGTGAAAAATAATAAAAATAACAGTGTACAAAATGACAAAAACTGTATTTCATGCTATTCTGAAAAGTAAGTCAAGGCCAAATTAATAATACACTAACAATCTCTTCCCCTTATTGAAACATTCATCCAATTGTGAAACTCATTCAAACAAATGATCAGAGGAGGATAATGACAAGCCTTGTTAAGTGTTTGAAGCAGATGGTACATCCCATGAAAAAGTTGTACTTCCGCTAGAGACATCTAAGCCAGGGGTTCGTGGCCAAAATAAATATAATTACTAACTTCTTCATGATTTCATATGGAGATTCAAATCAACACCAGGGATTTATAAACATGATGGCTGTAATGTTAGATTAACTCCAATATCTAAAATTACTTTATAAAATGCAGTGTCACTAAGGTGACATCAGAATGAAAGTTTATGATGGTGTTAAACATACAAAAACGTAACGAATGTATCTTTCTGTAGTTGTTCAAACACACACATATTTTTAAGACTGACTGACCTTGACATGAATATTTCATAGTGCATGAAATATGCAAAAATAGTACTAAAGAAACTGCTTACTGAAAAATATTCAAGGGAAGTCTGGAAAGTCTGTGAACAAAATCCAGTGAACCATTCTTGAGATATCTTGCTGACAATTCCGGTTAACATGCTGAAATTGTCAAAGTGTCGCAGTAAACTTAAGGATTATGTGAGGGTCACCAAAACTGACTGGGCGCTGCACCTTCCCTAAATATAGCTTAGTGTTGAATATGAAAAAAATGTATTGAATGGTTCTTAAGATAGCTTAACATGCTGAAACCTTCAAAGGGTCGAAAATTATGTGAAGGTCTCTAGAATGCTCTGATCCTGTTCTGTCGAAAGATAAAGCTTAGTGCTGAATATGAAGAAAATCCAATCTCAACGTTTCTTGAGATATCTCATTTACAAGAGTAAGCATTAATAGCCCTCTGGTGGCCTTGAAATGAAAGTCAAGCAAAACCTGACTGGGGCCTCACTTATACTCTGACAAACATAGCTACCAAATATGAAAAGATTCTAGTCAGCACAATATTCCAATTCATATGGACAAATGGACAGACAGACAGAGCCTAATACTATATCAATATAATATTGTCAGAGACCTGGTGGATCACCCCAATGCCATGAAGTCCTGCCCGGCAGCTGGGCTAATCAGATTGGTTGTTCTGGGAATAAACACTGACTAAACAGAAAAATGATTTATGTATGTGAGTTTTGATGCAAAATATGTACAACGCTTCTGAAATAACAAAAGATAAAATTATATATAAGTACACTATTTGACTCCAAGTAGACAATACTTATAACTAAAAACTCCTAAACTAAATAAATAGTCTGAAAACAACTCGCCTTGAAAATAACAACAATGAAGTCACTTAATGAAATGGACTTTTCAGAAATGAGCATCTGTATACAACAAAACTTGGAGTGTACGTAAAATGATCCCATCGTTTCACGGCAATACAGGTAAAAACTATGGGAATTCAAAAATGCCACGATGCAAAAACATTTTCTGGTTTCTTTGAAGGTTTAAAAAAAACACACTGTACAACTCACTCTTGATAGAGACATATTTTTATCTTTCCATGACACAGCTGATTATCCCCATAAAAAAGGTAGTAGTAACAAGAACTCTTAGCCTAAGCCAGGAATTGTTGGACAAACCAAGCAAAAGATCTCAGGAAGAGTTCCTTGGAGTTACAAACATATTTTCAAACACTTCCATTGCAGAATCAAGATATTTGAATGCAGCACAATACTTTGGCACTCTCATTTGCATGATAAGTCCATAACATGTCTCATATTATCTAGCATGCTACGTACATCCATGCTAAAAATAACATACATGCAAAATTCCAAATAAAATCTTTCAACAATAAATGAAATTTTAAAGTGACAAATATATCCTTAAGTAGTGTTGTACAAAATAACCTTGTTGCGATCATCGAAATTCAATGTTAAGGAATAGGAATTGCGATCACCTTTGTTGCTTTGTACAACAGCACCATGGTGTGAAAGTAACTTAAAGGAACAACACATATTCTTCAGAATCTGAACTGCACTTTGAGCATGCACCTTGTGGGGCTCAGCTCATCATAAATAATCATCATCATTATTATTATTAAAACTTCTGTACACTAGAAACAGGCAACAGCCAATATCTTTCACGGATTTGTCAAACATCAAAGCCTGAAGCTGAACTGTTGGGCAATGTAGGAAACCCAGTCAATCTGCATCAAAGGATTTCATTGCAATAAACTGTACAAATGAACATGAAACAGTGAAACAAACGTTGCAGTATGTAATCAGCCATTGTATATTTCACCTATGTGACTGCTGCAGATATGTTTTATACACAACATGCTGTACAAGATATCTGCTACACAACACTGGAGGTATTGACTCTGAAATTCGGAGGTAGTGCTGCAGACTGAGGTAAGTCCTGACTGCCTGCTGATCTCACGTAAAGGAAATGGAGTAGGGAACATTATTCTAGTTATATCATGGTGTCTGCTTTATGTGAGAAGAGCATCTGAAGTCAGATTTGTTTAACCCATGAGCACAAGTATGGTGAAATCCAACCTTTAAACATAAGGAGGGCAATCCAATAATCAAACTCATGATGATCAATTCCTTGCAACCCAAGGGAGGCCACTCTTGCACAGGGCTTTGGATAATCTGCGCCCAGAACTGCAACGACCTATCAATGAATTGGTGATTTCTAAATGGTCTGCAGTATCATGAGTGGGAACAATGCAACAGAGACTCACTTGAGACTTCGATTATGCACACTCCTTGAAAACAGTGAGTTACAACCTGCTTATCAGTCGCACAACTTGTAAAATGTGCTGAATAAAAACCACTTTAAATTACAGTGAGTCTACAGCCTACCAGTAGGGCCAGACAAGAGTGATTGAGTCAGGAGGAAAGGTACTGTGAGGACATGCCTAAAACGTGATCAGGGCGTGTCTGTGATCAAACCTATCATCATAGAACAAATGTATGGAAGTGTAAAGTACCAATGGTGAGTAAAACCAAAAGGCCATTCCACCAAAGTGAGAGTGACAATGAAACAGAAGACACCATTTGGGTTGCTTGTTCCAAATACCCTTACTATGAAATATTTGTTTGCTTGTGCCCAAATTATGTCTAAAACTCTTCTGATTGGAATGTAACAAACAGAGGCATAGCTGGTCTTGCAATATACATTTACATTTCTGAATTGCAAATTATCCCCTAAAAACATTAGATCTACATCTAGCTAAGCAAAGTTTCAGAAACAAGTAGTATCGAAACTTGCACACTTTTCACCTAAAAAATACTATGAGTTCAACCCTGAATCACAGAATGAAAACTGTAAGGAATCTTCACTATGCTCTGTTTTTGCACTTTTCTTTATGGAGGAAGGCCTCCAAGAAGGCTTGCTGACTTGGTTGACACATGCCATCAGTTCCCAATAGCGCAGATCGATGGTCATGTTGTTGATCACTGGATTGTCTGGTCCACACTCGATTATTTACAGACCGCCGCCATATAGTTGGAACCTTGGTGAGTACGGCGTAAAACTAAACTCACACAATATCAGAAACCACTCAAAAGTTGAACGGAAGTGATGAACATGGGTACAAAATATGAAAAGAATCTAGTCAGTGGTTCTTAAGATATTCCAATTTGTACGTACAGACAGAGCCTAATACTTTATGCCCAACTTGGCCTTAAACGCTAATTTTTAATCTTAATTTCATACATCTTATCCTAACATGAAATGTGATAAATTATGCATCAAGAATTATGCTTTCATGTAAAAGTCATAGTTGAAAGTGAGCAGAGCTGTGAAACCTCAAGCTTCAGGTGCAGTCATTTTACTTAATAAATATATACTTGCTGAAGTTAGCTACTTCAGAACAACACACCAGGGCCCAGTTCCACAAAATGATGGTAAGATGAATCTAACTCCCATACTTTAACATAGACTTTCGACTGTCGTAGCGCTAGAATCACCTTGAGGTATGGAATCCAGCACTATATTGCTGCTCAATATTTGTGATTACCTGAGAACTAGCAATTTATAAATCAGGGTGGCATAATTCCTGCCCTGATATTAGACTCCTGTGGACAACAACAAATACATGACTGGGGACCTAGAAATATAGATTCAGACTTCACAACCATGCAAATTCATGTATGACAAGTTTTGTTCTACTTGTGACCTGACCAGCACCTCTTGACTATGACACTGTCCAGGAGTAGCATATATCTCCAGCCGATACCTTCAGTAACACCATCGTGGGATAGTACGTACCTCTCAGTAATAACATATCTAACACTGTGACCTCTGTAACACTGTCCAGGAATAGCATATATCTCCAGCCGATACCTTCAGTAACACCATCGTGGGATAGTACGTACCTCTCAGTAATAACATATCTAACACTGTGACCTCTGTAACACTGTCCAGGAATAGCATATATCTCCAGCCGATACCTTCAGTAACACCATCGTGGGATAGTACGTACCTCTCAGTAATAACATATCTAACACTGTGACCTCTGTAACACTTTCCGGGAATAGCACATATAGGCAGCTGATAATAGTTATATGTTCAGTAACATTGTCATGGAACAACAAGTACTTCCAGGTGATAACATCTGTAATACTGTCTGAGTAACACTGACCAGGAATACCTTATACCTCCAGATAATATGTTCAGTAACACTGTCTTGAAATAACATTTCCCTCCAAGTGATAAGATCTGTAGCACTGTACAGGAAAAGCTTATACCTCTAGATGAGACATTCAGTAACGCTGACAAGGATTAACATGTACATGTACTTCTGAATCGTAAGTTCTGTAACACTGAGTTCCGTAATATTGCTCCGGAACAGCATATAGGTGAAAAGTACTATAGTAATTGCATTTGAGTCAAGGAAATACAAAACTTTTAATGGAGTAACTTCACCAATTAACAGTCATAAATAAACACAGTAAACAAAGTTAAGCAGCCCCAAATTTAAAGTTGTTGCCTTTATGAATTCTAAGATCATGTCATTCCATCTGAAGGATAGACAAAATATGGTATTCTGGCTATGAACTGGAGTGTTTTTGTTACAGAATGCCTTTCACAGATGAAGCTTCGGTCAAGTGAGTCATGCCACCCATGCTTTCTGCAAAATGCAGTTTCACCTATCGACTTTCCGCTGCTATCTGAACAGCTTTTTTTAACTTCATTGTCTGTTTAATACAACATGTCAAGAACGATGGCATGAAGGAGACCGTCAGAGACCACAAGAGGTCAAATTATTGGGCAGCATTCAGTGGGTCTGTCTTACAAAGAAATTTAGAGGAGGACTGGTTACCGCTATATGGTAACCAGTCACTCTGTGCGAAAGCATGACCAAACAAATCATGTTAACGATTGTCCCTGTTCCATCAGGCTCCGAGCTACCACACAGCAAGAAGACAGGAACCTATTCAGTCATCAATAACATCAGCCGTTCGTGTCTTCTTAACTTTGATCGTAGCCAGTGTGTTAAGAATGGGCTTAAGAAGTTTGTAGGGCTACAAACATTTCGAGAATAGCAAAATAGCTGTAATCCTCCATGCTATCTTTATCACAATGTGTCTTTGAATTTCCCCCATCAAAAATAATCAAGGGGATGCATAACTTTTTTTACTGTGTATACTTGCCACAGGCAACGAGTCAGTCACAGCCAAGGCTACCACTTAGTTACAGCCAAAGGATACTAAGCAGTTACAGTCACAGGATACACCCACAAGATACTACTCAGTCACAGCCACAGGCTACTACTCCATCACAGGTTACTATTCAGTCAACAACAGGCTACTACTGTCACAGGCTACTGCTCAGTCAGGCACAGGCTACTACTCAGTTACAGTCGCAGGCTACTAGTCAAACAGCAACAGGTTACTACTCAGTCACAGCCACAGGTTACTAATCAGCATAGTCAGTCACAGGCTACTACTCAGTAACAGCCACAGGCTACTTCTCAGTCAGTCATAGGCTACTACTCAACAGTCAGTCACAGGCTACTACTCAGTAACAGCCACAGGCTACTTCTCAGTCAGCCACAGGCTACTACTCAGTCAGCCACAAGCTACTACTCAGTAACAGTCACAGGCTACTACTCGGTCACAGCCAAAGGCTACTACTCAGTCACAGCCACAGATTCCTAGTGTCACAGCCACAGGCTACAACAAACTAACAGTCACAGGCTAGAGCCCAGTCAGGGGATGGAACAGAATCAACTCATTCCAGGAGAGAAGTACATTAATCATACATAATCATTTACAATAAATCAATTTATTTCTCTGAAGTATGAAATCTGTGATGGCTGACCAGTCCATTCAGAACTTATTAATCGCAGCAATTCAGTTCTGGGATAAAGAATAATGAATCATTAGAACATAGTTTATTTCCAATGAATAGGAATAGCTGGTCCCCGTGCTGAAGATTAAGCTGGCTGAAAAGTTTGCTATGAAAATATAAAACATATTTCTCTGCACATAAATTTAGCAGACACTTGTCACAAACAGGAAGTCATTCCATGGCTTTTATTTGTCCAAAACAACTCTTCAATTCTTTGACTGTTCACTGTCCGTCACATCAAGTTCATAAAGTTCCTTTGCAAAAATATAACAATATGACCCATATAAGATACAAGGAAGAAGCAGAGATCCACCATCACGTGGCTGATGCTCCATTCAACAAACATTCATCTGAGTTCACCCTGATCATCTCCTCCACAATGTAACGAATGTCTTTGGCATCCCCCAATTCCACATCGGGCACAATAATCCTTAGAAGCCTGTGCACATTGTCCTGTAAAGCCTTCAGCTCTTCCATAGCTTGTGTCACCTCCGTACATTTAGCAGAATACATCTTTTTCAGTTCCTCATATCTCTGCTTTGTTTCAGATTCACACAATCCATCCTTGTCCTTTTCTTTTCGAGGTGCAATCTGTTTTTCTTTTAATTTTGAACACTGATTTCCACTTGCTGCATTTTTCCTCTGTTTCTTTGAATCACTGTTGGCTTTCCTCATCATATCAATCTCTTTGTCCAACTCTTCAAGACTAGGTTTTACATCCTTGCTTTTGTCCTTGACCTCATCAGTCTCCATGCCATCACTGTTCTGCCGCAGCTGTTCATCCAGTTCGTCCTTGTCTGGTTTAATGTCCTCAGTCCGGAACAACTTGCTAGCTGTTGGTGATGAAGGCATATCATCGTCCTCCAGTGTAAGATCAATGAGGTCGGTCACAGGTTTCCGCTTTCCAGCATTGCAATGTTTTTGCTGAAGACTTGCATCATCATCATTCTCCACAATGTTGATCACCTCTCCATCCTCTGTCTTGAAATACATGTTCTGGTTCTGGTTTTGGTTCCTGTTGCCGCTGAAAGTGACACAAAAATTTTATACACTGCTGAATAACCACTGTAAGCAATTTTCACTGCATAAAAAGCATTGGTTGAATCATACCCTCAGAGAATATCCAGCACATTTACTTCCTTAATTCCAAAAGATATACATGGCCATACATGGCTACATAAAATAGAGTAGCCCGCAGCAACTGAAAAATTTACATATACTTGAATCTCACTATAGTGACATAGTTACCATGGTAACTGACCTTGTAGATGACACAGGAGAATTACCAGCCAGATTTTCTGCTCTCTCCAGAAGAGTCTACAAAGAAACAACTACATCATAACATGTAATCACAACAGACCTATAACGCATACTTTTACAGGCAGTGTCCATAATGAATACAAGGCTGTCCAAAGGTTCTTGTGGTTGTTTGTTGTTGTTTTAACACCACACTCAGCAATATTTCAGTTATATGGTGACAGACAACAACTGAGGCCGGATGAGACAATGCAGTAATAATGGCACATGCATCAATCTAAGCAATTCTAGCACTGAATACTAGTTCCATCTGAGTGAGTGAGAGAGTAAGTGTGAGTGAGGACAAACCTACGCCGAATGTTATTTTGAACACATAATCATGAGATACCACTGGAAAGGTAACAGTGTCAATATGAAGGTGTATGAAGGAAAGCACATATCTGAAGATACTGACATTGTTCTGCATGTTGACAACACGGAGGTTCTCGGCAGCCTTCAGCAGCTCGCCCTTCTGCAGCTCCTGTTGTTTCTTCTGCTCTTGGAGCTGTAGGATCAGCCTCTTCTGCAGCGCCTCACGCTTCTTCGACTCAATCAGAGCCTTCTCCAGGTTTACCACATCCTTCCGCATCTGATTCTTGGAACTTGACACCTGAAACAGATTGAAAACACGTGGCATGTAGAATTCTGGGGCAAGGACAGTGTTAAACTTTACTTCAAGATCACATACACTGTACTCGTATATATTTTCATGGAAAGTTAAAAAAAACAACCTGTTAGCGAAGATGTTTTTCTTGCGCATTTCAAGCACCTGAGTGACAACAAAGTTTTAACAAGTGATAGACATGCAATGATCAAGACTAGCTGTCTTAACTGAATCATGTTTACTAAAACAATCAGAGAGAGAGTGGTGGGATTATACTTGACAAAACCTGTCCCATTTGTGAGATTAAGTGGCAAGTAATTAAGGTAGAGTGTTACGCTAAAGATCACCACCTATATATATATTATGGAACTCAGTGCACGTACTAGGTTATGACCTGTGACAAAAATGCTTATTGCATATATTTTGGCATTAAACATTGTGTCCGAGTGCTAAGTTCGAGGTGACGAAAGTTGAGATGTTCTTGAATTGCATTACATGATCGCACAAAAAGACGGAAATAATTAGCTGTAATGTACATTTGACAACTCTGCATGTGTCTGAGAATTGATTTTCTTTTTCAATACATTGCAATAAATTGTGTATAATTCTATTTCTATCGCTAATGTATGGTCATCTGAAATGTCAGAAGTGTTTTAAGACATTGTGAAGACTTAATAAATGAATCATGTGTTAGGTAGGTTCTGGTCGGCAGTGATGAATGGGTTAGTCATTCCCTACCGTTGATTATTTTTACTACTGTCTCCAATAGAGAATTGCTATACGATACATTATAGCCTCACGCCTAAAGGCCCCTCGTCTCGGCAGAGGCTAAGCAAGGCCTCCAGCCAATGACAATAATCTCTAGGGGTTGTTCCTAATAATAGACACAGAATTCCATATGCACTATCGCATATGACGCAAATTGAATATACAGGGCAGTTTCCTTAAATCTTAACAGTTGCTATTTGGAGTAAATAATTTAACCACGTGAATTTACTGCCGGTTTCCTGGATTTGTTTGTTAAAAATATACTGGTCCATTGACCTTTTCACCTGTAAAATACCGGCATATGCCCGTATATGTAAACACTGCTATAATTTGTCATGACTTGAATATTAAAAATTAACATCTTCTACTTATCCTGACTCATGCTTATTTGCTTATCTCCTCCCTCTGTGCAAAGAAGGTGGAACACTTGAAATCCCCTGAAGTTCCCTTTTCTGAAGTATCTGTACAATCACCCACAGAAAGCCTCCCCGTTTCCCGCCACATCAGTCACATGACCAGCCCTGTTTGTCACTCTCTCCTTAATTCTATAAGCCAGACAGAACTGCAGAGAATCCAACATGTCTGAGTTGGGTAGTAGGGACAGCTTGACATCATGAGTCAGTTTAAGTATATTGATATTTTATTCAGAAAACAACATATTGTTCCTTAACCTAACTCAAGCTTATTTGTTTATAGAATCCAACAGGCCTTGTATCAAACCATGATAGATTCTGTTGGCTGGCATACAAGTACATCCAGTACTTCCACCCCTTTGGAAACTTTAATGGTGATAATTCGGTGCAGTTCTTCCAACATTCATTCATGAAACGGTGGGGGAAATCACATCCAGTCAAACTTTTCTTGGGAAGCGATTGCTGACTGAAACGTGATGATATATAGATCAGCTGGCATCTTGCTAGTGTCTCATGCAACTGTATGTCAAGATTCCTATCAAGACAAGTTGCGACCCTTCACATATACAAGTATCTTCATTACAAGCTAGCTAGCTAGCTATACTCTTTCTTCATGATGTCCTCATCACAGAGTTGCTACCCTTCTTCATGTACAAGTAACTCCTTTACAAGTACAGGGTCATCATCACTCTTGATAAAAAAGAAGTGAGTGAAACTCAGCACCTTTGTGGAACCGTTAGTTGTTGTGACAAGTGGCCCAAATTGGTGAATGCCAGTGACGTTCTCCATAGGTAGTGATTGGCAAATATTGTATTTGATTTACCCATCGACCCTATTCAAGTTCATCAACGAGGCCTCTCAAGATGTCCTGACAAGTAAGTTGACAAGTGCGTTGATGTTACCCCAACTTCAGGAGAAATTCAAACAAGCGTTCATGCCAGTCGCAAAGTACCTATGAACGCGATCGAATAACTGAGGACAGAGCTAAGGATGAAAACGGACGAACTGGAGCAACACAGTCGTAGAAATTCCCCCAGGATCAGCGGGTTGGTTCTCAGTGGACAAGAGATGGACGTGTATATATTCTCGAACAGACCGAAGGACGTACCCGTGTGATTCACGAGTCAGAACTCGATCAGTACATGAAGTAACCGTGTTCTAGTTTTGTTCTTGTGATGTGTGCTATTCAAAGATGTTCGTGGATTGTAAATATGTCAAATATAAGTAAATTTGAAATCCAAATTTAGTCGATATAAATTTTGTTATCTTATTTTCTGTGTGTACATTTCATTGTATATAGCCTTACCTTTTCTGTTTCCAACTTTCTCATTATCTGTACCAAATCTGTTATTTCTCCTCAGTATTCTTACTCCATCATAGTATCTAAGCACAGTTTCAGATCTGCATTGCCCTTCATGCGTATGTCACACTTATACATGTATGTATCCCCTATTGATGACACCTGGTCCACCAGTCACACTGTGGCCACAGTCTATGTATCAGTCTATTGAAACAATGGGTAATAATGTAATGCAACATCGTCTGGCGATTGGTGTCTTTAATTGTGCGCACATGTTCCTGTGAAGGATGAAGATCTGTGTCCAACGGTGAAGACGACCATTATCACAAGTCATAGTGTCCTGACGAAGTAGGAAGTAACAAATGCTGAATATTTGAATGCAGTTGCCGTGTTGGTTGTAGAGTTGAAGGACAGGATGCCTTGATGCTAATACTTTGTCGCAGTATAGGAAATCATAGATAAGTTGTCTGGTACTATAGATATCAGCACAATTGAAGGGAAGGTCAAGATGTCAAGTCATCGTAGATCATCTTGCAGGAGAGCTGCATAAGACTCCATCAATGGTCTTCAAGTTTGCATGCATCCCAGGAGTGATCATCATTCCATTAATGCCTCCAGGGGGGCCTGCGTGTGGGGACCGTCTGTGATGACTTGGGGATACAATCCTTGTTGAGTCGATGAAGAGTGCATCCTCTTAACTGCGTAAAGATGATACAGCTGATGGTGAATAATACAGCTGATGGTGAATAATACAGCTGATAGTGAATAATACAGCTGATGGTGAATAATACAGCTGATGGTGAATAATACAGCTGATATTGAAGACCTTCGTGAATGGGAGTTTTCACACAGTGCATCTAAACTGTGTTGAGATGATACAGCTGATGGCCGTATGCATCTTCTATATCCGATGGACCTGTTACAGCTGTGGAATCGTCACACAAGGTGACTGTAACAGTTGTTGATGACTGACGATGTCCAAATGTTGCGTTGGGTTTCTCCCATATTGCCTCTCACGGAAGCTAATCAGGAGTTCACAGGTGACTTTTTTGCATAAGTTAATTTTTGTAATTACTATCGCTATCATTGTATCAGAATTCCCTCCTCCCTAGCCTTTGGTCTTTGGGAGTCTGAGTTTATGCATATATGTACCCCAAGAACGATCTCTAAGAAAAAGAATTAGACAAACCTGTAGAGGTTTCCAATTCTTTGAAGAGAATCGTCCTTGGAGTACATATATGCATTTTCTGCTGCCGGAAAATGTCACGTGACAGTTGTATCAATGTTTTAATAAAATATTGTACAATAAAGAAAAAGTCTTGTTTGTTCATTATACGGCCCCTCACCACATGGAGTCACCCCTTTGCCACGCATGCGCAGGTAACCAGGCAAGCATCCAAGCCCGTATCATCATTCCTTCTGCTGAATAAATCAGTGAACAGAATTGCAGGGAGGTGGGTGGCCCAACCCCAAGGACTGTTCTTTTCAAAGAATTGGAAACCTCTACAGGTTTGTCTAATTCTTTTTCATAGAGATCGTCCTTGGGGTACATATATGCATAAACTCAGACTCCCAAAGACCAAAGGCTAGGGAGGAGGGAATTCTGGTACAATACGTAATTATAGCGATAGTAATTACGAAAATTAACTTATGCAAAAAAGTCACCTGTGAACTCCTGATTAGCTTCCGTGAGAGGCAATATGGGAGAGAACCAACCTCAGAGCTAAGCATGATATAAATAGCACTGTAAAAAGTGCAAAAGATCTCAGTCGTGGGATACGTCAACAGTGGAGACATGCACTTATACGCAGTAACCAGCAGCGTCAACTGACAATCAACCAAGACTCACTCGGCCACGGTGGCATGACACTGTCCACTGGAATGAACAGTACGGCCAGAGTGCACTCTCTCATGTGAGTGCGTATCAAGCTGGTAATGCTTGAATCCGGCGATCCATGTCTATCGGCTATTTCCATTCAGCTGTTAACATGGACCCCCTTGGAGAGATTCCCGACATCGGTCCACCACTGAAAGTGAGGAGACAACCACCCGGGAACTGTGAGACACTTCTCCAGGTCCTCTGAGAGGGCCCACAGACTCGCCAAAGCTTGCTGTATGGGGCGCATCCGCAACCGCGCCCGCCATACTACAGAGACGGTCTCCGCCTTGTGACCCAAGAGACGAAGCCAAGTTCGTGCAGGTGCCCGCGGCTGCGAGAGGAAGGAAGACACAATCTCCCGTACTCTCCTGACCCAGTCGGGTGACAAAGACCCTGATGTGTTGTGAGCCTCGCCCTCAGAAAGACCAAGTCCTGGGTGGGTACCAGGTCGGACTTCTTGAGGTTGAGCCGATCTAGAGTATCTATCACTGCGTAAGTAGAATCTATACTCGCTGGTTGAGATAGCGAACTGAGCAACCAGTCGTCCAGGTAAGGGTGACAACGCCTTCCTTGCGAGCTGGCTAGAGTAGCCAGCACTATCATGAGTTTGGTGAACACCTTTGGGGCTGCGGAGATGCCGAGCGAAGTGTCTCCATCTGGAAGGATTGAACTTCTATCAACCAGTTCAACTCCTTGAGGTTGAAAATAGGACGGAACCCACCATCCTTCTTTGGAACGAGGAAGCATGTGGAGTAAAATCCTGCCTGTTCCCTCGCCGTGGTTACATGATCTATTGCGGATTTTTTGCACAACTACTCTTCTTACTCCTGAAAAGTGGCTGAAGCGAGCCGGCAAACTCAGACGTAGGCTGCGTCACAGAAGAAGAACTCACTACAGGAGCGTGGGGGCAAGAAACCCGCGGCTGCTCCAGCCCGTCATTAAAACGGCTCATTACGATCTTTAATTACTTTCAATTGACCTTTTTGACAACTGTGCACAATTCTCAGCCGCAAACAAAATTTCAACCAGTCAGAGTGACGTGTCTCCGTGACGTAATAGTAGGTATAGCTATGAGGGTCTATGCAGAATTCATCTACATTTCAGGGCTTAAACTATTTCATTTACAGGTTCGTGCAAACCTGAATCACAACAGCTGTTGTGAAAAATGAAAGCTCTATGTTCTCACAATCTACTATCATTTAGTTTTGTCTCCTGCTTTGCGTAGTTTCCAAGTTACAACCCTTGTTTTCATAGACGATTCTGTCAAAATCATGTGGTGTCGCTGGGTTGTAATCCATGTTAGGTGTTATAAACCTACACATTATTTGTCATCTTTCACTTGATGCTCAGTAAATGAATTTATTACAGGTATAATTAGAGGTGACGCCACTTAGATTACCCCAAAAGGGTCTCCATTTGGAATTTCTTGTGTCTGGATCGATCAAAGGATTAACCGATAACACACTGATTGATTAATTACTTCTATGCGGATTTGAATGGGGGATTTGTCAAAAGTAGTGATTATGTATGTACATTTACTAATCTATACTGAACACACTCTGTCGTGTCTGTGTCTATGTAAAAACAACACCCTTCTTTCAAAGGATTAACCGCCAATGCATTGACTGATTGCTCATTATTGGCTACCTAAATTACTTTTTTAAAACCTGCTGCATGGCATTTCGATAGATCTCCTCATAGGTCCGGTATGCCTGCCGCAGAGGGGCACCCGACTGGGCAAAAGGCGGAACTAAACGCTGTTGTTTGGCAGCCAGAGCTGCACCCGAGGAAGCCAAGCCTCCCCCGAGGGCGACTGAAGTAAACACACACTCATCCACAAGCGGTACCTGGAAAAGACAATTCTCACCCAGCTGGTAGCGCCAAACCAGCTCTGGTAAATCAAAGCACTGGCAGGTACCAGCAAGGAGGGGATCCATCACATCCCGCAGCCAGGAAGGGAGAATGCAGAGCTGTGTCTGCGTGGGTTGCCTAGGGGCAAACGCCACGTCCGGCAGGCAGAACTCAGCCGAGACCAGACGGCTAGTCAGGACTGCTGCCTGGCGAATAGCCTGTGCGATATGTTGACGCACCTCTTCAAGGCTGAGGAAAAGTGGAAAGCTCCCTCGGACTTCTAAACCTCCCCAACGTCCATAGCCTTGATCTCCGATCCCAAGGCCGAGCCGGAATCCTCTCTAAAGGAGGATCCACACCCAGACCCAGTGGATGATTGAACGAACCACAGCGGGGAAGGAAGAGCCGAAGGCACCTTCCACCCAAGTCACCGAAATACCATCCAAACCCTGGTCCCGAGATGCAAGAAGAAGTTCAGATGAAACCGAGTCCTCCACTCTCATGGGGAGGGGTGGGGCAGAGACCGGAAACCCCGGAATCCTCAATTTACCCTGCGCCAAGACCCAGAGAGGGACTAGGGGCGAACCCTCCCTCTCCGGGGTAGCCGAGGCGTCCGGACCTGAAGCCAAAGGCTCCGGATCGACAGACATCTCCAGGCTAGCTGAGCGAGCAGAGCCCGGCGATCCGCCCCACAGACATTTGTCATGCTTGTCTTGTGGAGGGATGTTTGTACCACAAGTGGAACACATCGTAAAAGCCTGAAAGCCAATATGCCAAGCATAAGCTGACCGCCAAAACAGCAGCACATAATTAACACATTAAAAACATTGAAAACTACATGGATACCCACGACATGAACTAATTGGTACTAAACGCAATATTTCAACACGCAAGGGCGTCAACTTCCCGCCATGGGGAAGCAACACGTGCGCAACCCACAGGAAAGCCTGCGCAACACAAAAGTCACAGACAAACAATTCAACTCCAGGTTTAAATAAACGTTCTGTTTTCCTATTAACGAACGAATAAACCATACATACAGTCGAGGAAGACTCAGACATCTACACAGTACACATAGAGTTGAATGTAGTTTTAACTTTCTTTCCAACACACACATCTTTAACAGCACGGTGACAGCAGAAGGAATGATGATACGGGCTTGGATGCTTACCTGGTTGTCTGCGCACGCGCGGCAGAGGGGTGACTCCATGTGGTGAGGGGCCATATCATGAGCAAAAGAGACTTTTTCTTTATTGTACAATATTTTATTAGAATATTGATACAACTGTCACCTGACATTTTCCGGCAGCAGAAAATGTACCCCAAAGACGATCTCTATGAAAAAGAATTGAAGTCACATCGGCAATACTGCAGCCATAAAGAGACTAAAACTAGTTTAGAATTCACCATAAAAGTTATGAGTTGGGGATGTGTAACATGATCAAGATCAAGAAAATGTAGTTTGTTTGCAACCCACAGACATAAAAACTTGTCATGTGTATAAGTGTCACAACTGCCTAATTACATAATCTGGTAGAGACTGGACTCGGGTGCACGAGTCATAAATCAATTTATCTTGTTTAGTATAGGTTAGATCACGAGGACCTGGCGTCTAATCGTTGAAGTTGTTAGTTAGATCTACTAACTAACAACTTCAACGATTAGACGCCAAGGTCCAAGTGGTCTAACCGACTTAAACCATGACACTTAATTAAATGTGTACATGTACATTAAACGTTATCAAAACAATGATAAATTCAATGTTTTGCTGCGCTCTCACGTTTTATTTTCACCCATCAGGTCCTTGAAAATTTCGCGTTGCACGTGCTTTCACATGTCACTTACAGCATGTGCCATCTGATATATCTGAACACGATAGGGGCTGTTTGACAACGTAATGTGGCCCGGAATGCGCAGAGTAATTGTAGCAATTGATATGTTATTCTCAGTTAGTGGCGAATGGTTGAATTTTTGTTTGCCCCGAACGGGAGGTATTCGTGAATAATTTTCCCGCATGCGCAAACATTCATCAAGATACATGCTTTCACATTCACCGCCATTGCCAGTGTCAGTCACAAATGTGTTCAGAATGTCTGAAGAAGATTTTCCGTGCTCATAAAGGTATTTGAGCTCAAGTGTTTATGCAGTTTCTGCGACAAATTATGCTACTCTGTACAGTGATATTAGCGACAACGACAACGTTGGTGAGAATTTGCAGACTGCTGATAAACATCGTGACATGCCGTCAAGTGAGGATGATGCCATGTATGTAGCTTCCCAACAGATTGAGAGTGAGTTGTTTAAGACACAGACAAGTGAATCTCTTATCATGTCTTCGAGCGATGATGATATGATATATGCACTTTCACAAGAGATGGAAAGGCAATATGCGAGGAAATTTACAAATAAACATTTCAGTGAAACTTTATCTGATCGGGAAGTTACGGAAATGAGCAAGAAGACTGTGCCAAAGAAAACACAGAAGTCTATAGAATGGGCATGTCGTCTGTTTGAATCTTGGCGAATTTCGAGGAATGGAAGGATACTAAATGGAGATACATCAGGGCATCAACTTAGTTTGATTCTGCATGATCTAAAGGATCTTAATGATGACGAACTTAATTCTTGTCTGTGTAGATTTATTATAGAAGTGAGAAAGGAGAGCGGCGAAAACTATCCCCCCCCAAACTTTACGACAGTTGGTGTTGCTTATTCAAATGAAGTTGGTGAATTTGGGAAGAAATGGGCAGTTCTTATCTGACCCGGTTTACACAGAACTGAAAAACACACTGGAAAACGTCATGAAAGTGAGGGCAAGCGATGGCCTTGGAATGCATCCAAGACAGGCAGATGTCATCACTGTGAATCAGGAGCAAGTACTGTGGGAGAAAGGTATTCTTGGCGATTCATCTCCTCAGACACTGCTTGATACTATGTTATATTTGATTGGCCTCAACTTTGCTTTACGCAGTGTCGTTGAACACAGAACTTTGACAGTTGAACAACTTGAAATTGGAGAAAATGACCAGGGTGAATTCATACGCTACCATGAAAAGGTCAGTAAACGTGATCAGCGTGGTTTGAAGGACTACCATGTTGCACCCAAAAGTGTTACTGCGTATGCTAGTGATGTATCTCATAGGTTCATCGTCCAACTGTACCGGAAGTACCTTGGTCTTCGCCCTACTGATGCTCCTACAGTTTTATACTTACGTCCACTAAGTAAACCCAGGCCTGATCGATGGTATTCATTGTCGCCCGTAGGAGAGCACACACTGAGTAAAACTGTATCCAGATTGTGCGCTGCTGCCGGATTCAGTGGTAAGAGTTTCAAATTCTTTTATCTAAAAACTGCATTACTCACAACATATTACAATTATTAACTTTACAGTGTCAAAAAAACCGCAATGAAAACATACATTTCTACCTTGAACCATATGTTTCTTTGCCAGTAATTTAGTGAGATGTGAATGACAAAGCATTTCTTGACATATGTAAATATTGCATCAATTCACCTCCTGACTTGTTTTGATTGGGTTAACATTTGTCTTTTAAGGTTTCTACACAAATCACTCATTGAGAGCGACGTGTGCGACGCGGCTGTTTCGCTCAGGTGTAGATGAGCAGTTGATTGCAAAAACAACTGGTCACAGGAGTAATGCCATTCGCAACTACAAGCGTATCTGTACTGAACAAGAGGCGACTCTGAGCAGGATAGTGCAAAGGAAACCAAGAAGGCGAAAAAGTGAAACGGCAACCATGTCATCAAGTTCCTGCGAGAAATCCCAAGCTTTGCAAATGACCAGTACCGAGGGCATCAACATTTCTGTCAACCTTGCGGTCACAAAATGAAAGTTTGTGTATGTTCGGTGAATAAAATACATTCTGCAGTATGCATTGCTTTTACTTTTTATGGTTCCATTAACCCATGGCTGTCTTGTTTCAGCACAGATATTAGACTACTACTGGTACTACGTTTTAAATGTTTGCTCTCATGTTGGAATCTGGCATCTGTACTTTACATCGGCGTTTGCCAGTTACAACCATCCAACCAAAAGTAGGCGCAGATTGTTGGAAAAAGGTCTTATGGAACAATTATGCACTGCTGTTTTTTCCTATTGTTTCATAAGACATTTTCAATTGCAACAATCTGCGCCTACTTTTGGTTGGATGACTATAAGTGACGTCGATGTGACGTAAAGCTGTCAGATTCCAACATGAAAGCAGACATTTAAAAAGTAGTCCCGGTCGTAGTCTAACTACTATCTGGGTTGGTTAGACTACGAACTGAAACAAAACAGTCATGGTTTAATGGCATATAGACCAGTGTGTCCATAGCCTTGATCTCTGATCCCAAGGCCGAGCCGGAATCCTCTCTAAAGGAGGATCCACACCCAGACCCAGTGGATGATTGAACGAACCACAGCGGGGAAGGAAGAGCCGAAGGCACCTTCCACCCAAGTCACCGAAATACCATCCAAACCCTGGTCCCGAGATGCAAGAAGAAGTTCAGATGAAACCGAGTCCTCCACTCTCATGGGGAGGGGTGGGGCAGAGACCGGAAACCCCGGAATCCTCAATTTATCCTGCGCCAAGACCCAGAGAGGGACTAGGAGCGAACCCTCCCTCTCCGGGGTAGCCGAGGCGTCCGGACCTGAAGCCAAAGGCTCCGGATCGACAGACATCTCCAGGCTAGCTGAGCGAGCAGAGCCCGGCGATCCGCCCCACAGACATTTGTCATGCTTGTCTTGTGGAGGGATGTTTGTACCACAAGTGGAACACATCGTAAAAGCCTGAAAGCCAATATGCCAAGCATAAGCTGACCGCCAAAACAGCAGCACATAATTAACACATTAAAAACATTGAAAACTACATGGATACCCACGACATGAACTAATTGGTACTAAACGCAATATTTCAACACGCAAGGGCGTCAACTTCCCGCCATGGGGAAGCAACACGTGCGCAACCCACAGGAAAGCCTGTGCAACACAAAAGTCACAGACAAACAATTCAACTCCAGGTTTAAATAAACGTTCTGTTTTCCTATTAACGAACGAATAAACCATACATACAGTCGAGGAAGACTCAGACATCTACACAGTACACATAGAGTTGAACGTAGTTTTAACTTCTTTCCAACACACACGTCTTTAACAGTATGGTGACAGCAGAAGGAATGATGATACGGGCTTGGATGCTTACCTGGTTGTCTGCGCACGCGCGGCAGAGGGGTGACTCCATGTGGTGAGGGGCCATATCATGAGCAAAAGAGACTTTTTCTTTATTGTACAATATTTTTTCAAAATATTGATACAACTGTCACCTGACATTTTCCGGCAGCAGAAAATGTACCCCAAAGACGATCTCTATGAAAAAGAATTGAAGTCACATCGGCAATACTGCAGCCATAAAGAGACTAAAACTAGTTTAGAATTCACCATAAAAGTTATGAGTTGGGGATGTGTAACATGCATGTATCTCAGTATCAGACCTGTGTTGAAAGTAACATAAATGTTGTCAAAAATACAATACAGGGGTTCAAAAATATTTTGAAAAGCCACTTGCGACAGGGCAAGTGACTTCAAGACAGTAACTTGTCTTGACTAATTTTCCACTTGCCCTGATTTTATGACACAATGCGTGATGATAATTTCACTCTCTTCCAGCTCTATGTTATTATTAGCGCTAACTTTAAAAGCTTCATTATGAGCAGATAAGAAATGAAATCCAAGATTATTTGCATTTTGAAACCACAAGCGAAAATTATCTAGTAGTCCACGGACAAGTAAGATACCATTATTTGATTGTCCGAAATGAAAACTGACTTGTCCCAGGCATCAAGCGATGGGATTTTTTAACCCCTACATTAGCATACCTGAAACAGATTTGTGGCCCATGGGTGTGTGACTACAATGACTACAAATTCCAAGATGACCATAGGGCTGATATTGTGAAAGGTCATGTGCAACCAAAAAATCAAACATAATTAAAACACAATTATCACTTATTCATGACATATAATATACACTGCTGCTTGTTAAAAAACAAATAAACAAAATTATAATCGTTCAATCCCGATTGAAAAGTGCGATATTTTGTACTTGGGCTTACTTCCCTCGAAAAGAAGTCCTTGGGAGACCGAACCCAGTCATAGCGGGTGGATGTGCACTCAAGTGTAACGACGGCTTCCCATTGGCTGTTTCATTTGCTGATCTGCTAAGGGCTCAATGTGTGTACGGAAAGATGATCTGTTTGATGGGCAAGATTCTTAATGGATAACCACTTCTTTTATTGTACTTGATGCATCGTTTCAGTATGGATTCATATACCATTGTCAAACAAAACCTTATACACTAGAAGAAGTTGTTCTCTATAGAGAATTTATATAGAGATTTTGGGTTTTCTAAATACACCTTCTCTGAATTTGAGTTGGATCAAATATCATCTCAGAAGAGATGGTGAACTACTGCATGACTGGAAACTGTCATTCGTCCAAGTACAAAGCAGGACTTGAAACTTAGAAGAGTTTGCACCAGTTTCCGTCCAATCCAGTCATCTGAGAAAATGTAGTTTGTTTGCAACCCACAGACATAAAAACTTGTCATGTGTACAAGTGTCACACCTGCCTAATTACATAATCTGGTAGAGACTGGACTCGGGTGCACGAGTCATAAATCAATTTATCTTGTTTATGGCATATAGACCAATGTGTGTTAAGTTCAAATTGCATGTGGTCAATGATTGAAGCTGTGTACTGCATGTTGTCTTTAGCAGACAGGCAGGCAGACATACAGGTGTCAATAAGTCAGACATTGAGCTTTCTCTGTGACAGAGGCTGCTTACCACAATCAACAAGTTTTTATGTAACGAGCAGATTATTTAGTTGTTTGTTTACACAACCAAGATTAGACTACTGCTCACGATCTCATACTTTTCATCGCATTTTTTCAACTTTAAAGGTTGAATTGGCACTTTCCATGATTTGTTTCGGTAAGTGCATACCTTAAGGTATCAGAATCTGTAAAGTTGTGTTTTACGTTGCATGTGACCTTGAAGCTGTTTGCTGATGACATTTTCTGATTGAATATAGATGCATATGAAATGAAAATGCCAACCTCTCCTTGATTTATACGCTGTAATGTTCGTTGAATTGCCACTTCCCGATCTCGTAGTTCTCTCTCTTTCTGTATCCGACGTTGGTGCTGAGGATGAACACCATGTTTTATTATTACAACACTAAAACTGAATACACAAAACTTACAACACCATATTCCAAATAAGATGATTAATTAAGTTTACACTGATAAAAAACAGTCTACGATGAAGCACTTTGAGTCCAATCACTGAGCATGACCACCTGAGACACTGTGTGACCCGTAACATTGAGAATAGGTTGCGAATCAATTCTGACCCAGATCCCTGTAGTATGCTTCCAGTGATCAAACCCAAACCTGCTCAAAAACTTCAGGGATTAAAGTCTTACTCAAAATATAGAAAACCTGGCAAGTTTTACTGGTCTTTTTGTTGCAGATTTGCTCTGAGCAAGTTCTTTCTTAGGAATCTTGCAGAAGAGTAATTTTGCAACAACGTAGAACCATAATAATATAATGTCAGAGACTTATCCAGGATTTTAAACATTGTGAGCATGTCAGGCAAACAAATTCTTCATATTTTGCCTTGATATGTGAAATACAGGTTATTTGTATTAAGTCATTAGTAGTTATGTAGCTATATGTTGCTGGAAACAATTCCTGCAGGTCTGTACCAGAAACCATTCTTAAAGCAGGTTGTTTAATGTCATAGGTCAATTTCTGAAATAAGACAGGGGAACTCCATTCAGTACTATTTATTCTGATTTTCTCTTGAACAGCTGAATAACACAAATATGTAATGAGCAGCCAGTTAACATGATTCACTACACAATGAACAAGTTGACATTCAATAGCTACCTCTTCCAGCTTGCACTGTTTCCTCTTCTCTTCTCTGAAACAAAGGCAATTTAGACTCAATACATATCTCCAACATGACTCCCACAAAAGGCACAATCTTAGTCAATGAAAGATGGAATCGAGTTATGGAATGGATGGAATGACAACAAAAATATTCACAACAATACTTAAAACCACCGAATAATGTGTACACATTTGTCGATGTGGTTTGGAGAAGGTGAGGAATGGCAAACGGCAGCAATTTTTGCTACTGTGAGTGAGTATACTGTTTATGCAACCTTTGTAAATCTCTGTCATATCAAGGCAGACGGACCCCAACAATGACTTTCACACACAACCGTTGTAAAGAGATTAATACCCAAGCCTCTGGTATCACAAGCAAATGCTTAAATAACTTGGCTTTGCCACGGCTTTAATCCTGCTACAGAAAATGTCATGAGAACACTCTAGATCAATGCCATGTTCTTACCAAAACAAATCTTTCTCTTTGTTACTAGATTATCATTACACAATCAGAAAAGTAAACAAGAACATGAGCTGACCTGAAACCAATACTGACACAGTAAAAGGTTGCCTTCATGTAACATAGCTGTCCACCACTTACTGTTGTTTCTTGTATGTTTTCTCGTAAGTTGGCCTGTTTAAAGCTTCGTCCTCATCCTCCGGTTCCTCCTCCACATCACAACGACTGAAACACAGAATAGACGTCAACAAACATGTTTATTTCAGACAGTATTCTGGTTTCTGTTTTGCTCTTACACGACACTCAGGAATGTCCCAGCTATATTACAGTCAGTAAGCAATCTTGTCTGAAACAGACAATCCTGTGGCTGATATGAGAAACAATCCATGCAGTCAGGGTATTACGACAAGTTATCAACCAGTCACACAGCCTCATCACAACCACAGATCACAGATCAACTCAGTCATCTTTTCTGATCAACATAGGTTATTAAGGACCAACTTGTGAGCATGCTTGCTTTAATTCAACACAGACAGCAATCAAATGTTTCAGAAATGATTTCTTATTTCCATTTGTCCCTCCATTTGATGAAATGGATAATGTAACAAGGTGAAACTTTCATTAACTTGAAATGAAAAGATGAACACTATATACTTAAGTTGGTAATTTTCTACACAGTAGTAATCAGAGGGTCAAACAACATTCTCATTATCTATAATCATGTATTTCAAATGATAAAGCATCCAGCATAAATCAGAATAATATCCTATTAAGTCCACAAATCTACAACATACTTATGTGATGCATCAGGGTTCATGTGACAGAACCATCGGTCTGGGAGTCCTGTCTGCCTAACGCCATCTGGAAGACGGCGCCACTTCAGACAGTTTTCACACTGGGCCCACAGCCAGTCAGGGAGATTCCTAGGAAAACATGACACACCGACTACATAGTGAAAGAGATTTGATACTCTTAGTACATATCAAGGTAATCTTTAAATAGTTGTGTTTTGTTAACTGTCAGCATTTTTCAGGTAGGTTTGTTTTCTTTCTATATCAATTGTTATCGTTGAATTATTCCAGATATATGACAGCCTTCAGTAAATGAATGAATATGGACCCCACACTGACATTGATCTTTGAAATCTAAAAACATTCACCTAACAAGTCACAACCATAAGCTGCATACACAGATTCAGTGGTCTCTCAACCCTGTAAATTGTCTACGCCATATCTTTCTCCCCCACTGTCAAGTGTATTCACCTTACCCTTCCCCCACTGTCAAGTGTATTCACCCTACCCTTCCCCCACTGTCAAGTGGATTCACCCTACCTTACCGCATTGTCAAGTGTGTCACCCTTCCCTTACCCCTGTCAAGTGTGTCACGTACCCTTGTCCCTGTCAAGTGTGCCACCCTTCCCTTGCCTTACCCCGGTCAAGTGTGTCCACTTTCCCCTTTCCCCCTGTCAAGTATGCCACCCTACCCTTCCCTTACCCCTCGCAAGTGTGTCACCTACCCTTGTCCCTGTCAAGTGTGTCACCCTACCCTTCCCTCCCGTCAAGTATGTCACCTACCCTTCCCCCCTGTCAAGTATGTCCACCCTACCCTTCCCCCCTGTCAAGTATGTCCCCTACCCTTCCCCCCTGTCAAGTATGTCACCTACCCTTCCCCCTGTCAAGTATGTCACCTACCCTTGTCCCTGTCAAGTGTGTCACCTACCCTTTCCCCCTGTCATGTGTGTCCACCCTACCCTTCCCCCTGTCAAGTGTGTTCACCCTACCCTTCCCCCGTTAAGTGTGTCACCTACCCTTCCCCCTGTCAAGTGTGTCACCTACCCTTCCCCCTGTCAAGTGTGTCACTTTACCCTCACCCCTGATAAGTGTGATGACCTTACCCTGCTGGTGCCACCTGGACCCGACTGCCTCCACACTTCTTCTCGTTCCAGTAATCATTCAACTTCTGTGCAATGGAGGTCATGAAGGAGCTGCAGGGGACAACAGGAACAATAATACCAGGTAAATTTGGTGGCTAAAACTGTTATCAAAAATAAGGTCTTTAGAAGACACATATCAAGCAAGATAAGAGCTTTTCAGTTGTTAAATGTATTAGCACATCCTCTGTTCAGTAAAATATATGTCTCCAAATATTATAAACTGTCTCAATGTCACACATGGATGTACTGATTACTCATTGCAATATGCATGACAAACATACATGGCCTGACTGCAATACACTGATGGCAAGTCACAACATCAATAGAAACAGGTTATCTCCCTTATTCTCCAAAGTTAGTTGTCACAAATCTCAGTGATAATACCAGTACATTCGAATGAAACAAACCTTTTACACACCTTAACAGCAGCAAGTGTCACTTTAAGCAAATATCTGATACACAACAAAGTCCCTCAAGTCAAGTCCATGAACAAGTGAGTGTGACAACATGTGCAAGAGTTGTACTTCTACTTACTTGTACTTCTCGTCCTTGTTGAAGTCTTGCTTGTTGTGGATGGGCTGAAGGAAATCCACCTGGACCACACCAACTACTCCTTCACCCAAATTATTGCGCTGGATAAATGACATGAGAACTGAAGAGGTTGTTTTTCTAAAAACTGGCCCTTAATATTACATAAACAAGGATTCTGTGAAGTCAACCAAAACACTGATAATAAAGTCTGTTTTACAATAGGTGACTGACATTATTATACTCAGTTATATAAGAAACTTGAATAAAGTACAAATGTGATCAGTGGTGAATAAACATACTGACGATTGTAAATGAAAACATGCAAGGAAACAATGTGAGTGTACAGACAAACGATATTCATCCACAAACAGAAGTATTTAATAATAATGCCAAGAACATGTTGTCGGGGAAGTAACATGTCAGCATCAAGAATCACCTCCATTGTCAACCACTTCGGTCCCATCAAAACACTCACACGTTCACTCTGTCTGTATCTCTCTCTCTGCCGCTCTCCCTCCTTTATTCTTTCCTTCTCTCTCCCTCCCTCCCTCCTTCCTCTCCCGTTGCCTCTATCTCTCTCGCTCTCTGCCCCCTTCCATGTCTTTCTCCCTCCCTTTCTCTCACTCCTGCCTTCTTTCTCTTTCTGTCTCCTCCCTATCTCTCTCCCCTGCCATCTGTCTCCCTCCATCTCTGTCTCCCTCCCACCTTCCATCTCTCACGCTGTCTCCCTCCATCTCCCTCCCTCCTTCCTTCCCTCTCTCTCTCTGTCTCTCTCTCATATATCAGCATTATGATGAAACCTGTGTCATGCGACATCTCTCTCCCTCTCTCTGTCTCTATCTCTCATATATCTTATTGTAATCTATTATGATGAAACCCGTGTCATGCCGACAATATCTTATTGTAATCTATTATGATGAAACCCATGTCATGCCGACAATATCTTATTGTAATCTATTTTGATGAAACCCATGTCATGCCGACAATATCTTATTGTAATCTATTTTGATGAAACCCATGTCATGCCGACAATATCTTATTGTAATCTATTTTGATGAAACCTGAGTCATGCCAACAATATCTTATTGTAATCTACTGTGATGAAACCTGTGTCATGCCGACAATATCTTATTGTTATCTATTGTGATGAAACCCATGTCATGCCGACAATATCTTATTGTAATCCATTGTGCTTAGCTTCTACATTCAAATTTTGGACCAGTAAATTATTTTGTGGGCTAGTAATGTCCAGGCATAGGTCGCCCAACTGGCTCAAAGAAGGTGGAAACTATCATATCTTGCATACTGGCCACATGATCAGTCTGTGAAAGTCAACCAGTCTCCTACCTGTCTCTGATAGCCAACTTTCTCATAGGCTTTGATCAGCCTGTTCCTGTGGTACATCATAAGTCCATAGTTTTCACTGCGGGCATCTTTAGAGCAGGTGAACCCAAACACAATCTTCAGGGGACGACCCTGGCCATGATTTAAGGAATGTGACACTAGTGAACATCTCACATGAAACCTGGTAACTGCTTTGTTTAAACCAATAGTAATCTTGTTTGTTACTAAAGTCTGTCATGATCACACTTTTCACTAGATGTCAATATCATCAATGTAATGCTTTCATACAACACTGCCTAATGAAAACAAGAGTCATCAGAAGACGACTTATCCCCCCGGCCCCCACATACGACTCATATTTGAAAGGATAAATCATCCGATTGTTACTTATTGTGTTTATAGACTAAGTCTGAATTGTTTCCATGGAATTCATGAAAAATATAAATGCCATATATCAGTAATCAGAAAAAGTCACCATTTCATGATCTGTCTCGTATATCTGCCAAGATCTTTTGAAAGATATGAAATGGTTTTCAAGCTGTGCTCCGGAAACGAAGTCAGCAACATGTTCATGGAACCGAGAAAATAATACATAAAAAAAATGGAAATAGCAAAAGGCACAACTTTGGGGTCTGCAACATATATCTACCAAGTTTTACTGACAGATATTAAGAAGATTTTGAGTTCTGCTCTGGAAACAAAACACACCTCTCACTCTTGAGACTAAGTCCAAAACGTTTCCATGGGAACTGAGAAAATAATAAATCACTAAAACCTGGAAATAGTAAAAGGCACCACTTCAAGTTCCGATTGATATATCTACCACGTTCTGCAGAAAAATATTGAACGGATTTTGAGTTATGCTCCGGAAACGAAGCATATCCCTTCATTTTGAGACTAAGTCCGAAACATTTCCTTAGAAACTGAGAAAATAATAAATCACAAAAACCTCTAAATACCAAAAGGCACCACTTTAGGGTCTGCCAAAAATATCTACCAAGTTTTGCAGAAAAATATTGAACGGTTTCTGAGTGATGCTCCAGAAACGAAGCCTGCCCCACCACTAGACTAACACCAAAATGTTCCATGGAAAAACACACAAAAAATAACAATGCCAAAACTCTGTAGATAGCAAAAGGCACAACTATAGGTTGAGATCATTGTATCTATCAAGTCAGGTCTAAAAATATTGAACGGTTTCTGAGTTGTGCTCCGGAAACAAAATGATTACGGACGGACGGACGGACAGACGAGGCGTCGACTATATCCAGCAGCATTACATGCCGGGGGGATAAAAATAACTGTAATCTCTCAAGTTTGTTTGTTATTTGATAGCAGCTGGTAAACAATAGAATTAGATCAATGGAAATGTGAGCACCTCCCTACAATGATGGGTTATAAGGGCATACAATCAACTAAGTCCCAGGATGTGATCCCCTGATGTGGTACCCTTTTACGCCAATATAGAGAGCTTGGGACCTCTTCTAACCAATAACCAACACAAGGGAGATAATTTAAGCCAAGGTATCTTTTTCTTATTCTGTCCTCAAACCTTCATGAGGACAAAACAGAAGTGGAAGATTTGTTGAGAATCATTCCATAATAAGCCTGGGTTACTGGAGGCCAATATTCTAACCCAGACCCTCATGGGTCTTATAATTCCAGGCATTGCTAGATTTGCACAAGGATACCAGCCATCCCGGCTTGTACACATCAATTTCTGTGTGTGACAAACTTTTGGAAATAAGTTTGGTTTTAACTTTCTGTCCACGGAGTACAATCTTCATACGAGGTTTCAGGAACAAGATGCTGCAATATTCCTGGAACAAACAAGTACTGACTATGGGAAACTCTTTTATCTCTTATACGCTTCAATCCAACACAGGGGAAGATGAATGTATTCATATTACTTAAAATATATTTAAGTCCACATTCTTTACTATTACAATGATTACTAGACATAATCTGTTATATTGTGTTTGACTTACGTTGTAAACCAAGACATTTCTTTCTTGGGATTTAATTCATTACACAGCAACATTCCAGCAAAATAACATTAATCTGTAGCTAATTGAGTTTTGACCAGACAATCCAATGAACAACAGCATGAGCATCGATTTATATCAATGGCATAAAATAATTTGTGTCAACTAAGTCAGGGAGTCTGACCACCCAATCAGAGTGCTAAACAAGCAATACAACCGTATAACTGACCCTGAGAGAACTCTTGAACTCTGGAATGGCCTCCTGCATGGGCCTGTACACTGTTGTCATGTCCATGGCTAGCGTCTCTGGATTACGAATGTCCAGTGGGTCACTCTCAAAGTCCAACTCAGGGCTTCCTGACTTGGAACTGAAACAAGTACCATCGTTAAACGAAGGAATAAAGTTCACGTTTTCACAAAACATGCAGGCATCAATAAATCTACTATACAGACCTACTGTTTTCATTTACAAGATAAGAGCTAGAGACAGTGAAAATTCCTCCAAGATAAGAATATCAAGTCCACACATTGTCACTCAACCATTGCTGTATTTCCAGGTCAGAATATGTTCCAATTGCATGATGTACTGAAACACATGACAGACAGACTGACAGACCGTCAAAAGCACCAAGACTCCATGATTTACTCTTACTTACTCTGTCAGTCTCCATAATTTACCATAATTTACAGAATGTAATCATGCAGCTGAAATATTTCTGACTGCAATGTGAAACAAGATCCATACTCTTTATGCATTAATATGATAAAGGAAAAGTCTTCACCGTTTCAAGTTAAAGATGAAAATTTTGGTTCCAGTCTTTAGCCTCTCCAGACTAAAGAGTTCCGTGAGAAGACTGGACTCAGTGGTAAATGGTGAGTACTTGAGGATTGCTGCCAGGTTGTTTTGGGAGCTGCCACTGTGAATCTTTTTATGTCATCTCAGTCAAGGAAATCAACACATCATGAACTACAGTAGTAGAATGTTCGCTTTGACCACTTGGCTCTGTTTGCAATTATTGAAAGATACACAAACAATCTTTTCACCAAATTCAGGTTAGATGTCATCATTAAATGATAATAATGTTTCACATTCATCTCCAACAAGCCACAAAAAATGCATACTAAGCATTAATAACAAAGGTCATCAGAAGATGACATATCCCCCGGCCCCCACATATATGAAAGGACAAATCATCTGATTTGTTACTTGATGTTTTCTTACATTAAGTTTGAATCGTTTCCATGGAAGTCATGAAAAATATAAATGCCATATGTCTGCAAACAGGAAAAGACACCACTTCAAGATCTGTGTCATATATCTGTCAAGACTTGTTAAAAGATATGAAATGGTTTTCGAGTTGTGCTCTGGAAACGAAGCCCATCCCCCCATTTTGAGACAAAGTCCGAAACATTTCCATGGAAACCAAGAAAATAATATATCACAAAAACATGTAAATACCAAAAGGCACCACTGTAGGTTCTGACTGATGTATGAAACAAGTTTTGCAGAAAAATATTGCACGGTTTTTTTTAGTTATGCTCCAGAAACGAAGCCCATCCCTCCTAGTCCGAAACGTTTCCATGGAAACCAAGAAAATATTAAATCACAAAAACATGTAAATAGCAAAAGGTACCACGTTGGGGTCTGTCACACATATCTACCAAGTTTTACAGGAAACTACTGAGTGGTTTTTGAGTTCTGCTCCAGAAACGAACCCACCCCATCAGTAGACTAACATGAAAATGCTCCATGGAAAAACGAAAAAAAATAAAAATGCCAGAACTGTGTAAATAGCAAAAGGCACAATTATAGGTTGAGATTATTATATCTATCAAGTTTGGTCTAAAAATATTGAACTGTTTCTGAGTTATGCTCTGGAAACAAAATGATTACGGACAGACGGACGAGGCGTCGACTATATCCCCCCGCATTACATGCTGGGTGGACAATAAATAGTTTAAATACCACAAACCAACAATAAGTAAAGGATATTGGAAGGTAATTCCCAAGTGAGGATTGGCACCATGACTGTCTCACAGCCTGTCTTGTACAGGTAAGTCTGGGATAGCATCCCAATGCTGGTGGAGTGGACATGTCGGGTGAAGACGATTGCGTCCTGGCCGAGTCGCATTGAACCAGACTTAAAGCCATTGCCATAATGCCCAATTGGTTTATGATTTGATTTCTCATAAACATCTTTCTCACAGAATCCAAAACTGAAATGCATGAATATTATATACAAACCAGACAGGCAATAAATAAAGTTGTTCCAAGGCACCATGTATATGTCAGGGTAGAGATCCTGATTCTACCAGTTGAAATTGCGATCAGAGTCTCTATCAGTAGAGATTGCAATCAGAGTCTCTACTGGTAGAATCTCCGATCCTGCTAGTAGAGATTGCAATCAGAGTCTCTACTGGTAGAATCTCCGATCCTGCTAGTAGAGATTGCAATCAGAGTCTCTACCGGTAGAATCTCCGATCCTGCTAGTAGAGATTGCAATCAGAGTCTCTACTGGTAGAATCTCCGATCCTGCTAGTAGACATTGCAATCAGAGTCTCATCTGGTAGAATCTCCAATCCTACTAGTAGAGATTGCAATCGGAGTCTCTACTGGTCGAGACTCTGATTATATAAAATAACCTACACAATCACAATCCATACCAGTAGGAACTTATAGATTTACATATTTTCCTATTGTTTACAGTGAGATGTTAAATGTGTGCTGTCATTCATCCCCCCAACTCCTACACCTCAAAGTCGCAGTTAAAAGTAGGAAGTTCGAATTCATGTAGATGTAATTCAACCAATGATTAGATGGGGGAATGACCAGGTAATGATATTCTTAGGTGGGTAATGTCCAAGTGGGGAATTGCCCTAGACCTTTCCTTCCAGAATGTCCCAATGCCACCTACACTTTGTAACAACAAACCAATCCAGAATTTCCAGGAACAGTGTCACAAAAAGCAAACATGCTTTTACACCAATTCAGGTTTCTTAAGAAATATAATATGTTAAAAAAATCTTAAGTTAATTAAAATGACTGCTTACTTAGTTTCAGTCAATCTTAATCTGTTAATCTCAATCTGTGAATCCAGCTTACTCTCATGGATTAATTGGTCTTTAAGACTGTTCCATTATATGCAGGAGAAACCATTTTGTTGTTTTACCTAATGTAGATATACTGATATGTAGATATACAGAGCTGTAGGTATGTCAGTGGTATTACACTGTTTATGGGTATATAAGGGGAATAGATTTGAGCACGAACCAGTTATCAGCTGAGGAGATCATAACACACATGTCAACAATGGAGGAACAGAAGGCTGAGGTTTACAAACTGCTGGATGACCACATAGCACACCTTGACAAGAAGAAACAAGAAACATTTTGCATCACCCAAGAAACATATTAAAGGGTGCAGGGAAGGATGCAACATACAAGTTATATACAGCACATGGTCTTCTGAGAAACACCTTAGTGTAGAGCAACTGGTTGACATCTTCCATCATTACAGCATGTCACCAATCTAGACGATATCTCAATCTAGACTGGCTTCAAGAATGAACACAGGCTGGGCAACAGGAATGACACATGGGTCAAGTGTATGTCCTTGTAAAGGCAGATGCATAACCAACAAATGTCGTAAAAATCAAGGAGTAAAATATTCTACTTAATGTCACAAAACCACAACCAACATATGTCAATATAAAGTTTAGTACTATTGCTATCTTCATTGTTAACTGTTTTATAATTGAGATGTGTAAATATTGTTCTAAATGAATTTGTAATTGGAAACAGTCTATACCTGAGTAAAATGCAGATATTTGTTCAGTTGTAATCTTCATTGTTACCTGTTTTGTAAGATGTGTATATTGCTATCTATAACTTGAAACAGTCTATACCTGAGAAAAATGCATATTGCTATTCGTCAAGTAAAGTGTTTTTGTTGTTGCCCCATAGATAAATAAGCGTTTCTGCCAGCTGAATTGGATATTGACAATTCAGTGGAGACTCTGATTGCAATCTCTACTAGTAGGATCGGAGACTCAACCAGCAGAAACTCTGATAGCAATCTCTACTGGTAGAGACTCTGATCTCACTTTCTACTGCAGTCTCTACCTTGACATATATTTACGGCATGATATGGAATGGCGGTGGGGTGGGAGGGATGTGGTTGAGTGCCAAGATTTTTACCACACTGTTTGAAAAATATAATAAACAAATTTGTTCATGTTATTTTTACTTAATCTCAACAAAATGACTGGTCTGTCTGAAACATCATATATACATACTTTCTTAGCATGTGGTATCATATTTCAGCGTAAAGTGAAACATACCTCAGCATTTTCAGCAGCTTGTCCTCATCAAGCCCATTTCCATTGTCAGCAAATGTCATACACTGATATCCACCGATCTCCACCTTGTCAATCCACAACTCTGAGGCATTGACATCAGGGTCATAGGCATTGTCTAAAACAAGATAGACCAATGTTAACTCAGAAAGTTAGTTTAACACATATTCCATCTATACGGTGGAAGCTAAATGATCAATAATTAAATCTGGACAAGGCAATCCAGTGACTAACATTGATCACAACTCAAAATAACCAAGTCTGGGATAGACAATCCAGTGCTGAACAGCACAATCACTGATTTATACAGTTGAGATACAGCTAAGTCAGAAAGCCTCACCACCCAATCTTGCTAGTCGATTCTTGCAAAAAAACATGGGTTATTGACGATCGATTCTAACCCAGATCTTCACAGGTACATCTTCAAGAACCAAGAGCATACGCTTAATAGCATTCAGAATCGTTCAGGTACGAACCTTATCAATACAAAAAGTTCAAAAGATTTGTGCAAATGTCCACTTTCACGATTTGGAAAGCTATGTTCTGATTGGTCAATCTCAAAGTTTACCTGACACGTACTCCCATAAGGTTTTCTTAGACTCAGTAGTGGAGTGTAATGAAAAGTACTGAGGCTAAGTTTACGTAGACTGTTAATTTAATTTAATTCTTTTGCGCTTGAGATTTGTTTATTTAATTAGTCTGAAATTGGGCCGTATTGATTTAATTCTTCTGTGCTTAGGCCTAAGTAATATAACTTAAGGCCACCCTTTAATTTTAATAAATTGGACCCGCCAACCCTAAACATCTGAAAATCAGAAAAGAAGATTGTCATTTGTTTTCCCCTACCGACTGGACAAATATTTGCTTATTATTCTGCAAACACTTGGAGAAAAAAAGGAATAAACAACAGCACATGTTTTACCCCGTTTACTCCTGAAATGGCATTTGCTACCATTCATGTAGATGTGATAAACAAGTAGAGTCACATGTCCCTGGTTACAATGCCCGATAAGCATCATCTGCAAATGGCAGGTATGAAACACGATGGGAATCTGACAGGGTTTGATCTTGATACACATGTAAGCTTGATGACACGCAGGCATACAACGTTCTTGCCTCTTATGGGCAAAACAGAATTTCACAGAGCATGAAAAATTCATAGGGAGCACTGCTTGATTCATTTGAGAGTTCTAAACATCAATGATACAGTTGTAAATGAAAACAGAAGATTTTAAACTGAAAACTTTGGGAAAAATCATGCCATTCTGAATGTGTTAAGTGAACAGTCACAGGAAATTCCTACCTGGTCAATAAATCCATTACAGCGACAGCTAAGTTCTTTGCGCTATTATCAGTTGTCATTTTAAGATTTCTGTAGAATTCTGTCTTCTAACTTAATGTGTTATGGTAACAACTCAGAAGCGTGTGTGTGTAGAGTGAATGTATGAATGAAAGGTTTATTCGCTGTGTATTAATTTTTGTTGTAAAACATTTTGCACAAAAAGTGTGAAAATAAAACCCCTACGATATACAATATGTTTATAGTAAGTGTTTTCAGTCATTGTCAAAAGTAACAGATTTAATAAATGAACCCATAGTCGCAATTTTGAGGCCTGACATGTCAGAAATATTTTCCTTATTTGTGTCTTTTCCTGCCTACTATATATTTTCATAGGTGAAGTCGAAGCACCTCCACAAAAACAATTCAAGTGATTTTTTTTTTGGACACCTCCGACTCTGCATTTTAGTTGAAAAAAATCTGTAATTGAAGTTATTAAAAAGGATGGCCTAATCCAGTCTTGAGACCGATTGATTAATTTACTCTGCGCATGGGAATTATTGATAAAAGCAATCTTGGCTATTATCTACCAGCCATTACTTCTGCTGTTGGTATATGTTCCCTGCAGTCATGCAGTCATTAACCTCATTCAGCAGACAGAAAATACTCTGAAACACTGTGTGCATCATAAAAAGGACTCTGACATCCATTTTTCCCCAGGGATTGCAATATCAAAAAATATGTTAGTATCTCTTGTCCAAAGCCAGTTTATTCAGGAAAGACAAGCAACATTTCTATGGACTATCACTTTCATCATTAGGTGGCAAATCTGTGACGGAGTGAGTTTAGTTTTACGTCACACTCAGCAATATTCAAGCTATATGGCAAACGTCTGTAAACAATCGAGTCTGGACCAGACAACCCAGAGATCAACGGCATGAGCATCAATCTGTGCTATCGGCAACCGATAACATATGCCAACCCAGTCAGCGAGCCTGACCACCCGATCCCATTAGTAACCTCTCACGACATGAATAGTCACCTTTTATGGCAACCATGGGTTGATGAAGGCCTATTCTACCCTGGACCTTCACTGGTCGGCAATTCTGTAGCAGGACATTATTTAGTGGAAATAAAACACTTGTTCTATCCTGGAAGGTTATGTGCTGTGGCTGTGGCAGGTTAAGACTTGTGATAATCATATACATACCTATCAACTCTGCAATGGCACTGAATGGCCATGTGTGACTGGTTGAGTTGGCATGAAGGAAATTTGGGCTGACCTGAAAAAGACAAAACAGCTAAAAAAAATCTCACATAACATGAACCAACAAAAGAGCAAGTAAAAAATGAAAAAATAAATAAATAAATGTATTACAATGGGGTAAGTACAATACGTGAAACAGTGAAACAAAAGCATGTGCTGTATGTGATGAGTGTTTAGATCATTTGTTCTCGTTTTTTTATGTAGTGTGCAAACCCCTTTGTCATACAAACCAATAATAGCTATTTGAAAAAATTCTGAGATCTAAATGTTCAATTGGCAAGGTAAAATTACGAGTCACATTCTTAATTTCACTTTAATTGATTTACTTTTTTTGTTAAAAGTGAAATCCAGTGGTATGTTTTCACTGCAAACAGACTATAGTAAGTTTTTCGACGATGAGCCACACCTTTCTCTCCCCACTGCTAGGGAGTTTTGTCATCATGTGGCCTCCTATTTACTATTGCCTGTCACTAGCAAACGACTGATCTTACTGAATTTTCACTTGCTATTTTTTATAAAAAGACAATTGATTTTGCATCTGAAGTGGTACTAATGATCTCAGGTAGACACTGTTGATGTTAGCTTTTTGTATAACTTAACTTCTGGATTTCAGTTTTCAATAAAACTTCTCCCTGCCAATGAAACTGCTTGTGCACTCCTATCACGCACATATTTCCCCAACACTGCAGGAGCAATGAAATCACTGAAATCACCAGAGCTTCGAATTCAACTGGTTTGGGGATACTTATTATTCATAAAGTGAAGACAAACCATTAGGGTGATTAGCAAAAATAACTCAGAGTGATTACAAAATGGCAACGGGCCTCTTTAAAAAATATCCAATTTGCCAGCAATAAGCCACACAATTTGATGACTTAGTTACAATCAAGGTAAGTGAGTGAGTGAGTGAGTTTAGTTTTACGCCGCACTCAGCAATATTACAGCTATATGGCGGCCGTCTGTAAATAATCGAGTCTGGACCAGACAATCCAGTGATCAACAACATGAGCATCGATCTGCACAATTGGGAACCGATGACATGTGTCAACCAAGTCAGCAAGCCTGACCACCCGATCCCGTTAGTCGCCTCTTACGACAAGCTGAGTCGCCTTTTATGGCAAGCATGGGTTGCTGAAGGCCTATTCTACCCCGGAACTTCGAAGTCAACTGATTTGGGGATACAATATTTGATGACTTAGTTACAATCAAGGTAAGTAAATCATGTAAATGTAACCATCTGTCAAAGTTTGCACAGGTTGTCTGAGCTTGATTCAATTGAATATCTTCCAGATGTTTACTAGTAGGACTACCATACATCCTTATGGTGATTTTCTCTAAATGTGTCCCTTTCTAAATTCATGCAATGTATGCACATATCTTCTAAAGTTTGGATGTTCTCTTCAAGTTTCTTAGGACTAAACTCTTGTTTCTTCTGAAACCGATCACCAGAGCTCATAAGCTGCCGAGAGTCATTTTGGAGACATGACAAGACACTGGGCTACTGTCTGTAGGCACAACAGAAATAGACATAGAATACCACCTGACATTTCTCGTAATTGGTAATTATACTCTTTAAAAAAAGAAACTATACATGCTGTTTTGGAGTTTACTGAGCACACACAACTAATTCAAACATGACATCACTGCTCAATTACAGTAAAGTCATCACTTTACAAACTTCCAAAAAATGGTTATCCAGAAAGTGCTTGGTAAAACCACACAGGGCTATCAAAGCCACTTGGTCAGAGTAAAATGTCAGTGTCTGGTGTGACCACCATTAGCATCGACAACAGATTGGCGAATGCTGTCTTGAAGAATGTTTTGGTACTCTTGTTAAGTGCTGTGTGCTGTTCTTGTAGTCTCTGAGGTGGCAGATTTTGCTGGAGTGATCATCGACCAAGAGTATCATGTAGATGTTCAATGGGGGACAAATCAGGTGATCGAGAAGGCCAAGGCAACATTTGAACATTGTTTTGCTGGAGGAAGTCCTATCAAACAGGACATTGTCAGTTAACCCTTTGAAGGCAGTGTGCAAAATTTATGTTGGTCCTGTAGTCCCTAGCTAGGAAAAACTTTATCAGGAGAATAGGACCACTAAATAAGTTTGCAGAGGTAATTAAGGCCAGTGAATCTTGAATTAATACTTGAGTAAATTAGCAAATGTTCTTTTGGACCAGGTAAGTACAGACAGGACCACTAATTATTGTCCACTCAATGGTTCTGTGCTCTACTAGGAAATTTTGACTGGTTTCATTCCCTGCACCAGTCAATCCTTTGTTTCTACACAGGCAGCTTATGGCAGAATGCTGGTGTAGAAGATAAACATTGGTAAACTTACATACATAAACTCTCCATTTTGACAAATCTGCTGTCCAAAATAAAAGTTATTAATTAATCATGGTATCATTTATTAATAATTTGATTGGTGTCAGTTATATTTTGCTGCACAGCCACATATTGCATAACATGTAAATACAATTATGACATCTGGGCCCCGTTTCACAAGGCTCTCGTAAGCCTAAGATCTCGTAACATTTCTCGTAGCATTTGCACCTCCTATGCTACAGTATGCCAGGTACAAATGCTACGAGAAAAGTTACAAGATCTTGTGAAACAGGCCCCAGACCTTCATTTACAGTGTTAATGGTTCACTCCAAAGACAAGAAATGCTACGTGTGTCCTTTTGTGAGTTGTGTTATCACTTGTCAAACTTGCTACTTCACCATCAAATCAATGATGATAAACAAACAGGTTAGGTTTATACCACAAAATGTGGATTACACCCAGGAAGTGGTATAGGACAGTCTCCTATTCTCGCGCTAAACACATTTTCTCCTGAGATAGCTGATACGTGATACTTAGTGGCTGTTTACATCACTGACTGGTAACTAGGAAGTGGCCCAAATCTGTGAATTATCAAAATTTTGCAATGTAACGAGTATTTCTGAGTTTAAACCAACTTGGAAAATCGGAACGTTTCCCTGCCCTTACCAACAGGATTCCTCCTTCTTACACTTCATAACGTTACTTCCTAATGATGCCACGAGAATGGGAGATGCCTCAAAAAAATCAACAGCGGACAACCATGCAACCATGTTTTTCATGGACATCGAGCTCAAGAGCGATAATTCACCTGACAGATCAAGCAGTTGATAGATGCAGACGTTAGAGGGGGAATCTCTTCATTTAAAAACAACAAGTATACATACGAAAAGGACTGTCTATATTATTTTGCAGCTGATATCTTTAAGTACCACGAGAACAGGAAACGCCATATAATCGCTGTACTGAACACAATTTTCATTGCAAATTGAAGACCGATTGGTGGCGTAAAACAGAACGCGTTTTGTGCACGCCGGATCAGTGCCTGTTAAAACTTTCACAATTCTCAAGTCAGTGACAGCATTTCAGTTGCCAACAAAGCGTGATAATCCTAACTGACGCTCTTGCATTTTTTCTACATCGTCACAATCAGTTCGTACATAGGATAGTGCTTCCTACTTACAGAATTATAATATTAAGGCGATGTTTATTTCGAATATCATCATGAATATAGGCAAACGCAACACTGACACACAAACGTCTATCATCATAAGTAAAGGTAAACAAGTAGTTCATTCATACCCTGGAACCTCCATACACAGAAAAGAAAGATTATGCAGTTTCTTTCAAGCTCAAAGCAATGATTTGACACACGCTTTCGGAGTACATCAACTCAAACCTAAGTTTATACATGTATAAAGGTATGTATATGACTTTTGAATAAATCTACAAAATAAAGCACAACCGATCGAGGAATGGCTATTGTACAGAACACCAACTATCACTGAGTTACTTTGACAGTTTGCTCATAAACATCAACTAACCTTACTAAGGGGAATCCCTCCAGTGAGATTCGCCATTTTGTTTGACCCGTGCACCGTACGGGCTCTAGTAGCACCGAGACGATTAAGAGTTGTTTCTCATGAAAACGTTAATATTTTATCGATAAAGAAGATGTAGACCTAATTTGCCCATCGTTAACAGTTAAATGTATTTTTGCAATGGCTTAAATTGCAATTCTGATTTTGGTCTCACATCTGACACATTATTTTGTCCGGCCGGTTCTCATCCAAACAGAAAATAAAGGTGGCGCTGCAGGTGCTCGCGCAAGTTTCGATCAGGAATGCCTCCTACCTTACGAATGTATGATGCGAAACGGACGCTGTTCAAGGCAGAGGAATCGCTCAAAGGCAACACATACCGTATCACATGCTAGCAGACAAGAATATGTACAACTAAGGAAGTGGATTAAAAGTCTTGACAGTACATGCAGCATTGACTTAGAACCATGTGAATTTAAAGGTATATAGTATAGAGCTGTTATAGATATTTACACACACAGATATCAATGGTACCAGGTAGTTATTACAGAGTAATCTACATTTGATCAGTTCTTGAAGCTGATGTTTATCTTTAGAAAATAGTAAGTGAAGTCACTACTGACAAGCCATTGATTTTTCTGTTTACACATTGGGCATGACATCAAAGTTTTCCAGAGCAGTGCCAAGTTGGGTTATATCGAGGGGTATTGCATATCACCGACATTGTTAATTCTTGAGTGATGGGTTGTCTTTAGCACAGAATTATGATTTGGATGTCAGTGACATGTTTTACAAATGTGTGTGTGATAAAGGAACCAAAAACATATCGAAACACTCAATACACATGGATTATATCAAATGGATAAGGTACATATATGACATTCACAAATGAAGAATATAGAGAAAGTTGCATTTTTCTCGAGACTGGGGCGAGCTGGAATGTATTACCCAGGTATTCCAATGACATTGCCCTACTTGGGTACATTCTGTTACCAGTTCCAAATATCCAATAGAGGATTGTTTTCTTTGGGTTCTGGAAAAAAGACAGCCTGGACATGCATACAATCAAGCGAATGAGAGTCAGAGCACATTTGTGCATTATCAAAAAGAAATGCTCATTTTCATGGCTTGTAGTGTAACCACAAAGTTATCATTTTTGATGGAACAAACAGTCTCATGCCATGCTAACCACAGGTGTGGGTAGTCCTGTGGGTACCTGGGGCTTACTAGTACTAACCCCACCCACTGACCTGAGTACCTGGGTTGCCTCTCCCATCACATAATGTATTCATCATCCCCAGGGACAGAGGGAAGCAAATCATTCATTACTGTCCAGATGCCAGCACTGTGGACATGCTTTTGAATGAGTCATTGTGAATACTTTCAGGGGAAAATTTGCTGATCAAGGTCTAAGGCATCATAGAGAATAAATAGTTTTTAGATGTCTGCTCCTGTGCCATATGATTTAGACTTATTCCAGAAATAATACATATATTCTCACGAAAAACATTGGACACAAGCATGATGGCATCTTCCATTTTCCATTATGGTATAAATATAGTGATCTAGTTCAAAACCCATAACCTTAAAAGTCATGGGTGACATTTTTATGTGTATGAGTAAGTGATGGTTGACTAATTAAGTTGTAAAACCTGACATCAAGAATTCAAAATATACAGAGTTATGGCTTTATTTGGAGAACCTTTTGGTTTTTTCTCTCAAGTGATTATGCTATTTCAAGACATCTTCACAAAATTTGTACAAGTGCCATACAGGTGACATTGATTTCCTCAACAAGATAGATGGGGAAAGTTTCGCTCTTTATTATCTCCATCATTACTCAATTTTTTTTCAGGCACTCAGTCATCAGCTGCAACTGTAACCTCATCTCTGTTCCAGAAACTGGGCGAGGGCTGCGGGCAAACAAGCCCATCCATAAAGGAGAGATAATTGTGTCCATTCCCGAAAGTGCACTTATTACAACAAACACAGTGTTCAGGAGTGACATAGGAGCAATACTTAAAAAGTGAGATCATGTTTATTTAATCTCTGTGATGATGTCCGAGTTGAAGAGTTTTGAGCCAATTAATTGACAAGTCGTGAAACAAATATTTTATATATGAGTGTGCGCATTCAACGTTTGAATAGGAATGAGAAGGAAATATGAAAACACAATAGCACTTACCCTTGCATGCACACACAACTGACAATGTTGTTCAGGTACTTATGCTGTATGCGTTGGGGAACAAAGAACACCAAGAATATGTAATAAACTTAGTATGTTATGTATTAAAGATTGCTTCCCTCAGTAAAATGTAAAATACAAACTGTTTTATGTGACACTATGCTTGCGCATCAGCTCTGTTTTTGGATAAGTTTGTATGGGTGTCCATAACATCAACAAGAAGTCATCATACTCTCGTTGTATGAAGCTTTGTCAAGCTCATAAGCAGACATCAACATGTTAAGGGGAGACAACTCTCAGGCCATAGGACAGTCCTGTCAAAGCACTTGTCAGTCATCTAAGTCAGCTTTCCTCCAGCATTTTGACAACACATATTAATTCCTCTGAAAGATTTATTTCCAGACATGGAACCAACCGAAGTACTAATTAGTTATTTCAAGTTTTCAGAATCCAACTCTAGCATATGCAGTTGTAGGATTTCATTTGTCACATATTTCTGTTTAATCTGCTGAAACAGTTTGTTCAGAAAAAAAGTTACTAAAAGTGGTTGTTTTCAGTTTTTACATGTGGATAAACAACCTATGCTTAATCGACCCTAACTCTTCGATGTAATATGTGTTTCCTCTTCAGATGTGTTCCACCGCTGAGCCCCCAGAGAGTCCTGTCCATCTTCCTGGTGTGGGAGTGGGAGAAGGGCACCACTTCATCCTGGTACCCCTACATCCAGACCCTACCATCTACATTTAGCACACCACTGTACTTCACAAGGCAAGAGTTGGAAAGGCTTCCACCCAGTGTGTATGTGAGATCCATCTCTGAACAGACAAGAGTTCAAGATATTTTTGCAAGTATTAGGGATTTCCTGCAAAAACATGTTTCTGATTTTAAGGCTTTTACATATGAAAGATTCCGCTGGGCCTGGTGTGTTGTTAATACCCGGTCTGTGTATGTGAAGATACAGGAGTCCCCATACCTGTCACTGATGGAGAGAGAAACAAATGTCGCATTAGCTCCGTACCTCGACCTGCTGAATCATTCCGCAGAAGCAAAGGTCAGAGTTCATCTGAAATATACTCACAGAAATAAATAAGGGAACACATTAATGTACAAGTGTTGCTGTATTTATTTCTAGAATTTCACCAACAGTGCAATTCTTATCATGAGAAAAAACCTGGAATAGAACAAAGGAACACTTGAATTTCATGTGTTCCCTTGTTAATTTCCGTGAGTATAGTGGAAGGATAACCCATAGCAGATGAAAATATTAAGAGTAAAAACGTGCTAAGGAAAACAAAAGAAATTAAAGAAACTGACACACAACTCATCTAAATCTAAACTGCATGTTGAATCAGAATATCTTTGCTTCCCGTTATCTGAATTACAGAGTTGGTCCTGTTTGTTTCTAAGCTACAGGTGGAGGCCAGGGTGAATGAGGAAAGCGGTCGATATGAGATTGTTACAGCTGATGAGTACCAGAAATATGACCAGGTTTTTATCCACTACAACCCTTACAGCAATGATGAGCTCTTCATAGAATATGGATTTACTCTCCCACACAACCCCTTCAATGTGTATGAATTAACCACAGGTAAATCAAGTTGGCAGGGCTATGTGGTTGCAGAGGATTCCTTTTTGTAACATGTCGTGTCTATATATCTGCTGGGGATTCCTTGCTATAACATGTCTATATATCTGTATAGTTGCTGGGGATTTCCTAATGTAGCATATCTGTATAGTTGCTGGGGATTCCCTGGTGTCTCGTATAGTTGCTGGGGATTGCCTAGTATCTCATATCTGTATAGTTGCTGGGGAGTCCTGGTGTAGCATATATGCATGGTTGCTGGCCATTCCCTGGTGTCTCATGTCTGTATAGTTGCTGTAGATTTCCTGATGTAGCATATGTGTATTGTTGCTGGGGATTACCTGGTGTTTCATATGATTTTCTGTATAGTTGCTGGGGATTTCCTGATGTAGCATGTGTGTATATTTGCTGGGGATTCCCTGGTGTCTCATATCTGTGTCGTTGCTGGGGACTTCCTGGTGTCTCATATTAGTATAGTTGCTGGGGATTTCTTGATGTAGCATATCTGTATAGTTGCTGGGGATTTCCTGATGTAGCATATCTGTATAGTTGCTGGGGATTCCCTGGCATCTTATATCTGTATGGTGGGATGCCTTGCTTTAACATGTCTATGTAACAGTTTGATCTTCCTTCTTAAAACATGTCTGTGATGTGAATAGTAAATATGAAATATCTGTTTTTATGGTATTTCAACTTTCAGAAACTTGTCTTTTTCAAAAGATCAGCTGTCATGCTGGTGTCAGTATAACACAAACACAACTGTGATGATTTCATAACATTTCTCTATGCATTATTCCAGCTGACCTAGTAATCCTGAGGCACAAGCTTTCTGTGGACAACTGGGACAGGAAGATGGAGATTATTGGTGAAATGAAACTCAAAAAGTAAGCCCCTTTAGACAACTTAACCCTGATATATTGATGTCTTAGCTAATGGTATGCTAATGTCCCTGTAAGAGGTAAATTAACATGCAACCTGTATGAAAATACCAGTCTAAGTAAACTAAGTCTAAATAAATCAGTTATTCCATGCTTAGGACTTACTTTTAATTCTTCTGTGCTTGGGATTCAATAATTTAATCATTCTCAGTGTTATTGGTTACACTCCACCAGTGAGCCTAACAAACCCTGGTAGAAGGTCGCGCCAGGTAACCATTGATCGACCTATGACTGTCCAATCATACGTGAGACGGTTAAATAGATTTAACCAATCAGACAACAGCTACTACTTAGTCATCTGAGGGTCTTACAAAATATTCAGGTCACTGACACAGATCTCTCCACAAACAAAAATCTGGAGATAACACAGTTATTTGGCCTGCAGTATACACGCTTTGGGGTTTCTGTTGACATGGTTACCATTAGCTAATGTTTCCACAAGCTCACATCCTTGGATATTGCCCCAGACACTATTTTCAGCAACTGTTTACTCACCATTACCATGGTTGTAACGTGTGCCGTGTGCATCACCCGGAAGCGAGCGTATGCTTAATAGCATTCAGAATCGTTTGGAGACAAACCTTCACAATATAAAAAGTTCAAAAGGTATGTGCGAATGTCCACTTTTGCACTTTGGTAAGCTGTGATTGGTCAGTCTCAAAGGTTATCTGATGCGACCTATCATAAGCTTTTGTTAGACTTTTGATGAAAATACTTCAGGCCCCCAATGAGTAATGGAAGGAATTACAGCAAATTTGAAGGAATTGCATCTCAAATGTAAACAAACGCAGCCCACTCGCAAAACAAATGCAGCAATATCAGTAGTTTAGCGGTAATAACAGAAACACAACGCCCCTATGGGAAACAATGTCGGAAATACCAGCGCCTTGAGCATGCACTAGTGGGTGGATATGTGCACTGTATAAATGTCCTATCTATCTGTCAAATACTTGAAACAAGATTGGCCATTCTCTTAGATTTTTCGGCTCTGTTCCCTGATTTGTCGGTCACGTTCTGAAACTCACACATCAAAACATGGTGTCGCTGGAAGAGACACCCGTCTTGGTGAGTTTTTGTTTTTAGTTTCTGCTGTTTTCATTTTTATAATTACCCACCTTTGACCACCCTTGTTGAATGCGTTTAGGTATGAGGTGTTATCGGGGCTATAAAATATTTTTGTAGGAAAAGATCGTTACTGCAAAAGAGCATCATAAGTCATGCCCCTGGATGCTTCCGATGTTCAGACATAAAAACCTCAGGTGGCATGACTACCGATATCACTGCAATTGTTTCGCGAGTGAGCTGCATTTGTTTACATTTGAGATGCAGTTCCATCAAATTTGCCGTAATTCGTTCAGTTACTTAGGGGGGCCTGTACTTTCAGTTATTGGTTATTGTTTCATTGGGGGAAATTATGAAAGCTAGTGATTGGTAATGAAATGTCTGCCATTTATTAACAAAAGCATCATGTATGAAGACAGGAATTCTCTTCCCACAGAGGTTACTTGTCCTTTCTTCCTGTGAACCTCTGTTCTAAAATGACACTTTCATGGTGCGAATGTTTAGGATTCGTGATTGGTTGCAGTCAGATTTAGTTGTGCAATCAGCAATGTTTTTTCAAAAGTGATCATTACTTAGGCCTTGGTAATTCAGTGTGCTTTGGGAAAACTAGAATCTCTTCCCCAGCGCTGTGTGCAAATGTTTCATTTAGACAGAATTCAGTCATGTAATGGCTGGATCAATGGCAACTCCATGACACTCGATGGCAAGCTGGTCATTAAATTCTTGTGTGTCACATCAACAAATATTCCCTGCAGAGGAGGGATATTTATGTCCCTACATTTACTTGTATTAGTCAAGTTAGATCTCTGTCGATGTAACATGTGCTCTGATTGGATAGAAAGAAGGGAGATAATTCGTGTTACAATATTATGCTGCTAGGGGATTTCTGTGAACCGGGACGTAATAGAACAGGTCTGTAGGAAGCCATGACATGTAACCTCTGTCGGAAGAGAATGGAAGACAGGCAATTGTCATAAGTTCATGTTTATCACAGTGACCTTACCTGCCGCACAGATGGGATGGCGTGGAACCTCCACACACTACTTAGAATATTTGCCATGAGCTGTGAGGAGCTGTGAGTTGTTAAATTTCTCTTGATATGCTGTGATATACTGGGAGTGGGGATTCAAAACCAGTTTGTGAGAAATGTGATGTACTGGGAGTGGGATTCATCACCAGTTTGTGATAAATGTGATGTACTGGGAGTGGGATTCATCACCATATTTTGATAAATGTGATATACTGGGAGTGGGGATTCATCACCATATTGTGAGAAATGTGATATACTGGGAGTAGGATTCATCACCAGTTTGTGAGAAATGTGATATACTGGGAGTGGGATTCATCACCAGTTTGTGTTTTGACCTTGCACTCCAATTCATTCAAAAAGCTTGTGTCCTTTGAAACTACCAGGCTGAAGTTGAACTTTGACATGAATGTATCCTCTAACTGTTGGGCATATGTTGTTTCAAGTCATCAGGGCTTTTGCTTTAGTTTTAAGTATTCATGCAGACAATGTTTGAATGTCAGTGCCGTTTTACAGCCTGTGAGCAAGTGGTGAGCAGCAGCCATCTATAATGATGGAGTCTATATGTCTGAAGGCTAGACGAGTTGTCTGACTGTAGCTCATGTCATCACATACCAGTGGACAGAATAGGGTCAATCATAATTACCAAATTATAAAGACTTTCATTTTTTGTTACTATTTAACATTGTGTATGTTTTGATTTAGTAACAACTGGAGAGTAATATATACGAGTGAGGTATCACAAGAAAATGAAGTCAGAGCTCTCAGCTTTGCCAAGGTTCTCCTTCAAGAGGCTTTGGTCAAGATTAACAAGTACTTGGTATGTTAATTTGGGCATTATCCTCTGACCATTTTGATTAAAGAATAGAGCTGGTTGTCATTTAATTATTTATAGCATTTCAGAAGTATGCAGTAGAAATATGGCTAATATTAGTTACAAGTCTTGGAGATGTAGTCAAGATTATGACTTGATAGCTTTATGTTCTGGCTCATGCATGTTGAAATATGCCTTTGTATCCTCTTTCTAGTATGAAATCAGGGCTGGTTAATTGCAGGTGAGTGAAAGAGATGCTCTGTCTGAACATGAAAAACTGGCCTTGACCTTGGTTCAGGACAAGAAACACCTTTTGGAGCAGACTCTGGATGGACTCCTGAAATAACAACTCCAGAGTCTGTGCACTTCTGAAGTGCCACAGGCAGTTAGTACTTCATATCAGGATCATCCTCTGCATGGAAGACACCAAAATGTTACTGAAAATATTACTTTAGTTATTTCTGTGGGATATATTTTTAACACCCAGTATGTTTGAAGTTGATTTAATCAACATGTGTTGTACTTCATATGTTCCATACACTGCTTCCTGACATGTCCATCTGTGAGATGGATGTGTGTGCGGGCAAGCTGGACTTTGTTATGTTGTGCACTGTTATGTGTGTGTAAGGCATCTTCTGTGATAAAATTTATATTATAACCAAATGTATCCTGTTAGATTTTGCACAAAATATAAAACGGAAGACCATTGGTTTGTATGATGCAATGTGTTTTTGACCCCACAGTGATTGATAAAAGCAGCATGGAATGAAAGTGACGGAGTGTGATAACCTTATCTATTTGAGACACTCTTACAATGGACAAGATTACAAACATACCAGTTCTATATCATAATTTCAAATACTCGAAGTAGTAATTTATGACATGATACTTGTGCTCGGATATGCTTTTATATTACTATTAGCATCTAAAGGTAGATTCCATTTAAACTAAACAATGGTTATGTATAGGAGAAAGCAAGGTGTTGGTAGGGTGTAAAACCAGAGGGAGAGTATTTCCAGATCCCGATGGTTTTGCATTGTCTACCAAAACTGATGAGAAGTGTTTTCTTTAACATATATACCATCAGTTGTGGATAATTAAATGTAGATGATCATTAATGAAGCTACATAACAATAACTGAAGCACAAGTAAAATCAATTTAATGACAGTAACTATAAATAGATAATTAAACCCCACTTCTTCCATCGGCACGGTGGTTGTTTGGTAGAGTGTCTGCCTACTTATCTGAAGTTGCAGTTCTTATCTTGCTTGGGAAAACATTTTCTCTTTCAACTTAAACTTCAGGGATATTTTTCAATTGATCTCAAACACTCATACATCATTTGAATGTTGACGTTCATGTAGATTTAGGAAAAGATAATTACAGAAAGTAGAACCTGGGAAGAGGTATTACTAAGAAAACAAACACCTCAGATATGTTTTTTCCTGGGAAAAAAAGAGATGAGCACACTTCAGGTTTATATACCAAATTCAAAGGGCCCACAAATTTTAGTATAAACATCAAATGAAATATTCAGGCGTGACCTAAAACCAATTCATTATATCCATCTGTTCATAACAAATGTCAGGGATGTTGAAGTCTAGTGGTTAATGCGTTTGCTTGTCACGCCACAGATCCAGGATCGATTTAAGAGGCGACTAATGGGATCAGGTGGTCAGACTCACTGACTTGGTTGACACATCATCGGTTCCCAGTTGCGCAGATCGATGCTCATGATGTTGATCACTGGATTGTCTGGTCCAGACTCGATTATTTACAGACCGCCGACATATAGCTGGAATATTGCTGAGTGCGGTGTAAAACTAAACTCACTCACTCCAGGATCGATTCCCACATGGATGCAATGTGCCCCCATTGTCTTATTGCTGGAATATTACTAAGAGCCTTGTAATACCTCACTCACTCATTACAAGTGTAGTTTACTGTGTTAGTCTTGTTTAGCTTCCACTGTTTCCCCTCTTCAGTACCCATTGCAAGACATCCTTATACTGCTTCCATAGTGCTAGCACAATTAGCATCACTCAAAGAAACACTCAAGATGTATTTACCAATTTCCACTTTTAATATTCAAAACAAATCAATATTATGCCTCCACAAATGGTACTTGTAGCTGCTCAGAGAGTACAAAACCAACTCACAGACCATCAGACACACATATCGGCTGCTTACAAGCAGGGCAGTTCAGGCTGTTACTGACATGATGCTCCAGTTAAATATTGCTTGTCAAACATGATGAACCACATACATCTTAAATTCAGTTGAACACAATTTGTATATATAAAATTACAAATAATGTGCCTCTAAATCTCCTTATGTGATACCTTGAAGTCCAAACATATTTAGAGATTGAGAAGTTTTAAATGTTCAGAAATATGGAAAACTGTCCTTAAAAAAATGTAGTCCAGCTATGCTCACAAGCAATGAATGAATATCAATGTGAAATCTGTAATAAATATCATAAACGCCTGACTATGCCATAAGCACTCTGTTTCACCCCTCAGCTTAGACAGCAGGGCTTTGTTAGCAGCATACAATGTAAATATCTAATATAAAATAACAATCTAATAATAAACTTAGATACCACAGTTTGTCTGCCACGCAGTGTACCATGACATAAACCATTGATACTTACAACCTGAAGCTTGGCTATGAGGAAAATATGGTAACAGAAACATGAATAACAAGGTCCAGATCCCATACATTAAAAGTGATATTCACAAGATTGCCATTGTGCAAACTGAATAAAATTCCACTGAAAATTAGAAGAAAAAAGGCATCCTCCTCCTGACAATCAACATTGGTTACACACAGACGTTTTGCTGAGCAAACTATGTATAGTAAATATCCAATTTGAAAACAAATTTAGCTTTTCTCACAAAAACAAATCTGGTATATATATATATTACTTTAAACAAAATTATCCACATACACTCTGTGGCATTCAGAAATATTCCTCTTGGTACACATTTGAAGAATGGATGGTATATTTCCATCAAGTAACAAGGAACAAGTATGTGAAACTCATCTGAAGGTGTTTCAACATGAAGATTTGACCATATTGTCTCTCAAGTAGTTGAGACTGAAATATTGAATTTGTTTGAAAATCTTTGCTTGTAGTTTTTGATTTTTTGTGCATATTTTTTGTTATAAAATCTTCAAAATATCTACAAAAAATAATGTTAACAAAACACTGTCTCTGAACAGTCCCACAGATGACGTATGAATATCTTTGGTTCCAAAACAAAGTTTCATGTACTGTTCACAAAGACTGACACCTCGTGTTCCTGAGGCAACTACATGTAAATAAATGCCTGGCAATCACATTTCACAGGAAAACGTTTACAATCTAACTTCAGGACACACATACTTGAAAAGTGATGATGCTTCACAAAATATTTTGTATGACTATATTATGATGTAATCAACTTTGATTTTGCTAATAAGATGAAAGTTTCGAACAATGCATGTACGATGAATGAACCAGCCGATGCTACACCTTTGCAACCAGTTGAATATCATCACTTGTACATATTGCACTTACCACTACAACAAATACAACACAGAACCATCTGTATACAACTACCATTTGTACAACAGTTGATAGGTAGACTCAAAAGTCAGGGAAAATGACCACAAAATGCAGACACAGTCTACTCCATGATGAAATCAAGGGGACAGTTCAGTAACACTCCATGCTGGGTCTCCCCTTAAGCTGTAACACTGATCACCATTATGGATGAGCATGGAGTATAAGACTGACGTGCTTCCTGATCCAAGATGGTGTGGGCTGTATGTTTCTATCTTGGCTTCAGCTGCACAGTCCAGAATCACAGTGCTAATGATCACACACAATAACAACAAGTACAATTACTCAAGCAGTAAATCCCCACTAATGACACCCTACCCTCTCTGAAATGAACAAGAATAAGCTCTTCCTGTTTCTGTGCAGCTGAATCACATGCAGTGGTCACCTTCCCGACTGGAAAGTGTACAATACACTGAGGTACTATCTATTCCCATGGTACTGTACACACTTTATATAAATAGGACTTTGAGAAACATTATATGATTCTAAATAACTCACAAAATTAAATAAGATAAACAAAATGGCACATTTTCCCCCTCATTCTCGAACACCATATTAGAGCATGCTGCCATGCCTCACAGTGACAACAGCGTGATATTATGCAGATGGAGGGTGATGTCGGAAGGGTTTGAGCAGTAAGCTGGGGTATCACATCTCAGTCTTTTATGACCCCACTGTGCTGTGGTCAAGATCATACTTATTTAACATCTCACAAAAGACCAAGCTTTACCATGAAAATATTCATTTCACATATGAACATAAAATTCAGTATTTCTTTATTGGAGATAATACATAGTCTTTCGTTGGTGAAATAATATTACAGCACTTGGCCATTTTGTTTTGTGCCAACAAGGTGAAGGTCAGTTGGAGAGGCAGATGTGGAAGCACCTCGTTGTATGAGAGCTGTAGTAGAGCTGCCCTAGTCGTGTGCTGTGTGCAACCAGCACGTCCATACATGGCAACACATCCCTGAGATGGGCAGTCCTACAGCTTTGGCACAGTCATTTCTTCATCAGACACTCGTCCCATCCCAAACCATATGTCTCACGAGGGATGGGAGGAGGGTAGACTATGCATTTGTTCCGTGATACATTCCAGAATCACTTCTCGAATACACATCATTGTCTCATCTAATTCAACCATTATATATATTTATACCTCTGAATCTATGCAACCACACTGTCTAGGGCTATATATCAAAGCAGCATATGGTGAAAATACCTGTTCAGGAAAATTGTAAAATCCACTCAAGTGGCCATCCACTTTTACACACAAACATAAGATCCACAATTCCCAGCTAATACGTTCCACAATGAATACTAAACATCATCTGTTTACCTGTATATACATGAACAAATGACTAGCATAAATAACAAGTTCTAACATGTACACCTCTGTATCACAAAAATTGCTCAATACCTCTTTTTGATTTTAATCTCTTAAACACTGTTTCAGAGACAACAAAAACTAGCCAAATGCAAAATAAGCTGAACGATCCTCATTAGTGAGGCTTTGAAGCACTCCTGGAACATTGTTAATCCATATCGCAAGTGTCACAGTAGCACATGGTAGCACATGGTAACAGATTATGTATTAGTCCCACTTCCAAATACACTAGGCTTCATCAGATGCTCATTTCACAGTAGCACATGGTAACAGCTGTGTGACAGTCCCACTTCCGTCAACATTTGGAATCATGACAAACACATTTACAAGTCTCATTCTGGCAAATGGTAACATAGTTGATATTAGCATCCCACTTACATGAGCACTAGGAATTAGGAGGTCCTCGCATCATGAGTGTCCATGGTAGCACATGGTGACTGGCTTACAGGGTAGTCCCATTTTCACAACTGGAATCCGGTGATGCACATGCAGTAAGTCCCATGGTAGCCTATGTTGATAGAGCTGATATTATAGTCCCACTTCCATGAACATTTGGAATCTGGATGTTCACACTTTCCAGGTGAACATGGTCACAAGTGTGGATCTATGTAATGGCTGAGAAGAATGGTCACGCTATCATATGTTGCAGAAGAACACATAGATATTCCATTCCAACTTGTAAAGAAGACAGTAGTCAACAGATATGACATCTCCATTTTAGCACAGTTTCTAGGTATTACCAGACTGTTAGGCTGATAAACAATGTTGAGAAGATCATTCATTGGAACTGATACAGCAATCTCAGGTGAGTCATGGAGAGTGTAGTTCTTGGGTGAAGGATACTTGCAGACTGATTATCAGACCATACATTGTTATTCTTTTGGTTTACTTTAGAAAAAGAAAATTCAGGAAAAACATCATATGATAACGACCATTAGTGTTTGTATAGCAAAAATCCTTTTGAGAACAAAAATATAAATGAAATTACCCTTTCAGACTAAAGACTATGATTTCTTTATGAACCCAAGCCAAGCCTATCAACAAACCAAACTTATCAGTACTCTGTACCGCAATCAACCTATTTCTGAAGAATCTTCCACAATCCACCTATTTCTGGAGAATCTTCCACAATCCACCCATTTCTGAAGGCTCTTCCACAATCCATCCATTTCTGGAGGATCTTCCACAATCCATCCATTTCCAGAGCATTTTCCATAATCCATTTAAGAAGAATTGACTGCAATACACAGATTTACTATCACAGTTAAACCTTCAAGATTATTCTAAGCCTAAGATATGAGGAGAGCTCCCATCACATATCACTGCTGTGAACACTTTGGGGGACAATATCAGAATGGCAGAGCCTTTTCCAAGCACTGCCTGAGATGGTCACCACGGGAGACATCATTCCTGGCCAGGTTTCTGCGAAACAGTATTGGGCAGTCCAGAGAAATGCAAGGCTGAGTGGTGTCTTGAGCTCCCATACACGTGTAACATACCTGGCAAAACACAACACAATTACTGGCATCATGAACATACATTCCTGTTTCACATAATAGCCTTCACTTTATTAAGTATTGTATTCTGCAATACAGCTAATAAAAGAACTATTCAAACTAAAGTTAAACACCACACTAAGCAATATGCCAGCTGCTCCAGCCTTTAAATTTTCATGTTCGGACATGATGATCCAGGGTCAACAGTCATCAATCATGTCACTCAGTCGATCTCTCTATTTTGTCACCTCTGGCCACTAGGACAGTTTCAATTCAAACCCACAGTCCCCACATGGAGAGCATATTGACGTTTGCATCAGCTCACCTCAGCCAGCCTGTCATAGACAGATTCCCAGCGCCGGATTTTGTCCATCAGTGTGACAGCCACCATCTGGGGTTTCAGCATACACTTGGCACAGATTGGCTGCTTTGTCTGCTCGTCACAAACTGGGCAGTTACTTACAGAGAAGTACTGGGAAATGGTACCCTGGCAACATAATAATAACATTTGTCAAACTGTGATACTGAGATATTCCTGGGTGGGAACATCAGTGAGTTGGGTATACCATATTTCCACTAAATATGACCCCGAGCGCTTATTTTTCCAATGGACTTCCAGACCCAGCGCTTAGTAAAGGCCCTTATTGGAGACCCATCACATGTTTGTATATTCATCTAGGCCCTTATTGGAGACCCAGCACATGTTTGTATATTCATCTAGGCCCTCATTGGAGAACCAGCACATGTTTGTATATTCAACTAGCATACGATCCCATGTGTATTTTCATATATGTGAAAACCCTTCAACAATTACATGCTTGCTATCAATCTGTGCCATGTGGAGGACAAGAAGTCAGGCCTACAGGGTCCATTCCTTAATAAATGTATTTTTGGATCCAGGGAAAAAACATTCATAAGAATGCATTATTTCATAAACTGCTGCTTTACCCACAGCTCTTATAATAGACCCAGCACTTCTTAGAGGATATATGATAAGTTTCTCAGCTACATCAGGTGTGTCAGCTTCCTGTGGGAAAAAAGACGTCTATCCGCAGTTACAGCATACTTAAAGCCAACATGAAACCCACAGGTGCTGACAAACCTTGGAACATCATCGGGAAACTACACCTACAATGACAGGCTTACTGTCCAGCGGAAGGAACTATGAAAGTGGTGTCTAAACTGTTGTTTAATGGTGAGGTAGACAATCTGCGTTCCACTGTTATGTCTTACCTTCTTTGAGTCCCCAGACACGATGGCCTGTGGCACAACACGGACCACCTTCGGCATGCTTTGATACCTGTTTGAAATGAGAGCATAAGCTTCAAATACTCCTATACATCACATTTTGTCAAAATGAATACTAGGTAACACAACAGTGATGATGATAACAAATATCACTTACTAAATGTGTTTTCATTTCAGATTACTAAAATCATGATAAACATAATATCATATGGGCACAATTATGATACTCTCCTGGTTACCTAAGTCGTCAAATTGAGAAAAACAAACCAAAATCTGCTTTCAAATACAGACTGGCTACCTACTGTCGCTGCATGTAAAATGAAACCTCACAGAAGAAACGATACATCATAGCATTGTTCATGAAGTCAAACCACCATGACAAAGTGATATTTTGCCGTAGGGCATGGTATGAAAAATATGAACTCCAATATTTTTGCCCTCATAGGTAATAATATCCCTTACTGAATGTGTTGTCATTTAATATTATTAAAATTAAGACCTTTTTAATTATACTGATTCTTATAAAAGAAAACTACACACATTTTCACTAAGTAGGCCACAAAAATATCCATCAGAAGACAGGCAATTATGACACTTTCTCAGTCTTGCATAGATTCAAGAATTTCTGGTTGGTTGAGTTCCATCAGGATTCCAACCCACAGTTGAAGAATACACCCTGACATCTAGACAGTGGTCAAACATAACAATTTACTGAGAAAATGTAATTTAAAGTAAACTTTGGTAACAAGTGACCACTCCCTAAATGGCAATGTGTATTCACAGCATTTAGAGGCTGGAAGAGTACACATATATAGGAATACTTTTGGTAAGTTTGGCAACAATAGTTCAGACTACTTTTTGCCTTTTCGCTCCCTTATCTGTAGCATTTTAACATAAGGAATTTTAATTTTGCCAAACAACAGGACAGGGCTCCAGATAATTTCTAAACATCAGGAGCACGTATACAATACAACCAGATCTTTGTATAGCGCAAACATCCAGTTAGTTCAACTGCTCAAGGGCGCTTTGTTTTTCTCTCGATCACTGGATGTCCATCACAACTGCACACAGTATTTTCAATCTCAGCTCCCTGGGGACCATACAACTCTTGCAGCCTACCAGGCGCACTGAGTTATTGTGGCTTTCCCATCCTTACGAGGTACCCATTCACAGCTGTATGGATTGGGACCAGCAACTAAGTCTTTGCACGTATTCGTGTGGTCACCATCTGGTCAAATACCAACAGATTCTTTCGAGTGCAAAAGGGCTGTGTACTGCACACTAGGGGTTGTGGCAACACGGAAAGAGTCTGCACACAAAGTTGACTCCAAGGTTTTTCACACCAGGTCACAGGTGGGCTCGATCCCGACACCTCCAAGCTCGCTGGACTAGTAGCCTGGTGCCTTAGACAGCTTGCCCACGGCACCCATGTATTCCTTATTTTGTCAGTGTTGGAGTACTTGGCAAACTTATGAGTACATTTACAATACTGAATGGAAATTAATGGAGTACAAGTAATCTTGTGTTTTGTTTCATATATGCATCACAACAGTTCTACTCTGGTAGCAACATGTAAATAAAAAATAAAACGATAATTTTTTACATAAAAACATTCTAAGACCATACAACATTGCCGTGGTGCATATCTGCTCTGTGACTTTCCAGTGAAACTACACCTTAACACAACAGAGCAATTACCATTCAAAGACGTCGACTCCAATCAGTGAGAAGAGTCTGTGCAGAGGTGGCAGGATCTGCTTGGTGATGTAGTAGGTGCCGTTAATGCGCAGTGTTGGGTCACGCAAAACCTCGCTTGGGTGTCTGACCAGCTGGATTAGTGGTAGCCCTGGACTTCCATACACAATAACATAGGGTATCCTCTCGCCAACACGAGGCTCAGCACGCCGGTCTTGTCGTATCAGCTTTCTGTAATCAGACAATGGACCCCATCTGCTTTCAAGGGATGTCAAAGCATGAGTAATAATGGAAGAGATCAATTACAAAATGCATCAAAATACTGCTGCCCAAGGTCTATCAATACAAGAAATTTCAGTTCTGTATTCATAGCTAACACAGATAAAGTGTTTGGGTTATGTTCCCAGCCTAGTCTACTACAATGCCCCCGACATTACTAAGAATATTTGTTGGTCTGCTAAACTGATATCTGTAATAATTCCTATATTCCTGCAAGTATGTTTGATCTACTGCTACTGATGTGGCTAAAGTAATGTTGCATGCACTCACTTGGCAATCTCCAGTCCTGGCACACATGCACCTGGCTTGTATCCCATCATGCCTCGGAACTCCTTAGCAAAGATGCAATCCTGGATGCTGACCTTGCCCTCCATGAGTTTCTGACACTGGTGCTGAACAAAGGCCTTGACCTGTGACACATCTCGGGTAGTGAACAGCAGCTTGATACAACGTTCCAGGATCTGGTGAAAAACAACAGTCATCAGAAGATGATATATTCCCCTGGACCCCACATATCTGAAAGAACATATCATTTGATAGTTACTTGATGTATCTTTAGAATAAGATCGAATCGTTTCCAAGGAAATCAGGAAAAATATAAATGCCATATATATCTGTGAACAGCAAATGGCACCAAGATCTGTCAAAAGATATCACATGGTTTTCGAGTTGTGCTCCGGAAACAAGGCCCACCCTCCCTTTTGAGACTAAGTACGAATCGATTGCATGGAAACCAAGAAATATAGAAATGACAAAAATCTGGAAATAGCAAAAAGCACCGCTTTGGGGTCTGCCTCACATATCTACTAAGATCTGCTGAAAGACATTAAGAAGTTGTGCTCTGGAAATGAAGGTCATCCTTCCCTTTTGAAACTAAGTCTGAATTGTTTCCATGAAACCAAGCAAAAGGCACCACTTTAGCTTATACTTTATATATCTACCAAATTTCCCTGAAAGATATCTAACTGTTTTTCAGTTGCGCTCCAGACACGAAGATCACCCGTCCCTTTTAGACTATGTTAAAATCATTTCCATAGAAACCAAGAAAAATACAAACGACTAAAATCTGGAAATTGCAAGGGGCACCACATTAGGTGCTGTTTGAAATACATGACAATTTTTTTTAAAAAATATTGAACGGTTTTGGAGTTATGCGCCGGAAAGAAAATGGTTATGGACAGACAAAGACAGACGAAGTGTCAACTATATCCCCCCTCCCTCCCGCATATTACACGCCAGGGGGATAATAATAGCATATTCTACAACATTTTACCATTGTACCATCCTATTACAGAATCATCATACTACAGTGACACTTACCAAGAATAACATTTTGATTGTGGTCCATTCTACCACATTTTACAACTGTACCTCCCTACCAGTCTACAACTGTATCAATTCATTCTATGCACAATATAATCTCAAGAGCAAGAATAAATGCTTGACTTCTGGGTTCAGAGTTTGCTCTCTTATGTCCCAGCCAGAATTACTTTATCCCCAAAGTCTGTAAACAACTTATTTGTAGACAGACAATCCATTGGTTAATAGAATAAGTGGCATCTAACACCCTGGACTACATGATATGTAATTAATCATGTTAATGAGTCCAGGGTTCTAGGTTCCTATTAGCCATGCAGCAACCAAAAACCGTAGGGAGAGGAGAATCAAATCCACATGAGCTGCAGGTTAAGAAACAGCAGTCCTCACTAGGCCACCAACAGCACCCACTACTCATTCGGAAAGCAAGAATCACTACAATCAACATGGTTATAGCCCTGCATTCACCACTGAATGATGTCCACGCTCCTTGGAGTAAAGATTTATGTGTACAGCAGTGGCTGCTCACCTTCGCTACTGCAGCACAGTTATCTCGTCGGACTGTTTCAATACCCTTGGCATCATACACTGGTTCCTTCTGATCCACAGTCTCATAGCTGAAACCCACGTACCTCTTCTTGCTCTGAAGGACACATGGCATGTACACCTGGAGATAGAGAGATATAGGAGAGAGAGTCAAACAATAGTCCTAAAAGCCCTCATCAGCAGTATCACAGCTTTCTAAAGCAGTCCTAGAGAAATCTTGTCTTCACTAATGATAAACACTGTGACAGATCATAACATCTTAGTAGGTTCTCAAGATAAACACTGACACTTAGAATTTTCTGCCTCAGTTTGCCACTTAGTGGTGGAAGAAGATATCTATTACACATATTCAACTTTGTAAAATAGTTTGGCTACACAAAGCCTCTAACAAGTGATCCCCTTCAAAGTCACAAGATAAGAACAGTTGCAGCTGTACCTTTTCAAACTTGAGTTTAATTGGCTTTGGGAACATGGCTGTGACAGCATCTGCAATTTCTTGGCCAATTTGAAATGCCTCATCTTTACTTCGACCCTCTAGATGGATAAACATGCTGGAAGATCAAGGCAAGAACAAGTATTAGGAGGGAGGAAAACAATCCACAGCATCAATAAGTAATGACGAACCATAAACCAATGCACAATGTCTGATCATCCTATCACCTTAGGCACCTCTTTTCACAACCAGTTGCAGGAATCCAGTACAGACTTGTTGACGGCATGACAAAACAATTTGCACAATAGAACACAATGAGACCACTCAACCCTTATTATGCCACTTTATGTTTCAGGTGCTGGAAATGTAATTTGCTCCAAATCCACATGATGTTTATGTGCCTACGATAATCACTGGGATGAAGAGAGGGTAATTCTGTTCGTACATACCTGTCTGTGTCACCATAGACAACCCTTGCCCTCCACTGAGGTGTGTCCTCCACGAGTTTGATTGATCTCTCCAGGGTCTCCCTTGCCTTCCGCACAATACTGTCACCAACCTGGGAGACACAGGTACACATGCATCTTTGGTCTGTTTATTCATGATCCTTTCATTTCATTTATCTCCCAGCTGTTGGCAAATAAGGATACATACACCACTGCATTCCTCTGGGCAAATGGCCTTGTTCAAAATTTGAAACAAGAGTCATCTGAAGATGACATATCCCCCCGGCACCCCGATATTTGAAAGGACAAATCATCTGACAGTTACTTGATGTTTTCTTACATTAAGTTTGAATCTGGGATGAAGCCATGAAAACTATAAATCCCATATATCAGCAAAAGGCACCACTTTCAAGTTGTGCTCTGGAAACAAAGCTTAGCCCTCCATTTTGAGACTAAGTCAGAATTGTTTCCATTGAAACCAGGAAAAACAAGAGTCATCAGAAGATGACATATCCCCCCGGTCCCCACATATTTGAAAGGACAAATCATCTGACAGTTACTTAATTTCTTTGTTTGGAAAAACAAAAAAAATTAAAATGCCAAAAATCTGTAAATAGCAAAGGGCACAACCATAGGTTGAGATTATTATATCTATCAAGTTTGGTCTAAAAATAATGAACAGTTTCTGAGTTATACTCCTGAAACAAAATGACGGCCAGACGAGACGAGGCGTCGACTCTGTTCCCCCCTGCATTACATGCAAAGGGGATAATAAAAATGCCAAACATTGTAAATAGCAAAATTCACCACTTTGTGGTCTACCTCAAATATCTGCCAAGTTTTGTTGAAAGATATTGACTAGTTTTCAAGTTGTGCTCCGGAAACGGAGTCCATCCCTCCATTTTGAAACAAAGTCCGAAACGTTTCCATGGAAACCCAGAAAATTATACATAACAAAAACCTGCAATTAGCAAAAGGCACCACATTGGGGTCTGCCACATATATCTACCAAGTTTTGCTGACAGATATTAGGAACTTTTTGAGGTGTGCTCCAAAAATGAAACACACCTCTCACTTTTGAGACAAGAATCATCAGAAAATGACATATGACCCCGGCCTCCACATATTTGAAAGGACAAATCATCTGACACTTACTTAATCTCTATGTTTTGCAGAAAAATATTGAACGGTTTTTGAGTTCCCCGAAAATGAAGCCCATCCCTCTATTTTGAGACTAAGTCCAAAACGTTTCCATGGAAACCGAGAAAATAAGAAATCCTAAAAGCCTGTACATAGCAGAAGGTACCACTTTAGGTTCTGATTGGTATATCTACCAAGTTTTGCAGAAAAATATTGAACGGATTTTGAGTTGTGCTCCGGAAACAAAGCCCATCCCTCCATTTTGAGATTAAGTTCGAAATGTTTCCATAGAAACCGAGAAAATGAATCACAAAAACTTGTAGAGAGCAAAAGGCACCACTTTGGGGTCTGCTACTCATATCTACCAACTTTTGCTGACAGATATTATGAAGTTTTTGAGATGTGCTCCAGAAATGAAACACACCTCTCAAATTTGAGACAAAGTCCAAAATGGTTCCATTGAAACCAAGAAAATGATAAATCACAAAAACATGTAAATAGCAAAAGGCACCACTTCAGATTCTGATTGATTGATCTACCAAGTACTGCAGAAAACTATTAAATGGCTTTTGAGTTCTGCTCCGGAAAGTCTGAAATGTTTTTATGGAGCAGAGAAAATAATACATCACAAAAACCTGTAAATAGCAAAAAGGCACCACTTTGGGATCTGCCACACATATCTACCAAGTTTTGCAGAAAAATATTGAACGGTTTTTGAAGCCCTTCCCTCCATTTTGAGATGAAGTCCAAAATGTTTCCATGGAAAAAGAGAAAATAATAAATCACAAAAACCTGTAAATAGCAAATGGCACCAATTCTGGTTCTGCTTGACATATCTACCAAGTTTTGCTGAAAAATATTGTTCCGGAAACAAAGCCCACCCCATCATTAGACTAACACCAAAATGTTCCATGGAAAAACAACAAAAACAAAAATGCCAAAAATCTGTAAAAAGCAAAAGGCACAACCATAGGCTGAGATAATTATATCTATCAAGTTTGGTCTAAAAATATTGAACGGTTTCTGAGTTATGTTCTGGAAACAAAATTATTACGGACGGACAGACGGACAAGGCGTTGACTATATCCCCTCCTGCATTACATTCAGGGGGGATAAACATACCATAAAATCAATAATGGGTTCAAATGACAATCTAAAAGAGGGCTTGATTTAGTGCTCAGTAACTTACTCTGATGCAACCCTATATTACAATGTGCAACCTAGTTATTAGTCAATTTTTCAGTGGGTATACTTTTGAAAAAAAACACCGCAATAATTGCATCCACGTATTGCAATAAAAGCAGTGGGACTGGAATTTGTCTGGTGCAACTAGGTTTTCATCTTAGGTTGCACCTGGTCGAAGTTGCTTAACATTTCTTAAATCGATCCCTTTAAAATATTAAATGGTTCTCACACAATGTAACAGAATCCTGCAAGATGTGTTGCCATGGTGAATCACCCACCTCTATACATGGCATCCTCCCAGAGAAACTAGCACCAGTGTAGCCATATGTGACGTTAGCAATCAGCTTCAGGCCCAGCTGGCGGGCATTCAACAGGCGGTACAGAGTCTGAAAGCACAAGCACTATGGTTCATATCTGAAATAACTCTATTAAGAAAGAACATTTAAGAGTACTGCTTCCTGGGATCAAAATGCTGCCTCTACCACACAATGAAGACTAAGAATGGGGGAGATAGACAGACACTAACTTCTTTGTTAGGAAATACAACGATGACATTTCTGTTATGGACAACAACTTCTCTTATTTGCCAGTGTGACTTTTCATCATTTGACAACATTACCAGAACCTTCGTCAAAACTCCCATTCACGAAATGCAAGAAGACTCTATCCACAAGAAAAACTTGTACAGTCTATCCTAAATGTAATGATGTTAGTGACTTGTCCATAAGGATTAAATTCCTTCCAAAGTGGGTGATAATCAGTGTGACAGAATACAACTTACCTTGTCATGTTTATAGCCTTTCATTGCCTTCTTCACCATGAGTCGGGTCTTGAGAATCTCACCCACCATCCTAATCAAAGATATAATGTGGAGGAATACAAAATGTTTCCTTATTGCAAACAACATTCTATAAACATACTGATACATTCAGTTAGATCCATAAACTACTGTTTACCACAATGATTTTAGTTAAGACAAAGTTAGGTTCTCTGCTGCCAATATATAGCCACTTGTGCAAGTTATCAGAAACCAGTACAACTATGTCTCACCTGGGTAGGATACCCTGTCTGACATGATCCTTCAGGAACACAACACCATTAGGGGATATTGTCACATCCTTCTCCAGTTTCTAAACATAAAAATAAAGTGAAAAGTGGTACTATTTGTTGTTTGGGGATGTAAACTTTTCCAACAGTGTTGATTAATATATGCCAGAGAATAGGATGGTAACAGTTTTAACGCAATGTCTATATGGTAATCAGAAGAAAGTAATGTTCCAGCAATGTTCCGGCACAAGTAAACTAGAAGCATGTCATAGATGGATGCCATACTCACAATCATCAGGTAACAGTCACACACTGACACAGAGAGGTCGCAGTGACATACAGACACACAGAGGTCACAGTGACATACAGTAACTCTCAGTAACACTCAGTAGTTGTTCTAGTCTGTTTTAATGACAAGAATACTTGGGGTTTATTCTGGCCTTGTTCCTCACAAGGGTGGTACACAAACAGTTCATAGAAGAGTACATAACATCTTGTGTTCTCTTACCTTTAACTGTGATGGTGATATTTTCAGTGATGTACATCCAAACTCAAAAGGGCCTTCACTGAAAGACAATTTTGAATATGTAGATCATAAAAAGGACTGCTTTCTCAGTTGACTGAGTTTATGGAGTTCATTTTCTTCTAGTTTACCTTTATTGAAATCCTCCTATGAAAAATAGCATAAGTATATCTAAATGACTGTGTGCAGTGCAACATGTCATCTTAAACTACAGTTCTACCTACACCCAAATAGAACTTGGTACACTGTGCTTTAACTAACATGGCTTTAGCAAGACCTTGGACTCAGCTGAGGGACAACTGACAGACACAACAAAGTTAATTATCAAGCCTGACACAGCTTCATCATCACCATTCCAGAATCCAAGCAGAAAGAGACCAGTGTCCTACTGCATCTTTCACACATCTACCATAATCTTAAGTCAAACGCCGTATTAGAATCATTTTGTGCAGAGGGCACCAGGTGTTGAGCGCTCCAACTTACTGGGCTTTGGCAAGACACTGGATCCTGCCAAGACAGGTGGAAAAGCAGTAGTTGTAGGCGATCATGATGGAGGGGTAGAGGGACTGGAAGTCAAGGACCACCACGGGGTGGGGGTAGAAGCGAGACTCCGGCTCCAGGTTGAGAGGGATGCATTCCGGGGCTTTTTGACGTGCGCGCTGCTCCACACCAGGGGACGCTGGAAGGAAGTTCATGGGCTTGGCCAGTCTCAGCATCATGGATTCCACACGGTACTGGAACAACAGAAATATAGGTCAAGGCAGTCCTGCACTCAATGGGGAACTGGAACAACAGAAATATAGGTCAAGGCAGTCCTGGACTGTACAGCACTGGAACAATAGAAATATGGGTCAAGGCAGTCCTGCACTCCACAGGGAACTGGAACAACAGAAATATAGGTCAAGGCATGCCTACCATCCATAGGGATAGGGAACTGGAACAACAGAAATATGGGTCAAGGCAGTCCTACACTATATAGAGACCTGGAACAACAGAAATAGAGGTCAAGGCAATCCTGCACCCCATAGGGAACTGGAACAAAAGAAATATAGCTCAAGGCAGTCCTGCATTCCATACAGAAATGGAACAATAGAAATATAGGTCAAGGCAGTCCTGCACTCCACTGGGAACTGAAACAACAGAAATATGGGTCAAGGCAGTCCTACACTCCATAGAGACCTGGAACAACAGAAATATAGGTCAAGGCAATCCTGCTCTCCACAGAGAACTGGAACAAAAGAAATATAGGTCAAGGCAGTCCTGCTCTCCATAGGGAAATGGAACAACAGAAATATAGGTCAAGGCATGCCTATCCTCCATAGGGATAGGAAACTGGAACAACAGAAATATGGGTCAAGGCAGTCCTACACTCCATAGAGACCTGGAACAACAGAAATAGAGGTCAAGGCAGTCCTGCACCCCATAGGGAACTGGAACAAGAGAAATATAGCTCAAGGCAGTCCTGCATTCCATACAGAAATGGAACAATAGAAATATAGGTCAAGGCAGTCCTGCACTCCACAGAGAACTGGAACAACAGAAATATAGGTCAAGGCAGTCCTGGACTATATGTCCTTAACCTATATTTCAAACTGACAAAAAACATCAGCCATCTACTCACCTGGGATCCCCTGGAGAGAACATGGTAGAACTCTATGCCAAATACACGGGCGAACTCACTAGTCTTCCCTATGAGGTCCAATTGGTCCATCATCTGTAGAACACCCTTGACCTTCGTCACAAAATATTCCACCACACGCCACCTGGTGGCAAAAAGCTATCATTACAAACCAACACAATGTCAATATTCTTGATAATACTGCTAATTCTCTCTCTTGTGCCTAAATACTACCCTGTATGTAAATGAAAGAAAATTGTTTAACATTTCAGTCATCAATATTCAAGTTAAATCCCTAATAGCTGAAGATATACAATCTGAACTGAAGGAATCTGCACATTGCCAGTTCACCCATGGTGACCACTCAGTCCTCCTTTCAGCCAATTGTTACTAAGTCTCTTCTGACACAATATCCCTATAGAGAGTAGAGTAAGTGAAGCATTAAGGTAGAGAGCACGAGATGATTATGTGTGGTGATCAACCTTGTGAGAAGGATGATCACCAACAGATGTAGCCTCTCCAGAGGCACTTACCTGTAGTGGTGTGACCTATGGTTGAACCACAGGCTGAGTGTGCGGGTCGTGTACAGGGGCACACGTCGATGTAAGATATGGAATGCAGTGTTTTCAAAAGAGTAGATGTTCAAGCTCACCTGAAATAATTAAAAACATAACAGTACACAAGAAGAACGACCAGATATTTATTATTTCCCTCTCAAAGTTATTAAAGGACTTATAAGGTGAGCTTTTCAGACAATGATCCATACTTCACCTAACTCAAGAGATCTCATCAGAGGTTATTATCTATAGCAAGATAATGTGACCACAAAACTGTCTTATTTCAAACTAACAAAGTGGCTTTCTGCTTGCACAAAACATTCAAAATTGCAAGCAATGAAACAAAACTTGTTCTAATTTTACTGACGAGGAGGAACAAGATATGATTGGCTGAAAGAGTTCTTCTTTCACAAAGATCCAAGCAATTTGCTCGCATCTAGATCAATAATACTTACCTCGTGACGCAGCAGACGCCACAGGTTCAGGACAATCCGTCCAGTGATGTTGATCTCTGATGTGTAGTCTGCACCCCACTCATTCCCACCTGCCTTGGCACGATTCCCTGCCTTAGAATCTTAACACAAAAACTATCTTCATCAATATATATTGCTATGCAGAAATAAATAATAAAACAAGAGCATAAACTTTAAAATTGAAAATCAAAAACACTAAATTGGAAGAACTCTTAATTTCTTAAACTGGTATCAACAACATATGACCCATTGTCTTACATTCCAACAGGCCGATTCCAATTTTCAATAATTTATGGATGACAAAGTATCTTACTTTCTTATAACTCATCAATTTCCAAAATGCTATCAAACAGATCATTCCAATAGTTGAATGAATTTCAGGATTGTGTCCATAAGTCAGTGAGGAAAGCATTCCCCTGTGACAAGTTAGTAAACTTACCTCTGGATTATTGTTGCCTTAATCTGTAGTATCCACATACACATACAGAATACAGAAAATGAAATGCAAATTTTAACACAAAGTCATAGCTATCCCTTGTGATGTAATCCTAACCTAACCTACAGAGTTACCTCCCCTGACATTGTTATGGAAGCACAACTCATTATGGAAGCATTCAAGGTCATTTTGGAAACCTGGGAAATTCCGTCAGTAGCTCTGTTTGCCACTTCAAGGAACAGCAGGATTCTAGCCTTTGTGAGTCTTGTTTCAGATCCAACAGCATGGGCAGTGGACGCTCTATCAGTATCTTGGGAGAATCTCATTGCTTACATGTTTCCTCCATTCAAACTTATGCTGGATATCCTAGCAATTGTGTGATTTATCTAGTAGCCCGAACTTGGCCCACCAGGGCGTCGTTCACAGATCTTCAACTGTTGACAGACAAGCCACTATCCCATCCACTTTGGAACAATCTTCTGACTCAGCCAAAGTCAAACAGAGTTCACAGGAATCTAAGAAACCTGTCCCTTCACATATGGAGGCTATCTGCAGTTCCCTCAGGGAACAGGGATTAAATGAACAGACAACTATGGCCATCTCTGAGTCCATTACACCTTCAAAAGTGACCGTTTATGATGTCTTTATCCAGTGGAGATCAGAGCGACAACTCTTTAATTCTCTGGTCTCCAACCACGTTATAGCAGATTTTCTCCCATACTTAAAGATCACATATACTATAGTAGGGAACACATACAAAATCACTTGCTGACATCGCTATAAATGAAACCCCATCATTAAAACTACTCATTTCGACCTTTAATTGACTTAAATTGACCTTTTTGTCAACAGTGCACAATTCTCAGCTGCAAACGAAATTTCAACCAATCAGAGCGGCGCGTCTCCGTGATGTAATAGTGGGTATAGAAATGAGGGTCTGTGCAGTATTCATCTACATTTCAGGGGTTAAACTATTTTGTTTACAGGTTTGTACAAACCCGAAATCGTGAAAGCTGTTGTGAAAAATGAAAGCTATATGTTCTCACAATCTACTATCATTTAGTTTTGTCTCCTGCTTTGCCTAGTTTTCGAGTTACAACCCTTGTTTTCACAGACGATTCTGTCAAAATTTCTTGGTGTCGCTAGGTTGTAATCCATGTTAGGTGGTATAAACCTACACATTATTTGTCATCTTTCACTTGATGCTCAGTTAATGAATTTATAACAGGTATAATTAGTGGTAACGCCACTTAGATTACCTGACAAAGGTCAACATTTCTCATTTCTTGTGTCTGGATCAATCAAAGGATTAACTGATAACATGCTGATTGATTTGAATGAGGGATTTGTCAAAAGGTAGTGTTTATTTATGTACATTTACTAATCTATACTGAATATACTCTGTCGTGTCTGTGTCTATGTAAAAACAACACCCTTCTTTCAAAGGAATAACTGCCAATACATTGATTGATTGCTCATTATTGGCTAACTAAATAACTATTTAAAAAGAATGTTGCACATTATGCAATTAGTTGCCAGGTGTGCTATCTTGGGTAACCAATGAAACTATACAGCAATGTGAAAAACCTGAAACGATAATCACGTTTTCGTATATTAGACTGTTAAAAGACACATCATTTGGGAAATCTGCAGATGAATTATATATCACTCGTTTTGTGGATATTAATGGATACATTCCTCGAACAAGGTAATAGCCTGACATTGCTCCTACAACTTTAATTTTAATATTTGCATTTTAGTTTTTATTAAGTTGCTGTAGCTTTCAACAGAATCACTGTTTTTGTCGTGAAGTGTAATGATGCAGACGACATACACTAGGGCGTGCGTGTGAATTATCATTCATATAGGCAAACTATGAAATGTCTACATACTACATTCCTGTTGTACATTCACAGATCGCTTCTTTTTATGAAGTTTCACAATGCATACAAGTATGATTATAAAGAAATTAGGATTATGAGACCAAGTATAAAGACAAGTCATGCAAATTCCTTTTGGTAATGATTCAAATACATACTATGTAGTTTTGATTTTCTAACTTGATGAAAACAAAGCATAATCTCATTAATTCAAATGGATTTGCCTTCACGATTTTCAAAAAAGGCGGCGCCCTGTCTGAGGATGAATGCTATTTAAGTTTGATTTCACCGACGTACAAATTACTTTCTACTGGTAGTAAAATATGTATTTTATTGACGGACAATAGGATTTTGCATAACACTGCTTATAATATAATAATTTCACTCTTGGAAGTGAGGTGGAGGTCAATCTAATATTGCTTGCAATATAAATGTCACTTCAACCCCCACCTTGCTTCCTTGGAAGAAGTCCTTATGTTAAAAGTTGTGTCATGCAAAAAACTTTTGGCTATGATTCAAATGCATATTTAACTACCGGTAAAAATAGTGTTGATTTTCTAACTTCATGAGAACAAATCATAATCTCAATAATTCTAACGGACTTTAGCCCGTGACTTCACGATTTTCAAAAATAGCGGCATCCTGTCTGAGGATGAATGCTATTTAAGTTTGTTTTCACCAACTTACAAAATCAAAATTACTTTCCACTGGCAGTAAAATATGTATTTTATTGATGAACATTAGGATTTTACATGATATTGCTTATAATAGAACAATTTCACTCTTGGAAGCGGTCAATATCAGCGGTCAATATAATATTACTTACGATAATATTGTCACTTCAACCACAACCTCGTTTCCGAGGAAGAAAGCGTTATATCCATGCAAAATCCTTTTGGTCAGCAATGTGTAGTAAGCAGTCTTGATTTTATAAACTCGAAGAAACTTGAACTCCATTTTCTATCCTGGAAGCGTGGTAGGGGGCGAACCATCCGATTTAGTATATACCACAGGCTTCCACAACGCTCACTTTGCACACACTAACAACCAATTTAAGCACAAACTACGGGGTCCAGTGGAAATGTGTACATAGTGACAATATCACCCGACCCCAAGGAACAATTGACAGCAACAGAACAATTCGGCATGTCTTTGGTGACGTTGAGAAATCAGCAAAATGATGAGCTTCCTACACATTTTCTATACATTTAACTGAAAATGTTCCTTCTATGACGTCACTATAGGGCTCTGGCAACAGAGTAACGTAACCTGTCTTCGGTTTCATTTGCGGGCGAGAAAGAAGCAGACAGATTTTAGCAACTGTTGAGCGCTTGATATTAATTAACCACAAGTTTTTAAAAAAAAAAAAATGGTGTTCCATTTATGACTAACCAGAAGTCTTTCATATGCAGTGGTAAAAAGAGTACCAAAAAATTGAGTTTAGTTTTTCTTTAAGAACTTTTAGGAAGTTGAAGCAAAATACCATTGAAGGTTATAGATCGCCTATTGCTTCTGTGCTGGATTTACAAGGATTGGAGTGTTTCCTACACAGACTTACTAGATCATTCCAGATCAAGGACATTTCGTCCCCGACTGTTTTTCTAAAATGAGACAGTGTAGTTTTACAAGATTTGCAGGTATATCCTTTTGAGCCTATGCAAGATATATCTTTAAAGTTTCTCAGTTCAAAATAGCCATTTTGTTACATTCTCTATAGCATCAAGAGTATCAGAGTTACATGCAAAACATGTTAAGTCTATTGAATTTCCAGAAGGATACAAGTCAATGTCAGGTAGAACTGTACATGAGCTTACAGCAAAGAACCAGTCTGCAGCTGCAGGTCATTTACGTCATAGAGCTTATGATAACTTTACCCTTTCTTAAGGTTTTTTAGTATATACTAATATCCAATTTGGACGATATAGACTATTCACCTATTAGGTTAAGGATTATCTGCCTTCACATTGTTAATCCAAACCTATGCTTTTGTTAATCTTATGATTAATAATCTTAGTCATAGCTATCCAAATGGGAATAAGGAAGTCTATTGGTGTGATCCTATATAAGAAAGTCAATCTTCTAATGACAGCCCTCCTTCCATATGTGGGATTCAGGCAACGATATTCCAGAGGGAATGTTTACGTTATGATTAGGAACAATTACAATTATTGTTAGTAATTGCTAGTAAACTTACCACTGGATTATGGGACTTCATGCTTTGACATGTGTGATGTGCTCACCATATAGAAAAATTTTGAGGTTGCACAAACAAACAATGGGCGACATAATGTCAAGGGAGGTAACTCTGTAGGTTAGGCTAGGATTACATCACTAGGGATAGCTATGACTTAGTGTTAAAATTTTCATTTCATTTTCTATATGTGTATGTGGAAACCACAGATTAAGGCAACCATATTCCAGAGGAATTGTTGCCCTATAATTACCTGGTGTGCGGGATATCCTGGTGCAAAGGTCGGTGCCAAGTTGAGTTGCCCTCTGCAGGATGTAACCCCAGGACAACATCTGTATCTCGTAGCCCACCACAATGTCAGGGTCATATCTACAGACAGAGAATACCAACAGCTAAAAACATTCATCCAGTGTTATATCACAAGGCTGTAGTGGTGGGAAACCTTCCATGTTTAACACTGACCACTGGTTTGGAAATGCAAACAAAAACAAGTGAGAACACAAAGATTAGAAAGACATAGCTTTCTGTATCTGTAACATTCATTATAATGAAAAAGTAAGAAATATTGTTACTATTTCAGTTCACTTGTCTGGAGAAACATTTATAAGGAAACATTGCAAAAGAGCAGGAGGCCTTATAACCTTGATGCAATCTGTACTAACCATGTTTCAGTGATGTTTAATACTCTCTAACTTCCTTCCGATTTGAATATAGCAGATCCCAGATATCATGATCGGTTACTTGGTTGGAAATTTTAACTTATTTATTATCTGTAAAATCAGTTAATTGGAACAAATGCTACTGGACCAAGGGAAAGTTTACATGACACAGATCATGTATTTTTTTCCTACAAACACAAGCATCTCTGTTACATGATTTAACATAATCAAAATGAAAACATCAGTGTTAACACTCACTTCTGAATTAGTCTCACAAAGCTCTCAATAAGTTCTGTTTCATTTGTAACATATTCAGTGTTGATATCCTCTACTCCTGACTTTTTCAAAATTGAAGCCGTCTGTCTGCCCGTTCTTTCCACTGATGCATCAGCTTCATTACTGGACCTGGAAGTTCCTGGTTTCGGTTCAGCTCCAGCTCTGGATGTTGAAGGCTGAGGTTCAGGCTCAGCCTTTGCTGTTGATGGCTTTGGAGAGAGAGGTCGCTGTTTGGGTACGTGAGCAGCTCGAGCAGACGCCACATCTACCACAATAGCTCCTGTGATATGGCGTTCTCCTTTGGAAGGAGGAACATCATCGAAGATGGAATAGAAGATGGCCTGCATAGTATCTACTTCCGGGTCAGGTCTCAGATCACCTCGGGTCTCAACATGAACTTCCATACTCATGACAGTCAAGAACTGATGCTGAAATCAGAGCAAGTCCCTCTCAAACTCAAAGTCAATCAGTCAAAGCCTATCCGTCTTAGCTTAAACAAATCTTTCTTGATAAGTCACATAATAATCTTACCTCATGTAAAGCCTTAGCATCTTGGTAGTTTTGTTGTGTAAGTTTAAATCCATAGGTGTTCTTGGGAGTGGGGCCATCTATTTGGGATGTGCTACGCTTGGGTGTTGGAGTTGCCAACTGACTCTGAAAGGAAACACATAAAGTCATCTCACAAGAATGAATCCTCAGTTTGTCTCTGTTAATTTATCATTCATTCATGTGAGCCAAAGAAAGTGATGCATTAAGACATTTATTCAGAGACAGTAATTATCATGTACTTCTTTACCAGGCTGAGAAAGATTTGTCCTCATCAAATACTCACACACTGTTAGAAACGTTAACAAAAATGTATTAAGAACTAGGCTGACAGCAAAACATTTCATGCAAAATTTAAACAAAGTTTAAATAAATATTACTACACAACTAAACAAAACTGAAAAACAACTTTCAAATTAGGTTTTTGTATAGCTGGTAAGGCTGGGTTTTGGAGTCTGCAAAAAGTGGGAATACATCTCTATGTTAGCAGGCAATCAGAGCTAGAAATAATATTGTTATTGATGTAATGTTATCAGGTGACATAAGAACAGTTTAGATGAGGGCTACACATCTAACAACACCAGCATTATTCAGGTGCTTCTCAGCTTCCCTTCTGTTTCATTCCCCCATGAACTGTATAGGGCATTTTGCCACAGTTCACAGCCATTGTGGTTTTCAAGTTCACCATCATAGTCCTGAGAGACTGCTTATAATCCCTAGTCATGTTTAGGTGGTGATATCTTGATTAGGTCATTGTTTCTTTAATTGTTGATAATACATCTTCCAATTCATGTTGTCATTACTGGTACCTTCAATTAAACCATGGTCCAAGTCTGTGGACATTCTCAGTAAGATCTACCACCATAAGTTGAAAATGTGGATCTCAGAACCTTCCATTGATCAGAATCCTCTGCATCTACCTCAGGTTTATTTACCCAAACTGATCAAAGATTCAAGTAAATGTGCTCTGTTGAAATTTCTACATCAATATGTTTACAGTTTCTAAAATTCCACCAGAACAACCAGGTCAACTACAAGTATTATTGGCCCTTGGTGAAAAGAATAAGTAAAGTATAAAAAAAAGCCCAATTCCATAACAACTAATACAAGTAAAAGAACCTGAACATATCAAACAATGCCTTATGGCCAAATTAGAGACATTATGTAAGTTTAACATAGGCAGGGAAAATAAGATGGGGCGTAGAGACTGCAACACCAAAAGGTGGGGGTGTGACAGGTCCCCCTCAGATACTGCAGTGGGTGCATATATAATATCAAGCAGGTGCCCCTTCAGGACAAAGGAAATGGGAAATGAATGAAAGTAAGGATGTATGTAAGTGAATGTTGTTTTACTTCACTGTAAGTCACATCAGAATGGCCTATACTTAACCAAGTGAAGATCCTGCCTAGAACTGGTCTACAGTAACCCATATGTGTCATAAGAGGCAACCGACGGGATAGGGTGGTCAGTCTCACTAACATGGTTGACACATGTCATCATATCCCATATGTGTAGATTAATGCACATGCTGCTGATCATTGGATTGTCTGGTTTAGACTCAATTATTTACAGACCGCAACCAGCTGGAGTATTGGAGTGCTGCATTAACCAACCAACCAGCAAACCAACCAACCAACCAAGCCATAAACCAGAGTCTGACATCCCAAGCAATTTGGCATGCCAGGGCTGCCTACACATAATGATATAGACCCCATGTTTCCAAGCCTCATTAGTCAGATCTGGCATTCAGCATGGTATTGACATAACTGAGGTTTCTTTTCTGTCACTGAGTTGAAAATGTAGGCACAAATGGCCGAAAGCCATGGTAACCTTCATCAACAATAACACAGCAGAATGCATTATTGATGCATTCATCAGAATTATATTAAGATCAAACAGTTCTGTGAAAAATGCTCAAACAAGCTATGATTGATTATCAATCATTTGTTTCACAGCAATGAGAGATTTCCACACCCAGATCCTTCAAATGTCTACCACAACTTCTAACAATAAAGAACCTGTGCTTGTCTTTGCAATGCACTCCACAGAACCTTGATCAATGTGCTAAATTAACGCATGATTGAAACATATCCTTCATCATGGTGCCTAACCTTATGTTATGTTACATCCAATCTGCAAAACATTTTGGAAAATACTGTAAATCCCATTAAGCTGACTTACACCACTCCTAGTGAACAGCTACCCAAATGGTCTAGTGAACAGGCACCCACATGGTCTAGTGGACAGCTACCCAAATGGTCTAGTGAACAGCAACCCACATACCCACATGGTCTAGTGGACAGCTACCCATATGGTCTAGTGAACAGCTACCCATATGGTCTAGTGGACAGAACAACTGACCAGTGAGCTGAGGCACTGTGGTTTAGTTTATCAATAGTGGGATATTCATAAGACATGGTACTTGCAGTTCAACTTAATGCACTCAGGGCTGCAGGGAGAACCTCTAGGTTAAGAGTGTTAAGTTGTCATGTGAAAACCTAGGTTCGATTCCCCACGAGGGTAAGATGTGTGAACCCATTTCCTGATGTTGCCCACTGTGATATTGCTGGAATATTTCTAAAAGTGGATTAAAACTGCAAGCACTTATTCACACTCTCACTGGGGTTCTGGTGAGAATACTGTGTCAGAAATAGTTGTAATATTAAACTGTGCCTTTGTATCTCCATGGGTTTATACTCTTAAAGCAGTCTTCAAGACAACACAGTCACAAACACCTTTCATGCCTCAACCATTTTTTAGAACTGACAAACCTGCAACTCTATATCTTCTGCAGGCAAAGTTTCCAGACCAACAGATTCCATGACCAGGAGCTACATGTTTTATTGAAAAGATATACACCCAAACATGGATGATGAAAAAATAGGTGCTGGCTGTACCGCATGACCAATGGTCATTTCAAACACTTGTGTTTCTGCATGGTCTGATCGAACTATGTTGAGCATCTGTTCACCAAACAAAACAGAAACTTTGGGGAATATCTAAGCTCCCACTGATTTGTTCCAAGTATGAGAAACACTCCAAGTCACAACCTACGTTCTTTATGCTTGGTGAAGAGAGATTCTGAAATGATGAGGCCAGTGTTTCATTTCATTAAGCTCCAATGACATAGTGTTCTCCTGATGTTCGGCATGAGGATACTGTGTGATTATATACAGTTACATGATGAGGCCCATTCCCAAACTATAGGCCACATATTGAAGCTACAAAAGCAATGGAATACATGCATGTCATGCTATTGGTTGAAGCAACAACTCAATCATTTGTAACAAATATTTACTGAATAACTGGCGGCGCTTGCATGCAGAACTGGCTTGTTAGTATGGGCTCTCATTAAGGTGTTTCCATAAAGTTATGTATTATTACACAACGCTGATCACTTTAAAAACTTTCCATGCAAGTATTAAATGTTACAAAAAAATATTCACTACACATCATTTAAAAGTATATTTCTGTAATGACCATGCTTTACAGTTAATCTGTTGTGCTTTGACAGACCATAGCAACTTGAAGACTTCTTGACCCGAAATTAACCTTAAGCCATATGGAAACACCTACATGTAGCCAACTAAAGCATGGCATAATTTGATGCCAAGCAGATACACTAGAGTTACACAAGTCAGCATCGGATTAGTACTGAATACTGTGACCTACTCTACAGGGGAACACGCTCTACCAACCTTTAATTGTGAGGCAAGAATTGACCTGCGTAAGGATCTTTCAGTATTGGAAGAGAGTCGGCGTATAGGGCCTGGTTTCCTGGGGGTCACAAAGGGACTACTGTCATGACTGCTGCCAGCAACTGCTTTATCACGATTGGTCGCGATTGGAGTACATAATGGGTCTGACCAATCAATTGATGAGCGCCGTACTGGGGTGCTATGAACAGGGGGCTGGGACGACTCACCCGGATCAGTGTTCGAAGGTTTGGACGGAGTTGGATTACTTTCCTTCTGATCCCAACGTGATTTCAGCTTATCACTTCGCTTATGAGTCAGTGGACTAATTAATTCTTTAACACTTGAGTCAGTTTTAACCACATCCCCATCGGACACAGTCTTCTTCAAATGAACAATCTGTACTGGAGGTGAAGAATCATGTTCAGATCTGTCCACCTCTTTTTCCCCCACACTAGGGAGTTCCTCCACACTCTTGCTAGTGTCAGTCATGCCACTGTCCACATCTTGCTGGCTGCTGGATCTGCCTCCTGGAGAAACAGCCCTGTTTTGATCACATGTGGCTGAATCTGTTCCAAAACTGAAATCTGCTTCGACCACAACTTTCACACATTCAACAGATTCCTCATCTTTCCTAGCATCCCTGTTACCATAAACATTTGTGTATTTGCCATGTCCAGGATGGCCTAAGTGTTCATGTGCTCCTGTGTCCTCATCAGGAACATTCAGATCCACCTCTGTGTCAGCATCATATGCACTCATTCCTGACTGAGGTCTGCTCACACATGCCAGGTCATCTTCACCAGCTTCAGAATCACTCACATAACTAATCTGCACAGCATCTTTCCCTGAAACAATATCTTCAACACAAGTGCCTGTTTCACGTCTATTACCAAAGTTACCAATGTTGCCAGTGTCTCTATCACCAATGTCTCTCTCACCAACACCACTCGAAGGTCTGACCTGCACATCTGTACCACCATCAGAACCTCCTGATGGGCCACTTTCACTGAGAACATTCCTGGTACCAACAAGTGTTGACTCATCATCAGTTCGAGACTCCTCCACAGTAATCTCAGCAGCTAGTTCACTAAAATGTACATACTCCTCCATCTTGTCATCAGATCTATCACCATGATCTGTGCCTGTGTCCGTGACTGTCTCAGGTTTAACGTCAGTTTTGATTCGAGATGCCTTAGCGTCATACCAGCGTTTTACATCAGCAGCCCGAGGTGGCAGGCTGCAAGGTGTGATCGTTACATGTCTATCTTCACTTAACATAAACTTAAATTCAGGGTCCTTATCCAATTTCTCCCACAAAGGTTCAATAGACTGAGAGGAAAATAAATTATTGTCAGCTGCAAATACTGATCTCCAATTTCTAAGTCCTTCTGTACCAGCAGACGTCTCAAACTCTTCCAAGTGCCTCACCTAAAAACACAAGACAAGCAGTCTTACTAAAACTGTTAAGGAACAAAACACATCTGTCTGAAAATATTTCTCTAAGCATAAAGAAAACAGTCCATATTGATTTGAAACAATTATCAGGTAACATTAATTAGACAGTAACGCATCAATGACTATTATCTGTTTACACATTAGTCTCTCTTAATTGTTTAGTATTTAATCTGGAAACATGTTTTTCACTCTGTTAGAAGTTACAACTAAGGAAACAGCCTGTTAAGCATGTTAAACTGACAATACAATAAAAAGAATTATTACATTACATCTGTACATTACCATCTGTATGTTCACATGCACAATAATGTTAACGCCACTTGTTGTCATCTGTTTTTCCTTTTTATTTTGTTGTTCCATACACAAAAATAGACACTAAACAAATCGCAAGAAACACTTACACTGCATTTATAAGGTAGTTGACTACATCACACAGGGGGTATTACATGTTTGAAGAAATAATTATTGAGAGATAGTTTTGAAAGACATTAAAGAAATATTTTCTCTGTAGCTGATTGCTATGAAGGATGTAAAAGCCATCACCATGAAAAACTACACAACAAAAGGACAGACCATAGGTTATCTATGGTGCTAATTATACCTGTCATGCCAGGTCGTAAAGAGAAGCATGTATCCTATGTAACATTCACAAAAACCCTGTTCACAAACTAAAATTAATAGAATTTTGGCACTAACTCCAGTCTTGTTTAAAGGGGGCTCGTCCCAATATTTCAGCTGGTATCAATATTCTGTTCCAAACATGTCTCAGTCTAACACTTTAGCCACTTCGCTTCCCTACTCCACCCACAAAGCATGTGATATTTTGACCCGTTCTGAGAGACTGAAACTAATGTGAAGCTGAAATAAGCAGTAAGAAGCAGCAACAGTGAAGCAGGAGACCTGTAAGGAAGGTGTCGATACGGTCCAATCAGGTCAGGTGCAGGCAAGATCCACACAGTCACCTCTACAGTCAGGTGAACCCTTACAAATTTGTTCATTCGTCCCATCACCAAGCAGCCATTTTGTCCAATTAAAAACAATTCTAAAAAGATGGGAAATATATGTATGCCTTTAAAATACGAGGCATAGCCACTTTGTTCAGAGACGAGTCCCCTTTACTTCTTAAAAAATTCAGTACATATCATATGTTTATAATTATTTTACCACCTTTCCTTAAAAACATAAAAAGTGAAACAATAACAAAGAAACTAAAACTGAGACATCTAACAAAGGAACTAGTAAGGAAACTAGACGAAGGACAGGAGGGATGGAGGAAGGTGCAAACAAACAAAATATATCTCACCCTGTTTGACTCAAGCTTCAACAGTGTCCCACCCAGTTCCCTACAACACAATCAAACATGCCCTACTGAACAACAGGCAGCACCACAGGGACACAACACTCAACACAAGCTAACCAAACCCCTCATCAGCCCAGCTACCTCTAACTTTGTCCACTGTGCTACTTATTCATTGCTACTGTCTTCTTCTTAACCCTTAGGCAGCTGAAAACTTTTTATGTGTCATTTTCAAAATGTTAAATGCTTCTGTCTACACATGTATAATCATGTTTTCCTTCAATATCAATTCTGGATACAAGTTTGATTCATATTGCCAACATAAGGGTTAAAAAGAGCGTAGTAACAATGATAATACCAAATTCATATTGAAACAGCAAAACATGATTAAGAACCAGTGATAATCATGTCATAATTGTTTTTAGAGTCTTACATGCTTTTGTGAGGATTTGTTTCTTGACATGTCCAGAAATACCATTACTCATGATGAAGTACAGTATACATGTGATGAACATCCCTGAGTCTGGGCAGCCTGTTTACGTTGATGTGTAACTAGTGAGTGAGTTTAGTTTTATGCCGCTTTTAGCAATATTCCAGCAATATCACGGTGGTGGACACCAGAAAATGGGCTTCACACATTATACTCATGTGGGGAATTGAACCCTGGTCTGCAGCGTGGAGAGCGAATGCTTTAACCACTAGGCTACCCCACCGCTCCAATGTATAACTTGATCTAAAAACCTTTATCAGGGTACTCAGGGAGATTGAAGCCTTGACGGTACAGGCAAAAAAGTCTTCCATGTCCATTGATCTTTCATTCAACAAACAACCATGGAATATTTATTCATACTGCGTTCCTAAACGCATATATTTGCAGATTGACTAATGAAATGAAATGAAATACTAAAAATTAGGCAAAACAAACTGGCAACACATTTAAAAAATGTGGAATGTAATGAAAGGCAGACTGGACAGCCTACAGAATAACAAAACGGAAACCTACAATAAATGTATTCCACATCTATCAGTATCTGAAGTCAACATCTTAAGTGAATCTACTTGTATGTTCAAAGTAGTATACAGGGAGGAACTGGTGGCCCAATTATCAGAGCTGCAGAAATCAATTGTGCAGAGTTGCATCCCTTTGGCATGCATTAAACCTAAGTTGAAATCCTACGGTGCCTTGATTATGTTCCTGGGACTATAAGCACCATATCAGAGTTCTGGGTTTTATCACAGTGCTAAGCATCTATGACCTGCATCACTTAATTTTCTTTCAAATTTAAACTGACATTCAACAAGAACACTGTTGTTTAAAACAGCATTAAACCTCACTCAGTCAAGCTCAAAACCACACAAATTCTTTTCTCAAAAAAAATAGGCCCTTACAACTGAAGTTTGAAAACTTAATGACATGTTAGAGAAAATACATGAAAGATGCGAAAGCTAAATGATGGAACAAAGTATGCTCATCAATTCATGAAGCAAAACACGTAAGGACTCATGCTGGGGCAACTCATGACAGATGATACATGAAAACTACATCCAGGTTATGGAGCATGCCTTATGTGGAAAGATGGTCCCAGTATTTGAATTCAAACAATATATGGACACATACTGATGAGAGTTACTTGACCATGTAATTATTTCAGTGTGGTGCTTTGTTAAAACACAGTTCAAAAGATACTCAAATAATCACAGGTTCTTTCACACCAATGACACATTACTATTGAAAATTTACAAACACTTTGCAGTGTGATTGTCATCCGATAATCACTGCTACAGCAATGTTAAAAAGTTACAAATACTTGATTGAGTGATTATCATCATTACCAGGAATCTATGGCCAAGATGTAGCAGTAGCTGATCATTCATTAGAATTATGCTGTACACAGAACAAAATTAACATAAGAGGCATGTGTTTTGCCAGCCACAAATTCTGAAAATTATAACTGGAGAGTCAGTTTGTTATCTCTGTTATTGCATTTTGCAATTAACCCCTAAAATTTGAAGATATCAAGATAGTTGTTCGCAAACAAAATCTGGTTCTAGTCATTAATTAAAATATCTCATACTTATGTTTTAATTATAGTACGTCTCTCACTCACTAAACAACATCTCACCTGGGTTTATCTGGCATGTCATCAGGGTTACTGCAGTAAGCGTTCTGGGCAGTGTGACTGTACAGCCCATACATATGAGCTGACACTGACACTAGATCCCTAGTAGGAGGATATGTCTCCGGTCTCAGCACCACAGAGCCAAAGTATACCTCCGGGTTTGGCAGACTTCCTCCACTGCCGCCACCATTGGAACCCTGGGAATATCCGTCCGAGTCTCTTCCAGAGTACCCTCCCCTGCCACCATTCTTGTTCTTCTTGGGTTTGTCCTCTGGTGGGTCAGAATGACATGCTTGCTTCCTTGGTCTCTTCCTTGTAGCATCCACGGGTTCATCATCTTCATCTGATGATATGTCTTCATACTGTGATGTCTTTATAACCACAGGACAATCCATGTCATAATGTTCTGGGAGGGTACTGGCATTTATGGCATTCTCTCTTGGAGTCAACAAGTTTCTGACACTCAATTTCAGTTCACTATACTTTGGATTTGAAGCACCTTTATCTGCACCTTTTGCCTTGGAACTATTTGACATGGACCAGTTCTCTTTCTTTGAATCAGTCGAAATATTTGTATCTGAATTTCGTGACTGGTTTGAGGATGAGTCATGGGAGAGGCTTGCAAGCTCATTTAAGCAAGACTGTGTATTGGCCAAACTTTTTGTCACAGAACTGTATGGCCGAAATGAGACAGAGCTCTCACATTTGGATTTATTAACACTTTTGAAAGACACTGCATCAGATGATGCTGAAGTTTGGCCACTGAGTCTACCATGAACAATGGAATCTCGACTTTTGTCTGACCTCCAAGAATGTTGGGAGTCAGCAAAACTGTCACTTAGGGTACAGTCAGATACCCGGGGAGAACGATGAGGGGTGAGGCAGGGGGGAGGTGTCCTTCCACTGTCGTGGAATACGCTTGCATCTGAGCTGGATCCCGACAGACTCCTGTACCGGGCGTTACAGATCGGAGAACCAAGGTTAGGAGGTGAGGAGCAGCTGTATTTCTTCTGCTTTAGTTCCCTAGTCAACCTGTCTATATCTGATACTGACAGAGGTTTCACTAGAACCACAGCTGTCTTTAATTTTTGTGAACATGTGAATTGTTTTGAGGTTACTTCACCTTCAGAACTTGCCGCATCTGATGTTCTGGTCACACCAAAGTCAGTCATTTTGGTATCATCTGGATCTGGCTGTTTCACATTTACCATGGTGGAAGCTTTGATATCAACCACATCATAGGTCTCAACTACAACCGGCATCTTGGTCTCAATCAAATCAGGCAATGAGTCTGATTCAGTTCCCAGAGAGACCGATGCTTCTGGGGACCTTGTCTCTTTATTGTTCTCAACACTTGACAAGGGGGTTTCATAAATGGAGTCCATGGACACATGGGCAGAGGCTCCTGAGGTAGATGGAATGGCTGACGTGGATGGAACAGATAGACCAGTAGGAGGGTGTTTCTCCACCTGGCTGTTGTTATCAGAAGTAGACTTTGGTTTGTCATGGACTTTGAGTAGCATGTCTTTGTCCCCATCTTCAGGTGAAAGAGGGATGGGAGGAGATGTCTCTCCTTTATCTGACTGAGGTGGTGACACTAGAGCCAGCTTATACATTACATCTTCATATTTTGTCTTATAATCATCTGTGCCATCAGCATAGGAGATGGTATCTGTCAGGTTGGCCAGAGTAGCCTGGTGTAATACTGACAGACTGGTCATCAACTTGCAACTGCCACCATTAGACTTTTTCCTCCTGTGCCTTGTAGAGAGAAATGCAACACCAAGTCGCTGATTCGGTGTTAAACTCTTTCTCTTTCCTTTCTTATCTTGTACATATGACACCTTTGATGAACGGTAAGGTGATTTTGCCTTTTGTTTCTTGTGATGAGATTTAACAGTCACTTGATGATTAGGCCGAAAAAGAGCCTCGCCACAGGAATCACTTGAGCTACTGTCATGCACTGCCTGTCGTGGAAGAGAATGAGTGTACGGTTGACCTGAGCTGTAGCCTGGCAAGTACTGAGCACTGATCTGATTTTTGTGATAAGTATCAACAATGTTAGAATCTAGATAGTTTGGCTTCTGAGTTTGATACACTGCACCTGTTGGGAACACTTGATGTTGAACATGATACACTGTGTGCTCTGTGGTAATATCTTCCAAAGGACAATACTTGTCAGGATAGGTGTCCATGATAGATGAATCTAATTTGCTTGTTGTGTCCTGTTTGGTAGGAAAGGACTGTTGAACAAGACTTTCCTTCTGAGTGTTTTTGTCAACCGTTGGAGGTGTGCCACCACTTTCTGATGGCGAAACAGTGGAGGTAACACTATCATTGATGGTCTTCTCAATACACTCATATACAGTTTGTTTTTCAGCTGCAGACTGTTTTGGACATTCCTCAGTTTTTGACGATTCTTCATGAATCAGTGATTTGGATTCTTCAAGCCATGTTTCTAAGGGTTTGTTCAAATTAGGATAGTCACTTAAACATATTTCTGTGCAGTTATCACTATCGTTTTTCTTCTGATTTGACCGAAACTTTCCAGTCCTTTCATCCAACACAAAGGCAGGTGTTGAAGCCCTTGAGGATGGGTACTCGAGAGGTATATCTGACAGCTCACTTTCTGAGGACTTGAAGCTAATAATCCTGCTTTCCATCAAGTACTCGGATATCGTGGAAGTCGACTCAGCTGATGATGGTCTTGTCAGCTGACGATGAACAGCTCTATCAAACAGACGTTTCTCTTCCAAATGAAAGGCAAAATAATCATGAACATTTACTGATGGGCCATTCATTTTGGGACGCCTTAGTTTCACCTGCATAGATTTGGCACCTTTAAATCTTCCCACTACAATATAATGGACACCAAGGATCATATTCTTGAAAGCATCATCTTGTTTATGTCTTCTTTGAGCTTTTCTGCTTTTTCTGTTGTCATCACCTTCATCAAACATATGCTTGAAAGCCTGCGGAGAGTAGTTGACTGAAGGTCGCTTGCTTCTGTATCCAGAACTACTGAAATCATTTGAATCTGAATGCTTCCTCTTCTTAAGCTTTTTTGATCGACCCACAGCACCATCACTACTGTCTGAGGATTCCTTCCTAGAGCTGGCACGAGAAGAAGCTCTGGAGTGAGGTATGGAGAAGATTGACTCAGCCTCACTGGAGTGGTCCTTGTCACTGTAGAAGCCATAGCCCATCGATGTTTTGCTGACTGCACTACATTCTGGAAGAGATGCTGGTACATCTGGCATCACCCTCCTGACACCAGTATCAGGCCTCCTGTTTTTGTCCACTCTTGCATTTCCTTTGTCCTCCTGATCAGACTCCAGTAACATCAAAGGTGGTGTGTGGAGAGGGCGTTGTTGGTCAGGCATGTCCACCAGCACTGACTTCACAGATGACTGGACAACCAATGGGTCTTCTAATGAGGAGAAATCCACAGGAAAGTGCCTCGTATTGTCCAAGTCAGATGAGTTGTGAACAGGCCGCTTAATTATTTCCTCCTTTTCCTCTGTTGAATCGGTCTCAGTGTCAACTTTCTTTCTAATGTTCCCTTCCTCGGCAAACCTTTTATCTACAGTTTCACACATATTAAACAACTGGTCCTTTTTCTCTGATTCTGTTACAGTCACTTTGCTAATAACACTTCCCGACAATCCTACTGACACTCTTTGAGCCCTGACAGTTTCAGAATCAGATATATGTTCCTTCACAGGCTTCTTTACCAAAGAATCAGACTTTCCTTCCTTTTCTTTTACTTCTTCTACCTTGTTCTTACCAACACAGAGAATATCCTTTTGAAAATCTCCACCACGATGTTCATTACACTTTTCTTTGTTTGACATACCAGCCTCTAAATCTTCAGAATCTTTTGCTGGTTCCATACATGAGAGCGCATCTTTTGAAAAACTTACTCTGTTACTTTTGTTTGTAAGTTTACAAATAGGAATATCTGTAGATTCTAATTTCATACTGTTGTTGCTAAGCATTCTGTCCTGCTTTTGCCCTGACACTGTGTTTCGTTCCCGGGCCACATCACCACACACCACCATGTTTTTTTTCTGCTCTAACAGACTCTCTTGCTCAGTGACATCTTTACTTGCATCACTTGTGTTTCTGTGCTGCTTCTTCCCCAAGACACTTTCTTGCCCCACAACATTTTCATTGTTAGCAGAGATTGTTTTGTCCAGGCTCTCAGTTGAAAGGTTCTCTGTTTCAAGGCTAGTTCCATTTACTTCTCCTAGTGAGAAAATACCAAGCTGACATGAAGATGCCTCTTTTCCCAGGACACTTTCATTCACCCGAATACCAAATGATGTTCCATTCTGGCCCTGCACTGAACATGTCTCTCTCTCCAGACCATTCTCATTCATCTCCACTTCATTGTCACAATTCTGCACTGAAATAATTTCTCTCTCCAGAACATTTTCAAGTTTACTTGGCTGCTGAACTATTTCTAAATTTGGTTTAAATTGACAAAGCTTTTCCTTTAAGAGTCTCCTCATTTTCACACTGTCATCACAGCTTTTAAGAGATGGTATTTCAGGCAGCTGTCTGGCAAATGAGTCCACTGAGGAGAACTGTCGTTTGTCAGTGTTCTTCCCTTTAGAAGGAGCCTTCTCAAAGATGTCCCCAAACTGACTCAGAACAGGTATCCTTTCCTCGGGTTTCTTAGAGTACACAAGGTGAACAGGTTTCATAGTCAGTAGGGTTGGTAATACTTTTTTGGGTACATGATCAGCCGAACAGCCATTGGAATCCCAGGGAAACCCATCAGACACAGATGGACATAAGCGAGGTTTTGACAACTTCTCAATGTCTTTTGCTGTTAATTTTGGGATTCGAACAACCTCCCTACCAATTTTCAGCAAACTGTATCTCCTAGCATCCATTGGGTGCATTCTGACAATTTTTACATCACTACTATGAGATAAGGACGTGTGCCTGATTTTCAGTCTCTTGAACACAGGTGTTGGGACATGGAAAGCATAGGTATAAGCTGCATTTGGCACCAACACTTCTTGCCTTTCTGAAGTAACTAGGAGTTTTTTCTTGGGAGGTCGTCCTCGTTTCCTAGCACCAGTAGCACTTTGAGTAATACCTGTGTTAACCCTGTGATGTGGAATTACATTGCCATTTTGAGCCCATGGGTAATATGACGGTGCAACACCTATTGATTTCTTCACATTACTGTTGCTGTACAGATCCTTACCCCAACTATAACCTTCCCGTGAATTTGTCACACGGGTGTCAGAATTGGTCCTTTTCAGAGACAACTTGGATCTTGAGCGGAAATTGGTAAAGTTTGTGTCCGAGACACTTGACACCAAGTTGATCAATCCCGTGAGAGATGACGGGCAACTTTCTCGTCTACTATCTCTTCTCACAGGGGCAGGCAAATCTAGATTTGTAAGGTACGGGATTCCAGGCATTTCCTGACCTGTCACTGAGTTCTGAGAACCATCTCCACCTGAGTCGTACCCACCAGGCATGAAGTCATCACAGCCAGTCATGTCAATCATCGACTCATTGGCAGACTCATTGCTTTCATCCACAGACAAAGAAGGGGTAGAACCACCCAACATGGTATGAGGAGATTCCCCAAACAGATCATCTCGACTATTGTCTCTGGATGGTTGTCTTTGAACAGATGTTGAGCAATCACTTGAGGTAAGTTCCACTGATGTCATGTTTGGTAAGGCAGTGATATTGGATGAAGTCTTTTCTACCAACTTTTCAAAACTACTTCCATCTAATCTATGGTCACTAGCTGAGCTGAGATGTGTGAGAGAAAGCTCACTTTCACTGCTGTTGGACGCAAGGGAAGCAGATGAGTGAACTGAGGATCTGCTCAAGCTTCTGTTCATGTTTGAGTCCTGAGTTGATAGAGCAGGTGAATTCAGCATCTGCTGGAAAGATGATTTTGCCTCTCGTGAGATAGTTGGAAAAACTGGTTGGCTTGAGGTAATAGACTCAGCATTAAAGGTATGACCAGCCATTGATGTCAGCTGCATGACTGATGGCAATATGTGTGGCGGCATAAGAGGTGATGCGTGTTGACCTGTGAGTTGTGAGGGTGAGGCATGTTGAGATGAGGATGTCAGACGATTAGACTGTTGAGTTGAGCGAGGCAAGGAACACTGAGACAACTGTGGTGATGAATGTTGAGCGTGTGGCAAACCTGATGAGATATTTGGTACATAATTTGGTGAGAGCTGCTCAGCATGGCCCATGAAGTTTGTGGGTGATCGTGTTGAGAAGGATGACTGTTCATTGAAGCCATCCTGGCTGCCATAGTGTTGTTGGTATTGGTTGAAGTTGTAGCTGCCTCTGTAGTTCTGTTCTGATGACTGAGCAGGTCCCCTATACCCAATATTAATGTCATCCATGTGTGGTGGGTAGCCCTGATATGATTGATGGCCTTGAGACATCATCCGTTGCTGCTGCTGCTGCTGTTGCTGCTGCTGCTGTTGCTGCTGCTGCTGTTGCTGCTGCTGCTGTTGCTGCCATACTGTGTGTTCCCAGTTCCGTTTTGAAATTCCATCCATCTCTCCAATCCTGTAGCTTGAATCCCAAGGGCGAGCATATTCTTGATTCAGTTGATTATATCGCTCAGCCCCTGGAGAAAATGGAGGTTGTTGTTGTCCCATGCTGTTCTCACTGTAGCTGGCAGGTGGATTGTATACACTGCTGTCATAGCTGCCTCGGGCATCATCTCTGTACTGTTGGTAGCCTTGGTTACTCTGCATGCTCATTGGCAAGTGTGACATGACCTGACCCCTCATGCCTAGTCTTTTCCTCTGGGCCACTGGCACATCTGTAAGTGAATGATCAAGTAATAAACTACTGACAGAAATTTATGCTTTCAAGGCCATCCATGTCTAAGAGGACTATCATGGCCATCCAAAATCACTGATTTTTATTAAATCACAGACATCTGTGTGGAATCAAAGCTGTGTGCAATTTAGTATATTTGTGGGAAATCAAAGAAATGTGTGTAATCAAAACATATACATCTGATCAAAGATTTCTTCATACTTTCAATGATAATGTGTGAACTAGTGGTTAAAAGCGTGCTCAACAATCCATTACATCAGGTATGCCGGCATGCCATTTGATGATTACTTGAGGTAGCTCTTATGACAAGATTTGGTGCACTCCTGCCAAGAATAAAAGTAAAGTTGATCAGGAAACACAAAGTCATTACCTGATTTTTCATCAGAAGCACCATCAAACTGTGGTATATGGTCCCCCTGTTCCTCCTCCTCATCCATCAACTCACTGGGAAGGAACTGGGAGTCCGTCCATGTGTCATCCATACCCTTCAAGTTATGCTCTTCAGACTCACTAGAAGTACAATGACTCATGATGTTTGTCGTCAGAGCAAGCTAAATGATATCATACTGCCTAATCCATTGTCATACTAGCATTGAAAACATCTTACATGCAAGTATTTAGGGTAAAAAATACAAACATATGGAAAGAACTAAAAGACCAACAGATGAGCAAGGCAATTTATATCTAAAGTACCATAACAATAAGACATAATTCAGAACTACAGAAAAACATCATGGTCAAACATTCCCAGTATTTATAGGACTACTATAAAATATTTGGAATATTTCAGTATACTTGAGTGAATCCTTTTTTCATCAAGATAGACATTCTGAGTATTACTGGCTCACCCATCCTCATCTTCCTCATGCAACACCTCCTCTGGCTCTTCCCCATCCCAGACTCTCTGCGACATCTCCAATGTCTCCTCCTCCTCCTCCTTTAACACCTCTGCGTCCACAATGCCAGTGTTGCGGGTGATGATGCTGTCATTGTCCTCCAAGGCAGACACCTGGGAGGCACTGAGCTGTGAGGAGACTGGGGAGGAGTCATCAGCCAGAGCTGCAAGCACATCCACCAGAGACATGTCTGGTCCATCTGTCAACAAACACAGCCACAATGCACATGGCTGACCAGCAAACACAACTACCTAACAAACATGCTTACACACAACAGAGCAGTCTACCTTACTCAACTGTGGAACAACAGGTCAGTCATCCCTATTCTAGTGTGGACCAACCATTCTGTCAACCCTATTCCAACGTGGACCAATCACTCAATCTAGCCTTCTTTAGTGTGGACAAACCATTCAATCCAGCCTTCTTTAGCGTGGACCAACACTCCAGTCTACCCTGTTCCAATGTGGGTCAACCGTTCAGTCTACCCTGTTCCAATGTGGACCAACGCTCCAGTCTACCCTACTCCAGTGTGGACCAACAATCCAGTCTACCCTGTTCCAATGTGGGTCAACCGTTCAGTCTACCCTATTCCAGTGTGGACCAACAGTCCAGTCTACCTTATTCTAGTGTGGACCAACAGACCAGTCTACCCTATTCCAGTGTGGACCAACAGTCCAGTCTACCCTGTTCCAATGCGGGCCAACCGTTCAGTCTACCCTACTCCAGTGTGGACTAACAGTTCAGTCTACCCTATTCTAGTGTGGACTAACAGTTCAGCCTGGCCTCCTTTAGTGTGGACCAACAAAGCAGTCTAGCCTACTCTAGTGTGGACCAACCATTCAGTCTACCTGACTCCAGTGTGGACCAGCAGTTCAGTCTACCCTACTCCAGAGTGGACCAACAGTTCTGTCTACTTAACCCCCCGAGAGAGAGAGTTCACCCTGGTACCTGAGTTTTGAGAAGCCTGTGTGAAGCTCTGGCTGAAGGACAGGACTTTCTGTATGGATTCCAAGCTGATGATGGGCTCCTCCTTGCCATCTTCCTGTTCTTTCTCTCCACCAACATCATCCAGTATCACTGTATCCTGGGACCACTCGTCTGAATCTGAACACAAAAGAATATCCTGTGAATGTTGCAGTCATGCTTTAATACCTTTTTTCATCACAACACAACTTTCTGAACCATCCTGAAACAGATCACTATCTGGCTAACTGGTTAGTTGGTCAATGCTTTTTAACCAATCTGAAAGGGTTCAAAGCCCTGGCAGTTCCTGCGAATAGAGGTGTAACCAACCTTGCAAGACATGGAAGGCAACTTGTGACGCAGGTGTTGCAGAGAAATCATCCTCGGAACCCTGGGACATGTCAGATTCCTCATCAGATTGGCCTTCACTGGAATATACATACAATGATAAAATATAAACAAGTGTTTGCCACTAACATGGCAATGTCGTCTGCCGCTAAAGAAGAATGAAATATTTATAACATATTCACTACTCTTTACTTTTCGCTCACACACAAGATGCATGAAATGACTGGTGTCTGGGTAATCACGCAGTTTAGGCTGTTGACAAAACTGAGGACATTGGTTGCAATGTTTCATGGAATACTGTGTTAGCACATGTGGACAAACTGTTGTGGGCAACTGAAAATATGATCAAAGTCATCCAATTCAACTGGTGTCTGCATGATCCCCAAATGTAGGCTGTCACCAGATTTGAAGACACTGGGTACAACAGTTCATGAGATATCACATTAACAAGAGTTTGAAAAGTGGTCAAAAAGTCATGGTGATCTTGGAAATAAGGTCAAGGTGAAAAAAATCAACTGGTGTCTGTGTAATCCCCCAGTGTAAGCTGTAAACAAATTTAAAGACATTCAGTTCTACAGTTCATGAGGTATCACATTAACAAGAGTTTGAAGAGTGGTCAAAGAGTTGTGGTGACTTTTGAAATAAGGTCTAGGTCAACAAAATTGACATGTGCCTGCACATTCCCCTAACGTAGGCTGTCACACTGAAGACACTGGGTACAACAGTTCATGAAATATTGCGTTAACGAGAGTTTGAAGAGTAGTCAGTCGTGGTGACCTTTAAAATAAGGTCAAGGTCATCTGAATCGACTGGTGTCTGCGTAATCTCCCAGTGTAGAGTGTCATTTAATTTGAAGACAGTGGGTACAACAGTTCATGAGATATCGCGTTAACAAGAAACGCACGGACATGGCTGAATACATAGACCCCTTTTCTATACATAGTTCCCCTGTTCCGTGTTGCAGGGGGGACAATATGCTGTCACAAGGTTGATACGGTATTTACTACACTCCAACAAGTTTTAGATATGGCAATGATTATTTTTTATTTGTAGATGACAGCATTGTGGGAGGTAATTAGACAATAGTCCAAAGTAACCACAGGACTAGGTACCAGAAAAACTTCCCCAGGACCATGTGTGTGGTCTTTCGTCAACCAAGTGTTTAATAATATAAAGGTAACGCTATTTTTCAGTGCATTATCATTTGCAGAAGCCCGAGGTCTTTCATTAACTGCCCGATGAAGGAGGGCAGTTGAAAAGACCGAGGGCTTCTGCAAATGATAATGCACTGAAAAATAGCGTTACCGTTATTATAGCTAAAATGAATAGAATTTTTAATACAATAAGAATAAAAACAGCGGCATCGGTTTAGAAGCATTTACTGCCAACAACAAAACAACGAAGGTCACTGACAAACATTTTGCAAATATAGAAACATCATAAAACAACACAGATGACGTCACTATTGAGAGTGACGACATTCGACCTTGACCTTTGCTCATACTACCAGCTGCCATTGTTTTCAGTCATCAACAACGTTAGACTTCAAGTTTCATTGCTGTATGTTGTCATTTATGGTACAATTGTTATGGTTGGCACAGGCAGGAAAGTGCATAATGGCACAGGCACATGTGACGAATGTGAGCCAGATATATAGTCAATAATGAAAGTTCATTCGAGCCGTAGGTGATTGAACTTAAACAGCTGAGCAACTTATGACGTCACCTAACAACGGGCTTGATAATGGCTAGTCGTCAAGCATTTTGCGGGGGTTATCAAGTAACAGTGGACCGCTCATTTCTAAAAACGAGCGGTCGTTTTCATGATAAATCTATCCATTTTAGCTATAATATGGTACAACAGGCTAGTCCTGGTCATCAATGAGTTAGTGCATGTGAGTTAGTTTAAGGTTGCTTGTAATAGTAATCCAATCACCTTAAAGAAAGAAGAGTGAGTGTAGTGTATCACCTTTGCATAACCCACACATCTTCTTGTTCACACCCTTTTTAATTACCCCCAAGAGAACTGGTCGAGATATATAAAGGTAGGAAGATGGCTGCCGAGTGATGTCACATAGCACTCGCATATACTTATTCTCTCCACGAATTACTCTAATAACCCAGCCATGCGTTAGGCCCGTGCACGTGGTTTTATGTCGCTCTTAGCAATATTCACACACTGTACCCATGTGAGGAAGCCATCCTGGGTCTTCAGTGTGATGAGCTGACATTTTAATCATTAGGCTACCCCACTGCCCCTGACGAAGGTGGAAAGACACGGGTGATGCATGTCTCAGACTTCTGCCACTTTAGTGAAACATACCAGCATGGGTATTGTGCTGACAACAGATATATAATTGTAGTGAACAGTGATTTGACCCAGCTTCAAACAAGCATTCACTGAATTCTGCTGAACCCAAGTGTATCTCTGCAAGGCAAACAGCAGTACCCCAGGCAACTGTGCCATCAGTTTCCATTCCCTTCAATCAGATCATAATCAAATAATTAAACACAAACCGCTTTTCCATACTTACAGAAAGGGTTTCTGTTCTTCAATGATTTCCTGAAGCCTCTGCCTGAGATGACATTCGCTCTCTGCTACATCCACATCAACTCGATCTGTGAAAACGAAAAAATTGCATATGAACAGACTTTCTGGTTTTAGGTTCAAAGAGTAAAATTGCTTCTCACAGAATTCAGGAAATCAGATAACAATTATTTTATAAAACATAATAACAGCCCCAGGTGTACAATACTCAACTACCCAGACTTCCCACAGTCACACCTTCACTGTCCATTCATAACAGCTGCATCTGCTAGTTGTCCGTTTCACTAGACTTGAGAAAGCTTATACCATCAGATAAACATGAGCAATGATATGGTTAATCAGCTTTTCAAATGATCATAAAATGTCCCAAATATTTGCATCTGCAAACTGTATTTGTTTCCACATGCAGACATTGATATACTGTCATGCACTTCTGTGTTGTCTTAGTACTATTCTCAGCTTGCTTAATTATTATGCAAAACAATTGGAAAACACTTCCAGTTCCTGATTTTACATAAAGATTAAAGTCTGGTCAAAGATAACATCAGCTTTTTGAAGTGGTGTACTGCTAAGTCATTGCTCTACTGAAGTGTATGGATACAATACAAGCTGACAAAAGGTAGTACAAGCTCACCCTGCGATTCTGGTGTCAAGATCTGCGATGTTTCCCCCTGGTTCCTACGGCGCTGTTTTTCATCTTCCCATATTGCTGCTAGACCAGGGTTGGCGCCAATATTAGCTGAGAAAAATAAAAGACTCAAGTTACATATTTATCTCCTAGTATTTCAGTTCAGATAAAAAATAAATAACCTATCATAAGTGAAGAAAAAATGAATCTAACATAATTGTTTTTTAATTAGTAAGTAATAAAATTTAATAGGAACCAATGTATGTAATGTTTCAGAAAATATCAAAGGAATCAATATCAGTGTAAGTTACTTGAAGTACTCTGCCAATTATCTCAATCCCTATTCAGGAGATGGGTTGTGTGGGGACCACATAACATGCAAGTGACATACCATCGACTTCCTGTCTGTTGAGGATGTCTGCTGCAACTACATCCACCTCCAGCTGGCATGTCGTCTGCCGGGACACTTCGCCATCCAACATCAGCTCACTGCCATAATTGGAACAACACCTGTCTCACAGTTCATGGACTTCAACTATTCTCTACTGATCTATTGTTAATACAGGATCAAGCTAATCTTAAGTTTGTTCCAAGAGTTTTGATGTTAAACTATTAGTTTATACAACACAATTCAGTGACAGACATCATAAACATGTGGCTATGGATGACATGCATCAACCAATTCAAAGAGCATAAAATGCAGCTAATCATCTCTCATAACAAATACCAGTTGCTAAAGACCAATCCAAACCAGATCTTCACAAGGTAAAAGTCAAATGACATTTAATTACAAATATTTATGGGGAAGAATGTAAGTAATGAAAGTAAAATTTAAAAATAAACCATTTTTTTCACATATGATAATGTAAACCATGACAACATATACAACTGACATTCTCTTTCTGGAGGTAATATTCCTCTTGAATGTGGCAATATGTAAGGAACATCCAAGTTTTCATACAGTTGCAGTTTATTGCATTTGGTAAATCTGAACATACAACAGCTACGAGTGAGTGGATATGAATAGTATCTCAAAGGAACCACATACCTAGGTATGTTGGGCACATCCCACACTCTTCTGCTTGGGGTGTTGATGCCAGAGTGATCTGGGGACTCACTTGATCCAAGCACAGGTGTCTGAGGGGTGGAGTCCGAGTCATCTAATGGAAGAGACCGCTTTTCCAACTGATTCGCTGTAGAAATGGTACCAATAGTTAAGGACACTTTAGCTGAACAGACAAAACCCCAGAGACTGGAGCTTGTCTCCCTTTATCATATCATGTATTGGATTGGTAACTGAAGAAATATATGGCTTATAATTGGATCCTGAAAGAAGTAATCTGATGGACTGTTCTGTAAACAGTCCTGGCAGAGTTACAGTTAGCAACATTCATGATATTGATATCTCCAGCCAAAATGGAAACAAGATGATATACAGTTTGCTTGCAGTCTAAGAGACAAACTACCATAAACATTCATCCCGCATCAAATGTCATACATATCTATATACATGACTTTCCCCCCTCCTCCCTCCCCCACCCTGACTGAAGTTTCAATGATTATATAATATCCATGAACCCATGTCAAGTGGAGGACAAGAAATTATGACTAAAGGGACCATTCCTTAACAAACCTTGGTTTGGATCCATGGAGATTACACATATAAAAACACTGTACCAAGTGTTTTTTTCAGAGACCTGGCACATATTAGAGGCCCAGCACCTATTTCTTCAATCATTGCTTTACCCCCAGCAGGCCTATTAGAGGCCAAATACTTATTAGAGGAAATATGGTATTCTCCTCTCAACACAGCCTTGACTGTATTGATATTCAGGGCCTGTTCGACAGGCTTTTTATCCAACAGTTTGCAATAACATGCAAATACTCATATAATCTATACACCTGTGTCCCTTGTCAAACAGAACATCATGTTGCAATAAATCACACATTTTATTTCTGGAAAATTCATCTGTGGATTTGTGCAGTGCAGTGCAGAATACTATAACACCATAATTTGCCATTATGCATAGTGCACTTCTCACAACTGAGACTGATAATTCCTGCTACTGGTCACACAACATATCATACTTGGTTATTTCAACAGTTGACTGATAGTCAAGTCACGTATGTGAAGAAGATCCAATCAAATGGATTACAAATGCAAATAGATACATATTGTCTGTGTCATGAAACAAAATGCAGACATTATGGTAACTTATCTTTCAGGTATAAACAAGGTGGGATATATATGGGGTGCAGTTTTGTTTCAAAACATATCAGATTGAAGCATATAGTTCACTCAGGAAACATTTTCCATTTCTAACCCAAATACATTTTTATGCAATACATGTAATATAACATTGTTGTGAAAACATACAAATGATTAAGTGAAGTTGTTCATATGTAACATTTTTTAGAAAGTCTTAAAGTGTATGATAGCACTCTTTTCATTTTTAGTACATTTTTTAATGTAAGAGAGCACTCTAACCCAGACTCCCTGCCCACCCCCACCACAAACATCCACACATACACAACCACCCACCCCTCTTGACTTGTGACTGTGGAGGAGTTGAAGTTGTTCTGTTTACACAATGTAGCATGCAGCATCCACACACTGATTATTATCAGCTGTATACAACAGGCCTGGTCAATGTGACCAAAACCCATGTCTGCTGAACTCACCCTCATCACGATCTCTGCGGAACTTGACAGCGGCCGTGTTGATGAGATTCATCCCATACAGGTTGTAGTCAATGAACAACTGTAACAAACGAGAATAATTTCATTTTGATGACATCTTCATGCTAAACACATAGAGCTGTTCAACATTTTACCTGGCACAAACCTCCCTGGTTAGAAATACACATTCGTCACAGGTACTACTACCCACTGTATTCCGTATCAGTCAGCACTTCCATACCAATGGCCCCATGTACATCTGGCTTAAAACTGGTCTTTAGAAACCCATGCATGTCAAAGGGTGCAACCAAGGGGATCAAGTGGTCAGACTTCCAGACTTTGCTGATGCATGTCATTGTAGTTCAGTTGGGCAGACTCATGATTTCAGTTTCTGGATTGTCTGGTCCAGATTGTATTACTTCCTGCTACCGTAGAGCAGATATACTGCTGAGTGACACACTAAATAGCTAACAAAACAAACCAGACAAAATTTATCTCTAAAATGACATTTATTAGTTTCAGTACATACAGCATGTCTTGGAAACATTTTATTTACTTGTTTGCTTACAAAATATCCAAGGCACAGAGATATATTTCAAACTGGAACTCCAATGGGAAATGGCTGGCTCTGTAATGGCCTGTAGATCAAACCTGACACAACAACAAAAGACTGCATATCATGACAGAATTAAATTTTCTGAGCAGTACACATTAATCTGAATGATCCCAGTTCCAGCAAAACTGTCGAGATAAACAATGGACAGAATTAACGAATCATGTGATATGATTGTACAGAAGTTACCAACACTCATCTGGACAACACTGAAACCTTTTATCTGGAAATCAGTCTCTGGAAAACAGCCAGGATAAACATCTAACTGCATAAATAAACAATAAGTGATTTCCATGTGCAATTGTACAGATGATCAAAACACTCATACTCACAACATGTGTGACATGTTTTCCTGTCCTATACACAGATTCTCTGTGGTATTAGAGGCAACATGTGTTGCTGACTATTTATTGAGTGTGTCCTTATGTACCCATCTTTGGAATTCACATTTAATTCAAGCTCAAATCTAAAACTCAAATTCAACTCCAGGGACAAATACCAGACAATACATAATTGCATTGTTTTAATCTTTTTAATGCCTGATCCTCATAATTATCAGGAATACATGAATACAGCTGTAACATGTCTTCCTTGACCAGAACCTTTTGAACATCTCCTGGTATCCTGACAGATCCTTCAAAAAACATTTTGATATAATCATGATATATCTCCACTGAGAGGAGATTCTAGTGTACAACACATGAGAATGTTTTGTGGAGGGTGTTGTCCTGTGTGTACAGCGCAGACTCACAATCAGGTCAAGTTAAGCAGTGGTAAGAGTCCTTGGATGGGTGACCGTCTTTTTTAGCTTTAAACCCCTGGATGGCGAGGTTTTTTTTCAGCCACATATTTTCGTCCTGGAGGTGCATACGGCCATAAATTACACAGAAATGTAGAATATTAAATTTCTCATCCATTGGTATAAATATAAGAATGACTAACACAGCGGTTTGAGAAACAGACACTGCTAAATGTTGTCCAAAATTTTCTATACGTTAAAAAACAGTAAATTTCTCCGTTTTTTATCGTGCACCGATAAAAGCACTCTGCTACAATTTTTTAAATTTGGCATCTTTACGGAAAGTGTGAGTGAAGAAAATACAGCTTGATATCTGAACGACATAAGTGTATGACCCAAAATAAATGTCAAAAATTGATTTTCTTCTATGATGTCAAACACTGACAGAGAGGTTATGCATGTATAAAGATAAGGGGGCATAACTCCGCTATGCTTTACATTAGGTCAATGTAACTCAGATCGCATGGAGAGAATTTGCTGTAGGTACGGACAGTATATTTTTGTTATGTTTTGTTCACAGTGAACCAAACTATTCCAATACAAAATTCCCCAATGTGAGCAGATACCTTTTGGTAGTTTCACAATTTATAAGAGGTACTAATGTACTACATGAGAAAGCAGGTAATAGCGATTTTAATGGCCCTACCTGATACATAATTTAGTTCTTAGATTCCCATATTCTCCTGTTTGTGTATGTGTATTTTGATTAATTTTGCATTGTTATTAACAGAGTAACAGACACATCTTCAAATGTAATGAAATAACTGAAAAAAATGAGACATTTTAGTTGACGTCATGGCATGTTTAGAGCATTTTGTGATGTCGGAAAAAGATGACACTGGTTTGCTGATTAGTATATATATCTCTTAATTTCCACTGAATGAGTAAAAGGTCTCAGCTTCTATGTCAGAATTCAACACTCTTTAGACAAAACATAAAAAGAATGGTTTTACCATTGACATAGTGTCTTAAATCTATCAACAATTGCACGGTTTTACTATGCATCTTATTGTGAGCAACACACGCACTTGTCTCGCATTAATTTCCCCATAAGTGAAAATTTCACAAAACCTGACTATTCATTTAGGATATAAATTTTTCTTCTTATGATTATGTAAATTATTTCTCTTCAGAAGTATACGATGAAAGGGACAAAGAGATGCTTTTTTAGCATGAAACTATTAGAATTTGGACGTAAGGTTTGTCCAAATTAAGACATGATCTGGTATATAAATTTTAAACAATTTTCGCATATATGTTGTTTGAGTTGGATATCCTGCCATCAAAATATGTTTTAATCGAATATGACTTGACTTTATTATTGAAGAAAATGATAATGAGTCATCAAACCATTTTGACAAACTCCTGGTCAATCAATTTTCATAATTGTTTTGTCTATAAAAAGGACACAAACAAATGCAATGAACGAGACAATTCCTTATAATATGTGTGTCTATGCATTTCATAAAATGTACAAATCATTTTCATGAATATTATCAGTTTTACGTGCAAGGTTGAATTAAATCGCTGTTTATTAACCTGTTCATATGAAACTGCAATATTTGTCCCAACATACTGAAAATTGTACATCACAGGAACTAAAGCACATGTTGCAGTAATGGCTACATGTGATTTTTTAACACACAGTCTTTCAAGCACAGTGTTCGTTCTTATACCCAGTATCTTCCGTTTCGTTTTATCTAGAGAGTTGGTACTGGTAACAAAGACCATTTGTAATTTGATTCTGAGATGTGTGGGGAATTCAATGATGCATTTGTCGCAGCTGACTAAAAAATATACGTGATGTAATAGGCATCTCTATACCGGCCTTCTCAAAACATTATTTTGTAACCACTATCCAACATGGAGAAAAGCGCACTTCGGCGTTCATGTGAGTGTATTTTCGAAAACATCCCAACCGATTCTGGGTACTTCGGCGACTTTTCAGAATTATCATTACCGGCCACATGAACACTTGATATCAGTGATCATTAATACGCTATTTTTAAAATTCAATACTCACAGTATTTATCCGATTATCACATTTCAAACCATACAGCAAATATCGCTCTGAATCGCAATTTTGTATTGTGTGAAAAATGGCGACATTTACAATGGAGCCTTTTTTGAAAAGTAATTTTAAGCACTTTAGCTTGGTCTAAGATAATTGTGGATGGTATCAAGAAACAGGAATTTTCCGCAGAATTCAAAACTGTTAAAAATATATATGCGCGTGATATATTTAGAATTATATTTAGAATTTTATTTGACTTCAAAGTGAGGGTTGAAGAAGAAGGACATATATATGTCCTTGTGGCAACCAGGGGTTATTCCTGATGGTTTCTTAGACTTCAATCCTGCCCCACAACAAAGCACATGTGATACAGGTGCACTCACCTAAGGCAGGTCAGTCTGTTCAAAATAGCTTCTGTTCACGTAGCAGAAAAATGGGCACCCAGAAAGGGATAAATCATGTGACTATTAACCTTCTAGCGTCTCACAGGCAAATTGTTGCACTTTGATCCTGCCCCTCTGTGATAAGAAATTCAGCACATTACAAATGCCCTTATTATGTGTTTGTGATAAAACGTCAAACAGTGATAACAAGAAGACAAACATATCAAGCCTGTTCCCTGCACTCATCACAAACAATCAGAGACTGACCGATGAGTATTGACGAGGAAGTAGGAACACAGTGAAAGTGAAAGTAAAGATAACTTAGAGCTGTATCTTATTCCAGCATCACAAGTCTTACTCACAGTCCTTGACACATACTATTTTCCCTTCCACTAAGCTCCAACTGTAACACTATTGTTTTGAATGAAGTAAGTGAAGATATTTCCAGCATCTGATGGTCCAACATCACTGAGGCCCATTTTTATTTTATATTTAGTTGCTTGTTTCTATGGAAATGACAGATTGTTTAGAGGCGAAGTGTTTGTAATCCAGTATCACAAATGACTGCAGTAGTGGTTAGGAAAATTGCAGAAAAGCAATAGAAATTCAGATTTCATCAGCAAGAACCTACCGGTAACAATAGGGAATACAATCGAGTTCACAAATATTGAACTGTAAGTCTTATTACATCCTCAATGCCATGATCTCTGAAACCTGACAGTCTTCTTTTGTTAATAACATAGCCACAAAGTATGCAGATCTGAAGAATGTTGAATACAGCAGTCTACATGTGAAAGCTGCCATTAGTTTTTGCCAAGGTATGGGAATTACACTGATCTTACAATGGTCACGAATGGTGTTTCAAAATAAGTTTGTGGGCGCTGTAAGTTTCAGATGTCTGTCTGACCCACTGAAAACTGACCGGACCCACAAAATAAAATTAAACGCACATTTCAGATTTAACATTTCTTATAATTGACATTGGAATTATTAACAAATATAAAATATATAAAAAGCAAACAAGTGTGATGTGTCACATATGAAAACTTCAGTCAAAGTCATTGTGAAATATAGTCTGACACCGGGGCCAGACGGTTGTAGACTTACGAATCTGCCAGATGTGTCAGAGGGTCAGGCGCTATTCGTGAACGCTGATCTTTCAGCTAAGTTGATGGTGTTGGGGGATTGGTGAGTATGACAGCATGTGACAGGGGAGCTAACTAGTTATGAGCAATATGTATTATCTGTTTCTATATTTTTCCAAACACAAACAGTGCATCTGTGCAACAGTGGATGCAATCCAACCACAGGAATATTCCACCCAGGAATCAGGACTGTTCCCCCTCTCTCACCAGAAGACAAGCTGAATTTCAACTGATGACAAGCTGACATTTTTGGGTACAGACTCAACACCCTTGAAACTATTCCTTCATGCAACACCTTATCTAAAGCTGTCTGTGATAGTTTGTTTGCTTGTTTGTTATTTAACCCTGATGCAATCAGTGACAAGCAAACAACATAATGGCAGTCTGTAAACAATCAAGCCTAGACCTGATATTCCACCAGACTGACATCATGACTGTTGATCTACAAAACTGTGAGACAATGATGTGGAATAGAATGAAATGTTTGGAATAGATTCTTCAAGACATTCCTTCAAAGAGTGTGGAAATAGTGCAAACACTCTGCCTCTTTTGCTGGGTACAGTAACAGACAAAATGGTTTGGTAGGTCAAGCTCAGTAGCTTGGTCTAATGCATGACTTCGCATCCTAATTGTGTTGTGTTCATGATGCCAATGGCAGGATTATAACTAAACACAAACATATACTCATCAGTGATAATTTACAGGTAGTCTTTGTCTATTGACTATATTAGCTGATTATTTAAGTTTAAATTTATATGAAGAAAGTTTCTGAACTGAGTTTCTGAACAATCGAGTCACACTTTATGGTATTCATTCCAACCAAATCACTGCTCTGATGCATGTCCAAGATACCAAGTATGTAAATATGTTTTTATCCCAAATAAATCAGTATCAGTCCCAAGATTCCCCACTGTTCATCTGTGGCCAGTGACAGATGATGATAATGAATAGAGTCCCCAGCTGGCGACACATGGCAATGTGCCCCACATAGCTGCACTATATGCCCATGTAAACAATAGCAGATCAATAGTACCAGATCTGTACGGTGCGTCTGCTTCAAGTCTCATGGCGTCCATGGCTCACTGAGTGCAAGCAGGACTGATGCAACACATTAACAGCTCCTGCTTCAGGCACAATATGCTCTTCACATTCAAGAAAATTGCTGACATTGGCATCACAGTCCCTTAAACAATGCTGAGCATTTTTTAAGGGTATTGCTGAAAACCCTGAATGATCCCACACAGTTTTAATCCTGAGATATACATGTTAACTGAGACAAAAGATTCGATAACATTAAACATTTAATCAATCTAAAAAAGAAAGAAATATGTTTCAAGTACTTTAAAAAAGATAATGATACTGTGATAATGATGAAAATATCTTTCAAAATTAAAAGCTTTGCTGTCTTTCTCTCTTTTCAATGATTCTGGAGATTATTTGTCCTTAACTGGTTTTGAGGAACTTTTCTGAGTGCCATTTAGAAGTTGGTGAGATGAATGAGGAGAGTTCTTTATTGATGTCTTTTAGCAGCATTTAGAAGTTGTTATACATGACAAAGATCCTTTATGGACAAATCTTCTTTCAATTCTTTGACACACAACGTTTTGGGGCCATATCAGACTCCTTCATCATGTGAACTGTTCACCTAATGAAGGGGTCTGAAATGGCCCCAAAACATTGTGTGTCAAAGAATTAAGAGAAGATTTATCCATAAAGGATCTTGGTCAACTTCTTCATTATAAATACTGTAAACCGTCTTATTTCCGCACCTTTAAATTTTCACGAGTGGTGGTCACTAAACCTTTTCGCGCCTTCTTATTTTCGCGAGGTGCTGGTTGACAAATGTATTGACAAATACAATACAGTATAAATACCTGAGATGTAGGCCTAATGGGTACTTTACATGACTACGATTTTCAAGCAGAATATTGATCGATGAATCTATCATTCAGCAATGAAAAAGACCGGTCACGTGACAAGCATGTGATCTTGTTACAGAGGGCGTCTCTGAATGTTTTAACACAACACCCAGGTGTGTGATCATTGTTGATTTGTATAGTGATCTAAAAACAAATGAGCAATGTTAGAGCAATGAAAATAAAATTATCTCCTCTCAAGTGTTGTGATTGCTTACGTAAATTGTGAAAACATGACTCTCCAAAAACAGTAAATCTTGTTTGTCTTTTTCAAACATCAAAGGGTTTAGAAGTTACAGAAACCAGTTACTTATTAAATGTTAAAAAACCAAGTGAAATGTTAAACTGTATATAAGGGGGTGGGTAAGGCTAATCTCTTGTGAAAACTATTAGTAAGAGTATCAGCAGGTGACATGTGTTAATCCAGATTAGCCCAGTAGTGACACGTGAATGAGCAATTTACACTTGTATTGTTTTTATGTTGTTGACGTATCTGAATAAAGTGAATGAATTATCTATATTATCACGTTTTTATTCTCGCGTCATGAAGTCTGAAGTTTTATGTCCACTGCACTCTCCTTGATGGTTTTTCATTTCTGACATTATTTTCACACATTTAATTTCAACATGGACATTTTTTGCAATAGGACACCATACTACATTGGAACTGATTATATCATTAAGTAAAGTGGGTAACACTGGCCTGTTAAGTTCGGAAAACAATGGCCTCAAGGCAGCATATTATTTGAATGCTTATATTAAGCTTTCTACTTTCATTGCAAGAAAAAAGTGTACATTTTCCAACATTGATATCCACTATACCTAAATTTGCACTCTTTTTTTATTCTCAATCACCATTTTGACCTCCTGACAAATTTGTAAAACAAACTGCAAAGCAAGCCAATTGTAACATTCTGGTTTCCATCTTTCAACAAAAAGATCTCAGGAAATATAGTACACTGATCAGTAACCCTGTTAAACATTCTCCATTCTCCAGTTAATACGGTAACTGCAAAATAAGACAGCTGTTTGCTGATCGTTTCCCTTGTTCGTTACTGTTTGAGATCATGTTAAACTTTGCGTTGTTTTTGAAGCACACTGTCAATACTGGATTATGTTCTACTGTGTGTAGCTGCGATGCAAACAATATCTCTCTCACTGTGTTAACAATGAAAAAGGAGAAATGACATGGTACCAAAGTGAAGATTTATCTAACTCTCCAAACTGCATCTCAGTGCTCATAATGTTGTAAAACTAAAACCATTCAGGCATGCATACTTTGGAGGCCTGTGTTGTGGTGGATATTATATTACAGTGGAGCTCCAACAGTCCCTGGTTGTAATACAGTAATGGCCAGTATCCTGAAGATAAGTTGAAAGACCTAACCCAGAGCTACATACTCCCGTCACTTTCATTGACCCCTGTTATTTTAAGGCAGAATCATATTTTAAAATCTTCAACATGTAAGAACATTTCTACATGAAGCCACTGATAATTCTTAAGCACAAATAATTGCTGCAAATGAATGGAAACACTGAAAAAACACTTCAAAATACAATTGAGGATTCAAAATATAATGAAGTCCAGAGAACCTACAACTGCACACTGTCAAGGTGACCCTCCAGACTGCACTTGTTGAACCTAATGACATTGATGAACATGTGTGGCCTTCCCATTTTCCAGTTATACCTCACTGAATTGGATATATCATTGTTTTAGTGATGTACCAATCAAACTGAGCAAACACATTAACATAAGATTCCCATGTTATGACATAATGTCTGATATTGAAAGCTCTTCCTTATGTGAGACATGAACACTGTTTTCTGTTTTTTTTCTTTTCATGAATACCAACTCACAGTTGTACACTGTACAAAAGACAAAAGAGTAACAACCTTAAATATTTTTAACATAAAGGAGACAAATTTGCAAGGATGTCTTAGTGCTGGGACTGACAAGTTGAACATATTGCAGCAGTGCATGGTTACTAGGCTGGATCTAATATGCTTTGTAAAGGCAAGGATCAGGATCTTAATTTGTACTCTCAGACAAGCAGAGTCAGAGACACTTGTGCATGCAGACACTAATATATAAAAATTGACAAATCCTATCAAACTATATTGAATGCATCCATCAGATGAGTAGGGTACGATTGTTAATTCTAGACGCAGTCAAAGGAAACAAGTTTTGATTATTTGTATAAAACTAAGACTCAGCGTGCCCCTCTAAGAGTAATCTTAGAACAAAGGTAATTGTAGCTAATGTACTTTAAAGGAGATTAATGCCAGTCTTAACACAATGGCTGTATTGTACAAGAGCAACTAGGTCCACTTTCTGGTACGATATTTCATCAAAATTGTCCTCTTACAAACACAGATTGAATACAAATCCATCCTTAAATTAAAGCAGATTCTCTAGAATGCACAACAACCACTACCTGTCACCAACACTTTGATTTAGCCATACCACAATCCGATCCCTCCTTCATAACCTTAAACTACTTCGAATGGAAGCTGTTTGTGGTGACAGGCAACCTGCAGTAGTCCCTTATAATGGACAGAGAAGCAGTCAAATTTAAATATCCATGTAACAAAACTTGATATGGTATCACTTGGATCCAGTTAATGACAACAATTATCTCAAATGACAACAAAGTCTGAAGGTGACTGAAACAGGCCATGTTGTACCTAGAATCATTCTTTCATCTTTCATTATTCCTACATCATCTCCTAAGTGTGCTACCAATATTGACATACATACGTTCAAATTCATATCTGCCTGCCAATAATCATTATAAAAAAGCTGGCAGAGCAATAATACTATATTCTTTTTAAGATTTACAAGTTAATCTTTGTGACCTTGACCTTGGAAACCCCTGATTTAGGACCAGTCTCTAATTAAATTTCTTGTACATGATAAAATAATTTCTGCCTTTAAAAAATATATTTTGCAGAATGTTGATTAAAGACTTTTTACAAGACTAAAACATGAGCAGTTTGTATGTATTTTGGATGAGTCTCATAGACATATCGAGATAGGACCTATTCTGTGTGCTACTAAGAACTGATACCTTTACAATGTATCACATGACAATATCTGCCATGAAACAGTATTCTAGTATAAAGGACATTTACCCAGAGTTGTAACCAGAGTCAAACTAGGTGTAGGTTCAGAGTGCCCTGAAAGTACACTGCTCCATATGTTTCTAAAAAAACTTGCAATTGTACTTTCTTCTGAGGTGATTATCTTACATCCTTTTCAACAAAATAATTTCCAGACAAACACACAATAAGGCTACCATGTCTGACTTGGTGTAGTGCAGTGACCAGCACAGAAATAAAGAGGTGGGCTCTATAGAATGACACTATGAAGGAAATCCAGTGAACTGTTTTTGAGATATCTTGCTGACAAGCTTAACAAGTAATTTAACATGCTGAAATCTTCAGTGGTGCTATGATCGTGAAAATTTCATGAAGTTCACCAAAACTGACCAGCCCCAGACGAAGCTTGGTGCCCACTAGGAAGAAAATCTAGTGATAAGGTCTTGAGACATCTTGCTGACAAAGGTAACCTACTGAAGTCCTCTTGTGACCTTGAAATAAGGGCCAGAGTCTCCAAACTTAACTGTGACCTTTCTCATACTGTGATGAACCTAGGTACCAAATATGAAAAGAATCTGACAGTGTTCAGAAGGTGATGTAAAGGCTGATGGTGCTGAGAAGGGGATGAATAAATGTTGATGGTACAGGCTGATGGTGTTGAGAATGGATAAGTACAGGCTGACGGTGTTGAGAATGGATAAGTACAGGCTGAGGGTGTTGAGAATGGATAAGTACAGGCTGACGGTGTTGAGAATGGATAAGTACAGGCTGATGGTGTTGAGAATGGATAAGTACAGGCTGACGGTGTTGAGAATGGATAAGTACAGGCTGATGGTGTTGAGAATAGATAAGTATAGGCTGATGGTGTTGAGAATGGATAAGTACAGGCTGACGGTGTTGAGAATGGATAAGAACAGGCTGATGGTGTTGAGAATAGATATGTACAGGCTGATGGTGTTGAGAATGGATAAGTACAGGCTGACGGTATTGAGAAGGAATGAGTAGGCTCAAAGAACCAAAAGGGGTTTAATTAATAGGCTGATGGGGCTTACACACAAATCGAAGTAAAAGCTGCGAAAGTCATTAGAACTCAAAAGAAGGAGACTACAGTTTCTATTTCATAAGGCTATAGTTAATCCGCCATGACAGGTAGTGGTGGGTGTTCTCTAACTTGTTTCACACAGCATATAATGTTCTGGAATCAAGAGACAGACTCACCTGTAAGTTGTATGGTATGTGAGCCTCATGGGGCTGGAAGGGCTTGTTCATCACTGCACCACCCAATAACAGGTCAGCTGCCCTGAAAACAATGACACAAACCTTTGAAGAGACACCAACATTACTGCAAGATTAACTGTCCAAACCATGCTTCATATCAGTCACAAGATGGCACTGGAAGCTATAATGGCACAGGTTTTGACAGTTAAACCACTTGTGAAACTTAGGATCTTGGCTCAGTGATGACACATGTCACAATCAGGGTCTTAGACAACTGTGCAATTTACAGCCAAAGTCAATTACTTTTTATCTCAAAAGGGCACATCTGCATCCCCTGTCAACTGATATGGCTATTGCACTGTTCAACCAAGGTGACAAACAGTCACTGAACCATGTCTGTGCGGGTCATGCAACAAATGGAGTGTCAGATATGGGATAATACTGGCAGGGTCAGTGAGTAAATTATGACCAGTAGCAACAGACTTTCACTTTTCCATGATTGCTTTGGATCACATTTTTGACTCTTTATCCACACCAGTCAACCAAGAGACTAAATATTGTTACTTTGCTCTTGGACATTTTTTTTATGTGGACACACTGCCAAAGCATGCCTCCAAAAAGCATTTTCTAGTGTGTTGTTTTTTTTTTTCAATAACAATGCGACAAATAGTTTATAATTCTAACTCTGTTGATAATATATGGTAATTTGAAATGTAATAAATGTTTTCAAACAATGTAAAAAGTGACAGATTTGACAAATTAAACATGTCAGGTAGCTTCTAAACATATATCATTTTGATGTCGCTACTGCCTGGTCGGTTGACCTCCAATGTGTGAGGCTGAACGAGCCCATGAGGCTTTACATACACAGGTTCAATTTGCTGGTGAATTATTACAGTGAAATAAATCTTAAACAGGATTTAACAAAATACCTACTCTTCCACATAATCAGCCCATATTTGAGTAGGCCTTGTGTAAAGTTGAGCAAGTCTGGGACCATGGCACTTTCAAGTATACCATTCATATCAGGCTAAACAAAAAAGGTGAAAGTTTCTCGAGCATCGGCCCATCACTTTTATTTGTGCGCGTAACAATTTTCTATTGTCATCTAAAAATGTTAGACTTTGCCATGTCCTAATCATCCATTTGTCCACTAAGTGTCTGTAAGAACAAGTGTAAATGAATCTACAACTCATTAACAGATGCTAAACTTTCCAAGGTGTATTTCTTAGAGAAAAAATAAAAATGTGTTCCTCCCTCATCACTTTTTTTCTAACAAGAATTTTTAAAAAAAAAGTCCCACTGTGATCGTCACTTTTGAGAAAAAAGTGCACAAAAAACATTTAATTTCTTTATGCAGCCAAACACGATTAATGGTAATATTCATGATAGGATAGAAATACGACAAAGACTATACGACATTCATGATGCATGACCTCAAACTGGACGACAGCTTTCACAAAAACATACTAGTGGAATGGGTAGCTACAGAAGGTTCACTGTCCTGTAATTCATGGTTCATACAAACATTGATGCACCAAATAAAAGAAATTATTAATGGCTAAAAGAAATACGCAAGGGTGCTTCCCAAGGGGTTTTTCTCTACGATGTGCCATAAATACAGAGCCTTTGACACTCTCTCAGATTCTACAGTCTTTTTCTCCCAAATAGCTAAATGTTTGACATCGTAACACTTTCTAGTATTCTGAAAAAAGGCTTGAATGGATTGATTTGAATGTAACTTGGTGCAATATCCACTGTTTACAATAGCTACAGACTGTGACACCTGCTACACCATCACTTTTAGGTATTATTGATTCAATACATGACATTTAGCTACAGCATACCCATTTTAATGGATTCTCTAATATGGGAAAATTAACTTTTACAGATTTCATTATTTATCAGACTTTGAAATTGTATTTTAACACCTCTGGTCCTGCTATCAGTATTGGAAGTCCCCTAGCATTAGGTGGCAACGAAACTGAGTGAGTGGTTGAGTTTAGTTTTACGCCGCACTCAGCAATATTCCAGCTATATGGCGGCGGTATGTAAATAATCAAGGCTGGACAAGACAATCCAGTGATCAACAACATGAGCATCGATCTGCGCAATTGGGAACCGATGACATGTGTCAACTAAGTCAGCGAGCCTGATCACCCGATCCTGTTACTTTCCTCTCACGACAAGATTAGTTGCCTTTTATGGCAAGCATGGGTTGGTGAAGGCCTATTCTATCCTGGGACCTACACCAGTGTAACGGAAATTACATAATTGGGGTGATCATTTTACATACCAAATTTGGGTATTTCATGATACCATTGCAGACTTGTGACCTAGTATTGTCTCTGAGCAGGTATATACTCTGTGACTTACTGAAAGGTTACAAATATATATTTAAAGAATCAAATATGAATTAATGCCATAAGTTGTCTTTACACGTCTTTCTTAAATAAAGTTTATGCTGAGATCTGTACAGGAATGTGAAACCTGATAACCATAGAAAAGAGCTGCATTAAATGATCGACAGGACTGGATATCATTTGTAAATTGTTATCACATGCATTGTACTTCCCCAGTCTAATTCCCCTAAAGGGTTATCATATCCTAGCTGATATCTCTATCTCCTAGCCCAACTATCTGCGATGCCTGTCCTGGTTTTGCATTTGAACCGACCCCTCTGATCTCTTTCCTTTTTGAAGGTCCCACGGTAGCTACATCGTTGATAGGTTCATCATGAAAGTTATTATTTTTTATGTCAGCTATCATTAATAATGAAGCTAAGTCTAATTTCAAAAAAGCATTTAAAAAATGTCTTTTGTAATACAATATCATCACACACTAATTTGCACAAAGCCATGGTCTGTACCAAGTAAGTCCCACAGGACTGTATTGCTCATTTCTGCACTTATCTCTCCTCAGCAAAGAATGAAGTTTTTTCCCATTTCCGACAGTACTTTAATACTGTACTCTTCTTCCTACAGACATACTTGACCTAATATTCAATATGTCAATCTTATGTACTCTGCAGATGTACTGACACAATAGGTATATTCCAGAAACATAAATCATTCCTGTTTAGACTGAACTGAATAAGTAACATTTAAACCAAGGGTTAGAAGAAAGATATAACTAATTTACAGGCTAATATTAGTGCTGACATGCAGTCTTAGCTACCTGACTGTACACCTGCCAGAACTCAATAATCAGTTTAGTGGATATACTACCTACCATACTCCATATCTCCCTGTGTGCACACTTTACATGGACTGGGCACTGGATTCGTTTATTCATTCATAATTAATCATAATTAAATCATTTATAACACACTACGGAGAACAAATAAAACAATTTTGTGTTTGAACTTAGTCATTCTGATCAGAAATCACTTCCTTAACTGGCAACAAAGCTAGCAGTAAAACTTTACATATAGTAAGACAATGGGCTTCACACATTGTACCCATGTTGGGAATCAAACCCAGGTCTTTGGCATGACAAGTGATTGCTTTAACCTCTAGGCTACCCCATAACCTTTATTCACATATAAATGTTTTTCATTTTGCATGAGTTACACACAGCAAAACCAAACATGCCTGTTCACTGTTGTGCACTCACACAAAGCTCACAAGCATAGCTTAGAACACTCAACACTTCGACAGTTCAATAAAATAAGATCCCTTTATATCACAAAATATATTGAAATTCAGTGCTTTGAAATAATCAGATTAATCACTGGGTTGAGAGTTCTTGTGCATACAAGTAGCAGATACTATTATGCACCCTGTTCAGGTTGAGTTGAGAATGACCTGTGTTGTGAGCCAGGCGTAACATGGGGGTTCTGTAATATATGTGGACCTCTTAAGGCTAATATTTAACCCCAAACATACTGCAACAACTTGTGAAAATGCCCAAACTGCAGAAAGAAAATATCCGACTTCTCATTCTCTAATGCCAAACTGATACACTGGAAGAGGTGACAACTGGAATGAAGCTTTTAGAGAGATATTTTTATAAAGATACACTAGTCTCAGGTATTTACATGATATGACAGTTTCCTGTCATAAGCAGCTTATAGAGGTGATAGAATTACTACATCATACCTACAGCACTAACAATATCACCCTACCCTGTATGCAAGAAAACATTCTTATCTGACAATCATCTTTGCACACCCATAACATTGAACCAACATGAATGCAAAGCACAAATCATCATCATCAGGGGAAAAACATTCTAAAAGGTGAAGGCTAACATGCATGTTATAAACATATCACCTACTTCTTGATAGATGAAGGATTAAACATGTAGATCTTGAGGAATTCTTCTTCTTGTGCATGGTATCCATACATGGGACTGAAACAAAGAAAAACACATTATCTTCACGCAATTTACCGGAACAGATCGGACAAACAACTCAACTTCTACAGGCAAGTTTCAGGAATCTGACGACATTTTTACATGCAAATACTGCAATGAGAATGAAGCAAATGCATAGCAAGTCATTATGACAACATCTCACATTCAGAACTTCATTTCAAGTGAATACACCAGATAGAAAGTGGTCAAATGAAACGTGTGTTATATACTGAACTGCAAAGAAACGTCGTCTTACTAAAAATTATGCTAAATGTTTCATCTTAATTTTAATTATTTTTTCACTTTTTATATGATAGCTAGACCCAGTTTGTCTGTCAACGCAGGTGTTTGTCCGTCATCACCTGCAAAATCGATTCGCTAGGACTATGGAAACTGCACGGACAACCATTGGTAATCCACAGAGACCAATCAGCACCAACAGAATATAGAGGCGTTTGTGGCAGAGAAACATCAGACGTGGCAAGACCTACAGGTGTCCAATCCCCTTTCTTTCTATGGCCTTCATCAACCATCTCATCCACTCCATGTAAAGATGATGAAATGCTGTTGTCAACACTCAGGAGGCCATACACACTGTCACACCACCTCTCATCATTTTGCCTTGTAATTGTCTGAAATGTGTCTTTATGTATTGATGATCAAACATGTCAAATTTTGAAATCTTTCCCACAATTATTATGTCATTTACATGTGTTTGAATAAAACTGATTATGAATTTCATAAAGGGAGTGATGTTTTTTTGCAGTTCAGTGTATTTAAGATTACACATTAGTAAAGTACAAACGCTGGTACTTTCAGGACAGAGTCCCATCCAGGATTCAAACCAACACTTTCAGAATGAGGAACCAAATTGCCAGCACAGTGCAAGTGGTTGAGTAGTTCATTGAATGTTTTAGTACACAGATGAGAAGTTGAGTGCATGGTTGGGTGAGTTGATGAGCAGTTGACCGGGGTGACTGGTGTAATAGTTGGTTTCAGCAGTGGTTCAGAAGTTCAGTGTACATTTCAGTACATAAATGAGTAGTTGAGTGACTTGATGAGCAGCTGAGTAGGGTGACTGTGAGGGTGAGTAGTTGAGTAACTTGATGAGCAGTTGAGTAGGGTGACTGTGAGAGTGAGTGAGTAGTTCAGTGACTTGATGAGCAGCTGAGTAGGGTGACTGTGAGAGTGAGTAGTTGCATGACTTGATGAGCAGTTGAGTAGGGTGACTAAGAGTGAGTAGTTGCATGACTTGATGAGCAGTTGAGTAGGGTGACTGTCAGAGTGAGTGACTAGTTGAGTGACTTGATGAGCAGTTGAGTAGGGTGACTGTGAGAGTGAGTGACTAGTTGAGTGACTTGATGAGCAGTTGAGTTGGGTGACTGTGAGAGTGAGTAGTTGAGTGACTTGATGAGTAGTTGAGTAGGGTGACTGTGAGAGTGAGTAGTTGAGTGAGTTGATGAGCAGCTGAGTAGGGTGACTGTGAGAGTGAGTGAGTAGTTGAGTAACTTGATGAGCAGTTGAGTAGGGTGACTGTGACAGTGAGTAGTTGAGTGACTTGATGAGCAGTTGAGTAGGGTGACTGTGAGAGTGAGTAGTTGAGTGACTTGATGAGCAGCTGAGTAGGGTGACTGTCAGAGTGAGTAGTTGAGTAACTTGATGAGCAGCTGAGTAGGGTGACTAAGGGTGAGTGACTAGTTGCATGACTTGATGAGCAGTTGAGTAGGGTGACTGTGAGGGTGAGTAGTTGAGTGAGTTGATGAGCAGCTGAGTAGGGTGACTGTGAGAGTGAGTGAGTAGTTGAGTAACTTGATGAGCAGTTGAGTAGGGTGACTGTGAGAGTGAGTAGTTGAGTGACTTGATGAGCAGCTGAGTAGGGTGACTGTGAGAGTGAGTGAGTAGTTGAGTAACTTGATGAGCAGTTGAGTAGGGTGACTGTGACAGTGAGTAGTTGAGTGACTTGATGAGCAGTTGAGTAGGGTGGCTGTGAGAGTGAGTAGCTGAGTGACTTGATGAGCAGTTGAGTAGGGTGACTGTCAGAGTGAGTAGTTGAGTAACTTGATGAGCAGCTGAGTAGGGTGACTAAGGGTGAGTGACTAGTTGAGTGACTTGAGCAGTTGAGTAGAGTGACTGTGAGAGTGAGTAGTTGAGTAACTTGATGAGCAGCTGAGTGGGGTGACTAAGAGTGAGTGACTAGTTGAGTGACTTGATGAGCAGTTGAGTAGGGTGACTAAGAGTGAGTGACTAGTTGAGTGACTTGATGAGCAGTTGAGTAGGGTGACTAAGAGTGAGTGACTAGTTGAGTGACTTGATGAGCAGTTGAGTGGGGTGACTGTAAGAGTGAGTGAGTAGTTGAGTGAGGGTGCGTGGGTGGGTGGCTAGGTAGGTAGGTAGGTAAGTAGGTAGGTGAGTGATTGCTCAATCTAAATACTGAAAACAGTTTGTGGTACACCATGCCAGCCATTCTCTCACCCTGCAGTGGCAACTACAGTTACTAGGGTTTCCTCTAGATCATATCTGATAACACTCTCTTTGTCCAAGAATAGCCATGGACATCACACACAGACATAACTCACACCCAGCCCTCAAGCTCAAGCATGTCTGTCTCATATCAACAGTATCCTCAGGGCTTGCTGAATTTCAAATGTTGCTGTTTTGTCACCAGTATCATGTGATGTAGCAGTCCTGCTTAATTTCTCTTCCCCTGCAGACCAAGATCCACCCATTTCATCAAGCTCAGTAGCATAATGTCATGAAAAGTGGAGTTGAAGTGGCGAAAAGTTACAATAAGCAAGAGTTTGTTGTGCCTGCTCACAACAGAGCAGCAGTCAACTGCCAACATATACATGGTATGTTTCTGAAACAACTGACACCAACTTTCAACTGATGAATGAGGATGTCAGTATCAACATGAACAATCCATAGCTCCATTAACCTGACAACACCACATGAAGCCGTGTCTGCCAGCATTCTACTGGAGCATGTCCACCGGAGCATATCCAGGAAAATACGCCATTACGAGGAACAGTATTCCCCTGTTCCTCATTGAAACAGGTCTACAAAGTTGCAGCAGAGATTATCCCACAAAGTGTGACATGTAAGATGATGTAAGATGATGAATGTGTACATCACACTGGGCCTGTTGTAATACATATGACATACCTGAATCATGTTACTGAAAAAGGTAACTCATGAACTACATTTTTTCACTCCCCAAATTATGAGTTTCTGTCAATATTTACTCTATTCATCATCCAATCAGGATATTACACAAAAAACCTTGCTATTCATTCTTATTTCAAATGTGTATGGACAACACAGATCCTGAGAAGGCATCCTAGGTGAGAATTTGTGGCATATCGTCGAGGAGTAAGTAGTGCAATCTCATGGGACTGTATTCGTTTTACACCTTAAATGTACTACTTAGAATATTTTACACAACAAAGACTTGATTTTATAGCCAAGAATGAGGCAGTGATGAATTTGTATTTTCACCTAAAGATTATATCATCTATCTGCACTTTTAAACAATTATATCAAACCTTTTTCGCATCGTTCATGAATGGAACCACAGCATTATAGATGTACAACTTTGCTGGAAACTTAAGTATGCAAGTGTAAATAATATTGGTAAAATAATGCTTATCCCATTCCTTCACATTACCACACTCAATCTGTAAATCTAAGTGATTACACATGGTAAGGTAAAAGGAAAATCATGTGGTCCGCAATTTCTTGGGGAGGTGTACACAACACACCCATCTTGCAGTTTCTTGCTATCAGAGGATTAGTAGCTGGAAGGGACATGACACTAATGTCTAAAACTGACAAGATGGAACCTACAACCCATCTATGGTTGTGTGGTTGCAGCCTTGAAGTTGATGGTAAACAAGCTACAAATTCAAGAGTCTGTCAATGGTATTACGTTTCTCTGTTCATCATCACCTTACGTCATATAATAAAATACCTTACAGATTAAGTGCCTTATATACCACTAAATCTAGGCTCCTTTACAGAGGCAAGTTAAGTCTAGGGAAGAAACAAAAGAGTCTGTTTATACACAACTCCTCAGTGACTAATACACTAGAAACAACCAAGTCATCAAGAATGATCACCACCGCTTACAAACATGACTTGCTCAGGCCAGTTTTAACGGATCTTCATGGGCTTGCAATGTGCTGGGCAGTGGTTTAGCATAGTGGTTAAAGCATTTGTTCATAACAACAGTCCCAGGTTTGATTCCCCTTATGGGTAAAATGGTGTCTCCTGCCATGGGTGAGTGACTTTAGTTTTGCGCTGCACTCAGGATTATTCCAGCTATATAGCTGCGGTCTATAAATAATCGAGGCTGGACAAGATCAACAGCTTGAGCATCGTTCTGTGCAGTTGGGTACTGATGACATCAACCAAGTCAGCAAGCCTGACCACCCCAACCCGTTACTTGCCTCTTACGACAAGCATAGTTTCCCTTTATGGCAAGCATGGGTTGGTGAAGGCCTATTCTACCCTGGGACCTTCACGGGTCTGTCCTGCCATGATGTTCCTTGAACACTGCCAATAACTGCTTAAAAACTATACTCACTCACTCACTTGTTCTGCAACAGAGATAATGTCTGGTCATATTTCAATAAATGAAACACACATTCAAACACTAGTCTTCATATTCTTCTTTGTTGGTGCACTCAGCAACCTTCTAGTCTTGTAAACCGCAGCCTGAATGAAAGCAAGTCTGCACTAAACTCACTTCAACTATTCATTTATTAAAAATTATTACCTGCTTAAGACACCATGTCACTGCTGGCAAAGAATATCTATAACTGACACAAAGTTCTAATTTGCCCACATCTGGGATAGAGGGGTTATCATTAACATGTGAATTACTTGCACTGAATGTTTGCTTAAAATGGCAGTGATTCATGAGAAACCAAGTGAGCGTACAGTCTTAAAAGTACATACATAGGAGTGCATGTGTTGGTAATGCACTGGCCTGAATCAGTTCCAGCCATGCTTCTTTCAGCACTCAAATCATGACTACATGTTGCTGGTCATTGAAACTGAACACACAAATGTAAACGCAGACCACTGTCAATGTAATACGTTGTTATTGTTGCCAGTTGCAAACTGTTACTTATCACCAAGCTGGAGAGAAACAAAACTACCTCCTATGGTGTGTGAGGAAGGTTTAACATCCCCTGGAACAGTCAAGAACATGTTTCATGTAGAAAGCAAACCTACGCATACGCATATGGCGTTGACCAACATTGAAACATTATCACCACAAAGCAGGATTTGAACTCATGTTCACAGATTTCCACTAAGCCCAAGGGACACAATTCTGCATAGAGAACAGCATGGGCCAAACAAGGTTATGGTAGTATAATCAGAAAATAAAAAAACCCCGATCATCTACATGGAAGAAGAAGCAATGATTTTCTTGAGTGAAATAATTTTGATTAATTCTGGCTGCAGTGAAGCAAAAAGAGCTAGAATGCGTGAAGCTACTCTCCCATTGGCTTCTCTGCTTATAATCCCAATTCCCAAAATCAATGGTGGCTGGTCAGTATGTGCGGACTGTTCGTCCTCCTCCATTCTCGTTGAGCTTCCCTGTCGATGGGAGGATCAGATTCTCAAGACCAGTGTCTCGGAAGCATTCACACAAATGTCAGTCTTATCAGAGAAAATCAATACTCTCTATATCACATCGATAATCAATCCGCTATGCCCTTGTCGATGTGCGAGGACGTTACTCTTGGAATCCCATCTGTCAAGGAATCAGGGCTTCTTTTCCAATATCCTCAACTAAAGACAGGCACCTCGCATCCCTTTGCCCCATAACACATCAGTCAGGGGTGAGAGGTCACAGCTTGAGTTAACACCATTATTGATCTGCACATGTAATCTGACTTCATCAACAACTCTTAACAAGCCAACGATGAAGTCAACAGTCTTCTTGAAACAATTTCCATGATTACAATTTGGGAAAAATCTAACCTTTTGCAAAGAAAATATGGAATTTTATACACTTACATATGTGCAGTAAAATAAATATAATCAGAATCAAAGTGGTTTTGTTTGAGAGGACAAAGCATGAGAATGGCACACATGTTTGGTAAAATTCAGCATGTTCAGCTCACAATGGTTGCAGGAGCTGAGTCGAAAGTACAAAATGTCACCACCAGCAACACAATCAATAATGCACACCCATTTGCCTGATCACATTTTTATGAAGCTTGCAAACCTACCACAAACCAAGAGATCTTTCTGTCACACACGAGAATATCACCTTTACATTTCAAGAATGTCAGCTTTACAACACACTTTCAGGATCTGCATTTCATAAAAAATTACCAAACCATCTACTGTCCAATTTCACGTTTATGTTGCCCATAAGATAGTTCAAAGGATATGTAATATGCTGCATGTACACTTCTTAAGATTATGTTGCACATATATAATACTTCTAAGGATCTGTACTATGTTGCACATTGATAGTTCATAGGATTTGTAATATGCTGCACATACAAGAAGATACTTCTTAAGATATGTATTATGTTGCACATATATAATACTTCTAAGGATCTGTACTGTGTTGCACATTGATAGTTCATAGGATTTGTAATATGCTGCACATACAAGAAGATACTTCTTAAGATATGTATTATGTTGCATATATATAATACTTCTAAGGATCTGTACTGTGTTGCACATAGATAGTTCATAGGATTTGTAATATGCTGCACATACAAGAAGATACTTCTTAAGATATGTATTATGTTGCACATATATAATACTTCTAAGGATCTGTACTATGTTGCACATAGATAGTTCATAGGATTTGTAATATGCTGCACATACAAGAAGATACTTCTTAAGATATGTATTATGTTGCACATATATAATACTTCTAAGGATCTGTACTGTGTTGCACATAGATAGTTCATAGGATTTGTAATATGCTGCACATACAAGAAGATACTTCTTAAGATATGTATTATGTTGCACATATATAATACTTCTAAGGATCTGTACTGTGTTGCACATAGATAGTTCATAGGATTTGTAATATGCTGCACATACAAGAAGATACTTCTTAAGATATGTATTATGTTGCATATATATAATACTTCTAAGGATCTGTACTGTGTTGCACATAGATAGTTCATAGGATTTGTAATATGCTGCACATACAAGAAGATACTTCTTAAGATATGTATTATGTTGCACATATATAATACTTCTAAGGATCTGTACTGTGTTGCACATAGAAAGTTCATAGGATTTGTAATATGCTGCACATGCAAGAAGATACTTCTTAAGATATGTATTATGTTGCACATATATAATACTTCTAAGGATCTGTACTGTGTTGCACATAGATAGTTCATAGGATTTGTAATATGCTGCACATACAAGAAGATACTTCTTAAGATATGTATTATGTTGCACATATAAGATATTTCTAAGGACCTCTACTATGTTCCTCATACAATATATGACACTTCTGAGGATTTGTACAATGTTGCACAAGTAATGAGATACTTGTTTGACTATGTACTCAGACAAAGTGTACTTACATTCCAGAGACAATGGAAATCTTGAAGACATGCTGGACCACAGACTTGGCACTGTTGTTCGCCACGTTAATGGCCTTATCAAGACTTGTAGCAAAGAGACGCAGGTATCTCTCCCATGGCTGCGTACCGTCATATGGTACGTAAAGGTAAGGAAACACTCCATGAACATGCATGCATGTCTTTTGTCCTAGAAATCGATAAGCAAATGTCACCCTCTGTGTAGCACATTTTTAATGACAAACAAAACCATACCACAACTCATGTAACATGTAATCTTTTCAGAAATCAGATAGAAAGAGCATCAATGCAATCAGATAGTGGCAATCACAAATTATTCAAGCACCTGATCATGTGCTGGCTCATGTTTTACTGTCTTACATAAAGATGGATAAACTTCAAACATACGATATTTTATCTAGATACTTTAATGCATACATTTACATATGGTACAGATTAATGACATTTGAAGGGGGAGGTTGGACTTCCAGACAATAGTTATTATGTGAGACATAGATACAGTTTTGTAAATTAATTCTATGAACTTGACATTATTTTCCTTGCAAGACCTTGCAAGCAATTTTTGTGTCAGACAACTTAATTTTTTAGAACAGCCTGAAGCATAATATTCTTTAAAGAATCTTAGGGGACAATCCAGTTCTTCTGTTAAGATCCCACAGAGGTATTGGTGGATGGTTGTGTGATGGGTAGGATATGAGGGTGGATGGATGAGTGACAGGTATTATAATTACATGAGGTTAGATGGCAGAATGACAGGTATGATGTAAAGATTGACGACCGAGTGTCAAGCATGGGATGATGGTGGATGGTAGAGAGATAGGTATGATGTAAAGGTTGACAGCCAAGTGACGGGTATGAGATGATGGTGGATGGTAGAGAGATAGGTATGATGTAAAGATTGACAGCCAAGTAGCGGGTATGGGATGATGGTGGATGGTAGAGAGACAGGTATGATGTAAAGATTGACGACCGAGTGTCAGGTATGGGATGATGGTGGATGGTAGAGAGACAGGTATGATGTAAAGGTTGACAGCCGAGTGACAGGTATGGGATGATGGTGGATGGTTACTGAGAGAGACAGGTATGATGTAAAGATTGACGACCGAGTGACAGGTATGGGATGATGGTGGATGGCAGAGAGACAGGTATGACGTAAAGGTTAAGAGCCAAGTGACAGGTATGGGATGATGGTGGATAGCAGAGAAATAGGTATGATGTAAAGGTTGACAGCCAAGTGACGGGTATGGGATGATGGTGGATGGCAGAGAAATAGGTATGATGTAAAGGTTGACAGCCAAGTGACGGGTATGGGATGATGGTGGATGGCAGAGAGATAGGTATGATGTAAAGGTTGACGGCCGAGTGTCAGGTATGGGATGATGGTGGATGGCAGAGAGACAGGTGTGATGTAAAGGTTGACGGCCGAGTGTCAGGTATGGGATGATGGTGGATGGCAGAGAGACAGGTATGACGTAAAGGTTAAGAGCTAAGTGACAGGTATGGGATGATGGTGGATAGCAGAGAAATAGGTATGATGTAAAGGTTGACAGCCAAGTGACGGGTATGGGATGATGGTGGATGGCAGAGAGATAGGTATGATGTAAAGGTTGACAGCCAAGTGACAGGTATGGGATGATGGTGGATGGCAGAGAGATAGGTATGATGTAAAGGTTGTCGGCCGAGTGTCAGGTATGGGATGATGGTGGATGGCAGAGAGATAGGTATGATGTAAAAGTTGACAGCCAAGTGACGGGTATGGGATGATGGTGGATGGCAGAGAAATAGGTATGATGTAAAGGTTGACGGCCAAGTGACAGGTATGGGATGATGGTGGATGGTAGAGAGATAGGTATGATGTAAAGGTTGACGGCCGAGTGACAGGTATGGGATGATGGTGGATGGCAGAGAGATAGGTATGATGTAAAGGTTGACGGCCGAGTGACAGGTATGGGATGATGGTGGATGGCAGAGAGACAGGTATGATGTAAAGGTTGACGGCCGAGTGACAGGTATGGGATGATGGTGGATGGTAGAGAGACAGGTATGATGTAAAGGTTGACGGCCGAGTGACAGGTATGGGATGATGGTGGATGGCAGAGAGATAGGTATGATGTAAAGGTTGACGGCCGAGTGACAGGTATGGGATGATGGTGGATGGCAGAGAGACAGGTATGATGTAAAGGTTGACGGCCGAGTGACAGGTATGGGATGATGGTGGATGGCAGAGAGATAGGTATGATGTAAAGGTTGACGGCCGAGTGACAGGTATGGGATGATGGTGGATGGCAGAGAGATAGGTATGATGTAAAGGTTGACGGCCGAGTGACAGGTATGGGATGATGGTGGATGGCAGAGAGACAGGTATGATGTAAAGGTTGACGGCCGAGTGACAGGTATGGGATGATGGTGGATGGCAGAGAGATAGGTATGATGTAAAGGTTGACAGCCAAGTGACAGGTATGAGATGATGGTGGATGGTAGAGAGACAGGTATGATGTAAAGATTGACGACCGAGTGTCAGGTATGGGATGATGGTGGATGGTAGAGAGATAGGTATGATGTAAAGGTTGACGGCCGAGTGACAGGTATGGGATGATGGTGGATGGCAGAGAGATAGGTATGATGTAAAGGTTGACGGCCGAGTGACAGGTATGGGATGATGGTGGATGGCAGAGAGACAGGTATGATGTAAAGGTTGACGGCCGAGTGACAGGTATGGGATGATGGTGGATGGCAGAGAGATAGGTATGATGTAAAGGTTGACAGCCAAGTGACAGGTATGAGATGATGGTGGATGGTAGAGAGACAGGTATGATGTAAAGATTGACGACCGAGTGTCAGGTATGGGATGATGGTGGATGGTAGAGAGACAGGTATGATGTAAAGGTTGACAGCCAAGTGACGGGTATGGGATGATGGTGGATGGTAGAGAGATAGGTATGATGTAAAGATTGACGGCCGAGTGACAGGTATGGGATGATGGTGGATAGCAGAGAGATAGGTATGATGTAAAGGTTGACAGCCAAGTGACGGGTATGGGATGATGGTGGATGGTAGAGAGATAGGTATGACGTAAAGGTTAAGAGCCAAGTGACAGGTATGGGATGATGGTGGATGGCAGAGAGATAGGTATGATGTAAAGGTTGTCGGCCGAGTGACAGCTGTGATACAGAATGACTGGCAAAGTGACAGGTATGATCAGGGGTGGAAATAACTTTAAAGTTGGTAATGTACTCAGATAAAGCGGAACATGTAAAATCACTTGTCCTTATAATTTTTCCACATTACCGGCTGATTTTCTTGCTGATCTCATAAATAAACACAATTAACATTAGAACGTCAACTGAACACCAGTACAGCGTGATATAAATACATTTGCTTGCCTGACAGAAAAACACACTGTTGGGCAATGAGTTACTTCCACCCCTGTATATTACAGGGTAGGACGGATGAGTGACAGGTATGATATAAAGGTGGCTGGATGACTATTAGGATCTAAAAATCAGGGTTCATTATAAGCTGGTAGTCATGGTTCTTAGTTGCCTAATATTACTTTCTTTCAACTCTGAAACTCACTGAAAACTTTAAAACATGAAAACCTGAACGAAAGGATTCAAAATACATTCATGATTTGTTAATATTAGAAACGTGTGACAGTGAAAACAGATGGCATCCTGACTCATTCAGTAATAACTATTAATTATCTGTGACAGTATATCCCACTGACCAGCTGGTGTTGCTCCAAATATCCTCAGGACAGGCACTCTCTTAACATCACAGCCCCGGAATTGGGAATGTGTGACATCAAGCCCAGGTATAGGTGGGGCTAGATAGTGGTCGGTGGTTACAATGCGCACAGAGAACATGGCGCCAGCTTCAGTAGACCTTCATTGCATCAAAATCTTCACTATGCACAGCTGAAAGTGAAAAATGCTGGTGAGAGCTACATGTGTCAAGATTAACATTATTGAAAGATTTGAAACATTCTCAAGACTGAACTGCACAAAAATAGTATCATATATGATGTACACATTTTTACTTCATTCTTTTAACTTAGAGATTCAGTAACTTGCAGATCACATTATGTGTAACTGAAAGTCATATTTAAAGACATTGAAGATACCTGAACATTCACAAAATGCCTTTGTATGCATGCAGAATTTGACATAAGCAAGTTTCGAAGTACCACATTCTAAAACACAACCCCCCCCCAACAACATATCTAACTATGAATGACTCCAGAGCCACAGATGCTGCTCACTAACATCTTCATGCTACATCCTCAACAGAGGAACAGACTATATATAAATTAGTAATCCAAACTAAGAATGAAGCAGTTCTGCAAGTCGATCAATATGCATGATGGCCCACTTATTTCCATCTTGCCAGTGAGCATGATCCCATTGTCAGAAACAACATACTTTTATCAAGCGCCAACTACTAAATGTTCTATCAAGACTAAGGACATCCCTGTGTTTCCCTGTGGTACCGATCTGCAGTCTCTATCAGCTGAGTGAGTGAGCAAGGTTTTATGCTGTCTTCAGAGAAACTCTTGCAATATCATTGAATGGAACACAGATATTTAGAATATTGTGCATGTTTCAACTAAATCACCGGTAGATCACTGGGAAATGTGTGCACAGCTGATTGCTGTACCCAACTCAATATACGAGACAAATACACAAGGTAATCATAATCCCTCCATATAATACAATGCCAAGCAAAAACAATGTAAAACTGGCAAGATAAATAATCTTGTCTAGTGATGTTCAATTGCAAATCTGATGCCTTCACTGACATTGTTTCTCTTGTTCACTCCCACAAAAAGATACAGTGTCATTTTCTTACTGATCACCAGAAGGTAAGCTCACAAACATGATACCCAAAGACAACTCAACCCCCTTCTGCAGACTGCCTTTTGTGGTCTTCAAAATTCAGCTTATCTACGGTATTATATGGTAGGTGCATCATTTTGAGACTGGGGATGCAAATACAACTCAGACCCCAAACTTACTATAACTTGTACTTTCCTCAGAAAGTGTAATGTCAAATAATAACATTTGTTTCATCTGACCACTTTAAAATAGGCATACCAATTTACACTTTTCTAGGGATATACAAAGCATGTCATTTCAACTCATAGTTGTGAATGTCAAGGTTTCTGAGTGGAAAAGACAAATGACTTTGTTTGCTCAAAGTAGGTGGCTCACTTTGAAAGAGAGAGTTCAATTTCTCAGATTCTAAAATGTGTACTTTACTGAAAAACCTGAATTACCTAAACAACAGATTACATTTGACCGCACACTAAAAGTCATTATGTATTCCTCGGAAAGACGGAAGGTTATTAACACTCAACTTAATGGTGGAAGGCTAGCGACACCATACTTGAGGATGCAGGCTAGTAGCACGCATCATACTGATGGCAGGCTAGTAACACAGTTACTCAGGGATGCAGGCTAGTAGCACGCATCATACCGATGGTAGGCTAGTAACATAGTTACTCAAGGATGCAGGCTAGTAGCACGCATCATACCGATGGTAGGCTAGTAACATAGTTACTCAAGGATGCAGGCTAGTAGCACTCATCATACCGATGGCAGGCTAGTAACACAGTTACTCAAGGATGCAGGCTAGCAGCACTGATCTTCCCAATGGCAGGCTATTAACGCAGTTACTCAAAGATGGAGGCTAGTAGTACTCATCATATTCATGGCAAACTATTGACACCATACTTACGGATGGGAGGCTAGTACCACTCAGTATACAAGTGGGTGGCTGGTAACGTTCAACTGTCAATTCATTCGAACATATCATTATACATACATCAGTATAGTTTGTTATCTGATCTTGAAATCAGCTTAGTAATTCTCCTCCACTAAAACTCATCAGATAGCATGTAGCCAGCCAATATTCAACCAATGTACTTCAACCAATGTAACTAGGTATACAGGGAGCACACACTATAGTTTCATTGGGCAATGTCTTCCTACCAGATTCCTTGGAATTTGTGTTGCCTCAAGTCGAACGTGACTCCTCTAAAAAATGTTTTAGGAACTTCAATTGATTTTATTAAGAAGAAAAACCATTTTTGGGTTCCACTATTGCACCCTGTCTGTATGCCCCAACTGGAGCACCTGAACAGCTGTAAGGGTGATTCTGGTGAAGTAGTGGGTGTTTCAACAGGCCAATATCCTCAGTGATAAACTACTGAGATTGACAATTCCCCATCTTTCTCAATAATGGACTGAAACTTTGCCCAAGTTTCCTCATCATTCGAGGTTCAAATTCCCAGAAAAAGGGCACAAGTGCTTAAATAATGGAGTCATTACTTGCATAAGGAATACAAACAAACCACAGTAACACATCAACATAATTATATACGTTCCTGTTGTCATGGCACTGCATGTTTGTTCACACAAAAATTACATATTTAGCAGCTACTGAAAGTAAATACATCACTAATATAGATCACAACTGAATGCAGAGCAAATGAACAGACCATCTTATCTCAGTCACCATGTTCACCACCTGCTCTAAAGGACATAAAACCTCTTATCAATATTTAGTTCCAACCTTGGGCAAACATACACTGATTTTGCAAGGAACAAATAGGAATGGATTTTCTTAGATTTTATCAACTTTTGATTCACAATTCTGTGTGAATGTGTTCAAATTTATGAAAATCAATATCAGGGTATGTCCCTGAAAGTGGACCATGCTGGTATCCTGACAACTATTTCTCATCACCATCAACTATGAAATAAACACAGCTACCAGAAAGTGTCAACACCATCAATTTTAATGTAATACTCTGCAAGGACACTATGAGATAAATACAGCTGAATACTTCTATAGATTATTTTCCTTTCAGTCATCATTGATTCTAATCTATCCATTAACCAAAGCCAGTGGCCTCAACAAAATGCCAATATTGCCATTCTCTCTGCTACTTGTATCAGATGTTGCTGGTGTTACTGCTAATTACATCAGGTATATATGTTGACAAGGGACTCCATGCCTGCAAAGCTTTCCAGCTTGATGAATAGTCACTGTTGCTACCTAGCTATATATCATGAAGACGGGCGCACTCGCCAAATTGATCAGAGAGAGCATATTCTGGGGTGAACGTTTACATAACCTTACCACTAAGCAATCACACATAATTTATAAGCAGTCTATTTTAAATCAGAAAACATGAATGGCACAATAAGAAATTGATTTTCCCATTATAACAGTTCATCTATGTTGGAACATTTACAAAGTGAGGGACAAACAGCATGAACACTGTAGTTTTCCACTAGCCTCTCTTCTAATGTGTGAATAGAAAAGCCATGAATCGTGTCAACTTAACAGTAAACAATTTTGCTACACAGCATGCCAGCATTTGATAAATCACTTTAGAATTTCCTTGTGGTTCTCAAATCTAGGTTTCAGAAACTTGAAAAGTCAGCACAGGACATTAAGCAGCATTTAGAGATGTATGCATGTAAAGTAAATTTTCATGATAAAAGCTTGGGTGATTTTTGCAAATTACATTAGGAATGTGTTTCATCTCAAACCCCAACTGGAAAGTAAGTGTACATTACAATCATCAAACTTTCAGGCATGAATTTCGTAAACATAAAAGAACTATGGTTAAAAAAGTTTAATTGATTTCCTGTCAATTTATACCTGCAGATAACCCAAACTCCTGTCATGTTAAGGAAGGTTAATATTGCATATCTACATAACAACACTGAATGAATTAAGAAATTGAGGGCACAATGTAGAAGTTACAGATTTATGATTCAAAATTTTATGCAAAGATTCTTTAGACACAACAGCAGGGGTGTAGGTAGATCTACAACTAACATTTGCTGTCCAGAGTTATGTTCATTTCACGGATCCTCATTATTTTTACCTGATAACAGTCTGCTTGTCTGTCTCACAGTCCCTAAACCACAATATTTTCCCTTCTTACAGGCCTGCAATGCTAAAGCCCTAAAGTAAGTATGTCTAGATGCCCTTACGTTCTACATCATCTCCCTTCCATTGTTTTTATGGAAATCATATATATTGAGAGACGAAGCATTAGTCTAAGAGTCTGTTAACAAGCCCATCTTGATCACCACAAGCCCATTATCAGTTTTACATTATGCATGACACTGACAGTGCAAACAAGTACGTGGAAGTGCTAGTGGCTGTCACTTAAGCAGAGCACAAGGGCCGTTTAATAAGTGCACCTGCCCTTTGAATGGTCACACCTTAGTAGTTGCCATGGTGGTTTGAAATAAGTCACTGTAACACTCGTTTAATTGAATTATCACCTTTCATGTTTATAAAAAACAATATCTACCAGCTGATTGTTGTGTCTCCAAAATTAAGCAGTAGCATGAAGCAAAATGTTATTAGAAATGGTGATGAGACATCAAAATGTCAGAGTGTTTCGTAATTAAACAAACAAAACATTCATTCCCCTTTCTGTTTTGGAGGAAATAACTTTTCACAATGACTCTCACTGCCATTATTGATTTTGTTTACCCTTGGTTGTCTGTCTCTTAGTAATAGGTAGTGCTAAGTTTGGACTGTATAGCATTCTCTTTGACAGTAGTTCTTATACCTTTTTGTGTGATGGGAGCAAGATGGTGTATCCATGCAAGTCAAACAGGTTATTAACACCACAGATGCATTATCAAAGTTGTTGTGATTGGTTGTCAGACATTTTCACACTGAGCCTGCTCAAACACAAAGAAGGGGCTACATATTGTTCATACCAACAAATGTTAATGATTCTGTTTCTAGCCACACTAACATGGGACACACTGTAACCAAAGCCAGTAATCCTAGGTGGAGTGCTAGTCCATCAAACTTGCTACAGGTATTTACTTATGAACAATACTGTACTGGAATCACAAGGTCTGTGTCAGTTAGTGGATCTAATTTGGACCTCAGACTAAGCTGTGTCTAATTCCTGGTGGGTCCATATAAACCTTGTGATGTTTTGTAGAAGACAGCCAGAACACATGATCTACATCACTGAATTTCCTTTCTCACCAAGACACACCTCCATGGCGAAACTCACTTTACAAAGCAGTTATCACACTTGGCCAATCAAACATTACAGGTTTATCAGTATGAATCTCAGTGCACCATTTGTCATGAAATAATCTTTCACTTACGGAAAACAAATATAGCACTTGACAATCTATCACAAATATTTGGTCAATATAAACAATATAAACATATTTGGTCAATATGACAGTTGTTTCAAGAAGGCACCAGGAATCACATACCATACTTTGACTAGTTAGAGCACAATAGCTTCACAGCTTCAGTTCTATCATGTCAGTGCATCCATGTAACAGCGAAGTACAACATCATCATTCCAAGGAACCTACTAATGATCTCACACAGTAAAATATCATGATACACAAGAACTGAAATAACACAACAACATACATTTGCTATGTAGGTGTTGTCTATAGGAAAAAGCCTTTCTGGTGAAAATGGCCAACATACTTTATAAATAACATTCACTATGATTGGTTCACGTGTTTGACCTTTCAAATGTAACAATTTCATCAGCTTGCAAATATAAATGCTGCTTAAAGTTTGTTAAAAAGCAACGCATTTGAGATGGAACTGATTGTTGCTATCTCCAACTGAGAACAGTAAAGGAGATGCCTTAGTGAGGTTTGAAAAACAAAGTGCAGAAGTAACATTTAACAGAGACAAAACTTTAATGCAAAGCATCCACAGAACTCAATAGTGTGGAGAGCAATAGTGCAGTAGTAAGGCGGCTGCTATCACGCTCAAGGGATGGGTTCAACCCCTGGTGAAGCCCCCATGGTTAAGGTCCCAAGGTTAAGGTCCCAAGGTAGGCACATTTGTGTAGTATTCTTGGACAAGGTTTTTCGATTCACATTGTCTCATTTCCCCCTGCTGTAAGATGGGTACCTATGAAGATGAGCTGGCAATGTGTGTGATTAGTTCACTGCGCCCAACAGACAGCATGGTTCTATGATACCCATGGAGGTGGAAAAAGTGTTGGAAAGTATGACGGTATCCTACGGCCAGGGATAGTAATGCATGTATCGCTGTGAGCAGGTAATGTGCCTTCATGAGCACCATTTAAGCAAACTATTACTATTACTCTTTAATAAATGAATTTGAGACTAACTATCAAACAAGATATAAAGCATCAACATGACAAAATGAGTAACTTTAAAAATCAAAGTCAATAAATCAGCACAGCACATCATTTATTGGGATGTTACAATAATACACTAACTCATCATGGTTTTTCTGTTTCAGGGTCTAAAACATTTGAAGAACTGTTTCAGGAATAAAGCTCATTTCTTTTGTGCAATTTGTCAGGCAGCTTAAGATACAGGGCCCAGATTTTCAAAGCACTCTTAGAGCTAAGACAGTCATAAGTTAAAGTTAATGAATGGCACTTATGTCTGAATGCGAAGAAAGCTTTGAAAATCTTGGCCCTGGTTCTAAAACTGTAAATGTTGAAAGCATGTAAGGAATTGTAGATTCTGTTTGGTCAAAGATTTTTGTTATTTAAGCTGAAAACATTGACATATCACCTGGAAACTAATATCTCCACATGAAATTCCTGGAGTGAACATGTTTCAACATGGCTACACACATAATCATGGAGAGTCATGAATAAATGATGAAAGCAAACAGAGGTTATAAGTCTATATGCAAATCCAGCCCCAGTGAAACCAACAACTAACAGGAATATATCATCATGTTCAATGTTCAACTGAATGAAAACTTGCAAATTTATTACATTCATTTATTGATTTTATTATGAATAAACAGAGATATAAAGTTAAACGATTTATCTGAGAGGGCTTTGTACAAATCAGAAAACGTCTACAATTACATTATAACAAGCAGAAGCAGGAACAGTTAGAAACATATACATACTAGAAAATTACAGATTTTTTTTATTTCATAGAGCTTCCTGCAACATGTACAAGTCATTGACTGGCTGTAAGTACACAACAAGCAACTACAGGGAGACAGGAAGATGACACTGAACACAATGACCTTTATCGGCTGAAGTAACAACTGTTACTCAGACCAAACTGACAAACTGAATTTTTAAATCAGTACACTATCTGTGAAATGTAGCCTTACAGATTAATTACATTGACAGTGTTTGGTCAAGGAGAACAGCTGATTGTTGATTTGATTTGTTATCTGTCAACAAGTCAGGCCTCAGCATTATTTAATATAGCTGATATGTTTCACTTGCAGATTCACTTTAGTTTAATAGCAGATTCAACTTCAAATGGGCTGTCTCTCAACAGATCTCCTTCCTCAACCAACTGAAAGTACCAGGTCTTGCCTTAAAACAGTATTCCATTTATATAGCAACATGAAGATGTCTACAATTGGAAAGTGATGAGCATGTGTTATGTAAACCAATACCTGGACCCACAATGACAGATGTCTCAAATAGCTACACATATTAACTTCCTTGAAATTTTCACAACAAACGACTATAGATTTAGGAATTCTTATCAATGAGATAAACTATCGGATCTATGGTTTATGGGCTTCCACTACTTTTCTAATGCTGTGATCGATAGGTCAATTGCTGTTATACACATATAAGTAAAAAATACTTGATCTTGAAAATTGAAGGTCCAATCATAAGAATAAAAACTGCTGTCACTAAAAGACACTATTCTTTGACCTAGAAACCATTTCTGTTGCATGATTTATAGTGCATATCACCTATATATATATTTCATGATTATTAGGGGATTCATCATTCATATTTAACTACCTATAGTGCATACTATATTTCTACCTCACAATCTATAGTGCATACATAACTGATATTTAATGATTTTTAGTGCACACATCACTTCTAATTCCTTATTTATAGTGCACAGATCATTTCTATGTCATGATTAGTAGTACAGTCATCACTTCGATTAATAGTGCAAACTATATTTCTGACAATTTTGGGGGGTATATATCATTTATATTTATTGATTTATTTTTTGCATACATTTCTAATTCATGATATATATATTGTATACATAATTTCGAATTCATTATTTATAGAGCATACATAATTTCTAATTCATGATCTAAAATGTATACAACATTTATATTTATTGACGTTTTATGCCAATAATCAGTTCTATTTCTAATTCAATACTAGGTAAACAAATTTTCATCCTGTATTCTGAACAGAGCTCTGTTTACCTGTATGTCTGTTAAAAATTGTCCCTTAAAGTATCATGATGATATCAACCACTACTTGACAAACCAGCTACAACCTCAGGCATCTTCCCACCTTAAAGCATGCTTCCACTTGAAACCCTTGTGCGACCAAAACCTATTGAAGTCACTCAAGTATTTATGAAAACATTTGATATCATTACTATTTACACTGTTTCTCCTAGTAGCATATTTCTGTCACCAAACTCACTTCCACCTGAAACCACTGCTACCTGAAGCCCTTGTAGTAGCCAAGCTATTCAAACATTACCTGCTGGACATTGTCATTACTCATGACATTGCTACTCAAATTACCATGACAAAAACGAAGTAAACCTGTGCTATCCATCATGATACAGTTAAAAACTTGTAAATGTTATAATACATCTCAGATATTCAGGAATTACTGAGACAGTGTTTCCTACATCAAGGCAGGTTGGTCCTTTCAAACATCCTCTGTAATTTTCTAAAGGTCTAGGGCTGTTACTGAATGCCCTTGTCAGATACTGACATATTTACAGAGTTCTCTTCCTCAAACGTGGATACCAAAAATCTAGTCCACTTGTGAACATGAATCCAGATTATATATCAGTTTCATTAAAAATCAATATTTAATGACCTATCTACAAAAGAGCATTCTTTTTTGAAATTTTGAAACCTGAACCTTTTTTTCCAGCATGACATTTTCAAGTTTCTTGACTATCTCCATAGAAACAGAAAAATGTGAAACAGAAGTGGCTTGTGGTGTTGGTTTGGGAACCTCCTTATGGCCATGATTGAGAGCATGGAGTAATCCCACTGATCAATACAAGACTAGCAGAGACGGAAGGACCCTGGGTCTGTCTGTCCTCCTATGACAAAATGGCCCCGAGAAATTCCACCAGCACATAATGATGGAACCTCAACCATTCCTACGCAGTGTGTGGCGGCACACACAAGTGGTAAGGCAGGCCATGTGAGGAACGATTTTGATGAGCACAGTAATTGCTCCCTGTTCATCTACATGATGGCGTCTGCTCGCTGGCAGAAAGGCAGAATACTGGGTAGGTGGAATCTGCTGCCAAAGTCTGCTTGGCGAATGTCACTGACAAGGCAAGTCTGTTACAAATAACTGGATCTCAAACACAGGAACATGCAGTCAGATGTGGAAGCAGCATCAATGCAGCTGTTGATGAAATAATTGTTACACTCTATTCATGAGACAACGAGAGATGTCAACAAAGGAAGTTAACACACATATCTTCCTTCTTCAGGTGTCAGCCTTGTTCTGCATGTTGTAAACTAAACTACACAGTCCTCGAAAAGAAACTAAAGCTTAAAACAAAGTCTGCAGAAAAATGAAAACCCTTTTCCTTCTATAGAAATATAGAGAAGGCAAACCAAGAGTGAAAGCTGGGGGGAAAAGGTTGGTTAGAAAAAAGGAGACTCTACAGTAAGGACCTGCTAACAAAATTGTGGGCAAGAGTTTGCTGGCAGTGTCAGTCTGCTGTGCAGCATGTTGAGGCTCATGAAAGGGGAGGTCAGTAGGTGAGACATGTACACTGATCTGATGACCTGAGTGAGAGGGAACATGTAGGCCTAAGTGCTAGCACTCAATACTGCACCTTCCAGGAAATGTGATATGAACAATAATCACCACTACCCATATGATAATCACAGCTTATTGCTATTGTAAGACAAGTGGATCACTGTTATTTTATGCTACAGTCAGCAGTATTCCAGCTGCCTACATATCATGGCCACTAAATTCACTAAATTTCAAGGTTTAGACAGTTTAGTGGGAGATAACATGAATAGTGTCACACTTTGTTACCACCACCAACACAATCACCACCGCCCCCCACCCACCCTTTCCTGAGATCTAGTTACTGACTTGAAACAACAACAGAAATTTATGTGATATGCTGGGTTTATAAAGAGTCTTGGACATTTCACAACAAACACAGTACTAAGAAAACCACAAACACACCCCTTAAATTTCACCATCTGGTCTTGCACATGTCTTTTCCCAAAGACATGAAGTAGGTGAAGGCCACAGCAGTGCCATGTTTAACAATAGATTGTGTCCATCTAGTATTTAAACACTTAAACTAAAGGAATTATTATTAATCAGCGAGGTGTTTGATAAATCAAATGCATCACACAACATGGCATAAATTATAAAAGAACATATACAAAAAATTGATTTTTTTCTCAAAAACAAAGCTCACATCAAACAATAAAAGCATATCCACAATCAACATGAACTTGAGATAGCAGTGTAAATAAAACAAACAATGAAAAAGAGCTATTTCATAACAGTATTGAACCACATGAATGCTTGAAAATGATCAACATTAAAAAAACACTTAGAAGCTACTCAGAAGCATATCTTGTACCATTAGTGAGCTCTCGAGTGTCATGGTCAATTCCTTTGTTTGCACTGGTCTTAGGGCTCCATGTCCTGTCATCGAAGCCGTATGTAGAGCTAGCGATACAGTCGCTTGATGAATAAATACATATTTTCAAGGCTTCCATATTACAGTTGAAGAAGAATACTTACATCACTGTGCCTGGAGTGTGGCAGTTTCATACAGATATACTAACCTTTTGTCCCTGACAAATGGTTATCAATGAAGTTATGTGAAAATAATGTCACAATGAAAATTAAAGAACCCATTCAGTATGATTGGGAAAGGAATGGGATGAATGTTTTATTAAAAAACATTTTCCCAGTTTTACTACCTTAAACCTCCCATACAGTTGTATAATGAAGTAAACACCACAAGATACTTTTGTTATTTTCTGTTTCTATGGAGAAATAACAGGTGGGGAAGAAAGATTCAGGTTTTAAAATTTAAAACGTGTTGTTGCACTGCTAACAGATCAATAACTATTCAGATTCATCTTGACTTTTAATGAAATTGTTACACAGTCTGAAATCATTTGAAAAAATTAAGTGATTTGCCATGAATCTAGTCCAAGCATGAGGACAAGTGGGAAAATATAAATATGATGAGTAGATTCAATGAGTGCCCTGGTTCATGAGTAAACTGCAAAGAAAATTTGAATGGACCAACCTGCCTTGATGTGGGAAACAGTGTCTCAATAATTCTTGAGTATCTGGGATAAATTATAAAGCTTACTGGTTTGGACTGCATGATAGACTTGCACAAGTCTCTAAGACAATAAGTCATAGTTCAAATGGTAATTTCTAAAATAAATAACAGACTGGAGTCCTTACTGTCACCCTACCTTGACTTGCCTCTTTATAGGACTGAAGTATTATACATCCATGGTCTTAGGTTTCAGTATAACCTTAGTGCAAGACTAACTGGATGCCACAGGTTTACTTTGTCCATATCAAGGTAATTTGAGTAGAAACAGTATGAATAATGATGATGTCAATTACATAATGCTTGAATAGTTTAGGGTAGCAATAAGGTTTCAGGTAACAGTGATTTCAGGTGGAAGTGTGCTTGGCCACTAAAAGATGCTTTGTGCAGGAGCTGTTGTTGAAAATGATTCTGTCATTTGAGGTTATTGAGGTACTCTCCTTTGATGAAAATATGTAATTACTCATTCACCATAAGCAGTCAAATGTTCCTGGTTTCAGATTCACCCAAACAATAACATGGTGTTGCTAGTGCAACAAACCATGTTAAAGAGTTTCCTCAGGGTTAAGTGTCGCTTGATCTGGTTAAAAATAAAATACACTGACCATGTGTTCACTTCTCATCATCTTCCTGCAAAATACTGACAGATTTCAAGTCCAGCTAGTAAACCTCTCCCTGGGACCACATGCTCATCTACACCACTGCAGTCAGACAACAGCTCACATCTAGCCTACACTACACGTAAGGTTGAAATAGCGCAAAAGTCTTACATAATAATTTTCAAAATTTACATTTCATGGCCTTGAAGTTCAATAGCGTCATGAAGATGATGAGCTGTACCTTTTGCTGAAATGAATCCATGCTGAAACTTAGCAAAAACAGTACTTAATTTACATAAATAAAACCTGGCTTTGTATTACAAGAATCCAGGCCTAGTCATTGATATCCTTGGCTGAAACAACAGGACCCAAATCAGAAGAAACATTAGCATATTGAAGTAAATATTTTGAGTATTAAAATTAAGCCTTTAGAAAGTTAACATAGAACGTAATAGTGCATGGGATTCACACTGTGTCCCATTATAATGTAGGTCAGCAAGCACAGCAGACCAGAAAATCTGGTACTTATATGGACACATGAAGATCTGGGTTACAACTGGCTTTTTGTGTTGTAAGAGGTAACAAACAAGTGACTTGGTTGTCACATATTAATGCATAAATCGATGTTCATGCTGTTGATCACTCGACTGTCTTGTCCATTCTCTATTATTTACAGGTGGCCGCCACATAGCTGGAATGCTGTTTAATGCAGCGCTGAACACCAATGAAACCCCATCACTGTTACATGATGAGAAAATGCAGTCATTTTAAAATGTGTGAATCACAGGAATGACACAGGGTCTCTTTCCCCTAACGGGAATCTTTTGCCCTTTACAGTAAGCAAAATTTATGGCAGTACTGAAACAATATAACCCTAACAAAGCTAGTTTTGAAAGCAACTATCAATAAAACAGGGTCCCTCGATGATGGTCCTTGATACATGAGCGCTGTGTAGATGTACGACCACAAAGTTTCTTCAACGTCATCAGTATTACAGTGGGTCTAAATTTGAGCGACAGTCCTTGATGCACAAGCACGGGAAGATTTCTGATTCCAAATGACCTTTACAAAACTGGTTCACCACACAGCTATCTGTTGTTCAGTGTCACCTTATAAGGTATACATGTAGATTGTGCTGTAACGTAAGCCTACAATGGCATATGCAATAATATACATGTAAATGAGCAGCATGGTCGGTTTTACAAAGTGAATCTCATTTAATTATTATACAGTTCATTCAAAACATTCAGGCACTGAACAGAAAGGACAAATAATGCACACCTCCTCTATACAATAACGAAACACTTTTGTTAGCAATGTTCAAATGATATTTTCACACCAGTACATAGGGGTGAAACAGTATACTGCAGTACTAGTAGCACCGTGGTATTTGGCCTTCTGTTCTGTATACCGTAATGCAATTGAAAAATATTGGTATTTTCATTTTATTAACCTTTCCTACATGTGTAAAAATCAAATCATTTTGTCAAAATCTAAGCGTTTCTTTTCTTTTCTGCATTGTGCAGAAAATCCTGTGACTGATCTTCTTTATAATACCCCATGCTGTCTTGCAAAAATGAAAGAAAAATCAACCATCACCATACAAGAAAAATCCTAAACTAAGTTTGTGTTTGGGACCTTCTGTAACAGGACTGCCATTCCCAAAGCCTTTGTAACCTTGTAGCCTGATGACCTATGACAACCATGTACCTCAACATAGCCTTGCAAACCTTGTAGCCTGATGACCTATGACAACTATGTACCTCACCATAGCCTTGCAAACCTTGTAGCCTGATGACCTATGACAACCATGTACCTCACCATAGCCTTGCAAACCTTGTAGCCTGATGACCTATGACAACTACATAGCTCACCATAGCCTTGCAAACCTTGTAGCCTGATGACCTATGACAACTATGTACCTCACCATAGCCTTGCAAACCTTGTAGCCTGATGACCTAGGACAACTATGTACCTCACCATAGGCTTGCAAACCTTGTAGCCTGATGACCTATGACAACTACATAGCTCACCATAGCCTTGCAAACCTTGTAGCCTGATGACCTATGACAACTATGTAGCTCACCATAGCCTTGCAAACCTTGTAGCCTGATGACCTATGACAACTACATAGCTCACCATAGCCTTGCAAACCTTGTAGCCTGATGACCTATGACAACTATGTAGCTCACCATAGCCTTGCAAACCTTGTAGCCTGATGACCTAGGACAACTATGTACCTCACCATAGGCTTGCAAAACTTGTAGCCTGATGACCTATGACAACTACGTAGCTCACCATAGCCTTGCAAACCTTGTAGCCTGATGACCTATGACAACTATGTACCTCACCATAGGCTTGCAAACCTTGTAGCCTGATGACCTATGACAACTACGTAGCTCACCATAGCCTTCCAAACCTTGTAGCCTGATGACCTATGACAACTATGTACCTCACCATAGCCTTGCAAACCTTGTAGCCTGATGACCTATGACAACTATGTACCTCACCATAGGCTTGCAAAACTTGTAGCCTGATGACCTATGACAACCATGTACCTCACCATAGCCTTGCAAACCTTGTAGCCTGATGACCTATGACAACTACGTAGCTCACCATAGGCTTGCAAACCTTGTAGCCTGATGACCTATGACAACTATGTACCTCACCATAGCCTTGCAAACCTTGTAGCCTGATGACCTATGACAACTATGTACCTCACCATAGGCTTGCAAAACTTGTAGCCTGATGACCTATGACAACTACGTAGCTCACCATAGCCTTGCAAACCTTGTAGCCTGATGACCTATGACAACTACGTAGCTCACCATAGCCTTGCAAACCTTGTAGCCTGATGACCTATGACAACTATGTACTTCACCATAGCCTTGCAAACCTTGTAGCCTGATGACCTAGGACAACTATGTACCTCACCATAGGCTTGCAAAACTTGTAGCCTGATGACCTATGACAACTATGTAGCTCACCATAGCCTTGCAAACCTTGTAGCCTGATGACCTATGACAACTATGTAGCTCACCATAGCCTTGCAAACCTTGTAGCCTGATGACCTAGGACAACTATGTACCTCACCATAAGCTTGCAAAACTTGTAGCCTGATGACCTATGACAACTACGTAGCTCACCATAGCCTTGCAAACCTTGTAGCCTGATGACCTATGACAACTATGTACCTCACCATAGGCTTGCAAACCTTGTAGCCTGATGACCTATGACAACTACGTAGCTCACCATAGCCTTGCAAACCTTGTAGCCTGATGACCTATGACAACCATGTACCTCAACATAGCCTTGCAAACCTTGTAGCCTGATGACCTATGACAACTATGTACCTCAACATAGGCTTGCAAAACTTGTAGCCTGATGACCTATGACAACTATGTACCTCACCATAGCCTTGCAAACCTTGTAGCCTGATGACCTATGACAACTACATAGCTCACCATAGGCTTGCAAACCTTGTAGCCTGATGACCTATGACAACTACGTAGCTCACCATAGCCTTGCAAACCTTGTAGCCTGATGACCTATGACAACTATGTACCTCACCATAGGCTTGCAAACCTTGTAGCCTGGTGACCTATGACAACTATGTACCTCACCATAGCCTTGCAAACCTTGTAGCCTGATGACCTATGACAACCATGTACCTCACCATAGCCTTGCAAACCATGTAGCCTGATGACCTATGACAACTATGTACCTCACCATAGCCTTGCAAAACTTGTAGCCTGATGACCTATGACAACTATGTACCTCACCATAGCCTTGCAAACCTTGTAGCCTGATGACCTAGGACAACTATGTACCTCACCATAGCCTTGCAAACCTTGTAGCCTGATGACCTAGGACAACTATGTACCTCACCATAGCCTTGCACACCATGTAGCCTGATGACCTATGACAACTATGTACCTCACCATAGGCTTGCAAAACTTGTAGCCTGATGACCTATGACAACTATGTACCTCACCATAGCCTTGCAAACCTTGTAGCCTGATGACCTAGGACAACTATGTACCTCACCATAGCCTTGCAAACCTTGTAGCCTGATGACCTAGGACAACCATGTACCTCACCATAGCCTTGCAAACCTTGTAGCCTGATGACCTATGACAACTATGTACCTCACCATAGCCTTGCAAAACTTGTAGCCTGATGACCTATGACAACTATGTACCTCACCATAGCCTTGCAAAACTTGTAGCCTGATGACCTATGACAACCATGTACCTCACCATAGCCTTGCAAACCTTGTAGCCTGATGACCTATGACAACTACGTAGCTCACCACAGGCTTGCAAACCTTGTAGCCTGATGACCTATGACAACTATGTACCTCACCATAGCCTTGCAAACCTTGTAGCCTGATGACCTATGACAACTATGTACCTCACCATAGCCTTGCAAACCTTGTAGCCTGATGACCTATGACAACTATGTACCTCACCATAGCCTTGCAAACCTTGTAGCCTGATGACCTATGACAACTATGTAGCTCACCATAGGCTTCCAAACCTTGTAGTGTTCCAGAAGGCTTGTGGTGCAAGTTAAAAGTCAAATATTAAGAAGATGTGTGGAGTTTCAAACACAGGGTCCTAACTCTATTATGTGGCAGAGCTTCTTATAGTCTGTCTCACAAGAGTGAGTGAGTGAGTGAGTGAGTGAGTGAGTGAGTGAGTGAGTCAGTCAGTCAGTGAGTCAGTCAGTGAGTCAGTCAGTCAGTCAGTGAGTCAGTCAGTCAGTGAGTCAGTCAGTCAGTCAGTCAGTCAGTCAGTCAGTCAGTCAGTCAGTCAGTTTGGTTTTACGCTGCTTTTAGCAATATTCTAGCTATATCACAGTGGGGGACACCAGAAAATGGGCCTCACACATTGTACCCATGTGTGGAAAGTGAGTGAGTGAACGAGTGAGTTATTATATTATTATATTAAATAATCATATTCATTATCCTGATTTTCCACACACACACACACACACACACACACACACACCCTATTGAACCATTTTTCGATTTTGCCAGGTTCTGTATCTCTGGTCTCCATGAATCTCCTTTTGAATGATATTCAGAAACTACTACTGAAGGCAAAGGTTGTTGTTTCTCAGGGTTTTTTTATTAAGCAACATAAGACACTTCAATGGTCACTGAAATAAATCCATTCTTACTATTGCATATGCCAACTGCTCCATTCTGTGTCCTATTTTGAACGGAGGTCAGACATCTAGACAACTACATGTCATTGAAGTAAGAGTCCTATTACATGAGATAGGCAAGGAGCCACTCACACCTCACTTGCAAGTGCATGTACTGGCCTTGGAACAATTATCAAGTCACTAAAGGTTCTCCCAGACGCTGACAAATACATAAATAAACATAGGTATTTCTTCATTTTTCACAGTACCATTGTAACATTTTGTGAAAATATATTTATTTTCTAAACAATTACCCCAAAGACACATGACAACAAATCCATATATATCCAAGTATTTAAATGTGTGTCTAACAAAATATCATTCAAAACTCTTATCTTTACAAAAATTTATTAACTCAGAATTGCTGGGTACTCAGACTAATATATCTTTTTCTGTTTACTAAGCAGTCTGAACCTCATCAAAATATCTCATCAATACACAGATAGAATTTGACCTGTAAACAGCTTTAAATTTAACTTGACCTCTACTCCAAATTCCCCCAAATAAATGTGTGTTCAATGTTGGAAAATAAAGCAGTGCCGGTCGAGAGAGCCTCACAGTATAGGATCCCCACACATACTGTTGTGGACAAATCATGCAGCTTTAACAAACATGTTACTACATATCTCGTCTCCATGCCTACCTGCATAACATAACAGCCAGTCACAATACAGTCCCTGCTGAAAGGACAGGGGTCGTGCAGCTCCTCATAAGGTTCCTTGAAAGTAAGCCCACCTCTACAGTGTGGGAATACTTCCTGGAAGATAGTGCTGACCAATCAGCTGTGGCCATACGTCTATCACATATCAGTGTACAATGCTGAACTAATCACAACATGGGCTCTGTCAAAAACTAGGTCACAACCAGCAAATGTCATGGCCTATTATGTCTGTATGTAGTTAAACCTACAAGGCTAGATAAGTTACATAACTGATAAATTTAACCACTGTTCACAATATACACCATGTATCCGTAACCTAGAAAATCAATCCATATGCTTCAAATGAATGTAAAATCTGTAAATTGATTACCTTGCACAATACAACTTTTTACTATCTGGTTACCTTGCAAAATACAACCTTTTACTATCTGGTTACTTTGCACAATACAGCTTTTTACTATCTGGTTACCTTGCAAAATACAACTTTTTACTATCTGGTTACCTTGCACAATACAGCTTTTTACTATCTGGTTACCTTGCAAAATACAGCTTTTTACTATCTGGTTACCTTGCACAATACAGCTTTTTACTATCTGGTTACCTTGCAAAATACAACCTTTTACTATCTGGTTACCTTGCACAATACAACTTTTTACTATCTGGTTACCTTGCACAATACAGCTTTTTACTATCTGGTTACCTTGCACAATACAACCTTTCACTATCTGGTTACCTTGCACAATACAACTTTTTACTATCTGGTTACCTTGCACAATACAACTTTTTACTATCTGGTTACCTTGCAAAGTACAACCTTTTACTATCTGGTTACCTTGTACAATACAGCTTTTTACTATCTGGTTACCTTGCACAATACAACCTTTTACTATCTGGCTACTTTGCACAATACAACCTTTTACTATCTGGTTACCTTGCACAATACAACTTTTTACTATCTGGTTACCTTGCACAATACAACCTTTTACTACCTGGTTACCTTGCAAAATACAACCTTTTACTATCTGGTTACCTTGCACAATACAACTTTTTACTATCTGGTTACCTTGCACAATACAGCTTTTTACTATCTGGTTACCTTGCAAAATACAACCTTTTACTATCTGGTTACCTTGCACAATACAACTTTTTACTATCTGGTTACCTTGCACAATACAGCTTTTTACTATCTGGTTACCTTGCACAATACAGCTTTTTACTATCTGGTTACTTTGCACAATACAGCTTTTTACTATCTGGTTACCTTGCAAAATACAACCTTTTACTATCTGGTTACCTTGCACAATACAACTTTTTACTATCTGGTTACCTTGCACAATACAGCTTTTTACTATCTGGTTACCTTGCACAATACAGCTTTTTACTATCTGGTTACCTTGCACAATACAACTTTTTACTATCTGGTTACCTTGCACAATACAGCTTTTTACTATCTGGTTACCTTGCACAATACAGCTTTTTACTATCTGGTTACCTTGCACAATACAGCTTTTTACTATCTGGTTACCTTGCAAAGTACAACCTTTTACTATCTGGTTACCTTGCACAATACAACTTTTTACTATCTGGTTACCTTGCAAAATACAACCTTTTACTATCTGGTTACCTTGCACAATACAGCATTTTACTATCTGGTTACCTTGCACAATACAGCTTTTTACTATCTGGTTACCTTGCAAAATACAACCTTTTACTATCTGGTTACCTTGCACAATACAACTTTTTACTATCTGGTTACCTTGCACAATACAGCTTTTTACTATCTGGTTACCTTGCAAAATACAACCTTTTACTATCTGGTTACCTTGCACAATACAACCTTTTACTACCTGGTTACCTTGCACAATACAACCTTTTACTATCTGGTTACCTTGCACAATACAGCTTTTTACTATCTGGTTACCTTGCACAATACAGCTTTTTACTATCTGGTTACCTTGCAAAATACAACCTTTTACTATCTGGTTACCTTGCACTATACAACTTTTTACTATGTGGGTATACACAAAGTGAGTTACTGATACAATAAAACATGCACTTAAATTTGTATAGAGAGGTTTATTGTTTCACATCAAACTGGAATATACCTGGGTTCAGTTGTTAAACAATGTACATATGTCCTCACATAGTAAAACAAGTTTATACTTTTTGTCTCAACATGGTATATTTAACATATCTATGTATATTAATTGCTTGTATTACCCTTCTAGTACTTGGCATAGGAAACAAAATATCATTCATCACATCATTTCCTGGCTATGCAACAAGAATATATTACCCTTACATTTACTGTAGTAACCTATGCTTTATACAAAAATTCCTTTCAATTATGATTTTGTGTTCATGATAAACCAATAAATATGTGAAAACTTGACTCACAGTGAGGTCAAAATAAAGCTGATTTGTCTTCCATATTGAACTCACTCACTCACTCACTAACTCACTCAATCACTCACCAATATATACAACAGTACAGTCTGGCAATGTGATGCTATATCACCTTGTTCATGAAAATGAGTACAGGTGATTTGATGTACATCACAACAATACTGACACCATCAAAACAGATGGTGCATTGTCAACTGATCTCTTCATTATGAAGGTCACAAGGGAGATAATAAAAGTATATCTGCCATAAATGCCTGAAAAAGAGCTGTGCAATTTTGGAATGTCCTGAGCTTGGCATTTATTCACGAGAGGCATTTATTGTTTCAAGGGAAAGTTCAAGTTCAGGAACAACCCAAAACAGAACTCTCTTATTTAACACTGGTGTTTCTTCATCAGGTAACCCAGGAAGTTTCAGGTAAACACATGTTCAAGGATATACTGTATTAGAACCGTGATGTGTAAATAACAATGTATGGTTCAGCAAAGAAATAAAAAAATACAGTCCTACATTTGTCATCATCAAGATAAAAAGACAATAGTTTCGGTTGCACCCAACAGATCCAGGCATAAAGGCAATATAATTAAAACTAGTCATGTTCTCATCAATTATTCCGTCAAAATCACTCATGTTAGCAGTTTCAATATAAGTTGGTATTATCATGACACACTTGAGACAAGAGTTCCAAAATGACAACCAGACAATATTTCCACTTAGATGTATGAATAATTTTGAGAAATATTTGTACGCAGACTGTTAATGTGAGTAAGGTGTCATTTGAGTGTTGCTCCACATCTAAGAGCATGAGGAGCCGGAAGCCAAAATCAATGTGTTGATAGTTACAACATGAATAATTAACTTAGCTGCGTACTTATTTCAGTTGTTGTTACCTTTAACGGTTCTTGGAAAGTACAGAGCTGTAGATCAGCTAGCTGCTCTACCAAGACCCATGACTAAAGAGTAAACAAATGACTGGCAAAAACATGTCCTACAGCACCTAATGGAGTGAACTTTATGTTGTATAACCTTTTAGGATATTATCATAAAAAACATGTGAGATTTGTTGTTATCCAGTGGAATCACCTCAATGCCTGCAACAGCACACACTGCTGTGTTAAATGTTTACTGCTCAATCATCATGATGATGCTCTGATGTTTTGTAATAATAGCCAACTGTGAATATGTGCCTGAAAATAGACTCGACACATCCTGGGAAGTTGATTTCAAGCATTTCAAGACATTGTTTACATACTCATATTTTGTCAGTCCAGCTAGGCATGGCATCCTAGCAAAGGCACTTTATCTTACCTCACACATAAACGTCTTTTTCTGTTTGGCTAAGCCCTCTTCTATTGTTTTCAATGTACCCCAAATACAAGTGAACAAAGAATTACTACCACAAGGTATCGAATGAGTTGCCATTGGCAGCAGGGTACATTGAAATATACCTCGCTTGTACTTAAATTGAAAATGCCAGACGGGGATGGTGCATATGTAGTATGTATAAATAATGCATTGAATGATAATGCATATATATATGCATACATATGCCCGTCTTGATTTCATAATCATGTGTATTTCTTACTCCTGACTCTAATCCAACACACAAAAATTGAATATCTTTTCATGACATTTCAAACCAGTAAAGTTACTCAAACATTAACCTGGTAACTGTAACAGATCAAACCTCATTACGCAAATCACCCTATGCTTAAACACTACATGTAAAGAAGAAAAAAACACAATATTAAAGGAGACAAATAAATATTATGATTATCTTGAAGCACATAGCGATATATGAAACTACAAGTATCTGAATGCATCATGTACAAGGCTGTGTTGTAGGCTGAAGTCTGTAGTAATATAAGCTGGTCATGTCTAATCTAAGTCTGTTTTTATCAGTTTAAAGGCAGACAAGACATGACACGATTTTATTGTGACCTAATTTCTATATAATGAAAGCTGCTAAACTTGAAGGGCTGGTTAAAAACCAAACCTGCTGCTGACAAACAGAAGAACAGATTGCACCTATCTACATAACAACCAGATGCAACTCTACATGGAGACTAGCTGCACATCAACCCAAGGGAAAGTTGCACCTCAACCTAGTTACACTTTTACCATGGGGAGTACTTATAAATCAAGCAAAGGACAAGTTGCTCCTAAACATATAGACTCTTTACACAATAATCCATATAAATAGGAACAGTTGCCCCTAAACATACTGAATAGTTCTCTATTTAAGTAGCATTTGAGAAGTTGGTAGGATGAGGATGAAGACTTTAAAGGATAGACGACTTCTTTCTTGCAGTACACTTTAACACATGGAGACTAGTTGCAATGATAAGCTTACTGCCACTTTTGCATGTTGTATTGGAAGTGTCATGCTATCTCACAATAACTTCATTTGAAAGACTTCAGTCGAGATTTTCACATTCTTGCCTTTAAAATGCATCAATGTATATTTCGTTTTTAATGGATAAAAGTTACAGTCTGAAAATTCCATGCCATGAATTTTATGTGTGAAATCCCGTATCTGTATTAGTATGATAACACACTGTTTGACAGCATTCTATGTGATGGAGAGGTGTTCAGTCTTACATGTCATGTCATGACTGCAGCTGTGTGTGGCTGCTATCAACAAAGATTCATTCATTTGCACAAGTTGCAAATCTATATCTAGCTCAATACCTGATTCAGTATAATTGCCAAAAGAGCCTGGCATTCAGTCTAGATGATGATGATGATGCTGATGATGATGATTTTACAAAAAGCCTCATGAACAATCTCATCAGCCCATAACTGACCAGCAGCCAGCCAGAACACAGAAGGTGTACCTGTATACTAAGATGACAGGGGCTAGACCCTTGTCCAACGCAGGCAAGCTTCCTCTTTGTCGTGTCTAAATCCACCTCCAACAGCAAATGATATTTACATCTATATGCCAGACATCACACTGCACTGTGGTCAACACGTGCTCCACTGCACATTGCGGCTGCCGCTGTGGTTGATGATGCAGCACAGGACCACACCCTCTTCTATGGTTCAGTCTCATACAGGACTGATCAGCTTGGGGATGGGGAAGGAAGGGAGTGCTTGTAGTATCAGACTGTAGGTTGGTCGGTGTAACAAACAATACAAATTCACTCTGTTTGAAATGTGAATGTCACTGTCTGTTTAGTAACCATGGTAACCAGAATCAAGAACTACCAGAGATTTGTTCCTTCTCTTGATATGATCATTAGATGGCTGCAGTGGTGATACTTTTGATCACATTCATTTATTAATTCATCTACTTTACATTTTTTTCTGCAATTTACCTAAAATAGCAGAAAAGGAGCAAATACACAATGCTTGCAAGTCTAAAAATACGTCAAGTGCATGATAGATTTTAAGAACCTTCAAAATTATTACAAACAGCAAACACTATGTATCATTTCCTGGATCCAATCTCACTCAACAACATTTTTCACCAACAACATTTTTCACCGACAACATTGAGCACTTAATCCCATTCAATTTATGTGGGCAAACTAAATATGTCTTAGTCTAGTATTTGTTATTTGAATCTCTAATATGAAAATGAAACACTTTCCCCATGCAAATAGGATAATCATTTTCAAAACGTGTACCAAATTCTAAAAACTGACAAATGAAGGCACTTATTACTACCATAAGCAGCTTGTCACATTTGTTGTCAGGGATCAAGAGGTATTGTAACTGTGATCATTCCCTGAAGAAACTGAAACATTTTCGCTATTAGTTTTGGCCATCGTGTACCTGTTCTACATTGCTGTTATATCAAATATATCAGCAATAAACATAAAATGCAGCTGACGCTTGCTCATTTAATTCGCTAACCAGAGCAAATATTTTCCTATTTACATTTTGAAAAACATATGGACTCCGACTACTTTTTCCTGATCAGCTGATAATAGATGAGATGTAATGTCATTAATATCTTATCAAAAAGCTGCATTCAGATTTCCCTGATATTAGCATGGTTACCTGCTACTGACCTTAATTCCTCACTGTTGGTCAGAATATCATCAATACAACAGACCTTTCCAAAAATGTGAGCTCTTCTTAGCCAGTCATAAGGCCAAGGTGATTTTACATGTAGTGGTACTACACTGGGTCCTAATTGGCACAAAATAGCACTTCAAAAGTTCAATGATCCATGGTAACCAGCATCAGAGGATCTGAAGACATGTAGGTCTAAAGGACCCTACCAGCAGAGAATGTGACCTCAATGATCCATGGTAACCAGCATCAGAGGATCTGAAGACATGTAGGTCTAAAGGACCCTAACAGCAGAGAATGTGACCTCAATGATCCATGGTAACCAGTATCAGTAGATCTGAAGACATGTAGGTCTAAAGGACCCTACCAGCAGAGAATGTGACCTCAATGATCCATGGTAACCAGCATCAGAGGATCTGAAGACATGTAGGTCTAAAGGACCCTACCAGCAGAGAATGTGACCTCAATGATCCATGGTAACCAGCATCAGTAGATCTGAAGACATGTAGGTCTAAAGGACCCTAACAGCAGAGAATGTGACCTCAATGATCCATGGTAACCAGCATCAGAGGATCTGAAGACATGTAGGTCTAAAGGACCCTACCAGCAGAGAATGTGACCTCAATGATCCATGGTAACCAGCATCAGAGGATCTGAAGACATGTAGGTCTAAAGGACCCTACCAGCAGAGAATGTGACCTCAATGATCCATGGTAACCAGCATCAGTAGATCTGAAGACATGTAGGTCTAAAGGACCCTACCAGCAGAGAATGTGACCTCAATGATCCATGGTAACCAGCATCAGAGGATCTGAAGACATGTAGGTCTAAAGGACCCTAACAGCAGAGAATGTGACCTCAATGATCCATGGTAACCAGCATCAGAGGATCTGAAGACATGTAGGTCTAAAGGACCCTACCAGCAGAGAATGTGACCTCAATGATCCATGGTAACCAGCATCAGAGGATCTGAAGACATGTAGGTCTAAAGGACCCTAACAGCAGAGAATGTGACCTCAATGATCCATGGTAACCAGCATCAGTAGATCTGAAGACATGTAGGTCTAAAGGACCCTACCAGCAGAGAATGTGACCTCAATGATCCATGGTAACCAGCATCAGAGGATCTGAAGACATGTAGGTCTAAAGGACCCTACCAGCAGAGAATGTGACCTCAATGATCCATGGTAACCAGCATCAGAGGATCTGAAGACATGTAGGTCTAAAGGACCCTACCAGCAGAGAATGTGACCTCAATGATCCATGGTAACCAGCATCAGTAGATCTGAAGACATGTAGGTCTAAAGGACCCTACCAGCAGAGAATGTGACCTCAATGATCCATGGTAACCAGCATCAGTAGATCTGAAGACATGTAGGTCTAAAGGACCCTAACAGCAGAGAATGTGACCTCAATGATCCATGGTAACCAGCATCAGTAGATCTGAAGACATGTAGGTCTAAATGACCCTAACAGCAGAGAATGTGACCTCAATGATCCATAGCAACCGACACCAATAGATCTGAACAAATATAGATCTACTGGACCCTAACAGCAGAGAATGTGACTTAAGGGATCCATGGTAACTGACATCGATGAACACAACACTTTGAAGTATCTACAAAAACAATGTGACTTAGCATTAAACTATCAAAGACACCCTAAGTAATTTCAGACAAGATTTTGTTATAAGATGCCAACATCCACAGTTAAGCTGAGGTCCTCCATGTTTATTCCTGGTGTCCTCAAAAGACTGCATTGCATAATTACACCATACAAACATAACCAGCAACAATTCAATCATATGAAAATCAGTTTCCAACAATAATCAACAATTCCAAATTTCAAATAGGTTATTTAATGTATCACACACTGGCATTATTACATGTAAACTAACTAAATAACATTATCACAGAGAAATTAAAGAACATTGAAACAGAGACACTAAACTAAAAACCTGTAAAATGCCAAATCAAAAGTTCACTGAACACAGATTTCTGCCCAGATGACTGTCATTAATTTTTTTCCCAACAATGAAGCTCTGTGACATCTTATGGCCTAAACTGATCAATAAAGACACAGTTTTAGAAATGCACACGATACCAGAAAGTCAAAGCACAAATTTATCTCATACTTAGAGATGACAAAGGCATGGTAACATGTTACATAAAAGTCTGCATCTTTTGTTTCTCTGACATGTACAATAATAAAGAAGTTGACATCTATAATATTCTATCTTTAAACATTGACTGCCTCACATGCGTATACTCAAAAATGCAATCTGAAACTGTAACATAAATAAAAATGGTGACAAATTTAGTCTTACGTGAATAATTTAAACTCAGTCATTGTAAAAGGCAGCAAACAAATAATGAACACAGGCTGGTGCCATGACAGTGAGCTCAAACAGTTTCACCAAGCACTGAATATTTATGATTCTGCCTAGTGATGAAAACTGTTTCTTTTTATCAATATAAAAGCAAAATGATATGACTTACTGAAATGGGTTTAGAACTGTGATCAGCAAAGCTGTTACGCACATTTTGTGCAACCAATAGTATTTACTGCCTGAACATAAACCATGCAACAGTAGTATAGCACATATTTTAAACAAAATTAATCAGTTTTCTCTGAACAAAATACTGAATCTTTAATTCATTTACTTGACAATACTTATTATGAATAAAACATCATTCTATACGCCTTCAATATATCATCATAACATATCAATAAAATCATAATGTTATAACACACCACTGCAAAATATTACTTGCATCAGGGAAAACTTTACTGTTTCTGGTTTCAGGGAGTGAACCTATCTTATACCCAAACTTCACTATTAGCAGTCTGTGACTGTGAACATTCCTTTGGCCTCGTAAAACTGCAATGAAGATTGACTGAACATACCACTAATACAGGTTTAGGCCAGATGACCCAAAAGTATTCAGCACAGAATGTTCATTAATGAAAACATGAGTGCCAAAGGTAAGTGAGCGAGGTACTGGTAGTTATGGGAACATAGATATCCAGACAACTTATGCTTTGTATTCTACCAGTTATCTGCTGTTAACGTTCGCATTATGCATCAACATAAACTATGTACATATATTGTTTCCTAGGCTCCTGACGAAAATATATTTAATCAAGTTGCAGTATTCTAAAAGGCCTGTGAGTTAGACGCACATAAACTGTTAACTACAAATCTAAAAGACCTGCAAGTTAGACACACATAAACTGTTAACAACAAAATGAAAAAAGGACAATTTTTACAAACAAATATTTATATCAAACATTAGACCAACAAACTTGACAAATAGACTGTTACATATGGGACTACAGTTTCTTTATAAATAGCAGAATCCATTACTTTGGGGGCTTGCCCTTGCCCTAGCTATCATGCCTAACATGTCTGATTTCTCACTCTCAGGAAGTGTTGAATAATAATCAAAAATACATATATGGACAAAAAGGCTAGTTGTAGTAAATCATTTTCATATAGCATTTTGAAGTCTTCCTAAAGAACACAGACATGCTTCAACACAAAACTCCTGAAGCATGACACCAATAAACAGCTGGCGACCTAACACAAGGATGTGAAGCTCCAATCTAGAAAATCTATTTGCTGTCACACAGAAAGCACAGTTACCAATTATTGATGATAAGCTTTATCAGGTATCAACACTCATGAAGTCATGCATGTCAAAATACAGAATTGTGAAAGTCAATTCATAAAGAAAAATATTTTATATTTTAAAATATACAAATAGGGAAGGATAAAATTTAGTAAAGGAGACAAACAGTTACATATATAATAACATAATACACTATGGGTATGATAATTTATTGCTTGTCCAGTTGTCCTGACACTCATGTGCAGTAACCGCTCGCAGAAGTGGTGAAGCTATCAATGACAATATTGCACTTTGGCAGATGTAGCTGATATTATGCTTGTTGAATAACCTTTCCAGGATTTTATTAGTGGACTGCTGTCAACAACTCACTCCATACAGGGTTGACATTGGTGGACAGAGCAGAAAGATGAGAATGAAGGCTAAGTAGTTCTTCTTGTTCATCAGCATGATATCAATCAGTGTGTGCTACTCATCGCATTACACTATATACAAGAGACCACAAAATGACTACTACTTATTATCTAATTCAGATGTAAATAAATTCAGAAGACTTCATGTACATCATGTAGCAACACTTTGACATTGTGCTGTAATGTAACTTACTGACTGGTGACACACATCAGGTGGATGACACCTGGTGTCGGCCTACATGTATAGGATGGTGACACACATCAGGTGGATGATACCTGGTGTCGGCCTACATGTATAGGATGGTGACACACATCAGGTGGATGACACCTGGTGTCGGCCTACATGTATAGGATGGTGACACACATCAGGTGGATGACACCTGGTGTCGGCCTACATGTATAGGATGGTGACACACATCAGGTGGATGATACCTGGTGTCGGCCTACATGTATAGGATGGTGACACACATCAGGTGGATGATACCTGGTGTCGGCCTACATGTATAGGATGGTGACACACATCAGGTGGATGACACCTGGTGTCAGCCTACATGTATAGGATGGTGACACACATCAGGTGGATGATACCTGGTGTCGGCCTACATGTATAGGATGGTGACACACATCAGGTGTGTCGGCCTACATGTATAGGATGGTGACACACATCAGGTGGATGACACCTGGTGTCGGCCTACATGTATAGGATGGTGACACACATCAGGTGGATGACACCTGGTGTCGGCCTACATGTATAGGATGGTGACACACATCAGGTGTGTCGGCCTACATGTATAGGATGGTGACACACATCAGGTGGATGATACCTGGTGTCAGCCTACATGTATAGGATCGTGACACACATCCTGTTTGGCTGCATGTATAGGATGGTGACACACATCCTGTCAGCCTACATGTATAGGATGGTGACACACATCCTGTTGGGCTGCATGTATAGGATGGTGACACATATCCTGTCAGCCTACATGTATAGGATGGTGACACACATCCTGTCGGCCTACATGTGTAGGATGGTGACATACATCCTGTTGGCCTACATGTGTAGGATGGTGACACACATCCTGTTGGCCTCATGCATAGGATGGTGACACACATCCTGTTGGGCTACATGTATAGGATGGTGACATACATCCTGTCGGCCTACATGTATAAGATGGTGACACATCCTGTCAGCCTACATGTATAGGATGGTGACACACATCCTGTTGGGCTGCATGTATAGGATGGTGACACACATCCTGTCAGCCTACATGTATAGGATGGTGACACACATCATGTTGGCCTACATGTGTAGGATGGTGACACACATCCTGTCAGCCTACATGTATAGGACGGTGACACACATAATTTTCACCTACAAGTATAGGATAGTGACACAAATTATCTTGGACAAAAAGGTATACAGACATCATGTAGGCCTACAACTAACAAAAGTATAGGCAGATAACACTGATCATGCTGGCCTACATGTATAGGATGGTGACACAGATTCTGTTGGCCTACAAGTATAGGATGGTGACATACATATTGGCCTACATGTATAGGATGGTGACATAGGTAATGTCAGCCTACAGCTAGCACAAGTATAGGCAGGTGACACAAATCATGTTGACCTACAAGTAGCACAAGTATAGGCAGGAGACACATATCATGTTGGCCTACAAGTATAGGATGGTGACATACATATTGGCCTACATGTGTAGGATGGTGACATAGGTAATGTCAGCCTACAGCTAGCACAAGTATAGGCAGGTGACACACATCATGCTGACCCACACGTATATACGATGGTGACACAGATCATGTTGGCCTACAACTAGCACAAGTATATCCCAGTGACACATATTATGTTGACCTACACATATAGGATGGTGACACAGATCATGTTGGCCTACAGTTAGCACAAGTATAGGCAGGTGACATGCATCATATTGACATACACGTATACGATGGTGACACATAACTGAGGATGATCCCTGGTGTCACTGTCAATAATTTGCTTTTTGCTTGTAACAGTTACAGTATAATAATATCTACAGAAACACAACTTTGACATGTACATGTCTCAGAATTAATACAATTCAGCATCTTTAGAGAAGAGGTGTAAAATTCAAAATGAACATATCCACATGTGTACTAGTCTGGAGCCAACAGTGATGTTAAATTCTACTCACACGTAAATGTGTCTGATGCTTATAACAGATTATATGTTTCTCATTAATACAATCCTTTCCCAGTGTCAACTGTTATCCACAAGTGTTGTTTTGGTTGACTATGATTTGCAATGCTCCTGTGACTGAGCTTCATTTAGGAAAACGAGAAAAAGATCGTGCTGATGGCAGGTCAACAATGTCAACAATACATTCACTGACCCTTGATAAACGTCATGCCAACTGCTTCAAACATCATCAGCAGTGAAACAGGTCGCAGAATTATAACATCTCTCTTGGGAAATTTCATCATATCCATTCATCTAAATCAGAATTAGTCCATAATTGATAACATAATGAAATGTGAAAACTTTCTCTTCAGCATTGAATGCGGTCAACTGTGTATATGAATAGGACACCACTAAATGTTACCAATGCTTGCCCCAAACTCTGAACTACTTATAAACCTGTATACAAACACAAACATTCGTGACCTGCCAGTTGATTGTTGGGATTACACGTGTAACGCTGGTTAACGAGAATAGCTGTTCAGGTAAGCATTAGCAACACCTGAACTGGTCCCAGTGAGCCTGTGTTCTACGGTGAATGAACCACCAAATCAACCCAGATTCCTGTTTTTTGAAACTTGACAACATACATTCTGACCATTATGGTTGATGCTGCAGCGCGTCTGATAGCTACATCGACATTCACATGTAGCCAGACTCTCTAGCTCAGTCTGCATCTGTTCTCGAACTCAACTTGTTTACACCTGGACACAGCCACCTACTTACGTTTCGTCACTGGTCACACAGCGTGGAAATACACAAACACAACATTCTTATTTGCTATGCATACCTCAACAACATGGAGCATCCATTCCCTGTTCCACAGCCGTAGACCCGTCGAAGACTTGCAAATCAATGAAATTTAGCCACTTTCCTACAAATTCCCCTGTGCAAGCAGGTCATGCAGCGCCCTCCTGTATAAAAACATTGAATCAGGGGGATGTAATTTACAAGGTCTTTAACGGCGTTGCCTCCCTTAGACCGAAGACTGGTACTTCAGCCTCAGAAGATGTGTGCCAACTTCGAGTGCAATATTGGTGCTAATTAAACAGTCAGTTTTTTATCCACACTGATCCCATGCCCATCCCCAGTCCACACGCACACACAACATAAAAAGGAAAAGAGACATATTTTATTTCACATGCTACACGGCATTATTTACAATGTTTATGACACCGTATTTTGACGTTACAAGAAAATCTGTTGTTCGATATATGTGCCAGGTAGCCATGCAACCCTTTTCTTCTTCGTGACGAAGTTGAGAAAGTTGAGCATTATCCGCAGGGAACTACATAATTTTAATTTATTGTGGCATTGCCTTTCTATGTAAAGTAGACGTGGGTTCTATAGATATAACCATATTTAAAACGTCAAAATTCCCCCGTTTCTCTCGCCACGTACAACAAAAACAAATACTTTAACTCGATTCGTAAAACCAGTTTTTAGTGTTTAAGTTACTCAAGATAAGTTCGTTAGATGTTTACTTGTAATAACAATTTTGATGAAACTTGTGTTCTGCTATTTTGTTTTATTTAAGTTACTGCAGTGCAGATAAACGTGGCGCGTGATCTGTTGACAACGGCATTCGCTTGTGTCTTATCAGAGACCATGTGATAGTCTGTTATACCGGTTCTCGAATGTGAAAATATCTGTTTGTAAAGTCACTGAGTGAGTGAGTAAGTGAGTTAAGTGTACGTCACACTTGTCCGATATCACAGCCAAACGGTGACGATGTGAAAATAATCGAGTTTGGAGAAGACAATCCAGTGATCAACAGCACGAGGGTCGATCTGCGTAACTGGGATACGATGACATCATCATCCTCATCATCACCATCATCGTCATCATCATCATCATCATCATCGTCATCATCATCATCATCATCATCATCATCATCATCAAAGTCTGTATTGGGTATGAAGGCCACAGGCCCATATACATAGTAATATACATCTTAGAAGCAGGCATAAAAACATGAAACTGTTCTTAAAGAATTAAGCATTTACCTTTCTGCCTGAGTTAATTTTTCCTTTAGTTACATCCCCAATGCGAGATATCAAGGCACATATATGTACACGTGTGTCGGCACTGTACTGTTTTGTAAATATAATTTAAATACTAATTTCTAGTATTCTAACCTTTCTCTTATTGTGTTTGCGTAACAGTTTTGTTTTGTTTAATTATATTTTAAACGATATCATATTTACTTGCAAGTTGTCAGGCAAAAATCTTTCCTGAAGAACTTTGTAAGCTGGACATTTTAACAAAAAGTGATATTCATCTTCTAAGTCTACTTTACACGCGGGACAATTTCTTTGTGATACATCAATGTTTTGTCACCTACCTACGTTATTCTTTAAACGTAATACACCAGCTCTGAATTTGACCAATACGTGACGGCATTTATATCCCTCAGACTCAAGGAGACTCTTGTATTGTGCATATAACCTGTAAGGTGAGCTTTTTTCAAGTGTAGATGTCCAATTTTGATAAAACATATTGATCAAGCGTTCTCTAAAATGTGGATAAAAGCACACGGATCACCGACTGCTTGTGAATACCAAACAAATCCAAAGCCGTGCGAGCAAAGTATATGGCGGATCTCAGACGCCACAGACGCCCACGTGTGGTACCCAGCTGTGTCAAGGTGGTATAACGCATTTCGGGATGCGGATCTCAGACGCCAACGTGTGGTACCCAGCTGTGTCAAGGTGGTATAACGCATTTCGGGATGCGGATCTCAGACGCCCACGTGTGGTACCCAGCTGTGTCAAGGTGGTATAACGCATTTCGGGATGCGGATCTCAGACGCCCACGTGTGGTACCCAGCTGTGTCTAGGTAGTATAACGCATTTCGGGATGCGGATCTCAGACGCCCACGTGTGGTACCCAGCTGTGTCTAAGTGGTATAACGCATTTCGGGATACGTTCATGATGCATTGTCATTAACTTAAGCCAGTACTTCATCGTTCGAACGTAGGAATTAATATAAACTGGAAAACGCCCACATTCTCCATATATTATTACATTTAGTGTCTGTGGACCGACATTTAACGATATTTAGCATGCTTGTAAGTGAACTTTTCTAATGCTGTCGGATTTTCAACCGTTTCAGTCTTTCTCCCATTATAAAGCCAATTTTCCTTAACCGCCTATTTCCCACCTCTCCTAAAAACAAGGACTTTAGCTTTATCCAAATTTACAGTTAATCCCCACTTATCTGCATGCAATTTTAAAGTGTCTAGATGACACTGAAGACCACCAATGGTGTCTGACACAAGGAATACAAACAACAACATTAGAATTTCTAGCACATCAGATAAATGTTGGACCCCATGTTTACCGTATTTTGTGATTTGTACGGAAAGTTCGTTTATAAGTAATGAGAATAACATAGGACTCAGCATACAACCCTGCCGTAATCCAAATGGACTGTGAAAATCTTTCCGTTAACTCAGATTGTACCCTGACACACGATTTTACTGTTGTATATATGCCCCTAAGAGCTTGTAACATTTTGCCGTTTACACCGTATGATGAGAGTAATTTCCATAGTTGATCTCTATTTACAAAATCAAAAGCTTTTTTGAAAATCAATGAAAGCCACTTATGTCTTTTTTCTTCTTCGACATAGGTTTTTCTCGATGATGGCGTAGAGTGGGAAGATGTGGTCAACAACTGAATAGCCCCTCCGAAAACCAGTTTGCGTTTCAGAAACTTTAACCAGAACATTTGCCCATTTTGTTAGTCTTTCATTCAGAATACTAGTATAGATTTTCCCGAGTGAGCTGAGTAGAGATATCCCTTGATAATTATCGGGAATGTTTACATCACCCATTTTATGCAGAGGAACTATGGTTGCTTTACTCCACGCTTGTGGAAAACAACCATTTGAGAATATTTTATTAAACATTGCCAACAGAAAAGGCATAATTTTAGATTCACTTGTTTTATTCATTTCTATGAGGACGTTATCAATTCCTGGAGATTTACCATTTTCCATATGCTGTATAGCCTTGTGGATTTCATCCTTGGTTATGATGAATTCGAGTATCTCCTTATCAACTTCACCCATTTGTACAGATTGGTCTAAATTGAGCAGTGCATCTGGTTCGGCTGTATCTGTCCTATTGAAGAGTTCATGAAAATGACCATACCATCTTTCATTAGTTATACTATTCGTATGGCATTTTAACGTTGAAATCTTTCTCAGCTCCATCCGAAATACTCTGGAATTGTTATTGCAAGATATAGTTTCTTTGGTTTGTGGTAATGGTATTTACGTTTCTGCAGTATTGGGTTTGCACAGTGAATTTCTATTTCGTCTAAATATGCGTAGACTGCGCTTAGCTTCCTCTTTTGCCTTATGACACTGTGGTCCATAACGTGTGAGTGACAGACACCCTCTTTTGCAAACAGTCTGCAGCATCAAGTAAATATCTTACAATTGACTCTATGATTAAATCTACATCCATCTCTAAGACATTTATGAAGTTGTCTAAATACAGACCTATGCTTGAAATGTTTTCAATGAAAGTGCTAACATGATCATTATTCCACCTGTACTTGAATGTACTTGCACGTACGTCTTTAGTTTTCAGTTTTTCACCTGGACCAGTAAACCTAAGAATCAAAGGCACGTTTTTACTCTCCATTCTATTTCCTACATCAAAGTTCGAGAAATACCTAAATAGTCCCGGTGATGATATAACGTAATCAGTTAGACTACAACCCTGTTCGGAAATATAAGTGAACGTCCCCTCAGTATCTCCTTCCATCCGCCGATTCGTAATAAAAGTACTTGACACCCAATTCAACTTTGAGGTTGTAGTTGTAGGTTGACGAGTAATGAGCAATCATCTGGAAACAAAATTTGTGTTCGTCCCGAGTAACGATATTTCGTCTCCAGCTATGTCGTGTGACAGTTTTAAAGGCTTACAACCCATCACTGTGAGTGAGTTAGTAAATGAGTGAGTGAGTGAGTGAGCATTGTTTTTCATCGCTTGCAGCATTACTCCAGGACAAAGAGTTTTCACACAATGTACCCTCTTTTTGGAAATCGAACCCGGGCCTTCGGCGTGTCAAGCGAACGTTTTAACCACTGTTCAACCCCGCCACCTTTAACGACGTAAGAAAACTATAGTAATAGAGTTGAAGGTTTGTCCATAGATGACTAGACAGAATCTGCTCAGTCGCAAATTTCTGTTAAACAAAACAATTGAAATTAAGTTCTCAAGAAGCATGTTGAAATCGGACATTTCATCATTTATTTAAAATGTGGCTTATTTTCAACATATTTTGTTAAAAGAATTTGAAACACAGGGATGTGCGGTGTTATGAAATCTTTTTTTCTATGTCCATTAATACCACACTCACAGAGAGACATTGTGAAGTACATCAGTAAATGCTGTGGCGTTTAAACAGTTTTCAATTCGCGTGATAACAACACTTTATTGCGAATGTAGCATTCTACACTGTCTAAACAAATACGACTCGTTAACTTTCGTGCATATCATTTTAGCCAAATATGAAAAGTGTAGACTATATGACAAATACATATAGAAACTTTGGAAGCCTTTGACGAAATTCAAAGATACATTGATGAAATGATGCAAATATAAAAACAAATCATTTATACTGTTCAACTTAAGTTACAGATTAATACGTACAACATATTTCTGAATCCCGTCAAGTGTTTAGTTTGGATTATTCGTAATGCAATAGTCTACAGTTTCGAATCCATAGCCAACTACGTGGAACTAATGCAGACATGGTATTTGTTTTCAAATTCAAATCAGACACTATTATGGTTTGTACAGAGAAAGAGCTGACTGTCGATGACGGAAAATATAAAAAGTGCTCACGACAGGTTAAATAATGTATACAAGGCAGAGAAACCATTATGTCGTATGTAGACCTAGCTCAGTGGTATATCAGTGGTATATCTGGTATATCAGTGGTATATCAGTGGTATATCTGGTATATCAATGGTATATCAGTGGTATATCGGTGGTATATCGGTGGTATATCAGTGGTATATCAGTGGTATATCGGTGGTATATCAGTGGTATATCGGGGGTATATCAGTGATATATCAATGGTATATCATTGGTATATCGGTGGTATATCAGTGGTATATCAGTGGTACATCAGTGGTATATCGGTGGTATATCAGTGGTATATCGGTGGTATATCAGTGGTATATCACTTAGGTATCATCTCGTCCCACGGAGGAATTTCATATTCAAGTGCTAAACGAACTGCAAAATGTCAATTAATTGTTTACAAATATATTATTTTAAACATAACAAACTGTGTAAAAATAGATTCATATATATTTATAACAATTAATAACATGTTTTGCTGATAGAGAAACCCGAAAGATTGAATGTATCAATCTACTATATTAATTACCAGTCTCGTAGACGTATTGAGTTATGTGAACTGTACATGACTTTCAGATCTGCAGTGTCCAAGGCGAGGCAAAAAACGAACACGATTTGAACTACTGATTAACCAGGGACCAACCGGTTTACATATGTGTAGTTGCTCGGCTTAACTCTCCTCTCTTGTTCTTTTATATCGCGGGGCAAGCCCACCACAGTGACCTTCCTCCACATTGATCCTAAAACACAACGATCCTAAACCAGAATGATATTCCACCACAGCGAGCTTCCTCCGCAGGGATCCTCTTCAGAATGATCCTCTCCTCACATTGATCCATCACATCTTCATCAACAGCGGTCCTCCACCACAGTGATCCTCCTCAACAGTGACCCCCTGCACAGCTATCTTCTACAACAGCGCTTCTTCACTAGATTTATCCTCCACCACAGTGATCTTCGTCCACAGTGATCATCAACAAAATGATCCTCCTTCTCAGTGATCTTCTTCATCAGAGATCCTCCACCACAGTGATCTGTCTCAACACCAATCCTCTACCACAGTGATCCTCACCCACAGTGATCATCCACAATAACTATCCTGCATCACAGTGATCCTCCTCCACAGTGATCATCCACAATAACTATCCTGCATCACAGTGATCTTCATCCGCAGCGATCCTCCTCCACAGCGATCCTGCACCACAAGGACCCCCTACCACTGTGATCTTCCACCACAGTGATATTCGACCACATTGACTCTCATCCACAGTGATCTTCTCCAACAGCGATCTTCTTCCACAGTGATCCACCATAGTGATCTTCACCGACAGTGATCCTTCACCAAAACGACCCTCCTCCACCGAGGATGATTCTCCACCCACAATGATCCTGCATGACAATGAACCTCCTCCACAGTGGTTCTCCGCCACAGTAATTTTCCGCCACAGTTTCCTCCTAAACAGCGATCCACTTTCACAGTGATATTCCTCAGTGATCCTCCTTTGCAGTGATCTTCCATCACAGTGATCCTCCAGTGATCTTCCTCAACAGCGATCCTCACCCACAATGATCCTCACCCACAATGATCCTCAACAATGTTGACAGGATGCTTGTCACAAAGACATTTTCACTCTGTCTGATTACTAAAGATGAAGTGAGCGAGTATGGTTTAAGCCGCTGTTAGCTATATTCCAGCAATATCACAGCGGCGGACACCAACATTAGGCTTCACACATTGTACCCATGTAGCGAATGGAACCCAGGTTTTCACTGTCACGTCGGGCGTTTTATCCACTTGGCTGCCATACCGCCCCTGATGCTGTAGGGAATGTTTGGTTTGTCAGCAAGAAACACCTTGACGGTATTATTTCTTTAACCAGTCCCTTGGGTTTGATGATGTCAGTCCCTTTAAACTTAACGAGGTCAGTGTTATTTTCATAGAAATGATTTTGTATGTGAGATTACAAGACAACTTTGTTTCTGGCACTGAACGTCATTTTGCAGTCCGACAAGAGACAGCACTGGCCGTAAGCACAGATGATAAAATGCAGAGTACATCTTAAACCGTCTACACACTCATCCTAGGACGAGCGACGAAGGAGATACGAACAGATTCAACCAGACTGAAGATCATGGATCGGAAACGAGGAATCCAAGACTAAAGATCATATGATGGCAATCGGACACGAGGAGTCCAAAATTGAAGATCATGGTAGTCGGACACACGGAGTTCTCGAAAGTGGACCTCTCGGAAACGGTCGATTTCCACAGACTGGTAACTGCAGTGAAGCATTATTGTGACAGTACGTTCTTTGTATGACCTATTGAAATGAACTGTTCCAAAATACTGGTGATTAAGGCTGGGAGACTGTTCTAACTGTGTTGACGACCGACAACAACAAGGTACAGATGACGTTTAACAGAAGATCTCCTTGTCTATAAGACGGCGAGTAAAGGCTAGACACAAAACAGTGGTAACCCCATATTGCCGTGTCTGTCTCATAAGGAAGGGCGTGGAAATAGACCTAGAATGAAAATTGTGTGCGCCCCGACTCAGCGACCCGGTTAACAATAATGCAGTGTCCTTGGTGCTCTATTGAATGGAACGAAACAGTTTAAGCTATTATATACTTTCGGATTCAAATATATAAACACAATACAAAGGGTTCAGGCGACCAGGTACCCCGTGTCCTCTGCCTCTCTTTCCCCCATTACCCTACATGGCATCCCTCCCGTAAGCCGGTCTACGTCGATAGTGTTGATATCCTTCCTGTAACATCCGCCCAATATATACTTGTTGACACCCTTCCTGCAATAGCCCTTCAATATATACGCCTTGGTACCCTTCCTACAATAGCCCTCCAATATATACGTCTTGGCACCCTTCCTGCAATAACCCTTCAATATATACGTCTTGGCACCCTTCCTGCAATAGCCCTTCAATATATACGTCTTGACACCCTTCCTGCAATAGCCCTTCAATATATACGTCTTGGCACCCTTCCTGCAATAGCCCTCCAATATATACGTCTTGGCACCCTTCCTGCAATAGCCCTTCAATATATACGTCTTGGCACCCTTCCTGCAATAGCCCTTCAATATATACGTCTTGGCACCCTTCCTGCAATAGCCCTTCAATATATACGTCTTGGCACCCTTCCTGCAATAGCCCTTCAATATATACGTCTTGGCACCCTTCCTGCAATAGCCCTTCAATATATACGTCTTGGCACCCTTCCTGCAATAGCCCTTCTATATATACGTCTTGGCACCCTTCCTACAATAGCCCTTCTATATATACGTCTTGGCACCCTTCCTGCAATAGCCCTTCTATATATACGTCTTGGCACCCTTCCTACAATAGCCCTTCAATATATACGTCTTGGCACCCTTCCTCCAATAGCCTTTCAATATATATTTGTTGACATCCTTCCTGCAATAGCCCTCCAATATATACGTCTTGGCACCCTTCCTGCAATAGCCCTCCAATATATACGTCTTGGCACCCTTCCAGCAATAGCCCTTCAATATATACGTCTTGGCACCCTTCCTGCAATAGCCCTTCAATATATACGTCTTGGCACCCTTCCTGCAATAGCCCTTCAATATATACGTCTTGGCACCCTTCCTGCAATAGCCCTTCAATATATACGTCTTGGCACCCTTCCTGCAATAGCCCTTCTATATATACGTCTTGGCACCCTTCCTACAATAGCCCTTCTATATATACGTCTTGGCACCCTTCCTGCAATAGCCCTTCTATATATACGTCTTGGCACCCTTCCTACAATAGCCCTTCAATATATACGTCTTGGCACCCTTCCTCCAATAGCCTTTCAATATATATTTGTTGACATCCTTCCTGCAATAGCCCTCCAATATATACGTCTTGGCACCCTTCCTGCAATAGCCCTCCAATATATACTTGTTGACACCCTTCCTGCAATAGCCCTTCAATATATACGTCTTGGCACCCTTCCTGCAATAGCCCTTCAATATATACGTCTTGGCACCCTTCCTGCAATAGCCCTTCAATATATACGTCTTGGCACCCTTCCTCCAATAGCCCTTCAATATATACGTCTTGGCACCCTTCCTGCAATAGCCCTTCTATATATACGTCTTGGCACCCTTCCTGCAATAGCCCTTCTATATATACGTCTTGGCACCCTTCCTGCAATAGCCCTTCTATATATACGTCTTGGCACCCTTCCTGCAATAGCCCTTCTATATATACGTCTTGGCACCCTTCCTACAATAGCCCTTCTATATATACGTCTTGGCACCCTTCCTGCAATAGCCCTTCTATATATACGTCTTGGCACCCTTCCTACAATAGCCCTTCAATATATACGTCTTGGCACCCTTCCTCCAATAGCCTTTCAATATATATTTGTTGACATCCTTCCTGCAATAGCCCTCCAATATATACGTCTTGGCACCCTTCCTGCAATAGCCCTCCAATATATACTTGTTGACACCCTTCCTGCAACAACCCTTCAATATATACTTGTTGACATCCTTCCTGCAATAGCCCTTCAATATATACGTCTACGCACCCTTCCTGCAATGGCCCTCAAATATATACTTGTTGACACCCTTCCTGCAATAGCCCTTCAATATATACGTCTTGGCACCCTTCCTACAATAGCCCTCCAATATATACGTCTTGGCACCCTTCCTGCAATAACCCTTCAATATATACGTCTTGGCACCCTTCCTACAATAGCCCTCCAATATATACGTCTTGGCACCCTTCCTGCAATAGCCCTTCAATATATACGTCTTGGCACCCTTCCTGCAATAGCCCTCCAATATATACGTCTTGGCACCCTTCCTACAATAGCCCTTCAATATATACGTCTTGGCACCCTTCCTGCAATAGCCTTTCAATATATACGTCTTGGCACCCTTCCTCCAATAGCCCTTCAATATATACGTCTTGGCACCCTTCCTACAATAGCCCTCCAATATATACGTCTTGGCACCCTTCCTGCAATAGCCCTTCAATATATACGTCTTGGCACCCTTCCTGCAATAGCCCTTCTATATATACGTCTTGGCACCCTTCCTACAATAGCCCTTCAATATATACGTCTTGGCACCCTTCCTCCAATAGCCCTTCAATATATATTTGTTGACATCCTTCCTGCAATATCCTTTCAATATATACGTCTAGGCACCCTTCCTGCAATAGCCCTTCAATATATACGTCTTGGCACCCTTCCTGCAATAGCCCTTCTATATATACGTCTTGGCACCCTTCCTACAATAGCCCTTCTATATATACTTGTTGACACCCTTCCTGCAACAACCCTTCAATATATACGTCTAGGCACCCTTCCTGCAATGGCCCTCAAATATATACTTGTTGACACCCTTCCTGCAATAACCCTCCACTATGTAAAATGTGAGACGGTATTAGTGATTAATGGTGTATGTTTGTTTTCGGGACAGCTCTAATTCTTATACAGAACAAAATGTGTTGCTAGTGGTTATGTCTGGCTATGGGAGGAGTGAGATTACACTTATGCAGAATAGGCAATAATATGTGCCTGGTGCAGTCAACAGTATCACGATGGAGATCACGTTTTGACTAGCCTTTTGTATTTGGTATTCTGGAGAAAAAGTCCTCGGAAAAAGCACTAAATTTGGCAAGGAAAAAAGCTCCCCGGGACTCAACGTCTACTTAAGAAAAATGTCGGGTTTTTAATACTTCATTCACATACAACGATCTAAATTCACACACACAAAAATACATATGCACTGATACATTTGCAAGAATTTGCTGACATTAAATGAATTGTATTCAGTTTAATACTGATGGCCAAGGTCGCTGCAGACTTTTCTGTATCGTTATGAATACAGGTTTGTTTCTTGTTGTTGTTGTTTTCCACAGGCATATTGTCGATGATGTCACTGAACAAATACAGTCGTCATTGTTGTTTGCTCCTTCTAGAACCATTCGATGGTTCGCTACATAGATGATGGTGATGGTGACCAATAAAATTAAAGAACATGATGTTCCATCCGTCAGATACATTGTTCGTTCTTGGGTCACCTGCTACAGCTGCCTCATGTATGTGCCTTGATTCAGTCAGCTAAAATAGGACTTTTTCTAAATCACCTTTCCCAGTTACTCTTTTACCAGTTACTCTTTTACCACTTTTTTTTAACGTGAAACACACCCTTGCAGATTCTCATACCTTTCACTATGTACTTACCGAAACAAGTCATCATGAATGCCAATTCAACACCTAAAGTTGAAAAAAAACGCGATGAAAAAAATGCCCGCGAAATCGAAGTTGAAATGATTCACTAATTTTCCCCCAGCGCTGTATGCCTGCCTGGAGTATGAGGTCGTGAGCAGTAGTCTAATCTCGGTTGTGTGCATCAACAAGTAAATAACTTACTCGTTACATAACAAAACTCCCCGAAATATGTTGACTGTGATAATCAGTCTCTGTCACATACAAAACACAATGTCTGATTCATTCACACCTATATGTCTGCCTTCCTGTCTGCTAATGACAATATGCAATGCACAGCTTCACTCGTAACACATATTGTGCTTTTAAGTCATAAACCAACAGCCGGATAAGCGAACCGTCTAAATGAACCAGTGGCCAATCAGTGGGCTTCGTTACACTTGCTTGTGCACCCACCGGCCGGCTCTGACTGAGTTCGGTATAGCGGCTGCTTCTTTTGGAGGGAGGTAAACTCAAGTACAAAATATTGCACCTTTGCAATTAGACGCTTTTGTTTATTTCTTGATAAACAATGCATTGCAATGAACAAGTGATAACTATGTTTTAATTGTGTTTAATGTTTTAGTTGCATGAAACCTTTAACCTTTAGGTAGGTTCGTGATAGGAGCCCATGGTCTGTAACAAATTGAGTATAGACAATGCAGTGACAGACAACATGGGCATTAGTGTGTGCTTTTGGACGCAATGACGAGAATCAACCAAGCCAGAGAGTCTGACCACTTGATCCTGTTAGTCGCCTCTTACGACAAGCATGGCTAACTGAAGACTGCGGTAAGTTGGTGGAATGGGCTTTGAAACAGATACTTACTGTGGTTGTTGTTGCTGCGTTTTATTTAGTAATATTGTATCTATGACTATCTTACAGACCACGGGCATATCGCATTGTGAGAATTGATTTTGTTGGGATATTAATTATCACAATGCCGCATTCCTTTCATTGCTCCCAAAAGTACGAGACACCATACCATAGCCGTCCTCTCAGATGCCAGCTAAAACAGAAACCATGAGTCATACGGATTTTGTCAGCATCGTTGTTTGAAGTCGCCCTTGATGAAACGGAACATAACGCAATCTGTCACACCAAGGGCACCTCCCTGTGGGTCACGTGACAGGGAGGCGGAACAAGACAAATCAATCACATATTGTGTGGTCGTTTTGTCTGCATCGACATGCGATACACGCGTGAGACTGAAAGTCACGGGTATACAAGGAGAAGTCACATGTCAATCACCTTACGACAAACAGGTTCCAGTGGGTCTTTAGGTCATTCTGCCTGCGTACATCCCGTATTGAAGATGGTTTGGGAGGTTGCAACCAGAGACCATATTATACGGCCTCTGTTACAAAACAGAAAACGATTTTGTTATTTAAACAGATTCTTGGGAGTGTACACTAAAACAATAGTTAATTTTCAGTGAAGGGCCTCCATTGCAGTGGGGATAGGCTAGTGGTTGTAGCGTTTGCTCGTCACGACGAACACCCGGGTTCGATATCCCACATGTAGTCTGGCAGAAAATGTTTTAGGACGGTGTTTGGTAACTTTACTTTAAAAGTGTAAGTGCTATCCGTGGTATGAGGCTTTATAATGTTTCTACCATTGAGGATTTTAATTTTCATAATTTATCACTCGATAATATGAAAGTTGTCCATAAGAGCTGTCGTTATTTCAAGTCACAACAACACCTCACATGTCAAGGGTGTTGAGCTACTCACAGGAACAGCGACCCGGTCATGCAAATAGTCAGGTCACATGTCACACCTTACATTATGCTCGGCAGATCATGTCACGTGACTTCAAGCACGTGCATTTTGCATTAGTTAACGGTGTAGGGCAGAAGGGGTCATCTCAATATCAAATATGTCACATAATTTATATGATGTTTTCAAATTGTTATTGCGATGTCTTTCCATGCACATGTAAATAACGGAGAATTTTGACTGTTTAGTTTCCATGAAAATATTTTGAGCTTGGAAGTAGTTAGGGGACAGGTTTATTTCCTAGGCATTAATCACAGTCCATTAATCATATTTCTGTGAAACTATGTATGTACACATTAGTGGAGTGGGTCTTTGATTAGTATTTTGGGGGTTGATCACTTACTTGTTTTCCTCGAATTTTTCAATCACAAAGCATCTCTTCTTCGGACATGTCAGTATCTGATTCATCTCCAAGATGTATTAAGATTGGTGGGACAGTCTCTTCTCTAATACCACCTAGTTTCCAGTATTCATTTTTAACTGCCAATACATGTTTGCCACAGGGTTCCCACCGACTGATATCAATCTCCGCTATTGCCGTGTGAACAGTTTTTTTCAACGTTGAATGTCGTGTTGTAGAGTAATAACTTCCCCTTGATATTCCCCAATATCAGTTCAGTTGGATTCAAATTGCAATGGTATGGCGGTAGTAGTAGAACCTCGTGACCAGCGTTCTTCAACATATTGTCGATGGCATAGGAAGGTGGTGGTTTATGCTGTAACACAAGCTCATACAACACTGGTTTTGTTGCTTTGTCAAGCCTTTCAATGATCTCTGCTTTACGACGATTGGATATTGAACACCGATTGTCGGACTCACGGCAACTGTGGTATGGGGCATTGTCCATGACTAAAAAGGACTTTTCTGGAAGGGTTGTGCTCAGTTGTTCTTCTACATACTGTGTAAAGATAGACCCGTTCATTTCCGTATGGTAGTCTCTCCCGTCAGTATACCAAATACCAAATCACACCATTCCAGAAATCCTTTGTGTGAGCCGGCATGCAGAATTATAAGTCTCTGTCCTCCACCAGCTGGTAGCTTCCACTTCGGCTCCTGTCTGTCAGGATGCTGCCATTGGTAAGATGCTGTGTGGGAGGCATTTACCCATGTCTCGTTTAGATACACCGGTTCGTAGCCATCAGCGCGTCTTTTTTTCTAATTGTTCTCAAGTAATATATTCTTGATTTTACGATGTCATGCCGTTCACACATGGCAAGTTTAATCCCCTGAACACCAAATTTCAGCAACAATTTGCAAATAGTATAACGAGAGACATCAAGCTGGTGGTCTTCAGCAAGAATTTGTTTCAATCGCCGTACCGACACATGCTCATTTTGACGTGTTAGTTTTCTAATTGTTTCCCTGACAAGCCTTTGATCAAAACTATCCAGTTTTGATTTCCTACCAACTTTTGGGATGGTCCCTGGAATGTCCGTAGACGAGGCATGGATAATTCCTCTCAACACACCCTTTGAGAGATCCAAGGCATGTTGGGTCCGTTTGAAATACTTTTCAGGAGCTACAAATGGACGGCCACTTTCACTTTCTCGTTCGAAATAATTATAGATTTTTCTAATAATGTCTTTTGCGTCAGCCGACAAATTGGATGTGGACCTTTCTCTGTGTGTAGATGTGTGTGCACTTCGTGCAATGCACGTGATTGAAGCCACGTGACGTGATCTGCCGAGCATAATGTAAGTATTTGACATGTGACCTGACTATTTGCATGACCGGGTCGCTGTTCTGGTAAGTTGCTCAACACCCTTGACATGTGAGGTGTTGTTGTGACTTGAAATGACAGCTGTTATAGACAACTTTCTTATTATCGAGTGATAAATTATGAAAATTAAAATCCTCAATGGTAGAAAAATTATAAAGCCTCGTACCAAACTGGAAACGGATAATGCTTATAGTTTTAAAGTAAAGTTACCCAACATCGTCCTGAAATATTTTCTGCCAGACTATAGGTGAAATTTCTGGTGTCCACTGCCGTGGTAATGCTGGATTATTGCTAACAGCAGCGCAAAACTAAAATCGCTCACTCACTCACTCAGCCATTGTGCAGTGGATGGGACATATGCTCGGTGAACGGAAGGTCAATGGTTCGATCACCAGCCTGCGTCAAAAGACTTTGAAAGACGATATTGAAGATGACTGCCTGGCGCTTGGCTCTAATGGCAGCCTCGGACTGGTCAGTCCTGTGTCTGTCCGAATATGCGTCTGTGTATCAAACACATACTCACCAACCTGACACAATGTACGCTAGGCCATCACTTTTCTCCAGTGTTGATACGCCAGGATTAGATTTAAGTAAACAAACGTACTCACGGGAGCCACAAGGTTATGTTCGTCATAACCGACGTACGTTATATGCTTTTCGACTAAAATAAGCAGCAGGCGACGGAAACAAACAAACCATACCATAAACGTTGCTTATAAGCGTTGTTCACTGTAGTATGATAATGGTGACGTCGACGAACTCATTTGACTCACCTTAAAGGTCACATGCAACCAAAACATCAAACATAATTAAAACACAATTGTCACTTATTCGTGACATGTAATATACATTGTTGCTTGGAAAAAAACCCCCAAATAAACAAAATTATAAGCGTACAATCGCGATTCAAAAGTGCAATATTTTTGTACTTTGGCTTACTTCCCTCAAAACGAAACCTTCTAGATCTGGGAGACAAAACCCAGTCATAGCGGGTGGGCGTGCACTCAAGCGTAATGACGGCTTCCGACTGGCCGGTTCATTTGCTGATATGCTGAGGGCTCATTGCGTGTACAGAAAGATGATCTGTTTGGTGGGCATTTTAGAAGTATGGCGAGTCACAAGAAAGTAAGATTCTTTATGGATAACACCTTTTTTATTGTACTTAATACGTCGTTTCAGTATGGATTCATATAACGTTGTCAAAGAAAATCATATACACTAGAAGAAGTTGTTATCCATAAAGAATGTATATAGAGATGTTGGGTTTTGTAAATACATGTTCTCTGAATTTGTTCTCCTACCCTCTATGACTGGGTTCGGTCTCCCGAAGGCTTCGTTTCGAGGGAAGTAAGCCGAAGTACAAAATATTGCACTTTTGAATCGCGATAATTTTGTTTATTTGTTTTTTTCCCCCAAAGCAGCAATGTATATTATATGTCATGAATAATTGATAATTGTATTTTAATTATGTTTGATTTTTTGGTTGCATGTGACCTTAAATAATAGTTACTGAAGCTGGGATTGATCAACTGTAACATAAGGACCCTTACCTGTGTAGTAATATTTCGTTGGCAACATGAAGGAAGATATACTCTGGGAACAATACATTGTGGAAATGCAAGTCATATTCGATCCTCACCTTGAAGAATTAGGTCTTGTACTTGGGCAAAGGACAAGCCGATTCCCTTGAACTGGATGTGAATTTGCTAGTTGTACCATGACTGACAACCTCTGTCCTTAGGTTGTTGTACCATGACTGACAACCCCTGTCCATTGCATGTTGTACCATGACTGACCTCTGTTCTTTGCATGTTGTACCATGGATCACAGAATGTCAGATTGTACCACAACCTGTTCTCTTACTCAAACTACGAAATGTTCATAACTCTTTCTGTTCTTTTCGTGTTTATCATCAAGCTTAGAAGGAAAAAGGAAACCTATTTTATTGCAAAGATATTTTATTGATAACCACACCACCATATATTACAACTGATGAATAAAATCTGATAAATTCAGTAACAAGGATCTGACACCAAGAAACAATACAAAATTGTCACCAATCTATCCAACCTGTTTCTGTCATTAGATGCATTATCACACACAAATGAAAGATCTCCTGACAGGAGGGGTTAAATGAACCCTCTGCTATGGGAGGTTGAAATCAAGCCCTCTGTGACAGAAGGGTGAGATGAAGTGCTGTGGGTAAAGGGTGAGGATAAAGTCCTCTGTGACGGAAGGATGAAATGAGGTCCTGTGACATAAGGTTCAGCTGAAGCACTGATATAAGTTAAGTCATCTGGTAAAGAAGGGTGAAGTCACTTCCCTGTGACAAAGGGGCGACATTAAACTTTTGTGACAGAAGGGTGAGATGAGTTTGGGTTGGAGGAATAAAGAAGCAACCGATAACGCCAAAACTTCACTTGGTAGACACTGACAGACCAACATGCAACAAACCCTAACACACTACTCACCCCTTACACTACTGTAGTGCTTGTTCCACTGATCATCAAAGAGAATGTACCATGTCGGTATGCCGTCCAGACGAAAAAAGTGCAGAAACAGAGCACAGTACAGTCAACTGAAGATTTAAGTGTTGCATATACCACAACAATAATATTATTGTTCATTAGAATAGTAAATTTCAGATATAAGGCCACAACAAAAAAGTTTTAAGGTTCGATCAGAATAAAATTTTGCCCTACAATCTCTTTCACAAGTTGCCCCTTGACTTTCCAGAAAGACAAGGCAGATTTCAAAGAATTAAATTAACAAACCTTCAACCACTAAATGTGACCATACTAAATGAATATGGTTCTCTGAATTTGACTGTAAATGAGAATCCCTGATTATTATGAGTAGTGTGCTAGGTTTGCCCATGACATATAAGATCTGTAGTCCAATGACAGAGCAGGGAACTGGGGATGCTGAGATATAACTGTGCAACACGTGGTCGTATCATCTCTAAGAAGTGGAGGAACATCTCCAATACACACAGCAATAAGGGACAAGGAACGCAATGCACACTGTTCTACATTTCAGAGAGCAATGTTTTAAGTATCACCTTGATGTTGTTTATGGCTTTATTTATCACCACAGTTGTACAACATCACTTGTTAATTATTCTTTTATTTCACAAGTTTCCTGAAATAAAATAAATATAATCACTTTCAAAAGTATGCCTATTTCAATTGCAAACACAAGCACTTTTTGTTGTCTCTAAATGACGAGACAATGTGAGACATTCTGTAACTGTAGAATCAACACTATTCATAATTCTGTTGTCAAAGAATAATGATAAAAAAAAATCTGATTTCGCTCAAACTGACCACAAAAATTGGACATTTTGTTTTTCTTGCTTAACAAAAGCTGGGGGAATATGGAAACACAATGTCATTTAAACTGGCAGTGTTCCTGGCTCAAATGTGGACCGACGAATTGCAATCTAACTCAAAAACTAATACACAAGGCTGTCCTCCCTTGTAACAAATAGTGAACTGTGTCAATATTTTAATGATAGTTTGTTGCACAACATTTTTATTTTCAAAACATAAATTCTCTTGGTTGGTCTGATGTTTTGATAATGATTAGCGTTTCACTGAGTACAATATATTTATTAGTTTTTGAGTTCAACTGCGATTAATCGGTCCTCCTTTGAGTCAGACAGACTGTACATGGGACAACATCCACATGACGTGCAGGGAATACGTAGCGTAACAATACCCTACAACAGCAAATAATAACAAAACTGTCAATATTTATATCCGATGTGACGTAATTCAATTCTGTCAGCTATAGCTATCTTGATATTTAATACACATATTCTCAGTGTATCTGATTTCATATAAATTCCTGTTTTTATTCAGAATTCCGCCGTTAACATCAAGACTACAATCTATTGTGTACATGTAAAACAACAGCATGTGCTGATGCCATATCAAAGTGATGTAGTTGTTGGCATATTCCATTATTCTACTGCCATCAAAACAACCCATGTGCATTCTTACTACACTCAACACTCAAACACTGATATACTATGGGAAAGAAATAAGGGAACACATCGAAGGTGAACTGCTTCTTTCTTTTTTCTCCCATGTTTCTTCACAAACTTTGTATTGCATTGTAGGTGAAATTGTGAGAAAAGACAGGAACAGTGATGAAGGGACATTCCCATATTTCTTTCCCTCAGTACGTATCCTGATAATGACCTGTTCATGTAACAAACAGCTGGGTAACCAAACGAGGTTGAATCTGACTTGTTGAGGAACACTGTCCCTTTACCAATGTAAAAGATATCCTTATGAAGAAATTGCGTCTGTAATACCAACTGGATACAATTTTGTCATCAGGAAAGGATGAGGGGGATGTCCAAGGCCCTTTCAGTCCATGAAAAAAATCAAAATGTTACAAGTTACGAAAACCTTTACAAATCAGGGAAAATGTTATGAAACATATTTGTAAAAGAAACCTAGACTTCACTTGTTTCAGTATACTCTATGTCCAGAACATTTAACTGCACTAAACATATCAGCTGGGTTAAAATGTGTCCAAGACATATTCTGATATTTTGGACAGGAACTAAGCTGATTTTGCCCAAAATGTAGATAAAACAGAACAACATTTTTAAAAAAAACCCAACCCTTTTCACTCATTTCACCACACTTGTGAGTTGAAAGTCTACATCAGACTTTAAAAAAAAGACAGAAAATGACTTGGTTTTCAGCAATTTGAATCTCTGACAGTATCTTAATAATATGTTGAATGTTTCTGTAACTTTAAATCTTGCTGGACCAACAGGGCCCTTATCCCTCCTTTTCCTCCCAGGACTCAACTAACCCACCTGTTTTATACCAATGTGTCACAGAAACTGAACAAGTAGAGAGATGTGATTTCACATCACCACTCTCCCGACAAAATAAAACGTCATTAATAAGGTCATCAACAACTCTGCAACAGCAACAACGGTTCCTCCATGTGCAAGCCTAGCAGCTAGTGTACATGAGATCACAGAGATGCACAGACGTAGCGTCCATACATCCATCACAAACACATGTCAAGTGTAATCACATCACGTGAAGATGATACGAGGTGGCAGACAGATACTGTGATGGCAGCGTCATCTTCCTCTTGTATGCAGCAGTCTATGTCTATCACAGAAGCATCGCATTCTGCCGGCTTTACAAATAAGACCATTTTCCCTTGATATATATTTAACTGTGCAGTCCATAATGTTCACAATATTCAACAATGAGTGAAAAGACAGTGAAAACAGTCAGGCATGCATATTGTATATGTCAAGAAACATGACTGGGGTTTGATTCACCTTCCTATCAGTTGAGGACAAGAAAGAAATGGTTCTTTGTTTCATAGCATAGTATAAAAATGTCTTGACAAAATGCATGCTCCTTCATTATCAGTTTACCAAATAATAAAAGTTGCTTTAAATCCCAAAGGGTGAAAAAGAGTCACCGTCCATACATCAGTAAGTCCACAACTTTAGTGACACTGTATAAATACTACTGCCTTGTGTATAACAATCATTGAACAAAGTATTGGAGAGGTATGACACTTAAACGTAAAAAAATAATGGATGTGTGAAAAATACTTGTGAGTCAGATGTGTTGCCCCCTCCATCTCCCCACATCGCCCCTCCCTGGTAGGCGACTGGTCTTGAGTCCATATAAACCATTCATACATTTACAGAGATATCTACACAGACTAGACAGTGTCCACTGGGAGTTAAGATATGTCCACAAGAAGATCTACTTCAAACAGTTCCAAAGACAATAGCTAAATACTGCTTGGGTTGCCATTGTGTAAAAAATAAATTACTGGCATGTACAAGGTATACGTTTTAGTTGAATATAATGAAGATGGGGAGATATGGCAGACATCCATCTTACCAATACATGTATGTACACTGGGGCATGCATGATACACTGTCTTTCACATCTGGCACACACACGAGACCCTACTGCTGAAATCTGGGGACACAACATGGAACAATTATACAGCTCATCTGCATTGATGACAGTGACATGGAATACACCGCTGTCTTACCATTTGGAATCATAACTGGTTTCTTCTTTCAATAGAAACAAAATTAAACTTTAAAGAACACCTGATTTGGCATGACAGACTAAACATGGTCTTATAAAGAACACCTGATTTGTTCATATTATGCCATATTTAAACTGTCATACCATGAATTGACCAGTCTTTAACTTTCGCAATATCATGCAGCTCGTGTTCTTCTGTTGAGGAGAGCATCGCTAAATGATTATTTCTGATCGAGAACAAGGAGAGAATAATGGTTTGTTTCATAAACAGACAAATCTAATCCAAGGTTGAAGAAATCCTTGAATGAGATGAAATGGTTTGTGGTGTAATACAGTACAGGACACAAATGGTTTTCATCAATCGGCGCCAACAGCTTCAAAGAATGTTGCGCTGTGCAGTATGCCATATATGTTCATGTGAACACCAAGGGAGGCTAGAGGACACACATGTCCCATCTTCATTGTCAGACACAGCCAGTGACTTAAATACATGCTATTAAATAAAATGACATTTCTCTTGAAATACAAACAATGTTAATATAACTAGGAGTCGTCATCACATTATCACTTACAGACCAACTTATCACATGACCAATACATCGGTACTTAGAATACAGATAGTGGTGAACCGTAGGACAGTAAACATTCAACAACAACTCGGCAACATTCATGTGTCATGTTACATAAAACACTCTCCTGTACATTCCAAAGATCACAGCTAACCTGAACTATGTATAGAGGTAACAAATCACATGGTGCTGTCACAAAGTCTCTGACAGTAGGCGGCCTCATATCCTCTCTGTGTAGGGGAAAACAGACAACAACGTCCTGACTCTGCTCCATCAGTGAACCAACTCTACAGGAACCGTTCAGACAAGTTCAATTCCTTTACACTATACTAGGACAATCTGTTGTTCTCCAAAAACATTCAGAAAAGATTTTGAAGTCTTTACAAGGCCTAACTCGGCTTAAAGCTGATTGGTCCCGAAGCTAGACTGCCTGTTTGTAGAACAATACTGGAAATGCAGGCCACATGAAACATTATCCATAATTAGGGCCTATTGATTAAAACAGAAAGGTCGTGAGTGACCATATGTAGACATTTTACACATACGGACCTGGAAATTCAGGGTGAAATAACAAATATTTGGTGATAGAGTTCTGTTGTTATTGACCATTTGTGCTTCAGGCAGTGGAGCACATGACATAGAGGAGTGCAGTCAGCACAGTGGTACTCCTCATAAAGGGTTAATGAAACATTTCCTATAGATGCTGCCAGTCGTCATGCAGAGGCTGGACCACAAACATACACAGAGAGAATTGTGGGACCAAGGACTAACCATATCACGATACACAACCAATGTGTGGTACTTCTCCATGCTTGTAGTGCATACACTCAGTGCATTCAACATTTGCAGGTTTAGGTCTTGAAGTATTATCAACTGGTATGCTGACTTGTAAATAGTTAATAAATTAAAGAAAATAATAACAACCATTCATGCATTGAGAGAGTGTGCTGTGTCAGTGTAGGGCAATTGCTGATGTTGATGAGGTATCTGGTAAACTGGGTCCCGTCTTCTTAACACAGCACAGCAACAGTTCACAGTAAACTACAACATTAAACATCTTGTATTTATCACTCATAACTGTGTCATTGACGAACAGGAGTTTGGTAAGATATGCTGATGGAATTGCCTAGCCCATGACAAGATACATATATAGCACTTCAATGCTTAATTTAACATGTACTTTGAGATCATTACAACATCAAATATCATGAACAGAAGGGATGGGATGTAGTAATTAGCATGTAGAATAAACAGCGGAAACTAAGAGACTTTTTAATATTAATAGACTTTCAACCAGCCATGTCATACAGAGATTATTTCAAGCAGTAGACTGTAAACTGTTGCAATGCTTCGTTATGGCAATAGTGTTCTTTAGAACTATTCATGTCAATTAAAAAAGATAACTAGTTGAAAATATAAACAAAATCCTTGAAATGAAACCCAAATTTGAAAATAAAAACATCATGCATTTCACTTGAAATTTAAAACATGAAATACAGAACTTCAGTTGTTTAAATGCAGGACGTGGACTGAATGCTGGGAGAGGTGAATGGAGAACTCGGGGTGGGGGTACGATTAGGTAGTGTACAGTGTTACTGTGAGGCCTGCAGGACAGACTTCGGTCTCCATCATTCTAGGGCGTTACCATGCAGAACACTATATCTGGGACCAAATAAACAGCATCTCAATTTTAGGTTCTTTCAGTTTCAAGTCATTATTTGTGAACTTATTTTTTTGACAAAAGAGTGAACTACTACACAAGAGAAACATCAAATAAGTTGAACCAGAAAAATCTGCACGGGCTCATAACTTACCAAATTGTACAAATGTTTTCTTTTTTTACAAAACACAATGAGAATTAAGAGTTTACATAGAAAAGTAAAAATGTTGACAATATTTTTTCAAATAAAAACAACTCCTTTGGTCGGGAGATCCCTTAATACTTGTGATGGCGAATGTCCCAAACATGGCCGTTCTCCTCACATGCACTAAGGCACAAAGCACCCCTGAGTACACCTGATATAGTCTCTCGTCACTTACCCTTCCTCAGCGATGAGGCTTGCAAAGAGGAGGCAGAAATAGTGTTAGACAATATGCTTGTCAAAACAAAACTTACTTTTTTGTGTGTACAAAACAAAAGGTCCTGGGGTCTTTATTTCACAATCCTAATCACAGGAAATAAATTGTAGGGTAGCTTGATTTCAACAAAGTCAAGAACCCCTGATGACAAAAATTTTGGAAGCTATTCTATATTTAACTTTACAGGCAATAACCACCATAATTAAATAGATCATGACTAATTCCTGTGAGAGAAATATTATTACTTTCATTGTTAAATGTATCAGTAGTTTTTAAAATACATTGAAAAAAGTTCCAAAATGATCTCCAATTTGAAGTTCAATTGTGACATAACAGAATAATCACAGAGGTAAGACATACTATCAATGAAACCCCACTGACTCAAGGTAAAGACAACACTGACAAAAAAAATGTTTTGATGCTTACAAGTCTTTTTCTGCTTTGAGGATTTCTAGTGGGAGCCAAGTTGGAGAGCTGCAATAGAGCAAAGTCCATCAGTACAATGCAGGGGAGCCGTATGGTGTATGGAATGGGGCAAGTGGGAACACATACACATGTAATTAGGAGTCATTGAAATCTCTTGCTTTGAAATATTTTGAAATACCAACTAGAAATCTGAAAAAAAAAAAAAAAGAAATACTAAATTAAAAAAACATTGCCATTTCTTTGGATAAATTTGCAGTTATTTGTTGATCATTGATTTAAGACTCTGGTACTGGATTACTGAATATGATTCCTGTTATCAGCATGTCATTTTGTAAATGTTATTTCTGACTTTATGAAAGTGGCATAAAACTAAACTCATTTCTGAATCTGCTGCAGTACTGCTTGGTGTAGATGCATATTCAACTGCTAACCTTGTGCTCAAAGCTTCCCAGACAGTTCATGTCGGAGTTCAACTGACATTAATGTCCCCTGACTCCCCAATATCATCACCCTTCTACGCAGGTACCCTAAAGCTGAGTGAGGAGTAACATACGCATGCTGAAACAGCCACAGTGGGCTGTAGTTGCCATGTCTGCCAGGCTCATAACCAGGAGGAAGAACAAGGTATATAAGGCCAGAACCTGACTGAGACATTTTCTAGTAGACCTTACTCTTAATGTTTAATTTTGTTTCATTAGCAAAGCTTACTAAACAGAAAGAATTCTAAAATGATAAAAATTGGCTAAGAAGAGATGTGTATATCTGTAACACTCTCATACCAGTACACTCAAACATTGAGTACTCCCTCACAGTGAGAGTTGTCATAATTTGGGAATCAGGGCTAATAATATTGTGAAACTATTTTCCTCCAACACCAGAAATATGAATTATTAGGAAAAATCAATCTGTCAACAATTTCTTATGAATAATGAAATATGTGAACAGTAGCAAACAGCAAACTCTAACTGCAATAAAATATGCTGAAATTTGTCACAAAAATGGCAAAACGAAAGTGCTAGAGCTTGCAACATTCTCTTGGAATTGATCTGTGATATTAAAGGGGAACTGTGCTTTCAATGTCTGGAGACCAGATACAGTCCAGGTCTAGACATTGTAATGGGTGATCTGTACATCATGGATATCTCAGGGCAAGTGAGACAAATGCCAGACATAGACACATCATACAATAGCAGTCAGCAGATCTATAACCAGTGGTGTGGACTTCTTGAACTATACTGGCTGCACTACCCATTTCCACAAGTCCCCCTTTAAGAATCATCTTGTGACATCACATGCAACAGTCATAAGGCAATGCCTGGGGAAAAGACATATTTCTTGATTAGATACAAAAAAAAATCCTCACCAAAGGAAAGAGTGACATAAAAAGAGTAACAGTCCATTCCCAAAATATCTGAAAGTGAAGCACTGACAAAGCAAAGTTTTCTGCAAAAATATTCAAAATCATTCCACAAGGCTCAAAGAAAACAAACAAAAAGAAGAATCCAGACAAGCCAGTCAGGTCATTCAAGGGGAAGCACCACAATAAATGAAGTGACAATGACAAATAAAGTAAAACAAACAATATACACACTTGAAATGGTGTTCTACATACAGCAAAAGAAACAGATGAAGCAACTAAATTAATAAACTGAGACAAATCATAGACAGGAAGTAATCCTGTCGCCATTGTACCAAGGACGAGCATGAGACTCTGGGTTGGAAGTACACATGCAGTGATAAACGTTGTGGATGAGCAAGACATGCAGACTCAGATCACACAGTATGACTACACTACTGCACAACAACGTGACTGTCCACGGATTGCACAAACAACAATGTCCACCAGCTCTAGGATACCTGAATGATCTCCAGACTCCCATGCAGTGAGCTGTGACTGCCGCTCGAGGATATGCTGCTATTAGACTGATACGGGTCGGATGACCCACGACACCGACACGGAAGGTGATCGAAGAATGAGGATGGGGATGTGAACCTGTCGCCTGGGCCGCAGCGTCGTGGAATCTTTCCAAACATTGTGCAATCACAGTCACTACTAGCATTTCCTTCCTCCGAACTTAAAATATCGTCCAAGCTGCGAGCTTTCCGAGATGCTTCATACACTCTGGTCCGTAACATAGCACTATTCATTGCAGCAGTGATTTGTTTATACACTTCTCTTTCAGAGTATTTGCCCCACCTGAATTTCTTCTCTGATAAAGAGTCACTTTCTGAATCCTCCTGTTTTGATTTCTTACTGTTCTGTAACATGTAAGCCTCTGATGTGTCATCCTGAGACGCACTGCCGGAAGTCGGCGAGTCTTGACAGTCAGAGCCAAGGTCGAAGGTAGGATAAGTAGAGAAGGCAATACTGTTGGGGCGTACCATTGGTCGCTTTGCCTTGTTCTCACGAGATCGTAAGATGACCTTGGAGGTCGTTGCCGTTGGTGATGTGACACTAGATCCAGAAGAACTACTACTTATGGACATGGGTGAGGAAGGTTCTAAAGATTTGGTCTCTGACACTGGCGAGGTACTTGAACTGGGGGAACTCCGAGATGATGGCTTCTTGGAGCGTAACACAACTTTGTTGGTGACAGGCGAGGGCACAGATGCACTGCTGCTTGAGCTAACACTACTGATGGACATCGGTGATATTGGTTCCGAGGATTTAGAATCTGTTGAAGCTGTGCTGATTGGTCGCTTTGTGGCTCCTGCCCCTTTATGTTTGCCTGGGCTTTCGTCGCTAGCCAGACATGGAGTGAAGCTGAGTTTGTCAAGTGAGGTAGCTGGAAAGTTGTGAACCTGGGACTCATTCTCCACAGTGACAGTTTCCATCTGCTCCGCAAGAGTTGGACTGAAGTTAAGTTTGGCCATTGCTGTCGTTGGTGACTGAAGACTGAAGGGAAGTCCTGAGCTAGAGCTTGCTCCTGGCAACCTCAAATGTTTGGATTTTGATAATGGCATGTTGCTTTCAGAAGGAAGCAGTCCAAGCAATGAGAATGGCTTGCTTGGTGTTGATGGTGTATTGTTCTCTGATGAAGGCAAAGATAACCCTTCAAGAGATGTAGGCCGACTTGGCGTAGATGTCCTTTTCAATGGAGATTGTATCTTAAAGCTATCCATTGAAACTGGTCGAGACTGAGGTGAACTAACAGATGGAAAAATTGGACTCATTGTCACTGGGCTGAGATTGAGTGAAAATGTCCTTCTTGTGGAACGAATCGTCTTAGTCTCGAGGGTCATATGATCCTTCACAAATGTCTTATCACTTGGACTTGAATCTACTTGCATTGATTCTTGCTGCTGAACACCCAGAGATAACGACTGAGGATGAGCGCACTTCTTTCTGAGTGTGACTGTATCCATGAGTTCACATGAGGAGGAGATGTCGGAGGTGAGAGGAAGAATGAGACAGGGATCCTCTGTCTGATTGTCTGAGCTAGCACAGATGGACACACTCTCAACACCACTTTGTGCACCTGGTCCACTTTGGTCTTCCATCTCTGATTGTGCTGCCTCCTCTGTTGCTGCTGCTGCTGCTGCCGCTGCTGCTGCTGTCTGTGTCAATGGAGCTGCAATTTTCACAGTTGTGTCTCCACACGGAAAACCAGTTTCCAAATGAATTGGGTTCTTGTTGAAAGACTTTGTTACGGGAGATGATGGACTACACAACTGCAGATCCATCACAAAGGGAGTTGGTCGATGTTCATAAGTCTTAGCTGCACCATCAGGGGATTTCTTGCCACTTTCACACAATCCTTGCCGCAACTGCTTTTCAAAGTCTAAAAGTTGCCCAAGGAAGTTGAAGTTTGGTGATATGGTTGGTCGCTTGTCCTTGACGTACCTGAAACAAAAATGAATCTGTGACAAATAGCCCCTGCTCAGAACAGAAGGGATCACCAAGTATTTCCAGTCTTCTGATGTCAGACATTCATATTGGAAAGTCCATCCTATAAAGATAACACATGTGCACATTTTCTACATTCTGCATTGAAAAAAACATTCTTGATGTTTTTTATACCAAATACTGCAAGTAAATTGAACACAGACACTAAACCATTAAGGTCCTTACTGTAGCCTCACCTCCACAAAGCAAGCATATGAAGAGCCTCAAGACCTACATAATTTCTCTCAGTATTTTATTCCAGAGAGCAAAGACATACTCTCATCTTGGTGTAAATGAATCAGGTAGTTAAACATTTTGCCAATAACTTGGTAACCACCCCCAACACAAATAACTGAAACAATGGCCCACACAGCAGAAGTTGATAATCACAGAAACTACTTCTTTCTCAATCACTGTTGGTTGACTTTTGAAAACAAGAGTCATCAGAAGATGACATATCCCCCCGGCCCCCACATACTTGAAAGCACAAATCACCTGACAGTTACTTGATGTTTTCTTAGATCAAGTTTGAATCATTTCCATGGAAGTCATGAAAAACATAAATGCCATATATCTATAAACAGCAAGTTCTGCTGACAGATATTAGGAACTTTTATAAGGAAACACACCTCTCACTTTTGAGAGACAAAGTCCGAATCATTTCCATGGAAACCGAGAAAATGCATTTGGAACTGACGGCATCAGCCGGAGGTTTCAAATGAAATATTCCCGTGCTTCAAATACTCAATAACACCTGGAAATTGGCCAACACATGATGTTTATTGACATTGTAAACACAAAAGTAAACCAAAGGGGTTTTAGTGTCTGCACTCGTTTATATCGAATACGGACACAGCAGTGAAGTGTCATCAGCTGGCCGTTTCATCTGGTTCTCATGGTAGCATCTAGAGTTGCTCATTTGTGACGTCATTCTAACTTTACGTCACAATATGATTTGAATGACATCACCACTGTTGATGACACAACAAAACAATTGTTTACTTGTCAATACGCGGTGAATAGTCTTTCAGTTTCCGGGATTCTAATACCATTTGATCATGTTTTTCAACCAATCAGATTACAGAACACAGTAACTTTTGGTTTACAATATATCACAACAACCTGTAAATAGCAAAAGGCACCACTTTCAGGTCTGCATCACTTATCTACCAAGTTTTGCAGAAAAATATTGAATGGTTTTTGAGTTCTGCTCTGGAAGCGAAGCCCATCCCTCCATTTTGAGACTAAGCCTGAAACATTTCCATGGAAATGAAGAAAATCATAAATCACAAAACCTGTAAAGAGCAAAAGGCACCACTTTGGGATCTGCCACACATATCTAAGAACTTTTGCTGATGGATATTACAAAGTTTTTGAGATGTTCTCCGAAAACGAAACACACCTCTCACTTTTGAGACAATGTCCTAAACGTTTACTTTGAAACCGAGAAAATAATAAATCACAAAAATCTGTAAATAGCAAAAGGCACCACTTCAAGTTCTGATTGATATATCTACCAAGTTTTGCAAAAAATATTGACCGTTTTTTTTAGTTCTGCTCCGGAAACAAAGCCCACCCCACCATTAGACTAATACCAAAAATGCCAAAACTGTGTAAATAGCAAAAGGGACAACTATAGGTTGAGATTATTATATCTATGAAGTTTGGTCTAAAAATATTGAACGTTTTCTGAGTTATGCTCCAGAAACAAAATGATTACGGACAGGCGGACGGGCATACGGACGAACAGACAGACAATGCGTTGACTATATCCCCCCAGATTTCATGCCGGGGGGATAATAAATCTAAACAGGGATGGGTTAAGAAATAGAGTTCCTGTTACAGTTATGTCATAATGACAGCACAGTTTACCTGTAGGCGTCGTCGGAAGACATTTTCATGTGATCCATGATGTAAGCAATAGCAAGTGTGGGTGAACGGGAGATTCCTGCCAGGCAGTGCACCAAGACACAGCCATTTGCCTCGCGCACCTTGTCTGAAACATAGATGTAACCATTTATGCTGGATTCATACTTTAAGATGTCAAATGTGAGAATTAAAGATGCCAAGTGACACTTGTATAGACGAAACTTGTCACTTGTGGCAGTGGGACCACATAATGTGCCCATGGAATTGGCACTTACGAATAATGTGTTGTTGAGGTTATTATTATTAATTATTATTATCATTAAAGCAATCAGAAGGATTATGGGACAAGTGTTTCCTTCTGTACCGTAACTCACCAATGAACTGGAATGCTTGGTAGAAATATGGCAGCAGCTTCTCACTGTAGTTGTCATTGACTGGAATGCGAAGGAAGTGGCCATCTTGGACAAATGGCGGCTGTCCACAGTTGGTACTCAAGTTGAGGATGTAGTTAATCCCGTTTACCTGAAGGTAGGAAAATAACGTGAGAACTGACATAAAGTATTATTTAAAGTAAACTGTTTTTCTTTATTTCTTGCATGTTCTTTTCTGCTGATTGATATGGAAGAATGTAAGGACAGAGACACAATGCATGCCAGGCTCTTCATCCACACAAATACTAATCATCACTAGCAGCCACTGTTGCCTCACAGTCAATGATACTACCCAACTACCCTACTACCCAACTAACAATAGCCATATTACTGTGATTTTATGACACACCAAACAGATTAATTACTGACCAGTGCACAAGAAAGGGTTTTCAGGATGCAAGCCAAATGTTACGTTCTGTATTTTCAGTCTGTATACAGGATCTCAGTTCACTCAAAGGACTCTCACTGATGACTGGCAGCCGAAGTATCAAAACATTTCATCAAATTTGATCGAAGAGTGTCCTATCAAAACTTAATGAAACTGTTATCATACACCAAAGACCAGAGTTCATATATTCCAAGAAATACATCCTGCAATGATTCAGAAATGCTTTGAACTGAAATCCTCAAATAGTCAAAATGGCACTTTAATTAAGCAAGCAAATATTGGCCTAAAATGTTGTGTTTTCCATCATCTTGATCAATAATCTCCTACACACGTATCTCAATGATCAGCCAACAATTGGCAAATAACTGACAATTTATGTTCTTAGAGTTCATTCACTTTCCATGACCCTATCAACACAGGATATGTGCGACATTCAAAGGGACAAAAAGACAACAAAATGTGTCATCATATAAACATATATTGCTGTTTGTGGGAGACAAAATACATAACAGACATGTTCACACCGTTCACGCACAGAGTAAGGCAAAAGAGTTAATGGGACAAACAATGACAGTTACACTCCAATGATGGATCACTGATACAGAAATCTGAATGGAAAAACTATATGAAGACCACACCCTGACACAAATGAGGAAAGAAAATAGCTGAGAGTAGACAGACATCAACAGTGATGATTATAGTGTGTATAGTTCTAATGAAATACATCCCAACATGATGGCTCAGAAATAATGGTTAGAACTGCAACTTGCAGGAAGCAGTGAATACTTAAAGAGAGGTAATGCTAGAATACGAGCAACACGCCAGGGAAGGAGGGATGACAACATTGAGAACACAGCTCCAAGACGACCTTATATGACAATGACTCACCACACATCTATCACCCACAGGTCAATGCACCGTGGCTGGTTACCACACAGTTACCTCCCTTATCCTGTTTACACAATTGTATCCTACTGGATTGTCAGTGGTTATTGATTAACTTATAGCACAAGAGTTGAAGGGCCCACTTAACAAATGTTGCCATGAAGTGATCTGTGTCAAACAACGTCTACCATACTCATCACATGACAAAAACAATCAAATAAAACACTGAATGTTTTGTCGAATCAAAAAATAGTAATCTGTAAATGAAAACTGCAACAAAACACACTAATATCTGAAGAAAAAAAATTACATCATGAAAATACATGAATCCATGACACATAATGTTGACCAGTTTGTCTTCTGATTGTTAATGCATGGCACATGTAAAACTGTACTTTTCTTGCTATTTTAGATGAAAGCAATTAACTTAGCAGTACAGCTTTACCACAAGCTTCTCAATCAAGTGGTAACATATTGACGTGAATATTGCTCATCAATGCTATGCGATAGTTGGATTGATTTCATTTCTAGATTTTGCCGCAGCAGCGTACAGCTGTGAGATATGAGTCATCACCGCAGCAATTCTGGAAAAACTCACATACATGAATGAGCAAGCTACAAACGCAGGAATTACATCAGCTGTGTTCATATCATCTCCATATTCACATTAACGTAAAGGAATTAACTCCTTCATTGATAAACAATACACTAAAAAATAGACACATTGTACACGTTGATTGGGTTACTCATCCAAATCAATACAGATAAACTGGTCACACAATAGTTTGACTTCATGCCTATTCACATACAGAAGTTGTCAAGGACGACCAGCTTCCCCTTTAACAAACAACTCATGTATGATTATGATGATGAAGTGAGTAACGAGTGCATGAACACCCTGTATTAAACTAGCCACTCCTCTTTCACAATGTTACCCACGTAATTCACCACACGCTTTCGTCATGGTTGGGCGACTCTGTCATCAGTTGTACTATGCAACCCATGGGTCAGTGAACACACCATTCTGCTTCCTTGTACGTTGACTGACCTACATTCACAGTCATTTCGCTAACGTTCTCATTGAGACGACAAAATAGGTGTCAACACGGTTCTATATACAGCATCATATGTGTAGGTATACGACAGCATGAGTTGGTTACCGGCAGCAGCAAGCCGTATTCTTGACAAACACTAAGGAGACATAGCAGTCGACAGCCACAGAAAGGACATCAAACGGCATGCTGTGATTCTCAAACACCTAAATGTTTTACCGCAATTTTCTCAATAAAAAATTTATTCAACAGCGTTAAAAGAGAACATCTGATAGGTCTGAATGTCAAATGTGTGTGGGTGTGATGTTACAGTCTTGATGACACATCATCAAATGATAAATGATATATAACATCGAAACATATACTACTCAACACAAGATAAGGACACTCAATTCTTTCATATGACTTCAGACAAAGTGACAGATGAACAAGTCATATGAAACAAATGAGGTGCTCTTATTGTGAGCAATTGCTATGTTCCTCTCTAACAACTGGGAAACACTCTTGGCATCCTCCACTTTTATACACTACAATTTTCCAATGCATCAGTTTGATCAATTAAACTGTAAATCTGCATACTTGAAAATATGCTGAAAATGTCCATTAACACAAAAAGTGAGTGAGCATGGTTTTAGGCGTCTTGTAGAAATATTTCAGCAATATCATGACAGGGTACACCACAAATGGGCTTCACACATTGTACCCATGTGGGGAATCGAACCCGAGTACTCCCTACCACCCCATTAACACATTAACAAACAAATCTTAATGTACACATACAATTCTTGTTGACAACTTTGATTTTCTAGATTTATTATTTAGATACATTTAAAAGTCATTATAATGATTGTGCTGACAGGACATCATATACTGAAAGATAAAGGCAATGGTTGTCATCACCCTACATCAGTTGTTATTCAGGACCTATTTACATAACAGTCGGCCAGTAAGTGATGTGGTAACTTGTTCACTTGTGTAGCACTAGGCTGAATGATGGGAACCTACAAAGCTGACATATGCATAACCTGCAAAACAATCATCAAAGAGACATGTTACCTATGTCCACTTTCTAACAGTTCATACAGTCCATGTACTTATATCATCAATATTAAAGGACAACTGACTATTATTGATCTCTTACAAAAGTACTACCAACAACTGCTGTATAACTCAACTGCATCATATCATTCAACACCCACGTATCTTGCAACAAGTGTTTGGTGTGAATATGAACAATGTACACCACTGCCCTATTCATAAAGCTCTGCTGCAGCTACAATAGTTGTAGGAGTTCAGTGAGTGAGTGGGTGGGTGAGTGAGCGAGTGAGCGAGTGAGCGAGTGAGCAAAGACTTCCCAGATTGTAACCATGTTGGAAGGAGAACCAAGTGTAAATAGGAAACACTTCACCCAGTCAGTTACCCACCACACTATGAGAGCTACCATAACAAAGACTTAAAGAATGAAGGTACTGACATACAAGTGCATCTCACCATCACCCCAAAACAAGGAATGCAGGATATATACATACAAAATCAGTCTCTGACTGCTAAACACATTGAACACAAGATAGCTGACTCCTGTCTTTGCTGGTCTCATTTGTAACTGATCAATGAGTTCTACCTGAACTGTTTCCTGAGAGAGAGCATCTCGCTGTGAGCCCAGGTAGAGGAAGGGCAGGATACGTGTTGGTCCGATGTTGGTTACAGGGAGACAGGGTTGAGACAGCGAGGTGAGGGGGGCACACTTGTAACTGCAGCTTGACTTGCTCTCACACAGAGAGGGGTGCATAGCGTGGAATGCCAGGAACCCTCCTGCAACAAACAAACATCAAACTGCCTGCAATCACCAGGAATACACAGTTTATTGTGAGAAGACATCATTTGTAAGAAGTCCATAAATATACAGATGATAATAACTTTGAAAACACCTGATAGAAATGAAACAAGTCTTAAATATAATACATACAAACTGCACCTGTACAACACCTGCCAAAAGATACAATATTGTTTGTCTGATGAAACACCGCAGCTGTAACATGGTGGGTTTAGTTTTTACATGAGTTTTAGCAAATATTCCTGCAATACAATGGCAAAGGGGACACCACAATGGGCTTCACATACTGTACCCATGTAGGGATGGACCCCAGCTCTTGACATGACAAGTGAATGCTAAACCACTAGGCTACACCACTGTCCCTTACACAACATAAATGTTCAGTTTCCATAACCTTGAAAATATTCAGAAGATATAATGAAATGTTCATATTTAAGAAAAGTCACAACACTGCAGATCATTCAGGGTACTCCAGCTGCTTAAGGCACTTGATTCAACTCTGTAAGATGTTTAAAGTTTCATGAAGTGCACTACTGAGGATACTTAGGCAATCCTACCAACATTCAGCATCAACAGACATCAATGACTTACTGCCAACAGAAGTTAAGTTTGAGACATGTACAAGCCCCTCATGACGTATCATAAACAGCATTTTAGTTATTAGTACCCTGATTTATGTGCGTGAGCATGCTTGTGTAGTTAATTTGTTCAGGTTTATTCATCATACAATGAGGATTCAGGACTTCATAAACCTAGCTCAGATATAAGTGAAAGTGACACTTAAGCAGTTACTGTTATCAATACCCTGATTTCACTGTCAGCTGTTTCCATAACACCTAAACAACCAATAACATACATGTGTTATCTCAGAAACAGAAAACAACAGCATCTTCTAGAATGAGTTTACTGTGAAAATAATTCCTCTGCAATTGCAGGCAGCAAAATACTGCAAGACTTTTATGGAAAACATTTTGAAAAAGGTAGTAAATAACCTTTTTTTGTAGTAATGAATAAGGTTAATAAGTAATGTCACAAGTTATATTGGCAACTTCTAAATATAACTAAAATATTCTTTGAAATGAAACCGGACAAAAGTGCACTTTTTCAACTTAACCTCACCAATTACATCATCAAAGTGATATTTTTTTAAAAGGTTACATAAACAATGTAATACACAGGATACTCTGTGATAACATCATTTCCCAGAATGAGTCTGTTCTTCCTAGCTGTCTCGGAACTGGGAAGGAGGGATAGCAATGCTAATGAGGTATGACACATCCATGAAGGATGAACCACAGATATGTGTGCTGTAGGAGTGTCCATCTGTGTGGTCAATATGATCCATATCTCCCTACCCTGTTATACTACAGTGTTACAACACCCTCAAGTTCAAGATAACAAGCTGGATCCTGTTAGCTATTCTGTTTCAGCTTCTGTTGTTGGTGTATTTTATTATCAAGCAAGTTCATTGGATGATTGGATGTTACATTAAGTCATCATGAAACCAATCACCAGTATTACAGCAATATCCCACTGTGAATTTGTATGCTGTGATATATCACAATTTACTTCCAATCAAAAGTTCATTTCCTAAAATATGAAATAACAAAGAATTAAGGTTTTACATCTCATTAGCATAATTTCAGACACGTAGTGATTGAATAACAAAAGCAAGAAAACATAAAACAGAATGCCTAAAACATTCCCTTTTTTCAAGATTCTTCATGAAATGATACAGATACAAAATAGGGCTCCTTCCTACAATGCCATCTTACTGCATGACTGACATGGATTGAGTAGGAAAAATCCTGTTGGCACTAGACATAAAGAACAGACCCTCTTACATGTTTATGTCAGGAGATGCAAAGTGAAACACAAACTTCTCAACTTTCATAACTTAATATTCTTTCCAAATTGTTTTTGACATAGTCCTATAACCTCTGTTACAATTCCCCATCCATGAGGGCACCTGTCTGCACTGTTCGTCATATGCCTGTCTGCAACTCCCCATCCAATCACCATATCATCAACCTATGTTAGAATCTCCCCTCTGTAGACACTGGGCTTCTTCCTCCTTCCTCTCACTGGAGGTTGTGAGGCTCCTCACACCTTATCTCCTTACGCTCACGATTTAATCCATTTTTTTTAGGTGTATGAGTTAAGATGCTATTTCGGTTAAGCCATCTATCTTTGATGCATGGATTCTGGGAACACAGCAGACATCAGGAATGAGGCAGACTAGAGGAGAGGCCAAGAAGAAGTCATCATACATTGGTTTACATAACAGTTTCAATGTTAGCTTAATGATTTTCAATAAAATCTTTGAACACATAGCCTAAATGTTTTTCGCCCCCTACAAGTAAGGTGGCATTCACAAGTTTTGCCAACATCTGAAAGTTACCATAAACATAGATTATTTTTATCGGTCAGTCAGACATAAATAGCTAACACAATCAATCAAAAGTCTTCTCACTGATGAACAAATATGACTATTTTTTATGAACCTAAAAGTTCCTCATGACTCATGTGAAGTAACTTCTGAAAGAGACAGAAATGAATTCATCTTACCTTTGAGGAAAGTGACAGAGTTGTAGACAAGTGCCAATTTGCGTAACAGGACGTAGACGAAGTTGTCCTCAGTGAAGAGGGAGGGGTCCTCCGTGCACTGATCGTACACAATGACATTCCAGCTCTCGTCAATATCCACATGACATGTCTGTGCTAGCAGGTCTCTCACATGCACCTACAACAAAGTAAGCTCTCTGTACATGCATATAACCATTACTGGGTGATTCTCTCTGAATGAACTGAACTTGACATTATATATATTCCATGTTTCCATCCTGCCTGAACACTGATACTAATGGCCACCTTGCTGATATGCACTTTCATGCATCAATGGCTGCAATCATCAAATAACCACAATGGTTGAAAATAGAATGACCATAAACATCAAAAAATAATTTCAGAACTGGATCCAATTTCCCTGTCAGATATTTCAGTTTATTTTAGTTTAAAACTACTGGATGTTGGCATCCAATACAGCGTGTGTGAATCTGCAAGAGGGGAGCCATCTTTGTTATGAGAACTCATTGAAAATCTACATAAGTATGGACATGAAATAGTCATTTGAAAACATTTAATTCTCCCTCAATTCCTCTGAAAATGAATGTAACAGTTCCATGTGAAGGAACGAGGTGATAAGTAGGTGTTACTCTGGGCACTCTTGCACATCAAGTGGATATCAGATTCAGAATAAAAACAATCCAAGAAAAGGAGAATTTGTTGCAGGGATCGAATCCAATATTCCAATGAATCAAGTACATTTCTTTCTAAACTCAGTGTGATTTATGGTTTTCCTCCTGGGAAATCAAATAAGAAAATTCTAACTTTCCTTTCATCACCAAAGCCCTCGGAATCTCATTTGTAATACATACATGCCTTTCAAGTGAGTTACATCTTAGTGGAGTGTTACATCCTGGTTGAGTGTGATTGAACATCACCAAACTCTCGTATACCACAGTGTCTGATGTCACACACCAGAGCAGTTAGTACAGACTTGCCATAATCACTCCTCTTGTTCAGCACATACTCCTTGGTGAGTGTACACTTATCAGCAATATCTATGCTCATATGATCAGAATTTGGTTTTCAGAAAGTATATTCTTCAATGTGATTTCAAAAATGAGTTTTTCCAAAGTTTCCTGTTACATACTTCATGACATGTAAAAGACCATTAGGTGATGTTAAAATATTTCAGTCTTTTCAACATGAAACTTGCTTAAAGGATATATCTTCATCTTGGAAAGCATGATCTGGTATGACGTTACGAGTTTATCTTCATCTTGGAAAGCATGATCTGGTATGACGTTACGAGTTTATCTTCATCTGTATGGGAATCATGGAACTGGAGACTGATCCATCTACGTTTGAAATCAATACATGTATGTATCTGCTGGTGGGCCATGAAATATAGATGCTGTGGAGGATCGCCACACACCGTTAGTCAGCTGGACGCCGAGTTCCTACGGAAGCCTATTAGGGCCATGCTTCGGTATTATTCGGCATCTTGTATCTTGAAAATTCAACACATTATTTTGAAAATTCAACATCCTATCTCAAAAATTCAACTTAGTATCTTGAAAATTTAACTTAACTTTGTTGAATATTCAAGTAAATATCTTGAATATTCAACTGGGTATCCTGAAGATTCAACTTACTATCTTGAAAATTCAACCTACCTTTGTTGAATATTCAAGTAAGAATATTGAACATTCAACTTAGTACCTTGAAAATTCAACATGGTATCTTGAATGTTCAATATAATTAGTATTTAAGTGAAATGTTCTATGTTCATTGTATGCCTTTTCAAGACAGGATGTTGAATTTTCAAAATACTATGTTGAACTTTCAAGATAGCAAGTTGAATTTTCAACATACTAACTTGAATTTTCAAGATACAAGATGCCGAATAATAGCAAAGCGTGGCCCTAATAGGCTTCCATAAGTTCCTCCTCCATCACAGATGCTCTTTCTCACCTGGTGTACACATACACAGCACACCAGAAGTATTCATTATTAATTAATACAGCAAATACCAATAGGTCTCCTCTCCTGCATGATATCTGTGGTGCAAGATACAGTATGATGGATACACATGGCTCACAGCAATGTTCTACTCATTACCATTAAAGTGGTGCAGAGAGAATATTGAATACTTCAGCCGTGTTGTTTCATCTTGTAAAAGAGATATACCACTTGTTTTAGAAGAACTTTTCGTAGTCTGGACAGTGAGTATGTCTTCTTTGTCATGGTTCTAGCCAGTTGTCAAGAAGTTACAACACTTTCCATGATATCATTTTCTAAGCTTAGAGTTTACAACAGATTGTGCCAAACATTACAGTTAAAGATGATAAAGTTTTATGTCTTGAGTAGGTGAGTAGATGAGAGAGAGAGAAAGAGAGACACAGAAACACAGAGACAGAGAGAGAGAGAGAGAAAAAAAAAGAGCGAGATCTCCCCATCCTTCTCTAGCACTGCACTGCACCTCTAATGACAGGGGTGAGTAAGATGGATGATTTTGTCTCGACCAAATGTGATTTTGTGTGTGTGGTGATGCAGTGGTTATACTTGTGTGTGTAGTGATGCAGTGATTGTGTGTATACTTGTGTGTGTAGTGATGCAGTGATTGTGTGTATTCTTGTGTGTGTAGTGATGCAGTTACTGTGTGTGTGAGCATGCTTGTGTAATTAATTTGTTAAAGTTTATTCATCATACAATGAAGATTCAGGATTTCATAAACCTAGCTAAGATATAAGTGAAAGTGACACTTAAGTACAATAACTGTCAAGACAATGTAAACATTCAGACTCCTTTGGCACAAACTCTACCAACCACAGCAACTTATCAGTTTGCACTCCATAAACTTTCTGATATATCACTTACAATGTCTCTCAAACATCATCACCACCACCGGCTTTGATGTGGTTTCTTGCTAGGCTTAATGAGCTTTGTGGTGAGTCCACACAGACTATTAGTACACTTGGCTGGGCGTGTGATAGTCATAAGGGCAGGGTTGCACACCAACTGTCAAGACTTGCCTGTGACTCAGGCTCTCACCGTGGACAATCAATCATAAGAAGATAACATAGGCATCAATGTCATATCAATATTGTCAGGCTCTTTGGTCCTCAAGGACGACTGCCATTTTGACATATATCCATTATTAATGAAGAGATATGATAAAGCATACATCACAAAACAAAAAATATATTTGGGAAATATGTTCCAGATCAAGTTAATGAACAAAATATTTCCATAAGTATTGAGAAAATGTGTTAGAAATGATGTTTCTTTGAAAAATCCTGATCATTGTACATAATCCTGAAAGCAATTCATTTTTACTTACAGCATCAAAATACATGTTCAACATCATTCGAAAGGAAGAATCCAATCAAAATACATGAGAAATTTCATTTTCTTAAGTCTGTTGCAATGTTTAAACACATGTATATTGACAGACTCGGCCAAAACCTTCAGTAAAAATGACACTGACTACAACATAACTGACTACTGAATCTGAAACACTGACAGCATTCTATCATTTTTGTTTATCTTTCAGTAAACTCTTTGTCAACAAGTACTTTGACTGACACATTGTTTGACTGCCAACAGTAATATTACAGACCTAGTTTCCAGGTGAACACTCAATACCCAAACATCACATGCCACATTGATGACTACAAGCATATATTCAAAGACAACTACCTGAGTTTTATGGCTTCTTTATGAACCCAGGACGTAAGCTAAGAATGCCAAACAACACAAAAATCATCATGCAACTATGCATTTTATTGTAAACTAAAAAGAAGGAAAGTTGGAAGAAAGTCATCCATGTCTCAAAAGACAAAACAGTATCTTTTTCAAAGTCTTTCTTAATCACTCCAACTGGAAAACAACCAATGTTTGTGCACTTTTCACATGACTGGTGGCAAGCCACTTAACCACTAACATCCTTGTCATGTTTTACAGTCACGCTACACAACTGCATGCATCCTGAACGATAGTGAGATGAGTCAGCAAGGGTTAACACTCTGGTATGTGAGACAGAGAATCACTACAATTTGTGATGTCATATGTCAGTAATGTCCTCTCTCTTTAGTCATAACCCCAAACAAACGAAAGGTCTTGTCAACATATGTGTTTGTTGAAGTAATACACTGCACACAGCGAAAACAAGTGCGCTAGCCTCAAACTGGACGATCTGCAATTCTAGTCATGTTGCTAGTAGATTTAAAATTCAATTTCTAGATTGAAATCTCTTTATTTAATTCCCTTCAGTCATTTTAAACTTTTCTCGTAATCTACATTAGAAACCAAGTACATCTAGACTGGTCTGGCATTTCATTTTACATTCAAAATTTCCATATTTCCAGGATAGATTTCTCCATGTTTCAACAAAGTTACCATGAAAAGTTCATATTTCCATGTTCGCAGTGGTGTGTACCAAAGGTCATGTACATCCAGCCTAGTGTGGCATTTTAAGTACAATATTTGTCACTTACAACAGAAAGTAAGTTCATCAGGTTTATTCATTGTTGCTAGGTCGTTGGCTAAAAAAACCCCCAACATCACAATTTATATTTTGGGCCTGTTAGTCAACATTCCAAATTAATGTGAAAAGGTAACTTGTCTGATCACTGATAACATACAAGGGCTACTCTCAACAGCCTGGAAGTTTACTAGCCCACATTCCTTTGACATTAGCCAAAGCTGGTCTCAATACCAACAGGTTAACTGATGGGGGGTAAGTACATGTTTCTAACATGAGGCTGTGATTCATCTCATTGGTGGGTAAAAACAGAGCTGACTGGACAATGGTCAGTCAACGTCATGTGACCAAACTTACAGTAACTGACTAATGCTTTCATGTTTTGGAATTGATTAGTTTCAAGAAAATACATTATACAAACACTGTCATAAAATTGTTTCACTTTAAGACAAATGTTACATATTTGTTTTGCGGTGAAATTTCAGTTTTTGCAAGTTTAACATATCAATACTATATTGTCCAAAAAACTGCCATTGTTTAAACCTTCTCTTTCAAACATATGGAACTTGTACTTGGTAACATGATACAATAATGCCTAACACTTGGTGAAGTACTGTACATCAGGATGTTCCTGTGGGATTGCAAATATGCCAAATGTGTATAAAACATCTCACATTTCCACACCAATATTGTGATGGTGAGAGTCACTTTTTACCCAGCAGAAATACTGTCAAGTATGTCAAATATGACGTCAGTGAAGCTGATTGAATTAACAAACATGCTATGTGATGCAATTCCCTGACATCTGGACACCAAATGCACCTAACTTGCACCACAAGAACTGCCTGGTGCATGCTTCATGCATAGGTGAAAGGCACACAACCTTGACCCTGATAACACTGAGCTCACACTGTCAATGTTTGACATCCCACAATCCACTGCTTCACTACTCAAGCACTTAAACCAATGTCAACATTCATTGTTTTTCAATTACACATTTTTTCCAAACTCAATACTTTGAAAATGGTTGAAAACTAGAACCTGTGAATAATCTTTTACACATGTTTAAATGACAATCCAGTCACTAACTTCTGCATCACAGTAAGGGAAACTCGAGGTCACGTGACTAAGCTGGAGCAGCAGTACATGTGTCATCTACTGTAAAGACAGACGGTTATGTCTCCGACATTCCCCTTCCAGATAAAGAATGCTTATCTCCACAGCTGTACTCATTCATGACGATAAAAAAATTACCCACTCCAAAATAGTAACACAAGGTATACATTTCTACCAAACTTATCTAACATTTTAAATATGAATAAAAAAATGGTCCATTCATAACGTAAGATTTACTTTCAGTTGAGCATATCATTGGCTCCATGGTGAGAATGGCAGAAAGCCAGACTGATTTCCACTACTTGTAGACGGCTTCCCCAGAAATAATTTCACACTGGCCACTCTAGCTCCATGTTGCTTCCACGATATTCATAAGTCAACACTGTGCATGAGATGTGTACAGCTCAGTTAGGTGATCAGCGTTGTGGGGAAGCTCTTGCGTGTGGTAGTCTGTGGAGCAGGATGTGATGTCTCAGATCCACAACACACATAATATGTACCTCAACTGATGAATATAAACATTTATTACACAGCACATAATGCTGTGGTGAAATGTGCATTATTTTGCTTATCTTCTGATGTACATTTGATGTGATTAACCTGTCTTATACATACAATATTATTTGAGATAAGAAATTATATACTTATACTCATACAAAGGAAGTTTGTCTTGCATTAGAACTGCCAATACAATGCATAAAATAACAAATAATCTAAATAATTTGGTATGATTTTAACAAAGGGCTTCCTTAGCCATAAGCTCAAAGCCAAAACATGATAATTAAAAATTCCATAAGAACTGGTTTTCCACATAAAAGGGTTTGAGGAATAGGAAAACCCAGCTCATAGCTACAGTATATACACTTAGTAACATCCACCTCATAGCTACAGTATATATACACTCAGTAACATCACCCAGCTCATAGCTACAGTATGTACACTCAGTAACATCACCCACCTCATAGCTACAGTATAATACACTCAGTAACACATTACACAGCTCTTAGACAGTGTACATATGTTTGTCATCACCTTCCTCAGCTGAAAGGTAGTGTTTATATGGTCGTATATTCTAGCTTACACATCACAGGGCTCATAGTGTGCACATGTTCACAAGCAGCATCACCTACTGTGGGACTACAGATGATGACATAAGCAGCACTGCAGAAACCATGATACTTCAACTTGGCAACTTACACTTTGTAAAACATCCTCTCAGCAACTTCTGCCTCTTGTCTACATTCAAGCACTGTGACAGTCCTGATCAAATGTTTCTAATTCTTAACAGCACAACAACAATGCTTATAGTTTGCAATCCAGCAAAGTGAGTCATCATTGAAGGTGTTGAGGTAGTTGGAGATGGGAAGCTGATGCTGGATGGCCTGCCTGCTTGGACCACATTGGCAGTGAGACTGACCACTTCAACCCCAGGAAATACCAGTAACTAAGTCAAAAGGGGGTGTTTAATAGGACCTACCGAGGACTGAGTGAGGTATTCAGACAGAATGCTTGATAGGAGAGTGTGTATGAGTGAGTGTTTATTTGTTGTGTAATGCCACACTGGACATTAGTCAAGCTGTTTGGTGGCAGTCTGTAAAATAATCCAATTTGGACCAAACAATCCAGTGATCAACATCATGAGCAATCTATGGAATTGGGATACAGTGAGTGAGTGAGTGAGTGGATGTTGGTGGGTAAGGGACAATACATTCATTTCCATGAACATGGTGAAATGCTGTCAGTATACTGTAACCAGATGGCACCAACAATCTCCATTGTGATAACATGTCTCTAAGGACATGTGGTCTGAACACTCAACAGGTAGGGCCAACAGGTCAAGGATAGGAGTACCATCTTCAGCATCAACAAACAGGGAAAATCAATGTGTGCCTGGATGATTCATAACTGTGCACTCTGAGGCTACATTATCACTCTAGCTCATATCAATGAAACACAATCATCACTGATGAACAGCCGGAATCAGGGATCCGTAGCTTGTATGCATGGATACACAATTAGCAGGGAATAGAGCACACTTGTATGAATGAATACTTATAAGCAGCAAATGGCACTAAGGCTAGACAGATTTCTTGTTGTGTGTTTACAAAGTTAGAAGGTCAATAAGCCAAGAAATGTTGCAAGGTGAGTGAGGGCAGCATTGACCTACTCATATTAGTTTCCTATTGATCACTTGGCTGCAACGAGCATCACCAGCACCAGATCAATGAGATTTGTATTACACATTTTCAGCTTCTCTTGCTGTTGGTGGAAGGAGCCATCTGTAACTTAATTGTTTACTATTATGGAAATGTACAGCGAAAGCCTTCAAAACCGGCATCCCTCTAATCCGGCATGCTCTTAATATCGGCACTAGATTCTGGTCTTGGCACAAGCTAGTCAATTTATGATCATTTGGACGCCCTCTAATCCAGTGTCAGGCTACTCTGTACTTCGGCACAATAAAGACTGATTGCACAGTAGTTAACGCTCACAAAACCGGCATCTGCTATCTTGGCTCTCCTGTTGATTGGCTGAATGTGTATTAACAACACAGTGGATTACAGCTAAGTACGGTGGTTAAGCATAAGTAGGTGAGCTAAATCGGTGAGCCACATGTGTCACTTGGCAAATTAAATTAACTGGCGCCTCTCAGTTTGTCAGTCACTCGCCGTGTCATAATGGCTTTGAAGATTAGCAGAACGTGTATTAACAACAGAGTGGTTTACAGTTAAATATGGTATGGTTAATGATTATGCCTCAGTAGGTGTGGTAAATTGGTGAGTGAAATGTGTTCACTAAACCAGCATATTTTGCATGTTCCAACTCATGCCGGTTTAGAGGGCTTCACTGTATTAGTCATTCTTAGGGTTGAGTGAGAGAATGAGTGAGTGCCTGCATGGGTGAGAGTGAATTGATGGGTGTATGCCTTCACAGGTTTCAATGAGTCTGCATGTCTAAGACAAAAAGAAAGGAAAAATGGCGACTTGTCTTCTCCAAAAAGCTGATTAATTACATAAATAACTTGTCTGAAATGAGCTGTGGAATAGTTTGATATGATTGATGACTACCATTCCTCTGTAGTCAGCAATAACTCAGCCTTAACATGGAAAGGTGCTGTCAGGTACGGCTTGTGCAGCTCATCATGCTACGGACATGTCTGATTCTGATGTGGGTATATCTACCCCCAAGATCATTCCTGATTCTGCTCGAGTATGGACAAGCAGGAAAAAGATTACTCTCTCATGAACTGTTATCGCAACAAATACATTACATCGTCTCATGAAATCAGGACATGTAATGTAGACAGTCATGAAGAGGATCGTGTAGTTACATGTTGTTCAGGGAACATAAAACTAACCAGGACTAAGGTAGTGTAAGTCAGCTTATTCATAGATTGTCTATTAGTCAATATTGATGAAATCATGAATCATATTTCAGTGAGATAATTCTAGGCCAGTCGTGTCTTGTATGATGGTAATGTGGTTGTGCAACATGGGGAAATACAGCAACAAAGTCACTGCCATCATTGGACCAACAGATAACTGAACATTCACCTAGTGCAACAGTATTGATGGCAGGAAAAAAGCAACAAAGAAATTCACAGTGGAGCATATCTGAATTAGTCACTGCTGAATACAGGAGTCAGAGAGATGTGTAGGTTTGTTAGCCATTAATTGTCCATGAGAAATGTTGCATTGTTGATTTCTTTATCTGGGCAAATTAACAGAATTAAACACCACCTTTTCCTTCCTCTGCAGTTAATCTATTAATGACAATACATACCTGCAATCCATGTTACTGCATGATGAAGTGTATATATTACCTAGACCATTAAAATAACATTTACTACAAAAAAAAGTTTAAGATCACTTGATTCTTTCTTTAAGCTACGTTTCCTTTTACACGATTGTTTTGTACGACGCTGTGCGACGTCTACAACAATACAAAATTTGTTCATTTTGCCATCCGATGATATCGTTTGAGCTGTCCGATTCGCCGGATCTGACATAGCAACTATGGCACCCGTCTCAAGACGTCACTCTCTATTGTACAAGTAGAAATTGATTGCAATTCTTGGATTGTATCTCATGGTCAAAAAAAGAAAGAATTATTCGAAAAGAATGCACCGTTTTTGGGTTCACCCAATTCTGATGAAAGAAAAGAGCAGGGGGCGTATCACAATCTGTTACAGGAGCTGAGCCTTGATAACATGAAGTTTCAGGAATATTTTCATTCAATGAAATGTTCTACATTCGCCATTTCAGAGTTTGAAGCACATGGTCAAAACTGAAAACTGGAATTTCCCGGATTGTTAGCACAGTTGCCTCTCGAAACCCATACGACGGGCTCCGTCACACGACCAGATGGCTACACGTAGCGATAGAAAGAGCCGTCGTATGACATCGTACCATGTCGTACGTCAAAAACGCAGAAAAGGAAACAGTTACTGATAATTCAACGTGAGCGAAATCTGTCATATGACGTCGTACAAAAAAATCGTGCAAAAGGAAACGTGACATTACACTGAAACAACCATCATACCATGACATAGAGACTATAGTAATATGTAAGAATAGGGTGGAAGTCAGTACTATTTTGAGTAGTATATTTTCATGCAACCATTAGTCAAAACCTTGGAAAGACAGAAGGACTTTCTACTGATCAACATTCATTGCTACCATGGGTTAGAAAACCTTCGCCATCTACCTTATAGCTACAGTTAAACAAACCAGGGTCCCAATGCACAAAATGCTTGTAGCGTAGTGACATTTGTAAGCTCATGACATACAGTTACAACGGGTCATAACGTTATGAACACCTCGTACATTGGGACTCCTTTTACAGAAGAGTTAGTAGGCAATGCCTACACATGGAAGTGAGTTGAGATTTGCTGCTATGCCTTACCATGTCCTGCTGGAGACGCCTCTTGACCAGCTTGGAGCAGCATACATTGACACTCTGTTGGATGTGGCTGGTGTTGAACTCCAGGAAAGACCGACTGTCGATCACTAGTACCTTCAATAATAAACAACACCATCAAACAATATAACCTACATGTTCAAAGTATACACCGAGACACATACCAACTCACAAAGATTAACCAATTTGTTCCTGAACTACACTTGCTAAAGCATCCTATAGTCCAGACCTCCCTAAAATATTCTCTCTGGTCGAGTAATATCACTGTTCTGAATCTGGTCTTCAGAGAGCATGGACTTCTTCAGATCTGTTTCAGTATGGAACAGTGTTAAGTTTGACACAACCACATGGTACCAGATTCTTGGACCTTAGCTACTACAGAATAGCAAGGCTGCAGTTTAATTTGTTTTGCATACGTCTAAGGTTGCCAGCTTTTCCTAAGGACATAAAGGACATTCCTAACATTTGCTTCATATTTATAAAATCTAGAACACATGAATTACAATAATTGTTTATTTAGAGACTTGCCGAAGTCTATTCCTGCTATTCTGTACCCAAATCCAGGCCAAAGCCTAAGTCTGTCGTGAATACATATAGCATGACAACTGCCTGTATTAAACTTTTCCAGCTCTGAGCCAATGACCCATTACACACCATGTTACCTGTTCCTGCCTTCCAATGTTTGTGACAACAATAAACAGATGTTGGTACTGACATTCTAAATATTTCCATCCTAAGGACTTCCACCAACAGGTAGAAAAAGAACATTATTCATTTTCACCTTCATATCAGTTTCTCTGTTGTGAGAGGTCCCTAACTGAAAATTAATTACATTTCAACAAATCAAACTTGTAGGCTAGGAATGAACTGATGACAGCACCAGCGTGAATCACGTTGCCGGCCACAGATAGAACTGGTTCCAAGTGAGTGCCGTGGTGGTTTATACCTCCAGTTGTATCTCCTCTTTTGTGTACCTGGCACTGCACTGATTACAGGTGTAATTACAGGTGTGCCACCCTATATTATCTTAGAGGAAGTATATATGCCTTCAAGAACACTATGAAAGATCATATCACATCATCATAGCAGAGGAAGGATGTATATTTGCAAAAGTAAATTAAGTTTAAACATCTTTCAATAGTGTTTTAGTTACAGCATGTGCCAGTATGAAAACAACAGACATTAGATTACCTGTGTATTTCTATTTGTAATGGGTTCGTTGTAACATAATCTTGTACAGGAACATAGACATACCAGTACAGTGACATGCCAAAAGTATCGCAAAAATCACATTTGCAGATATAAGGTCCACATTGCTGAAACCAGATCACTTGTTTCAACAAACCAGTTTTCATGGGAATGCAGTCTTTTGTTACGTAAACTGGTTGAATGGTTCAAAAGAAACTCAAAAGAGCATATTGATGTCATTTTTATTGATATTAAGATAAATGAAAATGTCTGGAAACGTGTGAAAACCAATCTTTAGAGAAACCCGAATCAGGATTTGATTAGAGTCTGTACAGAAGATTTGGTTTGGTCTTTTGCGGGTGTATTTTGTGTCTTGTAAAGCTCTGAGACAAAGATAACTCAGAGTGCTATTATTCAGAAAGTATATGTTAGCAGGATTTGGTAAATTACTTCAATGGCTTGTTTCTTGCACATTTACTATGGGAATGCTATTCAAGAAATACTTTTGTAACATAACTTTACTTGGGCATATAGGTACATAGGGAACTGAGATGGTTTAAACAATTTCAGTATACAAATATATTCAAGAAGGAATAAATGAGTATTCATGAGAATTATCCATCAGCAATTTCATAAAAGTATTTTTTCCAACGATATATAGCACTGGAAACCAATGTTACCCAAGTGATGACCTTGAAGTGTCAAATTCAGTAGAAATCCTTCAGGATGACAAAACAAAATGCAGTTTCAAAACATACAGTTTATAACACACATTACTTACTGTTTGAAACCAGTTGGAACTGACAAATATTCATACAAATCATCCAAGTCATTGCTTGAAAGTTCGATTGCAAATTGAACAAAGAATTTCAATATTTTTACTCTAAGGCTTCGTTAAACATGGCACCAGGTGTATGCAGTATACAACAAAAAACTTACAACTGTCATCTGACAGAAACAGGTAGAATTGGTTTCAAATGATTCAGATGAATGCTAATAAAGTTTCAAATTGTCAGTTTGAGAAGAAATTTCAAAATTGAAAAGGTATATATTTTATGTAATTTAAACATAGAAATGTCATGCCAGTATGAGGACTGTTTACAGTAAACCTTTACTAAAGTACAGGTCAGTGCAGATTATCCACAGAATCCTCACTACTAATTCTACTACCAAGACACATGTCAGTAGAAATTTTCTGTGAAAAACCACAACATAACACATACCTTGAGCAGCCTGATTGATAGCAGTCAGATTGATAGCAGCCTGATTGACATAGTGCTTCGATGACATATCACCCAAAAGATATTTTGAAAATGAGGAGCAGGTTATATTTTAAGTTATGTTACCGAACCATATGTTATGTGTTATGTTACCAAACCATACTTGACGCTAATTCACCTACTACATGATGTGTATGTGCCACCCTATGTTATCTCACATCAAATGCAAAGAATAACTTATTTGTCAGGCTAAGATCCTTTCAATTTGCCTACAGAAGCAAAAAGCGTATGACGCAAAAGTTTATCTGAAATCTCTTCAGTGAAAAACAACGTAACACATACCTTGAGCAGCCTGATTGATGACATCTGCTTTAAAAGGTGTAAAACGGTGTGTTGAAACAAACATCTCAATTGTGTGGGCGATGCTACAGTGAGGCAATATCTTTCATCCTTTGGGGTACTGGTTGGGAGGGGCACAAACTTTCCAGGAACCATTAACAGTGACACTGTCATATGGCTGTGACCTAAGTTTCACTGTTACCAATAAGGGCGATATGCAAGTGGTGCAGTAACCCTCCAGTTACTGGTAATGGTGACACTGTCACATCGTTGTGAATCAACTGTTACCACTAAGGGTGACATGAGGGTGGTGCAGTGACTGTCCCGTTACTGGTAATGGTGACACTGTCATATCGTTGTGAATCAGCTGTTGCCACTAAGGGTGACATGAGGGTGGTGCAGTGACTCTCTTGTTACTGGTAACAGTGACACTGTCATATCGTTGTGAATCAACTGTTACCATTAAGGGTGACATGAGGGTGGTGCATTGACTCTCTTGTTACTGGTAATGGTCACACTGTCACATCGTTGTGAATCAACTGTTACCATTAAGGGTGACATGAGGGTGGTGCATTGACTCTCTTGTTACTGGTAATGGTGACACTGTCATCTCTGTGAATCAACTGTTAACATTAAGGGTGACATGAGGGTGGTGCAGTGACTTTCCTGTCACTGTTAACAGTGACACTCACATCGTTGTGAATCAACCGTTACCACTAAGGGTGACATGAGGGTGGTGCAGTGACTTTCCTGTTACCTATAACGGTGACACTGTCACACGGGAGTGATTCAACTGTTACCAATTAGGGTGACACTTAGGAAGGGAAGTGGCTCTCCTATCAACCTTAGGGGTGACACCAGTTCAGTCACCATTAACAGTGACAATGTTGCATGACTGACAAGGTTGTCACCATCAAGGGTAACACAATGGTGAGGTAGTAACTTTCCTATCACCATTAGGACAGACACAACGTAGGTCAAGTAACGAAACAGTCACTGTTAGAGGTGACTGGTCACAAAAATTGATAACCTGAATGAAGGCTGAGCATTGCTGACCTACCGACCACCAGTGGTATGATCAATGGGATTATCCCAGCCAAAATCAGCCTGACTGCTATACAGCAGTACATTCATCATAGTAGCCTTGCTAATACAGGTTATGTTACTATCACATTTCATAAGGAAGTTACAACTGTTTGAATAACATCCAATTCACAATGGAAATCTTGTGAGTGTCAGTAGAAAGGTGACCTGATGTGAAAACAGATATTCCCTGAATACATAACCTATTTCAGTGGCATTTCATAACTTCTTTCAGTGGCATTTTAGAAGGTGGGGAGTACAATGGATAAACTTTATGGATTTGTTATTCATAAAGTTTTTTCAGTATAGAACCTATTTCATGTATTCATGATAATGAACAACAGTGCAGATCATGTGTCTTTCAACACATGTTGTGATGGACACGAAAAACACCAAAGCAAAATTATTCTAACCTCCAACCAATGAGCATATCTCTTTGACAAGGAAGCCTTAAGTCTGTATGCTGATAAGGTGTGGTGTAGTGAGTATCACTTCCTGTACAGGTAATTCCTCCATGAACTAAGTGCATGACACTCACAGCAGAATGATTGGCACTTGTCATTAGAAGTGACTTTTGATAGATGAAAGAGTAACAATTTTGTCAGTTTCCTTAAAAAAACCTTCAACATGTTCAAGACAATTATCTCACAAAACAGAAAAGTATCACTCAGTTCATCATAATGATACGATCACAGGTGTCTAAGGACCATAAATTTATAATTATGATAGTAACATAGTAACAGATGAAGACAATCAATAAAAATTTATCCACTCCTTATCAACAATATCTAGAAATGTGTTACTTCTGTTTGCATGAAGTGCCCCTCACAATGGCATTGTGCAAGATGCTCCTCAGTTTCACAGATTTCTGCTCTCAGCATCATCACTGATATACCCATGCATGAAGGTGGAACTTGTGAATGAGCAGTGCACTGCAGCAGTAGAATCCATTGACAAGGGGAGCGTATAGGGCACATGATCCCTGGGGGCTGTTGAGAAGATTGATACATTCATGTATCGGAGAGCTCTGACTCAGTGCTTGCTGTGAGGGTGTAGCCATTGTGTCATCTTCCCAGGCCACGAAACATCCTATCTAACTGTACACCTTTCTGTGGTGTTTCACATATCCTCACGAATATGCCCAATCACTTCAGCCACGCTTCTTTTCATGGAAACTTGTGGAGTTGTCTGATCCCATTTAACACTCACATAAAAGAATATTTTTTTCTGTTTGAGTGACAAAATGTTTTACCACAAAGTTGATTTCAATCCATTATCATATAAGAAATACAGTAATTGACACCTGTCCTAAAACAAAAGGATGAGAAAGGAATTCAAAAGGTATAACAGACAGTAAATCAATCCCATGTACACACTGATCAATGTATTTGTCATATTTTGACCTTGAATGAACTTTAAAACTTAACAGACTGAAGTCCATACTTTATAAGCAGGATGAACAGCCATCTTGTCAGTTGAGATTATTGGTGTAATCACAGTAAAATGTAGGCTTGTCAATTTGTGCCTCAATCTGCCACATGGGACTATGATGCTCAGCTGAGTGAGTGAGTCTGTGAGTTGTTTATGCTATATTCAGCAATTGAGAGAGAGAAAGAATGAAGGAGAAAGAGGGGGGGAGAGAGAGAGAGAGAGAGAGAGAGGTAATTGCTACAATTGTATGTCCATGACAGGTGCATGTACAGGTGAGAAAAGATATTTCATGTGCATGCTCTTCTAGTTTTGCCGTAAAAAGAAGTTTATTTACTTAAAATGCCATGATCTTTATGATTCACAATTTTCACAGTCAGTTCAAACATGACTGTGTAGAGAAAAGGTATTTCAAGTGCATGTACCTTGAGTGTTACTATAAAAAGCACTTTATTCATGTGTTTCTTACATGAGTCAACACATGTTATGCAAAAGCAATTAAAACTTTGATGTTAAGACTTAAAACAAAATGTGATCATGAAAATAACCATTTTGAGAATGTGCTTTCAAATGCCACTGAATAAAATATTGTTCCAGTGTCATGACTGTGAGACACAAACTCAAAATGGCAAACATTCTTGATGTTATATATTATTCATATTCTTTAACATACTTAACAGCCAATTCAAGATGCACTCCAAGTCACCCTCATTGTATTATTTCAAACATTAGCCTTTCAGCTGAACCAAAACATTCAGTGTTATTGACTGGCTGTCACATCTGACTTCTCTGTGTTTGTAATGGTTGTAAAATTACATTTTGTCCTTATACCCAAATGAATATGCTTTCTTGGTTTCTGTTTTAAAGGCTGAATAGTGTGTGTTGGTTTAACCAGTAATTCATTTATATCTGGGTGTGTGAGCTTGATGAAGGAGAAGTGAGTCAGTCAGTTTAGTTTTACACCACTTTTAGCAATATTCCAGCAATGTAATGACAGGGGACACTAGAAATGGGCTGCACACATTGTATCCATGTGGAGAATCAAACTCGGGTTTTCAACATGACAAACAGTTGCTTTACCTATTATATGGTCTCTGATTTGTTAAGATATAGATGCAAACTATATACAATCAATGTGGTCATTCAGGTGATGTTTTTGTATTTGCCATTTCAAGACGATAGTGAGCTAACACGAAATATCAACGTAAATATCAGAATTGAAAACTGGGTCCTTGTTATTGTTTACATTATGCCATAGGATTCACAGAAACTGTCGATGTTTCCAAAAGAACGGCCACATATTTGTTCAAAGGAGAGGTTAGTGCTAATGCAAGGGTCAATGGTCCAACATGAAAAGTGGGGAGGCAAATAGAATATGATGCGTAGAAAGGTAAAAGATAATTACTTTTACACTAAAGTCAGTGTTTTGTGAAAAATATGTTTTTTTTTTAACCGCTCATTAAAATAGTGTGGCTTTCTGGTTTTCGATCAGGTTTCTAGAATCGCGAGTGTCACCCCTTGTGTTATTTTATGCAGTGAGTGCAGCAGTAGAATTTTCTAAAATATTTATTTCCTCACCGATTTTATTCAAATAAAATATATATATATATTAATCAAAGCACACAAGATTTTTATTCTAACAAATAATTGTCCAAAGAGAGATTCGAAACTCCTGTGCTGGTGACTGTATCTCTGGTGTTGATATACTCAGGACATACCAATATGAATCATGACATTTCACTGTTTATAAGTTCAGATTCTTCATTTTTTTTCACCATAACGACCATGTAGATCGTGACTGGCAGATAAGATAATGACTTCTCCCCTGCAGTCCCAGTAGGCTCCTTGGTTGACTGAATAGCAAATGGGTATGATTATCATGAGTGTTAGACTTGGAGTGAGTCATCAGCATACAGCCAAGACTCAATGTTTAATCTTTACCCTGTCAAGGTACACTGCTGCAAGGGTGTCACCCTGAGTCACATGACTGGCTGTTCCCTCAATACCACACCTGTCGCACAAGTTAATAATACCACTGAGCTGTCCATGTACAAATAGGGAGATCTGACTGTGAAGCACAGGTCTCACCATTCATGCATTCAGATCTGACTGTACAAACATCTGGAACTGGACTGTATAAGCACCTGCATCTCATCATACAAACACAGTTCTGACCATTCAAGCACCCAGATCAGACCATACAAACACATGGTTCTGACTGTTCAGCCGTACAGACTGGATTGAACAAGCACAGTACTGACTGTACGAGCACCAAGACCTATCTGTACAGGCATAGTGACCTGACTGTATAAGCACCCAGACCTGACTGTACAAGCACCCATACCTGACTGTTCAAGCACCCATACCTGACTGTACAAGCACCCAGATGTCAATGTACAAGCGTCCAAACCTGACTGTACAAGCACCCACACCTGAATATAGAAGCATCCAGGCCTGTCTGTACAAGCACCCACACCTGACCATAAAAGAGCCCAGGCCTGTCTGTATAAGCACCAGACCTGCCTGTACAAGCACCCACACCTAACTGTACAAGCACCAAGACCTGACTGTACAAGCACCCAGACCTGTCTGTATAAGCACCAGACCTGCCTGTACAAGCACCCACACCTAACTGTACAAGCACCAAGACCTGACTGTACAAGCACCCAGACCAATCTGTACAAGCACCCAGACTTGTCTGTACAAGCACCCAGACCTGACTGTACAAGCACCCAGACCTGACTGTACAGGCACCCAGACCTGACTGTACAAGCACCCAGACCTGGCTATAAAAGCACCCAGACCTGACTGTACAAGCACCCAGACCTGACTGTACAAGCAAGTGCTGTGGCAATGATATATATTCCACCACACGTCTCAACAGTGAAGTACTCAATTCAAGAACAAATTGTTCAACAGAAAGTGCTTTAGGACAACTCATAGTCAGCTCATTTAGCCAGTAAGTCCACCATGTTGCAACAAAGTATGATGATGTGCTACATCTGATTTTCATCATGTCACAGGTTTACCCCAAATTACCAAGAAATGGTTTGGAAAAGTGGCAAACACTGGTATGAAGATGTTTTCTCCTGAGCTGTCTGTACTGACTGCTACATGACATTCAACTACTTGGCATTAAATCATTCCAACCCACATACAACCACAGCTGAAGAAATACAATTCCTTAATGGAAGTAAAGTTCTCATACTTAACCTCTTCACAGTACAAAATTAGACACAGGATTAAAATAACCAACTGTACCCGAACTGTCTTATGCATTTCCTGAACAACATTAATGGAGACTTTTAGACATCAGACCAAACTTGAAACACAATAGAATATAGAATCTAAAAATAGAAAATAACCATTCTGATTCCACACAAACACCTTTATAAAAACAAATGCTTCTCTGTGATGATTCAAATAGGTCCCGTAGAGGCAAGGAATGTTTGAGAGGTGCGATGAGTCCTGCATGCAGCAACATAGAGACCTCGATCGTGCCAGCAAGTTGTCCAAATGACGCTAACAGGCCGAGTACACTATTTTCTCTGCAAGCAAGTACACAACACACAAGATGAGTCATAACTGGTTTGCTTTACCAGGCCAAGTGATATGTTTGAGTGGAGTGGTTGACAGTGTAGGGGCTCCTCAGGTGCAGTACTAACCCACACATAGTGTTAACAGTCAATGCACCTTTAAGGTTCTACACTGTTACCAGGTTATGTAAACCAGTTTACAAACAGTAAAGATGACCAGGTCAGTCACAATAATAAAACATGTTCACAAAAATGGAGAATGAAATTGTCAGTTGTATATCATAGTCTTGTTTAGATCAACACCTATGAAGATCAAGGTATGACTTAGACTTTAGCCACCCATGCCTGTCACAAGATGGATTACTCGACACACGTCATCGTATCCCAAAAGGGTAGACCCATGAAGATCTGGGTTAGAATTGTCTTCTGTTACCAATACTTGTTGTACGAGGTGACAGTTGCGCTGACTTGGTTGTCATCACATCCCAATTGCGCAGATCGATGCTCATGCAGTTGATCATTGAAGTGTTATGTCCAGACTTGACTATTGACAGACCACTGACGTATAGCTGGAATATTGCTGAGTGCAGCAATAAAAAAACAATCAAACCAAATGCTAATGAGTAGCTTGAAGCCCATGATTTCAGCCTCTTGACTCTAAGACAGGCTTACTTACTCAAAGTTGGACCTCCATAAAGCTGGGATATTGTTAAGCGCGGTGTAAACTAAACTCAATCACTCATACTCAAAGTTAGCTGTCTCACCGCAGGAACACTGATGAATGCATCACCCATCAACAAAGAATATGGAGGTAATGCCACTCTAGCACTTTACCAATGACTACAACTGATACTTACATGTATCATCATGTATCACTTATGTAGAAGCAAAACCATTTATACATATTACTTTGTGTAGTTGTCTTTATGGTAGCAGTACAATTACCCACAGGCATATTGAACCCACTCTGGAACATAGTCTTCCCTCCTGTCAAAATATTGCCACCTCAAAATGTCAATACAACTTTTGTCCACTTGTGATCAATTCTGACATGTTTCTGCCTCTCTAGTAACAGGTCAGGGGAATTCAACACTGTGCTGCCATATTGGTTTCCCTGCTCAAGGTAGGCACATTCAGTGCAAGTAATGAGAGATTGATCCTGAATATGTTTTGTATAGTGATGACTCATACAGCACCTGAGTGTTTACTAGCTGCCTGAGGTGGCAATTACAACGTCTACTACATATGCAGCTATAATTTCAGTATCATTCTCAGCCCATATCCAAATCTCATTTTCAAGTCCCATCATGCCAATTTCACTGATGACCACGGTATCTTAATTAAAACCTCATGAGTTCAAAGAACAAATAAATAGTTCTTAACTTTTGATAAGGATTATCTGGTATACTTAAATATACACTTCACATGTGAAATAATTTTCATGTGTCACGGAAAGGCAATATATACTCATTGAAGTGGAGTAGTACATATGTAATGTACAAAGATTCACAAACAAAACACACAAATGTTTTTTACACAAAACATGAAACATGAAATATAACAACATTCTAATCTGTGACATTTTTAGACATTAACCTGAAAGTATTTGTGACATGAAGGAATGAGATGTCCCCAGTATAAGGAGAGTATACGGCAGACCAACAGAGTGGAAGGTAAAATAACTCCTCACACAGGCACAGATGGTCCACTATCTACACCAACAGTTGTGCAAGAGCTGCCACCTCCTGTGATCACAACCACTGATAGCAGCTAGACTAGGCTCTGTCTACAGGAATTAGTAGCAGGACCAGCTAATCGTATGTGAGAGTTTGCAGAAGCAGCTTGTGATGCTAATGCAGAGTGGAGGTGGGACAGAGGAGAACGACTAAGCTGGGGGCTATGTTGCTGTATGGGAAGTAGGGATGATTCTGTGTGATGGTGGATGACTATCCTCAATCTGTATGCAACAACTGAAAGAACCTGTCTACCAAAGTAGGCTTGGCGGTTCAATCCCTCCAGCCTGGAGGGAGGAACACCATTTGTACTATATTCAGTGAGAAAGTTGATCAGACTTCTTTATGAGAATAGAGTTTCCACCAACCAATAAGTTGTAATATTAAGCAAAATAAATCATAAATTCAGATTTAGGAACCACAAGAAATACCACCTTACAGATTCATGTACAAATTTAAGTGCAAGCACACAGGGGTTACCTGTTCAGGAAGCATCTGATTTGCAGAGAACGTTTCAAGTACAGTTTGGGATAAAATGGTTGTAAATGTAAATACAAGGGACAGCTGTTAAAAATTGCCACCCTGAAGATTTCACAAAGCAACACAGATGTAAGGTATCATTTTGGTATTTGCCACCACTTAAACCTTTAGCCGGAAACATAAGAACACTCTTAGTTCAATCAATGAAATCATACATATGGTTCCAATATTACTCAAAGCAACACTAACCACCCTGTGATTCATACACGAATAGACATGGAAGAGTACATGTTTCTTAACAGCAAACTGACCACATGATTAATGTCAAATAAATGCAGCGGACTGGCCTAACAGGATTACTGTTGGTGAATACAGAATACATGACGCACACTGGGCACTGACAATAGACAAACCAATCAGTGAGTAGTATTGAAGCAACCATGGGCTGACCAGGGTGACTCATTTCAGGTGGCCTCCATACTGGGCCGCTGACCGCCCTGAAGTGTCAGGTGGCATGGAAACTGGGGTATTCTAAGCGAAAGAGGACTTCTCTTGCCTTGTTTCTATGGTATACATTGTGTATATTCTCTGTTGCTGCCACAATACACTTAGTGACTAACTGTAAACAATGATGATACATAACTGCCGTAAATAATCAGTATGGATACTTTGAGACAGTGGCAGGTATGATATGGACAACACAAAGGGTCTTGTAGTCAGGACCTAAACATTCTGCATGGGTTGAAAAGGACATTATTATGTAAGGCCCTACCCAGTAGAGAACCTTAACGCTTCTTGTTCTTACATATAAATACTGGGATTTTTATTACACATATTGTTACATTCTACATACATGACATTACATTGTAACACAGTTTATGAAAAGGAACCTTTGGCATTCAGTGTTTCACTGAGGAAACTAAGGAACTTATTTACTTCACAACTAACAAGAACACCCAGTTGCCAGTTTTGATTAACAATAAACCTGTTGAAACCGTGAATAAAAGTATTGATAACAAACTGAATTTAATGTCAACACAGATGCTATATTCAAGAAGTAAGTATCAAAGAAGTCACTCATCTTGTGCAAACTGAGATCTTTCAATGTTAATCAATCAGTTGTGAGTCTCTTCTATTAGTGCTTTATTCAGAATGCTCTGTATTTTTCTGCACAATGCTCGTGTGGAACCTTGCCCTTTAAAAACAGAAACTGTCTCAATAGAATAGTTTTATAAGCCAGTAAAATTGCACATGTATCCTTTGCTAATCAAAATGAAAATTGAAATATATGAAGAAAGAGTTCTCAAATGGCCCCTATGATTATACCTGCGCCAGATCATCCAATTCACTAGGAGCATAAATTGCTGCCTTCTGAGTGTCATTATGATTTTACCCCGTTTTAAATCCAATTGTTCCTGCCAGTATTAATCTTCTAATGATTTCTAGTGTGTTTGTCTTACCTTGTTAGTGTGTTATATGTGTTATTTATTGTATCATGTATGAAAATAATCAAATCATTTTATCGAAGTTTGAGTTCTGTATCTTACACAAAAATTCCCTATCAGATTTGTACTCTGTGAGGAACTGGTCTCCAGGAACCAATATGACAACAGCAGATTCAAAGTGAGGCTTGGTGACCAATATCATGATGTATTCTGTCATATTCCAGTGACAATGGCTGTGCCTCTCAGTATCAGGATGTTTTTTGTGGTTTGTTCTACCATTACATAACATATTCCTCATGTTCAGTCTGTATATAACTGAAAACACACAAAGTTCCAGGGAAAGTCAGTTTAAGGCTGTGTAATAATCAGGACAATAACATGTTGCTGAACGCCACATTTATTTTCAGATTCTATTTTCTACATACTAAGGCCCTGATAATAATGTTGTTGTCCTGGCAACAGCAATACCCAAATTAGGTTGACTGGTAAGTTAAGGATTCTTTCTTTTTATCACAATTCATAGCGTGTAAAGTATAAAAGGAAACACAACATTCTGTGTATATTTTAACTTAAACCATGAGATAATCGTAAAATATTTTATTTACTCGATACACCCGTATTCAGAAAAAATACTGCAGAGCATACTGTTTGAAAAGTGTATTGCAGTACACTAGTAATATTGGAATTTGGTGGAACAAAGGTAAACCATATCATCCCTAAATATTGATCTTTCAGGTCATTTGAAACCATGAAATATTGTCTCCAGCTGGACTCTTGTCATGATATGCCAAATACCTGGAATTTCTACCTTTGTCTTCATATTCCCGGTTTCCACAACAAAGAATTAAAAGTCAAATGTTTCCCTATGAAAAGAAAAACAGTTTGACACTATTGACATATGTAATGCGGAATAGAATGTCACAGCTTTGTAGAACAACTTCCAGTACAACTGAGTTCCTAAGGCAGATAGGAATACCAGACAGGTAAACAGATTGATTTCTCGAACGTGTAAATTCTTGATGTTCATCACACCATCTTAACCCGACCATCTGGTTAGGCATTCAGTGTACAAATTTAAAAACAAATATACTGTTGGGTATGTGTTCACTCCATTTTCAAGTTATTAATTTATGCATATTCTGTATTTTTTTAAAAGAAAAATTGTTATGCAACAAGTCATGATGGCATGCTTACGGGAGCACTTGGAACTTTAAACCCAGTGTGTAAAGACCATACACTGACCCTCCCCGGCTACAGGGTACCCTCACCCAGTGTGTACAGACCATACACAGACCCTCCCTGGCTACAGGGTACCTTCATACAATGTGTACAGACCATACACTGACCCTTCCCAGGATACAGGGTACCTTCACCCAATGTGTACAGACCATACACTGACCCTCCCAAGCTACAGCGTACCTTCATCCAATGTGTACAGACCTTACACTGACCCTTCCCAGGATACAGGGTACCTTAACATAGTATGTACAGATCATACACAGACATTCCCTTGAGAATGTGGTAACTTACAGAAATCCCATGCGCTAGCTATGGTGTAAGCCTGCCAGATGGTAGCAGTACCAGCTGTGTGTTATCCAGTGACTAACACTACAGATCAGAGCGCAGACAACACACAGCACTAGCTTGGGCAACAGGGCATTTCTGTGGTTGTCTATCATCACTATTATTCATTCCTACACCACTGGTACAGTCAGAGTTTCTCAAGAATGAAGAGATAAACCAATTTTAGACATGACTGATACTTTTTGCCCCAGCAGCCATACACTCTTCGTAGTCATCGTGGATTTGTGTAACTGCCTGTAACTAATTTGCAGTTGTATTGGTGGGGAGAACGTGAAAACTTCTGCATGAATCATGTACTCCAACAAGTCTGGCATACCGTGAATATGATGACTGTTAGCTATTGATTAATGTCCCAAGTAAGCATAGTTATCAAATTGACAAAAACAGAACATAATTCAATTTCCTACAAAAAATCTCTTTTTTTTTTACACAAGTTTCAATTGAAAGAAACATTTGTTGACACCACAAAAACAAAATAAATAAACACTAGGAAACTGCATTATTTCTAATACCACATTTCACAAAATATGTTATGTTTTTCCTTATACCTTTTCTGTCCAAGTCATTAGTAAAAATCTTAATTGTCTTGGGTACATCTAGTAAGTCATGGTGGTACATTGTCTTGGGTACAGCCAATAAGTCATGACAGTACAATGTCTTGGCTACAACCAGTGAATCATGGTGGTACCTTGTCTTGGGTACAGTCAGTAAGTCATGACGGTACAATGTCTTGGCTACAACCAGTGAATCATGGTGGTACATTGTCTTGGGTACAGTCAGTAAGTCATGATGCTAAATTGTCTTGGGTACAGTCAGTAAGTCATGATGGTACATTATCTTGGCAGCTGTCAGTAAGTGCTAGAAGTACAGGGTATTAAATACTGAAAATGTAGCCTAATATTTTGCTTACCTTCTCACATCTTTTCTTGAGCACATCAACCAGCCCATTATGATCTGTAAGTCCCCATGGAAGACCGTTACCATTCTCGTCCACCATGGAGGGATCACAGGGAATCTCACTCGTGTCCATGATCAGGGCCATGATTAACAGTATATCCTTAATGTATCACAGAAACTTTGAATTTAAAACCCTTAATAGGAACACAAGCGTCTCCTGACATGGCCCGTATGTAGTCCTTCCATCACATGCTTCTGTCCACGATGTACCAGGGTGTTGTATAGAATCTCTGGGGTGGAGCCACAGGGAGATGGGTTGGGCCTGTCTTACAGCATGCTCCAAGCATGGTCAATCTGAAGAAACAATTGAAGGTGTCAGAACATGGCCATTCTGACGAAACAATTGAAGGTGTGAGAACATGCAGCTTTTTGTGTGTAACTCCATGAGTGAGTGAGTGAGCGAGGTGACTTTCACTCTTCTTTTAGGATTGTTCCAGCAATATAACATTGGCATCATCTGTTTTACCAGTGGACAAAATAGGGATGAGAGAATGTTTCTTTTAATGTTTATAACACTTAACTATCCAGTGAAAGTAACCTTCTCCCAGAATATAAAAAAATATACAAATTAGCAAGAAACCATGGTAACAATACAAAAGAAGCACCATCTGTCCTGAGTCACACTGTTTGATGATATAGCTACTACTCTGTCAGCTGTGTGATGACAGTGAGTGAGTGAGTGAGTTCAGTTTAACGCTGCTTTTAGCAATATCCCATCAATATCATGGCAGTGGACACCAGAAATATGCTTCACACATTGTACTCATGTGGGAATTGATCCCGAGTCTTCAGCATGACAAACAAACCCTCTATGACTAGGCTACGCCTCCGCCTCACAGCATGAGCGCAAGTGTTTCAAAGGACATTTTATTATTATATAGGCACTTCTGCAATTTCAATGAAGAGTAATCACAAGCAAATACAGATAATATTTTCTTCATCGAATGGAAGGACAAATTATTTGGAATAACAATAAATAGCATATACTTACTCTAATGTAAATGGTATATAGTGTGCAGACAGATTATTTCATCTATCCTTCTGTCTGTGATACCTTAAACATCTCTTCAGCACATGGGAACGAACACTGCAGCATGAATGAATGTTGCATACACACCTAAGCAATACCTGCACCAATATTCCTTGGAACATGTCACTGTGATATGTCATCTGTGATTCACTCTAGCCTCTAACCCTGACCTTGTCAACCGAATCTCACACTATTGCCAGATAAAATGATTCAGTAAAATACACAGAAAACTGTAAGGAACAGAAATGTGATAAGCAAAGACAACTTCCCCCCATGTGATGGTGGTGTTTAACATGTGAGGGGAGGATCGGGCCAGTGAGGTACAGGTACAGGCACCTGATCCCAATACACTGCCCAGTGATTCACAAAACACAAAATCTCTTCTGTCAGCACCTTTCGGTTGTTTGCACACAGTTATGACAGTGGCGGAGGTTGGCTACTGTGCGTGTGCACAATGTGGCAGCCATGAATTATTTGTTGAGAATTCTGATGGAACACAACGGGATCAGGAATGAACGAAGTGCTATTATTAACAAGAGTCATTGATCTCACTTGTAATGATACCTATCCACAAATATGACCTTCCATACTTTGGCCCCTCTATCTTTCTCTCACACCCACAGAACATGTCGCTTGTCACACAAAAAACTGAGAATGCTACACACAATAAATGACATGCAATATATGTGGGTATTTTTAATGACACCTTAAGATGTAACTTTTTCACTATGAGATACCTACAGCCAAGGTGGACCCGTGAAGGTCCGGGTAGAATAGGCTTCAGCAACCCATGCTTGCAACAAAAGGTGACTATGCTTGTTGTACGAGGTGACTAACGGGATCAGGTGGTCAAGCTCGCTGACTTGGTTGACACATGTCATCAGTTCCCAATCGCACAAATCAATGCTCATGTTGTTGATCACTTGACTGTCTGGTCCAGACTTGATTATTTACAGACCACTGCCACATAGCTGGAATATTGCTATGTGCGGCATAAAACTAAACTCACTCAGTCACTCACTACAACCAAGGTGACAAAACCCTTACAGAATCATACTTCAACCTGTTTTACCCATGTTCACATGACATGAAACCACCCCAGGGCCTACACAATTCAACATGTTACCAAACATCCTGATCTAAATCATTCCATTAGAGATCTCTCGGTAACAATGTGACTTTATCCATCACTTAGTGAGATCCCAACATCTGTCACACAATGACTAGGGCAAGGAAGGTTCCTGCAAATTACAAAATCACCAGGTGTGTTGACTCTACCTGACAATCGCGGATATGATCACAGTGGTATGAGTCATAACTGACTGCCCCCAGTACAAACCTATGTGCTTTCACACTCAATCTTATTTCAACATGTATTGAGGCTTGAAGCTACACTTAAGTTCACACCAGTGAGACCACCTTAAAGAACCCTGTCAGAGGACATTACGCTTTCAGTTGTATTGTGCTAGCTAAATAAGCAATGTTTATGCCCATTTTAGAAGTATTCCGACAGCATCACAGAGTGGGACATCATAAGTGGGATCCATGCATTCTACTCATGCTGGGAATCGAACTTGGGCCTTTGGTATCATGAACGAATGATTTACTACAGTGCCAGCTTCAACAGTTGAGAAGACAACTTGCTTCAACAGCTGAAAAGACATCTTGTCAAAACTGAAATTTTCTCTCCCATTTCAGCTTCCATGTATTTTTTTTTCTTTCTTAAAAATCATATTTGCATTCAGCTTCACAGAAGACTCATCTAACATTTGAAAATTCCTTACACTTCTAAATGACACAAACGAAAAACTGTTAATGAAATATAATAATGTTTCATACAAACACACATGTTCTGAATGAAGCTTTTCTTTTACAAATTTAGAAGCCTACATCTAAAACAAAACCGTAAGTAAAAACAGGAATGGCACAATTATAGTATGATCATTTTAATATTGATGGGTTCCAAATACAAGAAAAACATGACAACTGAATACCTTCAAAATTTCTGATGCAACCTGACGCACTCACTTTAACTGGAATATAAAAGATGGTAGCAAATGTACTTTTGTCCAGATTCGGTGCAATCCCACTGTTTTGACTTACCAACTGCAAACACACAAGAAGGTGTATCTGACAACTAGGGTTAACCATCTAGAACACCTTCTGGTTCAACTGTTTAATGCTGTCAACTAGTTTGTGCACTATATCTTGTTGTCTGTCATGCTAACCAATGCTGTCCTAATAATGTATTGAACCTTTGGTGCATTGTCAAACTTTCAAATACAATGTAATCACTTATCCATAGAGCATTAACTTACACAAAAATGATGGGTATGGTCTGTTGGTTATACATTTCTTAAAAGGATTTAAACATTGCCCCTGTAGGTCACACAAACATACAAATTATAGGCAAGTAAATCACAAACTGACAAGGAAGTATGGTTTAGATCACTTTTTTAAAATATTCGAGCAATATCATTGTTGGAGAGAACAGAAATGGGTTGCACACATTGTACCCATGTGGTGAAACAATCTCACAATTTGTTCAACCATCTGGCTACTCCACAACCCTAATTAAAATCAAAAGTAGGGGGAATAATAACAACCACTATTACTTATGATAAAGACCACTGTATTGTCACAGTCCATTTTAAGCTGGCAACATAAACAACTGTATGAACATAAATGGCAATGGTTGAAATTAACGGGTGCGGATATGCTAAATGCATTAAAAAATTCAAAATAGTGTTCAATCTTTTAACAAAGGCAGACTTTTTCAGCATCCCATGTTTTTGTTGATTTAAATTAGAAAAATTGTGAAAATAGTTCTGATCAAACATCATCAGTGAGTAGGTGTCATAATTTATAAATTAAAACAGCTTCAAAATCATATTAAAGTATTACAATGCAGAAATTATCTCTAAAAAATCTATTCAGAAATTTTGGAAAAAGTTCTTGAGAGTGCAACACATGATCAGAGAGACATGTAACAGGTTGATAGCATTAGGTGTTTTGAACATGACAGTTAACTTGTGTCATCATTTAATTCCTTTAGTTAAGATTGTGCAGATAAATGTTAAAGATTTTTTTGCCTATTGAAATTTCATTTCGCTTGAAGCTAAAAAATTCACTAGCAGTCTTTTGCTCGTGCCATTAAAGGTTAAGTAACTAGTACAGTACTGCTTCTTATAATAAATGGGGGAGCAAGATTGAGTGAGTGATCATGACTTTCCAGTGGATAGCCTTCATCAGTCATGACGAGTTATAACAAAGGCCCCTAGATTGTCACCATCCATTTTCAGCATGAGACTGGTAATATTGTATGAACATGATCAGTATAACACTATTTTCTCTATACAACTGGATAGAGTCATTGCTTTATCAATTTACTCAATGCCACTGTGTATATGTTTCTGTATGGACACTCTCCATTTCCTTCCAGCTGACAATGGAAATGTTTCCCTAACATGAGGTGTGTATGCCTCAAGTATCACAAAGAAGTGTATTTCCCCATCCAACTTCCCTTGGCAGTAAGTGCTGGTTATCTTTGAAGATATTCATTTTGATAACTCCACCTCTAAGACAGATATTAGTTGTCGTCCATTAGTAACTAATAACACATCTAGGCTGTTTACTCAGTTACTGTCAGTAATGTCCATTAAACGACATTCAATGAAACTATGAGAATAACATATTCATGGATTAAAAAGTCTGTATCTACCAATTCTCTGGTAGCGACTAACGCCACCTGATCACTGTTTACCTACTTCTTAGTATGCATATTTATTGCATCACAGAATTCCCACTTTCAGCTTCTCAGTACATTATAGATGTGTGTCAAAGACCTGCACTCTCATTTAGACTAAATTAGAGTGATGGTAATTTAGACACTAGATCAGCATTAGATATATTCTTTAGTAATGCAATGTTATTACCAGTGTTGTTCCTTTAGCTTTTTACCTTTGACGATCTGGGCTAGAATATTGGCCTTCAGTCACCCATGCTTGTTGTAAGACACTACTAAGAGGATCGGGTTGTCAGGCTCACTGACTTGGTTGACACATGTCACTGTTGCCCAACTGTATAGATCGATGCTCATGCTGTTGATCACTGGATTGTCTGGTCCAGACTTGATTGTTTATAGACCATATAGCTGGAATATTGCTGAGTGTGGCGTAAAACTAAACTCACTCACTCATCTTTTACAACAGTGAAATTAATTCAATGAATATTCCTTCAGTAATGATATTACTGTAATCTTGTTTAAAGAGTCAAGAAAGAAACTCACCTGACTTAAATAACAACATCCATGTGTTTGAAACAAAATTAGTTTTACTATTGATTTTTTTCAGAAATCGTATATAGATTTAGAACTACTATGCTGTCTTGTTATGGAGTGTTTTCAATAACAATATCTAATCATCTATGATAGCAACCTGGCAGGAGCTGATGCAACCAAGGCCTGAGCCAAAACCTGGCTATTCCTGACTTCAAACAAATCATCTGCAATTAGACTGATATAGAACTCACTCCCACATGGCAATGATGAAACCAGTAGCTTCATGTCTGCAATACAGTCAACCCCTGACACAGATTTAGATTAGACAACACATACAAAAAGTTACTGCTGTTTTCACTTATCGTAGCTTACTCCGTTTTATTGACATTTATATCAACATGTAACAGAAGGACTTTGGTCACAGTTCAACCTGGATGCTACACTACTGCCTTAGAAACAAGCACAAGAACTGCCAAGTGTAGTCGCACTGAAAAGAATTTCTTGCTATTCATCAATTTCAAAATGTTTCCAAGAGACATCATCATGGAAAGAGCAGCTTCAGAACCAAATTGTTCAACAGAAGACAAACATTTGTCCAAAATGCTCTACAATTCACTTCCAGTGAGAAAGCTGTACATGTGTATGTATGTGATGATATCCACACACACTCATAAGCTGAACATTTCCTTGACTTGAATTCCAGAATGAATCAAGTAAGGAAATATGCAATGTTTTTCTTGGCAACAACAAAGCAACTGTTTAGGAACTGTACCAAACAGATTTGTACTATTTACCCAATGACATACATGTGTGCGAATGGAAGTGTGGCCGCACACAACAGCCATGACTAATGACAGACTGACTTCACCATTCACCACATGCCAGTTATCTTCATCATTACAGTGAGATGTATCATCAGAGCAACACTCTCTTGTTTCAAGTGTAAGGTTTCCATATATGCTGTCTTTTGCAAAACAAAGGGTAAAATGAGTAACAGTTTCTCTGTCATGTTTTTGTGAGTGAAAGCATCATGAAACATGTCTGGTTGAAATGTGTCAGATGTAATCATTAATACCTACAGATTTACAACTGTGAATACAAATTGCCATTTCAATATAACAGGTGCTTGATGATGTATGACGTAATTTTAGTGGGTTTTTTTCCCAAATTTCTTGAATAATAAATCAGGATTTTTTTGTCAATTCACTGATGATTTGAAACGATGTAAAATGAAAAATAGCAAGTGCTTGAAGAAACATCTAGATTCTCCAAGAATAAGGACGTCTTAAAATATCTTGAGCTGATATAAACAATAGCTATAGTCCATATCAAAGAGCAGGCTTCACACTTCAACAATAGTTACATGATTTACTAATGATACCACAGGGTTCCTTGCTAAGTTTGATTTCATATCGATCAATTACGACAAATGCAACAACAGAATTATTCATATTAGCTACTTGAGTGTCAAAAACCTTCAGACACATAAACAACATTATACGTACATCAAAACTGAGAGGCATTACCATACACATTATCACAGTCAACATCATAATAATTGTATGCTGATGATTCATACATTCTTATCCATTAAGTCGTTAGATTGTGCAATAATTGTCCTAATCTCTCTGTTTCTCTGACTCACTATTTAGTTATACTCTTTCCACATCCGTACAACAATTGAATAAATATCTCTTATTGTTAATATTGTTAATTGTCTATTGAATACAACATTGATTTAATAGGATCTTCTTACATATAATCACATCCATAGCCACAATTAATAACTGACACCTATCAAAAGGTTTCATGCATGAAAAACAACCCTTAGTTGTTGTATAATTAAAAAAATGTACAGGTTGCATAATACTTATGACTCATAATTATTACAATGCTAAATGAATATACCACATACAACATGTTATGGTTGATGTCATTCAAGAGAACTCCATTCATTCACATTTGTATTTGTAAAAGTATGCTATGTTAATATTGTTAAAGTATGCTACGATTCTGACACTTCACCTGTGGATTTGAGAAAGTTTAGACTCAAAGTTGTTCTAATACTTTAGTTGGTGGCCCATATTGTCTAACACACAGACTACACATCTAATTGCCTGCTAGTGTCATTAACCCAGAAAGGACAATTCATCAACTTTATCAAAAAAGTATGAACACTTTAATTACCATATGTAAGGGTGACTCATGCTGTCAGTCCTAAATCTGGTGTGCCATATGACTGAACACCTGATAATCATAACTAGAAGTGTATCTTCCGGTCTGCTCGACACCTGTGGATTAAGCACCAGCTTCACATGATACAAACCCAATTAGTCTCCAGAACGCGTGTTGATTGGTATAACGTCTCTATTAACACCCTGGAATATACATGGGTACAGGGTGGTTCCCAGTAGCTTACTGTATGTGTGTGACCGACAGAGGTCAAACTTCTCACATGTATAAACACTGCCAAATATTCAACGTGCTGGAGGGTCAGCTGCGCAAGTTAGCCTACCCATCAAGATGAACAACCAGAATTCAATCACCTTATCGACTCGACATGTACAGAGTATTGTATAACTCGAAGCCTATTAGCAGCAAGATAAGACAGACATGGAAGAACTAGGCCAAAACACACGCGTTCAGAGCAAACAGAAATAACATAACTTACGTCGCTGACAGACGATTCAACATGGTTCTAGTGAAGTTGCTGTCTTGATCCTATGGAACATACATATCCAACTTGTCACTGGTTGTTCTCGTTGATGTTAGTGTTCCAGATGTGTCTGATTATTGTTGGAGTAACTGTGACACACTGAGCTTAATAAAATATACGTAACAAATCTTCAAAACAGATCCCACTGCCATTTTCAAACACTGGTCCGAGTACGCGTGAATGAGGTCACTAGCTAATTTTAGTAACATGATTCACCCTCAGCCAATGAAATCACACGTAACATACGTCTTTAGCTAGACGAATCACCGGAAGAAGCAAGACGATTCCCGGAAGCAAAGGCATTCCTATTTGCGGGAAATTAGAATGTTTGTGATATGTGATATAAAGAGTTTTCTACCATATTATCGCTGACAACAAGAGTACAGGTAAAGTCGAACGTAAAGAAAGCCGTTGTACACAATTCTGAATCCCTGTTGTAGAGTATCCCTGCCAAAACCTGCATTTATTATGTGGAAAAAGTCATTGTAGTCTTAGTTACTTTGCATTTCTTCAGTAGTTATTTCATGTTTATTGCTTGTTTATTACTAAATGTTTGTGATAAGTTTTAATTCAGTAACCTGAATAGAAAGATGAGATATTATGTTCCTAGGTGGACAGATTAAAACATGACATTGTTCCGGATGTTTCCAATGACATCACCATGGATGACACCAACTCACAGTGACCTTGACCTGATCAAGAAGATGGCTCAAGATAAGCTGTCAGGTGTAATTGTTACAGGACCCTCAGCAGTGTAAGTAGAGTTGGTTTGTGTGACTCATGTTCAGGTGAGATTGTAATGAACTATTAGTTCCATGCAGTAGATTAGTTTGCATTTTAAGTGAGACATTTGGAAGTATAATATATAAACTACGGATAACAACCTCTTCATCTTGTGAGTGTTTAAATACAGATTCTTATGCTGTTGTCAAACAAGAATGTAACATAAAGTGGAAGGGATATATATACTGAATATAACAAAAATAAATAACATAATTAACATAAATGTCAGATATTCAATAAGTTTATGAATAAAGCCAGTGAGTTAAGGAAGGAAAAGGGAGGTAGTAGCTAGAGGTATACAAATCAAAGGATATAGTTTAGGAAAGAGTAGATGTTTGTACATATAAATGGGTTTGGTGAAGGTTTGCACTCACAAGGCTTGTAGTGAAATCTAAGGAGGGTCAACAGCAAAATGATTCCCATTTCCTCCTGGAGGAGCATTATGTTCTTCCACCTCCTGTTCGGCTCCTTCTGTCATTAATGCAGATCCAAAGTCTACTACTGAGGTTGTAGAATCAAAGATTCTCTGAGATGAAAGGTTTCCTTTTTTAACATTCACTGTGAAGTTGTTAGGTTCTTTCCCTCCAATGGTCATGTAGTGTTCTGCATTCCATATGTTTTGAATTTGTGTGTGGTTTGAAAATGTTTTTTCATGAAGGGGCAGCTTTTGATCTCTGTCAAAGATCAGGTTATAATCTGTGACAACGGGAGAGACAGATTCAGGAATCAGTTTTATCTATTTTATCTCATCCCTTGGCGATGGTGGAGATTTTGTCTTTATTCTGTATATACAATTTTGTCTTTGAAACATCTCCTTTGATCACTGTGTTAGAAAGTCAGACTACAAAGTCTGATATACCATCCCATTACTGGTTTCTTGGCTACAGATTTGGCAAGCTGATGTTTTACTGGGAGAGCTGTCTAAACTAAATGAACACATTGGTCAGAAATATATCTTCATATATGTTTGTACCTTTTTCCAATGGTGCGATATCAAGTATCTCCAGTGGTCATTTGGCAGTATAGGCCCAAACTTGTTTCAACATTGAAGGCAACATTTTAACATTGGTCTTCGTACAATCTTGAAAAAGCCTGGAATTTGGGCACTTAGCCTTAAAAAGCCTGGAAAATAAATTTTTGCCTTAAAAAGCCTGGATAAGGACCTAAAAGCCTTGAAAAAAGCCTTGACAATTCATGATACGATGTATGTTGTGATATCTTAGAACGACATGAATCAGTTCGATGTACATCATTTGATATACAATCTTTAGTTATTTTCTTTAAAAATTATCAAGTGGTGGTGTAAATTTTGACATAACTGTCAATTTCTATTGAAAATTAACTATTGTAATGTCAACAATATGTATAAACGATATGCAAAAAAGTATAGATATATTTATTGTCTTATAAAGTATCACGATTGTTGATACTATGATATATCATCACAGCTCTATTTTTAACCAAGGACTTTTTCTTACAATCATCAAGCTGAGCAGGGATAATATCCATGTTTGGAGACACACATGCACACTTTGCTATGAAAGAAAAATAAACCTTCTTTTCACCTCACATGGCATACATAACATGAATGCATCATTCTTGACAGAATTGACCTTGGCCCTGTGACTACTGCCTTTGATTCTGTTTTATTCCGTTTGATTCTGTTTGTTTTTAATACTTCAGGAATCAGTTCAGACAAATGGATTTTGGTATCCTTGAAATGGTTTGAAATTCTTCCGTGCATAAGTGTAAACATGAACAATGAAGCTATTTGATACTGGAAGAGTTATCTCCCTTCAATCTGCAAAGTTAACCAGCTTTATACTTCTACCCACATTGAAATTTAGTGAAAATGCATGTGCATTTTGATGCTGGTTCAGCAAAAGTGCTAGTTATTTGACAGTTCTTGATGGTCAGTTAATATTACTTGTAATTCAAGACAATAAACTGACTTATACAGGTACACCAAAATTACTTGGTTTGAAAGATTCTTGGTTACTGACTGACTGAAATAGATTGTATTTCGCTGTTCTTAGTCCTTGGCCTGATGTTTCTGAATCCAAAATTGGGTATTTGTAGTTTTTCTTTGCATATTCATTATGTTTGTACACCTTTAGGTTCTGTCTACTTAGACATTACACCAGTAAACTGTATTGCAAAGCACCTTTCAGTTGTAGTAGAATATCTATACATGTACACAGATAACTATACTAAGCACTCAAGTGCACACAGAAAGAAACCATTGAGTTACACAAGTTTCTTTTGGTTTCAGAATGGATGCGTTTGTTTACAAACATGAGAAAAGTTCAGCCACATGATATTGAAATTATCCAGAGGCAGTGATGGCAGGAGTGTGTTCATGTAAAAGTGGTGAATACACTCCACCACTAAGTAAAGATCTTTAGGAAAAAGGTGCAGGCCCACAATCTGTGAAGCATTTATTATCATGCAGTGTGTTATACTGTTGTTCGTTTTCCAGGCACAGCTAATATGAATTGGGTAATTGTGATTTGGTTTGCCTATCTATGCACATACATGACTTACCTTGAGCTCTGCTGACCTGTATGATTCTATGATTCCATGACTGATGTTCTGGCAAATTTCCATCTGTGGTAAGTTCTTCAACAGACACAGTGAAAGATGTGTATGTAAGTTAGACTTTTGACTGATAAACAGATCTGGAACATTTGGCTGTATTGTGAATTCACAGATTCTGTGTGTAGTATGTCACCAGGTTACCAATGTGTCATCAGTAAGTCTGTGAACATGACCAGTGCCACATGGTGTCATATGACAAATAGAGGTCCTCCACAAACTGAGGTCTTCTAAATGTGTATTCCTCAGGAGTGAAACATGTACCGGTGTCTTGTATCTGATGTGTATGTGTATTCCACAGGGGTAAGACGTGTACAGGTGTCTTGTATGTGATGTGTATTCCACAAGGGTAAGACATGTACAGGTGTCTTGTATGTGATGTGTATTCTACAGGGGTAAGACATGTACAGGTGTCTTGTATGTGATGTGTATTCCACAGGGGTAAGACATGTACAGGTGTCTTGTATGTGATGTGTATTCTACAGGGGTAAGACATGTACAGGTGTCTTGTATGTGATACATTTGTGTATTCCACAGGGGTAAGACATGTACAGGTGTCTTGTATGTGATGTGTATTCCACAGGGGTAAGACATGTACAGGTGTCTTGTATGTGATGTGTATTCCACAGGGGTAAGACATGTACAGGGATCTTGTATGTGACATGTATGTGTATTCCATAGGTGTAAGACATGTAGAAGTGTCTTGTATGTGATACATTTGTGTATTCCACAGGGGTAAGACATGTACAGGTGTCTTGTATGTGATGTGTATTCTACAGGGGTAAGACATGTACAGGTGTCTTGTATGTGATGTGTATTCCACAGGGGTAAGACATGTACAGGTGTCTTGTATGTGATGTGTATTCCACAGGGGTAAGACATGTACAGGTGTCTTGTATGTGATGTGTATTCCACAGGGGTAAGACATGTACAGGGATCTTGTATGTGACATGTATGTGTATTCCATAGGTGTAAGACATGTAGAAGTGTCTTGTATGTGATACATTTGTGTATTCCACAGGGGTAAGACATGTACAGGTGTCTTGTATGTGATGTGTATTCTACAGGGGTAAGACATGTACAGGTGTCTTGTATGTGATGTGTATTCCACAGGGGTAAGACATGTACAGGTGTCTTGTATGTGATGTGTATTCCACAGGGGTAAGACATGTACAGGTGTCTTGTATGTGATGTGTATTCTACAGGGGTAAGACATGTACAGGTGTCTTGTATGTGATGTGTATTCCACAGGGGTAAGACATGTACAGGTGTCTTGTATGTGATGTGTATTCCACAGGGGTAAGACATGTACAGGTGTCTTGTATGTGATGTGTATTCTACAGGGGTAAGACATGTACAGGTGTCTTGTGTGTGATGTGTATTCCACAGGGGTAAGACCTGTACAGGTGTCTTGTATGTGATGTGTATTTCACAGGGGTGAGACATGTACAAGTGTCTTGTATGTGATGTGTATTCCACAGGGGTAAGACATGTACAGGTGTCTTGTGTGTGATGTGTATTCCACAGGGGTAAGACATGTACAGGTGTCTTATATGTGATGTGTATTCCACAGGGGTAAGACATGTACAGGTGTCTTGTATGTGATGTTTATTCTACAAGGGTAAGACATATACAGGTGTTGTGTATGTGATTTGTATATTCCACAAGGGTAAGACATGTACAGGTGTCTTGTATGTGATGTGTATTCTACAGGGGTAAGACATGTACAGGTGTCTTGTATGTGATGTGTATTCCACAGGGGTAAGACATGTACAGGTGTCTTGTATGTGATGTGTATTCCACAGGGGTAAGACATGTACAGGTGTCTTGTATGTGATGTGCATTCTACAGGGGTAAGACATGTACAGGTGTCTTGTATGTGATGTGTATTCTACAGGGGTAAGACATGTACAGGTGTCTTGTATGTGATACATTTGTGTATTCCACAGGGGTAAGACATGTACAGGTGTCTTGTATGTGATGTGTATTCTACAGGGGTAAAACATGTACAGGTGTCTTGTATGTGATGTGTATTCCACAGGGGTAAGACATGTACAGGTGTCTTATATGTGATGTGTATTCCACAGGGGTAAGACATGTACAGGTGTCTTGTGTGTGATGTGTATTCCACAGGGGTAAGACATGTACAGGTGTTTTGTATGTGATGTGTATTCCACAGGGGTAAGACATGTACAGGTGTTGTGTATGTGATTTGTATGTGTATTCCACAGGGTTAAGACTTGTACAGGTGTGTTGTATGTAATATGTATTCCAAAGGGGTGAGACATGTACAGGGGTCTTGTATGTGATATGTATGTGTATTCCTAAGGAGTAAGACATACAGGTGTCTTATATGTGATATGTTTGTGTGTTCCGAAGGGGTAAGACAAGCCTGCTGTTCCAATGTGCTGTAACACATGCCACTGAAAATCTGACTGTGTCCTTCATCTGCCGCCAACCACTGTCCCGCCTGCCCCTCCCTGTGCATGGGATGCCCACCCCGGAACCTTCAGTGCTGCAGTCGGTCAAGTTCTTGTAAGTCACATGGTTAAATCATTTGCCTCCATAGAGGGAGAATATAACTAGCGTGGTTCTAATGTGTCTAGATTTCGACAGCTTCAGCAAATGAAAAAACGTTTCTAGGCTCCTTTTCACTATATTTAATTTTATACTATAAACTTTTTTATCTTGTAAAATGTGTTCATTTTTGAGACTAGTGTTGCGCCAAGTGTTTGTACACATTGGGAACTGAACTTGAATCTTCAGTGTGGCAAAGCAGTACTTTAACTATGTGCTCACCCCAATGACTCAAACAGACAATACTGTCTTCAAATATCTGAAATATTTCTAGTGAAAGCATTTAATCACAAACAGAAACTGAAATGATGAAATACTGAAAACAAGTTGTAATATTCTCAGATTTTGTCACATATGTTTTCATCCCTTTCGCTAAGAAAGCAAGCAGTGACTCATAGTTTACAAATGGGATTTCAATGGTGGAAACTTAACAATGACAACCTTCCAGGCTGAACAGCCATGAACATGAGCATAAAACAGTTTTATAAGAATAATAATGATTATAATTATGATAACCGCTGTGCCTGAATTAAGAAGTGTCTGTTCTGTCTTTGTCTCTAGTTATCAAATCAAGCTACCAAATCAAGCTACTACCAAACACAATATTTGCTGTAGAAAAATCTCAACATTCTGATGACCTTTCAAGGCTACTCACTCACACGTAGCATGAAGTGATGTGATTTTTTAAATATTATTTTCAAATCACATGGTTCTTTGTTGTGTCGTCATAAACTGGGAACAGATGTTTTCACAGACCATTGTTTCGCAGAGAGCTGACAGCCATGTTATTTTCGGGGGGCTTTATTCAAGTCAGGTTTTTTAGGAAACTTAAAATAGTTGATTGACGCATTTTGTGATCGACCAATGAGATTGATGAGTCTGCAAGGTGTCGTGGAATCTAGCAGATGTAGAAGGGTTATTTTCATATACTTGGTCAGGCTTGAAGTGAGTCATCCTTGTTGGAAGTATCAAGGATGTCTTTGTCAGTTCATCATAGGTTATAGTTCTGTGAATGGTGTTTGTCTTGCATTAGGATTGTGGATCACAGCATACATGATTAACTTGCAATTACATCTGCTCAGTAACAGGCCACATCCTGATACACTATGATATCAACAAGCTGTCTTGTCAATTGTTACAAATTGTTTACAAGAAGCCAGCAAGAGTTCTACCCTATTTCTCAAGCTTTATGTGCAGTGTGTTCTGTTTGTACTGTCTTGGTTATACAACCATGCACATGCAGCTTATCAGATTCATTGTCAAATATTTACAAAATATTTTCTGAGCTTTTATATTAAGTTTTGTACAATGTTGTAATTTTTATTTTTGTTATGCTTTTAAAATTCACTTTTCACTAAAACTATCATGTAGAAGTATTGTATTGTACTTCCACATTGCAGCTTGGTCTATGGTGGGCCACTGGCTCAAATTGGAAAACTGTTTCAGTATCTTCCGAGCCTGAAAAAGATGCAGTATTGCTTATGTGACAAGTCACTCACTCACTCTGGTGCACACACTGTACATGTTTTTGGTGTGCTTTGATTTGTATTATTTAGAGTGAGTGAATTGGGTTTTACTGTGCTTTCAGCAATATTAGCACCAGAAATGACTTTCACTCATTGTACCCACATGGGAAAAGGAACCCAGGCCGTTTGGTGGGATGAGTGAACACTTTAACCAACAGGCTATCCCACTGTGCCTTGTATTATTTAGAGAACCTTTTGATAAATCTTATTTCTGAAAAAGTAGATTTTGAAATTTAGGCTTGATGCCTTGATTATGGCCAGTAGAGCAGAAGAGCAGGTTTGGCTTAGTTGTGCTGTCTTGTTCAAATGCATTCAGGAATATCTTGAATTTATGAGAGAAGGATATTTGGGGATGATTTGTGCCAGTTATTCAAAACAGTTTTTTATGCTTCTTAACAGACAGTTCATCATATTTAGTGAGTACTTGTCACAAGCAAAGTTACTTGAGAACTCCAACTGTTCTTATAAGGTTTTGAGCAGTCAACTGTCAATATTCAACTCAGTCAATGTCAGTATCAATTTTAAGGCTGGTTAATGTCAATAGTCAAGCTAGTTATGACAAAGTTCCTTGTAGAATATCCCATCTAGGGTATAACAATCTACATGGCACCTTGTGTCTGCAGTCTTCACCTTGGGTTAATAATCACACCTAATGAAGACCAAACATAAATTAAGGCTCATATCTGGAGAACAAGAGAGAACAAGAATTAGTGCTGTAACAATGCATCAAACTATCAATGAACAAGAGTTACAAAATCCCAGTTTTCATTTTGGGCTATCAAATAATGGTGTTTTTCTTGGGCAGCTAGATAATTTCCACAGCAGATGAACCAGGATTTCATTTCATATCTGCTCAAAATGTCACTATTACATTTCACTGTGATAATGAAGTGGAGTTATCTTTCTTTGCTATTCTCAACAAATAGTCCAGTAAACATCAACATCAAGTACCATGTTGATTTATTCTTTCATAATTATATTATTATGATGTTGTCATAAAAATCAGAGTGGAAAATTAGTCAGGACAAGGTACACTCTTAACGTCACTTGCCCTGTGTCTTTTAAATTTTTTGTGTGCAATTGTTGATTCTGTGATAACAATTAATCAATGTAGAAACACAAACCATCAATGCATCAGTTGTATGTGTGACTATCGATGGTTTAGTAAGTGACCATATATGACTGACACCAGAAAAAGGAGCTGAAAAATCACACCTGACTTACAACTGAGTTGATTAATCTACCAAACAAATTTCAGAGGTCAGTTAAGTGAATCTGCCATCCCAGCGAACTCAACTGGCAGTGTATACATTGGAAGCAGGAGGCATATATGTGCTGACAATGTTTCCAATGGTAAATGAGATTGTGGGACAAATGAAATATTAAATATAAGATTTTGTTGTTTGTCTTTTGTAAAATATATGTCATTACATAAATCTTTTCTTAAATGTAATCAGGTACATTGATGAATGTGCAGTGCAATATACAGAAAGTTACAGATTTGTTTGCTTTGATTTAGAGTTACCTCTTAAAAAACATGGCGACAAATACAGCTTGTGACTCGGAGTTTGAAATTGTGACTAACATGTTTCTGTTTTAATTTGAGCTGGGTTTCATGTTTCATGTCATTTATGAAAAGAAACTTGAACTACTTCAGCTTGTTTTTGTTTCATAGAACTATTCATTCATTTCAGTTTTGTCTTCTACCGGACAATTCAAGGAGAAAAAAGCTGTTGCAGTAATTGGTTGCAATAGTGTATTACAATAAACCATCTCTATTGCAATTTTATTTTATTTTTGAACAAATATCAAATATATTGTTTCAACATTTCAAGAGACAGATTGATTGTTCAAGCCTTATCCATTTTACTTATTTATTTGAAAGGGTATCAAGCCTTTCACAAGAAAGAGTGAGTGAGTGAGTGAGTGAGTTTAGTTTAATGCCACACTCAGCAATATTCCAACTATATGGCGGCGGTCTGTAAATAATCGAATCTGGACCAGACAATCCACTGATCAACAACATGAGCATCGATCTGCGCAATTGGGAACCGATGACATGTGTCAACCAAGTCAGCGAGTCTGACCACCTGATCTCATTACTCACCTCTTACGACAAGCGTAGTCGCCTTTTATGGCAAGTATGGGTTGCCTATTCTACCCCGGGACCTACACGGGTTCAAGAAATAGTGAATTAGCTGACAATTATAATCATAACAATTAATAATGCATATTTTATCTGAATTGAATTCATGGGGATTGAATACACTAAGATAAATAGAATTGTTATGATTCTTATGGGCTTGTTTCTTCTTTACATGGAAAACAGTTATGATATTGAACACTGTGTTCCCAATATGTTTGGATTCGCATAAATCTTACTGATTTTCCCTTAACATGAACATAGCCCAGTGACTAAAATGTTCAATCAACACATCAAAGACGAGAGTTTGATTCCCAGCAGAGCAAGAAAGTACTGCCTGTTTGTCGGTCACCAGCTGTGATATTCCTTACAGTGTTTCAGCCTACTCACTCACTGACTCATAGTTTCCTAACAACAGTGTCTAGGGAAACTATGTATGATATGAGTGGACAGGCAAAATCATTACATTAATTGTAAGTTGCAAAATTTATAGCCTGATGATGAAAGAAAGAGGAAAGAAATTATTTTCAGTTTTATTAGAACGAAACTTTTTAAATAATTGTCACTTCTTGTCTAATAAATATGAAAAACATTTATGCGAAAAAAAGAGCTATAAAGATTTCACGAAGACAAGTATGTTTTATCAAACCAAGGAGGTCTCTCTCAAGCAGTGTGGCGAATGAGTCACCACAAAGTACAACTGAATAAGATTATGATAAGTTAGTCTCACTAACTTGACCTAAATCTCCACTACTGCCTGCTTCACAGGAAATTAACATTTGCTTGAATGAGAAAATGTTTTTTATTCTGGCAAACAAATAAAAACTGTTGCATAGAAACAATAATATGAATGAATAATAATTACATTAAATTGGCTGAATATCCAATTTGGATGTTACGTTCTATTTGCAGTTGTGCTTCCAATTGCCATAAACTAATTCATGCCTTTCACATCATATAATCTACTTGATCATTGCTGCATGTGATATTGTAGTATGTTATCAGTTCATTCCAAAAAATGTTTTTCCACAATCACTGTAAATCAAATTGTACTTGTTCTTGTTTTAGTTCTACAAACAAATCCTTTATCAAAGAAATGTTTTTAGCTTTATTTTCTAATATTAATTTCAAAATCATTAATTAAGTGAAAAGAATCAACATCTATATAAGTTGGTAACCTCCAAGAACTTCTTTTAGCGGCATTTAAGAACATGCTTCATATTAATAATAAAGAATCTGTAAATCCAGAGAACTTTCCCAGTTGTTCAACCTGTAAGATGCCAAACTTTCATAAATTCATTAATGACATTCTCTGCTGTAGTCTCTATTTCACGAACTACATCAATTCCTGAATAAAACCTTACCTGTGAAACACAATCTGTATAAGTTGATTTAATCCATAATCCATGCATTTAACAATGTGCCTGCTGTAGGCCTGGAGCCCTGCTTTGTAATATCCTCAAAGCATGCATTAAGTGTCTCTGGCCACATGCAATAATGAATTGTCTCACAAGATTGTCCCTGAATCACTTCAACTTCATTCCACAAGTGGGATACTCAGCTATAATTTTAATTGAGTTTAAAGATATCAGCTGCCTAGTTTGACATTGGCGACCACTACTTTCATATAGTGTTTACAATCAGAGCAGTGATGACTCATTTCTAGGGAGAGTTCATTGTACGGCCAGAGACTTCTCAAAGTCATTTATCTCCTTATCGCTAGGTAGTCTCTCAGTACTGTGGACCAAGCTTTCACAGTCGTACACTGTTAATTACAGGGTAATCAATTCACTTATGGCTTGTTATTTGTAACTGTAATGACTTGGAGATTATCTTCATCATCCTTAGTCAGATGTGGATGGAAGTATGTTGTCTTTCAGACAGATATTTTATTTAATGGGTTCTGTGGGAAAATTCTAGTCAAAGGATTTGAGCATAAAATTAACAGACACTAAAAGCAAATCAGATTTTGTCGTTTAATGTTCAGAATATATTAACATGTGTGCAATTTTAGAAAAGTTCAGCCAGTTTCTTCAGTTAAATTGCAATTGTTGGATTCACCACATAATGTTCCTGTAGTGGAGAAAAAAGAGTGCTATGTTTTTATCACTTCTTAGGGTCAATAAACCAGTCTTGAAAAGACCTTATGTTGGTGTATGTTGATTCTTGGGTAAGATTTCTCTGAGACTAGTACATGTCAGGGTTAGGAAATATGTGGTGATAAGTTGATATCTAATTCATCATAACCAGCCAAGCCGCGTTTTGAATGCATTTAGGTATGAGGTGTTGTCAGAGCTATAGAATATTTTTTAAGGAAAAGATCGTCACTGCAAAAGAGTGTCATAAATCATGCCTTTGGAGGCTTCCGATGTTCAGACATAGACAACCTCTGGGGGCATGACTTATGCTGCGCTTGTTTACATTTGAGATGCAATTCCTTCAAATTTGCCATAATTCCTTCCATTCCTTAGGGGGAGCCTGATAAACAGCACTGTCTTGTGCTGGTACACCACGTCCAGTTAATTACCATCCTGGAGTTCCCCAGGTTGGACCTGTCACTAGACACTGAAGCTGTTCAGTAACAGTAACTTGCTTCGATGTATTTTACCAGGATATAAAATATTGTGTTTCTTATTACTTGCAGTTTAAATGAGATCACAGATTCTTTAAGAAAGGAATTTGTTGGAATCACCATGTGTTATATTAATTATTACCCCTTATAAGATATTCTTCATATTTGTCTGTGAGATTGTCATGGACAGTTGTCCAACCCCTGATGCCTGTGATAAGCTGCGGATCTTCAGTAGCCTGTGCTTGTCGTAAGAGGCGACCAATGTAGTCAGGGTGGTCAGGCTACCTGATTTGGATGACACATGTCATCCGTTCCCACTTGCAGAGATCAATGCTCATACTGTTGATTACTGGATTGTTTTGTCCAAACTCGACTGTTTACAGACCATTGCCACATAGCTGGAATACTGATTGCATAGTGCAGCCGGACACTACGTTCATTCACTCTCTCTCACTCACTCACTCACTCACTCACTCACTCACTCACTCACTCACTCACTCTCACGCACTCACTCACTCACTCTCACTCACTCACTCACTCACACACACTCACTCCAACATCTGATATTGCCTTTTGAATGATAAAATGTCTGATGTCTGATGTGTGCTCAGACAAGTTGTCAGTAGAGTGGACAGAATATCAAGTATTGGTCATGACAAATTCAGTTGGCCTTGTTGAATGAAAGACAAACTTCCATTCTAGAGTATAGAACGGTATTTCATATATTGATGCCAGCAGTATCAACCTCAGGGGTATCTGGTCCAGACTTGATGACTGTAACATGGCTGCAATGTTGATCCCATACTCTTCTCTATCATCAGCAGACCAGTTTGAAAAATATTCCCACTGAGTAATATGAAATGAATTGAACATCGTATCCACACTTTTAGCTGACAATTTTTTTAATTTTGTTTTAGTTGACAATGGTAGACTATGTCACTAGCTACAAAAGTGTCACCTCACTAAAGAATAGGAACACATCATGTGTTTGTTGAATTCCATGCAACTTCAGAACCAGTCAAATGAAATAACCTTTATATAATCCTGAAACTGATAATTTCATACTATTTTCTTTGGCGTCAATTTTTTCGGATGATGATTCATTTAATTTTCTAAAAAAAATTGTTACTTGTTGAGAAACAGTGTAAATGATAAACCCTTCTTGCCCTAGAGGCTCATCCCTTGCTTGGACAAACCAGGCATGACACATCTTGGCTTTTTCTATTTTCAATCATGATTGATTATTATTTGATTATTGATTACTTTTAAGACTAAGAATAAATCTTATAATCACCAACACATCTCTCAAAGAACAAATAATACACATATGGACAAATTTGTAGCCTGCATTTTAAGACAAGCACTCACTTACACAGTTAGAGAAATTTCAGGGCAAGAACTTGTTTGCAGAGGGTCGATGTTCAATGCCCTGTTCATATCTATCAATAATCCGAGGCCAGAAATAGATCAATAATTGTTTGTGATTGTTCTGTTTCTCCACACGAACAATTAAATAAGGTGGTGACTAAGCCCAGAGCAAGATGCTAGGAATGCATCGAGGCCAGTTTGTGTTGTGATGAAGCTTTATGTACCACCAACGTCTTCCTGCTGACAGAGCTACTGTGGCCACACACTGCCCTGTCTGTATGTCATTCTGATTGAAATAGCAATGAAGAATAATGTTATTTCAGGGAGACGCTTGGGCCTTTTTCCACAAAGAAAACTTTGCACTCAGACTGTCATTGGTTGTGGAAATTACAATTATCTCAGAAAATTATTATCATCTTAGCAAATTTGTGATTGTCTTAGTGCTGACACGGTTTCATGGTATTAAAACAGGAACAAAAATATCCCTTCTAGAAACACCCAATGACAAAGGTATCCGACAAGTTAATTTTAAAGTTGCTCAAGGACAACTTAACTGAAATATCTTCATGAGTAAATGGTAATCAATTCATTCATGCCACTTTAGTTTGTCTGGAAGATAGACTATGCTTCACACATGTCTTGTCAAGGTCTAACATTGAGATAGATGTAGCACTGGCACATTCTCTCTAAACAGTAATATATGTTGTCATGAAATGTAAACTCAAAGACGTAGGATGATAGAACTTGAGTTAAACACACTGGGTTAGACGGTTCTTGATAACTTGATGAAACTTGCTGGTATTACCCATATGTGGACAAATGAAAAAACAAACATGTTTCTAATTCCCATAGACTCTCCTTGATTAGTGTTTATTTATATGGAATTATTGGCACGGCTTTGGACTTGAAATCCTGAAAGTGATAATTTCATGACTTGTTCATCCATAAAAGTTTGTCCTTATCTATGCATTTGTTAATTGTCAAGCAACTGGAAACTGGCAGTCCCTAGATGCCAGTGTACGAAACAGCTTTATTGCCCAAGATGAGTGAAAATCTCTGTTAAGGTAAAAGGATTAGTATAACCTAAGCCCTAATATTGCTTTTGTGCAACAGCAATGGTTTACCTGTTTTTCCTGCTGTGTTGCAGATACCTTTCTGATGCAAGCGAGCTGATTGGTTGGTGTGCAAACATACACATGACAAGTTGTCTCCCAGAAGTGGTCATTATAGATGATATTGACATGTATGCCAGTGACATCAAGGTATTATCAGTGTATTTATCCTATTTCAACTAATAATTATTCAGCATCTGTATTAGTTTTCTTTTACAAAATCACCATTTTACCGGAAATCATAATAACTGACACTGTACCTTGTTCAGTTTCATTGGACCATAACTTCAGATTCCTTACAGCAATAAGTCACGATAAACTTCAAAGTTTCAATGTTTTCTTTTTTTAAGCTGAGTGAGCAAGTGAGTGGGTGGAAGACTGAAGGGCATGCACAAAGTCGTGGTTGACTGCATGAGCAACAATTCACTGGCATCAGGGTTCAGTGATCAACGTAACACATTATGACTACACAGTCTGTGTAGTCTTTATGACAGCCAGGTGTGGGAGAAGCATGTGCAAGTGCTGAAAAAAATATTCATTCATTTACCTGTGCTGAGAGATACACATAATGAAATACTTTCATGAAGCTATATGCCTGTTATTTACAAAGTTTATTTCAAGGTTGACTCAAAGAGAGCTGGACACAAATATGCAGTTTCAAAATGTGTTAAAGGCAGATGGTGTTGGGTTGTCAGAGCGACAATTAAAACACGTACTGAGCAGAAGTGACGTTTCAGCCAAGGGGCTTTATTAAAACCTGTCAAAGTAGAAAAGCTTGATTCATTTCAAAACGGATTTGTACAGAATGCTATTAGGAGGTTATAGGGCCCAAATAAATTCTTTTCTTTGCATGTTTTGAAAAAGCAGATGGAGACTGAATGTACCATTATAACATCCAAACATCATTTCTGGTTATTGCCACACCAGATTGGGTTTTGTTGTGAAAACAATAGTGGGGAGAAGAAAGGTATTCTTTGTGAAAGATCCGACATTGTTTTGACACTGAGTATGATGTATTTATATGTTTTCAAGTTACATTGCAATTCATTGGTCTGCTTGTGAGCCAAATGGACTACAGTTGGACTGCTGTTTGTCCACCTCCGATTTATTGACTTAGTGGACCAGTTCATCTTTGAGTCGTAGACTCTCCACCAAAAGTCAAGTATTAATTTTGTTTACGTTGGCAAGAAATTCTTACCCCTATAAAACGTACGTCCTCCTGGAAACCTTGATTCCACCTATGTGCAACAAGTGTCACTAAAGAGAAAACTTAATGTCTGCGAAAGTTTCATTCAGAGCCCTTGTCCCCTCAGTTGTAGGGAAAAAAGTCAGAGGGAAAAAAAGTAAATATACCATATTACAAGTCATAACAATATTATCATCAATAGCACTTCATAAGATTTTCTGAACCACATTTTAGCCTAAAATTAATATAAACTGCACAGATCACAACACCATCAAATGACAATCACATGAGTTCACTAATCTGAAAATTGACAAGCAATCATATGACTGGTGACTTTTAATCCCCTAATCCTCTAAGGATGAAATAACTAGTATTGTCTTCATTTCTCCTACTCTGAATAGATCCAGTTGCTATCAGTGTCACACTGACAGGAATAATTAACTTGAAAGTGAAATAATATTAAGAAAATTGTTGTTGAATTAGATTTTTTGCAAATAAATGGAGAAGTGGAGAATAACTCCATTAAGTGAAATTTATAAAATGCAGTATTAACAAAGTAAATAACTCAAGAACAGTAAAAAGTTAATTTTCCTATCACTTTTTTTCCATGACTGTTTTCCTGTGACATTTTTCCCGATCACCTCCCCTTTCATGCAGCTGCTCTTTATGTCAGGTCCTGTCTTCCACATGCTTCATCAACTGGTGGCAGAAGCAGGCTTCATGTCATACTTTGTACATCTGCCTGTGTCCCATCTTTCCTTCCAGGTGATATACATTCGTCTCAGAAGACTACTGGACCAAGTGTCAGATAGAGATTTTTTATCTAGACCTGCCCAAAGGTGGCATTTCATCTTAGAGGCAATAAACAGTCACTGTTTTCATGAAAAAAATACTGTTTTGTTAAACTGAATACATAACAGAACTGTGATGATAACACAATATTTTTCCCAATTTGCAAGCTAACAGCTTTCAATTCTTGATGAATCGCAGTCACACCTCTGTCAAATCCTTGCTACACTTCACATTCACTCATGTTCTGCAGTTCAGGTTTACACAAATGTAGCAGACATCATCCCCATTCCTGATCTCCCTCAGCTGCTGTACACATTGTTGTCTCCTGTTCTCCACATTATTTACCCTGGTGACAAGACTATTGTATCAGACGTCAACCCCATTCCCGGTCCCCATCCACTGCTGTACACATTGTTGTCTCCTGTTCTCCACATTATTTACCCTGGTGACAAGACTATTGTATCAGACGTCAACCCCATTCCCGGTCCCCATCCACTGCTGTACACATTGTTGTCTCCTGTTCTCCACATTATTTACCCTGGTGACAAGACTATTGTATCAGACGTCAACCCCATTCCCGGTCCCCATCCACTGCTGTACACTTTATTGTCTCCTGTTCTCCACATTATTTTCCCTGGTGACAAGACTATTGTATCAGACGTCAACCCCATTCCCGGTCCCCATCCACTGCTACACATTATGTCCACTCCTGTTCTCGAGATTATTTACATGGGTGACAAGACTATTGTATCAGACGTCAACCCCATTCCCGGTCCCCATCCACTGCTGTACACTTTATTGTCTCCTGTTCTCCACATTATTTTCCCTGGTTACAAGACTATTGTATCAGACGTCAACCCCATTCCCGGTCCCCATCCACTGCTACACATTATGTCCACTCCTGTTCTCGAGATTATTTACATGGGTGACAAGACTATAGCAGCACATAGTCACATGCCACTGTCTCCATCCACTGCTACACTTCATGTCCACCCCTGTCCTCCAGATGGTTTACATTGGTGCCAAGGGCAGAAACGGGTACCTGGGTACTCCAGTACGAGGCGGGTAGGAGCATTAATTGAGTACTAACATTCTACTCATTATATCTCCCCTTTCACTCCACGTGTAGTTGTGTCGGCACTAACATAGCAGAGCAATCACGCGCCAACATTTGGTCTTATTTCAAGCTAACTGAAGACAAGCTCCAAACAGAATGCTTGGAATGTGCAAACAAATCTGTCATTCAAGGGTGGCTCAACCTCAGCTATGAGGAACCATCTCAAGATGAAGCATAAATCTACATTTGAAGCACCCACCTCAACATCCACACAGAAGCAGACTACCCAAGGCAGTTTCGCAAAAAAAGGTACAATGCAATATTTCCAAATTTCAGACACATTCATATTGACAACTTAAATCTCTCAGAATCAGCAAACGTTATAAAATAACTGAAGGTCGAAAATGTACGACAAAAAATTATGTTTTCTATTTGTGCTAGATGCTTGCCATCTATACATTAAAGTCTGGAATTGTATTTAAACTTGTGTCACTAATTCATACCTGTAGATCATTCAATTACTAATCAGTTTGAGAATAAATCACAACATATTACATGGTGTTTGTTGTGTAAGGGAAGGTCCTTTGGCTATTTCGTATTCAATGGGCTTCAAATATAATGTACGCGTAGCATAACAACATGTGGATTGTCAGATGGGATAATTAGTTTTGAAAAGAACGTATCTCAATGGCCAAAAATTTGTATTTGAAACAAAGGCGTAGCTCCTGTTCAAAACCAGGAACACATACTTCAGAGCTTCAAATTTTCAAAGTTTTCCTGTGGGGAGCATGCCTGACTCCCCCTTGCAGACTCAATCACTAAGCGATGTCAGCTCGCTTGCTTTGGAGTCTTGAAGGTGAGTACTCGAGTACTTACAAGTACTTCAACGTGACTACTCGAGTGGTTTTATTTCTTACCTGTTTCAACCCTACTGGTGACAAGACTATTATAGTAGACGACAACCCCATGCCCCGGTCCCCCTCTGCTGCAATGCCTCATATCTACTCCTGTCCTACAGGTGATTAACACTGGTGACAAGACTACAGTAGCAGACGTCAATCACATGACGTTGTTCCCATCCAATGCTACACTTCATGTTCTGTCCTCCAGATTGTTTTCACTGGTGACAAGACTACAGTAGCAGACATCAGTCACATGCCACTGTCCCCATCCATTGCAACACTTCATGTCCTGTCCTCCAGATTGTTTTCACTGGTGACAAGACTACAGTAGCAGATGTCAACTCTTAGCTAACAGCACTGAGTGGAGTGGATGTTAAGTACGTCATTACGAAGCCTACATATGCCTGACTGACACTCACTGTTTAATTGTGCATAATGGATGGAAGTGAGAAAGTCTGATTTGTATTGACGGTCCTGCCAATTCCTGATCATGACCGTTTTGAACACAAGGAAAACCACAGGCAATACATGGTTAATCATCTTGTGTGGAGGCCTCATTGATTTTATGACATCTCTGTCAGCCCTGTTGACCCAGGGCCAAAAGTGTTAATTAACTGCTTTTTATGTTCAATTAAGTGAAGGAAGGGTAAATTTACAAATGCACCGTTAAATCCTGTATTTGTAATTAACAGATTTATCAGAGTGGAATTTATCTGAATGCGTGAAAATTGAATATTTTAAAAGCATTAGTGTAAATCCTTAAGGTTTTATTAGAACATGTAAACTGTAGACCCTTCTGATTTTCTTTTTCAATATGTCAAGTAAATGTTTTATCAGAAACCTCATTTGTCCATTGGCATTTGTATGTGGTGGGGGGAGGGTAGCCTTGAGGTTAAAACCTCACTCACTCACTCACTCTCACTCACTCACTCACTCACTCACTCACTCACTCACTCTACCCATTAAGATGTGGATTAGAATTGATCTTCAGTAACCCATACTTGTCATAAGAGATGAAGTCAGGCTTGCTGACTTGTTTGACGTATTGTTGGTTCTCAATTGTGTTGATCGATGCTCATGTTGTTGATCACTGGATTGACTGGTCCAGACTCAATTGTTGATTTTCTTTTTCAATATGTCAAATAAATGTTTTGTCAGAAACCTCATTTGTCCATTGGCATTTGTATGTGGTGGGGGGAGGGTAGCCTTGAGGTTAAAACCTCACTCACTCACTCTCACTCACTCACTCACTCACTCACTGTACCCATTAAGATGTGGATTAGAATTGATCTTCAGTAACCCATACTTGTCATAAGAGATAAAGTCAGGCTTGCTGACTTGTTTGACGTGTTGTTGGTTCTCAATTGTGTTGATCAATGCTCATGTTGTTGATCACTGGATTGACTGGTCCAGACTCAATTGTTTACAGACTTCCACCAGACTGCTGAGAACTAACCTGAGAATCCAACATTGACAGAAATATTGCCTTCTTGAGGTTGAGAATCTTGGTGGGGTTCTCACTGGCTGTCAACTACCTATATCTGTTCTGTTACACATCATTAAGCTCACTTTGTTCTGTGGAATGGTAGCATGTTGCACTTAAGATCAGGAAAATTGGCCATCTCACTCATGCAGTATCAATTATTTATACAGGTTTGACTGATGTATGATATGGTGGGACATTATGTATCATGTTACGTTTCAATGGCATTTTCTTAACAGGAATCACGAGAAACATTTCTGTCTTACAGCATTTGCAGCTTGATAATATGTGTTGAGTTGCAAAAGGTGAGGAAGTGAAAGCTTTCAGCAGTAAGATGAAGTGCCGTAGAGTGGATAAATTATGATCATGATTTAATTCTCTTCTGACTGGAGAAGATTTTTAACAAGAAGAGTGTATTATGTTGTTTCTGGGGAATGTTATACTGGTCAGAATTATAAAATATTTTGATAGAGGAGATTATTTCATGAACATCAATGTATTATCTTAAGGCTGAATGGTATTATACCACATAGAGCAAGTGACTTGAGGGTATTTTCCCACATTCAACAGTGTTTTATATGATGAGTTAGGTTATTATACCACAGTATATTTTCTAATGACTGTGTGTCCTTACACCACAGTGCATTATCTTATGACTGTGTGGGATTATACCACAGTGTATTATCTTGTGACTGAGTGGGATTATACCACAGTGTATTATCTTGTGTCTGTGGTCATATATCACAGTGTATTATCTAGTGATTGAGGGCATTATACCACAGTGTATTATCTTATGACTGTGGTCTTACATTACAGAGTATTATCTTGTGACTGAGTGGTATTGTATCACATTGTATTATCTTATGACTGTGTGGTATTATATCACAGTGTATTATCTCATGACTCTGTGGTATTATATCACAGTGTATTATCTTATGACTGTGGTCTTACATTACAGAGTATTATCTTGTGACTGAGTGGTATTGTATCACTTTGTATTATCTTATGACTGTGGTATTATATCACAGTGTATTATCTCATGACTCTGTGGTATTATATCACAGTGTATTATCTTATGACTGTGGTCTTACATTACAGAGTATTATCTTGTGACTGAGTGGTATTATATCACATTGTATTATCTTATGACTGTGTGGTATTATATCACAGTGTATTATCTCATGACTCTGTGGTATTATATCACAGTGTATTATCTTATGACTGTGGTCTTACATTACAGAGTATTATCTTGTGACTGAGTGGTATTGTATCACATTGTATTATCTTATGACTGTGTGGTATTATATCACAGTGTATCATCTTGTGACTGAGTGGGATTATACCACAGTGTATTATCTTGTGACTGAGTGGTATTATATCACATTGTATTATCTGATGACTGTGTGGTATTATATCACAGTGTATTATCTTATGACTGTGTGGTATTATATCACAGTGTATTATCTGATGACTCTGTGGTATTATGCCAAAGTCAACACTGATTGATGCAGTCAAACATGTCATATGAATTTTGAAGATATACCCGGAATACTTTAGTGTATGAGAGTACCTGCTTTCAAGTTAGAAGATAATTGTGTATTGAAGATAGAGCGAACATGCCAAGCTGTATATATTTCACACACATCATTTATACGACTGCAGGTTGTCCACACATTGAAATTACCTGACAATGACTGGTCCCTAGCAGTCGCTGCAGGCTAGCTAGTGGATGACTCACCCCTCCCTCCCAGCACTACTCACATTGATCAACTGGTTGTAGTAACGCGGGAGACTTCCATGGTCAAACTACGACCCTTGACCTCTCTACAGGATTAGAGGATAATAGCTGAGATGGAATTAGTATCTGTATGGACAAACATTGCCTGTTGATTCGATTAAATTACATATTGCATTTGAGTAATGATTGATAGTTAAAGGAAATGCATACCTTTAGAGGAACTGTGTTTCTGTGTAATTGTTTTTTCCTTTCATGTTGAAGTTTTAAGGACGAATCAACTGCGCAGTATAAACTGACAATTCTCTTTAGACGGGTACATATTATGCACGCAGTTTGACATGAAGGCAATTTGTTTGGGCCTGTCTCCATTATTACAACTTGGTTGTAGAATATTGATATATGTTTAATATTTTTTTCCAAGTCTGTTTCATGTGTCACTGCATAGTGTTTTTCCCTCTGTTAATGCATATGTTGCCTTTATTTGAATACTATATGTGGCAATTAGGGATTGATTTATTTCAAATCTGTTTTTTCTTATGCTTTGGTTCAAATGAAGAAATGGTTTGTGCATGAAATCCACCAGTCTTATTTGTTTCAGTGTATTTTTCAGGACTGGGTTTAGAAGACATTTTGTATGATGAGTCAGTTAGCCTGTTTGCAGAGCATTAAAACAGATGTACTCAAACCATAAATACTTGTAGTCCTATAGATATTCTAACGACTAAAAATCTTTAATGAGTGTGATGGAACAAACTTTTTATCATCTTCATTATTCACAGCTAGCTGCTTGAATACACAGACCTTGCAATCTTCTGTTTTAATGAGGGTTGGTATGGTAGCCTTGTCATTATGGTGTACACTCGTCATGTCAGATACTTGGTTTTGATTCCCTATGTGGCTACAATGTGCGAGACCAATATATGGGACACCCACCATGATTTTGCTAGAATATTGTTTAAAATGATGCAGACCTTTTTAAGTGGAGGAGAAAAAGAACAAAATATCTCCCCATCTCTAGGTATATCTATACTACCAAATCAAATGAGATTTAAGATTCTAATTTGTTAAGATTTTTCTTTTCCATTGCATCACAATTAGCTGAAGAGAAGTCAGATGCCCTCCATACACAATGTGATGAGATCATTTCCTACATTTTGTAATCCTGAAATTAGTTCATCTTGATAATGTCAGTAGGAATGCAACTGTCCAAAGTATAGTCCGTTTGGCTCAAAAGTGGACCGATGAATTGCAGTCTACCTCAAAAACTAATAAACATAACACACTCAGTGAAACGCTGGTCATAATCAAAACATCATACCAACTCTGTGAGGTTTTTGCAGAATATTTTTCATGAAAATCAAAAAGTTCTGTAACAAACTATCATTAAAAATATTGACACAGTTCAGTATTTGTTACGAGGGAGGAGTGTAGAGACAGGGACAGCCAGGTGTATTTGCATAGAGACAGCACAGCAGCAGGTTAATGAATATACATGTATAACTTTCTTGGCACTTGTGCACGTGCTCCTCAAACACCTGGCTGTCCCTTTCTCTGCACTCCTCCCTTGTAATAGACACTGTATTGTGTCAATATTTTAATGATAGTTTGTGAAGCAATTTTTTATTATTAGGACAAAAATTCTGCAAAAACCTCACAGAGTTGGTGTGATGTTTTGATTATGATCAGTGTTTCATTGAGTATATTGTGCATATTAGTTTTTGAGATACATTGCAATTCTTTGGTCTGCTTTTGAGTCAAATGGGCTATAGTAGGGCAGTAACATTGCATCGATCTATTGATGGATTGCAGTTGTTGAGGCCCCGATAGCAATTGATTAATGCCAGAAATCCGTAGATGCATCGATAGTATGTGTGACTATTGATTGTTTAATAATTGACTTTTGTAATGTGTTGCACAAAATACAGGGTGATTTGGTGCAGACTTGCAGCTTCATTGAGTTTGTTTTAACTGTTTACTTTGAATTTCTCCTCTAACTTGGGGAAACCAATTGCATCAAATTGCTGACACGCATGTGCAAACATTGTGCTTGTGAATAGCTGTGTTTTAGTGTAAAGTTTTGTTATAAGAATTCGTTGAGTTTCACCATTAATTGACCTCATGACAATAATCTTTTCATTGTTACAAATTTCTTTTGCAATACATCAGTTCATGAGTAGACAGTACATTTAAACAGCATGGAATATTTTGCAAAATCTAGTTAAGAACAGTTGCCTGAATTAAGTGGCCATATTTACACTCGTGAGTCTAAACTTTAGATGGGTAATACATTGAGGAAAGGTACCACCTCTGTGTACTTGCACATCCTGGGTATTGCTTACATAAACTTCACAATGTCTGAATATATTATGATCATGACAGTCTCTGGGCTTTGTTGGTGGAGTGACATGAACAGCTTTGTTTGCGTGGATTCGACTCTGAACACTGAGGAGAGATGCTGGATAATGACACACACCAGCCTTGTCATGTCTTGCTTGTCCCATTCAAGGCCTTCACAGCAATTACAACTTTTTGTCCAATTCTTACAAGGGGTGTCTGTATGAAAATGTTATTTATGTTCAGTGGATAGTACGATGGAGATATAAGACGCATTTGTTCATGTAACAAAGGGTCTGAGTCAGGGTAGAATCGACCATTGTGGTAAATATAAACCTGTGATAAATATATTATTAGGCCTGTATTTGGCATGAGTGTGGATTCTGCGTAAGTGTAAGGATAATTATCACTTATGAATCTGTAGACTTCAGAATCGTGACTCACTGTTAAATGAAGACAGGGTTGATGTAGTGGTTACAGTGATGTGTTGTCATGCAGACGGTTCAGGTTTGATTCCCATGTGACTACAGGGTGAGACCATTTTGGGGTGTCCCATGCTCTGATGTTGATAATAAGAGTGAATACTGTGATGTTGATAATAAGAGTGAACAAGCCACCACACAGACAGTCTTTCCTTGACTGATGTTTATTGATGTTAAGCAGAAGCTCTTTTACTGATTTTGAGAGTTTATTTTTTCAGTCCTTAACTTCAGCTGGATGGTAATTTCTACTTTGTCTGATCATGACCAGTAGTATGAGTGATGTGGTAGACTAGTGGTGAGAATGTTTGCTTATCATGCTGAATTCCCAAGTTGAGTTCCCACATGGATACAATGTGTGATGTCCGTTTGTGGTGTCTCCCACTGTAATTTTGCTGGAAATTTGCCTGAAGCTTCATAAACACAAAGTCCTTCACTCAGTCTGTTTCTTGCTCTTTATGAAACTACTGACCAAAAGACGTTAATGGTACTTGTTGGTTACCTGCCTGGTGCTTGAATTAATGGGTACAACAAGGACTGGTTGGCTGGGAGTCAGTATAATACGTCTGAGCAGGGTATTCATGCAGCATGGTATCACACTGAGCTGGTACTATAAAACCAGTTTAAGTCAGGGCTAGTACAAGTAGTGACTCATGCACATGCATGCACATCGCCATATGAGCATAATATTCTCAAGTACAACATTAAAGCACACTTGACCATAATTTCCAAAACATTTGCTGATGTCATGTCATTTTACATGCTCAAAAGTTCCAATCCTACCACATGTGGGGATGTCAGCATTTTATTTAACATGAAGTGTATCTTATGTAGCCTGTAATCTATGATTTTAATGAATTATTCAACTCATACTTATATGTGTAAAACCAGAAATGTTTGCATCCATTTTCAATAAAGTATTTTCAAGCATCAAAACCCAACTATGAATATTGTTACTTTACCTGTTGGTAAGGACACAAAATAAATACTGGGATGTCTTGTTGCATTTTTGATAATATTTTCTCACTCACTCACTCACTGATTTGCCTTGCTCACATTTGAGTAGTTATTGACTGCGGTGAAATAGCTGGAATATTTCTGAGGGAGGCTTAAATATTCAATGAAACAAACCTTTAATGATTTACTTGTACCACAGAAACATGAATCTAGGAATCTAGTCTTGTCTGAGAGGCAACTAAGTGAATCAGACGATCAGAGTCAGCATTTTTGTTGATGGCATGTCATCAGTCCTTGTGCTCATGATGTTAATCACTGGTTCTGGCCCAGCTGGGTAGCCACATGGATAAAGTCTTCGGTCATCACGCCAAAGACCCGGGTTTGATTCCTCTCATGGGTACTATGTGTAAAGCCCGTTTCTGGTGTCCCCTGCAGTGATTTTGTTGGAATATTGCTAAAAGCAGCATAAAACCCAACTCACTCACTGATTTGCCTTGATCACACTTGATTACTTACTGACTGCGATGAAATAGCTGGAATATTTCTGAGGGAGGCTTAAATATTCAATGAAACAAACCTTTAATGATTTACTTATACCACAGAAACATGGCGTGGAACACGACACTGCCACAGTTCTGGCGATGGTGGTAGATGCTGCTGCCTACATCAGACAGAAGAAGTAAGTCATATGACAGTGTTGTGAGTATCATTAGTCATCAGTCAAATGCTGGACATGTTTTATAAATATCATATTGAATTTAATATTGTGTTTCTGTCTTTATCATCACCATCCCCCTTCATGAGCATTTCATCAGGGCTTAGACAGGGGAGAAATGCATCACATGACTGCTGCCATATAAGTGGATGTTATAGGTAGTGTTGAGCGCAAATCATTCATTTCAGGAGTGACACAACTGAGGCCACAATCATTAGTTGTTCTGAAGATTTGTGAAATATACCATTAAAAAAAGTAGGGAATATCCCAATTTGTAAACGTATAATAAGCCAATGCATTTAAGAAAAGCTATATATATATATATATATATATATATATATATATATATATATATATATATATCCATAAAGATGAAATATTTCCAAAGGAATGGACTGAATTGTCTCATTTTTCTTTAATTTCTCTTCATCATCTGACCTGTGAAGGTCTCGGAATAGAATGCTTGCCATGAAAGGCGACTATGCTTGTCGTAAGAGGCAACTAATGGGATTGGGTAGTCAGACTCGCTGACTTGGTTGACACATGTCATCAGTTCCCAATTGTGCAGATTGATGCTCATGTTGTTGATCACTGGATTGTCTGGTCCAGACTCGATTTTTTACAGACCACCACATAGCTGGAATACTGCTGAGTGCGGTGTAAAACTTAATACACTCACTCACTCTCTTCATCATCGGTTTCCTCCTTGACATCATTCTTTGCATTCTATCAAACATGTGAATCCGATGTCCCCTACTTGTTTTGAATGGTGCATGCACGCGCACGCACATACACACACGCACAGAGGGTCATTTATCGGTTAAAAGCAGTGGATCAAACATTTACCTCCTTCCAAATTGGCAGGTTTCAGAAATATTCCTCTTTGATTAAACCTATGAGTCAAGACAGTGACTCGCTTTAAAACATTATTCAGGCACACTAAGATTCAAACCAGCAGTCTTTGGCTCCAGACATGCAAAGGGGACACAACTCTTCACAGCTCACTACTGTGCCCTAGACAGCTGAACCACCATAGTCTCCAAGTTATCTATATTCAAAGTTGGATCACTGACTGTTATCTGTATTGTAAAGCAAGTGATTTCTTGTTTGGTCAACCCAGAATGACCTTGGCCTGTACGTCATTATATTTACAAGTTACAAGTATTTCTGATCATATCTGAGCAAGTGTCTGCTCATGGTCCTGTTTTACCAAAGTATATGTACTAGGAGTATGTATCTTAGACTGTTTGGCTTGGAGTCAGGCATCTGAATGAATGTCCATGTTGAACCTTGTCAAGGTATGGCTATGAGCTGGCACTAAACATCAGCAGTGGTTGGTAAAAAGGACATGCAGCCATGCACACACATTCATGCATCTGGCGATATATGTGCAATAATCACGTGATCACCCCATTTCACTTCACCACACCAGAAATCCACTTAGACAAAAAAAACTGTGCGTTGCGTTCTTTATAAATCAATGGAAAATTAAATGAACCAGTAATTTCTTTTTGTACTCTGTGTATTGTTGGTATAAATTCAGTACCATGTGTCACATTATGCATCGTGAAACAAACAAAACTGCCAGAATGTTACCCAGACACACATCAAAGTCTGTATGGCAGCCGATTGATAACAACATCTTGTAATATAATTGTACTATCAAACGGTTCAGTTTCGAAAAAGTGGATTAGTGAAAGGTCAAAGGATTAATATGGTCATAATGAAAACATCTACACATACAGTTACACTTGAAACCTGATAAATGTTCTAAAGAGTGGACTAATCACCGGTATAGTGGCTTTGCTTTGTAATTTTGCAATCTCAGATTTGATTGAAACCATTGATTGGAATGTACATTTGTGCCTGTCTTAGTTTCCTCTTTTCCAATAGCGGAAGAGGACATGTCAAAACCAGAATGTTTATGCCGGACAGTGGGGCTTCACTGAAGCTCACTTTAATGCAAGTCAACAGAAAACGATCCTTGTAGTGAGCACCCAAGCACACACAACAGTTTAATGTCTGCCTTAATATCAATGATGACTATTTGGTACTGATAGCTTTAATCTAAATCAAAATGAGGTACCAGGAAACCTAAATTAGTGCTTCACTCATTCACTGCAACATATTCTTGAAGATCTTATCGCAGAAAAATTTAACATGCTTATGGTGATATTTTCCTGGAAAACCCAATACGTTTGATATTTTAGCTGGAAAAAAACTACATACTGATGATATTTTACCCAGAAACTAAAGTGGATCTTTCTTTCCCCACTGCAACACTCACTTGAACTTGTTTTCATGACAAACTGCAACAAAGTCATGATGATATTTTGAGAGTGGGTGAATGAACTTCAACAAACTCATGATACTGCGGGAGAAATTTACACATGAGATTTTCTTGATATTATGTCATAGAGATGATGCTGACTCAGGACTTGTTGGCAAGACTTACCTCCCCTGATGCAGCAGCTGCTTCCCTTCCCTGCTGGACACATGGAGCTAGTTGTCTGGAGACTAACATGATTACCCCCAATAGATTGGATTAGTTGTTAGTCATACTGTACCACTGTGGGAATATCTCTCTCAGAAATGCAATTACACATTAAGACTTGGATTCAGTGCAGGTTGGGGAGATAATTGTTTTGTTTGTACAAGTGCTCCTGCAGTCCATAGTTTGTTATTTTGTAATAACACATAAACCATAAAAGTGGATGTCTGTCTCTCTCTCTCTCTCTCTCTCTCTCATTGATGTGTAGCTAATGTTCTTCTGAAGGAAAATGTTGAGATACATGAAAGAATACGTTTCTGCAGCTGAACATCAAACCAATATATCAGTCAATCTCCTCTCACTTCTGTGCCGCTTCAGTCCACTCAACTCCAACATGCTCCGCTCCTTATCACTCCTTTACCCACTGCTCCACTCTGCTCTGCTCCTTATCACTCCTTTACCCGCCACTCCACCCTGCTCCACTCCTTATCACTCCTCTACACACCTCTCTACCCTGCTCCACTCCTTATCACTCCTTTACCGGCCACTCAACCATGCTCCGCTCCTTATCACTCCTTCACACACTGCTCCACTTCTTATCACTCCTTTACACACCGCTCCACCTTCCTCCGCTCCTTATCACTCCTTTACACACCACTCCTCTCTGCTCCACTCCTTATCACTCCTTTACACACCGCTCCACCCTTCTCTGCTCCTGATCACTCCTTTACACACTGCTGCACCCTGCTCCGCTTCTTATCACTCCTTTACACTCCGCTCCACTCCTTATCACTCCTCCATGCTGCTCTTCTTATCTCTTCCCTTTTTCTCCGCTGCTTTCCTCTTCAGTCTACTTTCTTCCACCTGCTCTTGTCATCTCTTCTCTTGTCTCCACTGCCTTCCTCTCCAATCCACTCTTACTGCTCTTCTCATCTCTTCCTTGCTGTTTTCCTCTCCAATCCACTCTCTTCCACTGTGCTTTACTTATCTGTTTTCGTTTCTCCACTGCTTCATCTCTAATCCACTCTCTTCCTCACTGCTCTTCTCATCTCCTCTCTGCTCCCATCCTTTCCAGTCCATCTTTCCACTCCTTCCTCTCCAGTCCGCTCTCTGTCACACTGCTCTGGTCTTTTCTCTGCTCCCTTCCTCTCCAGTTCCCTGTGAAACATTGTTAAACTTTGTTGAACCAAATGTGTGTTGAGTAAGTGGCACAGTGTACTGACTTCTATAATGTTGCCAGGTTACCATATATAACCATAGATAAGCTGACCCTCTAACTTGACTCATCAGATCAGAATCAGGATATACACCACAAACAATGAATCAGTTTGGGGAGTCTAGAATTTCAATAAAAAGTTAAAACTTGAGGTGTCACTAACATTACTCGCTGACTTGGTTGACACATGTCAGTGTATCCCAGTTGCATAGATTGATCCTCATGATGTTGATCACTGGATTGTCTGGTCCAGATATATTTCTTTACTGAGTGCTGTTTTACACAACAAACAAAACAGAATGGTATCAACAAAATTACCAGACCCCTGGCAAAGTCCATGCACTCACTGGACAGTGCACAGAAAACTTTCAAATACATTTTTATAATTCTTAGTATGTGACTTCTGTATCTACATACCAGTATTTTGCCATTTTCTACCTTAATTCCTAAAATATTTATTGTCAACCTGGCTATCCAGTATGTATGTATGCAGCTGACAAGCACTGTGTAGTGTCAATAGCGAATGTCATTCACACAGCATTTGGCTTGGCAAACTGGATACCACATACATAATGTATGAAGTTGGATAAATATTTTAAAGGTAAACTTTGATTTGTGCCTTTCTCCACATTCAGCAGGAATTGAGGTTCAGTTGCCATGGAAGCGTGATGTCAGACATTCTATCATGACGTCATACATCAAATGTTGTGTTTCTCATATAGTTGTGTGAGATCACATAGAAAATGTCTCCTTTCAAACATTATCTGTAGCTGATATCTTTTGCTAAATGCTGTGTAAATGGGGGATTTGCTTGTGTTATGATGCTAATTTCTTGTCAAAAGTTTGATGTCTTAAAGGTTTATTAGTTATATATGCTTATTTTTAGCTTCAGTAAGCCTTTTTCAAAAGAAAGTGACTAATATCCAAATATACTTAAAAAACACTATGTTTTCATTTTGTCTTTTGTTTCTGGCAGATTTGCAAAGGATATTTGTGAAACATGCATAAATGACATCAGAAAAGAAATTCTATTTGAGGCCAGTGATAATCATATGCTATTTGTGTCGTGTTATTTACACGGTATATGATTTTCTACAATGTAATAATCATGTCATATTGTCAAAATCCTACATTAGACGCAGCACAGGTAGTTATAGCTGCCATATTTAATAGCAACAAGAAAAGTGGTTTCTCCAATATTCTGCTTCTAATTGTTTTGATTATTCTCACTTGCTGTCAATTGACTTGTCACATCATACTTGTCATTTAACCAGTCATCCGTCAGTCAAGATCATAATTGACCAATCAGAGGTATTGATAGTGGCATGCGACAGACCAGGTAGCATGGGTTGCTATAGAAACTGGACATTTTGGTGTCCAACTGGGAAGCTTCTGGGCAAAAGGATGACTCATTCATCTCAATATAACTTTCACACACCTACCCTCTAACAGCATAATGAACTCCTCCAATATCTGGTCAGTCCAGTTATTGATTGGAGGGAGGGTGTGTTGGACAGTGTCAACTCAAGTCAGTCCACAATGCTTTGATCTTCACAGAGTCTCTCTTTTATAGATAATTAGAGACCTCCTTAAAGGAATTTATTCATATGAGATATTTTATGGCACATGATGAGGCAAATTGTGGCTTTTAAGAAATCCCAATGTCAGTCATATGCACATTTCTGATGTATTGTCTCTTTGAAAGAAAGGACATCTGCAGAGTCTTGATCATCTGCATTAAATGAAGGAACTCTCATGCATTTCTTCCTAGTTTTATGCATTAGTGGTATTCAGTGTTTATCTGTGCAGTATGCTTCTAATTTTGCCCTGAAGAAATAGGTCTCATTTTGTCTGTGCATTAATCTTGATATTTAGTCCCTCACAGGTTATCTCCCTTGTTTTTAAAAACTTAATGGATATATTAATTTTGATATTTTTCACACAAGCTGTTGTATTATGAGAGTTCCATATTCCTTTTTTGGTTTTTAAAAAAACAGAGGAAGCTTCAAAAGAGGACATCATTGTTTTTGTTTGTCGTGTGTTGGAATTTGTGGTTATTGTTATTACAATTTCGACCCTGTTGAATGATCAAAGCTCAGCAAAACATTCTGGAAGTTTCAATATTCTGCTGATTAACTCTCATGCTACAAGTCCTTTGATGGACATCTGAAAACACTGTTTGATGTCAAGTGTTTTCCTGCTGGGATTTTACAAGTGCTTCGTTTGTTTTCAGTGGATGACACAGGGCAACATTTTCAAACTCTGCTGACTTAATGCATTGTTTCAGATGATGCTGTAATATTGTTCCTTCCTGGAATATATCAGAAGAATGATCAAATAATGGTGTAGAATTCATGGTTCCTAGATATTACTTGTTAACTATTGACAGATTTTACTGCGCCTGAATTCATTTCACAATTATTGCTTGTTCACTAGCCCAAGAAAACTAAATTGAGCTGAAGACTGACTCGTGTACTGAATCACCTACCTGACTAGGGAGGGTCTAAAACAAAAAGGGATGTATGGTTAAAGCATTCACTCATCACGCTGAAAACCCGTGTTTGATTCCCCACTTGGGTACAATGTGTGAAGCCCATTTCTGGAGTAGCCTGCCATGATATTGCTGCAATATTGCTAAATGCAGTGTGAAAACTCACTCACAAAAACAAGCACTGACATACTGACTGACACCTATCTGACTAACTTACCTCTGAAAGAAGCACCTGCTTGAGTGACTACCACACCTCTAAAATAACCACTTGCTTGACTGACCAACACAGTTCTAAAACAGGCACCTGTTTGACTGACTAGCACACCTCTTAAACAAGCTCCTGCCTAACAGACTAACACACCTATAAAACAAGCACCTGACAGACTAACAGTAACACACCTCTAAAACAAGTACCTGTTTGACAGACTAACTCACCTCGAAAACAAGCATGTTTGACTAACACACCTCGAAAACAAGCACCTGTTTAACTGACATACTTCTAGAACAAACTCCTTTTTGACTGACACACCTCTGAAACAAGCATCTGTTTGACTGATTAACACACTGTGAAAGCTGTGATAACTGGCATCTGTCCAATCCGGTAGGTTGACATTATTGGTGTAAAATCACAGTCCCGTTCGTGGCTTGTACATTTATCATCAGCTCTACAATCCAGCACATTGTTTAAAGCAGATTATTTCTTCAGTCCCAATGTGTGCTGGTTTAGACAGCTTCCACTGTACTTCTAAAACAAGCTCCTGTTTGACTAACACACCTCTAAAACAAGCGCCTGTTTGACTGATTAACACACCTCTAAAACCAGCATCTGCCTAACAGAATAACACACCTCTAAAACAAGCACCTGCCTGACAGACTGACTCACTCTAAAACCAGCATCTGCTCAACAGAATAACATACCTCTAAATTTAGCACCTGCCTGTTGCAGTGGGTCCTGCAGTCTGGTGATGTCATCTGGGAATGGGGTCAAGGCTGTACGTTCCTTGGGCACTCAGTTCAACCAGTCTGTCAGCCATGTTCAAGGTAATGTCAACCCTGTCAACCTAAGGTACATTTGGGGTTTTTTGTTTAACACTAAAGGCAGCAATATGATTGTGGTCTGTTGTTAACTGAGTCAGTGATTGATATCTTGAGCATCAATCCTCGCGAATGAGACAAAGTGACGTGCTATCAACCAAGTCAATCCATTGAGTCACCTCTTACAAGCAGCATGGAATGCTGGGGACTTGTAGTCTTATCCAGAATGGGGGGGGATGGGGTATCCTAGTGGTTACAGCTTTTACTTGTGATGCTGAAGGCCCGGGTTCGATTCCCCATATCGGCATGTGTGTATCCTATTTCACCTGTCCAATGCTGTGATCTTGCAAGAATATTGCTAAAAGCAGTGTAAAACCCAACTCACTGACTCTCTCGTTTACCCAGAATTTGCATGGGTCCAGTAATAACCCTACCCTTAGTTTTTATCTCTGTGATATATGCTGTTTTACATTACAATGTAATACACTGATGTTGCCCTCATTGGACAATAATGAAATATTACCATCAGAAAATGTATAGGGACTTGCAATGCTTAAAAAGGTCACATGCAATGTAAAACACAACTTTGCAGATTCTGATACCTTTCGGTAGGCACTTACCGAAACAAATCATCAAAAATGTAAATTCAACCTATAAAGTTGCTAAAAAAACGCGATGAAAAAAACCCAGTGAAATCAGAGTTCAAACAATTCACTAAGTTTCCTCCATCCCTGGGGGAAAAAGTGGTTTCAACAGCTGTGCTGCGCTGTGCCCACAACGCATGCGCAGTGAATAGGTTCCCTGGGCTTGAAACAGTGTGTATGCCCGAAGTATGAGGTCGTGAGCAGAAGTCGAATCTTGGTTGTGTACACAAACAAGTAAATAATTTACTTGTTACATAAAAAAAACTTGTTGATTGTGGTAAGCAGCCTCTGTCACAGAGAAAGCTCAATGTCTGGTTTATTGACATCTATATGTCTGTCAGCCTGTCTGCTAAAGACAATATGCAATGCACAGCTTCAATCATTGACCGCATGCAATTTGAAAACCTATCAGGCTATACACCATAAACACAATGAAATGATTTATTACTTGTGCACCTGAGTCCTGTCTCTGCCGCATGATGTAATTTAGCAAGTGTGATACTTGTACACATGACATGTTTTTATGTCTGTGTGTTGCAAACAAACTACATCAATTTTTCTCGGATGACTGGATCTGACGGAATCTGGTGCAAACTCTTGTCAGTTTCAAGTCCTCCATGGACGAATGACAGTTTCTAGCCATGCTGTAGTTTACCATCTCTACCGAGATGATTTTTTATTGGATCGAATGCAAATTCAGAGAACATGTATTTGCAAAACCCAACATCTCTATGTACATTCTTTATGGATAACAACTTCTTCTAGTGTATATGATTTCGTTTGACAACGGGATATGAATCCATACTGAAACGATGCATCAAGTACAATAAAAGAAGTTGTTATCCATAAAGAATCTTACTTTCTTGTGACTCGCCATGCTTCTAAAAAGCCCATCAAACAGATCATCTTTCTGTACACAAAACAAGCTCTCAGCCTATCTGCAAATGAACTTGCCAATCGGAAGCCATCGTTACAAGTATTCACATTCACCCGCTATGACTGGGCTCGGTCTCCCAAGAGCTTCATTTAGAGGGAAGTAAGCCCAATTACAAAATGATGCACTTTTGAATCGCGATAGTACGCTTATAATTTTGTTTATTTATTTTTTCAAAAGCAGCAATGTATATTATATTATAAGTGATAATTGTGTTTAATTATGTTTGATTAATTGATTGCATGTGACCTTAAGTACTACGTAAGAGGAGAGATCCTCAGGGGATCATTCTGCATAGTGTTAATATCTTGTCATTAACTTAATATTTGGTGAGTGTATTGTATGTGAATATCATACTAAAGTATACGTGTCACTTACAGATTTACTGATTATCAATGTCCACTCTTGTGTTGTTATCACTCCTATGATGTCTCCAAAGTGTATTCTCAAAAGCATCATTTGTTTTTTCACCTGACCATTAAATATCAAATTGTGCCACTGAATCGTTTCTGCTTGTATCATAATGACATACTTGTGATTAGTACTCTCAAAGCCAAAAGCTGTTGTGACATGTGACATGTGACATCATTGGTAATCTTGTAAATGAATCTATGGAACTGAAAAAGACAAAACGGATGTTGATGAACGAAGTAGTTGCTGTTCACATAGCATAAATTTAAAAGAAACATGAAACATACCAAACAGCAAAAGAAACGCAAGTTATATAAAAAAATTAAATCTCATAAAAGTAAACATTCATGTTTATGTCTTCTGATTAAAAACTTGACGAAAAACCAGAGTTGCATTTCTTTTGCTGTTCAGTATGTTTGGGTAAAATGTCCCTCTGTTTCTACCTCAAAAGGTCAGACAGCCATCAATGGTATGGTCACGCACCAGTAACACCAGTGAGGCCAGTGTTATGGTTTGGCCAGCTGTCATCAATAATTTGCTGACTCTGCTTGTGAACAAACACCTATTGTTCCATTGCCTAGTTGCACATTCTTGCAAAGAAAATTAACAACATAGCTGTAAGACACGATTTCTAGAAATATTCTCAGTCTATATTTTCTGTTGTAGCCTGCAAAGACTCTCCCATGGTGTTTTTGTTGAAAACCCCAGTGGCAGATGGAGCAAAGTTGTGTGTCACCTACTCCATGGACAGTTCTGCCATCAGAGTCAAATACCTGCAGCTTGAGACACCTGTCACTACATCTGACTGAGATTGTGACACCTACATTGTGGACAGTTCTGCCATCAGAGTTCGACACCTGCAGCTTGAGACACCTGTCACTACATCTGATTTGAGACTGTGACACCTACATCGTGGACAGTTCTGCCATCAGAGTTCGACACCAGCAACTTGAGACACCAGGTGGAACATCTGAGACAATGTCACAAAAACTCAGGACAATTCTGTCATCTAAGTAATCTGAGTTAGACACCTGTTGGAACACCTGACTGAGGCTGTGACACCTACTCCAGGGAAAGTTCTTTCATCAAAGTTAGACACCTAGAACTTGAGACACCTGCTGGGACATCGGACTGAGAATGTGTCACCTACTCCGTGGACAGTTCTGGTCATCAGTCAGACACCTGCAGTGTGAGACACCTGCTGGAACACCTGACTGAGACTGTGTCACCTACTCTGTGGACAGTTCTGTCATCAGTTACACACCTGCAACTTCAGACACCTGCTGGAACTCCTGACTGTGACACCTCCACCCAGGACAGTTCTGTCATCAGAGATAGACACTTGCATCTTGAAACACCTGGTGGAACACCTGACTGAAACTGTGACACCCACATCATGGACAGATCTGACATCAAAGTTGGACACCTGCAGAAACATATGACTAAGGTTGTGAGTTGTGTGTGCCAGCTACCCCATAGAGTGTTCTGAGATCAGGGGTACACACCTGCAGAAACATGAATGGGGATGTGACACATCAATGTCAACTACATCATGGAGAGTTCTGTTGCAGAGATGGACATGTGCAGAAAAACATGACTTAGGTTGTAACACATGTGAGACCTTTACTATGGACAGTTCTGTGATCTGAATTTCACACCTGCAGAAATATGTGACTCAGGGTGAAGAAACACAACACATTATGAAAATGCGATATTGGCAGAGTTAAAAAAAAGTTTTATAGTTCTGTCACAATGCTTGATGTATGATTGACAGACAGAAACACAAATGATAACCTCAGGTCACATCGTACTGGAATTAAGTGCTCTTATTTTGTCCAAATACACAATACAGAAAATGACTTCATATAAAACTTACTGATTTAATAGATACTGGAGAGTGTGGATTTAAATATGTCATAAGCCTGAAGTTCAGATATGTAGCAGAAACATTTATATCATAGTTATTAATATACTGGACAAAATAAGTTAGGGATATTGGTATTTTTATGATTGATATTTTATCAGTGTATCAATGAATAAATACATCATTATTCAAGTTTCAAAACTTGCAAATATCCTAACTATTTTTGTCCACTATGTATATGTATTTGAAAAGTCAATTACTGATATTTGTACCTTTGTCGAACAAAACCCTGAATATGTTATTCAAATAGACACCAAATTACTCTGAATTCTTTCTGAATACAGCTTTAGAAAGCCAAGTCATCAATGGCATCACTTTGCTGAGTTGCTTCCTTTGAGTTTGCCAGAAACCTATGTTCATTGGTTTGATTCCTGGTCACATATTTATGTTTGTCATTGTCATACCAGTCTTTACTGGTTTAACCCAAGTCATCAACATCAGTGACTTTCTCAATCATATCTGGGTCATCAACATCAGTGACTTTCTCAATCATATCTGGGTCATCAGCATCAGTGACTTTCTCAATCATATCTGGGTCATCAACATCAGTGACTTTCTCAATCATATCTGGGTCATCAACATCAGTGACTTTCTCAATCATATCTGGGTCATCAGCATCAGTGACTTTCTCAATCATATCTGGGTCATCAACAGTGGAGACTTTCTCAATCATATCTGGGTCATCAACAGTGGAGACTTTCTCAATCATATCTGGGTCATCAGCAGTGGAGACTTTCAGAATTGCTTCTTCGGCTTTCTCACACATGAACATGACAGGTAATTATATTATCTGGGTGGTTGAGCGAGGTTAGTTCTACACCAAACTCCAGCTGTATGGTAGCAGTCGATGTATGGTATGCAAATGATCCAGTATGGACCAGATAATCCAGTGATCATCATGAGCATGAGTCTACTGCATTAGGATATGATGGCGTGTATTAACCAAGTCAGCAAGTCTCACCAACCGATCCCATTAGTAGTAACAAGTATAAGTTACTGAAAATCCGTTTTAACCTGGATCCTCACGGATCCCTCACTCACTCTTCTTGAACAACACTGGATCAATACAATAAACAGAGTGGCTTTCAACGCCAATGCTGTAGACAAGAGTTGACAAATATACTTCAACTACGTTGCTCTATTGATCAGGACTATTTTTATGGATATACAACTTCTCTATTCTAAATATTGGTTTGACAAGATAAATGTCTTGCAACCAATTCTAAATGTCCATGGAGAAGCCCTGGGAAATCCATACCTTGTTAGTCTTCACTGAAGCTGCAGCTTCTAAATAGCACCAGAAGGCAAGTAACAGTCAGCCCGATATGTCATATTGAAGGTTGCCAGGATCTTGGTGAACAGGCTACTAAATAATTCATTGCTTTGTCTTTGGGCTGACCTGTCCACACAATCGTATCCTTTTGGGACAGCTATTTTGCCAAACACGCTGGGAGCTATCGGTCTCACAAGCAACAATATACCCGGTTCCAAAGGTCACCATGCTCAGTTTCGTATCTTGGTATTTTGCACCTGGAGTGACTGACCAGGCCGTGTGGGTCTGGAAGGGCCGTGTCATTGGCTTCTGCACAAGCTGTGGTACTGTGTCTGATAAGGCCATCAGATGAAAACACTGTACATTGACACCACTTTTGAATTCTGTTAAAAGGTATTTGTTCATAACATGGAACTGTTTTACCAAGATTTAAACCACGAACAGTGTCTTGTGAAACATTCACAATTTTCCACACCCGAACGCCCTCCGTAATTGTGTTTAAAGTCATGTAAAACCTCACTCACTCATGTAACTTGTTTGTGGAATGAGAGTCAGGAGTTAACCCCCTTTACTCACCTGAAGAAAAGAAACCCAATCTCTCCTTGATGTTCTAACATTCTGAAAGGTTCGTAGTACATTCCAAAACTAGGACTAAATATAGCACAAATCTAAATACTGAAACCCGTTTTACCAACCACACATATATTACACTTGTAATGTTCTTACACGATGAATAAAACTGCCACATAACGTTCCAGCGTCTTTCCGTGTGACATGATAGCAAATGAATTGTCAATGTTTCATAGAATGAAAATCAGCTATCTTGGTCGAAAAGTATGATCTACTGCTAAACGTGGATAAGCTGATAATGTAATTGTGTATACATATAGCATGATGTTAGACATTAAGTGTAGTTTTGGTCGTTTTGTACAACGGATTCCAGGTCGTTAATGGCCAAAATTATGGTAATCTGCAGAGACAATAGCTTCAGTTTAGGTCATGGAAACTCCCCGAACCAGGACCCCGTATCACAGAGCCAAAGACCTCGTAAAGTTTCTCGTAGCATTCTCACCTGCTGTGTAGCAGTATATAGGAGGTGCGAATGCCATGAGAAAAGTTGGGGCTGTGTGAAACGGGACCCAGAATACACTCGTGCAGTCTGCTTGCTTTGTTTGCAAAGAACTCTCTCTTTGGACACTTTGAGCACTCTCGTGCTGTTAATCACTGGATTGTCAGTTACACACTGCTGTCAAATAGCTGGACTATTACTGAGTGCGTTAACAACTAACCAACAAACCTTGAACACCCTCCTTCACGAGATTTGGCAGATTTCCATCTCGATGAAACTGGCAAGGATTATGATGATGACGTTATTTCTGCTACGTCCACCAGCGAATGACCTACAATAGTGAGGTCCAGGTACTTTCTAAATGTGTGGACCTTAGGGGCAATTATTTGTAAAAATACTGTAGCGACAAATTCCATCAACGAAGTTCATCACAGTCTGGTACCAAGCTTGTCAGCCACCCCTCGCAACTATACGAAGATACACGACATAACACTAATGGATAGAGCACTGTTGTTTCTCTTCTTGTTTTCTCGTCACAGCCAGCCTATAATGACAAAATCTAATTTGAATGCTTGTGGTATTATAATGTATTGTCATAATACCAATGCATGCTGACAGAAGAGAAGTCAATAGAATTATGCCGACCTTTTTAAGAGGATGTCTTTATCAACCGCTGTCAGATATATTCATATAAGCTATGAAGTGAAGCTCAGGGCTCTGTCAGAATATTCGGCCGACTTTGCGGGGAGTAGAAGACCGCTTTTTTTCCTGAATACAATACAGTCAGTTACATGCATTTGTTTGAATATGGAATATATAGTCACCACCAAAAGGAACCCGACTAGAGATGATATTGGCAATGATAGAAAACTTAACAAATTTATTTTCTACTAAATTTACTTTTTAAAGAGACAACGTCAGCCTGAAAGAAAGCATTTAGTGTGTTTAATATCCACATGACAAGAAAAACCAGTCAGTCAATATGGAAACCAGATTACGCATGCGTTTGGGTATTATCCTTAAAAGGGAAACAAACGTTAACGTCAATAACAAGTGTGACCTCCACTGACATTAGCAACGGCTGCACATCTCTCCACGCTGTTGAACAGACATTGAATTAACCTGCTGGGAATGTTGCACGCGCCAACAACACTTTATGGCAGTTGTTGCAAGTTAACTGGACGTACTCGCTGTTGGTGAATTTGTCTTTCCATCACATCCAAGACGTGTTCGATGGGATTCAAATCTGGGCTTAAAGATGGTCAATCCATGGTCTGGATGTTGTTCTGGAATAATGTCTGTGTCAGTCTTGTTTTGTGCGCTCGCGCTTTATCTTGCTGAAAAACAAGATGAGGTCTTTAAGCCCAAAATGGACGAATTACTGGTCTCAACACTTCGTCGATGTAGCGCTCCGCAGTAACACCCCTACTACGATCTTGCCCATTGTTCTGAAAGATTACTTGTTGAACATGACGTCCCCAGCTTACGGCACACCAAAACATGAGGGAAGGCCCTACTCAACAATCTCTCTCCTAAATACAGGGTTCTAAGAATCTTTCACCTTGACGACGCCACATTCTCACTCTACCGTCGGCGGTATCCATACAAAAGCGACTTTGGTCCGAAAAGACGATGTTCTGCCACTTCATGGACTGTTATTACACCTGGAAAATGGAAACATCGGAGTTCACATGTATTAGTGATGTGTGACGTCTTGTATGCTGCGTCTGTGGTTAACAGTATTAACGGAATCAATTAGATATCAGAAATCAATTCAACACTGTGGATTTACGTCACAGTAAATAGCAATGAATTTCCCGTTTCGTTTGACGTTGAGTATAATTTGATCGTCATTGCAGCAAAATGCATCATTAAATATCATGGGAAAAGCGTAAAGTAAATTAACGTGTGTCCTTCTCCAACCCCCTGATAAATCTGTCAGATCCACTAAAAATAAAGATTTGAGGGCTATTGATACACCCACCATGATAACGTGTGTACATCGCCCTTACGTACTCCCTAGCGTGGTGTTTCACGTAGGTTTCGTGTCTTCACGGGTAAGTTTCGAGCTTTCACTCTTGACGAGCCTATCTTTGACCATCCCAAAACTCCAGTCTTCAATGTCTACATCAATCGTCAATGTCACCCAACAAGGCTATACATTCCATCATGTACGGAACGCCTGAAGACGAAAGGACAGAATCTGCTGGGCTCGTTAGAAGGTTCATGGAGTGCAGGGATTAGGGCAAGAAGGTTTAATCATCTATACATGATATGGAACAATAATGTTCTAATATCCAAATTAGTGTGGTTGTATCTATCCTACAGTTGTTGATTGTAATGAATGTGCTCATTTGTCTCATATGGTTTTCACAAGCTTGTACAAATAGAAGTCATCCACTCATGCTGTGTCCAAATTGTTTCCACAATACCTCTTTCCGTGAACATAAGCAGTCTCTCCTTGTCCCTGCTTTCGTCAGTGATGTGGTTTCTCCTCGGGTGGACACCAGTCTGGCTCCAAGCTTTGTCGTTTACTCGGGGGCACACCTGCCTGACTCCATGAGAAGTCGTTTACTCGGGAAACACCTGTCTGGTTCCGACGTGGTTTCTCCTCGGTGGACACCAGTCTGGCTCCATGCTTTGTCGTTTACTCGGGGGCACACCTGCCTGACTCCACGAGGAGTCGTTTACTCGGGAAACACCTGTCTGGTTCCATGCTATGTTGTAAACTGGAGAATAGGCTCTATTCTTCTATGAATGTGGCCTTATAGCTGGTAAAACACAACAAACAGACAAGGGAAACTCAATAATTTATTTACAACAAAATTTCTAAACCTATCCTTACACAACAACTTAACCTAATCTATACCTAATAAAATTAACAACCTAAGCTGACCACCAAATCCTACCAAGACATGGCTCTGATTTCAAAGCCTATGCCCAAAACAAATAAATATAATAAGTTCCTGTGATAAACTAAAATGTTTATCTACTTGGTCTGGATTACCAGGACTCAAACAACTGAAATAAATGTCATCACCTCTGGCGGGTCAGTGGACTAAAGACAAGGAGTGCTGTGAAGCTACTCCTTTTATATGGCAAGAGACAGGCAGTTCATGGGCTGCACATGCCCGGCAGACCACACTAACCTGCCGGGTGTGTTGTGGCTATGCATATCAGCATAGCCGGGGAACACACTAATAGCCCATATAAAAGTAACCGAACCCTAAATGTCCTAAACAACCACACACACACACACACTTGTCCCGAGACGGAGTGTGGCTATTAACAATTGTCAAGTCCGGTTTGAAGACGTGTTGATATTTTATGTGCGCATTTAGGACTCGATTGTCAGTACAGAGTAGCCTCCCTTTTTCATCACCTTGGCCAACCACTGACCTCATAAGTAGCATCTGCATTTGAAAACAAAAATGCTGCTGCAGATAAATTCATTACAAGAGACTGGAAATGGTATTAAACCTTTAAGGTCACGTCTAAATAAGCAATGTCTCTTTTTGGTAGGTTTGGGTTTTTTAAAATTCATTTACTTCTGACCCCTACCCACGTGGTTAAGGAAAACACATGTGAGATTGAGATGAGTGAGAGAAGACAAGACAGTACCGTTACGTTGTGATACCGTTATTCATTAACAGACAGTTCTGCTGAATGTGTCAAACGTGACAATGGAAGACAGCAGTTGCTCACAGTATTCAGTGGTCAATGCTGTTCATTCACTATGTCAAAAGAACGCAAAGTGTAATTCAAAATTTAGATGGCTGCTGTCAAAACAGGTGAGTATTGGGAGGTCAGGGAATATTTTGATCTGACGTGTCGATGTATTATTATATGAACCAAGTTATGGATTTCCATGCCATTAGAGAGGGGGACTTAGGGTCATGTAATCATAGAAAACCAAATCGATCTTACAACACCTTTAATGATATGAACTTCACATTGAATATAAACGCAGTTGTTTATGGTTTTATCAACGCGTGTATTGCATGATTACACGATGCCATTTAGAAAGTGGTCAAATGCAACATATGAGAGGGAGGGGTGATAACCCTACGACACAGACCGTGGCTAAGGTTCACACGTAACACCAATTACAAAAGTTTAGATTTAGACTCTGGTTCATACCGACCTCCTCCACTTGTTCAGAGGATGGAACATCTGTACTGAACGTGGATGGTCAGTGTTTAATTTTAACTTTAAATCATGCATTTAACTGGTGTGGTACCCAGCCTTAAGTGATAAAAGTGAATATTGCCTGGCTTAAAGTTGATGTGTCTGAGGTACAGTACAGAAATAGACAAATATCTAAAAGGCCTATATATGTACTCTCTCATGTATAAGTGCAGGAGGCTCAAATGTTATTTTACCACATCATTTGTCAGTGCTCTTGGCAGAACTAAAATATGTAAATAATAGATGTATAGAACATAATATTAGTGCATTTAGATGTTTTGTATTGATCGAGAAGATGTCACTGGAGCAGAGAAACAATGAGTTTGAAGAACGAGTTGTTTCTTTGCCCCCATGACATCTTCGAGTATGATATGAAACATCCTAATGCACTAGTATCATGTTCTATGTTTATTACATTGCCTCTTATCTTGCATTAATCTGAAAGGGCAGAGCCTTGGAGAAAGTAGAACTGACAGGGATTCATTTTGGAATCTTGGGTGCAATATGAAATTTGACCACATCATCCATATTGCACCCATTCTGTCTTAAGTTTACATGTGTATATAATGAATATAGTTACTGCATGGATCAACAGATTTACTTTGTCATTAAGCCTGTTAGCTTTGACATGGTCAAATTGCGTAATGCACCCAAGATTTTATGTTGAATCCAGATTCGATTGTACTTTCTCTAAAGCTCAGCATTGTCAACTTGATGATGTTTAACATTGTAAAGCATCATTCTACTAAGATTCTGCTTTTTCTCTTCCCTTTCTCAGCATTGTTGTCAACTTGATGATGTCTAACATTGTAAAGTATCATTCTACTAAGATTCTACTTTTTCTCTTCTCTTTCTCAGCATTGTTGTCAACTTGTTGATACTTTGAATATGCTATTTTTATCTGACAGTTAATCATTCAGCTTTTGGTATTTGGCATTTACAGAAGATAATTATGAGGAAGTTAACAAACAAAATAAATAAAAATTAATCTGTCTTGTTATATTCCTGTTTGACAGATCTGGCCCCCATCTGATAGGACAGCCTTCTTGGAGAGTCTGTCACAGCTGTTTCTTGACTTCCAGTGCTCTGCTGATATATGTGCTAGTGTCAGACCTCTCATCCTCGATATAATTGAGAGAACCAAGACTTCAGTGCTTCAACATGGACATGAAAACAATATTTATATCACCAAATTTGCAGTTGCGTTAAGTTTAGGTATACATAGTACACCAGATCTCAGGAACTTTTCTGTTGAATTTTTGAATACATACAAGCCATTTTGTCAGTCACCTAATTCTGATGAAGGAGAGCCAAGGAAGAAAAAGAAGAAAAAAGAAAAGGTAATGGTAGTTCTGTTGTCAGGCTTTATTGACAGGATAGGTGTTTGTTTTTGTAATGGATTTGAACTGTTTTTGCATATGGAGTGATGTAGCCTGTTATGAAGAGAAGCATTTAATTTTGAATTGACATTAAATTATAATTGCTCTAAAATGAAATAAAGAAAAGATAATAGTAGCACTGATAGCTGGCACTGTTTGCAGGGTACTATATAGATATTTGTTTTCTCTCTCTCTTATGAACTGTTTATGCATAAGGAGTGATGTAGCTCATTGTGCTTATGAATAGAAGCACTTAATTTTGGATTGTTGTAAGAAAGGTCTGGTTTCACTCAATTAGCAATGCTTTACTTTTAGACATGCCACATTCATCTTAGTATGGCCGATGGGGACTTTATAAAAAGCATGTCTATATGTAAATTTGTTGTGAGAGATCAAGCAATAGAGATTAAGCTTAGTTTAAACGTCATTGAAGGAGACATTTGTAAATTGTATCTGGACAATCATGTACCCCTTTTGGTTAGGATTGCTTCCTGTGAAAGACAATATGGACTGTCATGTCAGTTTTCAGGCATCGCCCTATGCACTTCTAAACATGATAGAGATTGCTAACATACTGGACAGAGGGTCCTTATTAGAGTGGGTCACTTAGTAAGGGGATTAAGGTAAAACCTTTATTCATCATAACCATATATAGGACAGTGCTAGACATGTGAATATGCTTAATGGTTAAAGAATGCCAGGTACAGGTTTAGAGCAATTGGGTGCATGATGTATGCAAATTTTGTGACTCAAAGACAGTTTGTTTTGGGAAAGTAAAATACGTATTACAGACTTGATTTTCTCGCTTGGTCATGTGTCTGTTTCTATTACATATAGTACTGCTATTTCAGCTGAGTGATCTGGAGCTGAGTCGGGCAATGTGGACATTTGTAGACAACCTTGGAGAAAGCGTAGAGGGCTGCATCACACTGGACCTGCTGGTGCCCTATCTGTCCCACCATGAACCCCAAGTCAGATGGTGAGTTGTATGTCTCACCATTCACAAGTCAGGTGTTCTGTCGTATCTGTCTCTCCATGAACTTCAAGTCAGGTGGCGAGTTGTATGTCTCACCATTCACAAGTCAGGTGTTCTGTCGTATCTGTCTCTCCATGAACTTCAAGTCAGATGGTGAGTTGTACGTCTCACCATTCACAAGTCAGGTGTTCTGTCGTATCTGTCTCTCCATGAACTTCAAGTCAGGTGGCGAGTTGTATGTCTCACCATTCACAAGTCAGGTGTTCTGTCGCATCTGTCTCTTCATGAACTTCAAGTCAGGTGGTGAGTTGTATGTCTCAGCATTCACAAGTCAGGTAGTCTGTCACATCTGTCTCTCCATGAACTTCAAGTCAGGTGGTGAGTTGTATGTCTCACCATTCACAAGTCAGGTGTTCTGTCACATCTGTTCCACCATGAACCCCAAGTCAGGTGGTGAGTTGTATGTCTCACCATTCACAAGTCAGGTGTTCTGTCATATTTGTCTCTCCATGAACTTCAAGTCAGGTGGTGAGTTGTATGTCTCACCATTCACAAGTCAGGTGTTCTGTCGCATCTGTCTCTTCATGAACTTCAAGTCAGGTGGTGAGTTGTATGTCTCAGCATTCACAAGTCAGGTAGTCTGTCACATCTGTCTCTCCATGAACTTTAAGTCAGGTGGTGAGTTGTATGTCTCAGCATTCACAAGTCAGGTGTTCTGTCGCATTTGTCTCTCCATGAACTTCAAGTCAGATGATGAGTTGTATGTCTCACCATTCACAAGTCAGGTAGTCTGTCATATCTGTCTTACCATGAACTTCAAGTCAGGTGTCTTCTTCCAAGTGGTGAGACTGCAGATATGTGTAGTTGTCATTCTAGAGGTGATGTAGGCAATCACATTGCCAGCAACTACAGTGTCCTACTTTAATGACATTTAATCTGTTGGGATTGAAACTCCAGCTAGTGCTCAAGGCGCTTGCACCTAAATGTTTGTGTTGACAATAATCAATGCTGTTATATGGCTATATGTTCTATTCTGCAATAAAACAAAGTAAGGGATGTGAGATGTGTTTCAGGTTTGCTGGGCAGGCTGTCTCCCAACTGGTCCGGATGTCAGAGAGTCAGAAGGAGACGTTCCTGAGGAAATTCTTCACTGAAGAAGAGATCAGAGAACTTTCTGTCAGGTAATGCAACAGTATTTGCCCATTGTGCATTTCCTTCAACAGGTAACTTGACAATAGCAGCAATCATGATATCGTATCATGTGATACAACTTGTGAGGGCACCAATTGGAATCAGTGGCTCAGTAGACCGTGTGTCATCATACCTTGGAGGCATGGATTGTTAGATTTCCAGTTGGACCCTCATCATGTTTATCATGTGTATGGGTTTGCCAGCGCCGTAAGGATTGCACTTATGTGGTATGTGTCTAACACATATGGCTCACAAGCATTGATGTAACTGGAATACTGTGGAGGTGAACCAAACTCTCTCACTCATTTTTACTCCATTTTTGTTGAAAATAAATGTTTGTTTCATTCCAGATATTTATTAGAAGATGGTCCTAGAAAGAAGGAAGAGTGTTTAGTTGTCATGACAACAGGTGTGGAGAAGTTAAGTCACACAATGCAGAGCCTGGTCAGCATGGACTTCAGTGACAGTGTTGTGGAGGTGGCCGGCCTCCTGCTGCCAAGACTACAAGGGGAGACAATCATGGTGAGCTAAACATCACAAATGGCAACATGAAGAGCCCAGGGTATCATTCATTAAGAATTTTAGGACTATAGGGTTCTGTTTGCGGGTAAGGTGAAGTTGAACAGACTTGGATGGTTGTATGATATGATATAGTGAATCAGATGACTTGGTTGATTGCACGTCATACAAATGGTATGGATAGTTGCTGATAATGTGAATCACTTGCTTGTCTGATCAAGACTCCATTTGTCATGCTTAAGAGACTATTCCTGACTGTGTAGATCTAGATCACAGCATGAAATGATTTTGCTGGATTGCTAGAGCTCTGCTGTGGTCAAAGTTTTCTGGGCTCAGCTTACCATAATGTACCAGTTAGGTTTGAATAATTCCTTAAAGTCATTCTCTCTGCTGAATTGTTCATTAAAAAATAATACATTCCTTACATAGACTGAATGATTACATCAGTTAATTGAATCGCTTACTGAATAATTCATTTTCTGCTAATCCATAATCTTTCAGTTATCATTCCGACCAGTTCCATTCGAATACTAAATTGTTTGCTCAGTTCAGTCCTACCATTAAAATCATTCCCACCACAGAAGGAATCATTTATTCAGCTCATTCCCTCTTAAACTTACCAATTCTATTTAAGTCATTGCCTTCATAAACTTAATCAGTCCTTAATTTCAATCTATCTCTGGACTGAATCTTATTGAGTTCAGTCCCTGTATAATTTGATCATTCATGTTATTGCCTCCATTGTCTGAGTTATTTGTTTCATTCCCTTCCAAGATGAAGTCTGTTGAACTTGTTCCGGTGCCCTCAATGCTCAGCAACCTCCGCAGCCTGGCATTGGCTGTCGTGTCCGGAGCCCCAGTCCTGTTGCAGGGGCCAGTCGGCAGTGGGAAGACAACTCTTGTGCAGCATCTGGCCGGCCTGACTGGGAGACACAGCACACCACACCTGATCAAGATACAGCTGGGGGATCAGACTGACAGCAAAGTAGGCAGATAATACAGTGATAGCGGTGTAATGGTGTCCATGTCATAGCTATGAGTAGATGTGAAGGTTGTGTAGAGATACTTCGGTGAAAAAAAATTCATATATGTTACTTGGCCTCCTTTGAAATGGGATAATTATTTGATGACAAAAATAAGTTTGAACAAAAAAATTATTTTTGCATTTGTTATTGTAAAACTGGATAACTGGAGTGGGATGTAAGGAGATAAACCCCACTGTTATCTAAATGTAGTTGTATAGAGGGACTTATGTGTGCCTGGTTGATCCCACCTGTGTTCGTTTTTGCAGGCACTGCTCGGCACCTACAGATGTACAGAGGTCCCAGGGGAATTTGTTTGGCTGCCAGGCATCCTAACGCGGGCTGTGACTGAGGGATTCTGGGTACTGTTAGAAGACATTGACTTTGCACCGATGGACGTTGTGTCCATCCTCTTGCCCCTGTTGGAGACCAACACGTTGACCATTCCAGGCCACGGCGACAATGTCAAGGCCAACCCTGGCTTCAGGCTGTTTGCTACACAACGGTGAGATTCATGATAGTTCAGAGATCAGCACCTTAGTTAGATTTTAACAATATTGTGCTATTGTCAGCATCTAACATCAGAAATAAGCTTCACACTTTCTATCCGTTCCAAAATCTGATTGGTGATTATGAACAAGCTCAGCTGCATGAGTGGGCATATTTATTTGACCACCTCAGTAGTGCTGCAGTATAAGGTGCATTTTGTCAAATGTCTGTATTTACAGGAATGGCAATTTTTTGTCATTTATTTAGTTGACTAATAATTTTGATCCTGACACAGTCCAAGTAAACTTAGTCTCAGTGTATTTCGTTACACTCCACCACTGAGTCTAACAAAACCTGGTGGAAGGTCACGTCAGGTAACGCGAGAGGGTTAAATAGATTGAACCAATCAGACAATGGCTACAATTTTGGAATCGTAGGCTCTTTCAAAATATTCAGGTCACTGACACAGATCTCTCCACAAACCAAACTCCTCATATAACACAGTTATTTGATCTGCAGTATATATGCTTTATTGTTTCTGTTGACATGGTTACCACTAGCTAATATTTCCGCAAGATAACATCCTTGAATATTGCCAAAACACTATTTTAGCGACTGTTTACTCACCGTTGTCATGGTTGTATGTATGCTGTGTGCTTCACCTGGAAGCGAGCGTACGGTAAATAGCATTCGGAATCGTTCGGGTACGAACCTTTTCGAGATAAAAAGTTCGAAAGGTATGTGCGAATATACACTTTCGCGATTTGGTAAGCTGTGTTCTGATTGGTCAGTCTCAAAGGTTAACTGATGCGACATCCCATAAAGTTTTGTTAGACTCAGTAGTGGAGTGTAGCGAAAAGTACTGAGGATAAGTTTACTTAGACTGGATCCTGACAACTACTGTTTGCAATACTTTGAGGTTGGCATCTCTGATTAAGTAACAATTCAGTTGTCAGTTGAGCCTCAACAACTTGTTCTCATGCTTCTGTGTCTTCTGTAGACTTGTAGGAAGCAGTAGTGGTTGGCATCGACAGCGCAGCGGTAGTGCACTTCTCCTGGAGAAGATGTGGACAAGGATCAACGTTGAGCCCCTCTCCCGCTCAGAGCTGGAAAAGGTTTGTTGACTGTAATCACCTCAAATATCTTGTGTAATATATCTCAGTGCCATAGTTACAACCTGTGAAGATCTGGGTTAAAATTGATCTTCAGTAAGTCATGCTTCTTGTTAGAAGCGACTGACAGGATTTGGTTGTCAGGCTTGCTGACTTAGTTGACATATGTCATTGCATCCCAGTTGTGTTGATCGATGCTTATGCTTTTGTTCAGTGTTTGGTGTGTTGATTGTTTACGGACTGCTGCCATTTAGGTAGAATATTGATTTGTGCAGCATAAAACTTCACTGACTGACTGACTGCTGATAGTTTTGCTGAATAGCAAGTTACATATTCAGGTCCTATAACCTCAATGTCCTTACCTGCTGAGTTACATCACCTTGAAATATGTGATACGATTTATCAGTCGTATATGTTGTGGTACATGCAGGTGATAGTGAGCCAGTTCCCCCAGTTGGCCACCGTGGTGGAGAAGCTACTGGACATATACCTTATGCTGTCAGCTGGCAAACATGACACTGAGACCTCCGTGTCAGACACCGACAGTGCAGGAAAATTCCTGTCATTAGCAGGGAGACTAGTGTCCACCAGGTGAGTTCAACAAGGAGGTGATTATGGGAGCATCAGTTTTGTGGATAGTTCGTGGGGAGTGCCTGACCGTCTGCGACAGTTCTGTTTGGCAACGATGGTCTTGGATGAATCTGACTTTAAGTATAATGACTAGAGCCTTGATTGAAACAGAATTGAAAACATGAAGCAGTTTCAATCCCCTTTTTTGACCACCTTATTATTTTCCTTAATCCAGAAAATTCTGGACTGGCAACTTTCCAACTGGTCTGGTTACTTTTTAGAGTTACAAGACCAGTTGTCTGCCTTAAAGTGTGGGGAGTTTATAACACTGGTTCAATGGATCTCTATGTTTGTCAACCTGACTTTTGATTCTATAGCTTTTTATGTGCCCTACACTGAATCATGTGGTTTCTGATTTGTCTTCATCAGCAAGTCACTTTGTCAGAAATATGGCACTGTTCACACAACAGTGCAAGGTTCCTGGTACAATGAGATGGTTATGTGCCTGTTGAGTTTCTAGTGCTTGACAGGCACCTTTTGTTGTGTTCAGCCTAGAGAGCCAACAATGAAATTGAAATGGAAATATAGAGCAATAGACATGTCATTGATATTGGTTTTATTTTTTTGTTATCATTATTGATATATGAACTCAAGAAGGTCCAGGGTAGAATAGGCCTTCAGCAACCCATGCTTGCCATAAAAGGTGACTAAGCTTGTCCTAAGAGGTTACTAACAGGATCGGGGTGGTCAGGTCCGCTGATTTAGTTGACTCATGTCATCGGTTCCCAGTTACGCAGGTTGATGCTCATGCTGTTGATCACTGGATTGTCTGGTCCAGACTCGATTGTTTACCCACTGCCGCCATATAGCTGGAATATTGCTGAGAGTGGCGTAGAACTACACTCACTGTGTACCTTTCAGTGAAAAAGTTATTATTCAGACTATCTATACCTGCCTCATTGTTTGTCCCAATACCAGTTCTCTGAACATTATCTTCACATTACTTATGTTAATAAAAACAACACTGCCTCTTTTTGATTTCACCGTGTGTCTTGTGTTGCAGGGATCTCATGACATGGATCAACAGAGTCAGTTCTGACTTTGATGTTTCATCCACTGAGGCTGGTACAAGAGTGTTCCAAGAAGCCTTGGACTGTTTTGTGTCCTGTCTGCCCAAACCAAGCAAGAGGATGCCATTAGCAGAGGCCATTGGTGCCAAACTCAATGTGTCAAAAATAAAGGTATTATTGGTAGCAGGTTATATGTGTAATATTGACCAAAGGTCATGTGATCACAGAGAAACTTCTGTTTATATTACATTGTGTTGCTTGAACTTTGTAGTGGTTAACAGTTCAGTGTTTTTATGAGTCAGAATGTTGTTTATAAAAACTTTGTATCATTGTAATTGTAATATTGATAACTACATGACATGTGCATAAAGAAAGCCACAAGATTTTATACACTTTGCAACTTCATTAGTGTAAATATATGGTTGCAATGTAGTGAAGTTGTGGAGTGTGTTAATTTTATTAACAGTTACTTCTGTGTAGCCATATATAATGCAGGGGATTCATCAATGCGTGACTTGAAGCAAACTCCATCAGAACCTGCCTCTAGAGCAGACAGGAACAACGCTAACATGATATTTTATTAACCATAGTCTGTTCCCATTAGAGTGAGTTTTACATTGCTTGTAACACTATTTCAGAAATATCATGGTGGGGGACCCCAGAATTGATCTTCACTCATTATCTTACATCAGTCAAATATGTTGTTTTCTGAGTGGCCAAACTGTAGGAATTTGGTACTCCTTATTGTGATCCCATGCTTCAAACAGTTCATAATTAGCATGGAGGTGTTCAGTGATATAAATATGTTGTTGACTTGTTCTCTTGAGGCCCATTGGTTTATGTAGCCTCTGGGTTTGTTTATGTTGCCTGGAGTGAAATGGAACAAACCTAGAAGGTATATCAACCCATATCCCCTTTGTGACCAGTGAACAACTTACACTGTACCCATGTGGGGAATTGAACCCAGGTCTTTGGCATGGTGAGCGAATGTTTTGTCAACTAAGTTACCCCAACGCCTTTATTCATATTAGAGAATCTAGTTTACAACAAACCCAGGTAAGTGCTGAGGATGACTTGGATGAGAATCTGTTAAATCAGCATGTAGTGTTGTTCTCCATTGTTGTTGTTTCATGGGGCCACCATACCTTATTTCAGTCCACAGTCAACATTGTGACATGTTCCTTGTCCTGTTTCAGGCTGAGTTCTACATCTGTAAGTATAAGCCCAACATTGAAGTGAGTGAGTCGTCCTTCACTGCTGGCCGAGTTATTCTTCCCAGAAAACCAGCAGACATCATGACAATGAACAGGTGAGTTTCCTCTGCAATGTCATTACATGTATATCATGTTGTTTTGGGTTTAGGTTTTGCCAGCATATGACAAGTGAAACTAACCTTGACAGGTAGTCACCATTTCTGGGTGATCTATTCCCACAAGTATTGTGTTTCCTTCCATTTCAGAGCGGGTCCACCGACATTCGCATACACTCGTCAGTCTGTGTGTCTGCTGGAGAAGGTGTCGGTGTGTGTCAGCCGGAATGAACCAGTGCTGCTTGTTGGCGAGACAGGAACAGGCAAGACATCATCTGTCCAGTTCCTGGCTCATCAACTGGGTGAGTAGGTCATTGCTTTATGTGACTATATGGCAGTGGTTCACCTTCGAACAGCAACAGTAGTGCTCATGACACAGTTGATTGAAGCTTGAGGGAACATACTGAGGGAATCCACTGTCATGAGTGTAAGGGAAAACTGCGATTCCCAATCGTGAAGGTTATCCAGGCATTATAGAGAAGCAGCATAGACAGCTTGGCATATGGAGATCCCACTTAACATAGCACCTAAGGAAAGTTGGTTGTATGGAGCTTCAATGGATCACATGATATTGTGGTTAAGTACAATGATTTTGTTTTCAGGACACAAGCTGCATGTAATCAACCTCAACCAGCAGAGTGACAGCACAGACTTACTTGGAGGGTTAGCTTGAAGAGATGTTGATTCTTCTAAATTCTCTTGTACATGTCATACGCACATTTTGTAAAATAAATTGATCTCTTAATCTGTATTGTTTTGGTTGAACAGCTACTTCCTGCACATTAATCTCTGTAGTGAAATACTTGCTAAAGCCCAAAGCAAATGCTCCAGACATATTAACATACAGAGCATGGTTTGGTAGTGGATATTTAACATTTGTTATTTTATCTGGAGAGAATCGTACATATGCTTATATACAAATGAATTATTTGCCCAATATCTGTAGTTATGGTATGCTGACTGACTGTATATGTCATGGCCATTTGTACATTTGCAGGTTCAAGCCTGTTGATCTGAAGTTTGTCATCATGCCTTTCCGAGAGGACTTTGAGATGCTTTTCATAAAAACATTCTCCAGGAAACAGAATGCAAGATTTCTGGGGCACATACAGGTTAGTACTTGTCACACAGCTACATTACATCGTATTAAGTTAAAAAATATTTCTCATCATGGTTTGGTAATGCAAGGTGTGACTTCCTGTGTTGGTCTGTTAAAAAGAGCACCTACCGATGAGTGGTAGGTTGGTGGTTCAGTCCCAGTGTTGGACAACAGACATTTTAATTTTTATGTTTGTTGTTACACAGTCCGGTTCTGGACAATGAAGGAGAAAATAAGGAATTGTTGTTATGGAGTAAGTGTGCTGTGATTGCTGTTTCCATGTCATAATTGTGGCATGGTGTATCCAGAGATGTGGATAAGTTACACCTTATGGCAAACATGCCATGCAAACTGAAAACTTTTAGACGTCAATGTTCAACAGGTATATACCAGTGACATTTTGTCAATAATGTTTTTATAATAGGTCCATAGAAAATGATATTTATTATATGAATATCCACTTATAATCTTATATCAGTCAACCTACTGTGCAACAGTTTTACAAGGATACCTTGGGACTCTGGGCCAGTTTATGATCTTTTATATTACAAATTTGTCATTCATTGTAAGATTTAATCCAAGATGTCTGACAGTCAAAATGTACTATGAATAATGAACCATGGTTGTCTTATAGTATAATGAACAATCATTTCAAAAGGAGTGTCCAGTACATCATGTATCACTTCCTATGTCAGGATTGTTTTTCTCGGAGAAAGTGGGATGACTTGCTGACACTGATGGACCACACTCAGAAGTCTGCTGCCAAGAAGTTTGACAAGGGTATGACCTCTCAGTATTTTCACAATGTGATTGTTGCCCTTGTACAGCTGTACAGAGGCTGCCTGTAAATACAAAAACTACCACCACTGCATGAAGCCTCTGTGTCTGTGGAGTTTACAATTTGCTCTGTGCGTGCGTGCGTGCGTGCGTGCGTGCGTGCGTGCGTGCGTGCGTGTTGTAATCTGATACATCACAAAGCTTTAAGTGAAGCTTTAGAAATTTGAATTAGAAGGTGAAGCTGTATGCTTTACAGAGTTACCTCCCTTTGCCAGGACCAGCTTGTGGTAGGTATCTATGACAGAGGTTCCTTCTTCATAAGTATACATGGCAGAGCCGTGGGATTAAAGCATTTGTTATGTTGATTCCCTTCTTGGGTGCGGTCTGTGCAGCCCAGATCTGGTGTCTGTTGGTGTGATATTGTTATTATATTACAATGTAGGATGTTAGAGCATTCTCACTCACTCCATGTTTGTGCTCGTAAAGTAGCTACCTGTTTCACTTTTAGTTGCTATATTCATCTGACACATCTGTAACAGAACTACTGCTGTAAGCTGTATGTTGAGTCTGTTTCCCTGGAAATATGGTGGTAAAGTTGTGGTCGTGTGTGACAGGCACAGAGCAGCAGAAAGAGTGGAAGAAGATAGGCCGTCGTCTGCATCAGCTCAAGGTTCAGGTGAAGCAGATAGAGAATGCCCTTGCCTTCTCCTTCATTGAGGTATGTTATCTCCTCTATCAATAGTTCGTTTGTTCTGCTAAACCAGATTTGTGTCTGTTGTGTCTACTGTTGGCTGTTCTTTTTGTAGGGAACCTTGGTGAAAGCACTGCGTGCTGGAGACTGGGTACTGCTGGATGAGATCAACCTTGCTGCTGCCGAGACTCTGGAGTGTCTCAGTGGTCTGCTGGAGAGTACCTCAGGGTCGGTAGTGCTGACAGAGAGGGGGTGAGTCTGTCAATACTTTGCTGGAGAGTACCTAGGGGTCGGTAGTGCTGACACAGAGGGTGAGTGTGTCAGTACTTTGCTGGAGAGTACCTCAAGTTCGGTAGTGCTGACAGACAGGGGCTAAGTGTGTCAATACTTTGCTGGAGAGTACCTCAGGTTCGGTAGTGCTGACAGAAAGGGGTGAGTGTGTCAGTACTTTTCTGGAGGGTATCTCTTGGTTGGGGAAAGGTCTTAGTGCTCTGCTGGAGGGTAGCTTAGGGTCAGCAGTGCTTACTAGAAGGGGAGGGTCTCCATGCTCTGCTGGAGGGTAGCTTTGGATCAGTGGTTATCACTGGGAGGGGAGGATCTCCATTCTCTGCTAGAAGGTAGCTCTGGGTCCTTGGTGCTCACCAGGAGGAGAGGGTCTCCATGCTCTGCTGGAGGGTAGCTGTGAGTCATTGGTTCTCACAGGGATGGGAGGGTCTCCATGCTCTGCTAGAGGGTAGCTCTGGGTCAGTGGTTCTCACTAGGAGGGGAGGGTCCCCATGCTCTTCTAGAAGGTAGCCCTGGGTCAGTGGAGCTCACGAGGAGGGAGGGTCCCCATGCTCTACTAGAGGGTAGCCATTGGGTCAGTGGTGCTCACTAGGAGGGGAGGGTCCCCATGCTGTACTAGAGGGTAGCCCTGGGTCAGGGGAGCTCACTAGGATGGGGAGGTTCCCCATGCTCTGATAGAATGTACCTCTGGTTCTGTGGTGCTCAGTAGGAGGGGAGGGTCTCCATGCTGTGCTAGAAGGTAGCCCTGGGTCAGTGGTTCTCACAGGGATATGGGAGGGTCTCCATGCTCTGCTAGAAGGTAGCTCTGGGTCCATGGTGCTCAGTAGGAGGGGAGGGTCCCCATGCTCTGTTAGAAAGTAGCTCTGGGTCAGTGGAGCTCACTAGGAATGGCGGGTCCTCATGCTCCGCTAGAAGGTAGCTCTGGGTCAGTGGTTCTCACTAGGAGGAGAAGGTCCCCATTCTCTACTAGAGGGTAACCCTGGGCCAGTGGTGCTCACTAGGAATGGAGGGTTCCCATGCTCTGCTAATAGGTAGCTGTGGGTCAGTGGTTCTCACTGGGAGAGGAGGGTCTCCATGATCAGCTAGAGGGTAGCTCTGGCTCAGTGGATTCCACTAGGGGAGAGGGTCCCCATGCTCTGCTACAAGGTAGCCCTTGGTCATTGGTTCTCACTAGAAGGGCAGGGTGTTGGTGGTCTGCAGGAGCGTTCTCATCAGTGTTGGCTCACTAGTCAAATTAAAAAAAAGACAAACACACTGTGATGGAAGACTTCATGGCCTTCAATTGAATATTTCAGTGATGTGGACCCAGTTGTACGTCACCATGATTTCCGTCTCTTCGCCTGCATGAACCCAGCTACTGATGTTGGAAAGAAGGACCTCACGCCTGGCATCAGGAACAGGTGGGTGAGATGAGTAGTCGTCCTTGGCATCAGATGTAGGTGGTTGAGATGAGTGGTCCCCCTTGGCATCAGGAACAGGTGGGTGAGATGAGTGGTCCACGTTGGCATCAGGAATAGGTGAGTGAGATGAGTCATCCCCCTTAGCACGAGGAATAGGTGGATGAGATGAGTGGTCCCTCTTGACATCAGGAACAGGTGGGTGAGATGAGTGGTCCCCCTTGACATCAGGAACAGATGGGTGATATGAGTGATCCCTCTTGGCATCAGGAATGGCATCAGTGATGTAGACCCAGTTGTACGTCACCGTGACTTCCGTCTCTTTGCCTGCATGAACCCAGCTACTAATGTTTGAAAGAATAACCTCAAGCCAGGCATCAGGAACAGGTGGGTAAGGTTAATAGTCGCCCTTGGCATCAGGAATAGGTGGTTGAGATGAGTGGTCCCCCTCAGCATCAGGAATAGGTGAGGGAAGTGTGTGATCCCCCTTGGCATCAAGAACAGGTGAGTGAGATAAGTGGTTCCTTTGGCATCAGGAACAGGTGGGGGAGATGAGACCCCCCTGAGTGAACAGAAGGGTGGGTGAGTAGTCCCCCTTGGGATCTTGCCTTACATAAACTTACGTATTTGATATGAGATCCAGAAATTTCTGGAATATAACCATGCCAGAATTGTGTGTTCAAATCCAAACTAGCCCATTTTTTTTCAGTAATTCAGCACCATACACATACTTTATCTCAGTAATGATTTCTACCACCTGCTTCAGTCCTTGTCAGTGCGCCATGCCTTTTAGTGCAATTGTTAAAACCAACTGATCCAGCCAAGGAGAATCTTTAAACTAAGGGCTCACACATTCTATTTGATATGGCTGAGTTAGTAATACAAGGTTTGAAAATATGAAAGGTTTAGTTACTTTGAATAATTTTCACTTTTGGTGGGATTTGATTTTGGAAAGCCTCAAGTCTGGGGTAGAATAGGTCCCCAGGATCAGATACTTGCGGTAGGAACCAACTGGTTGGTCCACCTGACATGGTCGTCCTAAGGCATCTATAATGTTAAAACATTACTGCATGGCATGAAACAACATTCACTCACTGTCTGACTCACCCTCCCCAGGTTCACAGAGCTCTATGTAGATGAGTTGGAGGATACTCAAGACCTGAAGATTCTGACCAATGACTACCTCCGTGGGCTGTCACTGTCCTCCTCACAGGTTGATGGGATTGTCAAGTTCTACCTCACAGTGCGCAATGAGGCAAACAAACGACTTACTGATGGCACTGGTCATAAACCCCACTTCAGGTAATAGCTAGAAGTATTTACATTAGAATAATTGAATTATGTTGAGAAATTATGTCTGGTTGTTTGTTCTGTTCTTGATGTTGACGTTACAAACAGGATTTGGATTTTAATGTTATTACACAGCTTGATGATGTTATTACATAGTTGGGTTGTTCAAATTACAATAGCTTTGAGATGTTATTACATAGTTATTACATACAGGTTGTGTTGTTACAAAGCTTTGTAATAATAATCTCATGTGATGTTGAATTTCAGTCTGAGAACACTGTGCCGGGCCCTCAAGTTTGCCTCAAGTAACCCATGTGGCCTTGTAGCACGATCTCTCTATGAGGTATGAGATGCTGACCAGCTCCTACTAGACTCTTTCGCATTTTTGTTTCAGTGATTAAATGATACTTGGATTGAATAGTTAATATACTGTCTTGCATTTCATATCATTCTCAAAATAAACTAGTTGTTAAATGGTTCCATGCTATTTTCTCAGATCAAATGAATTATAGACAGTGCTGTAATGTTTGTTATACCATTTTGTTATGTGTTTAGCTAGTATGCTTCACGTGTATTGTCCCTGACAAGACCAGTGTCTATGTGATAACTTATGATTTATCTGACATTAAATCTAAAACAAAAAATGTCAAATATAATTTTTCTCCAAATTTGTTTCAGGGTTTCTGCCTTAGTTTCCTGACACAGCTAGACCGGTCATCCCACCCCGTGCTGGAAAAACTTGTGTGTCAGCATGTGGTCGGCAAGGCCAACATCAAGGCCATTCTATCACAGCCACTGCCACAGCCTCATGGTGGCAAGCACCTCCAGTTTGAGGGTTACTGGATCTCCCAGGGTGCTCTGGAGCCTCATGTGCCAGACAATTACATTCTCACACCATCCGTACGAGAAAACTTACGAGATTTGGCTCGAGTTATATCATCTAGGTAAAAATTATTGATGTAACAGTGCATTTACAAGATGGTAATAAGTATTAATCTGTCATTACTTTTAAGTGAGTGAGTGAGTGAGTATGGTTTTATGCTGCTTTATTCCAGCAATATCACAGATGGGAGACGAGATATGGACTTCACACATTGTACCCATGTGGGGAATCAAACCCAGGTCTTTGGCATAACAAATGAATGCTCTAAACACTTGGCTACCCTCTTCCAAATTACCATTAAGCAAGGGTGACTTCAATAATACTTTTAATTTTTGTATCCCTGTTGGGTAGATTAATGCTTGTGATGTCAATCACTGGATCGTCTTGGCCAAATTCATTTATGAACAGACCACCTTCATAGTTAAATGTGAGGTTAAACTACAAATAATGCTGTCTGCTATTCTCTACAGCCAGCACCCGGTACTGCTGCAGGGTGAGACGTCAGTAGGGAAGACGAGTCTGATCACGTGGCTGGCACAGTCCAGTGGCAACCAGTGTGTGAGAGTCAACAACCATGAGCACACCGACCTGCAGGAGTATGTTGGCTGTTACGCAGCAGATGAGGCAGGCAAACTCGTCTTCAAGGAAGGTGAGGATCTGAACGTTGTAGTGATGAACACAAACCTTTTATTGAAAATTATTCCTAATGTCTAGATGTGGTTGTTTAAGTACTTCTTCGACAATTAGTCGACAAATATAAACTATGTGCTGCAACTGTTCTTAAAAGAAAGAGAAACATTCTGTTTCTTGTTGAGTGCATCACTTGCCCACATAGTCCTCACATAGGTTTGAGTAGCTCATGCCTGTTGTTCACTGAAGAGAGTCCAGTGGTCAGACTGGACACCTTTGATGAATGTCTTTATTCCCCTTTTTGTTTTCTGTTGGTGAGTGGGTTTGTCTGTTGGTGAGTGTTTTCGCCTGTTGGTGAGTGTTTTCGTCTGTTGGTGAGTGTTTTCGCCTGTTGGTGAGTGTTTTCGTCGATTGGTGAGTGTTTTTACGTCTGTTGGTGAGTTTTTTCATCTGTTGGTGAGTGCTGGTGAGTGGGTTTGTTGATGAGTGTTTTCATCTGTTTGTGAGTGTTTTCATCTGTTGGTGAGTGGGTTTGACTGTTGATGAGTGTTTTTGTCTGTTGGTGAGTGGGTTTGACTGTTGATGAGTGTTTTCGTCTATTGGTGAGTGTTTTCATCTGTTGGTGAGTGCTGGTGAGTGGGTTTGTCTGTTGATGAGTGTTTTGTCTGTTGGTGAGTGCTGGAGAGTGGGTTTTGTCTGTTGATGAGTGTTTTCGTCTGTTGGTGAGTGTTTTGTATTTTGATGAGTGTTTTCGTCTGTTGGTGTTTGTTTTCATCTGTTCGTGAGTGTTCTCATTTGTCTTTGAGGTTTGCCTGTTCATTGTTGCCATGGTTTCTCATTTGTTGTCTGTTGTCAGTTGCCTGTTGAGGGTTGTCTCCTTGTGACTGTTACTTGTTTGTGGTGTCTGTGTTGATTGTCTGATGGGGATGATGACTGCTGTTACCTGTGGCCTGTCTTGTTCCTGATGGTAGTGTTGCTGTGTGTGGTCAGCTGGTCATTTGTCCTGCCTCCTGTATCAACAGCTTAGTTTAGTTGTTGTCTGTGTCAGGTGTCCTGGTGGAGGCGATGCGACAGGGACACTGGATCATCCTAGACGAGCTGAACCTAGCCCCGACTGACGTCCTTGAGGCCCTCAACAGGGTGAGTGCATAGCGACAATTGCCATATCCCTTCCACTGCTTATTGGTTAATATCAGTTCATAAATAGACAGATCATAAATGTCTGATTGCAGATGGGTTTTTTTCTTTCTGGTGAAAATGACAAATGAATTATTGCAGATTGAAACCAAAAGCTGTCTCGTTAAGTATAACCTGTTTTACAGGAGTTGTGTATAGTGCCACAGTAGGATATGCCGGTAGTACTGCAGAGGTTGTAACATTGTCCATGTTGATTCTTCCCTAGCTGTTGGATGACAACCGGGAACTGTTTATAGCGGAGACCCAGGAGGCAGTCAAGGCTCATCCCAAATTCATGCTGTTTGCTACCCAAAATCCTCCAGGAATGTATGGAGGCAGGAAGGTATGACTTGTGCAGGTACCTGCCTGTAAGAGGGTTTTGTAGTAAGGGGAGATTTGGCTGTCAGCTTAACCAGTATGAATTATTTTATGACGACTGAAGGGACAATGTCTCTTATCCAGCCTCATGTAAGAATGTCAGGTTTTGATTGGTTCAGGTGACTCTGATAATATACCATGTACACCGTCACGATCTGCGAGCAGGGAATACAAAAGTCGTATCATCCTGCCACACTTCGGTGACCACACGAAGTGAGAAAAGCATGCATCGCCAAGTCTTTAGCTTAATGTGCGTTGCATTACAACAACTTGATATTGTGTATTGTTTTCTTTTCATTTAGTAAAAACATTCGGCTAGGTAAATGTGTTATCACATTGTGTGTTGGGAAATACAGAATTTTATCAGTCCCTCCAGCTCGGGGAATACAACCTTACAAGGCACTGATAAGACCCTGGATTTCTCTCGACACGATGTGATAACTTGTAATGTTAAATCTTTCATTGGTCAGGCTGGTTGAGCTTTGTGAAGGAACATCTTCCACAGGCTACTGCTATAACATTATAACTTCATCAGTAGATGGTAAGACGTTTCTTGTGCAAACCAAGCTTGTGATGATGCCATGCAGACTGACTAATGACAACATGGTGTTTTCTAGATGCTGTCTCGAGCCTTCAGGAATCGTTTTGTTGAACTACACTTCAGCGAAATACCAAGCGTCGAACTGGAGACGATTCTCCATCAACGGTGCAGCATCCCACTGTCCTACGCCAAACGACTTGTCAAGGTCATGCTTGATCTTCAGGTGAGAGGGCCGGGTTAAATGTTGGGACATGCTTGATCTTCAGGTGGGAGGGCCAGGTTAACTGTGGGGATATGCTTGATCTTCAGGTTAGAGGGTCAGGTTAACTATGGGGACTGAACAGATACATTAGTCATTCACAACCACTGAACTCTGGTTCCACTGCTCAGTGTACATGACTGCTGACATCATAAGTACTACATATTTTGTTCTTTTATTTTGGGGGTAAGGACCTCAAAGTGTGTTAATTTGGTTATATGTTCATGGACATCTTCACCATTTGCTTCAGATGAGGCGACGTGGGTCAGGCGTGTTCGCAGGGAAGCAGGGCTTCATGACCTTAAGGGATCTGTTCCGGTGGGCTGAGAGGTATAGCAACACCGATGTCAAGACAAGTGCCAAGTTCTATGACTGGGACCAGCACCTTGCTGATCATGGTAGGACAGTCTTTCTCAAATGCCAGTTGTGGAAACAATATATTGTTTGATTTCTGTTTATATTGTGCGGATTCTGTATGTCTGTCATTGGTTCCTAAAACCTGTGGAAAAGATCAGTGGAGTGCAGGGTCCCAGTCCTGCAGACAGTGAAGTCTACATACATCAGTAGCTAGGTAACAGGGGAGAGCATTGCTGAGCACTTGCAACAGTGTTCGCAATTCCTTATAACTATTTGTTTTTCAGATTGGTATTGATATAGGAGGAGAGATGAATATTTAATTTGGATATTACACTTTTCTATCATTAGATCTCAATAAATTGTCACTTAGTGAAGAACAGTGGGAGGTCGGTATGACATATCCTCATTGTGTCCCTAGATCACTCATGTTAATTTTCTCACCACCAATTTGAAGACTGTTCATGAGGCCGTCCTGTACATACGCACCTGAGGTCCCTGCTCACTCGTTTCATATGCTGTTCCGTCCATGTTTTGAAGGCTACATGTTACTTGCTGGCCGTGTGAGGAAGGAGGAAGAGTCTGTTGTCATTCAAGAGGTTCTCAAGAAGCATCTGAAGAGGGACGTCAATGCCAGCCTGCTGTTTGACTTGACTGGCAAGACGTCTGCATCAACAGCTCCCTTGTTGAAGGAGGTCATTGACCAATCAGTGGATGGCTTTCAACACATAGTGTGGACACACAATATGCGAAGGCTTGCTGTTCTCATTGGCCAGGCCATTAAGTTCAGGGAGCCTGTCCTGCTGGTCGGAGAAACTGGGTGAGTATTTCAGTTTGTCTTGTTGTGGTAGTACAAGCATAAACACCAGTGTGGACATTTTAGAAATCTTGCTTATTTCCTCATTACACACAGACACAGATGACAACAGGACAAGATCTGTGACATCAGTCAGCACAAGCAAGCACCAAAATTCCTGGCATTTGTGCTTTCAGCTAATCAGAAACAGTTTCTCCATTAGAGGTCATGACTTTAATGTTCTGAAATTCAGATGAACAAAGTCACAAAACAATACCTTGTCTAGCCTCTCAAATGCCATGGAATCATGTTTCACGAAACCTTTGTATGAGACGGCTTGTTCAGTCAGGTTACAGTGGCATGAACAAATGTATCAGCTAATATGTTCTTCGTGCTTACTTGTTTTCATGGTGGATATCTTGACTGTGTTGAAATTTCTTGTTAAATATTTTGTACACATCCCTCCCCCAGTTGTGGCAAGACAACAGTTTGCCAGTTGTATGCAGCCATGAGAGGGCGCCACCTGTACAGCATCAACTGCCATCTCCATACAGAGAGTGCTGACTTCCTCGGGGGACTGAGGCCTGTTCGTTCTCACGAAGAACAGGTACGTAATTATTTCCACACAAGAGGACAGAAGGAATTATATGTAACTTCTAAACATAGACTCTGACAAACAGACAGATAATATTTTCACAGTTACTAAGAAACTTTGTTTGAGCTGCTCTGTGAAGTCCATTCCTGGTGTCCCCCACTACATTGTGCAGTCAGTCAGTCTGCCATAGATGCCATATTTGTGTCTTTTCTGATAGACATGTGTTTCAGGTAGAGGTGACCTGATTTGTAGCTGACATCTGTGCAGCATAGAGGCAAAAGGCATTTTGCTGTCATTGCAAATTTTTCCTTATCCTGACTCATGCTTTGTTGCTTATCTCTTCAAATTCCCTGGAAGTGAACATACAATTGCTCACCTTGAACCACCTCCCTTTTCCCCACCAGAAGTGCCTACTTGAGTGCACGCATGTCAAACCTCACTGTCTCCTTAATCGCCTGAGCAAAAGGTGGGTGGTGTTTCTTTGGTCCCTTTGCAGTTTGTCTTTAGTATATTTTCAGATAATTAGCCCAAATTCTGCTGTGATTGCCTTTATTAATGTATTAGTCACCATAATTGGAGCAAATGTCATACAAATTCTGTCAGTTCATATACATATTTTCACCTTGTTTCAGGTGACTGTGTATTGTAAACAATGCCGACTTCACATACAAGACTTGACTTACACCCTGGGGTTCTTTAATTGCTGTACTGTGGTTTGATCATCATTGATGTTGTTGTATTTATACTATTATCATTATATGCATGTGTTTGTTCTCTTTGTTCATCTGTCTTATTTATTCATAACATGTGATGTCTGACTTGTAAACGGTTTTCACAAGTGACTTGTGAAATTTGAAACTAAATTTAGACAACCTGTTGTCAGGTTCAGCAAGTCTAGGTGTTGAGACAATCGTCAGCCTTGTGAGTTGTTGCGGTTCCATTGTGATTATTGTAGTTCGGGGTCTAATGTCATCTCCATCGAAGTCGTCGCCATCTCAAGTGGAGGCATAGGTAACAGTCCATGCCTCACGTAAGAGGAAATCCTCTCCAGTCAAAACTCCAGCAAAATATTCAAAGACCAGGTTGACTTCATCATCCGAAAAGTTGTTTTCTTCTAGGTCTTCATAGATTGTCGCAGTCAGTGAAATCTACACATTTGTTGAGTCCTGTTGTCACTGATGTCATCGCAGCAGTCTTCATCGGGATAATTGCTCCAGTTGAGGGACAGTATACCAGGGTCATCATTGATGATCAGAAGCAGATGTTTGTGGAGAACCTTTTAGCGTTTCAAAATGCTATGCCATCACCAAGATCTGAAGATGAGAGTGTGATAGTTGTCATGGAGAAGCAGTCTCGTAACAAAATTGAAGATTACTATGCCGAAGACTTTGTAGACATGATCACCCATATGGTGTAAGAGGCGGTAGAAAAGGAATTCAATATCCAACAGAAGCAGACGTCAAAGTTGAAGATAGTGAATTTTCTCGCATTAGTCAGCGGGTTATTAATGAGTGGTCTTGTACTGCATTATCAGCAACCAACGTTGAAGATACGCATCTTGGGTCGATATTTGTAGAAGACCAAGACATTGAAGATGATGCATATGTCTACCCAGATGCTGAAGTCTTATCTTGGGTGTCTGACAGCCTCCTGATGTCATCCCTGATGAAGACATCAAATCTGGCGGAGACATGCTTCATGAAGGGTGACAACTTTGAGTCTATCACCATCCTGCCGATGAAGTCCATCTCCAATGTTGCTGCCAAAGTTGAAAGCAGCTTTTGGTAAAGCTCTGAAGACTGAGGGTCCTGTGTTGAACTCAAGAAGATTTAGACATTACAACTTAGAACATTTTTTGATGGCACCAGAGGGAGATGGAGGTTTCTACATGGCCTGAAGTATTGAAGCTACCGAGTCGAGGATAAGAGGTTAGCCCAGCTTAATACAACAACTCAAAGAGTTTTCTTCATCTTAGTGAGATCCAGGGTGATTAAATGAGGCACTTTTAAGCGTCTTTGAGAATCCCAAGACTGAAGAAGAGCAGATGGTCCTGTCTGCCCTTGTCACACAGCGTGAAGATCAAGGAATATCTCAGATCGTTTGGCTTCTACGTTGGCAGGTTTTGCACTCCTGTGTCAGTGCCCAATCCTCTAGCATGGGCTGTCGACGCTTTAGTTGTATCTTGGGAGGGTCTGAACGCTTATGTGTTTCCTCCAATGATCCTGTAGTAGTAGTAGTACCAGCAGTACTACGCAAGATCGACTAGACAAAATATCCTGCAACTGCTTTTGGTCGCGCCTTACTGGCCGGTGAGATCCTGGTTTCCAGACCTCAGAGAGAAACACAACGAACCCATGTTGCACCTCCTAGATGGGCCGAACCTTCTCATCCATCCTCACACCCAGAAGTGTTTCACTTACACTTACGGAACACATTTTGTCCTGTTTACAGAGAAAAGGGTACTCCACCAGGGTAGAAAAAGCAGTAACATTGGTTTTACATCAATCTACACATAACCTGTTTGACTACAAGTGGAGATGTTTCAACCAGTATGCTACTTGTAGAGGGGTTACAGCCCAGAACAGCAACTCACCCCAGCAGTGGCGGACTTATATTATTTGAGGTCTACCAGATGCTTGAAAGGATCCACACTCTAAATAAAGCAGCAATCAGCCCAGTCATCAATATGAAAGACAGGAGTTGGTGAAGGTTCTAGAATTAGTTGCTTTATTGAGATCCTTTAAGCTCCACAGCAGAAGTTCCAAGCACCTGCATGGGATGTTAATGTAGTATTGCAGCACCTCATCAGTGATGATTATGAGCCTCTGATGGAGACATCTTTTGAGTTGCTCTCTCAGAAAATGATATTTCTGCCCTCCTGCCAGCAGCTGCAGCCAGAATGTCCCAAATCCATGCATTAGATTTCGTCCGTACAAGATTTGAAGCTGGTAACCACGCTGCAGTCCACCTAGGACTTAGGTGAGATCAATTGCTGTGACAACCATATTGTCAGTTTTATGTTCCAGCTCTATTGAATATCCTGGGTCCAAATGACTCAGAGGACTTTGAAGATCTACTTACAAAGAAGTGCTGCGAAAAGAAGGAAGTTCAAGTGTCTGTTTATCCCTTTGTTTCCCGCATCGTCTGTATAAGACTTACGGACAATTGTCTCCTTTTGGATCAGAGCAGTGACCCTAAGAGCATATAAAGCAGCTGGGTTAGAGGCTTCAAGAGCTTCAAACCCTCTTAAAGTAAGAGCAGTGGCCTCGACACTTGCCCTCTGTGGGAACTGCTTTATGTCGTCAGTTACGGAAGGCTGTTTTTGGAGATCAGGCACAGTCTTTACTAACCACTGTCTATGAGATATAGCTATGAAAGACGTATCCAGTATACATCAGTCTGGACCTCTAGTGGTAGCGCAGCAATTCGCAATGGCAAATCGTCATCAAAGAAAATACCACCTTGTCTCATAGACTCTTTGAGTGAACTAAGACTCAGTTTTGGTAAAGTCCTCGCCTTAACATATGGTTCAGGACACCAGTTTTGGTAAAGTCCTCGCCTTAACATATGGGTCAGGACACCAGTTTTGGTAAAGTCCTTGATTTAACATATGGGTCGGGACACCCGTTTTGGTAAAGTCCTTGATTTAACATATGGGTCGGGACACCTGTTTTGGTAAAGTCCTTGATTTAACATATGGGTCGGGACACCCGTTTTGGTAAAGTCCTTGATTTAACATATGGGTCGGGACACCCGTTTTGGTAAAGTCCTTGATTTAACATATGGGTCGGGACACCCGTTTTGGTAAAGTCCTTGATTTAACATATGGGTCGGGACACCCGTTTTGGTAAAGTCCTTGATTTAACATATGGGTCGGGACACCCGTTTTGGTAACAGTCCTTACCTTAACATATGGGTCAGGACACCAGTTTTGGTGACAGTCCTTACCTTAACATATGGGTCAGGACACCAGTTTTGGTGACAGTCCTTACCTTAACATATGGGTCAGGACACCAGTTTTGGTGACAGTCCTTACCTTAACATATGGGTTGGGACACCAGTTTTGGTGACAGTCCTTACCTTAACATATGGGTCGGGACACCAGTTTTGGTGACAGTCCTTACCTTAACATATGGGTCGGGACACCAGTTTTGGTGACAGTCCTTACCTTAACATATGGGTCAGGACACCAGTTTTGGTAACAGTCCTTACCTTAACATATGGGTCAGGACACCAGTTTTGGTAAAGTCCTCGCCTTAACATATGGGTCAGGACACCAGTTTTGGTAAAGTCCTTGATTTAACATATGGGTCGGGACACCAGTTTTGGTAACAGTCCTTACCTTAACATATGGGTCAGGACACCAGTTTTGGTAACAGTCCTTACCTTAACATATGGGTCGGGACACCAGTTTTGGTAACAGTCCTTACCTTAACATAAGGGTTGTTCCAGATATCTAGATGAGGTGTCCACATAATCTGTAAAGATTACTTCTCATACCTAGTATAAGAAGGTGGAAATCCAGTATGCGGCCACAGGAGAATTCCCAGGGGATGTATAAAAGCGAACATGAATCTGAGTATGATCTAACAGGGAATCGCAGCGATGGTTGACCTGCCACCTTTTCCTTTGGATTTGGTGATCAATAAAGTAGGAGTCAGGATAGGGAAAAATACGTAATTTTTATGATAAAATTGATATTTTATACTTATCCTGACTCACGAGATGAAGCCGTCCCAACCATCTCCTCTCACCGCTCAGGCTTGCCTGCAGACCTGTGTGGAAGCATTTTGTCAGAGAGAGTAAGGTTTGACATGTGTACAGTCACATGGACACTTTTGGCGGGAAAAGGGAGGTGGCTGAAAGTGAGTGATTGTATGTTCGCTTCTAGGGAATTTGAAACTATTCAAGTTTCCACTAACTGTTCGGAAGTAAGGGGAGATGAGCTATAAAGCATTAGTCAGGATAAGCAAAAATAGTTAAGTTTTATGATAAAATCGATATTTTATACATATCCTTACTCCTAAGATAAAGCCCTCCCAACCATTCCAACTCAGGCTTCCTTGTAGGCCTGTGTGAAAGCATATTGTCGGAGAGAGTGGGGTTTGACATGTGTACAGTCACGTATACGTGGGCACTTTTGGTGGGAAAAAGGAGGTGGCTCAACGTGAGTGATTGTATGTTCGCTTCTAGGGGATTTGAACTAAGCAATAAAGCAAGAGTCAGGATAAGTATAAAATATCAATTTTATCATAAAAATGACATTTTTATGAAGGTAGTCTTATCATTGCCATCTTCATTTCCCATGCTAGTCTGACACATCTCGTTTGTACTCCAGGATGACCCAAAGCAGGTGAAGCTTTTTGAGTGGTTGGATGGTCCACTGGTAATGGCAATGAAGGAGGGCAGCATGTTCCTCATTGACGAGATTTCCCTGGCAGACGACTCTGTGCTGGAGCGGCTCAACAGTGTGTTGGAACCAGAGCAGACGCTGCTGCTGGCAGAGAAGGGTGGCGGAGACGGGAGTGGCAACGAGGTGGAGCTGGTCAAGGCTGTAGCAGGATTCCAGATGTTCGCAACCATGAATCCTGGCGGGGATTTCGGCAAGAAGGAGGTGAGGGAAAATTGTTTATATACTCATGAAAACAAGTAAGGGAACACAAGTACAAGTGTTCATGTATTCTTTTCCAGGTATCTCTACAAGGTGTGTATATAAAGGAACACTTGTACTTTCATGTGTTCACTTATTTGTTTCTATGAGTATACATTGAAATGTCAACCATAGGATTTTGGCAGCATGATTATAATGTTTGAATCGAATCACAAGTGCAGTAAAGTAAAATATATTACAATATTGACATGACTGAATGGAAGTGATTTTTGACTACAGTGATACAGATTTAATTAGTGTCACTGTGACTGAAGCATGGACAGTGATGATGTGTTAGTGTATTGTTCCATTATACCACATGCCTCATCTTTACTGTAACATACTGCTGGTGTAGATCCAGTTATTGCATATATGGAAATTTGCTGAAGGATGTGATGTTCAGAGAAATCTCAAGTATTTGTGTTTTAATCATCTTGGCAAGTGAATACATGAACCTTTCTGTGGACAATTCCTTTATTGCTTGTAACAACAGATCTGGCCACTTCATTTGTTGCATTTGGTGAAGTTCATCCACTTTGAATTCCATCTCCTAATGTTCTTCCAGCTTTTAAATACCTGTCAAAGAATTAACAACAAAATACATGTGCCCTAACAAACACTACTGGGCAATCTATTGTTTCTTCACCTTGGATGACCCTGGCATGTTCCAGCTGTCTCCAGCACTGCGGAACAGGTTCACTGAGATCTGGTGTCCACCATCATGTCAGCGGGATGACCTTAAGGAGATCATCGAACACAACATCCGTGATGGCCTTGTACTGGGCAACCAGCAGGATGGCTCCACTGGGTTTGGAGCCGCCATATTAGATTTCATTCAGTGGTTCTCAAATAATGAAGTTGGAAAAAAGTAAGCACCACTGTTTAAGTGTATATATAGTTTGCTTAGATGGCAGTATATGATCTTGAAGAGAAATATCTCAGTTGAAAGATTTTATACCATTTACGACATCTATCATTCCCAACTGGGAGATATCACAGCAATGCAATGGCAACATTGTCCTTCACAAAATGTTATGACGTCCCAGTCCCATAGGGGGCATGACTAACCTCAAACTAACTGTATTTAGCTGATGAGTGAAGATATACTGATGTACACAAGTGTCACCAGGCAGTGATTATGTCAGTGTTGGATCCTTGATTACCCTGTGTTGTGTTTGGTGTAAAATTAATATGGAATATTTATTGATTGTCAAACTTAGGCAGGGATTCAACATTTTTTTTTACAAGCGACTTGCCACAGAGCAAGTGACTTCAAGGAAGCAACTTGTCCTGACTAAGTTTCCACTTGCCCTGATTATATGACACAGTGTTTGATGTTAATGTTTACTGGACTATTTATCGAAGAGTGATAAATTTAAAAAGAAACGCTAGCTATAAATTACTGTTATTGCGAAATGTAATAGCTACGTTATGAGCAGATATAAAATGAAATCCATGTGTATTTGCAGTTTAAAACCATAAGTAGAAATTATCTAGTACTAGTAGTAGTCCATGGATAAGCAAGATACCATTATTTGATTGCCTGAAATGAAAACTGACTTGTCCTGGGTGTCAGGTGATGGGATTTTTTAACCCCTGCTAAGGACATTTTTGGAAGTAGTACTCCAGTACAACATTATGGAAAAAGATGTGCCAGTTTTTTAAACAGATTCAATTTAGACTATTTGATGCTCATTTCTTACTGGAAATCCTTGCAATGTCTGTGGAACACAGGACCGTTGACCCACAAATTTTCTGGTAGGAGTTATACTTTACCAGTCAGTATCTGTACCACTCAGTGTAGAAACTAGAGAATGGAAATATGAGTGCTGATGAGGACTTAATGACCTTAGAACACAGATATGTGTGTGTCCATGGTTGCTAAATCTAGCCAGTTTTGCCTTGCATCGTGCAAAAGGTCCACATCACATACACTGGTAAAGAGTGTTGCAGGTTATGTTTGTGTTGAATAATGTCTCCATGACTCTCTGTTGGTGTTATGTGTTATGTCCATCTGACGTCTTCATGCACCTTCCCACCAGGTGCACAGTGAGTATCCGAGACATCCTGTCTTGGGTCAACTTCATCAACACCTGTGCTATACCTGATTTCGGGGATGTTTCCATGGAAACCACAGACAACAACCTTGACCCTGTGAGGGCATACATCCATGGAGCTTGTCTTGTTTTTCTGGACAGTCTAGGAAGTGGTAAGCTTGACGTTTCAAGTTGACATGCTTGTCTCAAACATACTGAATCGCTCTTCATGCCTGATAACTAGCTTCCTGCAGTCCTTTATGTTTTACATATATTATGAACTCAATTTATATGAACTTTGGGTGCTGTTCCATGACCATTTTCACTGGTGTTTGATAGTTGCTTCTTGCCACCGTAGATACGTCGAGTCAAAGGGCTGACTTCAGCGTAGATGTAGCCCGAGACACTTGCCTTCAGTATCTGGTCAAGCAGGTCAGTTCTTTTGGGAGTCATGACTACAACATGGCCGACTTGCAACTGTGTCTCCAGAAAGAGGCTGCAGGGAAGATGGTTGTCATCAGCACAGATGAAGTCTTCTCCATACCTCCCTTCTGCATTCCGAGAGGTATTTACATCACTTCTTGTTAACATTTTACTGAATTATTCTATAATCTATCTGATATTGAGGCACATACATAGATAAGTCTCGTGAATTGTAAGACGTCTCTTGATTATACAACAGTAATATCAGTAGTTCAGTAATCCCATAATGCTTGTGTTTTCTGTCAGGTGACCTTCACCCTAAGTTCAGCACCAAATATGCCCTGCAGGCACCGACCACATGTATGAATGCACAGCGGGTGTTGCGTGCACTGCAGCTGTCACGACCGCTGCTTCTAGAGGGCTCACCAGGGGTTGGGAAGACGAGTCTTGTCACTGCAATAGCTCGGTCAGCAGGGCGGGAACTTGTACGCATCAATCTGTCTGAGCAGACGGTGAGTTTCTGTGTGACATCATACAGGACCTGGACAGTGGGGCAACAGTTATTGTAGAAAAGCACATATATTACGTAGAACAAAGTTTTCGTGTCTCCACATCCCAGTAATCTGCCTCATAAGCAGCCAGGAGTGTTTCTGCAAAACATCAAGCTAAAAAATGGTAATCTTTTTCCTGATCACTGTCTGTTGATACCCCAAGACCAGTATGGACAACTGATGTTGCAGGATGTGACGGACTTGTTCGGTGCTGACCTGCCAGTGGAGGGTGCAGAAGGAGGGAGATTTGCATGGCGGGATGGCCCCCTGCTGCAGGCACTGAAGGCCGGCAATTGGGTCGTGCTGGACGAGGTGAGTGTTGTTTGTTTGCTTATATCTTTTATCTACAACTGGTCCTAACATCGTCTGTGACTATTTTTGGTTGATCCTGATGTGAAGATATTCACTCACTGTGCCTAAAAAATGTTCTTGCTGGTGACTTTTGTACACATATTAAGAGATATCATCTCACAATTACCTGTTTGAATTAAGGAAGTGACTTCGAGTTTACCGGTAGGCATTTTAGGCAAACAAAGATTTGAGGTTGCCATTGGCTGTTTCAGTTGAATCTGGCCTCCCAGTCCGTGTTGGAGGGCCTGAATGCCTGTCTGGACCATAGAGCCGAGGTGTTCATTCCAGAACTCGGCAAGACTTTCACCATTCAACATGAGCAGACACGACTGTTTGCCTGTCAGAACCCACTCAGCCAGGGTGGAGGACGGAAGGGACTGCCTCGCTCATTCCTCAACAGATTCACTCAGGTGAGTGTTTTCAGTCAGATGATGTCTGTGTTTTAACTTCTTGTGACAGTTTATGTCTTTGTTTCCACCCATAATAAAGCTGTCTGTCACAGATAAGAGACTATGTATTTGTTCATAAAAACATTCTACTCGCTCAAGGGTGCAAGGGCAAGTAAATGTAAATATTCTATTTGCCCAGTCTGATTTTCAACATGCCTTGGAAAATCTGAGAAAAGATGAAATAAAAGCATTATGAGCTGCGTAGTTAAAACTTATTTTCAGAGCAGTCAATATAAGATTTATGTTTCAAAGTTAGTACAACTGATTATTTTCATGCTTGCTCAGCACTTCAGGCGAGTTGGATTTGGAAATTCTGGTTATTGCATTTTATTGTCTGTAACAGATTATGTCTGGTTGTGTGGTGTATGTTACAGGTATATATCTGGTTGTGTGGTGTATGTTACAGGTATATGTCTGGTTGTGTGGTGTATGTAACAGGTATAGATCTGGTTGTGTGGTGTATGTTACAGGTATATGTCTGGTTGTGCGATGTATGTTACAGGTATATGTCTGGTTGTGTGGTGTATGTAACAGGTATAGATCTGGTTGTGTGGTGTATGTTACAGGTATATGTCTAGTTGTGCGGTGTATGTAACAGGTATATGCCTGGTTGTGTGGTGTATGTAACAGGTATAGATCTGGTTGTGTGGTGTATGTTACAGGTATATGTCTAGTTGTGCGGTGTATGTAACAGGTATATGCCTGGTTGTGTGGTGTATGTTACAGGTATATATCTGGTTGTGTGGTGTATGTTACAGGTATATGTCTGGTTGTGTGGTGTATGTAACAGGTATATATCTGGTTGTGCGGTGTATGTTACAGGTATATATCTGGTTGTGCGGTGTATGTTACAGGTATATGTCTGGTTGTGGGGTGTATGTAACAGGTATATATCTGGTTGTGCGGTGTATGTTACAGGTATATGTCTGGTTGTGTGTTGTATATAACAGGTATATATCTGGTTGTGCGGTGTATGTTACAGGTATATATCTGGTTGTGCGGTGTATGTAGCAGGTATATGTCTGGTTGTGCGGTGTATGTAACAGGTATATGTCTGGTTGTGTGGTGTATGTTACAGGTATATGTCTGGTTGTGTGGTGTATGTAACAGGTATAGATCTGGTTGTGTGGTGTATGTTACAGGTATATGTCTAGTTGTGCGGTGTATGTAACAGGTATATGCCTGGTTGTGTGGTGTATGTTACAGGTATATATCTGGTTGTGTGGTGTATGTAACAGGTATATGTCTGGTTGTGTGGTGTATGTAACAGGTATATATCTGGTTGTGCGGTGTATGTTACAGGTATATATCTGGTTGTGCGGTGTATGTAACAGGTATATGTCTGGTTGTGTGGTGTATGTAACAGGTATATATCTGGTTGTGCGGTGTATGTTACAGGTATATGTCTGGTTGTGTGGTGTATGTAACAGGTATATACCTGGTTGTGCGGTGTATGTTACAGGTATATGTCTGGTTGTGCGGTGTATGTTACAGGTATATGTCTGGTTGTGTGGTGTATGTAACAGGTATATATCTGGTTGTGCGGTGTATGTTACAGGTATATGTCTGGTTGTGTGGTGTATGTAACAGGTATATATCTGGTTGTGCGGTGTATGTTACAGGTATATATCTGGTTGTGCGGTGTATGTAACAGGTATATGTCTGGTTGTGTGGTGTATGTAACAGGTATATATCTGGTTGTGCGGTGTATGTTACAGGTATATGTCTGGTTGTGTGGTGTATGTAACAGGTATATACCTGGTTGTGCGGTGTATGTTACAGGTATATATCTGGTTGTGCGGTGTATGTTACAGGTATATGTCTGGTTGTGTGGTGTATGTAACAGGTATATATCTGGTTGTGCGGTGTATGTTACAGGTATATGTCTGGTTGTATGGTGTATGTAACAGGTATATATCTGGTTGTGCGGTGTATGTTACAGGTATATATCTGGTTGTGTGGTGTATGTTACAGGTGTATGTCTGGTTGTGTGGTGTATGTTACAGGTATATATCTGGTTGTGCGGTGTATGTTACAGGTGTACATACAGCCACTGTCTAGAGGAGATCTGTTGTTTATTGCTACATCCATGTTCCCCGTCATACAGGAGGAGATGTTGGCAGCCATGGTAGACTTCAACATGGATGTAAGTTGAAGCATGATGTTGGTGCTGCTGATTTACCTCTCTCCCCACCTCACCCACAAATTGTGTCACAAGCTTTTATGAATTTTGTGGTGCTGGGTTCTAAAGGTTTGCCAACAAATGTTGTTAAACGAATGTGCCAACACTAAATGCATTTCTTTATGATACTAAGTTTGAATATTCCCTGGGGATGACTTCGATGCCTGCTTAGTAGTGCCCAATAATTAGATACTGAAATGGTTCATTTGATCAACTTTATGACTGGAATTACCACAATCCAGTCAAATGAAATTCGGCTTCACAATGACTTCACAATGAAATGACATCAGTAGTTACTGGTTACAAGGACTGGTTAGCTGTAATGTTTCACGCTAGTTATTAATGTTAACATGCTGAAAGTTGGAAGAGTGATTTGGAATGACAAACGGAGACTCACTTTCATGTCTCAAATATATTGGCAAGCCTCAGAATTATAAGCCTGTTTTTATGAATATTGAACTCTCTTGGTCGTGATAATCTGTTAACTTGAATAGATGGTGAACTTTTTGCCATTTCCTTAAGTGCGTCACATTTATTCCATTAGTGATATGATACAGAAATATCATGTTCAGGCTGTAGGTCAGCTGGGTCACTTTGTATTTAAATTATTGCCTTTAATCTTGCTAATTCAGTTTATTTCTCTGTGGACATTATTGTTCAGATATCTATTTAATGTGATCTGATTCCAGCTCCACAACCAAACGATGAAGCAAGGTTTGTGGGGACACCGTGGAGGACCATGGGAGTTCAACCTGCGGGACTTGTTCCGCTGGTGTGAGCTGCTGCTGGCCAATCAGGTGCCCGGAGATTTCAACCCAGGAGAGTATGTGAGGCTGGTCTACACTGATCGGATGAGGACACTGGCAGACAAGGCAAAGGTAAGCAACTGGTTGGAGAAAACTCACTAGGATCAGCTTATTTACACTGGAGGGATGAACACTTATTTCTCTGGTTTTGAATATTCTTAAACAAAATGAAACAAACTTCCTTCCCCTTTTAATTTTCAGTAACTGAGTATACTAGTCTGAGATTGGCTTTTAGTGATGACATGTAATGTCTAATTTTTCTTTACAACTGAAAATCAGAGTTTAGATACGAACATGATATCTTGGATTTTGGATGCAAGGTTGACCAGGAAATTGTGGAAGGAAGTCCTGTGGTCTAACACTGTCATAGCTTGTCTGTACCAGGCTTGATGTCAGACTTCCAGTCAGGTACTCCTGTGTCACAATTTCCTCATGATCTTTTTGTTTTCTCTTTGGTTTGAAATAACTTACAATTACTTTTACCGCATGGAACTTTTGAATGAAGGAATTGCAAAGTGTTTGAAGCATGCATAAAATATCAGTAAGCATTGACAGTCCTCTTGATAAACTTGTGTTGCTGGTCATATATCATTGCAGGGTGGTATTTCTATTACTTTCTAGGTAATAACATAATCCCTTATTGACAAATGTGTTTATTTCCTTCCACAATAGGAATAGACTAAACAGATACTAAGTGTGGATGCAGTTTTAGGAAGAGAGTGCATTAAAAATACAAAGGAATACATGAGTTAGTTCGTATTTATTTTCTTATTAAATGTGACAGATTTGTTTATATTTGGGAAGAAGTGTTGGGGGAACTTGCATACCCATACACCCCACTCCATCTGTATTTGGGAAATGCTTCATGCTGTAAACTTGCATATAGACAAATGCTTAAATTAGGTGATGCTCTATGGTAAGTGGGATGGTGTCTAATGATATTGTAGGGTAGCATTGTGGTTAAAACACTGGTTCATCACATCAAAGACAAGGGTTTGATTCCCCATATGTCTATATCTCAAAATATTTATGAATGCAGGTTTGTTCTTGTCGTTACATGGCTGGAACAATGGTGATGTGACGTTGAGTCCAACTCAACTCAGTCCATATGGGTAATATGTGTGAAGGCCATTTCTGATGTCGTATTGCTGAAATATTACTGAAATATTGCAGAACTATTGCTGAAGGTAGTGTAAATCTTAATCATTCACTCACTGAGGACATTGTGTGTTGTTTAGATAACTTGTTGGAAGTGTGGTGATGACAATATACATTGATGTTTGACACCAGGTGTCGGAAGTGTACAGCACCCACTTCTCAGGCCTGAACATGAAGGAAGTGTATGGTGGTTCCCGCTACATGGGTGTTGGTGTAGGCCACGCCCAGATAGGCCACGCCTTCCTGACAAGGTCAGCATGTGACCCCACGTCAAGCAGACAGGTGGCGCTACAGGTGTTGCACCATCACCTGGAGCCACTGGAGTCCGTTGCCAAATGTATTGAGATGAACTGGATGGCTATTCTGGTGAGTTTGGCTTGAATGAGTCTGTTTGGGCAGGTTCAGTCTGTTACAGCCATTGTGATATTGAAGTGTATTCTTTTCCATCCTGGCATTAGTACATCTTGATATCTAACATATTGTTATGATACTGATATAGCTTGATAGTAAATGTCTCAGACTTGCTTCACTTCATTTGGGTACAATGTGTGAAACTCATTTCTAGTGTCCCCAGCCATGAAGTAGTATATACAATGGGGGTTTTAAAACACTTTCAAGAAAAGTCTCTACAAAGCCTTATTTACTAAATAAGGCTTTGGTTGGGCCCTTAGCTCTTGCTACTATTACCCCTACTACTTAACGTGTGTTGGAGGTAACACTGTGCCGTACGGTACGATCAATAATTCTTCTCTTACAAACCCCCTACCCGGCCCATCCCTCAAGTAGTACAAGTTAGGTTCGTCGGCTTTCATATCCACTTTATCTATGTTGTAAGTTTTGACTGACCATATAGGATCGGTGGCTCGCTTACGGCTATCACCCTCGTGTTCCCCCGGCTGGTATAGATACCTCACTAGGGCCCTATCTGGTATCTGTTTCTCCTTCCCACGCAATGGAGCGGCCGACTCTGCAACTATTGATTTTAGTTTGATAGCGTCTGCCGGTTTCTTACCGGTGAGACGGGTGACTTCATGGTTGATTGCCGACACCACCTTGGGTAACCTCGTGACCCATTCAGTCGATCGTTTTCCAGGGGTGACCATCTCCCTAGCATACTGATGGCCGAACAAGCGCTCAGCCAAAGTCCTATTAAATCTCTCAACTATGGCTTGGCTGCGATGGGCTCCGGCCGTGCCACGCCTGACCTTTGTATCGTGTTTGGCTAGCAGTTGTGACACGGCACCCATGAACTCCCGTCCGGGGTCAACTTGCAGCTCTGTTGGCCACGTCAGCGGACTGCGTTTGTATATGCGTTCGAATCCTCTGGCTACCTGGGCCGAATCTTTCGTGGTCAAGGGTTCGGCTTCCTTGTAACGACTGGCTACGTCCACTACGGTTAAGGCATACTTGTACCTCTTGTCGTGGGGTAGGAACAGTAGGTCTGCCTGGTGAACGCTATTAGGTATGTTCATACCGAACCTCCTTCTAGGCACGTAGCGTGGTGCCGGCAAATAGATCTGCCACAGGGCTTGTTTTTCAAGCCACGCTTTGGCTTCCTCCGGGGGTACTCGCGCTATTTTAGCTAGCTTATCTACTGCGCTAGCTCCTTTCCAGTACCCACGCGGGCTGTAGTAAATAGCTTCAAATTTTTTCATGTCCATACGCGTATGTGTTTATCCCATCAATAGCTATCCAACGTTTCGTGTCCATAGGCGACAGGGACGTCTTGTTTATAGTCAGTCCGTATATCTTATGTCCATCACTTCTAAGTGTGTTCATTTTATGCCTAAAGGTACGGGTCTTGAACAGGGCTTCCTTGAATCTGGCGTGTTTGATGTGTTGTTTCACCACATACTTCTTAACCCCCTTAGCCTTCCGGATCTCACTATTGTCGGCTTTCAGTATGGAGTACATCTTAGGTCTCAAACCTATGTACTCGGCTATAGGCGTGCCAGCACACTCGTCCTTCATCTTACCTAGGACCTTTTTATTTACCGTACTGTGTATGGCATGGGTCTTAGGGTAGTCGCTGGTGTCGTATAAATCGAGGTGTTTTTTCATGTCCTCGTACACGTCCTCGGTTCGAATCTCCATCAGCAGGGAATCCGTGTCAGTGTACAGCACTTCACACCTGTCACCGTACTGTTTCTTGAGCTCGTTGTAGTAAAAGTCGTACATCAGGTGTTTGGATAAATCGAGGATGCTCATCCCCACGTAAACAGGCCGGTTGAATTTTATGTGGCTTTTCTTCATGTGTAGGGCAACCAGGTTGTCTGTGAATATCTTACTACGGTTGAATGCCGGACTGGCTATCAATCTCCTGAGCTTGTCTTCCTCACTCGACCGAACCAGCTTCACGGTCACGCGTTTCCTCAGGTTCTCCATAGTCTTACCAAACACCGAGTTGTTCATGAGCTTGTAGAGATTTTTCTCAAAATCACTGGTGGCTTTTTTTCGTAGGTCTGTGTTCATTCTGATGTAGGGCTCCATCCATGGGCTCTGGTCGAACATGAGCACCCTGTGTATTTTGGTCAGCCTCATACCCAACGACAGGTACAGCTGTAGGTTGCGATAGTGAACGATGTACTTGGTCTTATTCATTAAGTTAGGAACGAGTTTTTCAACGTCTGTCACATGCCCACCTAACAAGTTATGTTGGTACTCAGACATCCAATCTGGGTTAACCCTCATACGTTCGGGGGCCAGGGGGTAGCTGTTGTGCGATGTGTGTAATTCCTTGGTATACTCTAAGTCAACCTCGAGGATATAACCTTTGTTCGAATCTGGTGCAACCCCCATAACATCAACGTGGGGTACCCATTCGAATCCCCCTGTAGGTAGATACTGGCTCATGGCCCAGCCGTACAGGTTGTTTGCGTCGAGGTAGAGAATGTGATTGGTTGGCTTGTTAGGATCGTAACCTTTCACGTATTGATTATTTGCTTTCGCGTATCGTTTGGATGCCATGGAAATCCCACCTCGCAAGCCTTTCTCAATGAATAGGTGCATGTCGTAATCTGTGAGCAATTCCAAATTAACTCCGGTCTTTTTAAGCAAGGCGTCCCACGACAGACCTGGGCTGGTGTAATACCATGCGGGGTCGAGTTTATACTGCTTGAAACACGTCCGCCTAAACGTCTCAAACACGTCGGCTAACAGTAGTACATCTGTCCTCAAGTACAGGTCGTGATAATCACCCAGGTTCTTACAACCCAGTTTATTCCATACGTTAGTCGCGTGCGAGTAATCATCTCGTGAGACGGACGCCTCATTCAGCTTGCTATAAAAGCAGTCAATAGGGGGTAGTCTGGTCTCGGTGAACTTGACCCAACTATCCATGTACTCATAGGGGTACACACCCTTCCTCATAAGCAGGGGTCTAGTCTCGGCGTCTGTGTATCGATCGGTGATAGGGAATGTATTGTTGGCCTTGACCAGACTGTCGAGTGACGACAGGAGGAACTGAAACGAGTCAATGAACCTAAGTCCGTTTAAGCTGAAGGAGATGTATCTCTCCATGTTGTTGGGGATGCACGTTATATTACCATCGATTTTCGCGACGGCCTGCATAATCAAGTGTGAGTCGTACCCTCTCAAGTTGTGAAAGACAACGGGGATGTTTATTGTCTTAGGGTTGATTTTAAGCTTGAGGTTGCACGCGCTGTGAGCGGCGCCTCTATACTTACCAGTTATGTGGCAGTGATCTCTCACCGAATCACCGTTAAGTGGTGAGTCACACACGTGACAGTTAGTGCTACTAGCGTGAGCTAGCCTGTCGACTCGGGTCATACGCATGGGAGCGATTCTATACAATGTATTCCTAATAATTTTTTCTTCCTCCTGCAAACACTTTAGAAACCTTTCAGCCGCGTCAGGGCCCCTATACACTACCGGAGCTTTCGTTTCCCCGTCACAACGGACGACAATGTATCCAAACCCACAGGCTTTATGCTCTTGTGTTTTGTGGGTGAAGGGGGCCTCGCCGGCGGCACCACTGGGGGAATCCCCCACCACCAAGGCTTCGAAGTCGGCGTATATGATATAAGGCACAGACATTTGGTTCTTGTGGTTACTGAATTTTAGGATATTATCACCTTCATGTCGACTTAGGCATGTCGACTTGTATGGCCGTCTGCCCCACACCTTGACAATCATCCCGGTGGGATTCTAATAAATCAGCTCGTGTGAAGCCATGTAGGCATCGTTCACAGAAGTGGGTCTTTTCTCTGTGTGCCGATTGGTCATACAACAGCCTGCTAAAGTGTTTTATCCATGTGTAGTGATACTTGTCACCTCGCTGGATCATGAATATATTGATAACTTGGCGATCCTTCACCGGGCTGACCCTGTGTACTATTGTTGTGTTACCTTCGTGCCCAAAGACATTTATAGCCAGATTATTCTGTTTTTCTACTTTAGTGATCTGGGATATGGGGGTGGGTTCATCTATACCATCCCAGTTGAGCCCATCATCCTGAGGATAATTAGAAGACCTGTTCGGATTAGTGTCAGCTGGAAATAAGGCTGACCTGATAGCTAACCTCAGGCAATCGTTTCCTCTATTCTTAACGTTTACTATGGCATGTTTGTTCCTATAGTAGGGGGGCAAGGCTAGGTATGATCCGCCTCTGAATGGTACGTAGTTAGCTATGTCTAGATAGACATTATCGATTTTATCTACAGCCCACCCGGACCCCAAGTGTGTGTAGCGTTCTAGGTATTCTCGTATCTGCTGAAAACTGGTATCGATTGATGCGTCAATGGCCTCTGTATGTGTGACGACCTCTTGTTTACCTCGGAAGTAAGGCTGAACATACTCAGTGGTCCCTGTGGGGCCCCCAACCTGCTTATCGAGCGACATTTTCACTGTGATCTGAAACTTGATACTTCCTAGGTTATTTAGTTCCTGGTTGACCTTATCAGCTATCAGAGGCTTGATATCTGTAATGTCTATGTTTCTATCAACGTGCATGCGACAACCTCTCAAATAGTTGCCTACAGCGCGCTCAGTGCGCACGAACTGTAGGTCAATAGCTCTATTCTGTCGTAATAATTCTACAAGCTGTGGTTTTCTCATACGGGAATACCCGCCTAAACCCAAATCGTGTGCCTCGGCTTTCAGTTGTTTTACAGTGGGACGTGCTACGGGGGTATGTGATAACAATTCGACTAACCCGGCTCTCCCCAGGTTTGAATAACCCGTGTATCCAAGCTGTTTTGCTTGAGCTTTTAATTGTTTTACCGTAGGAGGGGCTTCTAAACCTAGTAATCTCAACAATGCTGACTTCCGCATTCTAGAATACCCGATCACACCTCTCTGTTTTGCGACCCGCTTGAGCTCGCGCACAGTAGTCATAGTGTTTACACCTAACATAACCAATGTCTAATTGGGCCACAGTAAAGGGAGGTAACCCTTGATAAAAAATATGTGGCTGTTTCACGCACTGTTGGATATAGTGTTCCTTGTGCATGTATTCCTGTATATGAGTAAAACATTTATTTGGTATTGAGTTTGGAGTCTATCTTGAGCAGTCGCCTACGTTCTTTTATGTAGTCCTTTTTATTCTCGTAGATGAGTTGATGTCTGACTACGTTCGCTCCGTGAGCTTTACATAGACAGTAGTGCCCTTTAACCCCGATACCACACACAGAACACGTGTAGTTAGGACTTCCCATATGGAAACAACAGAACCCCTGATTCCTGCATTTCCTACCACAGGCCTCGGTCTTCCCCATAAGTATGTATTCGCATCGGTATGGAGCGGGTCTCATGTTTACTTATATAGGTATTTGATTTAATTGCTTCGCAACCAACGCAGTAGCTGCTATACCCAACACTATGAAGCCCAGTTCACGATTCATTTGTCCATTGGATGGTGTGTAGTACTGAGCGAGTGTGGGTTTATTGAGCGGTTCCAATCGTTTACCAGTTAGTAGGTAGTATTCTTTCATTGCTTCATCGACATCGTTGAATGTTTGAACGGCATGGTTTTCACGCTGGAGTTGTTCGTTAATAAAATCGATCCTCTGGAGGCGTTTTTTAGCGTACTCGGCCTGTGCTTTTTGTAAGTTCTCAGTAGCGAGATCGTGCCGCTTCCTTTCTTCCTGTATTTCAGCCGCGTGATCATCTCGTAGTTTCGAGAAGAGGAAATTACTCCCGGAAAATGCCAGGGCATTCACTAACGCCCCACCGACCATCATAGCTATCGTGGCCATCCCTATATTTATTTCATTATATTATCAGGTATTATCCCTTGTTTTACTAGGATGTCTTTTGTGGCCATCGCCATACCAAGGTTCATTATGAGCATACCCATATCCTGCAGGTTGAAATCTAGCTTGATAGTTGGTTGTTTAAGCACCATTTTAGTCAACCGAGCGTACCCTACGGCTAGACTGGCGACCACTGTGGCGTGGTATGCGTCGTTGACGAACGTTTTCCCCTCAGACATTATGTATATATAAAAATATTTTAAATTATAACATGATATGCGGGTCGACAGTGGGGGTTACCACCTCAGGTACCACCTCACGGTGAGGGTTTCCCTCAGTGGGGGTACCCCCCACACCCCCACGATATAACCACGAGATAGCCAAGGCAGCAGTTACGCCTACAGCCAACAACAGTCGGGGGTTGGTCACTGTAATAATTTTATGTTGGTTACACCACCGTTTTTTACCGGCAGCTACTCTCTTAGGATTCTTCTGTCTGGTTACTGTTGGGGTCACTTCCCTCACTGTGGGGGTTTCCTCCACTGTTGGGGGTGTGGGGGGTACCACCACTGGGGTTTCCTCCTCCTCCCTGGCATCCATCTATACTATTATTATCATTTTTTCTCTCAAATTGACAATGCTTTGCCGTGATAATCGCCGCCGTCACTGGAGCCAACAACATGCCATATTTGTGGTACAGCCCGCAGCTGATAGAGCTCACGGCGTGTTCGATAAAAGGGTCTTTCTCGAGGTCTTCCCACAGGTAAAGTCGGCGCTCTGGTGGAATGGGAAGGAAGTATGACACAATACCGGTGTATATCTGGGTCATAGCCGATCCTATTGTCTTTGTCATTTCTGCTCCGAGCCGGGACTCGTATCTAGCGTACAGCTTATCGATTTCTTCGGCTGACATTTTGTGGATTTTATCCGGAGTGTAGTCTCCAAAGTAATGTTTGGCTTTGCCGCCAACAGCCAACGCCACCAGTTTCTCTCGCTTATCATCAGTGGGGGACACAGACAATTGTTCGAGCAATTCCTCACACTCCATCTTATAATATAACAAGTAAGATTTAGTTTTAACTATATAATACCCAATGCAGACAAAACACAGAGAAATGAAGGTTAAGTTGCACACGACAAACACTTCAAATATCATAGCTATACTTAGCATTTGCTTAGCTTTAGCTTAGCTTTAGCTTAGCTTTGCTTAGCTTTGCTTAGCTTTGCTTAGCTTTAGCACACTCTATATGCTACTGGTTGGTCGGTCTTGAGCACGAGCTTAGCGTGTTTAGTTTCAGCGAGCTGTTTCTTCACCCGTTCCCGTTCTAATTTGCTCATCACATCGTTCTCTCTCAAACACTCCTCGAACGAATCCCTGTCCTTGCAGTGAAATAAGGCCACCCATCGCGTCTGCTCCCTGAGGTCTTTCAACACCGAGTTGAACTTCTGCGTTAGCACCCAGACGCTGTGATTTGCATGCCGGCCGGAGAAGGCCAGGTACGATAGCATGTCTCTCTTTTTTGTTATCTCGCGATTAGCGCTGCAGTCGTCCAGTATGAACAGCGTCGGTTCCCCTTTAAATTTCTCGTGAAGAGCTTTCAACCAGTCCTGCAGGCGTGTTCCAGGGTCGATTTTGTGTACGTCCGGGTCCGTCATCACCCAAGGTCGCGCGTACGTTTTATTCATGCTCAGAGTAGGGCACATGATAACGATGTTATCGAACACATCCTTGTAGTAACCCTCCAACATATCCAACACGAAAACGGTCTTCCCACAGCCAGTCTGCCCGCACACTATGGCGCAGTGTGGGTCAGTGGGGAGTTGGGGGTACCCCTGGGGGTCTCCCCCACTAGTAGATGGCTTGCACGAATCTCCCATTGTCTATATTAAGTTGCGCGTCCATAATAACGTACAGATATAATTTCAACTTACCAGCGGGTTGAGCCTTCTTAGTAATCTGGATGGTTATCCTTTCGCTGCCGTTATCTATACGGCGCCCGCTACCGTGCAGTTTATCATCATCCGTGGATCGCATGTCCAACCATAGGGCGTACTTGGTGGTCAGGTATTCACGATCTGCACGGAGCCTAGGTCCAGGTCCTTTGTTATATAATGTGGGGCTCCCTCCACTGTCCCTGGTAGCTTTTTTATCTCATCCCACTGCTGGTGTGGTCTCATACCATGACTGAACAGCTGGTTGGGCACGCCCTCGATGGTCACTTCCACCTTTTCAATCTCGGGGTTGAAAAACTTCTCGCTGTCCCTCCGGAATGGCTCGTAATCCTCCACGGGGACGACCAGGATACCTTTCATCGATCGCGCCGGCACGTTCAGGTTGATATTCCACACAGTGTTGCTCTTATCTCGCACGACTGATCTATGCCTCAGTACGCGATCGTACAGGATAGCCATCTTCCCAGAGTACTGGCTTCGAACCTGCCTGGCCAGCTCCGGGCTAGTGACCATGTCGAACTCCAGAGAGATGTTGTCTATGGCATAACTGGCCTCATCACCGTTCGGCGTACGCACTACTTTGCTATAGTCGTTAAACGCGAGCTCGTATTCGAGCCTATCACCCAGCGCGGCCTGGTAAAACGGCGCGTGTCCCGTGAGCAACTCGAAGTCGAGCGGCACGCAGAATCGATTCCCGTATGCTCGAGCGATGGCCTTTTCACCGTCCGGTAGCTTGTCTAGCTGGTCTGGCGTGAAGGCATACCCTATGCGCGACCGGGTTGATTTGCTGATGCCCTGGTACACATCATTGACTCGTTCTCCCTCGCTTTTCCAGAGATCCCCGTAGCAGTGAAACACGTCGCTGTCGTCGATACTCAGCACCTCGTTACCGCTGATCTTGACGGTCGTTTTCTTGATGATAGCTCGACCCACGTTCCGCACTAGCTCGCGTTTGTCGTTGTCGGAGGTCAACGTGATATTGAACGCCAGTCGAACAGTGCCTGGTACAATGAGGTCATTCTCACCAAGGTTTGGAAATCTAACCAGCAGAGTTTGATTCTGGTCTATCTTGCTGGGATTGTTGGTGATGGTCACCGACTGGCGCACGGCTCTGGCGCCTAATGGCTCTCTCAATCTTCTGAAAGGATCTAATTTTCTGCCGTACATTGTTATATAAAGGAAATATATTTTTAATACTAATGGATGAAGACATACCTATGGATGATATGTGGGACGATAGTGCCCAGGCATTCAATGATGACCAGGAGACCTCATTCTCGCAAGGTGGCTCACTCATGGAGGGCGCCATCGACGATTATTACAACGCAGTTGAAAATAAATCCAAACTCAAGCCGTTGGGAAGGAACTATTCCAGGTTTACCCTCGATAGCAATGGCACGCTGCGTTTGAAGGCTCACCCGGAGATCGATCTCGTGCATAAACGCACGAGAAAACCGCTTGCTTTATCAACACTGAGCAGTCGACATGGGAGTAACTTTGTCCGCGATGAACTAGGCTTCATAGATTACGGTGGCGCGCGACCTAAGCAGTATCCTCCGAAGTTAGTTCAAAGTCTGGAAGGCATCAGGGACGCCCCATCGGATCAAAACATGACTTATGATATTAAAAAGGTGTTGGCCGACTACGAGAACAAGCCCTCCCTGGGTCTCAAAAATACCTTTCGGGAACTGAAGGGGTTGGACCTGTTGATGCAAACCATTCGTGGTCATCTCTGGAAAAGCACGGCCAAAATGAGTGAGATAGACGACCACATCGCCTATGAAAAGGAAAAACTTGTTGAAGCTGAGGACGAGTCTATGAAAGCCCCCATCGAGAAACGAATACATGATTTGGAAGAGGAAAAGAAGGTCTGGCTGGAGACAGCATCCTCCTTCAAAGAAAAGCTTCGATCCCAGGTCAGCCGTATACGGGAAACCATCAATCAAGTCCTCCACCGAGACACCACGTTAGCAGACAGGATTCGGATATTGTTCCGGGAGCAAGGGATCACCATCGCCAGCATTCTGACTGCATTGGGTTTCATCATATCAACCTTGGTGGTGTCACTGACAGGGGGTACTGTGGGAGTTCCCCACACACACCCCACACCTGGCGGCGGAACCCCCGGTGGTGGGGTTAAAGACTGGATAAAAAAACTAGGGGAACGCCTAGCTAAACTAGCTGGTAAAGCCGCCGAAGCCCTTCCCGGCATCCTGGGTAGCATCGTTTCGTGGTTGTTGGGCGCTCTGGCTAAAACTGCCACGTGGCTCAGTCAAAACCTGTGGGCAGCCATCGTCGCCGTGGCGGGTCTGGTGTACGTAGCGGCTAAGAAATCTTTAACCAAATAAGTCCCAAAGCTACCCCACCAACCACCAGGGCCGTTTTATTATCAATATGATTGGTGGCCTGAATATGGGGGTGTGTAGGGGGTACCTCCACATGAACTTTAGACTCCGGGGGTGGCGCCACTATACCCGTTTCACGTGGTGGGATGTGTGGGATATAGGGGGTGTTAATATCGGGGTTGATACCCAACTTTTGATCCGCCGTGGCTATGACTATTTTGTTGTTATAACCCACCACTTTTTTTACTCTCAGTTGCATATCACTCGGAGCCATGTACAGCCCCACGGCGAACACGTAATTGACTTTCGATCTGGCGTATTCTAACACGTTTTGGTAACGGTCGATGGCCCGCGGGAGATCAACTGGAGAATTGATAGCATCATCAACGTTGGAAACGAACTGTTTCTGAGCGTCGTAAGCAGTTCCCTTACCGATGATGTTGGAACGCGTCATCGACTGCGCACCCAACAGCGCCCACACGTACGTTCGAATCGAGTCGTTCAACCTGACTACCCCGGCACGAGTGAATCCTTTCGACGTGTCCAGCATGAACATTTTCCACCCGTCTGCGGTTGACTGCTCCACTTTCTGGACTGTGAAAGCAACCCCACCTTTAAAGTTCATACGATCATCCCTCCATTCATTACTCGACAAAGCAAAGTCCTGGCGTAGTATATCTCGTTTCAGTAAATCATCACTGACTTCTTTCACTGGTCGCCCCCCATCATAAGGAATACCCAACCCGTGGTTCGGGCCCGGCAAACGCCAATCCGTCTTCGGGTTTATTTCGAATTCATTGCAAATACGTTCGTAGGCCCGTCTATCGTACGGGTTGTTTGTTGCGTCCCACGCTTTGTCCTGTGGGAGGGGGGCGCTGATCTCTTTAAGGATACGTCTGACCTGGTAGTACACGTGGAACTTGAACACAGACTGACTCAGCGGTCCACGCCAAGTGTCGGTCAATGTCACACCACACCCCGTTGTAGCGCACCACACGGCAAAGTTGAATTGATTCTGCCAGAACTGCATAGGGTTGTTGAACCAAGCGTGGACTGCCTTGACGTTAGTCACCGAAAGCTTATACTTATCGAACACATCTAAAAGCTGGGCATTGAAATACAACCCAGGAGCAACCACGATATTCATGGGGGAGAAATCTACGTCCAGTTTAGGGTAAAACACACCAGGGGAATACATTTTAAAACTATTATATTATGAGCATATATACTCTAACATGTACATAACACTTCCAGGAATAACGAGCGGTGAGGCCGTTCAGCTGACGCACGCGATCGATAACACGTCAGGTCAACTCGAAGTCGCACTCTGCGATATCACCTACCTACCGCAATGGACTAACATCAACGCCAGCAACAATAAGCTGTTCGTCAGTGGGGCTCGCAGTCAGATAACTGACGGCTACTACAGCGTGTGCTCTCTAAACGACGAGGTCTTCAAACCCCTGGGAGCCGAACTCAAGATGAACGACTCAAACGGCACAGTGGTGTTAATCAACAACGGAAGAACCTCCTTGAGGCTCGGCCGACCATTAGCGAGGATACTCGGTATGTCTCCTGACGAGATAAAACCAACAACAACCGTCACAGGCACGAAGTTACCCGACCTAGTACCGTACCGAGAGCTGTACATTCATCTCGGTCAGGTGAGCACAACGTACAACATTCAAGGAGGTCACCCTTCCACTATACTGAGAGCAGTGCCGGTGAAAACTGAGAAATACAACGACGGTAGAACCGAGTCATTTTCACCACGGCAGTATAAGAGATTAACCCAGGGCAACATATCTGAGCTGATAATATCGGTGTTAGATATAAATCATAATCCTGTAAATATAGGATACCTCAGCTTAACGCTTCATGTAAAATGACCAGCGCACAAGGGCCCGGAGTGAAAAAATGCGTCAATATCGGGATCTCCGACCTTGGAGACACGCGCGGTTTCGACGCTCCCGGAGTAGATGGTAAATCGTACGCCTTGCAACTGAAAAACAACATTTACAAACGCGTTGAAGTCTCCGGTGGAACCCTAAGTGATATAGTAGATACCACAAGAGCAACAGTCAACACTAAGTACGCCCTTGTCAACACCGGTAATAATAATTGGATAATATACCCATCGTTCGGGGGTAAACTGTTCGACTTAGACGATGTTGAGAGCACTACCGTCGCCCGAAACAAGCCATATATGCTCGTCTTCACCGAAGATGACAAGTGGGTGTTGTTACCCGATAACGACTGGTTTCTCAATATTAGACTCGTCTCTCCCTACGTATTCACGGATAACAAAGACAACCACCTAAACAAAGTCGTGAACAATGGAACCCTGCTCGTGGCTTATGTCCCAACTCAGAGACGTAGCGTAGTCGTCAGCCCACTCAACACTATGGCAGTCCACATGCTATCGAGTAAACTGACCATACAAAACGTGACATTGCAGTTGGTGTCTGAATTCGAAGGCGTGGTCACTATACTAGAGGATCTACCGGCAAACTCAACACTGATCATCAAAGTCTACCTAGGGGAACCATCGGGGAATGATGTCGAGATCGTGAAGGGGATCAAACTCGGGTGGGTGAAACGACACCAGTATCAAGTTTGCAACGTTTACGTGCGGGTGGGTGTTGGAGCCGACACCAGTCTGGAGGGGGTCAACGTGATCGTGGAAAACAAGATATCACTAACCAAGATCTTCCTGCCTGACAACATACACTTCATGGGTATGAAGTTCACCCCTGAATTATTATCAAAAAACCAGTTGGAAATTATATCGTAATAGTATAATAATGACCAGTCATCCCAACACTACACTTAACGACCTAGGAGATACGGATGGATTCGATCAGCCTGGTGAGGAAGACACCTTATATATCCTGCACTTCAAAGACAACGTGTACAGACGGGTGTCGTTATCAGATTTTAAAGAGCCTAAATGGCTGATCAACTTAACATTCACCTCACCTTATATCACATTAAAAGAATTGGAGTTGGTCTCTAAGATTAGGAATAACGGTATCTGGCCCGGGGATTTCATTTCGGAGAGTGAATTTTACATGACAACTCTTGGTATCGAAAAAAAAATGTTAAAGTCTGTACCAAAAAATAAATTAACATTTAGCAATAATTTTTATAGTAGATATCTTGATGAAATATTACTCCCTTTCACACTCATCATAGAAGTCTTCTTTTCCTATTTAGATAATGAAAACACCTCAAGAGTACACCAAATTTTACCCGGGGTGTCAATACACTGGTTTGACGAACACCTAGACCAATATTGTCGTATTGTTATACAACGGGATACCTACGCGGACCCTATAAACCGCTTAATAAGCCTCAGTGGGGTTTTTATTACAACAGAAAAGTATATTAGCCTCTCACCTATTACCCTGACTAATAAGCTAGATCTTGTAGACTTCAAATTCATTAATAAACTTTTAACTGAAACCCAATTAAAATATCTTTCAAAATATATATTATAGGATGGGTCTGTACCCAGTCGTATAGGAAGTAGCGAAGACGCTGGAAACCGTAGATGGGTTCCGCTTGAGGCAGTTATGTGATGTGAAACGCCAACTAGAACAAGACCGTGACACGCGGAAAGCACTATGTAAGAAGTACAATAGAGCTTTCAATATCGTGGACGGGGCTGACACTACCCTTATGGCAACCAGCATGGGACTAGGGGCGGCAGGTGTTGGATTGTTGGCTACCATCGTGGCTGCACCTATAGTGCTAGGTATTGAAATAACGGCAGGGGTGGCAGGGTTGGCAGGGTTGGCAGGGTTGGCGCTTAAGTTAGTATCACGCAGACTGCATCGTAAGGCATTGAAACACGACGAGATCAGGGTTCTGGCCGAAGCAAAGCTCAACACAGTGAGTGAGCGTATTTCCACGGCACTCTCTGACAGTAAGATCTCAGAAGAGGAGTTTCGTTCAATCCTCTCTGAACTCACAAAATATAACGGAATGAAACAAGATATTCGATCCAAGTCTCGTGAGTCTGCTATCAGCGAGGACGAGAAAAAAAAGTACATAGAACAGGGGATACAAAAAGCCCAGCAAGCCTTTATTACGAACACCAAAGTGATCGTAGGCGGTTCACGTTAAACTGTTTCATTGATATAAACGTGACATAGGCCGCCAACTTTTTGTAGTAGGGGTAATAGTAGCAAGAGCTAAGGACCCAACCAAAGCCTTAGTTAGTAAATAAGGTGTTCTAGAGACTTTTTTTTTTTTTTAAAAAAGTGGGATCCAGATAGGGCCCTAGTGAGGTATCTATACCAGCTGGGGGAACACGAGGGTGATAGCCGTAAGCGAGCCACCGATCCTATATGGTCAGTCAAAACTTACAACATAGATAAAGTGGATATGAAAGCCGACGAACCTAACTTGTACTACTTGAGGGATGGGCCGGGTAGGGGGTTTGTAAGAGAAGAATTATTGATCGTACCGTACGGCACAGTGTTACCTCCAACACACGTTAAGTAGTAGGGGTAATAGTAGCAAGAGCTAAGGGCCCAACCAAAGCCTTATTTTGTAAATAAGGCTTTGTAGAGACTTTTCTTGAAAGTGTTTTAAAACCCCCATTGTATATACTACTCATGATATTGCTAAAATATTGCTGAAATAGGATATAAATGCTGAATGTGCCGTAAAACTTAGCTCACTCACTCAGTGCACTTCACTGTGTTCCCAAAGCATGTCATCGTGCAAGGATATAGCTGGAAGAATGTTATAAGTGATGATAAAAACGAAAACCCAACTCACTCACTCACTGTGAGTTTATTGATGTACATACAATTAGGAGCTATCAGTCATCATCATCTCAGGGCTTACTAGTGGCCAAGTGGTGTAATATTTTATTATGTAGAGTTTGGTCAAGCCATGACCAGCTCATTGTTTTAGTCCAAGGTTTGAAGCAACTTTGATCTTTAATTTGTCAACACCCATGTTCTGACAGGCTTCATCTGTGAGTTGATTGTCAACAACCTGCATCCACTGGGGCTTGAACCAACTGAAATACTTTAGCAAGAGATGTCATACCTTGCCCCATGTTTTCGTGTTCAACTCAACATGTGTCTGTCTGTTTGTCTCAGGTTGGACCCCAGTCTTGTGGGAAGTCCAGCATGGTGCGTCTACTGTCGGAGCTGACCGGTGCCAGGCTCCATGTGCTACCTATGAACAGTGCCATGGATACAACGGAACTTCTCGGAGGATTTGAACAGGTAGGCCCACCTTTCTAGGTATTCAGTTTGCATCCATGCTGGATTATGCCCCTTTCAGGTCATGATGTTCACATATATCCATATTAATGTATAATTTGTTAATGTAATCCAACCATGACCTGTCTTTACTTGTTGCCCACCCACGTACTGTGTTTCCTGGTGACACCCACCCATGTCCTGTTTTTATTGGTGACACCCACCCATGTTCAGTTTTTATTGGTGACACCCACCCATGTCCTTTGTTTACTGATGTCATCCACACATGTCCTGTTTTTACTGATGTCACCCACCCATGTCCTGTGTTTACTGATGTCATTCTTCCATGTCCAGTATTTAGTGATGTCATCCACCCATTTCTTGCCATACTGATGTCATCCTGTCATGCCCAGTGTTTACTGATGTCATCCTTCCATGTCCAGTGTTTACTGGTGTTACCCACTCATGTCTTGATTTTACTCATGTCACCCCATTATGTCCAGTGTTTACTGATGTCTCCCACACATGTCCTGTGTTTACTGATGTAATTCTTCCATGTCCAATGTTTACTGATGTCATGCTCTCATGTCCAGTGTTTACTGATGTCACCAACCCATGTCCAGTTTTTACTGATGTCACCCACACGTCCTGTGTTTACTGTTGTCATCCTCCCATGTCCAGTGTTTACTGATGTCATCCTGCCATGTCTTGATTTTGCTGTCACCCCATCATGTCCAGTGTTTACTGGTGTCATCCTCTCATGCCCAGTGTTTACTGGTGTCATCCTCCCATGTCCAGTGTTTACTGATGTCATCCTGCCATGTCTTGCTTTTGCTGATGTCACCCCATCATGTCCAGTGTTTACTGGTGTCATCCTCTCATGCCCAGTGTTTACTGGTGTCATCCTCTCATGCCCAGTGTTTACTAGTGTCATCCTCCCATGTCCAGTGTTTACTGATGTCACCCACTCATGTCTTCACTTTACTAATGTCACCCCATCATGGCCTGTATTTAGTAGTGTCACCCACCCATGTCCTGTTTTTACTGATGTCCCCCACCCAGTGTTTGCAGTGCTTTAATTTACTTGGTGGCCATCGGGGCCTGCTGCTACCTGCATGCTTTAAAATCTACAGGCCATGAATGTAATCTTCAGGCCTGTTTGGTTAAAGTCAAACCAATAGAAACAAAGTAGGCTACATTATACACAGTTTCACACTGATTCTATAAAATCAGATAAAGCCTATGGCTCACTGAGGAGTTTTTATTGTTAGGCTGTTGTTGAAATTCCTGTGCCAACATGCTGAAATACCAGGAATTGATACTGCTAGTTATTGTAACATGATGGATTGTGGATGATTCCCAAATGTTAATCCAGAAAAAAATGGGGAACATTCCAGTTCAAAAATAATTGACAGATGATTTACTGAAGGCCATATGGGCCTGCACATATTTGAAACTGCCGGCACGATACAATAACAACCGGCGTTCAGACTCCGGGCTGGCAGTGATTTCAAATGTTACACCCACTCATGTCCAATCTTTACTGATATCCCATCTTTACTGATGTCATTCACCCATCTCTTGTGTTTACTCTTCACTCACCGAAGCCCTTTTTTACTTTTGCCTTTCCTAACTTCATGACACCCGACCAACTGAAATAAGTAACAAAGACTGTCTAAATATGTAATGCTTTATTCTCATGATCTGTCACACATGCTGATCACCAGACTATGGTGGCAGCCATGTTGCTCAGTATTCAGAACAGGCTGTTCACACCTAATACCTTACAGAGGTTCAGACGAATGTGGGTTCTGACAGGCAACAGAACATTGTTGCCATGTTGATATGTTAATGTGTCTGCTACAAGAGGACACATTCAAGTCTGGTACTGCCTCAAGATGTGTCCTGTGTGTTATCCTGTATCTCGGTGCCACTGAAATAGCCAGGAAATAGTATTTGAAAGTCAGCTTTTGCTTGTTGTGAGTTGTCCTTCGTGGCCAGGATGTTCTGTCTCTGTCATGATTGTGATGTTTTCCTCCATAGAAGTCTTTCTGTGTACCTAAACAACTGACCCGGATGATGTTTTTCCTCCTTCCATTCATTTTGACAGTGAAACTTTAGGGCCACAGCAGAATCTCTGTCACCTTCTGCTTCTGTTTGTTTGTTTTATGATCCCACATTCAGCAACATGAAGGACTCCTTAAGTCCAGCCAAAGTGATGAATTTTCTGTTGATATTACTTTTTCTATAATTGTGATGAAGGTTTCAAGGTCCAAAAATAGATTGTTAAACTTTGTCCTTCCTCCACAAATATTCACTTTGAAACTTATTAATTCCAGTATTATATTTTGTAATTTCTCCATGTCTTTCTTTTACTAATATACTGCCACAAAACAAATCCTCTTTCAAAAAAAAATATTATACTTCCTAAAGTATCTTTGCAACAAACATCACGATATGCTGCAAAAGTATGTACTCTTTTGTCAAAGCATGTCACACATAAATCTGCTTGTGTCCATTAATTGTTCCACCAAATAATCAGCTGTTACTGAACTCCAGTGGCGACTGGTGTCATGTCAAGCAGATAGTCTTCATTTAATGTCACTTCATTTGTTTCCTCATTTCCTGCATTGTCTCCAGTTGAAAAGAATTTAAATATAAATTGACTCTTCTCAACTGTATGTCATATTTTCCACCTCACACAGTGATGATCAATCAGCGGATTTATCATATCTAACTGCCCTAGTCTCAACATTTGTATCAACTGATTCCTTGATATGTATAGACGGTTCCAGTGATTTCCAGGTTTCACTGTCTTTGTATTTCACATTCATAACAATTCGCTGATTCCTACAGCACTCCTCGCAATATCAGTATATCAGCGTGGATCCCTCATAGTTTAAAGTCAGTGGTTGCTCGGATGATGCAAACCTCTCATTGTCACTTCCGTCAGCATCATCGTTGATGGCACCACCTCGAAGTGGTTGATGGGATGGTGTAGACTCAAAGTTCTCATTCATGAATCCTGTGTCGTAAGCTTTGTACTTCTGATGTAGTTTGTGTCGGAGTGCTTCTTTGGATCGGGATGTCTTCATGGGGAGTGAGTTGCTGTACACCTCTCGTGTGAGAGTCTGACGTTGGAAAAGGTCATACAGTATCATGCCGCAGAAGACAGGTGTGGTGAGAGGATGAGTCCAGGCGAAGATGGTGAGGTATCGGTACACGTGGGCGGGCTGGGCGTAGTGAATGTCAAACAGCGTGAGGAGGAACAGCGGATACCAGAACAGGGTGTACGACCCCACCATCATTACCATGATGATCACACGACGCATGTAGATCTTTAAGTTCTTTAAAGCTTTCTTTTTGGCGATGTCATCAAATTCTATGTGATGCTCATCATCTGAGGAATCAGTTGCATTCATTTCCATGGAAATCGTCTGATGGATCAGTGTCCATCTGTGACATTTAGACTGAGAATGTAACTTGCGATAAAATTGCACGAAACTGACGACAGACACCATCAAAGCTCCGGACACCAACAGCACCCACAGAACATGGATGACGAAGTTGCTGGGTTTGCCGTAGAGGAAGACACAGCTACCGATGTCATTGTTGTACTCAGTGGTGCCAGGGATAAACACGACACCAAGATGGAGGAGGATGGTGGTGAACCAAATCATGAAGAGCCCAAAGACGATACAGCAGTAGTCTCCCCTTGTTTGACGTTTGCCCTCCTGCAGCTGATACTCTTCGTTGATGAGGATGGCAAGAAGGTTGTAGGCAGTAAGCGTCATCAGGAAGATGTACGAGGCTCCCAGAGTGTTACAGTACTGCACATGAGTGTTCATTAATAAACTGTAGCCAAATGGAATACACATCAGAGACTTTATAATGTCCAACAAGCAGTGATGACAGAGGAAAGCGGAGGAGGACTTTCGGAAACTACGGATTACAAAGATGGCTGCTATTGTTACCAGGTTGCCAAGCCCCCCTATGACTGCTACCATGATCAAAATGGCGCCCTCTGTACGTTCAACTGGGGTCGGTGGCAGCCATGTGTAGTTCTCCACCGACACAGCACCATCATCATGGGTGGCGATAATGTACTCTTGAATCATGGTGAAGACGGTGGTGAAGTGCTGTCCCAAGTTTGTGCAGACGTTATATTTGGATGTCACAGGATTGGATATTTTTAAACTTGATCTCAAATTAGTTATTTGTTCCTGAGCATTGATTCTCCGAGCAAATAAGCATTCTCATAGTCAGGATATAATTTTCCATCATCTTTCTTCATCAATAGAGGGTGTTTCACCATCAGGGGCAAACTGTCACATCAAGGATGCCTGGTTTTAAATAACACCTGCAAAAAAAACCAAATTATTATCTTTTAGGAATGTGAATTCATAACATTTTTCAATGTACTTTCAAAAAACATTTTCTCAAATATTCACATTCTTTTGCAAATATTCTTATAACATATATGTTTCTCACTATGAAGTAAGTGTTAATATGTTACCATCTCCAGCCACTGTTGGATTGTTTTGTTAGAAGACGAGGTATATCTGAACAGGAACATGGCCAGAGCAGCTCTTGTATAAATAAAGTGATTTTGAGTGTGTTTTATAGTTGAGTTAGTTACAGACTGATAGCTCTATTTCCCAGGCACATGTTGCAGAGTGAGGCTTTTCAGTCAGTGTTTGCAGCAAGCTGATCGACAGGTCTAAGTGAAACTAATTCATATCAGTGTGTGATCAAAACTCATGATTCCGTGATTTAGCTGTGAAATTCTGGCAAATTAATAACTTGTCCATTTGTCAATACTGCCATGTGAAATTGATGTCTCTCTGCACAGGCTAGCAGCAAGTAGCTCAGGCTTCACAAATGTGCACGGCAAATTGCTGATGTAATAAGGTTTCTCTTCATCGCTCTACGATTCACTCGCAACATGCCATGTCCCTCAGATAATTAATTTTTGTCTTGGAAGTGATTGTGGAAAAAACGTTAGGACTGTTTTATCTTATAAACCTTAAATCAATGTTTGAGTCGAGTGGGCTCTGCTGGGCTCAACTTGTGGCTCTGCCCGATTATGGCCTGTCTGGGCCATCACTCTCAATAGCCGACTTGGCTCGCTACAGGGGCTGCCTCTCACAATAATGTCTTTTTGATGGGATATAACTTTCTAAATACACACTTTTACATTTCACTCACTTAGAAATATTTCATTTGTTTCGTATTTTGTCAAATAAACTAGACATTTTTCATCTGAAGAATGCTGGTTGTTGAACAAAAAGAAGCAGAACTGTGTTTGTTTTATGGGATGCGTCCCAGAAAATGAAAGATTAGACAGAAAACATAAATAATACTGAATCAAGAATAGAATTGTTTCAAGATCCTGAAACAAAGGAGAAATAAATTTGGTTAACGAAATAGCTGGTAGAAATGATTGAAATCTATTAGGTCAGGTTATGGTATAATGATGGTTCTAGTCACATTCAACTCAGATTTCTTCAATCATGTTATAAAGTATTGATTATGTAGGAGTTTTTATTCATCTTTATTGCAGAAGCAGGGAAAATGGATGCGTATATGATACTATTGACCTGAAGATGTTCAAACTGCTTTGGCATGCATCTCTTTCTCTGTAGAGAATGAAATATTTTTGGCAGACTTTTAATATTTTAGCAGCTCTCCAACTGTGTAAGATTCTGTGCTTGTTTACAATATTTCAGAGCTCAATAAGCCCAATTTTGTTAGAGTAGTGCTGAAAATATATAGCGTGTATATATATCATAGTGACCCTCAGTTCATGCTTGATATATGAAGACGGTAATGGAGTGCTCTTTACGTTAGTAATGAACTAGATAAGTACAGGAAAAACAATGTTTGTATTACCTCATATTGTGTGATCAGCAGCCATTAGGGCTGCCACAAGAGTGAATGTATCAGACAATGATATATATATGTTCATATATCTGTGCAGTAGGCATCAGGAGAAAGCATGAATGAGCACAGTCTTCCTTGTATTTTCTATTTCTGTGGTGCTATGTGACCCGATCTGACCAGGTTATAGATGGACGTTTACAGCCAGACATTAACTGTGTGAGTCTTCCTATCTGGGGGCTCAGCTGAAGTCGACATGGCTGATAATAAAACATCAGCATCACCACATCAACCAGTGCTTCACAGCCTTTATGCCTTACTTTTATGCATTGTTGTGTATCTTTTCAAAATGTACACGACTTTCATGTGTGGAGTCTTTTACTTTTATGTCTTCCTTTGTTGAAGATGTGAAGGTTGTAAGGGCAGACAGAGATTGAAATAATCCCATCTGTGAGAGATGTCACATGGGTTGTCTGCTGTCTCTAGATCTGCTTCGGACTTTGGGAGGTACAGAATCCTAAGGAGCCTACTTGTCCATGGCTATTAAGAGTTTCAAAAGGCAAGCGAGATGAGTAATGCTCATTGATTGACTGTGTCTCACAAAAGACAAATTGTTGCCATGTTTCTGAAGGACATTTGAAGCTTGCCATTTTTGGTTATATTGAAATTATTAATAAATTATAAATTGTCAAGGGTTTCTAGCATTTAGGGTGATAATTTGAAATTAATTTTATCCAAGACACTGACTCACAGTCCATTAAAGGACAGTCTCATTAAAACACCTATATCTATTCTGTCTACTGTTCCACCTCGGTACCTTACCAATCCTAAATTAATCAGCAATTGAAAGGGTACATTGCAGGAAATGTAATTAAATTTAAGCTAGTAATCATTACATGGTGTAAGTAAATGTAACAGGGTAGTTCATGTCATCAAATGATGGATTTGACGACTTAGCATGTAACAGATGAACAGGCACAGGTTTTAATTGTTTTGACATTAAATGGCTGGTGTCCACTGGAGGAAAGGCTGACATCACGGACACTTCCTGATGGTATTACTGACAGTCTTCATTAATCTTGGTGTTCACTTTCAAGATAATGTGGAAAATACAGAACAATTTATTAAAAGCTGTCAATATTTCATGTAAGTTCGATCAGTGGCATTGTTCAAGTAATACTATGCAGTCTGGCAAATAGCACTGACTACTGCAAACAAAGTTCATTTTGAATTTTGACTTTAAGCTTATATGGATCCATTGTGTGATTGGCCCCAGTTCACAGCTGGTAGATTTCCCTCCGGAAGACAAAGCGTGACAGATGACATCTTAATGCATTCCGTCTCTATACTTCTTGTGATTGAGCTTCCGCTCTCATGATGACTTCAATCGCCTCTGGACTTACAACTTTAATATGGATGTGGAGATTATCAGATAACATTCTGTTATCCGAAGTAGTTTTACAAATTTAACATGCTTTCAATTCCATGGTCTAGTATTTTATTTTGAAGTTAAGGGTTTATAGTAACTGAAAGATTAGACCCCAGTTCAATCATCAAATCCCTCCTGCTGAAGATGTCACCATTTTGGATGTAGAGAGTATCTTAGTAACTTATTAATTCCTTGCTTTTAAGCCATTAATGTCTCTTTGTTGTGGAAACAACCTTGTGTGTTTAAGCTTGTGATGAAAGTGTTGCCGTCATTTACGTGTGAAGTCTGGTGGATCATGTCCTTTTGAAGCGCTCCTTATTTTGCCCGAGCTTCATCGTTTCAGATCAACACCTGATATTGTGGTAGATTCATGATGATTAAAGCCAGAAGCTTTCAACTTTCTTCCTCACAAAAACACTAAATACACAACAAGCCTTTGAAACAAGGTATAGAGTAAGCTCCACATCTTGACAAATCTAGGGAAAATGAGCTCTTTAGCACACAGACGTCACTCTTCCATGGGAAGTGTTTTTATCAATATTGGATCTCTCGATTGATGTGTTCTTACTTGTTTCCACAATAGTGGTATCAGGCCGAGGATGAAATGTCAGTGGCTACACTGCAGTGTTAGACAGGATTGTGGCTTCTCTGTCGCTTGGCTGTCATATCAGGCTTAGAACCATGAAGTAGAACAGATCAGTCCCCTGGAGACCGTCAATTTATATTGTGTGGGGATGTTTGTCTCTTTAAGGGAGATACACTAATTTTTATTGTGGGGATGTTTGGCTCTTTAAGGAGATACGCTGAGTTTTATTTTATGGTTCTTGTCCCAGTGGTTTTGTTGTTTGATGGTAGCAGGATTGCCTTGTCAAGAGAGGATGTGTGGGTAAATCATCACAGTTGCTTCAGGGCTCTTGAAGGAGAAGAAATGGAATAAAGGACAAATATTTCAGCTAATTTCCTTGTAACTGGTCTCTAACTACTTTTTACTGTTTTTCAATTTCCTATTTTAGAAGGTTTGTTAAGATTTTGTTAAATGGATGGTGCAAAAATGATTGGGTTTATTTGTGAAGAAAGAATATTTTAATTTTCAAGCCAGGAGATGAAAGATATCAAGATAGAATGATTCTGCATGGCAGGAAATGGTAGTAGTCATCAAAATGGGGGCTTATGTCAGGAATTCAAACACTTTTGGAAATATAAAATCTAATCTGAAAACAAAATAAAGCGTGCAAATCATAATTTTACAGAAGTTCTGCAATGAATGTGTGTTGACCAAATGATGAATGTGACTTCTTACATCAACTATGAGTAGTTAAGATGATAATTGTGAGGAATTCTATATTAGGTCAGACAAATTTTATTTCTCGCTTTACATACTCTTATCCTCAGAAAACCTAAATTCGGGAGGGGAAAAAAATATAAATAAAATCACCAGTCAAAGTAATATTCCTTCTAAATGTTAAATAATTTTTACTTCTGTGTATATGGGGTTAAAATTTAACAACTACCCCCTACCCCACCCACCAAATTTGGTGACAGTGTACATAGGGGGATTATACAGAGACCAGTTAATTTGGGTGACTTTGACCTTATCTTCAAGGTCACCATGACACTGTGACCACTTTTCAAACTTACTTTGTCTCCAGTATTTTAACAGCCTAGATAATTATGCAGACACCAGTCAGTTTAGGCAGCTTGTATGTAACCAAAAATATAAAACGTAGTAAATATGTTATAAATATTTCATTCTTCTCTAACGGCAGGGGACATTGCAATATTAATGGCAAACACTTGTCATTTCGTATTCTGGAAAAATAGCAGGAACTTCTGTTAAACAAGAAATAAGATTGGTCTGGCCTTATAGAAAAACATTTAAAAGACACAGATTTTTTCATATTACCTACTGTGGTTTATTTGTCAGGGCATCAAACAGTTGCTGTAGAAATGTGAAAGACTGGATGTTCTTAAACTTCTTTTGAGTAGTATATTTCCATGGTGCTGAGTATACCATGCCAAATGAGTCATGTCTTAGGTGTGTATATCCAACACTGAAGTGGTGCCAGAACTCTCCTATCAACACTGACTGTTGATAATTGATTCCTCAGCTCAGAAGGTTTGACTGATAGATTATATAAGGATTATATCGACTGTCACAAAGAGGTTGAATAAGTCCGTCGGTAATTCAGGTTAAATTTGGCAGATATCCTCCCGAGCAAACATGTGGGAGAGTAATGATGCTGTGATGGTAGCACTGATAGAGAGACTGTGTGATGAGCGCAGACTGATGGCGTATTAGGCCCCCACACTATCAAATGTATCTCTGCCAAACTCAGATTAAGTTTGTTAAATACATGCCCAAACGCAGGAATCGGTAAGATCAATTTATCTGAAAAACTAGTAATTTATGATGCTTAGGTGGGAGGCAAGGTAGCACAATGGAGATAGTGTTGGTGTTGTGTGACTATTAATGTATGATTTTGGAAAAGCAAGGACTCTGTCCTCACTTACACAGCAGAGGCTCTCATGGTTATTTCAGAAAGAGCAGATATCCTAAAGGATCATTTGAGTGTGCCAACCCGAGTCAGCAGTCATACTTCTTTAAACCATGTTCAAGTTCTCCAGAAGGGATTGGGAGAAAATTGCCTGTTTCTTACTATCTAGGGGTTGAAGCTTTGAAGGTCTCCACATTGGGCTTTAAATGCTGCCCTGGAAAAATATAAATTCTATTGAATCATTTCTGCAAAACTTTAAATTCCACACTGTTGATGACATGGACACCTTATGTAGTCCCACGTTGTTGAAGTTCTTCACCACAGTCAATTATGGCTGTCATCAGGCATATAAAAAATACCAAATAAAATTGTGAATCATCAATCTTAAACTTCATCTCCTTTGAAACACTGTACCATTGGTAGTGATTCTAGTGAAACTGTATAAGCTTGCTGCAATCGATGATGACACCTACAAACCATTCACATCTGATTTTCAATATGGCCTCAATGGCAGCCATATTGAAATAGCTATATGTGTCCTTTACTTGGTCTGTTTTGCTCAATGTTATATCATAATATTGCATCATTTTATACTGAAAGAATGCGAAGCATTATGGAAGTTTGGTTCCTTGTTCCATGCACGTTCATCCTTGCTGTTTATGCAGGAAATATTTTGAGAACACTGCTTACACCATGTTTTAAATGTCTGTTGATGTTTGGAACAACTGACTACTATGGCTGTGTCCAGTGTCCGAGGGCTGTTTGAATGAATTTTAGAAATTTATGTTACACTAGATTTATCAGATCATTTTGATAAACTAGTAAATTTACATGTAATGCCATTTGTTTTATCAGGCGGATATATTTCGCTATGTGGAAGAAGTTGGAACTGAGGTCGAGAAGTTTGTGAAACATGTACAGAGGGAGCTATTGTGTAAACAGACAACCTTGACCTCTACTACAGTTCAAACGTTGGATCGTGAATGGTCCGTCTACAGAAGTTTAGCTGCACAAGGTAATAACAAACATTCTGTTTTTATGTCTAGATGCAAGTTATATACGTTTATCAATGGAAGCATTTCTGCTCCACACTTGTGCTCATGAATGATTCCAGATATCAAAGCCTGTCGTCTATTTATGTGGGCAATGGTCAGTGCTTGATTATCATTATTATTATCATTATCCTTGCTACCCAGCGAGAATGAATGGTTGAAGTGAATTACTTTTTACAGTGTCAGCTGGCTTGCTGCTATACCTGTTACAGGAGTGTATTTTGCTGTTATTGATATATTATGTTGTTTTTTATGCCAACTGTGGTTGTAATCTACAGGTTTGTCCACAGAAAATGTCACACGCTCACTGACTCATGCAAATCTGATGTCGCTTGACACAGCCATTATTGAACTTGCTGACAGGGGACTGACTTGGTGCGCAGCGAGTGGTTGACATCTCTTTTAAGACATCTGTGGCAGAAGAGTGTTTAAGTTTTTAGCGTGATCCCATCTGAACTACTTGATGCATGAAAGCTGGTCCAATTACTGCAGAAAGCTCTCAGTGTCACTATCTCTTCCAAGTAAAGTTCACAAAGTAGAAAGGTCACAGAGTATAAATATCTGCTGGAGGAAATTAGATTTTGTCATATGTTGATTGTCACTAATACGATATTTGTATCTTGTAAAAGATTGCTAAAAAAGCACACTTTGGATGAATTAAACCAAGAGTCAGTATTATGAGAATTAGATGAGGACACATTGTCAACCTTCACTTTTACACACTGAAAAACTTTAATGTTGATTTACTTCTTTAATGATGTGCGCAGGTGGGTAGCTTAATCTATAAAGTGTTAATTTGTCAGGCCTCAAGGTCCAAGTTCTTTTCTTAACACAGCTATCATGTTGAAGTCCATTTCTGCGCTCTTTCTCTCTCCACCATCCCACCCCCAGCTACTCACTCACTCACTGACTCCCATGATTTTAAACCCATCCTCTGTTATTGAGGTCGGAGATGATGTCTAAGTACTGACATAGGTGAGTCATCAAATCGTTATGCACTAAGTAAATTTATTGTTTTTTCCTAAATTTTCTTTTATCAAGTAGGAGACACCAAATAAACAACATGTGATGATAAATTATTGGGATGTTCACATCATGTGTGATATGACGGTGTTGACCGTGGGAAGTAAACAGACATGCAGGTTCCAATGTATGATCACAGAGACAAGGAAGGGCTGTAGAGATCGATCTTGTCATCACTAGATGTACAACACTGACATAGATTGTGATATTGTCTTAAGTGGTAACCTTGTACAGACACCACCAGCTGGAATATAGTTGGAATGTGGTGTTGAACAGCAAACAAACAAGCCTTAGGGGTGCAAAGCTATCTCAGACCCTCAGATGATCGTAACTCACCTACCTATTATAACCTGAAAGGAAATAGTAAACTATAAACCTCCGGAAAGTCGAGAGAGGAAAAAGTAGGGAAATGTAAGTGTAATCAAAGTCAGTGAGTGAGTTTATTTTATTTAATGACTCTTTTGGCAATATTCCTGCAATATCATATCAAGGGACACCAGATATGGACCGCACACACTGTGCCTATCTGTGGAGTCGATCCTGGATCTTTGGTGTGACAAACAAATGCATTAACCATTAGGCTACTGCACTGCCCCTATATGCAATCTAAACACAGATCATCTTGAATTGACTTAATGCATCCCAAGATTAAGGAGAGCATTCACAACCAGAAGCTTGTGTATGTAATAAGAAACTCATTTCATGACTTGAGAAATCGCTTTCCTTCAGGAATATAGTATCATGAATCTTATGGGTTTCTTGGAGGAGGGTGTTCATTAAAAATTATAAGTAGAATTTATCCAGTAAATATGTTCATATTCAAGAAACTTATCATCATAAAAAGTATTATTTATTATTCTGGATCTTGGGCAAATTGGTGAAATGACTTTCAGTGAAGGTCCCGGGGTAGAAAAGGCCTTCAGCAACCCATGCTTGCCATAAAAGGTGACTATGCTTGTCGTAAGAGGCGACTAACGGGATTGGGTGGTCAGACTAGCTGACTTGGTTGACACATGTCATCGGTTCCCAATTGCACAGATCGATGCTCATGTTGTTGATTACTGGATTGTCTGTTCCAGACTCGATTATTTACAGACCATCGCCATATAGCTGGAATATTGCTAAGTGCGACGTAAAAGTAAACTCACTCACTCACTCACTCACTCACTCACTCACTCACTCACTCACTCACTCACTTTCAGTAATGAGACTCTTCTCCTGTCCTATTCAGGTTCAGGTCATGTGGTTTCCACTGTTGAGGAATACGAGTGTTTGAAGGCCAAGGTGAAGGCCATCTGCTCAGTGTTGATGCTACTTCAGAAGATACTCAACCAGAACAAACTGTTGCAAGGTGGGTTCAGGGAACATTACTCCCTGGTCTTAGGACGTTTGGAGAACTCATTGATATGACATCAGACTTTTACCCTTTCAAACCCGGTATTTTGCAGATTTTAAAGAAAATGACTTGACAGGAATCTGTCCCCAGCCTGAATGTCTGACTGTAGTCCTTTGTAGGAGTTGGTTTGGAGCTTTAGTGTGTCAGACAGATAAATCGGGGAATCACTGCAGGATTTAATGCATTAATTGTGGAGTCAGGCAAAGTTTCACCAATTCATTCAACCATGTCTTCCGATTAATGCTTTGATGTTGGAGGAGGTCGTCATGACACTTTATGTAAATCGTTACATTTGAAAATTGACTTGTTTATTTTTGTTCAAAGTAATGTTTTCTATGTTTTCTACTCTGTTAGTGTTATTGGCTGGTTACCATCACAAGTGTTATAACCCCTTGTCACTGTCAACTTGTATTACACATTGGTCACCATCCACTAGTGTTATTTGTGGACACTATCCACTAGTGTTATTTGTGGACACTATCCACTAGTGTTATTTGTGGACACTATGCACTTGTGTTATTTGTGGACACTATCCACTAGTGTTATTTGTGGACACTATGCACTTGTGTTATAACGTGGGCCCAGTTGTTCAAAACCCGGCTATCTTTTAACCACTGGTTAAATCCTCTTAACCAGTCGTTAAAGTTAACCAAGTGTTAAAAACATTTCTCAAGACCTGGTTATCTTTAACCCACAGTTATCTTGGCGTTAAAGTTAACACACCTACGGACCGCTGCTAAATAGTTAACCGTGTTGTTTACATTGGCAAGATGGCATTGGTCATTCAACCGAACGCAGCATGCATGGTGCTGTTAAGAACCAAGGACAAGAGAAAGTTTATCGTGCTTATGATTTCAACATAACAGATTATTCGGATAGTGAACTGTGTATGCATGACAGGTTTGGAAGGAGGTCTATCGAGTATGTGATGAACACTGTAAGAGATATTCTTAACCATACATTAACATTCACTTACGACTGAGAGACATTTACTTCTTGGCATTGGGAGAGGTACGAAAATATGCGTCACGTTTTCGAAAATGCACTTAAGCGAATGCCGAAGTGCGCTTTCCGCCATGTTGGATCGTGTTTATGAAATGATGTTTTACGGAGACCAGTATTGAGACGCCAGTTACATCATGTATATAGATCTATCATATTCGGCTGTGACAAATAGAAAACTGAATTCCCCATATATTTTAGAATCAAATTACAGGAGGTTTTGTCAGCAATACCAACTGTGTAGATAAAATGAAACGAAAGATATTGGGTGGGAAAATGAACCCTGTGCTTGAAAGGCTGCACATGTTTCAAATGTAAACAAAGAAAAATTCCGATTTTACAGTTTGTTGCATTTTATGAAATTTTATGACGTTTTTTCGTTGCTTGTAATGGCTCATTACCTAGAGATTATGCATGGCGAGATTACAGTAGCAGGAAATCAAAAATAGATACACTACAGTGATTTGATAATTCATATGAAATTGTCAAAGTTTCCATGTGGCGTGACGCAGTGACTGATGCAAAATCAACGGTAACAACAACAGTAATTATCAGCATTTCTGGCTTCTCATACTTACAATGAAACCGATAAAACACAATACTAAGGTAGTCAGAATGATTCTGATTGCATACCTGTCATATTCATGTACAAACGACCCCTGAATCAAAGGAATAGTTCTCACAAAACCCTGTGTACCCTTTGTCGCCGATGCCACCTTTTGTAAGAAATCTGTATTCGGTACTGTAGTGATGTCGTCTGTCAACTTTGTTGGACATATTAGGTAACTTCTTTGAGATGAAGGTCAGTTGAACAAGAGTAAACACAATCACCCTATCATCCCGATTACACTTTCAGTATTATGTGATAAATTTTGCATATTGCATAATAAATCATTGATATTGTTGATATATTCTGGACACAATAAAATAGTAAAATCAGTTGGGCTGTTTTTATCTAAAGAATTGTTGTGTTCTGACATAGAAGCCGAGACATTTTATAATGGAAAGTGGGTGAGATACAAAGCAATTTCGGATTTTCAGATCTCAAGAAAAAAAATGTACAAAACATGCCTTTGCATCAACTAAAATATGGTATTACTTTAATCAATACCATTGCAAGGATTAAGACTTATCAGAGTGTTAAAATAACCAAGTTTTGAACAAATGGGCCCTGGTCGCTATCCAATACTTATATAACCTTGACACTACCAACAAGTGTTATAACCTATTCACTATCCATTAGTGTTGTAACCTTGACACTATCCACTATTGTTACAACCTGGTCACTTTCCACTAGTGTTTTACGATTTACTCTATTCACATGTGTCATAACCTGGTTACCATCCACTAGTGTTCTTACATGTCAATATCTATGTGTGTTATAACCTTGACACTGTCCACGTGTGTTATAAGCTGATCACTATCCATTATTGTTACAACGAAGGCATTGTCCAGTAGTGTTGTCACCATAGCACTATTCAAGTGCACTTTCCTGGGTACTAGTGTCACAAAGAAGGCACTACCCACTAGTGTTATATCATTTGTACTATCCACTATGAGTGTGGACACTATCCATAGTGTAAGAGTCTGGACGCTGTCTATCCTTGATGTGTGCAGGTGGTTTAGAGGAGCTTCAGTCACGGGTTGACCACCTCCGTGGGATTGTGGAGAGTGAGAGACTAAGCAGTGCTGGCAGTGGTGGCACATTTGAGTGGGTGGACAGCCTGCTGGTGAAGGCACTACAGAACGGAGACTGGCTCCTCATTGACAATGTCAACTTCTGCAGGTAATTCTTTGGTTCCAAAGTTCTGAAATAAATTCTTGATGATACGGGTACTTTCTTTCCTGAAATGGGGCCAGTTGAGTACTGTGGACTCTGGCAATATTGGCCTCTGTAAACATAGGCATTCTGTCTACAACGGCATAAAGTTTCAGTCCCGGCAGAAATGCTCTTAATTAGCATATAGAAACATCTGTAATCATCGGCTTCTGTGTACTCCAGATATCGGCATTGTTTTTCAGTACCAACAAACAATTTGTTATGAAAACAAATCCGTAAAAACCGGCACATGAAAGACGGCGCAACCCTTTGAGGCAATTAGGTTCAAATGATGTAACAACACAATTCACAGTTACTACTCGACATTATTCAGAAATGGGAAGTGTCTATTAGTGTCTTGTTAATTAGTGAGTGATACATGTCCCTTACACAGAGCGATGAATATTGCTCAGTTTGACTGTAAACACTGTAACAACACATTTCCCGATATTATTCAGAAACGGGAAGTGTCAATCAGTATCTTGTTAACTAGTGAGTAGTACGTGTCACGTGATAAGTACTATGGCCTTAGACTGAGTAACGTGAAACTCTTGTTACCTTCCTGCAAACACGACATCAGTTCTTCAACCTCTAGATCAAAGCATAATCCGTGCATTTAAGGCGCGTTATCGACGATATCTGTTGAGATCACTTGTCTCTCGAATGGACACATGTACCGGCACTGATGAACTTTGCAAAGCAATCATGGTGTTAGATGCAGTGTAATGGATCGCAAGAGCGAGGAATGAGACAACATCCCTGACTATTCGCAAGTGTTTTGCTTCATGCGGATTTGGTGTGTGTGAAACTGTTTGCAGTGACGACGAAGAAGACGACAACATTCCCCTAGCTACATTAGTGGCCACAATAAACAAGGAAGCTACAAGCAATGAATATGTAGGGTGTGATGACGATTTGCCTACGGAAAACCCCGATTTGAGTGAATTTGAAACAGACTTGATAACTCAAGTAAAACAGACTGAGAACAAGTGTCCTGATGAAGAAGAGAATGAAGTCGAAGATGAAGATGAAAATGTGTTTCCTAAACTGACTGCAAGTCGTGTTTTGAGGATGTGCACTCAGATTAAACACTTCGCATCTAGCCAGGAAGTGCGACTTCTACATTATGTGCAGAACTTGGAAAGTGCAGCTGAGGACATTGCTCTTGTTATTATTTGAATGTGTAATAAATGACTGAGACTGCCTTGTTCCTTATCAAACATGTTGTTAAAGTTAACGAGACAGTACGACTTCCGTTGTGCGTCGGCGTCATGAGGCAAACTGCCTATACCGGCACTTTGTCAAAACCAGCATTTTCATTTGGTCCAGAGTGGTGCCGGTATTGACAGAGTCCACTGTACTTGAAGTATGAAACCAATGCTCTCCTCCCCCAATTGTGGTCTATCCTTTAGCTACTGTCATATGTATGTATTAATTTCATAAAGTTTGACACAAACTATGAACATTTTTCTTAGTTCTGGCAATGTTTTCTGTTCAGTCCCTCTGTGCTGGATCGTCTGAACGCCCTGCTAGAGCCAGAAGGAGTACTGAGCATCAATGAGAGAGGAGTCATTGACGGCCAGATACCAGCAATTAAGCCACACGCCAACTTCAGGTAAACAGCATTGTAGGTATAGGAATGGTTGAGTGTATGTGTATAGGTTTGGGATGCTTTTAGCAATATTCCAGCAATGTGACGGTGAGGGACACCAGAAATGGGATGCACACATTGTACACATATGGAGAATTGAACCCAGGTCTTCAGTGCGATGAGAAGGTGCTTTTACCACAAGGCTGTCCCTCCATCCCCCTAGAAATTATGAAACTGATAATGCAAACACACTTGTATGCATATTTCTGTTTTTATTTCATTGTATTTTATGATATGATGTGTTAGCTGTGTCCTTATTTCATCTATTTGTTAAAATGCTTATGAAATATAAATTTGGTAAATGTTTAGAATGTTATTAAGAAAATGTAATTAACTTGCAGGCTATTTCTGGCAATGGATCCCAAATTTGGTGAAATTTCTCGGGCAATGAGAAATCGTGGTGTTGAGATATATATTCCAGGTGAGGTAAGTGGGACTCTTTGGTTTTACCGTCTTGGATTTAGAATGAGAAGTGATTGTGTTCAGGTGCCATCAGAAGGACTTCTCTCAGATGGGAACATTGTTACACAGTATTCAGTGTTCACAGAATGCCATTAATTGATACCTGTTCATATAGAAGATCTTATACACAATGGCCTCGTTTAGGTACAAGAGCTCAAATTCTCCTTAGTTACCTACTCTATGGTCTCACTATCTTTAAGTGGCATTTGGAAACTGAGTCATGAGAGACTTTGTCATTGATTTCAATGATTTCTATGATTTCAATGTTCATTGTTCAGTGTTTGATAGTGTTAACACATTTTTGTTTTGTTACACTGTAAATGATTTCAGTTTCAAATGTAAATGGTTTAATTTTAAATTTTAAATGGTTTAATGTCTCATGATGTTTAAGTAGTAGGTTTCAAGTTTTGCTGTAAATTGTATGTAATGTGTAAATGTAGAATTTGTATGTTTAAATGTGAATGGTTCAGTGTTTATCTGTTTATCACTGGTTAAATATTAATGTGATTGTGAAATATTAATCTGATTGTTAAATATTAATCTGAGTTGGTTCAATGTTTATGTGGATTTGGTTTTATGTTAACCAGATTCAAGTTATCTAAATTCAGTTTCATGTTAACTAGATTCAGTTTCATGTTTAACTGGAATTGGTTATCATTATTTATTATTGAATTAAATTGGTTTTATGACTACTTGAAATTGGTTCAGTGTGCTGTAAAAAGATTGGGGATCACCTTCCATATTTATGGTGCAATTCAAAATTCTATTTTGATGTTCTTTAATTATCTAGAATTATCACATATTACATCTCTCTCTTGTACACACCCTGGTGGTTAGAGTGTTTGCTCTTCACGCCAAGAACCCAGGTATGATTTTCCACATGGGTACAATGTGTGAATCCCATATCTGGAGTCCCGTGTTGTGATATTGGAATAATGCTAGAAGCGGTGCAAACATAATCTCACCCACTCTTGAACACAGGGGAAAGTGCATGTCAGATTGGTTTATCCATTTGGTTTACTATCATTAATGATTATAATGATGCTAATATTTGTGCCTAGAATCCAATGCTACAATGCTCTCCCTCGTTACCATACTACCCTGAGGGACCTGTACTTTCAACGCTGCTTCTAAGTGCTAAGCGTGACCATAAAGGTCCATACATCCGTTTCTCAGCTAGGACTGGGTGCAACATGGATGAAGTGCCTTGTCCAGGGACACAACACAGAATGAGAGTCAGGTCACAAATGTTTGGTGTCTCCGATTCGGACCCAGGCATTTGTCGTGAGAGGCAAGCATGAAAACCAGTACACCACTGTGGATTATTTCAAGATTTGTGTAATGGCATCTTTATTGTATTTATAGGAAAGTTACAGAGCTTGATACAGATTTTTGTCAAGAACAATTGTTGTTGTAGTGGGGAGTCTCAGTCAGTTAGTGATTCTTAGTCTAAAATTGTTCCATATTAAACTGGAATTGGTTCCGTGTTATCCTGGAATTGGTTTAATGGTCTTTCACCAGAACAGGTTGGAAGGTTTAATGCATCCTGTTTAATATCTAACTTTAAATGTGTAAACCTGATAACCTTCTGTAAGATATCCTGCATCAAGGAGGAAATTGCTTTTACTATGAATATTTATGATTATACTTTGAAAAGTTTCTAAATCTTTCTGGCATAGGAAATCTATTTTATCCTAGTGCATTGACCTTGTACACTAGGATTATGAAGAAATCAATTTATTGGTGGACATCAGACAGTTAAGTTTAAAAAATGAAGTGAGAATTGTGAGCTGGGGAAGAATTTATCTTGGGGATTTAGGAACAAATTAGCTAATACTTTAATTCAAAAGCCAGATAATTTAGGTTCTCTCTCTTTCATAAAATACTCCATTGATACCAGCACCATCTTTGAAGTGGTCATGTGACTTTGAGGGATGATCAAACAAGTTGATCATAAGTATCAATGTCACAAGACACTGGATTTAAATCAGTTGATCCTCAAACACCAAAAAGATTATGTTCATAAATATGAATTTTCAATCATGAAAGACAGGATTATTGTGTCCAAATATTAGAAACCTTCATATTTAATCCAAGATATTTTTATCAGGGATATCAGTTTGCAATTTCAAACGAAGGGGATGAGATTGCTGGAATTCAAAAGAAACTTTTTATTCGGGTGTGACTTAGTTTTCCAGAGTGTAGCAACACAGCACAAGTGAAGTTTTGTGAATTTTGAAATTTGAAAATGAGTGGGATAATTTTGATACAAACTGTCACTTAAAAAAATGAAAAACTGTTTGAATATGGGGTACTCACCTATGCAACTTGCTTGAATGAGAGTGTGTTGACTTGAGCACAGTGATACAGTAAACACAAGGCTATGTTAAGCAGTATCAGCTGATGTGACAGGCATCCATGTCAGTACAAAGCTCACTTAGCAGCACCAACTTCAGCTGTGTGACCGTTGAAGGTTGTACAAGTTCCAGTACATTTCAGAACAGCCATTGCATATTCAAAAACAAGAAGTTTCGTTTTCAATGAATACTGGTTCCATCTCCTTTCATCCAGAAATGTAATGGCAATTTGAAAAAATAAGTTTGTGAAACCTGGTTCTGTAATTACACAAACTTGGCATGTGCTGGACTGCTTAAGATTCGTCGGTTTTCTACCCTTTGATCATATGTGTTGGAAGGCAGGGTGGCAAGAAATGCATAGATTTGACCCTCAGAGATTGACTTCTACCTCAACACTGTGCTTGATTTGATAATACGACATCTAACGAGCCTTGTTACTCGCTTGATTAATTTGAGGAGTTGATGTGTTCAGCGGGGAATTATGGCAGGGCCCTGTGATTGGCTGATGTTAGGGAGCCATTACCTTGTCGGCTGTGGGGTTAGTGGAGCACATATACTGATATGATTGTCCATCGGATTATGTAAGACCATGGCTGCTTGGAGGAGAACTGCTTATGTCTCTGTTGGTTCTAATTCTTTGCAAGCTCCTCAAGTGAGGATGGGGATCATGCTGTTTCTGAACAACAATACCCACATAACAGTTCCTAGTTTTTAACTTGGGATAGTACATGTGTTTAGTGTCAGAGTTATTGGCTCTCGTTGCGCTTTTAGAAGATGGATGGAAAATATGATATTTTAGTAACAAGGGATGAAGTGCAGGTTTGGGTTAGTGGAAATTTGTCACGGCATCCATGTTCTATATTCTGGTCTGCTGCTAGCTCTGATTAAGGAATAATGGAGTAGATGGGCAGATTACGCAATCTCACATGTAATATGTAATGGTAGTTAATTTCATTTCATTGACTAGTTATGAGGTTTATACAGTATTAGCTTGTGATTATCTAGTCACCTTGTTGGTTTTAGTGTGGAAAGAAGCTTTTCATTTCCTCATATTTCAGCCAAGTGTATATTTTATGAATCAGCCCTGGCTTCCACCAGAGCTGTTGTTTGTGTGAGATCAAGTGATCTCCTAGGAGATAATGTTCAGTGAATGTGCAGATCATTGTGACATCATTGGTTACAATGACATCACAGTGAAATGACATCATGTATTTCTCTGTTAGTCCGTTTTGCTTTCTGTACCCAGGACACTGGTTATTGCAATTCGAAGAATAAATCTCAAAGATAAATAGATTCTCACCCTCCTGAAGTTTGATGTCTAACATATTATATCTGCCGTGCTGCTTAATAGGCCAATGAAGGCCATATAATGGGGGGATGGTTTCCAGGTCACATGTATCCAGTGTAATTATCCTAGCTTTCTATGGAAACTCGTAGCTGTCTTATATAATTTGTTGCAGTGTTGATTTATATTGTTCCTTGCACACTCTCATCCTATTCCAAAAGATCCTTTGATGTCAGTGTTTCCATTTGGAGTTCAGTAATATGGGAATCAATCGATCATTTGTCTCATTGTGAAACTATCGTATTTAAGCGGCCATGATAGATGCTTGTTGCTGATGCAGTGGTTATCCTCTAACTTATGACATGGGGCTTATGCTCATGCCATTAACCATTGGTTTGACTAGAACAGAGCTTTAACAATCTGATAAATACTTTGTGAATGACTTTGAAATGTTCATTTAGGATTGTTAGTATTTCTCTAGCCCTTGACTCCCCAACACATATTTTTTCAAGACAGCTAACCGATGAGTGAAATTGTAAACATAAGTTTCTAAGATTACAGCCCTTTTTGGGGTCTGTTTGCCAAAATATCCTGACTAATGTTTTGTTTTTTTTAATGGGGCTCATCTGAAAACATAAGTCTGAGTTTTGAATTAAGCTAGAGTTTTTACTCAAATTTGAGAAAATGCCTTCCCAAGAAAGACCTGAAATTGATATTAAACTCAAACATAGTAGACAATTTGAGTTTTGGGGATAGATTTCTTAAATGGTTTGTGCATTTTTGTTTTAAAAATGCAGTTGAGTTAAAAATTCAGCTGTTTCAAATTGTCAAACTCAGCTTGAAATTTGAGTGAAAACTTAAGTTTGTTTCTAGAAATCAGGGCCTAATTGCATATTCATCTACATGTGAGTATTGTGGTTAATTTGTGCTGTCACTCTGGGAAGAATGGATCCAAGTATACATATGGCTTCCAGCATCAAACTGGAGTTGGAGCAGCGCACTACCTGCTGAGCCACTGGAACCTTCACATGTTATACTGCAGTTTATCAAACTGGTATGTCTCCCACAGGATGATGGCTGCCCATATTCAACATATGACACAAAGAGGATGATGAAAGGGTTGGGCCTGGATGACAAACTTGTGTGTGATTGGCTGCTTGATCTCCACACCACAATGAAAGAGAGGCTCCCTCGCCCTGATCAGCCAATGTTAATGGACTTGCTGTGCGTGTCGGCCATGGTGGTACAGCAGGTAGATCGAGGTGTCTTGCGTGACAAGGCACTTTACCATGCGGCCAGTGATGTGTATGTAAGGAGTCACAAAACAACATTGTCTAAACAGGTGTGTTCAATTTAGATCGGTTTACTGGTGTTGTTGTTTAATGCTTCACACAGCAATATTCCAGCTATAAAATGACAGTTAATAAATAATCAGATCTGGACCAAACAAAACAGTGATCGACATGATGAGCATCAATCTACACAATTTAGATACAAAGACCACCCACAGCAGTTAACCTGACCACCGCATCTTAGTTTCCTTACCTTTAGCATAGGTTGCTGAACACCGCTTCCAACCCAGATCTCCTTGAGAAGTTCAGTTTGGAAAGGGCAGTTGTGTTATATTAGTGGTCATAACTTGACTCAGTATCCCTACTTGTCTACAATGTGTCAACCCATTATATTATTGATTAAAGTAGCCAACTCAATCCAAATGGTCAATTTACCAAATGATTTTAATAAAAATGCTTTGACATTTGTATGTCTCAGATGACATATAAGATCCAATAATTCTGTTGAGTAATTTGCAAAATGTATTTAAAGGTCACATATACTCTAATAGGGTACAAATGCAAATGCAAAGTCAACATTGCACAATTCTCAACCGCAAACGAAATTTCAACCAATCAGAGCCTCGCGTCTCAGTGAGGTAATAGTGGGTATAGAAATGAGGGTCTGTGCAGTATTCATCTACATTTCAGGGGTTAAACTATTTCGTTTACAGGTTTGTACAAACCTTAAATCGCGAAAGCTGTTGAGAAAAATCTTTTAGTTTTGTGTCCTGCTTTGGCTAGTTTTCGAGTTACAACCCTTGTTTTCATAGACGATTCTGTCAAAATCACTTGGTGTTGCTAGGTTGTAATCCGTGTTAGGTGGTATAAACCTACATGTTATTTGTCTTTATTCACTTGATGCTCAGTTAATGAATTTATAACAGGTATAATTAGTGGTAACGCCACTTAGATTACCCGACAAAGGTCCCCATTTGGTATTTCTTTTGTCTAGATCTATCAAAGGATTAACCAATGACAAGCTGATTGATTAATTAGTTTTATGGGGATTTAAATGGGGGATTTGTCAAAAGGAAGTGTTTATGTATGTACATTTACTAATCTACACTGAATACACTCTGTCGTGTATGTGTCTATGTAAAACAACACCCTTCTTTCAAAGGATTAACCACCAATACATTGATTGATTGCTCATTATTGGCTGACTAAATAACTATTTAAAAAGAATGTTGCACATTATGCAATTAGTTGCCAGGTGTGCTATCTTGGGTAACCAATGAAACTATACAGCAATGTGAAAAACCTGAAACGATACATCACGTTTTCGTATATTAGACTGTTAAAAGACACATCACTTGGGAAATCTGCAGATGAATTATATATCACTTGTTTTTGTGGATATTGATGGATACATTCCTCGAAGAAGGTAAGTGCCTGACATTGCTCCTATAACTTTAATTTTAATATTTGCATTTTTGTTTTTAATAAGTTGTTGTAGCTTTCAACAGAATCATTGTTTTCGTCGTTAAGTGTAATGATGCAGACGATGTACAGTAGGGCATGCGTGCGAATTATGATTCATATATGAAATGTCTACATATTACATTCCTGTTATACAGATCACTTCTTTTTATTAAGTTGCAAGCAAATGCATGCAAGTATGATTATAAAGTAATTAGGATTATGAGATCAAGTATAAAGACGTATATTGACAAGTGTCTACATACTGGTGAGTGAACATTGCAAACCAAGTGAATTTAGCAAGTGAAGAAATTTATCATGCAGTATTTTCACTTCGACCCCGACGTCGCTTAGGTTATGTTACAGGTTGTGTCATGCAAACTCCTTTTGGTAATGATTCGTATACATGCTTATGTAGTTTTGATTGTCTAACTTGATGAGGACAAACCATACATAATCTCTTTAATTCAAATGGATTTGACTTCACGATTTTAAAAAATGGCAGCGCCCTGTTTTGGGATGAATGCTATTTAAGTTTGTTTTCATCGACTTACAAAGGGACAATTACTTTCTACTGGTAGTAAAATATGTATTTTATTGATGGACAATAGGATTTTGCATGATATTGCTTATAACATAACAATTTCACTCTTGGAAGTGAGATGGAGGTCAATATAACATTGCTTGCAATATAAGTGTCACTTCGACCCACACCTAGCTTCCTTGGAAGAAGTCCTTATGTTAAAAGTTGTGTCATGCAAAATCCTTTTGGCCATGATTCAAATGCATACTTAACTCCCAGTAAAAAGTAGTTTTGATTTTCTAACTTGATGAGAACAAATCATAATCTCAATAATTCCAACGGACTTTAGCCCGTGACTTCACGATTTTCAGAAATGGCGGCGCCCTGTCTGAGGATGAATGCTGTTTAAGTTTGTTTTCACCGACTTACAAAATTACTTTCTACTGGTAGTAAAATATGTATTTTATTGATGAACATTAGGATTTTACATGACATTGCTTATAACATAACAATTTCACTCTTGGAATCGGTCAATATGAGGGCTCAATATAATATTACTTACGATATCATTGTCACTTCGACCACAACCTCGTTTCCGAGGAAGAAAGCGATATATCCATGCAAAATCCTTTTGGTCAGCAATGTGTCGTAAGCAGTCTTGATTTTATAAACTCATTTTCTATCCTGAAAGCGTGGTTGGGGGCGAACCATCCGATTTAGTATATACCACAGGCTTCCACACAGCTCACTTGGCACACACTAACAACCAATTTAAGCACAAACTACGGAGTCTGGTTGAAATCTGTGCATAGTGACTTCATCACCCGACCCCAAGGAACAATTGATGGCAACACAACAATTCAGCATGTCTTTGGTGACGTCGAGAAATCAGCAAAATGACGAACTTCCTACACATTTTCTATACATTTAACGGGAAATCATTCCTTCTATGACGTCACTGTAGGGGGCTCTGGCGACAGAGTTACGTAACCGTCTGCGGTTTCATTTGCGGGCGAGAGAGAAGCAGACGGCTTTTTAGCAACTTTTAAGCGCTTGTTATTAATTAACCACAAGCTTTTTTTAAAAAAAAGTGGTGTTTCGTTTATGACTAACCAAAAGCCTTTTATATGCAGTGATATAAAGAGTGCCCCAAAATTGAGTTTAGTGGTCCTTTAAGCGATTTGAATTGTTTAAGTTGGTTTAACAAAACTTGATGCAACCTGTTCAATTTTCTAGGCTGCCAAGGAAATACTGACAGAGCACATGAAGACTTTCCAGGAAAGTTGTGTCACTGGACAAGTTGATGATTGCGAGCTTGGGTTATGGCCCTTGTCTCTGTGTGGAACACGTGACTATGGACAAAACACGACCCTGGCTAATGTTCAGAACCCAGCAGGCGTTCTCATCTACCTCATGGGGTGGATCAAGTCAGGCTGGACCATGTGAGTTCTCATTTAATGTTAGATATCATCTTAGATTATTGAGTTTAATCACAAAATTTAAGTCTTGATGTTGTTTATGTTTTAGAAGAGTATGTGTCTCTCAGAGTAAATGTTGTTTTAAAAACACATGCCATTTAGAAAGTGATGAAATGTAGCACAAATTATGTTGGGACTTACACTTAGGGGGGATGCAACAAGAATAGCAACACGAAAAGTCTGTTTTCAGTCAATTTAAGTATATGGCAGGCTCTTTTTGAAGATGATTGGTTAGATAACAATGTGTTCAGTATGTGGTACACTATGGTTTTTGGAGATGATTGGTTAGATAACAATGTGTTCAGGATGTGGTACACTATGGTTTTTGAAGATGATTGGTTAGATAACAATGTGTTCAGTATGTGGTACACCATGGTTTTTGAAGATGATTGGTTAGATAACAATGTGTTCAGGATGTGGTACACTGGTTTTTGAAGATGATTGGTTAGATAACAATGTGTTCAGGATGTGGTACACTATGGTTTTTGGAGATGATTGGTTAGATAACAATGTGTTCAGGATGTGGTACACTGGTTTTTGAAGATGATTGGTTAGATAACAATGTGTTCAGTATGTGGTACACTGGTTTTTGGAGATGATTGGTTAGATAACAATGTGTTCAGGATGTGGTACACTGGTTTTTGAAGATGATTGGTTAGATAACAATGTGTTCAGTATGTGGTACACTGGTTTTTGAAGATGATTGGTTAGATAACAATGTGTTCAGGATGTGTTACACTATGGTTTTTGAAGATGATTGGTTAGATAACAATGTGTTCAGGATGTGGTACACTGGTTTTTGAAGATGATTGGTTAGATAACAATGTGTTCAGGATGTGGTACACTATGTTTTTTGAAGATGATTGGTTAGATAACAATGTGTTCAGTATGTGGTACACTGGTTTTTGAAGATGATTGGTTAGATAACAATGTGTTCAGAATGTGGTACACTATGGTTTTTGAAGATGATTGGTTAGATAACAATGTGTTCAGGATGTGGTACACTATGGTTTTTGAAGATGATTTGTTAGATAACAATGTGTTCAGGATGTGGTACACTATGGTTTTTGAAGATGATTGGTTAGATAACAATGTGTTCAGTATGTGGTACACTATGGTTTTTGGAAAATCCCAAATTGGGTTTGCTTGGACTATTATTCTGATCGAGTTAAATTTGTTGTCTAATATCAGGCAATAAAGAAAAGTGCAGGAACTGGAAGCTTCTCAGGTTACAAGTCAGTCACCATTCTTCTATTTCTGTGTAATATTTGTAACATTCAGAAGAATATGACTGCCATGCATTGGCCTTAGTGTAGATGCTCATGAAGATTATGTAAAGGATCATCTTAAGCCAGGGAATGTTAATTTGAGGACAGTGCTTAATGCAAAAATGATGGTAATATGCTGTGACATACTTTGTCCTCTGCTGCTTTGGAACAATATATGACCTGTTCTTTCATGCTTTCAAATAAGTTGTCCTTTAAATAGTACATTGTTGTAAAGGTCCATAATGAATTGCTTCTCAGACAGTGTGGAACCACTGAATGCAGATATCCTCTTGGGCCTTAGTATAATTGGGGACCATTGTGCTGTTTCAGAACTGAAGACATCGACAGCTCTATCATAACAAAACTGACAACTAAGTTGAGAGGGGCATCAGAGTTGTATGTGTCACTCCTGCCAGAGAGAGACTGGCAGACGGCATCAACATGGCTTCAAAGGCTCATGGGACATTTGCAGATAGACATGAGAGAGCTGCCATCTATGAAGGGGAGACATGGATTAGCACTAGGAAACTTTGTGAGAGCTCTGCCAGGAATGTTAGCTCAATGTCTCAAGCAGCTTTCTGACCAGCCAATCAGCTTGCAGTATAGAAATGCTCTCCATGCCCTGTGCAAGGGACAGACAGAAGGTGTGTGGGCCATTTTATCACTCATTGTAGTACAAATTGATTGACTGATCCAACTAGAAAGTCCTGTCAGGTCTAGTGACAATGGAATAACAAGTCTTGAGATGAGAGGGTCCAACGTGACAGTTTCCCAATCGGGAAGTTCTGATCGTTCATTATTATGGGTTGTCCTTATACCGTGGCACAGTTCCTCACTTGCTCCTATTTTCATCAAGTGTCAGTAGACTGAAGGTATCACACCAGCTGTGTCTAGTAGTTAGTTACATACACTACACTAAAACATATGCACTGTCATACTTACAAAAGGGGATGTTGATTATGGAAGTGTTTCTTATATTGATGGATGATTTGTGTAGACAAATCTCTCAGGATTGTTTTCTTTTTTTATTAATTACAAGTGGGGATTGAATTTTGTTCACAATGTGTTTGTTATTGTGATGTTCAGTATTCCATGTTTGTGGTATATGGTGGTCATAGTGTATGATGTTCTGTGGTCATAGTGTATGATGTTCTGTGGTCATGGTGTATGATGTTCTGTGGTGATAGTGTATGATGTTCTGTGGTGATAGTGTATGATGTTCTGTGGTCATGGTGTATGATGTTCTGTGGTCATGGTGTATGATGTTCTGTGGTCATGGTGTATGATGTTCTGTGGTCATGGTGTATGATGTTCTGTGGTCATGGTGTATGATGTTCTGTGGTCATGGTGTATGATGTTCTGTGGTCATGGTGTATGATGTTCTGTGGTCATGGTGTATGATGTTTTACCCAATTTGTATGTGATGTTGTGTGGTTGAATTTATGACGTTAAGTACATGTGTGTTAACTGTGTGTTTTGATAATGTATTAAAGAAACAGTAGGGTGATCTCTAGTTCTGGGAAAACAAACAACTCTCTCTCATCAAATGTGTCCCATCTGCCAGTGAAGAAGAACGGAAACAGTCAATTATGTCAGTCAAATTAGTTGCATGAGGAATGTCACTTGCAGAATTTGGCTGTAATTAATATTGATTTCAAGGATAGCCGGCGATGGAGAGGCATGACGTCTGAAATACTTTCCCTCTTTGATTCCTTTTTGGAAAATACATTTTAGTGTTCTTGTAAAGTAGTTTTCACAAACTCTTCATGAACAATTTGAAACCTAGGCACTTCTAGTTATGTCCCCGTGTGTTGTTAGTCTTTACGGTGTTTTGTCATGAAAATTTGTTTCAAGATCTGTTTAGAGAGCAATATTTCCTGTAAAATGTAAATGTAACATATTGGGATTAATTCTGTTCAAGTTTAGACAAATTTAATAGAAAAGCCCTAAACATTGGTTGTATATTTTTTGCATCAAGTTATTGTTGAAATGTTTTCAGATAATTTTGTTTTTAATTTTAAGCTTTCCTTGTAAGGGCACATACTGCAAAATGCTAGATGTTTATAGTATTAATCTGTAAGACATGGACATATAACAGATTTTAATGGGTTTTTTTCGAAAGAGAAAGCATGATGTTATGCTCAATTTTTTAGTGTGAATTCTTTAGTGTGAACAAAACAACACATTTTCAACTGTCTTAGTGATATAGCAAAATCTAGAACCTAGCACCTCAGTCCTGCCCCCAAATCAGAAAAAAAAATAGGTTACAAAAGTTGTTTCCCTTGCCGATGTTTGAAACTCTTGCCGATAATCAGACACGGGTACATGGCAGGATACATGATATGCAGTACCTTCTAGTACCCAAACATCATGACTTGTGTCCTCAAGAGAGCTGAGAAATTGATACAAAGACATGACCAGGCTTGTAATTACCATCACTGAACCTTGACTTCATAAGTCTGTCAGCATGAACGTCATTGTCACCAGAACCAACATCATCATTTTCTGATGACATCATTGACATGACAAGAGTGTACAGAAATTTGTGTTTCTGTGACTTCAGTGGAATCTGTCCTTGTCGATCAACCATGGCACATTGTATGGAACCCCCATCTGATGCAGCATCTTCAACGTCGACTACACTCTGGGGAACTCCAGGACTGGCACCACCTCTCAGACAGTCTGCAGACTTTGTCATACAAGTGAGTGCAGCCTCTTCTTTGCACTGTGAAGCTTGTATGAAATTTACAATGTCACGTTTCCATGCATGTGTATGTGTGTGCATGTGCCTGGGTGTGTACAGGAGTGCTGGAGGTGGGGTTGTGTGTTTGTATGGTGCATATTTGAAGGAAAGAAGTTGGGAGCATATTGCAGTTATACTTTAAAACTTACAACTTATATACATGTTAAAAGTTTACACAGAAAGAAGAAAAGAAATTAAGAGTATATTGCAGATTATACTTTAAAACTCCTAAATTTTTATATCAATTTTAAACGTTTTGTACAGAAGTCACACACAAGCACAAACTTATTACACCAGATGAACTGAAGCCATTTTGTGTCATGATACTGTTTTCTGGACGTCATTCAACATTGTATGATAGAGAACCATGAGAGTAGGATCACAATCCATGCATCGTCAGATGTGAAATAAAGCAGTGTGACTTAATGACAGCCTACCAGACAACGGCGCTCAATAATGACATCAGCGGGAGAGAGCTCAGAGTAGAAGGGACGGCCAATTAGATTATATTTGTCTGTGGTCAGGATGTAGTTGATTAGAATCTCTACTTTCCACAGTCAGATCCAGTAGCGTGTCAAGGAATAGAACCAGTCAGCAGAAATTACGACTGAGATACCTGATTTGTCTCAAGTCGAGTTTGGAACAAAACGCTGTAAACAAGAGTCCATTTCTTATGTTAAGGGTGTCTTGGCAAATGTGGTAATTAAACATATAGTGACCAGATCGAAGTGTAGCAAACGTCCATCTCTCCTGTCACACAGATTCAAGTGGACCATCTCATCAGATCTGTCACAACATTTAAACTTGGGGTGATTGTGGAACTGTTTTAAAGTAATAAAGATAGACAAGACAGATTTTGCAGATTTCCAGACTGTTAAGGATTAGCCTGATGGGTGAAGTGAGTGAGTTTAGTTTTACGCCACACTCAGCAATGTTCTAGCCTTGTGGCTGTGGTCTGTAAATAGTTGAGTCTGGACCAGACAATACAGTGATCAACAACAGGAGCATCCGTCTGCGCAGTTATGAACCAATGACATGCATCAACCAAGTCAGAGTGTCTGACCACTCTATCCTGTTAGCTGCCTCTTGCGACACACATTGGTTACTTAAGATCAATTCTAAACAAAAAACCTTGAAGGACAGATACACAATGCTTAAATGTCAGCCATTTTAACTTTAGCCATTGAAACTTTACACCATTCCAAGCCCAGAGAAATATAGGTTATCATGCAAGTGTGTTTGGCAATGGTTAATATCCTGCATAAGGAATAAACACTAAGTATTTAGCTGGCCAAGGCTCGCTAAGTACAATGTCTATTCCTAATGCAGGATATTAACCATCCCCAAACACACAAGCATGATAACCTATTTATCATACAATGTCATTCTTACTTTATAATTTTAAAAAAATGCGATTTCATTTGCCGCAGATCATGAAACTAAATTTGGTGGGATGTGGCTGCATATCTATGACGTCACAAATATGTGGGTAGTAATACGTGTCGTCACAAGCTCGGTGACGCAAGTTTGTACTGATCACTCATTTGAGTGTGTAAGCACGGCAGACAATCCGGACATGATCACAGATCCTTGACGCCATGTTTGTTTACACTGTGAAAGTAGTCCCTAGAATTTGCATATGACCTGTCTGATTTGCATCGATATCCGTATATGACCCCAACGGATACAGAAAATATCCGTTGATTTTATCCTGCCAAGAACACTATCCATTGTATGCTAAATTCTGTTGAGTGATGTGTATCACATGAACACTTGTCAACCCCCCAAATATTACCTGAAATTGTAGCTGAAGTTTTCCCTGTTCAACCTGAGAATAATATTCTGTCATCCACTGTGTTGTTATACATATTCAGGCAATCAACAGGAGTGCCAAGACAAGATAGAAGATGCCAGTTTTTTGAGCGTTATCGTCTTTATTGTGCTGAAATACAGAGCAGCCTGACGCTGGATTAGAGGGCATGCAAATGATCATTAATTAACTATCTTCTGCTGGGACCAAATTCTAGTGCTGATATTGAGAGCATGCCGGATTAGAGGTATGGCGGGTTTGAGGGCTTCCACCGTAACCTGTTAATAACTAGCTGTTAGTTCCTTGCTTTGGATTAAGGTAGGTTCTACAAAGTTTGCTGTAGTACATGTTGCAGTTACCTTTTTGTTGGGTTTATTTAGTTTAAGATGCTTTGTTGTGCTGTGTGTTCACAGTTGTATACATGGTGTATGTGTAAATGTTGAGTCCCTGTGGTATATGCTTCATATTGCCTCCCCCAGGGTGTGCCTACTGCTGCACCTGACACTGCTTTTCCAAGACCTGCAGCCAATGGTGGAGAGACTCTCAAGCCTCGCACACACAGGTGAGGTACACATACTTAAATCTGTCTGGACAATGAAGGTTTAAGAATGAAGATTTTTTATGGATATGAACTTCTTTATGTGAGAACACAACGTTTCGGAGTTAATGCTTACTCCTTCATCAGGACCTGATGAAAGCATTAACTCCGAAACGTTGTGTTCTCACATAAAGAAGTTGATATCCATGAAAAATCTTCATTCTTATGTATTTCACTTCTAAATGCCCTTCAAAGACTTAATGAAGGTTTAATCAGTGGCCTAAGAAATAGTTGCAGAATGTGTAGTATTCATGTGGATAAACTTTGGGCCAATACTGGGTCTGCCTTGTTCCAGTTTTTCAGCAAATCATGCATGTGTGCCTTGTTTGAATCTAATTAGTTTACACTGAGATGATAGCGCTATAGTTTCCCCGTCCTTGTGGGTTCTAAAGTTTAACAATGCACATCTTGGTTACAATCTAAAAGTTTTCTCATCTGAGTTTCTGAACTGATTTTTCATCTGCTCTTCTCAGAAAGGACAAACTGTGCTGTCTGATGCATTCAGAGTGTGTTCTTTTTTCAAAAGAATGAATGAGAACATTAAAGATTCATCTTCATGTATTTGACAAGCCTGAATTCTAATCTTGCCTTCTTTGTCCAAATCTTTATGCCACAGCAGTTTGTTTGCACATCCTAAGGTGATTTGGGAGAAGCTTTGTACCTCTTAATGCAAAATGAAAACTAGAATATTCTATGCTTGATATTAACATGATTAATGCTTTTTCTGTGATTTATATCATGCTATAAACCATCTAGATGAACAATTTGACACAGCGGCACCTAATTTGATGGCAATTATCTGGTGAATAAATTTACAAGAACACACACAGGAAGGGTAAGCAGGCGACAAATTTATGAATAAGTTCTGCAGGCAATGTCCCGAGGTCTTTCAATGTTGAAGGGGCTATTGATTTCAGCTTAATGGATGCTGCAGGCCTCCACAGCGATGAGTTTACTGGGACCAGGGCCACTTTTACCTTGTCTTTTATGAAAGTTGAAGTTTTCTATGAATAGCGAACTAGAAGGAATCCATGTAATGATGGTGTGTGTGATTACTGAGGCGGCCTGGCGACTGTAAACTGCATGACAATCACGCATCAATAAAAATTCAAGCAGTGTGCTTTGCAAAGGATCACTCTGCAACGGGCACCTCATTTCTATGTGGGGTTGTATGGAGGTTATTTTAGGGTATGCGTGTATTTATATCCCCGATTTTCTGGTGGTTATGTCACCCTTGTGGCATGATTGACATCCATAAAATAGAATTGTATTTTTTTATTTTCATGATGACAAAAAATACTGTATCGACAAAATTATTCAGTTTGTATGTTCAGCTTTGCTATTGGATTGTAAAACATGATAAGTATTGTGTTTACTAGTTAATGATGTTGTGATTTGCAGAGATCTTTAAAATCTGTTATACCTCAGACTGATTTTGTACCGAAGTAAAAGAGGGCTTGTTTTTTTGGTTTGTTTTAATGTGACGTTTATGAAATACAATATGTCAGTTTTCTGCTGTCTCAATCTCTATTTTGTCTTGTCCTTTTATTGTGACATAGTAACAAAACACAGGAAGCTTCTGTTGTTTAGAGACTCTCTGTTCTTCTCCGATGCTTCTGAAATAGTGCTAAATGCAGATCTAAATCAATCAATCGCTCGCTCACTCACTCACTCACTCACTCACTCACTCACTCACTCACTCACTCACTGGGTTGATATTTCACTTGTTAGTAATTCAACTGTCCTGGAATGGTTTAACATTCCACCATCTCTCACTTACTCACTCACTCACCCATAATGACTTATGTCTTTGGATTTTACAACTTCAGAAATATTATGTTGATTCCTTAAATTCATCTTCCATTTGAGAGCCATTAATCAAATAACATAATATTTCTGATATAATTTCCTGATGTGAAGCTTGCCTTTACTCCTGGTGAAATGTATTTGGTAATCTTGCTGTATCAGGGCAAAAATAAAATATTACTGGTTGATACATTTAATCAAATTGCTTGGAACATGTTCACTATGGTTGAGAGTCTGCTGACATGATATACAAATCAATATATTTGAAAAATGTACTTGAAGTTACCATGAAAAGCTGTCCATGTTGATTTGGAGTGGATGTTGAAAAATTGCCCTCAATTAAGATATCATTTGTCATTTTTATTTGAAAGTTTTCATTTCTGTTGAACTTCTTCAACATGGCTGTGAAAATAATTAGGGTTCCTATTTAACCCAAATGTAAAAAAACACAAATTGTTGGAAGATTGATTGAAATGTCTGACTAAAACCACAAAAAAAATCATGTCTGTAAATTCACATCACATTCTGATGAAAGTTAAGGTTGAACCTTGTGACTGTTTATTGCATGCTATCCATTTCAATTAAGGTTAAAAGGGTGTACTTAAGAGGTTGATAAGATTAGATTGAAGATGCAAACAAATCTCTGCTTGGTCAGTGTAATTTCCTCCACGTTGACTAGTACAGAATGAAGATTGTGACAAGACTTGGTGCTCCCCTGTAACAACAATGACTGGTCCCTCCACACTCGTACATAAACCATTGAAGTTGTGAACAGACAGCTCACCAAATTAACTTGCTGCCAATATTGGGCACAAGATTAACATCACACATTCATAACTCTAGACACTACACACAAAATCTTATCAGTTTAAAAGCTTTGTAGCAAAAAAATATAAGAATTGATATAAATGTATGACTTGTCAGTGATTCAGATTAATCCTGCTGCTGAAGAAATATAACAGAAAACTTTATGAACGGAAGAACAAGTTGTTTTCAGCTGCAGTCCTGCTCAATATTGATAATTGGACACCAGGGCAGCACTGTGCCATTTATGAAGTTAAAGCCACATTTCTATTGTAAATTGTTCAATATGTAAGATAAAGAATAATGGTGATTATGTGGACAACTTCACTGTATCAAAGGAGGCTATTTGGATGAGTGGATGTTTCCATCACTTATTCTAGCCTGGTAATGTGTGATTCTGGGAGAGGCCGGGATTGACGAATGTTCTTAATTACATAAAGTCACACATGCCATTATCTCAGTAGTTTAGTTTTATCTGCTTGTTGTGGAGGTCCCTCATGTTTGTTAATCATTACCATTCCTTCTTTATTTGTTATATATTTTGATATATCACTCTTCACATAAATGTTTAACATATTTTGAATTATTCTTTTTTGTATTTTTAGTATATTTTGACATGCCATTCTTCATATCTATTTATAGTATGTTTTTGTTTATTATAAGTGTATGTGTTTTTAATATATTTTGAATAAAAATTAGGAGTAACAGGTATTATTACACTGAGCAGTTTAAATCAAGTTGATGTGATAATGTGTACAGCTAGAAAGGAATACCTACTGCTTTCATATTGCCATAGTTCTTCAGTAGTTGAGTACAGAATGTAAAGTACAACGACAGACTAGCTATAAAATCTTCATTGATCCCATTCCTCAAATGGTTCTTATAACCAAAGCCAGTACATTACACATAACATAAGTGTGTACCACTGTCACAATAATCTAGTCATTCCCTGGTGACTGTGATATATCAAGCCTTATCACATCAATGCTCATTGATAAGACTAGTTTGTAACTTCTTGATGAGATAAGACTGATAAAGAGGACTTACCTGCTGGCTTGTGGTACAAAGTCACACCGTTGGCTCTGGCGGTATTCAACTTCATGGATCAAACTCCTGGAAGTCTACTTTGTTGCAAATCACGGACAGATAAGCTTATTGATTGTCGAAGTTCCTCAAGTTGCCCGTGTTGAAGTGATTTACCTTTAGCCAATGGTGTCTTAATACATGTTCCTTGCGATCTGTAATGAGATTGGTGGAGAGAAGGGCTGTTCGCTGGAACGTCGCTTGTGATACCACTCAATAAACGTGATTACACGAGTGTGGCCCAGGTAATCTGGCCAACTTACGCATGGTGCTATTTGCATTAATGTGGAATTTTTATTTTGTTGCCTGCGTGCCGTCGGGAGAGGAGCGTGTTGGAATCGTCGTGAAGACATCCGTACCTAATCCTGATTGAGCTATTGTTGTATTCAATTTTCTTCGAGCCATCTCTCGCGTTCCAAGTCGCACTGATATATACAAGTTTAAATATCGGCCATTCACTACCTACTGAATTGATTGCAAAACGTCAATAAGTTCGTAATGACTTGAGTGGGCAAGATGAACCAATCACACGATTAGCAAGATTGAATTGAGCACGACTTGGGCGCAGCTGAGTTTTGAGATCATGGAGAAAATCAAATTGTTTGCCATAAAAGCTGGGCACTCTAGAAGAGATATTCTTGTTCTCGGCAAATTAGGCTTTTCTTTTACTGGAATTCAGAACTTCAGCGCCAGTGGATATGTTATTTTCAGCATCTTCCGGAATGCAACAGTCCAGCATTGTAAGAAGGCGTGTATTTGGAAGTGGTGTATAGAGATCATTAAAGTGGGGCAGTGTCCTTAGGCTAATTGTCTCGCTTGTTCCTGCTACCCCTTGTCACTTGTCACATAATCAATGTATTAATTTCCTCACTCCAACAACCCTTCTCACATCCTTACATCAAGAAAGAAAGTAAACGCTATAATATTGATAGAAACTATTTGTAGGCCCTTCAAAGATGCTTCACTTACTGGAAAATATTTTTTGGGCGTTTGTCAATTTGAATCCATTGAACTAATAGAAATGACATTCCGGTGGTAAAAACAGCTTCCCTGCAGGTTAGGATCATGTAGAACATGGATGTTAATTGGTCCGATCAGCATGTGCCAGCTGTACTAGCCAGGGCAGCATTTGGTCAATATGGTTTGTACTTTCCTCAAGTACTTGTGTGATAACAGCTCACCTGCCGTCCGTCTGACAACTAATGTTGTTGGGAAGGGAGGGAGGGAGAAATGGTTTCCTTTGATGTTTGTTCAGCAGCAATGGTGTGCTCACAAGATTAGGCAGCAGATGAGGGGGAGGATTGATTTCCGATTCAGCTACAATGATTATAGAATTCAGTGACATGTCGCTTTTCAGGGGTTAATTGAAAGAATATTTCAGAAGATGAAATGAGGCATCGTGGCGAGGATTGTGATTTGTTGTGAGAGTCCTTCAAGTGTAGGTGGTCATGTAGTATCAGCTGAACACAACACCCACAGCTACTGTGGAATGTTTAGAGGATAAGGGAGGGACTTCCTGTGATAACAGTCATGTACTATCAGCTGAACGCAACATCCACAGCTGCTGTGGAATGTTTAGAGGATAGGGGAGGGACTTCTTGTGATGATGATCTTGTGGTATCAGCTGAGCGCAACATCCACAACTGCTGTGGAGTATTTGGAGGGGTTGAGCATTCATTCTGTAGGAAGGAATTACAGCACATTCTCCAAACAGTTTCTAATAGTTCAAAGGTGTAAATTCTCACCATAGACTTATGTATGTTAGTAGCACCACCAGAAGGTTTTAAAATTTGAACAATTTTATTTCACTGTGCCTATTGTCTCATAAAAAATACCAAAGTATTAAAAACACTAAAAATTGTTAGACTGAAATTCAAACTTGCAGGGCCTTTGAGAAAAAAAACATCATCATAGTAAAGTTAGTAATGTCTGCTCCTCAAAAGATGCATTTTCTGTAAACTGTTTGAGGGGTCAAGTTGAAGACAGGTGAGTTTGTATCAATGCATGTTTCCATCATCTTGTTTCTGATTTCATTGTGTGATGTTAAGTTGTAAGCAGCGTGTCCTTCAAATACCACTCTACTGTTGTCAGACATTTTGGAAACCTATATTGACGAGACTGGACAAATTTGTTTTTGTCTCTGAGGGAGCAGTCTAGAGTTAATACAGAATGCCGTTGTGCATGGAATCTATGTCTGTCCCAAATTTTATGATTTTCTTCGCTGCATTTGGGAATTAGGTCAAACTTTATCATAATAACGAACTAATCAAATTTCCAACTTGATGATTTTGACTTGGAGTTCCATATTCACAATGCTGATTGTCACCTGTTTCAAACTGAAACTTTTAGCATATGCAAGGACTTCTCACATGCTAAAGGTCATAAGGTTATTATCAGTTGTGCTAGTTGTACTCCTTGTCGATTCTGAGGACCTTTCATGTTTGTTGATTTAAAGTAACATGGCCTAAACACGCAGATGGTTTGCCTGCAGAACACATGAAGAAATGGCAACATGAAATGATGTGCAGAATGTCAAAAACAAATTGATTTTCTTTTGTTTGGCTTACCTGTCATCATTTGTTTTTAAAGTCTTAATGACACACTTTGGGTGATGATAGCTAATGTGCTCCCTCATCACCCTGAACGCCAGGGTTTGCTTCACCACATATGCACAATGTGGGAATAACATTTCTTGTGTGGTTTTTTGCTCAAAACAGTCTGATTGGATGTGAGCAAACTAACCAATGAAAATGAAACATTTATGGGAATTACAGCAATGAATTCTATTAAGAATAAACTCCCTTGGTTTAATTTTTTCCTGTTAGTTGAGTGTTTCAAATCTAAATTCTAATTCTTAACTGTGAGCTAGGACTGTGATTGTAGATCAACAGGAAATAAAATAACACACAAGTGAAAATCCAAGTGAATGGCAGCTAGAAATCTGTGAAGTGACTATATTTTCAGTATCACTAAACATGTTGCTTGGTACATTTCCTCTTTCATTAACATTGTCTAATTTTATAGTGTCACAAGGATTGGCAACATCCACAGCTGTTGTCCATTTGAGTAACATGTATGAGGAAATGGAGACAGAATTGTATGCTGTTATTGAGAACATGGATCATGTTTCTGAAAGCACATTTACAAAGGTAAGTTTTTCAAGTTGTTGTTCATCACGCTGAATGTGTGAAGCTTATTTCTGGTGTCCCCCAGCATGGTTTTACTGGAATGTTGCTGAAAGCAGTATAAAACTAAACTCACTCATTCTTACAGTTGCTAGCAATACATTGAGTGAGTGAATGTTTTTCAGCAGTGTTCAAGTTCATAATACACCAACTCATAATTATTCATACTGTTGATTGTTGAGGTTTTTTTTGTGATTGTTTGGCTCACTCACTGTTCTGGAAAGGTTTAGCTAACACTCCTCCATTGAAAGCCTGAGTTGTGTTCCACGACCAGTGACTCGATGACCAACCAGTAACCATGTGACCTCTATCATGGGCAAATCAATGAATGAGCAGTTTAATTAGGTGAAACAAAGTTATTAATAATCAATGTAAAGGAAAATCTTTATGGTATTTTTGCATGACATTTAACAAAATGCCATTTATTTGATGAATGGTGGTTCTTGTTAGCCTCCGTGACCCAGAAGCACCGGGAGAGGTTCGCCTGCTATTCTTCAGACGTTGATATTTTCATTGTCTGCAGCAGGGTGAGGAGAAAATATCTCATGCCAAGATGCTGAATTACCTTAATAAAAATTGTGCACTGATATTTGTTTCTTAATCTTGTTTAATTTGTTGCAGGATTTTATGTTGTCTGTTTGCATTACATTTTCATTTATAAGGCAGAAAAAAAAGATTTTAGTTTACAGTCAATGCCCATATAAATTATACACCCACACGTAACGGCTTTGTAATATCAGCTTGCACTGACTGACTCAGCTCACTAGGAATTAGGGTCCAAGCCACACCATTACACAGTGCCCACATATTACTTGTTGGACTGCATGTTAGATGCTCTTAACTGGCTAAATGGATCATTCTGAAAGTTTTTGAAAATGCCCATCACTAGATTTTGTTCATGGAATGAAAAAAAATAGTAATTGTCATAGAAAACATGCAGTAATTTTTCTGTGAACCTAACAAGCTTGTCACAGGTTTGAAAGTTATGGAGGATGTGGTAGAACAAAACATGACTTGAATTTAAATTGAAATAATTCTTCAAACTGTGTCATTTGTTGAGGAATGGGAAGCATTTGATCAGATTTAGGCATGCCATTTGAAAGGAATATCTAACTGATGTGCTTGTAGTTTAATAGAAAGTTTCCAGTAAAGGATCAATAATGTTATAATGATCAACCATATGCTGATGACACAAAAGGCATGATTGTCCGCACTATACATTGGCCATTAATGATATGTTTCAACAGCATGGTGCCTATGTTCCTTCTATTGAGGTAACCATGGCAATAGGTTTTGGAGTTGACGCAGCACTGGAATGTTACTTCAAACAGACCACGTTACACAGTTGATAAATATGACATATGTATGTTCTTAAGTTACAAGAAAGCAATACAGATGTTATTTTTACTCTGAGTTTCTTAGTATTCATTATCATCAGTTAATGATAGTGGTGGTGGGCTAGTCTAGTAGTTAAAGTGTTTGCTCATTACACTAAAGTCCCAGGTTTGATTTCCCACATGGGAACTATGTGTGAAGCCCATTTCTGGTGTCCTCTGCTGTGACGTTGCTGGAATATCGCCGACGTGCTTTATAGAACTAAATTCACTCACTTACTTATATCAACCAGTATGTTGTTTCTGAAAGAAATATTTGAACACCAGCTTTTGTACTGATGTTGAGATGAAACCGTTGGGATAGTTTGGTTGTGTGTGATTGACATGAAAATTTGGAAGAATAATGCAGTAATAATAAAGATGTTTCACACATCTCGAAACATTAAGAAACCCTATCATATTGATTTGATTTTTTGTAATAAATATGTGCATTTGCAGAGAAAACCTAGGCCTAGACATCCCATGCCTCCACATCACTGTCTTTCACCTGGGCCTCCACATCCTATGCCTCCATATCCCAGGCTTTCACCTGGGCCTCCACATCCCATGCCTCCATATCCCAGGCTTTCACCTGGGCCTCCACATCCCATGCCTCCATATCCCAGGCAACCCATGAAGGTCCCGGGGTAGAATAGGCCTTCAGCAACCCATGCTTGCCATAAAAGGCGACTCAGCTTGTCGTAAAAGGCGACTAACGGGATTGGGTGGTCAGACTCGCTGACTTGGTTGACACGTCATCGGTTCCCAATTGCGCAGATCGATGCTCATGTTGTTGATCACTGGATTGTCTGGTCCAGACTCAATTATTTACAGACCGCCGCCATATAGCTGTAATATTGCTAAGTGCGGCGTAACTCACTCACTCACTCCCATATCCCAGGCTTTCACCTAGGCCTCCACATCCCATGCCTCCACATCCCATGCCTCCACATCCCATGCCTCCATATCCCTGGCTTTCACCTAGGCCTCCACATCCCATGCCTCCACATCCCATGCCTCCATATCACTGGCTTTCACCCGGGCCTCCACATCCCATGCCTCCATATCCCAGGCTTTCACCCGGGCCTCCACATCCCATGCCTCCATATCCCTGGCTTTCACCTGGGCCTCCACATCCTATACCACCATATCCCAGGCTTTCACCTGGGCCTCCACAATCCCATGCCTCCATATCCCAGGCTTTCACCCGGGCCTCCACATCCCATGCCTCCATATCCCTGGCTTTCATCTGGGCAACTACACTGTATGCCTCCATATCCCTGACTTTCACCCGGGCCTCCACATCCCATACCTCCATATCCCTGGCTTTCACCAGGGCCTCCACATCCCATGCCTCCATATCCCTGGCTTTCACCAGGACCTCCACATCCCATGCCTCCTTATCCCAGGCTTTCACCTGGGCAACTACACTGTATGCCTCCATATCCCTGGCTTTCACCGACTACACTGTATGCCTCCATATCCCTGGCTTTCACCCGGGCCTCCACATCCCATACCTCCATATCCCTGGCTTTCACCAGGGCCTCCACATCCCATGCCTCCATATCCCTGGCTTTCACCAGGACCTCCACATCCCATGCCTCCTTATCCCAGGCTTTCACCTGGGCAACTACACTGTATGCCTCCATATCCCTGGCTTTCACCTACTACACTGTATGCCTCCATATCCCTGGCTTTCACCCGGGCCTCCACATCCTATACCACCATATCCCAGGTTTTCACCTGGGCCTCCACATCCTACACCACCATATCCCTGGCTTTCACCTGGGCCTAGACATCCTATGCCTCCATATCCCTGACTTTCACCTAGATCTCCATATCCCATACCTCCATGTCCCATACCTCCGTATCCCTGACTTTCACCTGGGCCTCCACATCCTATGCCTCCATATCCTTGACTTTTACCCGGGCCTCCACATCCTATGCCTCTATATCCCTGGCTCTCACCTGGGCAACTACACTGTATGCCTCCATATCCCTGACTTTCAGCTGGGCCTCCACATCCCGTGCCTCCATATCCCTGGCTTTCACCTACTACACTGTATACCTCCATATCCCTAACTTGCACCTGGGCCTCCACATCCCGTGCTTCCATATCCCTGGTTTTCACCTACCACACTGTATGCCTACATATCCCAGGCTTTCACCAGGGCCTCCACATCTCATGCCTCCATATCCCAGGCTTTCACCAGGGCCTCCACATCCCATGCCTCCATATCCCAGGCTTTCACCCGGGCCTCCACATCCCATGCCTCCATATACCTGGCTTTCACCAGGGCCTCTACATCCCATGCCTCCATATCCCTGGCTTTCACCTGGGCCTCCACATCCCATGCCTCCATATCCCAGGCTTTCACATCCCATGCCTCCATATCCCAGGCTTTCACCTGGGCAACTACACTGTATGCCTCCATATCCCTGACTTTCACCTACTACACTGTATGCCTCCATATCCCTGGCTTTCACCCGGGCCTCCACATCCCATGCCTCCATATCCCTGGCTTTCACCAAGGCCTCCACATCTTATACCACCATATCCCAGGCTTTCACCTGGGCCTCCACATCCCATACCTCCATATCCCAGGCTTTCACCCGGGCCTCCACATCCCATGCCTCCATATCCCTGGCTTTCGCCAGGGCCTCCACATCCTATACCACCATATCCCTGGCTTTCACCTGGGCCTCCACATCCTATACCACCATATCCCAGGCTTTCACCCGGGCCTCCACATCCCATGCCACCATATCCCTGACTTTCACCTAGACCTCCACATCCTATGCCTCCATATCCCAGGCTTTCACGCGGGCCTCCACATCCCATGCCTCCATATCCCAGGCTTTCACCTGGGCAACTACACTGTATGCCTCCATATCCCTGGCTTTCACCCGGGCCTCCACATCCCATGCCTCCATATCCCTGGCTTTCACCAGGGCCTCCACATCTTATACCACCATATCCCAGGCTTTCACCTGGGCCTCCACATCCCATACCTCCATATCCCAGGCTTTCACCTGGGCCTCCACATCCTATACCACCATATCCCAGGCTTTCACCCGGGCCTCCACATCCTGTACCACCATATCCCTGACTTTCACCCGGGCCTCCACATCCTATGCCTCCATATCCCTGGCTTTCACCTAGATCTCCATATCCCATACCTCCATATCCCTGGCTTTCACCTAGACCTCCACATCCTATACCACCATATCCCAGGCTTACACCTGGGCCTCCACATCCTATGCCTCCATATCCCTGGCTTTCACCTAGACCTTCATATCCCATACCTCCATATCCCTGGCTTTCACCTAGACCTCCACATCCTATACCACCATATCCCAGGCTTACACCCGGGCCTCCACATCCTATGCCTCCATATCCCTGGCTTTCACCTAGATCTCCATATCCCATACCTCCATATCCCTGGCTTTCACCTAGACCTCCACATCCTATACCACCATATCCCAGGCTTTCACCCGGGCCTCCACATCCTGTACCACCATATCCCTGACTTTCACCTGGGCCTCCACATCCCATGCCTCCATATCCCTGGCTTTCACCAGGGCCTCCATATCCCATACCTCCATATCCCTGGCTTTCACCTAGACCTCCACATCCTATACCACCATATCCCAGGCTTACACCCGGGCCTCCACATCCTATGCCTCCATATCCCTGGCTTTCACCTAGACCTCCACATCCTATACCACCATATCCCAGGCTTACACCCGGGCCTCCACATCCTATGCCTCCATATCCCTGGCTTTCACCTAGACCTCCACATCCTATACCACCATATCCCAGGCTTTCACCAGGGCCTCCACATCCCATGCCTCCATATCCCTGACTTTCACCTAGACCTCCACATCCTATACCACCATATCCCAGGCTTTCACCAGGGCCTCCATATCCCATACCTCCATATCCCTGGCTTTCACCTAGACCTCCACATCCTATACCACCATATCCCAGGCTTACACCCGGGCCTCCACATCCTATGCCTCCATATCCCTGGCTTTCACCTAGACCTCCACATCCTATACCACCATATCCCAGGCTTTCACCAGGGCCTCCACATCCCATGCCTCCATATCCCTGACTTTCACCTTTGCCTCCACATCCTATACCACCATATCCCAAGCTTTCACCTAGACCTCCACATCCTATGCTAGGCCTCAAAGTCTCTTGTAAACCCTCAGTTTTCATGGTTTCTCCTATACATATCATACACCCACGCCTCCCGTGCCCTTCCACAAGATATTGTTGAGAATAATCAGGTTATTATTAAAAAGGGGTTGCTCCACAGATGAAAGGGCTATAGGGTAGCCTAGTTGTGGTATTGTGCCTATATGATTTTTTGTAAAAGTATAATGTTGAGTTATTTTATGGTCTTTCCCACTCTAATATTGCTAAAAAAACAGAATAAAACCACACTTGATCTTATGCAGGACAGTAGACTTCATTACGTGATAGTTTAAACTCCATGTTATTTTGTTAGATCCTGTCCTGCCTGCCCTGGATGTGTCGTCTGCTGTGTTTGGCACAACGCTTACAGCAGATGACACTGCAGACCTTTACTTGCCAGCTGGCCTTACACTGGAACTGGTTCAACAACAAAACTCTGGCCATCTTTTCAAGCCTGGCACCCACCAGGTATGTAGGTGTCATAGATGGTGGGTTCATGTGTCCTGATAGACTGCTACTAGAATGAGCAGGGCTTTGTTTGTTAATGTTGTCTGTAAATTCAGTCCTGTTGACATATCTGACATATACTGACTTCAGTATGTTTTTGTATATGTCGGGTTTTAAAGTTGAAAACTGATGTGCATACCATGCTTGTTACAGTATTCTTCCATTCTGAAAAGGATGAACATATCATTGTCAATGGTCATCAGGAAAATTAGTTATCAAGAATGATAAGAATCTTTTGAATTACAGAGTTTACCTGGATCATTAAATGAGACCACCAAAATAAGACATATAATTTGTTTCAGCTCATCCTCTAAACTCCAGTCAGCTGTTACTCAACTCCAGCACACTCTTGGACGAGACAATAAGTCTGCAAAAGAGTTTGAGAGATTCTGGAATGGCTTCTGTCACCCTGCTGCTATGATGTCAGAATGTGAAACAATGTTGGCGGAAAGGTTGCAGACGTTAAGGAACCTTGTGAGCGTGTATGAGGAAGTGCCCTCTGGTGTTGTACTGAAAAAGGTCAATGCCATGGTTCACAGTGGTTATCTCATTCGGAAACAAATACTAGAGCTCTCGGGGTTGATTAAGGATACAGACACATCAACAGGTGTGTTTAAATGAATTTTGAAATAGATAAAATTGCCACAGATAAGGCTTGTCTTGACTGAAAGCTTTGGTGAACTCTTTGTCCATTTGTCCGTAAGGTTTGACTTTTGGTTAACTTTAATGATATTTTTTCAAGGTTATGAAAATATACCATGAAAAGATTGAGTTTCTAATTGTGGTGTCTCTTTGATATATTTTTAGATGGCATTGAAGGCATGTTTGAAAAGGTGACAAAGTGTCTTGGGCTGTACAATCTTCATCTGACCTCAGACACTGACATGTGGACACGTGACCCTGTACATGTTGCATCGGACCCCAACACTACCACTGAGGACACTCTGCCAGTTGGCTGTGTAGAGTTGTGGCCCTTGTTTGAACACTTGAGTGTGATGGCTCATCTTAGTTTGCTACCAGGTGTACAAGCAGACTCGTCTCACCTGTCTCACCTGCAGGATTATTGTCTGCACTATACACCTGACACTTTGCTGCACCTGGAGCTGTTGAAGAAAACACAGGTGAGATGGGAAATTGTATGAATGAGAAAATACCCCGATGTGTCATAGGGTTAATATTTCTTTGAAACTATAACATGATTTGCTGTAAAAGTATTAAGTAGATTCAAAATAGTTTGGGGTTTTGATTGTAGGACAGAATAGGTCTTCAGTACCCCATGCTTCTTTGAAGAGCCATCTCATGGGATTCTGACATAGTTCATGCATGTCATCATATCATAATAGCATTGATAATGCCCCTGATGTCACTTACTGGATTGTCTTGCCTTAGTCAGTGTTCAACAACAAATATCAAACCTGTACAATACAGATTATCACAGCAACACTGACTGTCTCTTGCAAAGTTCTTGAAATCTTGTTACTGCATAAAGGTGAAAAATGTCTTTGGAATTTGAATGCTTTTGCCTGTTAAACTTTTCTTTGTAACCATTGTACTCTATTCTTTGTCAGGTACGACATGCAGGACAAGGTGTTATATTCTCCAAGAGTGTGCTGGATATGCTGTGGAGGTGCACAGCTTCCAGGAACTGTCGCCAATGGCTACAGTGGAATAAAACAAAAGATGATCAGACGGAAACAGAAACAGACCTTTCACTAGTAAGACCCTTTATCTTTTAAAGCTATTTCACCTTGTTGATAATTTCTGAGTAAAAAAATTTGAAAGTATTGACATTTTTAATCTCATCTCTCCAGGGTCCAGGAATGTTGCAGACTTCGGCTATGTCATACTTTGCATTCAGTCTGTTGTCACGTGACCACAGCCACCAGAGTGAGGCTGAGTCCCTCCCTGTAGACGTCCCCCTGAAACATTTCAACCATCAGTTGAGAGTGTTGGGCTTGATCCGGCGCCATGTGTGGAGCCATGCTTCTGTCTTAGCCAGTCCGGAGAGAAGTATTAAGTAAGTACAGGCTGTAAAAGCTGAGCTTGTGTCCCACACATAGAGTGTGTATGTATTACAGGTTCAGCTGTGACAATAGTTGCTTCATGTCTTATTTGATTTTGACCGCTCTCTTGTACCTATTTTATGTGTCACAGTGTTAGTTATTTTCATGATTGAAATTACTTGCATTGGTTGTTCAGTGAAATTGTTGTAGTCACCCTTGTCTATACTCATGGAGACCCATGAACATCCAGATTAGAATAGGTCTTTAGCAGCACATGCTTGCCACAAAAGGTGACTATGCTTGTTGTGATGGAGTGTTCAGACTGGCTCACAAGACTGACACATGTCATCGGTTCTCAGGTGTGCGGATCAATGCTCATGTTGATCACTGGATTGTCTGGTCCAGACTCAATTATTTTCAGACCGCTGCCATATAGCTGGAATATCGTTGAGTGCAGCATAAAAACTAAACTCAATCACTCAGTCACTAATAATCCTTGTTTTGTGAACCTTGTTTTGAGTAAGTTGGTGTGTATACATTTATTTCAGAAACCAAACAAGAAAATACTTATTTAGAAGCTTTATTCATCTGATGGACTCCATCAAATCACTACTGACACCTGCTGATCGAGAGCAATATGCAGCAGTTTTTGATGACTTGCAGTCATCAGATGAGCAGACTCCACTGACGTCTGCTGTGATCAGACAGGCACACAGCTGGCTCCAGTGTGTGTCTGATTCCATCAATGTGGTAGCTGTTCCTGTCCTCCACAGAAGCTGTGAGATCCTGAATGACCTGAGTCAGGAGGACACAGGGGACAGCCTTATCAACATCGGGCGGGGTCTGGTGTATTTGGGGCTGTCACATATGATGCTCTTGGCTCCCAGAGGACCTGTTGATCCTGTAGAGAAGCAGGCAGTCAAGTTGGAACATCTTCAAGATGAGGTACATGAACATGAAAAACCAAAACGGATTAGAATTTATTTTCATCAACCCATGCTTGTGGTAAGGGCAACTAATGGGATTTGAGTGGTCAGGCTCACAGGCTTGTTGACACTTGTCCTAACTGAGTGGATGAATGCTCATGCTGTTGATCACTGGATTGTCTGGACCAGACTCGAATATGTACAGACTGCCGCCATATAGCTGGAATATTGCTGAGTCAAGACTTCACTAACTCACTCACTCAGAAAAGCAAAACAGATGGAAAATACCAAGAGACATATATTGTCAAGGAACAATGTTTTACATGATGACTTTCTAACTTGTTTACTCTGAAAATCTGTTGCATTCCTGATGTACTTGAAAATGTGTTGAAAATAATGCTGGGCTGATTGTGTGACATTGTACAAATATCTTACAGTACCATGCCTTTGGAACATTTGAAATCCATAAATTATGCATGCCGGATAATTATGAAGAACACTTTCTAAAATTCTGGACAGCTTGCATTGGATATAGCGTCCTTTGTGTACTTTAAGGAATCCAAAAGCAAGAAATTGATGAGCGACAGTTCCATTATCTGTCAAGGGTTAATTCCCTGATCAAAAAAGGTTATTTTATGATGGGTTTAAATTTACAGAAATCCTCACTTTGTCACTTGATTTGCCAGTGCCAGGTCTTATTTTCACAACAGTAGTGATGGTATCACATTGAGATTCAGCCAACAGTAAACTGACTCATCATGACATTGAAATGAAATATCGAAGTGTTATGAAGCTTATCTCACTGTAGGCAATGTGTAGTATCTCAAGATTGCTCCTGTCTTTCTGTAGTTGAGTGATGTTGAGGCAGAACTGGAGGTGGTGGAGCTGCAACTGCAGCTGTTGACTGGGCGGGGACTGAGTGAGTCCATTTGTCCCCACCCCAGGGTGCGCTTCCTGCAGCAGCGACAACAGATGCTTACCCAGAAGGTGACCGACTTGCAGAAGAGGAGGGTGTACAGACCACCGCAGTCACAGGTGGGTATCATTAATACGTACATGTGTTGTGGCAGATGCGATAATTGCGGCTGTAGATACGATATATGTCAGAAGTGGATGCAGTGTGTGTTGTGGTTGATATATATATATATATATATATATATAGTGTGTTTCAAACTTGTTTGTATTGCAGTTCCCTCTGCTGGTACAAGATGTCTCCAGTTTCCTGCAGAGTGTGGGATCAATCAATCATGTGACAGACATTCTCAGCAAGCTTCTCTCCGCCAGTCAGATGCTGCAGGACCAACTCCAAGATGACTCCACAACAACTAGCTGTGTCCGAGAGGAGAGAGTGTGGCAGACGACACTACACAGGTTCCTGCAGAGGCTCGAGCAGGACTACCCTTGCTACCGGGACCTACTGGAGCCCTTCATGCTGGCCACACTACAGGTATTCCCAGTCTGTGGGGCACACCTGTGAAACCATTTTGAGTTTAATGTTGAAGAATCACTGTGTTTTTTATTAAATCTTGAATATTTTCTAACCATCACTGTATTTCATCAGATGATGATAGAAAGTTGATCTTTAAGCTGCAGAAATACATGAAATCTGTTACTTCAATGAGTTATATAAGGACAAGTTAGAAATCATAATTCTTTGGTCATAATATTTGTTTCTATCTATCTATTACTGTATTATTACTGTGAAATGCTGACATTCTTTTGTCCTGGCAGGTATCCCTGGGTATGAGGATGGTAGCACAACAGGTTGATATGTTGGCTCACAAAGTAAAGGTAAGTCTGCCATTCTTGCTTGACATGACCACTCAGACCACTAAAGTTGTTTACTTGAGAAATATGTGACTTTCTGTCAATAGAAATATGAATCTATTTTTTGTTTTGCAGTTTGAAAGTGTGAGCATCCCTGAGCAGACAGTCACATGTCTTAGCAGATTCCCAGCTATTAGCTGTCAAACTCCCAACATGCTTCAACTGGCTGATGTGCTGGTAGCAGACGTCACATGGCGAGCAGTTGGCAGATTCACCCAGCTGCAGGACATGGAAACAGCTGTTGTACAGGAGAAAGAAATGTGTGCTAAGTAAGTTTCAGAAATATTTGTATCTCAGTGGGAAAGAATTCATGTCAATTTGTGTATTTAAGAGATGTTTTCAAGTACATGCTTAATCCTTCATAAGGCATCATTTATGTTTTAAAATGAGCAATTGCTCTGAAACTCCTTTCAGGAGTTGACATCTATATAAATGATCGTGCTTGCAAATATCACTTCTTAAACCTATTCAAAGACCTGTGCATCTGTCTAATCTTTGCTTTTTCATTGTCCACTATGTTGACCCAGATTTATGTTCTACAGGCTTCTGAAAGATGCTCTCTTGTTGCTGAAAACTCACTGTCTGATGGCGGGTGAACTCTCACCTCATTTGACCTTCACCTTGTCCCGATTGTTTGAGCTGTTTGTAAGAGCATGGCACGAGCAGGAGGAAGCAAGGCGGAGGAAAGAGGAAGAGGAACAAGCACTGTTTCGCTACAAGACACAGACGCATGGAGACGACCGCAGCGAGGAGCAGAAAGAGGAGGAAGACTTCCGTGCAAGTTTCCCTTCCTATGAGAAGGTGCTGTGACTTCCCTCCTCCATCTTCTCAATTATGGACCCATGAAGGTCCCGGGATAGAATAGGCCTTCAGCAGCCCATGCTTGCCACAAAAGGCGACTATCCTTGTCGTGAGAGGCGACTAACGGGATCGAGTGGTCAGGGTTGCTGACTTGCTTGACACATGTCATCGGTTCCCAATTGCACAGATCGATGCTCATGTTGCTGATCACTGGATTGTCTGGTCCAGACTCGATTATTTACATACCGCCGCCATATAGCTGGAATATTGCTGAGTGCGGCGTAAAACTAAACTCACTCACTCACTCTTCTCAATTATGAGCAGTGGGGTAGTCTTTTGTCTGAAGTTTTCAGTCAGTGACACCAAATGTCTGGTGTTGATCCAAACAAGGGTTTCCACCAGTATCATGATATCGTTAAAGCAACATAAATCATAACAGCTTGTGTCATCTTTGTCAGTCTTGCTAATGGTCATTGGAGTCATGAACCCATAGGGATCTTTAGACATTTATCTTACTTCCACATGAATGTCGCTTTCCAATTGGCTCAACACTATTTTTCTATTGTCAATGTACACCGCTTACAGGCGGTGTATTATTTTCAGTGTACACTGCTCTGAATTCTGAACTCTTCTGGTGCTTCATGGTAGTACTTCTTTGCCTTGAATGACATTGAATCACACATCAAGCCGAAATTACCGATGTTTTGCGATTGAAAATTGATCAAAGGGAGATAACTCTAAATCTGTTTGCATTGTGTTGTCTGCAAAATGGTGATTTGCCTCGCATTCAGCAGAAGTGCTTCAAGCAGTTCAGAATTAAAATTCAGGTGTTCAGTAAGATAAATACGTTGTTCACTGGTCCCTCAAGGGCCTATGGGCTCATGTATCCTGTGTTGATTGTAACTATATTCTTTATTCACTGATTGAATTAACCAAGTTAGCATCAGTCGCAGAGGTATTACCATCTGGAATTCCCATATGCTGATGTAATTATGTACAGGATTTTGAAGATGTAACTGGGCAGAAGACCCTTGAAGGAACAGACGCTGATCAAGAGAAGATGACACAAGATGAAGTCCCTCCAGGAGTGGACAGAATCAGTCCCGCTGAGATGTTGCTGATACTGGACTGCCACCAGAAGATATTCACCACCCTGACCAGCACAGAGTGGATCAGAAGACCTGAACTCCCACAGGTCTTGCCCCAGGACCATGTCGTACCTGCTTTGACACGATACTCAGTTGCAGCACAACTGGGCAAGATGGGATGGAAGGCTCTAGGTTGGTTTGTTTCAATGGCTTTGTGACAAGAATTGCTCATAAGCCTGAATGGCATTGGCTTGAGTCGTTGTTGCAGTTGTGATGTATTTTCTTGGTAAATAATGGGTTTCCCCACTTTTGAAGATTGTATCAGTTCGGTTTATCTTGCCACACCAAATTATGTACATAGCAGTTTAACCAATTTCATTTTTAACCATCTATTGATTTATTAACATGAGGAAAATTTTGGGCAGATAAAAGAACCATGTCAGATTTTTGTTCCCAGCTTAATTCAGCTGAATTGAGGGAAAGGTCTGCACTACCTGGTGTATTGATCACCATTGTGATCTGACAGGTGATGTCAGACCCGGAATTGCTTATTTTTGTTCTAATATTGCTTTATGCTGACTGTGACAGAGTTTCAAATGAACAGCAGCTTACGCGTGATGTAAACAGATGGTCTTTGTCTATGTTATAACTGCATGCTGTTCCTTCATGGCATGGCAATGTCCAGTGTGTGTTGCTGTGTCAAGGTCATCTCTCCTTTCTTCTAGGAAATACAGCAGACATGGAGATCCTTGGAGGGCATCTTTTAGTGTGTGGTGCTGTAGAGACGTCTGTCCACGCATCACAGTCTGCAGATAGCGAGCACAACAATCCACTTGTACCGAAAACATCACCTGTCTACAACATCTACACTGACTCCAACGTGGCTGAGGTGATCCAGTGTAGACCAGTTCTGACCAGATTTTCAGCCCGAGTATCCGAGTTACAGCAGGAATGGCCAGACCATCCCACCCTGAAAATAGTAAGTATTATCCACACAGGATAGGTCAGGGGTCAAGTATAACTTGCTACACCATAAAACAATACTATAAACATGAAGAAACTGATTATCTCAATACCAAATATGCTCACTTAGCATATCGTTGTAAGTAAGAATTTACTTCTTGTTTAGAACCATTAGTGATCAACATGAATCAGATTGTCTCATGCAAACATATATTGCTGATTTCTTGTGTTTTCATAATGGTCGCAGACACCAGAATGAGTCAGGCATATTGAATATTTGTTGGATAGTTTTGTGAAAATGTGTTTTCAGTTTTCATCATGAAACAATATACCCCTAAATAATCATGCTCACTTACAGTTTGGGTTCAGAATAGTTATCCCACATCTACTTTCTGACAGTGTTTTCATCACATTCTTTGAAACTTACAGATTAAATGGTGGTGTTTTTGCTTAGTTGCAGACAATTGTTGACCGAGTGCTGTCCTTCCCTGTAACCTGTCCTGTCATGAAGTTCCTCACTGGGCTCGAGCTGGTGCTGGAGAAGTCCCAGGACTGGGAGGCAAACGCTGCTGCACATGTCTCCATGGCAACACAATTAGCAGACATCACCTCTATGATAATACAGTGGAGGAAACTGGAACTCAGGTGGGTGAAATGATCTTCAACTTCTCAAGATAGCGTGATATGGTGTCAAGCTGGATTTCACTAACATGATTAGCAGATATGTCACCTACAAAATTCACGAAAAATTTATCATAGAATACACAAGAAAAAAGTTTTTGTCAATGGTGTTGGTTCATAATTTCTCACACTCTGTGAAGCAGATTTTGGGAAATATTTTTCAGTGACATGAAAGGAAACAAAGAAACTGGCATCTTGTTGTAGAGAGGCCAGTAATAATGTTGTCAGAGCTTGATCCTAGCTGACAAGTCATAATGGGTATGGTCTTCCAGACACTTGTTGATTATCATGGAAAATTTGGTGATGTATCTTTAAAGTGTTTAGATATGTATTGAGCAGTGCTGTAATTCAGTCCTACTTATTCCTCTACAGCTGTTGGAGTCGGTCACTTGACACACAGACAGAGAAAGTGAGGAACAAGGCCTCACGGTGGTGGTTCCATATCTACCAACTCATTGACTCTTTTTTGTCATCACAGCAGAAAGATGATGTAAGTAAACAGAAGGGTTTGCCAAAACAAACAATCACCAGATTAATGTCTGGATATTATATTCACCAGACACCTTCTCATCTCCTCGATACACCTCTTAGCACATCTAACACACCTTTTCTCTTCACCTAGATCTCAGAGCCAACTGCAGAAGATATACTGAAATCTCTGGAACAGTTCCTGGAAACCTCCAGTCTGGGAGAGTTCCACTGCCGCCTGCAGATGGTGTACACATTCCATTGCCAGCTGACTCACATGGACAAGTCCCCCAAGCAAGGTGGGTCAGTTATGACAGTCCAGAGCCTTCTGTAGTTTGTGGTTTGTTGCTGGAGTTGTCAGTCTCAACAGTCTTTCAAAGAGGATTAAATACTTTCTTGTTCAGATGAAATTTTGTACACATTGTCTTTTGCCCCAAAATGTCTTTGTTTCTTACTCTAGTAGAACTCTTAGATGTCCTTGGATGAAGATACAAAATAGTGTCTCTTGACTGTTTCAGGTGTATTGTTGAACCTGCTGTGGAATGTATACCAGTTTTATAGGCAGTTTCTGGCTGGGGTGGAGGCAGACGTCACACGGCAGAGGACACCTATTGAAAAAGAGTTGAAGGTAGGGACGAGCTGTATGAGAAGTCCTGTTTTTTCGTAAGGGTGATCTAGACAGGATTGTGAGAACTCAATGTTAACATCCTGATGTGAGCCCCAAACAGAATCAGTGGATAGTCTGTGGATCTGGACACTGAAATAGTCTACTGTATTTGGTTGTTGGTGTTTTGTTTGTTTTGTATGGCACTGATTTGTTCAACAATTATCAGCTCCATGTGGAAGTAGTTCTCTCCAGAACAAATACTGTTAGTATAATATATCTGTAAAAACTTTACAAGTGAAAATAGTTTTTTGGCAATAATTCTCTCAGGGAAAATGTCTGGAAAGGAACATTGTCACTAAAGGAACATATACTCTTGGACACTTACCTGGTGTATGTGTCAGATACGTTTCTATGTTCCTGCTCTTGTTGGGACAGTAGACTTGTGGTTAAAGTGTCCACTTATCACACTGTACACATGTACAGTATGTGAAGCACATTTCTGCTTTCCTAGGATACTGCTGGAATGTTGTAAGAAGTGGCGTAAAGCTAAATTCACTCACTCGCTCACCCTTTTCTAGTTACTGAGGAGACACATTCTGATTTCTATACCTTAGTATTTGCGTATTGTTTCAGGGCTTTGTGAAGATAGCACGATGGAATGATATGAGTTACTGGGCCTTGAAGCAGACAACGGAGAAGACCCACAAGACTGTACACAAATACTCAAAAGCATTTCAGGTGTGTTTTGGGCAGGTCACAGGGACTGAATTAGCAACACATTTTGTTTAGTCACACCAGTTGAAGACTTCATGAGATTTCGTGCATATAAACAGTCTCTAATGTTGGTCGGTTGTGTTTAGGTGGTTATTTGTTGTTAAACTGTTAATGCATTTTGTTCTATGATGTTTTAGTTCAACATTTCTGCTTTCACGTGGGAATGTTTGATAATTACTGTAAATATAAGTTTTGCTTCAGTTTTGTAATGAAGTATATTTTGGATAAAAGAACTGTTCTTATTGGTCATGATCATTTGCTTGTCCAGACAATATTAGAAAAACCAGTTGGAGATCTCCTGACTGAAAAGGGAGATAACTCAGACCAGGCAAGCGATACACATGTCAGCTGTGGAGACAGACTACAGGAATACTGTCATAGAGCTGCCAACAAGATGCTTGTGAGACATGTAGGTCCTGAGCCATGTTCATGTTGTGTTATGCCATCAATAGTTTGAGAGGGAATATTATGCATGTTATTTGGTTCTGTGAAAGGAGTGAGACTTTGGTAGATTGGGGATGGGGCGGCGCTTATTGATGTTTTCAGTTTAAATTGGAATGATATACCATTTGACACCTCCAGACATTTTGTTTTCTGGAGAGAGAGACATTTTTGGGCTTATTGATCAAGATTGTTACAAGATGTCTGAACCCACTACTGCCTTTGGTGTAGTCTGGCCATGATCTAATAGAGACAGGGCATTCTGGTGTAGTCTGGCCATGATCTAATAGAGACAGGGCATTCTGGTGTAGTCTGGCCATGATCTAATAGAGACAGGGCATTCTGGTGTAGTCTGGCCATGGTCTAATAGAGACAGGGCATTCTGGTGTAGTCTGGCCCTGATCTAATAGAGACAGGGCATTCTGGTGTAGTCTGGCCATGATCTAATAGAGACGGGGCATTCTGGTGTAGTCTGGCCATGATCTAATAGAGACAGGGCATTCTGGTGTAGTCTGGCCCTGATCTAATAGAGACAGGGCATTCTGGTGTAGTCTGGCCATGATCTAATAGAGACAGGGCATTCATAAGAATTTAGAAACAATACTTATCATAGTTAATAATGCAAAGTAGCGATCTCACCTGCTTTCACCCATTTTTAATCTTGATTTATAAGACTGTGGAAAAGTGACGGGTTTGCTGACACTAGGTCTGGTATTGGTAGCATGATACTATCGCTTGTACAACTGATTATAGATAGGTAAGATGAATTAAGTTAAACTTCTTGTTGTTTGGTTTTATCAGACCACCTGAAATGTCCTCCATATCTGAAATTAATATCATGTATATGTTTACACAGGAGGACCTGTTGGTTTTTAAACAAACATTGTATTCAAAACATAATCACTGTGGAAAGGTTTGAGAAGTACTACCATTACATGTATTTGTTACTGAAGTTAATCATTTCTACCCAGAAGCATGAACCCGACTTGGCCACAGTTCCTGTGTCTGCTGGCAGCCTGCAGTCCCGTCTGCCGTCACTGATGATGCGGGTCCAGAAACACTGGAGACGAACTCTGTCCAACATGCGCTACACCAAGCTCATCACTGTCCTGGATGAGTTTACAGGGGAGATAATCGAGTCTGTCCATGAGCTTCAGGCCGAGGAAGTCACACCAGTCAGTTGAAACACTCCCCATAGAGTCTCTAATAGCATCAGCCACGAGTACTAGTCATGAGAACCAACAACACTACTTGTGATAGATTGACTCTACTGCTACAAAATAATCTTGTGTTCTTTGACTTCCATTGAGTGGTGTGTATTAAACATGGAGATTAATTGAATGATAAACTATTACAAAGACTGAGTTACTAGTAGAAAGTTCAGTTCTGTTGTCAAGACACGTGTTGACTCTTCATGTTGCCATGGTTACAGGGTTTGGACAAAGAACACCAAAACTCAGAAGCCAAGCTGATGAACCTCCGAAAGAGGAAGAGTCTAGCAGATCTGTTCCGGCACCTGACAACGGCAGGTGTGTAGCAGTTCAAGAACACAATCTTTTGATCTTGTGATGTTGTGATGTAATTTTTTGCGGTGACTGGCATTGTGTCTGTTGTACAGGGTTGTCCTACAGGAAGGGGTTGACAATGGTAGACGAAGATGAAGGGAAAGTCATGCAGGTATCGCCTATTGATGTTGGTGCCAGTGTCGGTGAAGAATCAATGTAAGTTGTCATGTAGGAGGTGCAATGCTAACTTGTAGTTGATTAAATAGAGAATGCATTTGCTCTTGCGTTCATGGGTTCTGTATCATGTGGAGCCCATCCATTATAGTACACCCTGCAAACTGCTCACATGGCCACACACTTACTCACTTTTACTGTTTTAAGAACCATCCTACATCAAGATTTACTAGTTACAACAATGAAGAGCTTATTCTCTACTCACATGATTTACAGTCAGCAATTTTACTGCTGGAATATTGATGAATGTGACATTTTAAATACATCTTTTGAATACAGATAGAGAAGCAAAGAAGAATGTCAGATAGCTGATTGCTTGATTATTATCAGATGGCTGATATAAGATCATGAAACTTGACACAATACAATGAATGTGAGATGGTTGATACGAGATAATGGATGTCAGATGATTGATACAAGATAATGGATGTCAGTTTGTTGATACAAGATGCTGATGTCTGATGGTTGCTATAAGATACTGGATGTCAGATGGTTGATACAAGATAATGAATGTGAGATTGTTGAGACAAGATAGTGATTGTGAGATTATTGATACTAGATAATAGATGTGAGATTGGATTGTTGATACAAGATAATGGATGTGAGATGGTGCAAGATAATGGATGTAAGACGGTTGATACATGATAGTGGATGTGAGATGGTTGGTACAAGATAATGGATGTGAGATTGTTGAGACAAGATAATGGATGTGAGATGGTTGGTACAAGATAATGGATGTGAGATTGTTGAGACAAGATAGTGATTGTGAGATTATTGATACTAGATAATAGATGTGAGATGGTTGGTACAAGATAATAGATGTGAGATGGTTGGTACAAGATAATGGATGTCAGATGGTTGGTACAAGATAATGGATGTCAGATGGTTGATACAAGCTAATGGATGTCAGATGGTTGATACAAGATAATGGATGTCAGATGGTTGATATAAGATGCCTGGTTGTTGTTTCCAGAGAGCTGTCGGGACTGTGGAGTGACTGCCTCAAGTACTACTACCGCTGTGTGGCCAGGAGAGCCAGGCTAACAGTTGCTCTACATGCACCCTCCAAGGTAGACCTGTGATGCTCTCAGAAACTGGTTCTTTTCCCAGGATGCTTGATCAGAACATTTAGCACATTGATGACTTCAACAACTAACAACCAGTATCTAGCTTAGAGTTACCATTTCGTGTAGTTGAACATAAAATTTATGTTGTTGTACACAGATAGGGTGCACTGATGGGAGTATCAATCACTGAGTTGTCTGGTCCAGACTTGATCACTTAGAATGGATATTGTTGGAATACAGAACATTTACGTCGTTTAACTATGGTGATGGTGATGTTTATTTCAGGAACTTGGTGTGGGTAACATCAGCCGATGTCGAGGGTTTGTGGAGCACCTGATGCACATATTGACAGGGCAGCATCAGGAGCTGTCAGCCATCTTTAGTCAGTACCTCCAGCTCAGGTGAGACTCAGCATTGATGTGATAGTAGCTGTGATATTCTGGCTTCCGTGGAGTTGCTGGTTGAACCTGAAATTTAATGCCCAGTTAAATTTAGCCCTCCAAAAGAATATTTTGACCCTGTTATTAAAATATTTCATTTACAATATGTATGAAGTTAAATGATGCTTTGATTAGAGGTAGAATAGATGTGAACATTTTATTTTTGTAGGCCAAATTGAGTATGATTTCTAAGTGATTGGTCAGGGTTTGCATGTATGTCATAGAAGTTGGTCAAACAAGTCTTTATTTACAGGAAACTGATGGCATCAGTGAGCAAGATGCAGGTTAATGCCAGTCTTCCTCCACAGAAGACAACCAGGGAATGGATAGTGAGTAACTGTTTGATTCCTCTTCTTGACCTCAAGGAGCAACCTTACGGTGAAAGCAGTTGCTCGTTTTGCTGAGGGTTCAATTCCCCACATGGGCACAATGTGTGAAGTCTATTTCTGGTGTCCCCCGTTGTGATGCTGCTTGAATATTGCTGGAAGGAGCATATAACAATACTGTAACACCCTTGGGGTGCACGTTGGAAGACAAATAACTCAAGGAGATGATGAAGCAGAGTAGGAGAGTTTGCAATGATGCATGCAAACTTTCTGTTTAATTTTGTTATAACGGCAACAATGCCAATGCAACTTTTGCTAACAATGTGATAAAATAAATGATGCCAATAAATATAGTCAGGTCTGATAAGACACTAGTTTGCCTATAGATTGGCTTAATGACAAGGCTCAGTCTCCAAGGAAAATAATGGTTATTATGCTACATTATATTTTGACTCAAACTGTATCTTGCAGAAATGATACTCTGTATATAATGTTACGAAGTGATTGCAGATTTGACTTAAAATATATACCTAGTGATAGTCAGAATAATAAATGCAAGTTGGTAGGGATGCCAGGTGAAGGTCAGTTCAAATGACTTCTACAATCGGAATCTTAACCTTAGAACAAGTAATGAGTGGATGAATGGATGAGGATCGAGTGAATGAGTCGGCCAATAGTGATAGGAGTCAGTTGTGAGTAATTGTAGTTGTCCTTGGGCCTTGACCAGTGATCGTATTTATAGGCATCATGAGGAGGTCATGTGACCTTTCTCAGCCAATCAGAACACAGGTTTGATGGCTTTCATACACAAAGCACTGCATAGGCAGTATTGTTTCTAATACAAGTAAGTGATTACTAATTGTCCTGTTGTTGTCCTGTTTGTCCGAAATTGATCAGGACACAGTAGAAATAACTACGACATCAAGACAATTTGTTATAATTAAACGGACAATATCTTTCTGTCAACATAACGTCAGCGGCCGCCAATTTGGTTGGTGGTCAGCTCAAATGACAGGTGAAATGTACAAAATATTCAGTTTCCTTTATCATTTGGTGTTGTCCTCATGTGATAAAAAGTGTCCGAAAAGATTAAACACGATGGACATCTGTGTTTTGTGGTGACATTTGATATAACAAGAATAAGGACAACGATATAGTTAGACCAAGCGACTAGGACGACATTTTGACAGACGTCAAATGCATGCTACGTCTATTGACAACTTGGTGTCAGTGTAACGTAAATGTGCCCTGTTTCCAGGAATTTATGTTGTCCTATGTGTCCTTTAATAATTCGGACACTAACGAGATTGCTAAGATATTTGGTAAAAGCAAACAGAGAAAATGGACAACAGAATGTCAAACAGTGCCATGAATGATTGTCGGCGATAAATGTCAAAACATGGAATGACTGTCATGTTTCAGGTACAAATGTAGGAAATACAGGAGATTATATGTTGTCCTCTCTGTCTTAAAACAATGCATTTCTATCACAGATTCCAGGAAAATACCAGATAATGATTATGTGGCTTTTGATATAAAAACAGACATTCAGTTTATAAACCGTCACTCAACCTATCGTAAAACGTTGACAGGTCACTGTAATCTGAGAATGTCAAATTGATCAAATTCATTATTCACAGCAATCAAGCGTAATTTACATCAGTATCCATCATGGAAAACACTTCAAAACACTTCTGAACAAGGAAGTTATCAGAAAATCGCCATTAACCATTGTAATAGGTCATTGTTTACATGGGTCACAAGTCAGACTTACTTTCTATAAATAGCCACTGAACAGGCGTGCACACAAGAAATAGTCCCTGACAAACATTGTTGCTATCATCCACAATGCACAATGATTCCAGACATAGAATAAAATACCAGTTAGATACACTAAATACATAAGCCTGTACAATAATTGTGAAGGATTAAACACCAGTAGTAAAATCCTGCATGAATATAAATAGCGTAGTAACAAGCAGTGGTAATTAGGTCATGTCTGACAAGTCCTGCTACCGGGAACGTTCAGTGCTAGATAACACATAGATGTCAACAGTAGACATGCCCCCGAAGAGACTGGTGACTGTCTATGATGTTGCCATCTTATTATTTACTTTAAGGTTAAAAAATGTGGATGGACATTTGCAGGTAGATCATGATATAGCGAAAATAGGTGACATGCGTGATTGACAATGTTAACATTATGTTTTGGATACTTTTACTGTATTTACTTAGATTCCATTACAATACTCACTCACTCCTGACTTCCAATGATGTCTGTGGTTGCTGCTATGATGTGGAAGTTTTCACTGATTAGAACAGCATTCCCTCAGTGACTATGGTGCCCCAATATCCATATGGTCAATGAATCGGTCTTGTTTTTACAGGACAAACTGAAATATGTGTCAGTACAGCTGCTGGAGGGTTTAAACCAGTACCTGGTGTTGCTGTACACGTGTCCCAATCAGGCAGATGGAGCCAGACTGTACCCATCTCCCTACCCTCCAGAGGAGTTGTCTCCCATGGCTCTGCTCCACCAGGGGGACGAAGAATGGACCACATGTGTGCAGATGATCAGAGTAAGTTGAATCAACTTGGTGCATAATATGATCATTTGTGAAGAAAATATTTGACTGTTAACACTTATATGTGATGTTTGATTCTTTTATTCATTTTGTGCAGGATATGCTAAAGGTTGCTGAGGCAGAACAGAGCAAAATATTGAAGATAGATCATGTGTGCTATCAGTGGTGAGTGCTTTTAACCACATCAGGTGTATCACAGTTTAAGGCTCGTTATCTGAAGCTACTGGCAGATTGTTTTACAGAATGTGGTTTTATGTAAATATGTCCTGTAGGAGGTACATATTATTATTATACCTCAGATGATATCTTTCTACTGAGTAAAATGCAAATGTCAAGTACATAAATCTCTATGTATGGTTTTGACCTACAGGAGTGACCTGGAGATTCTACACAATGCCGTAGCTGAGTACAGGAAACTCAGGCGACGTCTGTCTGAGCTGTCATCTAGGTTCAATGACCCCATCTCCAACACTGGCTGCTGCCTCAACCAGACTCTAGTCTACCTTGGGGAGCAGCTCCAGTCAGTGTGCCATGAATTCCAGACCTGGGCGGCAGATGCTGACAGTCTGAGACAGATGGATACTGATGTATCCAGCCCTGAATCGCCACAGAGGGAGAAGTTCTCTGATGGAGTGGAGGGCATCATTGCCGCTGCTCTGCTGGCTGTACAGAACCTGGTGAAGGCCCATGGCAAACCTGAAGATGTGGACATGGAGGACAAACAGGAAGGTAGGTTCAGTGTCTGTTTGACCTTCATGGTAGTCAAGGTTAGATATGTTTCTGGCACCTGGTCATAGGAAGCAGCTTCACTGATCAGGATGTCACACGCGTTCATTCGGTTCATAGCATCATACCCTGATGGGATATATTGTTGCTTACCATAAAACTCAATGGCTTGTCTGGTCCAGTCTTGAGTATTGACAGGAAGACATTTAATAGCTGGAATAATGCTGAGTGTGACATTAATTACAAACCAACAATTTGTCCTGAAATGTAAGACTTCTGGTGTTTGTCTAGTCACATCACATAGATAGTGAATCCTGTAGTGTGAACACTTGGAGTTTCACTTGCAGGTTCAGGAGAGGAGCAGGAGTCATCCTTCAGGAAGGGTCACCTGACCAAACTGCTGATGGAGCCGATGTCAGCTGATCTCCAGCTGTTGCAGTACAACAAGGTAATGTGTCAGTGAGGACATCCCAGGTGTTGATGGATTTTCCAGGCATGGGTTGACATTCCAGGTGTAGATGGACATTCCAGTTGTGAGTGTACATTCCTGGTGTAGATGAACATTCCATTTGTGAGTGGACATTTCAGGAGTAGGTGGACATTCCAGGTGTGGGTTGATGATTCAGGTGTAGGTGGACATTTGAGGGGTTGATGGACAATCCAGATGTGTTGTGGACATTCCAGGCATAGGTGGACATTCCAGTTGTGGGTGGACATTCCAGTTGTGGGTGGACATTCCAGTTGTGGGTTGATGGTTCAGGTGTAGGTGGACATTTGAGGGGATGTTCCAGGTGTAGGTGGATGTTCCCAGTATGGGTGGACATTCCAAGTGTGGGGGGACATTCCAGTTGTTGGTGAACATTGCAGGTGTAAGTGGACATTCCAGTTGTGGGGACCTGTGAAGGTCCCATGGTAGAATAGGCCTTCAGCAACCCATGCTTGCCACAAAAGGCGACTATGCTTGTCGTGAGAGGCGACTAACGGGATTGGGTGGACAGGCTCGCTGAATTGGTTGACACGTCATCGGTTCTCAATTGCACATATTGATGCTCATGTTGTTGATCACTGGATTGTCTGGTCCAGACTCGATTATTTACAGACCGCTGCCATATATCTGGAATATTGCTGAGTGCGGCGTAAAACTAAACTCACTCACTCACCAGTTGTGGGTGGACATTCCAGGTGTGGGTGGACATTCCAGTCGTGGGTGGACATTCCAGTTGTGGGTGGACAATCCAGGTATAGTTGGACATTTCAGTAGTGGGTGATCCCTCATGCATGTAAGCTTTTAGACAGGTATCATGGCTCCAATAAACAGATTGTCAAAAACTGAAGAAGAAACTCTTACATGTGTTTGGCATAAAGTTGTTGCTGCTAACAGTAGCATGAAGCTTCACCAACAAACTCAACTGAGATGATTATTTTCTAGGTGACAGAGTTTCTGGCATCCCTGGTGAACATCCTGAGGATTATGGTGGACTCTTCTGATGGAGGTTGCCATGACAGCAGGGCCTGTCTGCAGCAGCTGGTCCGATGCTGCCCCATAATGCACCAGTATGTGCACATGGTGGAATATTTTGTAGCGCATCAGATTGGGTTGTTTAGGACGACAGGCAAACTTTTATCAGTGCTGCTGGGACTGTTTACGGAACTTGCTACTAAGGTAATGTAGACGAAATAAAAACAACAGATGATGTAATTTAGCAATATTATAATTATTGTTTCTTGGTTTGGCTTCTAAATCTAGGAAATGAAGTTGATGATTATGAGTAAAGTTTGTTGATGCAAACACAAGAAAGCAAGTGCAGTATGTTCAGCAACTTCCTGAAAAATAACTGTATTGAAGTTGCAAGACAAGTTTTGTGATGTCGACTTTAGTCCTGTCAGTCTTGTATGTCCAATGTCCATACATGTCTGTTGTATGTTGAAAGGGCTTCTGTATCCCACCGGAGTTGTCAGATGAGCTGGGAGGAGAGGGAGCTACTGAGTTCGAGGACATCACCGGAGGAGGACTGGGGGATGGTCAGGGAGCCAAGGACGTCAGTGACCAGATTGAGACAGAGGACCAGGTAATATATGCTAGATGTTATCCAGGGAAGGACAAGGTATTATTTGACCAATAAAGGCCAGAGAGAAGAGCAGGTGATATGCACTCAGTACTCACCAATGGGAGGACCAGTTAATACATAGCTATAATGCAGGCTTGGAGACAGTCAAGGCTAGACATGAAAACTGTATCTAATAGGGAGATTGTAGGTAGTGGTTGGCAGATTGTTATTCAAATATACTAAATTCTTTTTGTTTTCCCTCTGTAGCTGGATGAAGCTCAGCGCAAGGGAGAGGAGCAGAAGACTGATGATGCCAACCAGCCAGACGTGGCCCCGGAAGACAAGGCCATTGAGATGTCGGAGGACTTTGAGGGTCAGCTCGATGATGCAGAGATGAAAGGTGAGTGTAGGAAACGGGCCGTGTTGCTGTCTTGTGATACAAGAGATCATTTAGGAAGAACATGTTTTATGGACTGACACTTTCTTTGATGTTTTTGTTGTAGAAGCTAACACTGTTGTCAAGCAACAGTATGCACAAGGAAAATATATATTTGAAAGACAGTTTATGCTGTTGAAGAGTTGATGTACAGTGTGATTACATGGCTTATTGTTACTGTGATTATAGATAACAGGTATGAAGACAAATCCACAAAGTGGGGAAGGTAGATGTTGGCAGGCTGTAGGGATGAAACAACCTTGATGTCAAAGATGGTCAGTTCAAACCATTTGGTGCCTATCACCTTCAAGAATCTTCTTTGTCATACCATCTTCAAAATGCCAGTTAATGAAGGAGAATGTCTGTTAAAATGTTGTTCATATGATGAGCAATGATTCTTCCAGATGGAGATGACTCTGATCAGGAAGAGCCGGACACAGAGGACCTGGACAAACAGATGGGGGACGTGGACTCCAAGGACACTGACCGTCTGGACGAGCAGATGTGGGGCAGTGATGATGAAGAAGAACCTGAAAAGGAGGTAGGTGGGAGAGGAGGAGTGGACACCGTCTGAGATGAACAGATGTGGGGCAGTAATGATGAGGAAGAAGGACAAGAGAAGGAGGTAGGAGGGGAGAGGTGGACACTGCCTGAATGAACAGATGTGGCGCAATGAAGACAAGGAGTGTAGTAACAAGAGAAGGAGGTAGGTGGGAAAGCAGAGGTGGACACTGCCTGAATGAACAGATTGTTTTGCTTGTTTCCAGGACAGTAAGGAGGAATCTGGGCCTGGTGCCGGACAGGAGAGTGAAAATCAGGTGGTTGCCAAGGATGACAACCAGGACAAAACACAGGATGAAGACAACCAGAAATCGGAAAAGGATGACAAAAAAGATGGAGAAGAAGAGAACAGAGAAGAACAAAAACCGCATGAGCTGGAAGAATTTGACGAGGTGAAGACATGAAACAGTTTTTGTCAGCACGATTTCCCTGTAAAGGTGACACATTAAATTGCATATGGCCTGTTTGTGGATTTTGTTGAAAGGGTTTTCACTTTGTTAAGAGTTAGAGTATGGTCTTGAAAAGGTTAATAGAATTGTGCTCTAATTGTCACATTTTACATGTAGAATGAGTACAATGAGGACAAGATAGATCCTAACCATGGCAACAAAGGCCCTGAACCAGAACCTGACGCTCTCGATCTTCCTGACGATCTGAAACTGGATGAGAATGAAGCTGGCCAGGATGAAGACGAAACCCAACCCCCAGAACTAGGTGAGCAGATGACAGATGGTAAGATTGGTGATCTAAGACCTTTATGACCCTGCTGAACACACATGTTGGTGCCAAAAAATCCTGTTTGTTTTATCTTGTCCAGTCATGTTGTTTAGTGAGATAGCTTTTTTATTTTCATTTCTTCTGATAGAGCTCTTCTCTGTGTTTTCAGACCTGGACAAGCAGGATGGCGGCGAAGATGTGGAGGAGCGGAAGGACGTCCCTGACACAGAGGAAGGGGAGAAGGAAGGGGAAGAAGAAAACATGGAGGAAGAAGAACAGAAGGATGAGGTAATGGAGCATTCTGGTGAAAGTGGATTGTGCAAGACACTGTCTTCAAATCTAGAAAAGGTAAATATTTACTGATCTTTTGTTGCAGACTGAGAGAAAAGAAGGTGAAGACAAACCTCTGTCTGCGGAACAGGACCAGGATAAGACAGCCGAGGAAGAAGAGGGGAATGGGGAATCTGGAGTCTCACCACAGGTAGGAGTGACTGGTACACTTTCCCAGTATGACAATCCACCCACACAGGATGGATTATTAAAATCATTACTGATGTAAGAGCTTCATTGATAGACCAGATTGAAGTATGGTCAGAGAATGACAAATCCCACATATGATTTACCTTTTGGGTATACTCAGGATGTTCAGAATTTTCAGGGATCAGAAATACGTATCACTTTTAGAGGAGCTCCTTGAATCTTGTGATATGTTACCAGGATGAGGATATCCCGGATACTCCTGAGGAGGAGACACAGAAGGATGGTGAGACTGAGGACAGCATGGAGACTGTAGATGAGAGGGGAAAGACAAGTCATGACACAGACAGTGCCCAGATGACAGACACAGCACAGGACGAGGCAGCTACTGGAGATAACAACCAGAAAGAGGTAAGATCAATGAAATAAATTTTATGAGTTGTTCACAGACCAATTGCTTTTGTAAAGTTTTTATGATGTTTTGGAATTGTGGTTAATGTGCTGATCAGGAGGTAGTGACTTTTATATTATCTTTAATAAAGTTTCAGTTCTTTTCTTGAATTTAGAGCAAGGAATATTTGAGAAATGTTCCTAGAAAGCCACAAAGGTTTCAGGTTTACCCTGGTAAATTAAAATCTCATTCCTGGTTTTACTCTTGATGGGAATGGTTTGGTTCAGAGGCAAGTAATGTCATCAAAGTATGTAAAAATACATCATTGTAGTTTGCGAATTGATTTTTGACAGCGAAATGCTGCACATGTGGTAGATTTAGAGCATAATGCAGGTATCCCTGTCATTCAAATTTCAATATGATCATCATGACCTTAATTCTAAACATAGTGGTATTATGACGAACAGGTGAACTCCTGAGGGGGATGATATGGCAACCGATTTGTTAAAAAGATCAGTGCACTTCACACAGGCACTTGTGATTGGTTTTTCTAATTTTCACTGATAATGTAGATAATTAAGACAGGCATTTCTAAGTGTGTTTAACTGGACTGTGGTTGTTGTTGCAGCAACAAGGAATGGGTGTTTCTATGACGCAGGAACACGAGGGTCACAAGGGGGAGTCATCGTCACAGGTGACGGACGGAACAACTCCACAACACAAGAAGGTAAGAAGACCTTAATCCATCTTCATTGACACCTGCTTAATGTCAATATAGAAACTTCTGACTGTGACTTTTGCCATGCCTGTAAGAAACAATTTAGAATTGGTTGCTTTGTCTGGTCCATTTGTAAATGTTGTTTGTTGTTAAATGCCACAGGTGGCAATTTTGTGAAACTAAATCATATTTGTGTGTAACTAATCAAATCTGAACCAGATAGACCAGTGATTGATGATATCCTCAATGGATATATGCTAACAGGTATCATTTTAATCTTTCCAATTTGGGCATAAAGCATAATGTACTGTTTGGTTCACCTGTTTAATGGTGAGTTTACTGAAAACCTTAATACAAGCATAGCTCTTCAGTTTCTTATGATGATGATGATATTTCTAGCAACACAAGCGCCGGCCTGGACAGTCAAACCAAGACCGTAGTCTAGGATCCCGAGAAGAGATGTATAAGAAGTTGAAGACAGTAGACAGAACAATGGAAGATTCACAGGAGCAGGAAAGCAAACCCCAGAAAGAATCTGACCTGTATGAGCACATCAAGGAGGCCACCTCCCACCATGAGGCCCAGACCCTGGATGTTGCTACAGCTGAGCAGCAGGAAGAACAACCAGTAGCCAATCAGAAGGAAGAGGAGGCGGAGCCAATGGAAGAGGATGATGACTTAGAACTGCAAGAGAATTTGCAAGAAAATGTAACGTTTCATAGTTTATCATAAATAATTAAACAAAGACAGTTGTTAACTGTTAAGCAGATATTATCTATGTTTACACAATGATGAATTGTAGACAATACTTTCTTATTGGCATGGTTTTTGTTTGTAGTGGGTGAGGAAATGAATGTTATTCTCTTATGTATTTCAGAAAGATGACAAGACTGAGTTTAAGGAACCTTCTAAGTTGTCTGGAAAGGACACAAAGAGGACCACAGAGGACAGGGGTGATGAGGACATGGATGTGGAGGAAGAGCAGAAAGGGGAGGTAGAGGGAGAGAAGGTCCTGACCTTAGGTGCAGCGAGAGGCCCAGAGTCTACCATACATACAGTGCTGGAACATTTACATCTGGATGTTGGAGTGAGTAGTCACAGGCAGACAGACAACTGAACAGACAGACTCAGTCTGTCAGAGGCAGGGCTGTCTCTCACATATTCATCCATTCACTCATTGTGTCAAGAGAAATGTGAAAGCTAGCAGTTCAACCATACACATTTATGGGTTTACGGAAACCTCCATAACCATCAACCACACATACTCCATTTTCAGCACAACACTGTAGAAACTCTTCTGTATTCTACGTAGGAGTAGGTGTTACATGGTTGAAGTCACCTGTGTGTTTCCTATGTTCTAGGTAGGTGACTTTGATGAGGAGAAGCTTAGAGCAGAGTTGGAGGAGAATGTAACAGCCTGGTCCCATCAGCAGGCTGCCACTCCTCAAGAGGTAGGTGTTGTAAGAAGGATAGACACTGAAGTTAAGAAATTGAAGATGTATTTCGTTTTCCAGAAGTATGTGACAAAATCTGTTGCTTTGACCAAGTTTATATTTTAGTAAGGAAAGACTGGTTCTAATTACCAGCTCTTGGTGAATTTTACTTTTCCTTCTATTTGTGTACAAGAATATTTAATTGCCCTCCTAAAGGCCATATCACATGAAATAGGGCATATGTGCTGATGTATACTACATTGGAAAAGACACGTTGAAGAATGTAACCCTGATTTTCTCTCAGCAAGCAGCAGCGGCAGAGGCGTGGCAGCAGTACGATGCCCTGACCGCCAGCCTGGCCCAAGATCTGTGTGAGCAGCTCCGTCTCGTCCTGGAACCGTCACAGGCTACCAAACTCAGGTACATCCACATGGAGTGTAGCCAACATGGGGATGGGTATTGAGTTTCACATCATGACTACCTGTAACACATTCAGGGATGGTTAGGGAATTTTTGCTCAAAATGTAGTCTTTGACAAGAGAAAATTCCCATTTCTTTTTTGTAGCTTTGAATAAGATAGTGAGATACTTCTTGTTCTTGCAGTGTGGGAAATTTAACAATCACTTGAGCTGGATAGTTGATGTTACCTGCTACTTACCTTGAACCGTATTGTTTCAGGGGAGACTATCGTACTGGGAAACGCCTGAACATGAGGAAGGTTATCCCTTACATCGCAAGTCAGTTCCGTAAAGACAAAATCTGGTTACGCAGAACAAAACCAAGCAAGCGCCAGTACCAGATCATGCTGGCAATAGACGACTCTTCCAGTATGGTGGACAACCACTCTAAACAGGTCAGTACCAGATCATGCTGGCTGTAGGCCACTCTACCAAGGTGGTTGACAACCACTCTAACAGGTAGGTGTATTCTCCCAAAGTTGTTGACCACCTCTCTAAACAGGTCAGTACCAGATCATACTGGCTGTAGGCAATTATTCTGGTGTGAAGGACAAGCAGTCAGACTGCTCAGTACAAGATCACAGTGACTGTAGACTTCTACAGGCATGTACTTTATTGTGTGTCTAACGTTAGTAAACATGTTACAACATAATGTTGGTTTCAGCTGGCATTTGAATCACTGGCCATGATCTCGAACGCCCTGACCCTGCTGGAGTCCGGGGAACTTGCTGTCTGCAGTTTTGGGGAGTGTGTTCGGCAGCTACATCCATTCTCCGAGCAGTTCACCAACCAATCAGGAGCCAGTATCCTACAGCATTTCACGTTTGAACAGAAAAAGACAAAGATTGCCCAGGTAAGTACAGTTCTGGAAATGGGTCTAATACTCATCATATGCTAGGAATATTTTGATCTATAACTCAGAATACATCAACCTCAGTCACTTTAATTGAATCAGATCCACACTTATGTAGACGTACCCACACAGTAACTTACATGACACATCTACCGCAGTTACTACAGCAAGCAACCTCCATTATGGTGGACGCGCGGCAACGTCAGCAGGGCATGGTTGGGCAGCCAGAGACGTCACAGTTGCTGCTGATTGTGTCTGATGGCCGAGGATTGTTCATGGAGGGAATGGAGGTTGTTCAATCAGCTGTAAGACAAGCACGCGAAGCTAATATCTTCCTGGTGTTTGTCATCATCGACAATCCACAGTCAAAGGTAGGGAAAGTTAAACAGACACAGCAGTTTGTCTAGCTGGACATAAGAAACGTTTCTGAAACTGTTGGTCATATTATTTCCTTCTGTACCTGCTACCCATAAAGATCCGGGTTAGAACTGATCTTCAGTAACCCATGCTTGTCGTAAGAGGCAACTTTGGGGAATGGGTGGTCAGGCTCGTTGACTTGGTTGACACAATGTCATCATATCCCATTTCTGTAGATTGATGCTCATACTGTTGATCACTGGATTGTCTGGTCCAGACTCGATTATTTATTGCAACATAGCTGGAATATTGCTGAGTGCGTTGTAAAATTAACTTCTATACCTGCAGCAGATTTGATATTATACAAAGCATTGTTATAAAGCTGGAATGTTAGTGATTATTGCGTGAAACAACACCCACCTTCCTCTTTACTGTTGGTGAATACATCAGTATCTCAGTTCAATATAGGTCAAGATTATGTGTGTATCAAGAAATGAAATACTTCTGTAATTCCAGTTATCTAGATTGCTAATTTTAGTAGGCTAACAGGAAAATATTATTAAGGTCAAGAGTGGTCTTGCTCAGACTTCTGGGTATTGCTCATGAAGAAATGATGGACATAACAAAGTGTATTTTCAGTCCCCCAACTTGCTGTATCTTTAGACAACGTGTATAAAACTAGGGTAATAAAGAACTAAGATTTGTAGTCCCTTAGTTTGAGTTGTATCTGTAGTTTACAGTACATGTTTCCCTAGAAATATGTATCAGTTCCTGTCTTGACCTGACAAAATTCATCCTACCATCCTACCAGGTTCCAAAATAAATTTGCATTAATCCACAATGTGTGTTGTATTTTCTTTTGACCAGGATTCCATACTTGACATCAAAGTTCCAGTATTCAAGGGGGCAGGACAGGTGAGTCTCCGGTCATTGGATCAAGTCATGAGGGACGGGGAGCAAGGGAGACGAGAAGGTGTTGTGTTGCATGTAATAGGGGTTCAAGGGGCAGGACAGGTGAGTATCCAGTCATTAGGTCATGTCATTGGGTGGGGAGTGGGGGAGAGGAGGAGCTGTTGTGTTGCATGTAATGGGGTTCAAGGGGGCAGGACAGGTGAGTGTCAGGTCATTAGGTCATGTCATGGGGTGGTGGGGTGGTGGAGAGGAGGTTTTGTGTTGCATGTTGCAGATGAGTCCCCAGTCATTGGGTCTGGTCATGAGGGTTGCAGAAAGTATTGTATTGTGTGTAGTTAGGGTTCAAGGGTGCAGGACAGGTGAGTCCCCAGTCATTGGGTCTGGTCATGAGGGTTGCAGAAAGTATTGTGTTGTGTGTAGTGAGGGTTCAAGGGGGCAGGACAGGTGAATTCCCAGTCATTGGGTCTGGTCATGAGGGTTGCAGAAAGTATTGTGTGTAGTGGTGGTTCAAGGGGGCAGGACAGGTGAGTCCCCAGTCATTGGGTCTGGTCATGAGGATTGCAGAAAGTATTGTGTGTAGTGAGGGTTCAAGGGTGCAGGGCAGATGAGTCCCCAGTCATTGGGTCTGGTCATGAGGGTTGCAGAAAGTATTGTACTGAGTGTAGTGGTGGTTCAAGGGGGCAGGACAGGTGAGTCCCCAGTCATTGGGTCTGGTCATGGGGGTTTAAGAAATTGTTGTGTTGTGTTGTGTGTAGTGAGGGTTCAAGGGTGCAGGACAGATGAGTCCCCAGTCATTGGGTCTGGTCATGAGGGTTTAAGAAATTGTTGTGTTGTGTGTAGTGAGGGTTCAAGGGTGCAGGACAGATGAGTCCCCAGTCATTGGGTCTGGTTATGGGGGTTTAAGAAATTGTTGTGTTGTGTGTAGTGAGGGTTCAAGGGTGCAGGACACATGAGTCCCCAGTCATTGGGTCTGGTCATGAGGGTTGCAGAAAGTATTGTATTGTGTGTAGTTAGGGTTCAAGGGTGCAGGACAGGTGAGTCCCCAGTCATTGGGTCTGGTCATGAGGGTTGCAGAAAGTATTGTACTGAGTGTAGTGGTGGTTCAAGGGTGCAGGACAGGTGACTCCCCAGTCATTGGGTCTGGTCATGAGGATTGCAGAAAGTATTGTGTGTAGTGGTGGTTCAAGGGTGCAGGGCAGATGAGTCCCCAGTCATTGGGTCTGGTCATGAGGATTGCAGAAAGTATTGTGTGTAGTGGTGGTTCAAGGGGGCAGGACAGGTGAGTCCCCAGTAATTGGGTCTGGTCATGGGGGTTTAAGAAATTGTTGTGTTGTGTGTAGTGAGGGTTCAAGGGTGCAGGACAGATGAGTCCCCAGTCATTGGGTCTGATCATGGGGAGTGCAGAAAGTGTTGTGAGTAGTAAGGGTTCAAGGGGGCAGGACAGGTGAGTTCCCAGTCATTAGGTCCAGTCAAGGGCAGAATGTTTTGTGTTGTGTGTAGTGGTGGTTCTAGGTTAGAATATCCCAAGTAAATCATGCTGATCTTGAGAGACTTCCTAGAATATGTGTTCAGTTTTGGTGAAGCAGTTAACAGTGTGTCGTCAGAATATACTGAATGAACCTGCATTGTTTGAGTTGGATATGAAGAAATATTGATGAATAGTTCTTAAACAATGTATGTATAGGTTATCATGTGAGTGTGTTTTGGGATGGTTAATATCCTTCATTAGGAATAAACATTGTATTTAGCGAGCCTTAGCAAACTAAATACATAGAGCTTGATCTTAATACAAGATATTAACCATCCCAAAACACATAAGTGTGATAACCTATTTATCATACAATGTCATTCTTTCTTTATAATTTTAAAAAATGCAATTTCATTTGCCAAAGATCATGAAACTGAACTTTGTGTGATGTGCCCGCATATCTATGACATCACAAATATGTGCATAGTAATACATGACGTCACAAGCATGGTGACACATATTTTCTCCTGGTCACTCAGCTGGATGCGTTAGGTCATCTTGTTCCCTGTACGTTTTTAAACACAAATACACTCGAATGTTCATTTGAGATTGTGCTCCTGGATTCCTGTGCCGTTCTCTCGCTAACACTGACAGTTGGTCAGAGAAATGTTTTTTTCGTAAGCCTATGAATTTCTATCTTCGCTTTGTAATCTACTCCATCTATCCTAACCAGGCATGACTTTTCTGAGATAAAAACACTGACAGCACCATCAACCTGGACACAACTATTGACCCATGATGCCATGTTTGTTTACACTGTGAAAGAAGTCCCTAGAATTTGTATATGACCTCTCTAGTTTGCATCAATTCCGCATAATACCCCAACAGATACTGAAAATGTCCGTTGGCTTTATCCAGCCGAGATCACTATCCATTGTATGACAAATGAGGATATATGTTTTCCCACAATATATTTCCTGCAAATTTGACAGGTTTAATTTTAACAATGTAAGACAGTTACTGTGTAAAGAAGGGCTGCAAATTACAGCCCCTGACTACTCATCACTGTTATGTCACATTACTGTACTTGACATTATATGTCACAGACATATTGTAGACCCATGCCATATTTCAGGATCTCCATCGTCTGTAAACCTTGGAGTACACACAGTCAGTCAATATGTTTTGTTTTCTTATATACTTTGAATGCTGCAGTAAAAACACTGTGTATTTTGTAACCAAGAAGATATCAACCAACAGTGAGTGAGTAGTTTTCAATAGGAACATATAGAATTAAATTCAGGTTTTCTGTCTTTAGTGAGGAAATCATGCTACAACACTCAAGAAGTGCCACCCCCTAACCTTTATTCCTAAACATTATTAATAAAAACTTATGAAATGTGTACCCTATGAAGTTGATAACATAATGTATATTGACTGTAGGTAGCCATTCAACTTGAAACTTCCTAAAATTTGGCAAAAGGGGTGTAAAATTCACTCACTCTACCTCAAGGAGTGGTTCACAAAGTAAATACATGTAGACATTAAAGCATTGAATGCAGTAATCATCAAATCCATTTTTATGAAATTCATCATTCTTTGATGTCTTTTATCATTTATTTCTAAACCTCTGATTCAACTCAGCACATAGATTTCATGAAACAAGAGTCTGAACAAAGGATTATCAAATGTTCTATGACATCAAGGAAGTCATGTGGTGTCCTGGTATTCTGGTGAAGCTGGTCCTTTAGTCCGGTCAATGGATTGCCAGTGCTGACATGTCTGTCGTGTTGTGGACTTGAACCCTTGAAAAAAGAACTTGTGGTCTGGCTCCCTGAGATGTGACATACTCTACTCTTTGAATAACAGTCATGGTTAATATGCAAGGGTCATCCCTAGCCATTTATTGTGAATGATGTATTTTCTCAATATAAATGGGTTTATTGTACTAAATAGTTAATACTGCCTTGAGAACAATAAATCATTTCAAGATGAGAACTACAGAATGTAAATATTAAATGGCAACTATTAAAACCATCTTTAATCAAACAAACATTTCTTGACTAAAGAAACATCAAAATTCCTTCAATGGATCTGACATTTAAGTTGTTTTGCTATAAATCCCCCTATTGAGGAGTTAGGGTTACTCTGTTAGTGTTGCAAGAACTGGCATGTGTAACAAATGGGACACAACCCTGAGACATTAAACAGGTGGACAAAACATACGAGTTTAACAATGGTGTTTGCTTGGCCAATCAACCTGTTTTGCCTCAGGGCTTGGGTCAGGGAGAAGAAATACAGACACATTGTCTTACAGCTGACTGCTTAAACTAAATGACACTAACAACAAACTATACATAGACTAATTTGACTGAACGACAGAGGTCACAGTAATGCAGCTGTGCCAGGTGCAGACTTACATGATGATGACCCATATTCCTCCTGTATGCTGAACAGTCCTACCTATAGACAACAGACTCGGCAGTAGTGTTAGGGGTTAGCACCACTAACAGTCATCATTTCAAACAGTTGGTTCAGCATCAGCTAAAAGGTCCATCATACCAAGATCACATAAATGGAGGCTGAATGCATTTTACATCTACAAATACCTGTAACTTCAGCATGAAAAATGTTTATATGTTGTCAAGTCTTACATACTCATTTACTTTTGTGTGCCATTTATCATTTAGGAAGGAAATGTGTAAATAGAGAGACGTGAGGTTGTCAGCCTGGAATGTATATTTGTAGTTTTAGTCACAACATGAAACATTCCCATATGCAGTCATGTCAGTGTGCCATGGCACTTTCTGGTGTTCTGAACAAATCAAA